>NC_080593.1:129361808-130726183 GCF_027887145.1 Ammospiza caudacuta | reverse complement strand
TTCCAGTTTGTCAGAATTCCTTGGTCCTGACTAAAATCCACCAAAAATATTCTCCAAAAATCGTGTGTCTTGGTGTGATGCAGGAGGAGTTCAGACAGAGAGGAGCCTCCCAGTTCTTGCCCGAAGCTGGCCTGGCCTCTGACACTGTGGACTGAAAACACGGCAAGAGGCCAAATGATATTTTGTGAAAATATGCAAGTCCTTGGGAGATGAGATAAACAACCTTTTATAATAGATTCAAAAACAGCTTTCCTGGAGAAGTGACAAAGAGAGCCCTCATTTTGAAGAGTGGGGTATAAAAGATAACTTCTTGGAGGTCCATGTCAGTCACATTGATGAGAGGAAGATAAATATAGCTGCAGAAATAGCTGCTGTACTCCAGCCCATCAGATTGGCTGTGGAAACTGCACAGCCTCCCTTACGTCGTCTCAGAGATCATGTTTACAAGGAATTAAATACATAATTAGGCAAGCAGTTGGCAAAAGACATAATTTATCATATTAAGCAATTAAGCAGCACTGGACAGATCTGGCTGCAGCTCTGAAAAATCCACATAATGAAACAGTGGCACTTGACATTAAAGTTGAATTTTCCTTAGGTCTAATTTTGACTGCCATTCATAGAGACAAAGTTTTTTGGACCAATTGAGTTGGGAATGTGGCAGCACAGATGCAGACCCTGTTTTGTCTCCACAAGCTGCCATGGCTGCAGCAGGGCTGTGCCAGCCTGGAGCAAGCGCCAGGGCACAGCGAGGGCACAGCAACAGCCAAGCAGCCCCTCCCTGTGCTGTGCTTGGAGAGATGTGCCACCAGCAGGACTGGGATTTCTGGGGACTGCAGGGGTCCCTGTGCAATCACCACTTCCCTGCTCTGGGGTGTTCCCATCCCAGAGTCACTCCCTGCAGGTGTGCCTCCCACTCAGGGTGATGGTGTGGACACTCCTGGCATTTGACTTGGGGCAGTGCAGAGGACAGGGGAGGGGAGACCATGATCTCTGCTGGCCCAGCAGCTCTAGCTTAGCAACAGACACCCCAAAACTGCACAGACATTGCTGCACACCACTGCAAACCCATCATGTTTATATCTACTGAGGCAAACTGATCCCACCTGAAATGGGCCTGAAACCATCTTCTCCTAGTTGGGGAGAGAGAAGGACGCTAGCTAGGACAATGAAGCACCCAATGCATCATAGCAATGCACTTGTTGTTTGCTTTCTATTTTTGTTCTTTCAGTGAACATCAGCATTTAACTCTAATGGAGCCATTTTACATCTCTCAATGATCCTTCATGATTTTGGAGCAGAGAGAAGGAAATCAAAGCACAGCCACAAAGCTGCATGCCTATCATTCATGCACTCAGGTGTGCTGCCAACAATTTGTCTTTTAAAAGATACCAGTTTTGATGTCCAACATCCTCTAGTTAAAAAGTGATCCATTAAATGTAACTTTCTTATTGCTTATGCTGTTTAATTCCACCCAGTTTAGTTGACTGAAGCAGGTGAGTTAGTTCTCCTCTCTGCCTTCCTTATATCAACACAAAAGTTATTTGTTTGTAGTCTCCAGTGTTGCAAGATAAATGTTCAAATAAACTGTTCATGCCTGGAATTGTTAAATGTTTGAGAAGTCTTCTGTACACAAGAGAGCTTGAAAACCTTTATGAAAACAAAATCATTATTTTAATCAATAACCAGCTAGTAATGGCAGGAATTTTTAAAAGTTAGTGGTTATTTCAAGGGTCTGACTTGAGATATTGAGTGGGCTTTCAATTACAGGAGCTCTGTATTAGGTTTACCTCCACAATCCCTGTTCACATTCCCTGGTCATTACTCCTGAGATGAAGTGCTGAGGAGATGGGGGATCCCCTGTGTTTTGCCTGCAGCAGGTACCCATTATCAATACTGCTATTATCCCTATGTACACAGCCAGAAAGGATGTTTTGTGCTGTCAGCAATCTGCACATCAAAACATGCTCAGTGCAGAGTGAGAGTTAATGAGCTGACTCCTGTGTGCAATTTTATCAGAGATCAACAGACCTGGGTATATAAAAGGCCTTTATGTAACTGAAGGCAGCAATGGAACAATTCAGATTTTGTGAAATGTCATGAAATTGGTTTTTTAAGCAACACTTCTGCTGTTTGGGTTTTTTCTTCCAGCCCTTTAAAGGCTGCTTGGCCAACATAAAACCTCTATTTTTATCTTCATTTCTACTTTTCTTCCTTAGAAGAAGGAATGGGATGAAGGCCACTCCAGGAAAACATAACCTGCAGCTATCATATTTGCCTGAAAATTCCTTCTCAAAACTTGTCTTGCTGAGATGTTTCCAAAACATGGCATATCTAGTCACTGATGCACCTAAGTAATCTTGCTAAATGCTGTTCCTAGTGTTTTGAACCTGTTGTCACCACTATTTCCAGGATAGATATAGGTCTGCTGCCCAGCATGCCAGAAGTCTGACCAGCAGGCTGTTTCTCAGGGTGGAAGTGCCCTTGCTCATGGAAATGCAGTGTGAGCTAAGCACCCTGGGTCTGCTTAACCCATATCTTAAAGTCACATCTTGCACTACTTCGCTTCTCTGTGCACCCAGCTATGTCACTCATGTGTCCCTTTCCTTGGGTGCTCAAGGACAGGAAAAGGATGGATGGATGGATGGATGGATGGATGGATGGATGGATGGATGGATGGATGGATGGATGGAGGGTGTGAGGATGCTCCCAGTGATGCTGGGTGCTTGACAAGGCTTCTGGGAGCAATCAGACCCAAAGTTATGTTTGCACTGTAGGAGGATGCTGGAAAAAGCAATGAAAGGGAGAATCATGTCCCACTGGCATCCCAAAATTCAACTGATTTTGTTGCAGCAAATGTTTTTTTTTCTTTTTATATTTTTCTTATTTTTTAAATAAAAAAATAAAATAATGATTCTGAAATATTTGTATAGCTCTGAGACCGCTCAAAGGCTCTTCTCAGAACAAATCTGATGCAGTGCTCACAAAAATGTTGATTTATAGGCTAAAAGGTTATGTAATTTAGTTTGGAGCACTTAGACCTCCATGCACGCACTTATTCCAGGAAATAGAAGTCAAGGCTCAACCTGAGAAGAAACAATCGTGTTTCTGCACTTACTTGATCATAAAATACTTGAAAAACATCTCTTCTTTGGAAAAATATGACCTCATTTTGTTCCTCATGTCTTACAAATCGACTCCTCCTTACAGCAGGTCTGGAAGCTGATGAACACCATCTTGTAACTATGAGAAACCCTTTTCTCCATGTGTCTTCTTGCAGTAGGCAAATCTGTTCCCTCAGATGTGAGACTAAATAACAGCTCTAGGCTGGTGCCACTGGAAGGACATGCAGTTTACAGCATGGATGTTTTTCTGCCTTGACTTTCTGTGCCAGCTTCTGGGGTGTAAGATGCACCAAAAGGAAGAATGTGTCCTCTAGCAGAGAGTCCCAAAAGGCAGGCACAAAGCCTACAGACATCCTGATGCTTGCTGCATCCAGTCAACACAGTGAGATCTATCTCTACACATCAATCTCCCTGTCATTTCCTGAACATATGTAGCCCTGCAGGCAAACCACAGCAGGCTGTGGCCGGAAGAGGAGGTTATCTGCAAAACCATGCTCTGCAAGAGCTCTGGTCTCTCAGAGACATCCAGGCAAATGCTACTGCTTGCAACTAAAGTTATTTTCCTCGACCATCTCCAAAAACTTATCCCTGAAATAAAAAGCCAACTCGTCCACCAGTAAATGCCTCCTAAGCCCAAACAGTTCTTTCATGCATGCTGGTGAGGCTGGTGTAGTTACAGGGATTTATGCAGGGTAAACCACAGATCTGAATCAACTCCCCTCTGTCTCAGCAAGCTCTCATTCCTACCAGGACTAACCTGCCTTTCACTGCACACACGGCCAGTGCCTCTGCTCCTCTGTGCTGTCAAGTCCACACTTCACCGGAGTTTATTCTGGCACTCTGTTCACAGCCCTGCTGCTCCATGGTGTTGTACTGGGACCCCCTGGCCTGCCCTCCATGACCTCCCCACAGTTCCACCTCCTTTTTCTCCCTTGTCATAACCTTTGCCTCTGTTTTGCTCTTTCTTAAGGCATTTCCACCCTTTCCATTGAAGCCATACACATTTTCTGCCCTGACCAGCCTGAATGTCACTGCTTCTTTCCCACCCATCCTAGTGTGTATGCTGGAGATGTGGTTTAAGGATCTTATTTGGGAAAACACTCACCTGAACCTGTGCGTTGTTTCCACACTCATGGGAGCCCCTTTCATCCCAATGCATCACCAGCATGAACAGTTAAGTAGGACCTCTGTGTATCTGAAAGGTGGAAACCTCTTTTTCTTGCAGATTGGCAGAACATGTGCCCACGTTCCCTGCCGTGGTCCTTGTCCATTTGCAGATTTTTGGCTCTGTGCTCCCTACGAGTTAGTGATTAGCTCTGCTCTTACACCCAAGCTCACAATTTCACTGTTAAGGCTGAGATCTCATGGGTTTGAGCAGTGAACCAGGGTGCACCAGTAAATACATTTGCTAACCAAGCTTTTCTCGGGACTTTTGCTGGTCAGAGTGACCCCGGGATGCATTAGAAAGTCTCTTTTCCCAGCCTGGTAGTCGAAGAAGGAGTCAAAGCTCTTCATTTCTTGGTCTCGAGGTTGTTTATTGTTTCTTATCTGTAAAATCCTTTCTCCTGTCCTGCCAAGGTCCGCTCAGCGAGACAGTCCAGGCACTCTGCCTGCCTCCGGGTGGTGTTATCTTTTTATACTAAAAACTACGTGTACAGTATTTACAATTATTCCAATACATATCACCTATGTTAGACAGAGAGCTTCTACTCTAAACCAATCAAAAAGTGCCACCATCAAAGCAGAAGATGGAGGCCAAGAAGAAGAAGAAGGAGAAAGGCTGGACATGCCCAGATCCCTCCATCTTGCCCCCTGAACCTCCATTCTAAAAACTCCAAAAAATCTATTTTTCACCCTGTGACAAACTGATTATTATTCTACTTATACTTTTGTGTCTTGCAGATCCTCATATAAGATTGGTAACTTTTTCCATGGGTCATAATCAAAGTCACAGGTGTCTTGGGCTCTGTGCCAGGGTCTCTGAGCCCCCTGGCAGGGTCCTTGGCAATCCAGGACAGCCAGAGGGATGTCCTGAGTTCTGACAAGCTTTCTTAGTTATTTGTTTAAAACCAGAAAATCAGACACGTAATGAAGTAGTTAATTAACATTTGAAACGTATTTTTACCTCCATCTGGCCTGAGGATTAGCCAATAAGTGGGGTCTTGCCAGGTTGTTTCCAGTACAATACAAGGGATGATACGTCATGCATATCCTTGGTGCAGCAATGTTTATTTATTGTATGAGACATACAGAGTCTTGTTTCCCTGAGCACAGAGGGCAAACAAACAGGAGCAGGTTCCTTGCTCAGCAGCCCAAGCCTGCCTTTCCAGGGAGCGCTGTGCCCAGAAGAAGCTCTGTCTCTTGGCTTGCTCCCACAGGCTGCTCCTGGATCTCTTACTACAGCCTTTCAGTGACTCCATAACAAATACATTCCTCTGGAAAGCTGCAGAGCTATTTTTAGCCCCCCTCACACACAGCTGTAATCAATCCATGGCCTGGCCCCGCGTTTGCCAGACCTCTGGGGAAACCCTCCACCCATACAGCCTGGCTTCAGCTCAAGCCTCATGGGCATGGCCAGGTGCTGCTCTCTGATTCCACAGAGGTGTGTTGATTGTGGCTCTTACTCAGACCACATGGGGCTTTCAACAGTGCCAGAGATGAAGGGTGTGATGAGCACCTTGCAGGATGAGGTGCAGACAAGGCACTGGCCATCACACACTCAGGTGGAGTGATAAGGAGCACCTGAGTACAGCTCAGGAATTCTCAGCTGATCTCCTGAAGTACATATCCATATCCAGTTCTGTGGCACCTGGGCCATCACTCTGGTGGCCCAGCAGCTGCAGACAGCCAAGTAGGGCTTGCTTTCTGCCCCTCCTGTTGTACTTACACCTGCCTTGATCCCTAGCCCTACCCTTACTTGCACTGCTCTGCAGACCCAGTGCATCACCCTTCAGGGCTGTCCAGCCAGGAACACATCTCTTGAGATCCAGATGAGCCCATGCTTGGTTTTATTTCTGTCAGCTACACAATGAGAGTCAACTGCAGCCTTTTCTTTGCTCTTTTTAATGTTTAACACAGCAAATTAATACTTTGGAACAACTTCATAGTCAAAGGTCCTGAAGGTCCCTGAGAACACAAAGCCTTCAAGAAAATAACAAAGATTTTGGAGTCAGGATAAGTCATTAAGGAGGCACTAAGAGACCACTGTAGACCTGCCTGGGAAAACTGTGCATCTCTCACACAGAGAAGGTGGAAGGAGGTATGCAGGGGCTGGAGCACTCCTCCATCTGCGTTCCAGAGGAAAGCATTAAAGTCACTGACCTTTCCACTCACTGCAGCAGTAATATCTGAATGGAAACACTTAAGGAAAGAAATCACATCTGCAAGAAAGGAGGAGTTGTGGTCCTTTGGGATGGACCACGGCTAAAAGAGAACTCAGCCCAGAGCAGGCAATAACACAGCTGCTCAAGGTGCTCATCCATGGTATATTAAACCAGGAGTCCAAAACTCATTTTAAACTCTCCTTCAGAAGGAAATCCTTGTGTCTACATCAGAGAGGGCAAAAAATTGGCACCATGTCTGCAACAAGGCAGATGCCATCTTCCTCCCCAGTGGGCATTTTTCCCTCCTGCCCCACCATCTCTTATTCCTGCCCCACAGTGCAGCAGGGCTGCCCATGCAGGGCTGTCCCTGTGCACAGCCTAGTGCAGAGCCAGCCTGAGCAGAGCCCTTGGGGGGCTGCAGCAGTGTAGGAAAGAGGAAGGCACAGAACGAGGCCACTGTCCCCTCCTGTGAAACTTTCATAAGCAATTGGTGCCTGTGTGGGCACACCACAGGCTGAACTGGCAGCACCAGAGGCCCAGCTACACCAAACTAAAATAAAGGCAAATTCTTTTCCTTTAGCCCCCAGGAGAGCTGAAATCATACTGTCTCACCACCAGCCCCCACAGGGGAGCTCCTGCTCCCCTCCAGACAGTCCTGCTGGTCCCCCAGGCCTGCAATGGGAGCTGTGAAGGGGCTGCTGGAGGAAAGGCAACTTGCACACACTCCTGGAGATACTCTACCTCTCTTTCCAAGCAGAAATCCCACTGACATGCAGAGGGTTGGCTGCTCACTGAGTTACTCCTAGAGTATTATTTCTAGCCCCAAAACACACACGGTGCCTTTAGAATGGGGGAAGAGGATGGTGGACTCCCTACTGCTCTGTGACAGGGCAGTCTGTGCTTCCCCTCAGCACCAGCTGCACTCAGGCAGGCTATTAATTCATTTTATAGGCCTTTAAAATTTGTTATGAAGAAAAAATGGTTTTCAGGGAAAAGCAAACACACCCTGTGCTTTCTCTCCAATTAAAGCTGATGAGCTACACTGGCTCAGCCAAGACATAACAAAACCATGAAAACAAGGCATAAGGTTTCAAAGTGCAAGTGGTCGAATCAACAAAGAAGCGTTTTCCCACGTAACAGAAGAAAAATAATTAAATAAAGGGTTGCTCTTCAGAGCTATAGAAGGAAATGAATGTCTAAAGATGAAGATGTGGCAATGGTAAAACACAAACCCACAAGCAACAGAACATCCAGGTCTGAGAGAAGGCTGCATTGACTACTAAATCAGTGGTCAGAAAACTTCTCTGCAGCAAAGACCATTACGAGGCAATTGCCAAAAATAGCCAAAGTCCATATTTTAATACTAAACAGGTATGTTCAGAGGCAACGGAAATTTTTCTAGTGCAGTGTCTGTACACATAAGAATAATTATTGCCTGCAGTAGCAGGAAGCTTCCTGAAGGATTTGATAAACAAAACTGCACAAAACTAAAGCCAAAGGAAAACATCAGTGAAAAGATCCCAGCGCAAGAGATCCAGATATTACACCTTCATGTCAAGTGCAAGAGAAGAGCCAAGTCATGAGACTGAGTGATTCAAAGTCAAAAATACCCCTAAGGAGAGATCCCAGGGCAATGTGAAGTTTGAGGGTCTTGCTGGGTTCTAGGACAGGAACTGAAATATCAGCAGAGATAAGGCTGGCCTGTGCCATGTCCAGCCCTGGAATAACCCAAGGTTTCCATTCAAAATTGCCAAAGCTCTAGAGAGGAAGATGTTTTCACCACTGTATGCTGTGGTGTTTCACAGTCCTCCCTCTGATTTTGCACAGACTGAAGCTGGAGGGAAGCCAGGGGAGTAGCAGCAAAAGGAGAAGAGTGACCATTTCCCTCATCTCCCCTGACCAGAATCGCTGCTCTTACCAATGCTCCGTTTCTTCCAGTGCAAAATGACAAGAAAATCCTTTCTAATTCAAGATCCAACAGGGAATAAAGAGTGTAGGTGGCCAGAGCTGAGGACTGAAATCACCCTCCAAGAAATGCAAGCATTCAAGTGCTCCTGTTTTGGGCAGCCACCTACAAAAAGCAATTGGAGTGTGCTGCAGAGCAACCCTGTACCCTTTCAGACCCAAGTGCACAGGAGGGAAGGGAGCGATGTCTGAGGGACAGCTACAGCAAAGGAGTACCAGGAGCCTGCTCACATCCAGCATGGTGTCTTCTACAGACACAGAGAGAAAAGAATTGCCAAGGCTGATTTTGAAAAGAGGGAACTGGTGCTTCATAAATGTCATGTTTCACAGCAGCACAAGATTCCTTAGCACCAGAGCCTTGCCTTGCCAGCCTTGGGCTGGAGCTTTGGGAGCACAGAGTGAGCAGAAACTGGAGCTCTGCATGAGGAACATCTTGTGCATAAAGACCAGCTGTGAGGAAATGCAAATCCAGACAGACTCTCTGCAGGGAAAACTTAAGAGTATTGACTTTTAAATTGATTTTTTATTATGTGGTATTCCTAGAGATGTGACTTTTATCCTGGCCCAGCAAGTTAAGGAGACTATTTTTGGGTGATTCAACCACCAAACCCATGTGGCTCTAATACCTCCCATGCTTTTAAACATTCAGTCTTTGGTTTCTCACCAACATTTACTCCAATAACACAATGAGGAAAACTCAAAGTGCTCCTGTGCCTTCCTCTGCCAAAGCAGACAAGCAAGCCCTATTCCTCCAGCCACAGAGGTGATGGGAGGAAGGCAGGTGAGGATGAGGAACAGGCAGATGTCAAGATGAATATCAGCAGTGGTATTCCCAGGGTCACAGCGTGGAGTTGGACATGGTTGAGTCAGGCACAGGCAGAGCCCTTTAACACCCAGTTCAAATTCTGTGGGGACACTGTCAGGGGTAGGTCACAGGTACCTGCTGGGAAAAGCTACAGTCTCTGCAAGATTTGCAAGTGACTGTGTGTGAATAGTCCTGGAGAGGCAACAGACCATCCCTACAGCTCCAGCACATAATGTTGCCAAAGAGAAAATGCATCTTTTTAATTAACCCTCCCCCTAGAACATTGATCTGCACTGCACAGATTCCCCTAGACCTCCATCAGTAACTGCTAATGCTTAGAATATGATGAATAAAACCCAAGAGGCTGTTTATCCTCTTCCCTTTATCTTTTAGGGGTCATCCCTTCTTTCCATCCCCCCCAGCTGCTTTTTCCCACGTATGAAATCATTTTGCCATGCTGCAGTTGTTTCAGTGCAGATGCTTTGCCTCCCGCTGCCGTGAGCCCATCCCGCAGCTCTGCGACCGCGGCCACCGCAGGGAGAGCGGCCTCGGTGCAGCTCAGCCAAGGAGCGTGTGGAAGCTTTTAAAGAGCAGCAGTGCCTGTGGCAGAGCAGCCTTTCCCACTGCCACTGACAGATGGAGATGGAATAGGCTTTCCTAGTCTCTTCTTAGAGAACTGATGTAATGGCAACAACCATCTGCAGATCAAATTGCAAGAGTCTCCCCCAGTTTATGTCTCAGCTCCCATCAGGCAAACCCCTCCTGAAGGTCCAGCCCCAAACACCCTCATGCAGGTGCCCTGCTGAGATATATTTTCTGCCATCCTTACAATTTGGCTCATTTCCCACACTGATCCAGTCACTCCTTCATGGCATCTTATCCCAGCAACAGCCCTGGCCAGTGCATTTTTCTAGGCAAATTTATCCCTGCCAACATCCGTCCCTTGAATGTCAACTCTAACCCCTTCTGAAAGGATGAGTGGAAGCCTTGAAAACAAAGACCAGAGAAGGAACTGTGACACGGCCACATACAAAGAAAAGTGACTTCTTTCTTCTCCATTTCAATCAAAGCTGGAGTTACTGTCTATGGTAGCAGGAGACATTTCAGGCAAAAATGGGATTTGTTAAAATTTACTAACATCTCTATGTGTCCTTTTATATCCACCAATAGCTCATCTTCCTTGCAACCTTACAATACTTTTGAAGTTTGCTGTATCTGCAATTCTTCACTGGGTAAGCCAAAAGTGTTTGTTGGCTGTGAATATACAAACTCTTAGTTTCCCCAAATATTTTCTCATATCCTGATACAAAGTGAACACAAACTTTTTTACATATATGTACTTGGTGTTATTCCCAGAGGGGTGCTGTGCAGTGCTGGGAGTTGCACTGTGATAGTCGACAGTGGGTCCCTTCCAACTCAGTATATTCTATGATTCTATGATTATTTTATATATGTTTATTATCTTTGATTCAAGACATACATAGTTGGTTTACAATTTTCTTTTTTACTGCTCCCCTTTGTAAGAGAAAAGCTTAACACTGCCCCTGGGCTCATTGTTGCCTATAATTTATTTACATCCTTTTCAGGAAGAGCTAAGCAGACTTGAGCACTGTCAGGTAACTGCAGCACACTTCCAAATGACTGCCGCCTTCCTCCTTTTCTTTTTGCAAAAGTCCTGGTTGCCTTTTAAATTGCTGCTGCCTTGTGAAGCAAAGCTTGTCCTGAGCCACACAGAGGGATGGCCAGAGATTTGTCCTCCCAAGCACACCTCTCCCCAGCTGCACCTATAATTTAGACTTTAGAAATGGATGCAAGTATTTCACATTTATTCCCTAAATAGGGCAAGCAGGGATTGTCTGTCCCTTCTTCAACTCAGCAGTAAGCCACTTTAGTACATTTACTGACAGCTAAAAATAGACTGCCCATGCCTCTGCTTCCTCTACTGAGTCACCAGCAGTTTTCTGACCAATCCACAGTTGTGCAGCAGATGGTTGGGCTGCAGTTCAGAAGGTGCAGGGCGTTTAACTCCCAGCACTGGCACACTCACAGACCTCATCCTTTGCCTTACAAGGGTGTGCAACTTGGAAAGTGATGGGCAACACCCTTACTAACAAAGGTGCTGGGCATCAGGGAGCACCAGCACGGGCTCTGTATTACCTGCAGGGCAGGTAAAAACAACTCCTCTAGCCCTCAGGATCTGTGCAATGAAGTGGGAGCAGTCCCAAAGAAGGGGGGAATTCCCCGGGAGCAGAGAGGGCACATCTTGGCTGAGCTCGGGCACTCCTGCTGGAATGCAGCCAGGTTTTGCACAAGGCAGCCCATAAGCAAACATAGCCAGTGCTCTCCAGAGAGCTGAGCAAACAGAGCACTGGGCAAGACCTTGCCCCAGTGCTGCGAGAAGCCAGAAATGTGGCCAAACTCCCTCCCCTAAGTGGCTCTGTGTCTGCAGCCAGCAGCCCTAGTGATGGTGATGGTGCCTACAGGGATAGGTGCTGTGGAAATCATCCAAATCTCTAACCTGCCGCCCCTCAGCTGCCCTTAGCTTTGGTGACTTCATGGTACACCTGGGTTTGGTAAAGTGAGGTGCTGGCATGGCTCAGTGACCCAGCAGCAGCTCCTGGTGCCCTGCACAGCCCTTCACCAGCTCCAGGGATTCCCATGGGATGTGCAAGACCCAGGGAGGTCCAAGGCAGCCCTCTGCTTTCTCTCAAGCAGCTGCAAGCCAAAGCAATGCCCCTTGTCCACCCACTGCCCCAGCACAGGCTGAATGCTGGCACCTCTTCTGGGAAACTGAGGTAGGGACTGCCTGGGGCAGTGGGAGGGTGACAAGCCCTGATGCCATGCACACATCCCTTACACATTAGTCACAGATGTCTAACGAGCTCCTTTAAAACAAAATGTTAATTAGATTTCTCTGATGAGACAGCAAGTTTTACTGGCTTCCTTTTCAGGATTACCCAAAATGAGTAATTTTTCCAACTTTCTCTTGGCTTGAGAATAATTATTAATATATTTGTTTATTTAAAGTCTCTTCAGATTTTTGTTGTTGTTTAGCCTCTCTGGCTTGTGTTTTTCATTAAAAGTAATTCAGTATACTTTCATTTTTTTTTTTTTTTAAATCCCACTTTAAATATTCCAGGCTGGTCTCAGTTTGACAGCCAAGAAGGTGGGTGTGGGGATGTCAGAAAAGTTATTTATATTGCATAACTTTGTGGCTAACTGTTTCTTTTGGGAGTTTCGATAAACCAGTTAGCCATAGGTTGCTATTTTTATATGGCATTACCTTATTTAACAGAGGGGTGAGCTCAGAAAAGTGAGACCTGGGCTGCCACTGGCTTGGAAGAGGAGTGGAAACACCCCTTGGGTCCAGCATTTCCTGCAGGCTGGAGCAGAGAGGTGCCCCCAAGTGACCAGGCTGTGTCCAGGACATGACAGGGCATGCTGACCCCACAGGATCATCACCAGAAAGCTGCCCAGTTTCACCATGGTACAAACATGGTTGTTTTTCAGGGCCACAGGATGAGGGAGCATGGAGAAAGTCCTGTCCTCAGGGCAGAAAGCATGTAAGGTAATTACTTGTCTCACATGATGCTGTAAAATCTGGAATAAGTGAGTACCAAAAACATTTTCTTCCACAGGATGGAGCAGGGGGTCAGATCACCAGCCTTGCTCCAGCCTGTGCAATAAACCTGATTCCCCAGCCACTCACTTTGATTTTTTTCCACTACCTGCAGCCTGGCAGGGAGAAGCAGATGCTGAGAAGACACAGCATTTCAGAAGGAAATTTGATTTCCCTTGAGTTTACCACTTCTCCCTCCTGGCTCTGCTTGTCTTTTTGGCAGCCATCAGCAGCTCCCATACATGCAGTACACCCCTCCCATTTCCTAGCTGTACCAGGAGCTGTCATAGTAGGAGGTTCAAATAATTGTTTTTGCAAGAGCTGCTTTCCACAGATCCTTTTGAAGGTCATGCTGATTATTTCCTCCCAAGCAAATAAAGCACCATGTAATTATTGCAAATGTCACCTGGTGAAAAATCACTTCCAGTCAATCATCTCGGCCTGAAGATAACTGCTGCAGCTCTTTGCTACTGCAACAAGTCAACCAGAAGTGATGAGGGGTCTCACATCTCTCCTGTCAAGGCTTGTATTTCCATGAAAACACAACAAATCAGTTTAATAATATTCATGAGAAGCCAGTCCATAGACTCAGTGCTAAGTAGGGTTTGCCTGCTGGTGGATCATGCAGGATCCTGCTCTTGCTATGGCTATTCACACGAGACAGAGCAGGTTGTGGCTTTCTAATTCAAAGTGCAAACAGGTCCTGTAAACCTACTGCCTCACAGCTGCTACAGAGTAGGTGCCTCAGTGACAGGACACCAGTTTGGCTCTGCCAGGACCATCAGGCACAGGAATACCACTGATCCCAGCCTTTTCTGCACTTTTAGAGTCCTAAGCCAAAAGGAGGTAGTACATGGCATTATATAATGATGGTGTGGAACATTTTCTGCTATAGAGCTCTGGTTCTATTTAAACTTAATTTGTGATGATCACTGTTTGGGACAAAATATTCCACATTTAGTTAATGCTTAAAGACGTGATTGCTCTTTTTAAAAGACAAAGCTTAACAGTAAAGGTGATTCATTAACATCAACTGCAATAAATGTGTTTAAAAAACATGGAGGCCTCAAATATAGATATGTATATATATATATATGTATGATGTATATATATATATATATGTATATCTGCTTATCTGTTTCAAGCATCTTGGAAAAACAGCATCTTGTTTTATCTTAAACAATCGATTGTTGTTATTGAAAAAGAATTACTGAAAATGAGCCCTTAGCACACCACAATTATGAGCACTGATCTAAACCTCTCAGCAGGTAAACTCCTGGTTCTGAGAGCAGCTGTTTAGATGTGCCTGAGACAAGGTACAAGCCTCATATTTGACCAAGCAGAGAGGAGACCAAACTCCATACACAGGCAACTGTCAAGCATCTATCAGGGATGAAATGCAAAGCAGAAAATACATGAAGCAAATTTACCTGCTTGTAAGTGTGTCTTGTCAGAATTACTGGCAGAAGTTAAAAAGGACACACCTGACTACAGAAAAAAATATTAATGGCATCCTAATTTACTAAAAGTTTGAAGAAAAATCTTTTAAGGGCTTCACAAGGATGAAATAGAGGAAAGAGCATGGGTGCTGTAATGTGCCATTCAGCTAAGGGTATATACTCAAAAATGGGCTACTGCCATAACATCCATGGACCAAATTAGCAAATACAGCACATATTTATATATATATATCTATGTAAAAGATTTTGTTTTGGCATTAGCAGCTGCAATCTAAGAAACAATAGTGAAGTTCTCTCTTACCAGAATTTTGAATAAAGCTGACATGAAGAGGAAGAATTGTTCTGCAGAAATGCTGGAGGAAAATTTGTTTGTACAGATTTTGGCTCCCTAAGTCCAAGCAGTGTTCTTGTCCACTTACTGGAGGTGTCAAGGAAAACAACATCCACAGATGTTAGAAAATACAGCCCCAAGCACCAATCTCACACAGCAGGACAGCCTCAGAAATAAATGTCCTGGCACCCACATGCTGACTCACGGCCAGGCTGGTGTTCTCTGCAAATTGGTTAATGTAAATTCCATCTTCATCAACAACTTAAATAGGGATGAGAACAAATTCAGATGGGTTAGAAAAAGCACCATCCAGTGGAAAACTCAATGACCATGGACATTTTCTTGCCAGAACAAGGAAATTGCATATACTGGAGATCAATACGGGTATTTTACCTACAGGAAAAAAATACAGGACTTGTGATCCAGCTGATGTGAAGTCACAGATTTGTGATCTGGTTTGAAACTGATCTGTTACAAAACGTAGAATAACCAAAGAAATCATTAAGAAAGTTCTCTGGTATTTTCTGGCTGGCAAAGAATAGGCAATGGAGCAAAATTTCAGCACAGGGTTAAACCCAGCCTTGCCCAGAAGCCATCTCACTCAGAGATCATTATGTACATCACTTGGAACAGGCAGGGTTCCCAAAGGCATGGGGCTGGGATGCAGTGGGAGCCCTTGCTCTGGCTCCAGGCATCCATGAGAAGTATTTCTCATGTCCTGTTGTAGCTCCCCCTTGTTCCTATTCCCAGGGCCCAGAAGAGGACAGAGTCACCTCTGTGGCACCTGGAGCTGTGGGTGCACAGCCTGGCTGAGACACAGGCATTCCCAGGGGATGCTCAGGGACCCTTGCAGGGAGAAAGCTCACCCTCAGCCCCTTCTGTTCATGTCAGAGAACCATTTCAGAGGGCTCCATCCTTCTGTTCTGACCCAAGGACTCTTTGGTGAGTGACTGTTCACGACGCACAGCTGGCATCCTGCAGTACCACACAAAACTCCTTCTGACAGCAGCTCCTGGTGTGCCCAGAAGCTGGAGCTGGGATTCCCTGTGCAGGGCAGAAGGGCTGGGCTGCAGGGTGCTGCTCTGTGCCTGCCAGCTGGAACAGGGCTCCCCTCTCCCCCAGCCCTGATGTGCCTCTCTCCCTTCAGCATCCGCCTGCCTCAGGAGATGAAGCAACGTGGTGATGGGTGCCTGGGGCTCACACAGGCTATTTTTAGATCAAAGGAAGCCAGATGCTCATCAGATTGAAGGCAATTTCACCTCTGCAAGATGCAATTTCAGTGTTGGAAATTATGAGAGTTTAACAGAGCCCTTGAGGATTTCAACATTTGTCTGAAAATTATTTGGCAAGTCTTGAAGCAACAACATTGTTTTCTCAGTGTATCCCAAGTTCTGACAAGATAAAACCTTAGCAAAAGTCCTTATTTTTAGAGGAATGTCCAGTACTTGGTCAGATTGACCTGTACCATATTTGCCATTTCTGCTCAAAAATGAAGACTATTGCTTTCACCTGATCTGTTTTCCAAAATGAGTTCTTGATGCTGATCTTCCTGCTGAATCAGGAAACATGCAGTGCATGCTAAATCACCCAAAACAAAACAGTCCCTAACAGATAAATTATATCTTTTCAAATAATTCTCTCTACAATAGCTAAGCTAGTTTATGTTTGCTTTTGACTGGGTAGCATTTTTTTCTCTAATAATTTGATAACGGTGCAACTGAAGAAATATTCCACAGACACAGAAATCCTCAGCAGAAGACCCACGGTACATTACTCTGGTAGATGTAATAAATCTCATTTAAGAGCTTCAGAGATCAGCAATACTTTAAAATGGCCAGGAAAGAGCTACAAGTTGCTATTGCACTCACTGGTGTTTTCTCTCCTGGAAAGGACAGAAGCCTAAAGATGTCATCAGACATGAAATCTGGTTTTCATCTCAGCCTTATTCTGGCCTCCTTATATACATTCCTGCTTCAGATGAGGTTTTTTGAAAGTATCATTTTTGGCCTCTGGGATTTAATTCCCACAGCTGCAAATTCTCAGTGTCACCCGCAAGTCAGACCAACATCTGAATTATTTTTAACTATACCATAAAAAATTGATCCTATAACAATATATGGGAGGTTTTTTGAGAATATAAATTGTTCCAGAGTATTTCAGGTTTAGTGTTTTAGGATGAGTTTTTTCTTCTGAGGTGACAAGCATAAAGACTTCACCTTGCTAGCAACCAGCTCCTCAATTATATGCTTTCAATTTCTTTTCAGACAGAAGTGAGCAGACTGTAAGATAGAAGTGAGCACACTGTAAGACGGAAATGAAAAATACTGCAGGCAGCTGGAAAACAAACAAAACCAAAAGGTCATCTTCCCCTTTGCCTGCTCGCATCCTACCACAGGTTACAGTAACTCTACACTGCAGACAAGCAAATACTCCATCTCCCCACCTTGGCCCAAAGGTGTTTCCTCGGCAAGCACAAGTGCAGAGGAGTGCTCAGTCAGAGATCTGACAAAGGGTCACTGGAAAATCCTGCCAGGATTTGTCTCTTACACATATTAAGGATCTGGGGATCTCACCTAGCCAACATTTGTTTTTAATGTGTTTCCAGGAACACTCACAATCCTACTGGTGGCAGAAACCACTGAGCACCTATCCCAGTTCTCTGGCCACACAACTTTGGCCAGCTCAGGGTCAAATTTCCCAAGCTGTGAGTCTGGTAAATTGTCTCTGAGGTCAAAGGAAAGCAGTGCAAAGAGCTTGTGACCTGAGTGGGGAAGACACTGGAGCCCCAGGTGTGTGTGTGTTAGCTCTTGCAGTCATCAGCTGCTCACAGAAAAGGTCCCAGCTCTGAGGAAAATGCTCTAGAGGAGCTGGATTTTGTCAGTCTCAGTAAGGCAGCACTGTGGTGGGCACAGAGGGAACAGGTTTCTGCGGACAGTTTCAAAGAAGCTGTATTTTCTGCAGTGGCAGGGCCCAGAGAAGATGCAGGTTTAGCTCTGGAGAGGGCACTGGGCACCTCAAAGGCACCTCTGGAGAGGGCACCGGGCACCTCAAAGGCACCTCAGCTGCAGGGTTTGGCCACCAGAGATGCAGCAGGGGCAGAAGGACAGGAGAGAATGCCAGGGAAGGAGCTGGAGCCCCTGGGCTTGTTATTTTGTGCCTCCCCAGCTCTGGTTGTCGCTATGTGACTGCGGTGGTGGCTGAAGCCTCCCCCAGTCCCAGCAGACACTGTTAATAGCACAGCGTGGGTGACAAAGGCTCCCCGAGGCCCCAGAGTGAAACAATTTAGAAACTGATTCAAAGCAAAGGCTGCTACTCAGATGCCAGAGCCAGTGATGCATGACACCCCACCAGCCCACCAGCAATGGCCAAAACATAGCAAAGAAATTGTGTTTGGAGAGTGATTTCAGCACGTCTATCAAAGCACAGTTGAGCAATTGATGAGCTTCTTGATTTTTTACCATCCCCTAGCAGGTTTTGGACCCAAAACTGGGGATCCACAATGATGCTAAAGAGCAAGTGGGAGGGAGAGTTGAGGCAGGTGAGTGTTAGAGTGGGACTTAAGGGATGATGCCTCAGCTCTGAGGTGTGGTCAGCATTAGGAGCAATGGCAGGCTTGTACCAGTAATTCTCCAGAAATTCTCTTAGAAAATAATTGGTGCATCAGGAAAGTTTTCTGCACCAAAGGTCATTCTGCAGAAGTAGAAACAAATTAGAAATTGTAAGGAACTCAGCCAAAAAACCCAAAAAACTGCTAGTGAACTTGTTTTAATTAATACAAGTTATTTTCCCTAAATAGAATCTTTCTAGTAAGAGACCTTTCCTGCCCACTGTTAGCTACATAACATATTCTGTAATTTACCATGCAGCTTTATCACACACAGACACAGACACACACACACACAGACACACACACACACACACACACACACACATAGACACACGCACACACACTCAAACACACACACAGACACACACACACACACACTCACACACACACACACACACACACACATTCACACACACACTTTCCCCTGCCATTTGCTCTTAGCAGTGGGTAGGAAAGAGTCTATTGCAGCTCCTCACTGCCAGTAATGCAATAATTGGATAAACTGTGAATGCGTGAATGAGCAAGGCTGGGCTGACGGCATAGCCTAAGAAGATGAGGAGAGATCAAAAAGAAACAAAGGAAGGCAAGAGCACACACAGCCTGGCGAACAGGCCCTTGGGCATTCTAATGATGTCTCTTTCTGGTTTTTTCCCCAGCTGGGCTAGAAGCAATATTCAGCTCTCTTACATGCAGTAGGACTCAGTAGCACGTGCAGAGGTATGTATGTGTACACAGAGAAACAAGATGTAGGTTTTCCATTGGTGCCCATCTTCTCAGTATCCTCTGAAACAACCTGCATCATTGCCACTTTCTGGTGGTAGGCATTTGGGTTGACCCCTTGATGATAGCCTATAACTGCCACAGTCATATCTGCATTTGTTTCTGGCTGGGTACAGTACTGAAGTCCTCCAAAACCCACCACGCAGGATTTCAGCCAAGATATAGTCACGGGGAAACAGAAAAGAAAATCAGAAAGAACAAGAAAAAGCTTATTGCCAAACTCTTTTGTGCTGGCAGACTGTCCAGTTGACTTGATGATGGTATTTTTAATCTATATTAGGAAATAGCTCTCTCCCATATCCCCAACATTGCTCTGGGAAGTTGCCCACCCTGAGCAGGATTACTGCAGATGGGTACATAGGCAAGGCACAGACTGCCTGTCCAAAACATGGGGGCACAGAAGGAGGAGCAAAGGAGGCTGGCATCACTACCTGTGGTGCTCTTTGGTGTCTGAAGGCTCAAAGCTGCCACCTTTGTGCCCCTGAAAGCAGTTATCCACCTCACCAGCACACAGGGCACAGGAAAGGCAGTGATTGGGGAGTTAAGCAGGACATGGGCTGGGTGCTGCTGGTGGGGCAGAACCAATGAGCACCAACTTGGGTTGCCCTGTCTGTACTTTCTGTTTTCTCCTCTGTAGAGTACAGCCCCAGGTGCTGTACTCTACAACTGCTCATTGCTCATTGTCCTACTCCAGGTGGGCAGGACTGGATGAGGAGCAGCAATTTTTCTGCAAGTCCTGGAAATAAAATCAATGCGCTGGGCTGGCCCACTGCCTGCTATCTCCTGCACCTCCTCCAAGACCAGTGCCCTCCTTCTGGCACTGCATGGTGTCTGAGAAGGGAAGAGACTAACAGCTTCTCCTCCCTCGTTTCAGGGCACTGGGGTGCCCAGGGCAGCACATACTCAATCACTGTGCAGTCCCAAAATTAGGCAGATGTCCATCACAATTTGGAAATCTCAGCTGCTTCAGCTGCTGGGATGGAAGTGTGGGCACAGACTTGGGTCTTATTTGAGTCCTTGTACTGTCACAGGCAGAAAGCTGCTCCCTGACACGTGGTGGAACGGCAGAGATGGAGACCTGGCTCCCAGAGTCAGGTTCTGGGAGCCACACAGAGGAAACCCTTCCAGGGTTTCTTGGATGGGCAACTCACCTGAGTTGTCCCTTTACCTCATCCCTTCACAAAAGGAACACATTTTTTGGCTAAAATGTTTTAGATTTTCTCAGTCTGAGGCAAACACCTGGTATGCAGAATTTTGGCCCCAACAGTTGAAAACTGGCAAAGTCAAAAGAAAGAGAAATGGTGATGCTTTAGTGGAAAGCGTCAGGCAATGTTAACACTCCACCATAGTTCCAGCTGTGTCACTCTCTGGTTTGGGATGCAAACCCACAGGTCAACCCAATGTTTAGTTGTGTTTCTAAGCAGCCACAGAGATTACTGATATGAAGTTGTCAGTTTTGCCCTAGGACCGAATCTACAAGGAGATATGCAATTACAAAGATCTTATCTGTCTTACCTGCTGGCAGTGTTTTTTGTCCCATTAAGACTTCTTAATGTAAACTCCAGGCTTTCTGCTTCCCTGTGCCATTGTTCTACCCGTTGAACTCATTGGCAAGAGACAGACTTGTTTTACTTCATCTGGATTTTCCCAGCAGGCTTGAACACAGCTCAGCTGGCTCCTACCCAGCAGTGATGGAACCTCAGGTGGGAGAGGTGCCCCCCTCCCCAGCATGGTCACTTATTGTAAATCAAAGGCAGCTCTGACAAAGGAGAGAGAGAATGATTCATCTGACTCCATCATCAGAAGGCTAAAGAATTGCTTTATTGTACTATACTGTGTACATTGTATCTGAACTGAATCAGCCCTGCACTCACTCTTGCTCACAACTGCTCACACTGCACTCATCTCTGATTCTCCCATCACTGTCCTGTGACAGTCTGATACACACACACACCTGACCCTGATAGGCCAAGGGAACAAAACATCTTCACTTTGGGCAAACAATCTCCATATTGCATTCTGCTTTAGCACAACACAGGCACAGCAAGTGAGGTAAGAATTGTGTTTTCCTTCTTCTCTGCTTGTGTCACAGCTTCTCTCTGTTCAGAGGGCATGTGAATAGCACAGTCACTCATGGGCCAGCATGGACATCTTCAGGTGTGCAACCTGGGGATGTCACAGGGACGGGTTTGTGGAGGGGCACACAGCCGGGGAGAGCAGGAGGTCAGGTGTCTCTCTGCAGCATGTGCCAAGTCTCAGCCATGCCAGGATGTAAGCCTTTTGTATCCTATCCACCAGCACCCCAAATGCCAAGTTCTTGGGCTTCTCAGCTGATCTGGGACCCCTCTGCTGGCTGCAGCAGTGCAAGCCCCTGTGTGAGGCAGGCGGGTACGAGCTCTGCAGCAGTCACACAGATTTAGGTCAGATACAAGCCTTGACTGATTTTATTGACGTACACTGGAGAGTGAAGCAGTTGCTGCTAAGTCAGCTTAAAAAAGTTGGAGCTCAGCTTGTGTCAGTGCTGCCTGCAGCCTGCAGCGAGCTCCCCGCAGCACAGACCTTGCTGGGCTCCCTGCATGGCAGGCAGGGGCAGGCCATGGGCTCCAGCACCGGCACAGACCCCAGGCTGCAGCGTGCCTTTACAACACCCATCCTCCATGAAACAGCCCAGAGAAGAAACCTGCTCTGGACTTCCAGCACCCACTGTGGGGTCCTGAGCTCTTCCCATACCCACAGAGGCAGTGAGGCCAGTCAAAACAGTGAAAGAAGAGTCCCAAAGTGGGGCTCATTTGAAAAATTCAAACTGATCCATGGGGATGATGCTCCCATGGGGTGTCCTTCACCAGGGACCTCTTTCTGTATTAAAACTGGTCAGCAACAGCATGCCTTTTGCTGGCTTATGTGCTGCTGGATCTTTCACAGGCTCCAGGGAGGGAAAGTACAGCTTTGAGTTATGCAGAGGAGAAAAACATATTGCTAGATCATGTGGAGCTTATAAGCCTGAGTTTGCATTCCTAAAATACTTCAGTTTTAGGAACCTTTTAAATTTAACTCCCTGTAGCAAAGACATACTAACTATCACCTTGAGGTTTCATATTTGTGAAGCCCCATGCTTTTGAGCTAGGTTACTACCAGAAAAAAGGTCAAGCATCCTCCTAGCAGATGGTTTCACAAGAGAAAATGTAAACAAACTCAGAAATCTGATATGAAGCAACACTGGTGTCCAGTCACTGAAAATATTTCATCCCCTATGTAAAAAATAGTGGGCTGGTATTATTTGTAAAGGAAGTCAAATGAGCTGATAGAAATTAAGGCTTTTTTAAAAAACAGGAAGCCTATCATCATATCTACACTTATAGTCTGGGCTCTAGACGAAACTCCATCTTTTAACCATTTACAATTCTGGAAATAACTACCAGGAGAATTTTAAGTTGGTATGTAAACACTTAAACAAATGTCAGCAGTTCTAATACACTGAAATAATTCTCTCATGACCAAGAACTCATAGATATTAAAACTAACCCCGCCTTTTCCACTGACTTCTCATTGCATATAAGACTAGAGAATTCCTTTCTGTCATATATGTATATTCTGAACCTCAGGTAAGGACACAGAGTGTGCCTGCTCACCTATTAGAAAGAAACTTCAATCTGGGGAAGGGAGCCCTAGGTAGGCACACAAGAGAGGGGGATAAGATTCCTAAAACATTTTTGTGATCTTGCATAAAATACACTTACTTTCTCTTCTCTCTGGCCGGGATGTCTTTAACCTGCATGGAATGGCCTGTCCATTGTACAGAGCCAACATGATCCAGTTCTGATGTAGTCATTCAATATGAAATCAAATAGTTAAAAAATAATTATTAAATCATTTATTCAGGTCAAAAAACTATCCTGAAATATTGTGAGCCTCTTAACCTCAGTTTCAGGGGAATGAGAACTTAGCACCCTGCACTGTTGAATCCTGAAAGGAGGAAACCCTCTCATGGATAACATCTGGTCTCACACAAATGCCACCAAACACAGTGACTGTCACCTCTGCTTGTCACCTGGCACACAACACAGGTGGCTTTACAGAGGTATACAAGAACAAGACAAAGCACCCAAAGCCCATGGCCAGGCTGCAGCAATAGCTGGTTGTGGCATGGTCTGAGTGGGACAGTCCCAGTCCTCCCACAGCATGCAGATCACTGTGCTCCGTGGCAGAGGCTCTCATTAGCCACACTCAGGGAATCCCAAACCTGCCCACGGGGTGACTGGGCTGTGTCTGACTTGCCAATCTTACACACTGCAGGAGCATTGGGGCTAGGACAGTCGGGACGGACGGAGACGAGAGATCTCTGCAGCCAGGTCATGGAACTTGGGGTTCATTGCAAAGGGGCTGGGGACAGGGCCTGCTGGGAGCTGCCAGCCACAGCTCGGAGCAGGCCCGAGAGAAGAGAGGGGGAGAGAGGGGGAGAGAATAAAAGCATAAGAGCATAAAAGGGGTAAGAGCACAGAAAAGTAAGAGCTAAAAGGCAAGAGCTAAGAGTAAGAGCTAAGAGGGGCAAGAAGGGCAAGGGGGCAAAGTTCCTGTTACAATGCAATAAACTTTCTTCTGTGTTGAATATTCTAATTCTCACTAACCAATCTAGTACAAGATGCAAATCCTATAACATTTACATACAGCCTATAAGCATCATTACATTACCATACTGTGTTACATTTTAAACCCTGAAAACTACTCTTTGGACCCCTTCTGCTAAGCTAGTGGGGTCTGTTCTGACCCTTGGGCCTGTCTGCAAGCAGAGGGTCTTGTTTCATCAAAAAGGAATTGCCTTCAGCTGGCCACACCATTGTTTTCCAGTCATTCAGTAAATAAGGGATCTCAAAGCTTGCATTCATTTTAATCTCACTTATAATTTCTATATTCTCAAAATCTTTTGCCAGGCAATCATACTGATAAGGCTTTCCTGTTCCATCTTCCCAACACACACAAGTGCTCGAGTGGCACTGTAATGGGCTATGATGAGGGGGTCCCAGCAGCCATTAGCCCAGCAGGAAACCTCAGCACACCCTTCCCTGCAGCATCCTTCACCCCTGCAGAACACAGGTAAGGGGCCAGCCTCAGACTGGGGGTTTTCTGGGCAAAGATTGGCTTGGTGATGTACAAACTTTTCTTGCCAAGAAATTTTTTGGCATTTCCGGCTCTAGCAGTGACTTCAATATTATCTAAAACATTAATTTCATATCTCTTCTAATTACTCTTGGCAAATTAAAAGTCAGTATTTAATTCTGTTTAGCTCAAGGCCTGCTGCCCCAGGCAGCTGCAGCACAGGTAACCATGGTGGCTGTAGTGCAAAACAATCCAGAGAACTTGTGCAAGCAACATTTCCATGAGGGGTGAGTGGATGTGGAAGTCATAAACTCAACAATGGCTATCTGTACCCTCTTAATGTCCAGCCAGTGGGCTTCATTTCAGCAAACAAAACATCTCCCCCATCAAACAAAAAAAGTCCAGCCTGCAGAGATGTGCTTTCATCAGCCTGAGCTTTCTGCACCTTCCCCTCACTCAGATTTATCACCAGAAATGTATCTAAGCCACAGCTCTGGCTCTGACAAGCTCAAAGCCTTTCCTCCATCCCTTGTTTGTTGAGGCGAGGGTACAGTGCTTGACATCTGCAGCCGTGCTGGAGCTCTGTACCTGGGCCTGTCACAGCCTGCAACTTCCTTGTGAGGGGAAGAGGAGGGACAGGCACTGATCCCTGCTCTTCTGTGCCCAGTGACAGGACCCAAGGAATGGCCTGAAGTTGTGTCAGGGGAGGTTTAGGTTGGATATCAAAAAAGGTTCTTTACCCAGAGGGTGTTTGGACCCTGGAACAGCTCCCCAGGACAGTGGTCACAGCACCAGCCTGACAGAATACAAGAAGCATTTGGACAATGCTCTTGGGCACATGGTGTGACTCCTGTGGATGGGATGGAGCTGTGCAGGGCCAGGAGTTGGACTGGAGGATCCCTTCCAACTCAGTTTATTCTGTGATTCTGTGAAAAGAGGAATGGTCAGCAGGTTGAGGGAGGTGATTTTCCACCTATTGTCAGCTGTCACAAGACTGATCTGGAGTGTTGCATCCAGATCCAGGGTCCTCAACACAAGAAATATGTGGATCTGTTGGATCAGGTCCAGAGGAAGGCCACAAGGATGCTCAGAGGGCTGGAGCACCTCTCCTGTGAAGACAGGCTCAGAAAGCTGGGGTGGTTAGACTGGAAAAGAGAAAACTCTGGGGAGACCTTACTGTGGCTTTCCAGTAACTAAAGGGGCTTACAAAAAAGAGGGAGAGGGAGTTTTCATATGGGCAGACAGATGCAGGAGAAGGAACAATGGTTTTAAACTGAGAGAGGTCAGGTTTACATTAGATGTTAGGGAGTAATGCTTTACTGTCCAAGGGATAAGGCACTGGAACAGGTTGTTCAGAGAAGCTGTGGATGCTCCATCCCTGGAAGGGTTCACACCCAGGCTGGATGGGGCCCAGCAAAGGGGCTAGGTAAAGTGTCCCTACCCATGGCAGAGGGATTGCAACTAGGTTATCTTTAAGGTCCTTTTTGACCCAAACCATTCTGTGATTTTATAGTGAGGAGCGCTGAGACTCATGTCCATAACTGAATACTGCACACAGGCTTTTAGAAAGTGGTTGGCCATATGGAATGTCAGGCCACATGGAAGGAACTCAAGCACTCTTGTTCTGGAAAGTTATAGCTTTGTATTCTCCACTGCTCTCACTCCGCCTTTCCCTTTGCTCCCCATTATAATGAATCCAGTGCACCTTTGTACAATAGCATCCTTCACAAAAGAAGTCAAAATGTGTGGCAGAACATTTAAACACAGCTGCATAGATTTATTTATGCTATTCTCTCACCACACCAGTCAGGCTGAGGGAAACTGGACATTAAACAAACCCCTTGAATTCAAATGCTATTTGAAGGATGATTTTTTTGAGCCATAAGGAATTTTATTAACTTGTGCCACTCCTATGAAAGCATTATAATTCAGTGCACATCACTCAGCTAAGAAAATATTACTGCATCTCTATGGCAACCTGCAATGAACAACATATTGACCATCCCCAAAGACACAGGGAAGTGCATTATTCCTGTACCACAATGGTTTCTCCTTAGAGCATGCCTTCTGCTTATACATCTTAAGGATTAAAAAAGCCCCAAAACTATGAATTGTGAATCATCAAGCTTTCAGCAAAAGGTTTGATGGAAGAAGCATTAATTTTACTTCCTGTAACTCCTGCTTTGCACAGAAGAAGTGTAACTTCATTCATGCTGCCAACATTTCTCTACACCATTCCCAAGGAAAATACAAAGTCAACTACAGTATGTGCAATATTGATGAAAGTATGAAAATAAAGCCAACTGTTTTTCTGCCCCTTTCATGTCTGATCATTTACACTGTTCACGTCTCCTCAGCTGTTAAAACACTGCACCATCACATCAGATGCTCCTTTATCCCCCAGAGCTTAGCTCAATGAAAGGGAGAAAGTACGCATTTCAAAAAATGAGATGGGTCTGGTACAAATTGGAAAAAAACACAGAGGACATTGTAAAAGAAAAAGGTTGCAGAGCATGAATGGGGCACAAAGATGAGATGCGGGGAAATGTGGCTGCTCTGCTGGACAAGGGCAGCATGCAGAAAGAAGAACAGGCAAAGAGCTACACACTGATAACACAGCAGTGGAAATCCATCTCCAAAGTCCTTTAAATGCTGTTCAGAAGGTTCACAGCAGGCTTACAGTGGAGAGGTGCTCCCTGATTCACTCATTATAATGCTTTTCAACAATGTTGGGACTCTTTGGCCAGACACAATGACATTGTACTCACTCTGTGTGGTTGTAAAATTGTAGCCTTGTTAAAGGCAGCACAGTTTGCTCCAGCTCCTTGCACATGCACCTCAATAAAGCTTCAAGCTTTAGGGCGTAAGTCCCTGCCAAGTAATGAAAGCTAGAAAGACTCCTTCTTGCTCGACAGATAATTCAATTTCTGACTGTTTCATGGTTTTTATAATCTCTCAGAAGCATATCAGCCTAGGAGAGATGGTGCTGGAATAGAAAGACTGCAATATGTGTGTATAGTATGCTCCCTCCCCCTTCCTATCATTCCTACATAGGAAAATTCAGTGGTTCTGGCCACATTTAAAATGTTGTACTGCAGAATGCTCCCCAGCAAAATGAAGAGGTAAAGAGCAGCAAATGATACTTTTAAAAATAAACTTGGCAATGCTGAGAAGTAGCAAACTGCAGTAAAACTATGTGCCTTCAAATCCATATCCATGATTCTGTGTCCAGCCAGCAGAGCACAGACAGAGTAGCTGGAGCTGGCAGCAGAGCCAGGGGCAGCTCAGCCCTGCCAGCACCAGCACTGCCAGGCTGCTGAGGAGAAAAGCTCTGCATTAAAATGCAGGAAAACTTCTGCTCTCTATCAGTTTGATGTGATAGTTGATTTAACTTCTTTGTGCTCACCCAGCTCTCAGTGGCTGAGTTTTGTATTCCATGCTCTCAGAGAGAAGATGACCTACTTTTCTTGCTTTATTATTCCTGGTTTCAGCAGCCTGCCTCTCTGGGAGTGGAGGAGGAGGGCTGGTAGTGTGTTTGTGGAGGATATACAGCTGGGACTTGATTGGGGAGTGATTTGGAGAGAAAAGGGGTAAAGCTTTTAGGATGGCTTCATGGTGAAAATGTATTCAGCCACACAAACCCTGCAGTGGGGAAGTCTGTTTACAGAGGGGTTTGAAACAAAAACGAGCAAGATGTAAAGTAAATCAACCTCCCTGCAGAGATGGGATGGAGGAAATGTGTGAAGGGTGGGAGGAGTGGAGTGAGGGGTGGCAAGTAGGGGGGGTGGTTTGACCATGGGTGTCCAGGAGGAAGATGCCCAGGTTGAGCCAGTGCTTCCAGAGCCCATTCCAGAGCTCCTGGTGTTTACACGGAGTGGAGTGTGCAGAGAGAGGCTGGTTTTGGAGAAAGAACATAAGGAAAGATGATGGCAAATGTGTTAAGTGAAAGGGGAAAAGAATAAGGTACGAAAGAAAGGAACAATATGCCTGAAAATTAAATTTTTGCCAGTGTAGGTAGGTAAGTAGTTCAAATTCACCTCCTATGCAAATGAGGAATCCTTGCTGATTTTGGGTAAACATGACTTCTAACAGGACATGTGCTTGTAGCTGAAACCCTTTAGCATGACAGCAAGGCTTCATCCCACCTGAATGAAAGATGCAGCCAAATTTGCCTTGTAGGATCCAAAAACGCAAACCAAGGAACTGCCTCCAAAACGCAGATCACACACAGAGAGGTGAGAAATGTCTTAGGTAAAGGCAGGATTTTTGCAGAGAGCAGCACCAGGAGGTCACCCAAGTGAAGGAGAAGACTTGGGAGCATATTTGAGACAGAAAGCAAAGTCAAGCATCTTTAGGATGAGGAGCTGTCTGGGACAGGAGTAGGACCTGGGAGCAGGTGCAATAAAACTGACATCTGTTTCAGCCTCTGTTCCTACTTCATTTGGGAAAAAACAAACCAAGTGCATGTTCTTGGTAAGTAAACATTTTAATCAAATGTTAAATCCGTATTTTAGTTGCCTGATGGAGCAGAGCCCAAATAAAAGCCAACTTTAATGGCCACAGAAAAGAAAATAATTATCATTCTTAGTGCATCTGAGCAGCCTTTCCCACACCCTTTGGGCAGCCTAGTGAAAGGCTTTTGCTGCTGCTGTAACTGAAGCAAGGTGCCTGCAACCAAGCCCAGAGTCAGGCGGGTATAAAAGTCAGGTGTTTGCCCTGGATCAGGAAAAGCTCATGACCTGCAGGAAGCTGTGTATTCCCTCATGGCTGTAGATTCCTTTCCCACATTTTCAATATTTGTACATTGAAATGCATTGGCATTCATGAGATTTGAGGAAAATAATTCCACTTAATACAGCATCCAAATGTAAAGAACACTTCTCTGTAAAGGCGTAGTTTCACATTCCAGCTTACCTTTTCCAGTACAGCTAGAGAAAGTGTCTGAAAAATTATATAAGCAATTGTAATTGAAAACTCCTTTGTCTAACACTTTCTTGCAGTGCTGGTCTCTTAGGGCACAGGCAGGTCAACAGGCCCTGACAGAAGACAATACTTATATATGTATTATCTCACACATTTTATGTACAAGTTCTTGAGCTGTATGAGAGTTGATTATAGCTATTAGAAAAACACAAAATAATGATGCACATAGCAATGGCAAAACATTGTCTGAATGTTTTCCTTCTCTTCGAAATGGCTTTTCTAGGCCTCAAAGCAAGAAATCAAACTACATGATTGCTGGAGAACATGGAGAGAAAGAGTGCTTCGAGCAAGCAAAAAGGTAAATGGCATTTGTTTCCATGTCATCCACTGAGCAGGTGGAAAATCCAAAATATCCACTGAAGTGGAAAGGCAAGAGATGTGTTGTGTCTCTACTTTATTGCTTAAATATTTTCATGCTAATGAACCCCAGATGACAAGCAGTGCAGATAATTCATGAGTGAGTTGATTGCTTGTGACCCTTCAACATCAGGGAGGCATCAGCACTGCTTTCTGGAAAGCTCACCATAAGCAATGGAGATTTGCAATCTCCAGACACCAATAAACACTTTGGCAAAATTTAGGATATTTCACATAATTAACAGGCAGAGAAAATGTCACCAGCCTCTCACCTACCCAGAAGCTTGTCATGAACAGTCAATTTCACATCTTGATTTACTGAAGAAAGGTCCAAAAATTTATTAAGGAATTCTGTATTTCTGCCTCCCCAGAGGAAAACTATTTCTTAAGAAACCAGAGGACAGCATCTTTAGCTAACCACAATCGCAGAACAGCCATTGATTTAGGTTCTGCACAGGAGCAACTGTGGCTGCTTGCTGTTTATCATCCTGCAAAGAACTGATGTCTGTTGCCCTGAGCTACAGAAAAAGGCCAATGAGAATTAATTTGACATCAAAAGAAGAAGAGCCAAGCCATATAAGCCTTCATCAAAGGAGTAAAGCAGACGTGTAATTGGGAGCTCAGAGTGAGTTGGGTCTCTGCTCACTCACCGCAACGCTGCAGTGGATGGATCTGCTCATGTACCCAGCCCTAGAGCAACCAGCACAGGGGGTTCCTACCTACTCCCTTCTCATTTCCTTTCTTCTCCCCAAACAGAAGCCATCCAGCCCTTGTGGTGTCTACACTGTTATTCATGGCTTGACTTCCTTGGGGTTCCTTATCAGCGGGAATAATTAGTGTGAACACTAAAAGCCCCTCGGTGGGAATAAAGGGTCAACCCCACGTCCCCTAGCACAGAGCAGAAGCTCATTATCTTGCATGAATTCTCCATAAATTGTGGAAGCATATTCAGCATATGGCCTTGTTCTGCTTTTCTCCCCAAACACAGAGCAAAAAATGTATATTTTTGTTGAAAATTTTCTCATATAAATTTGATTGGAAGTAAGAACATTTTTTTAATGGACTGTGTATTCTGCATCTGTGTTTCATGCTTTAAAGAGAAAATGCAGTCATTTCAGTGCAATTGTTTTATTTACACCAGTTTAACCAGAAAATAAATGGCTACAGTAATCTTCTTCTGAGTAAGAAATTGTGCAGTTCACACCAGGAGGGTAATCAGCAATGAAAAAAGTTGTATTTTCCTGACAAAGCTGGTAATTCATGAATGCTTCCATGATGGGCAAGAAACTAAACATTGAAATTACCTCAAGTCACTTCACATGACAAAATAACAATATTTTATTCATCCTCCCTTTTTGTCTTTTCACTTCAAACAAATGCAGGCCAGATGATTAACTTGCATTCAAAATCCTGGCCTCAGCAACAGAAGTCTTTACTCCAACTAAGCCCAACACTGTGAGGTCTCAGGGATGCACATTGGTTCTCTTGTAGGGTTTGAAGAGGAAAAATTACTGAAGGAGCTCAGTGAGAGGGAATCTGAATGTCAGTTGTGTCTTGACATTTGATAAATTTGCTAAAAGAAGGATTTGATTAAGCACCACATAATAACAGTTTATAATTGGCAGGCTGAGGAGGAAGCAGGCATGGCCAGAGCAGCACTGATGCCCAATCCCCGTAGCTGTGGTGGCCTCTCAGCCCAGCCCATCACTGCTGTACTGCCCGTGGAGTGTGTGCCCTGCCACTCCCTCGCTTCTCAAATCACCTTCCAAAACAGCCACTCACCAGATCCTGGTGTCTAATGCTACAAACCCTTCCTGTGACTTTGGAATGGCAGCCAAGCATTTCCTAAGATGCACCAAAGGAACTTCAGACTGGGCATGAAGGAGAATTCCAGAACCAGAGCTCTGGGGATAGCTCCATGATCATATTTGACTTAATACAGAGGAATTAGAAATATTCTCTTCTGGGTATTTTCTTTTTTTCTAGAAATTATCTACCTATGAAGAACTTGTGCAGTGAGGCACGGATTAATTAAAGTAACCCACTCAGACATGTTTAATAATGTGGCCACCCAATAAGAGACTCCTTTTGTTGAAGGCCAGGATGCTGTCCTGCAACAATGAACAAGGTCAGAAACCTGCAGCTGCCCATGGGAAAGGTGGAAACAGCAAAAAAGGGACACTGTCACCTCCTGTGGCACCTGTCCATCCTGCACTGCACGGGAACAATTCCTCAAAAGCAGCAACTGTCCAGTTGCCACTGCTGAGGCTCCAGCATGAGGTGAGCGTGGTACCACAGGTGGGAAGGTGCAATGGCCAGGCCAGCACAGAGGCACCAGTACAATGTGGGCACACACCTGATCCCTGAGCCCCAGCATTTTCCAGGACCTTTCTCAAGGAAGTCTGAATGCTTTACTTTGCTTTCAGCTTTCAGAGAGCAGCTTCTAACAAAAGCCAGAGAAATCAATGTAAGTTGCTCAGTGGTACCTCTGGAGTAGCTGTAAAACTAATTCAGCAATATTATAACCTTGAAAATCCACCTTATCTGAAGTGGGATGGGTTATAGCCAACACTTTAATGGCTTCAGACATTTCCTTAGTACAGCAGAGAGAAGTACTGCAGAACAGAGCTGGCTCACGGGTGTATATACTGCCAGTGCCTCACAGCTATAAAAAGGTTTCCATCTGCTTTGTTAAAATAAGGTTGTTTACCGAAAATGCCTTTGAAACAGAGATGAGGAGTAGTACAAATTGCTCTAGAAAGGAGCACTGCTATTTATAATAAATCTGGATGGAAATAAAGGTGATGACAAATGCTAGTGATTACACTTGAACCATGTGGACAGGTAGAACTGCAATGAGTTTGATGTCCCTGCAAAGAGCAGTTTTCAAGAAAGAATTTGCTTTGCATCCACAGACCTTAGAATAGCTTTATGACTTTATTTTATTATCATTCTTCAAAGGTAGGATATCAAAATCATGGTCCAGAGAAGACCTGGAAGAAGGCAAAGAGTGGCTGTGCAAAGTAAGGCTGTTAGGACACTTTTTGTGTCAGGGCAACCTGAAGAAAAATGGAATGCTGAGATGTCCCACCAACACTGATTTTTTAAAGGTAACAAATATCCCAAATGAAAGAAGCTTTGCAAGGCTTGAAATCTGTCCCTTGCACTAGGCCTGGCTGAAGGGCTTGGTTGGGTCAACAAGTGGAAGGTCACTTATATGGTCCAGGCAGTTGAAACATGCAGTATCAAAGCAAATGAGCTCCTGTGTGCAGCTGTGCAGAAACCCTGCTCCCCACTGCCTGTGACTGAGCACGGAAAACAAGGTGCTAGTACCTAAAAATTGGGCTATGCACTCCCTGAACCTCTCAAAAGCACCTCCCTACCATGACTCCATCTGCATGAGATGTGTAGGAGCTTACAGGGTTTTCATATCCGTACATCCAAATATCAAAATGTGTTTTAAAAACTGAACCTCTGCCACACTGTAATTAATATCCTTATTAGTGAAATAGCACAGGAACAACTACTGATGAGATTGCAGTGGCTCTGCACAGCTCTCCCACAGGAGGTGCTACTGCATTCTGTATTATGAGGTGCAAGATCCACAAATTTACAAAACCAGCATCCTGCCCTTGGGAGCACTTAACAAAAGGCTTTAAAGAGGAATCCAGGAAAGTATTTGAAATAAAAACTCAAAAAAATGTTCTGAAGTGTCCTTGCTGTTTTACTCCTACATTTGCCATGCTGCATATCCAACTAGTTTCATGCTTAAGCAAAATAAATAAATCGGTAGGGCTGCAAAGAAAACATTTCTAATTGAAAGATAAATAGACTCCAGAGAAACCTCCTCCAGGAAAGAACTGACAAAATAGGAAATAGCAGCATAGGAGTAACACAACACTTGGGGAATAAAAATAACAGAAACATCAACAGTGTTGTAACAAAAACAAACACATCCAAACATTATGTGAATGACACAACCATTCAGAAGTCATCATTTTTTTCATCTATTTAGGAAGAACTAAGATGTAAGCATGCAATGCCTATTTGCAGGGAAGCAAACTGACTCTAACCTAGTTTTAGCAGATGAACATGATACATACCAAATTTTAGATCTGCAACAGTTTAACCAAGGAAAAACAGTTAGTGGCAATTACAAAAAGTGAAGGATTCGCTGCAAAGTTGTTTCTTTCACATTCTCTCTTTCCTGTTCTCCTCCAAACAGGAAACATACAACCTTCACTTCATTTTTTCCAGACACTGATACTCTCATTCTTAAGCTTCAAGTCCTGTCAGTGGTTTTTGTACACACCTTGTTAGTTAACAGATCTGTTCACACAGATGAAGGACACTGTTCATATTTTGCTGACTTAGAATTCTTCCTGCACATTGCTGATGCTGTACAAGAGAAGTTGTGATTCCCCACAAGGCACCCAGCAGCACACCCATGGGCAAGGATCCTATAATCAGGACAGTAATCAGAGAGGGTCAGCACCTCATCAAAAAAATATCTTTTTTAACTGCATCTTAAGGAACATATGACAAACATCCAAAGCGCAGCATTTTTCACCAGTCTAGAGCTAGAATAGGATTCTCTGCCAATTTTTGAGTTTCCAGCACCTGCTACGGAAACAGAAAGATTGTTCATAAAACATCTGTGAGAGAAAACTCAGCTTGGAGTCAGAGAAGTCTTCCTTCCTTACCAGTATTTCTGCAGCTATGGCTTTGGGATGTACTCACACTTCAGAGGAAGCATCCACCCTTGTGATAGGAGAAAATGGGCAAATAAAATAAAAAAGAACTAAAAAAGAGATTGGATGAGGAAATGAGAGTGACCCATTGGACTAATGACTAATCACAGCATCTATAGCTTAGAAAGGCTGACAGATGTAATGCCAGAGTACTCAGCAGTGCTGGCCAGTGAGCATTGTTTAAAAGTAATGGAGGATGTGGTTACCCTTCCTTCTTGTCAGCCAGAGAGTGTTACAAAAACTGAGTATTTATTACTGAAGAAGAAAGACACTCCATTAAGCAGATAGGGAGTTAAAATTCTGTGACACTAATGACAAACATGTAAACATTTGCAGTGGCAGTATCCTTCATTTCTCATCCTCTCCACAGACAGATGCATACATCCACACACACATTTACCTATAGAGGGAAGGCAAGAGATGCCATCACACACTGTATGGTAGAACATGCAGATATACAGGCATAATTAGTGTGTAAATACATTAATTATTTGCAGTTTAAAAACATAAACTGTATGACTGAAAGGGATCAGCTTAGCAAGTCTGCTGCCTTGCACTGCAGCTTCTGCCCTGTAAAAATCCTTGTTGCATTGTTAATGGTTTGTGCAGTTTGCTCTGATACTCACCCACACGTCTCTAATATCTGCTTTATTTACAACAGCTCATACACAGATAGTCTTGGGCCAGCCTTGTCCTTTCCCAAATAATTGCTGCTCACTGTGATCTCTGATGTCTATTTATGGACAGCATCAGTGTCCTTGTCACTTTCTGGTCTCAGTGTGACTGAGCATTTGACTTGATTCCCTCTCTAGGTAAATGTGTGTGTGGATATATGCACATCTGAGGACATTAATCCAAAATGATTGTTTAGTTGCTTGGTTTTCTTGCTCCTAAGGTGGAAAACATTTTCCTCTGCAGAACTGAGAGGGAGCTTTATCACTGTCACCGAGCAGTGCCTGGGCTCTCATATTGCTCTGCAGGCTGGGATCTCTGGCCAGATTGCATCCCCCACACACCTGAATGGGAACCATGCAGATGTCAAAGGATGCTTCCCTCCAGCAGAAATGTCATATACTTTTCATAATTATAATAAAGTCCTGACTAAACAGATCTTCCATCTAATTTTACAGATAAAAATAATATCTTAAACTCTGTTAGCAGCATTCCCTAGTAGCCATGTGGTAGAGCTACCCGTGCACTGGGGAAGTAGACAGCAAAGAGTTTTTGGCTACAGTTGTGCCAAAACATTCACTCTTAGACCAAAATTATCTCCTCCTGCCTATTCATACATCAGTTAACTGATAAATACCTTCTTCATCATGTGCTGATGGTTTTGTTAGGTTCTTTCTATAAGAAACTAAACTTTGTCTATAAGTTGAATAAAAAGAAATAAGTTGTGAGAGATGGGAAGCTCTGTTTTGGGAAAATAATTACTTGACTTTGTGGGGGAAAAAACTTATTTAAAGAGGAGATGCTGTGAGGAAACTTGATAGGATTCTACCAAAGATTGATGCTTCTGAAAATTACTGAAAACAACAACAACAAAAAAATTCTCAGGTTTTATAGGTGCTTTCACAGTTCAAGAACACTTCTAAAATCTAAAGCAGATGATACACAAGTCCCCAGGCAGGACTGAGGTGAAAAAGATTCATACCTGTTGCAGCCACTTGCAGCAGCGTGGTCTGCTGCTGGGCTGCCACCCAGCAGGAACCTTCCCTCAGCTCCTCATTGCTGGCTGCTGCCTGCATGGGAAACAACATTTCTGTGCCAGCATTATCTTCGGTAGACTCCTCCGATCCCAAGTGGGAGGGAGCCCTGGAGCCTGCATCCCCCCGGCCCCGGAGCCTGCATCCCCCCGGACCCTGAGCCTGCACCCCCCGGACTCAGAGCCCGCATCCCCCGGCCTCAGAGCTTGCATCCCCCGGCCCCAGAGCCTGCATCCCCCGGACTCAGAGCCTGCATCCCCCGGACTCAGAGCCTGCATCCCCCGGCCCCAGAGCCTGCATCCCCCGGACTCAGAGCCTGCATCCCCCGGACTCAGAGCTTGCATCCCCCGGCGCCGCCCGGCGCGGGCGGGAGGGCGCTCCGGGACGGGCAGGGATGCGCTCTCTGCGGCCCATTAAATCCTTCTGAGACCTTGTTCCCCTGCCGGGAAGAGGCACCCTTTTTGTCTAATAGATCTGCTTTATCCTGCTGTTTTCTGTCTGGTCCCAGCCTGGCTTCCAGTGAAATCAGCAGTGATGTGCACTCTTATCCCCAGGAGCAGGATGCTCACAGTGTTTTGTAACCCATGTGGCTACACTGGCCCTGTGCTGCTCAGGAGCTATTTGCAGAGACAGGAAAGCTAAGACAAATCTATGTAGGGCTACAAACATAGGTCTAGTTTATGAAAAACTACAAACAGTTTTTCTGCTTGGTGCTGCACGCAATAGATAAACATGCCACTTCTCAGGTGTGGTTATGGAAAGGTGAAAATTCAGGGTTGCAGCTCTTTTCATCAGCAGGCCTCCAACACACCCTCAGGGGTGACTGCACACTGTCAATTGCTTTTAAAACACAAAATGTAAGAGCTTCTCTTGTGTCCATCATGAACTCCTGGGAAGAGATTTCCCCTTGCTTTCCACCTTCTGATATACAGCGCGGCATTAGAGAAATATGGTTTTATTGACCTATTTTGACCAGACAAATTTGTCATTCCTGCAGTCATTCTGCATTTCTGCAAATCAGTTGGCAAATCTTTGGCCTTGTGCCTTGATGGCACTGAGGGTGAGCATCCAAGCAGGGAATTTTGGGGCCATGGGCATTTGTGTTGGAAACCTCTGTAGTCCTCCTGCAGCTGCAGCAGCTGCAAAGAGCAGAGCCAGAGTGCAGCCTTGTGCTTTGTGCTGTGCCCCTCTCTCTTCTGGGTGTGCTTTCATGACCAGCTGTCCTCTTCTTCAGAAACAAGGTCAAAACCAACACAGCAACCTGAGAGCTACCAGCAGAACCGAGCATGGTTTCCCCTACCCTCCCTCCTTATCCACTTTATACCCCTTCTCAAATGGCATTTAATGCCTTTTTTTTTCTTCTTCTTTCAACTTAGTTATCAGGGTCTTTTCTTTAGAAAAGATTCTCTCTAAATAAAAAATCATAGTAGAAAAAAAAGGATTACATCTTTTTGTTGCTAAAGCAAATTTTTAGTTCTTAGCTCTAATAATGCCAGGTATCTTCTTTCTGATTTTGCTCAATCAATAGACACAAAAAATTTTCAATTTGAATTAGGAACTTATTTTTACTTATGGAGCAGAAGCCCAGTCCCAAACTGTAGTAGCACTGATGTAGTGATTATACCTTAAAAAAAGAGAGAATAACAAAAATAATTAAATTCTACAAAAAACTAAAAATTTGGGTCCATTTTCTTTAATACATACTGTTAGCAGCTTGGAGCCTGACCAAACTGGTGGATTGGTCCCTTCCATTAATTTAGGAAAATTTAAGCAACGGTGTTAAGAAGGGCTTCATGGAATTCTGCCAGTCACAGACACTGGTAAAAACTTTATTCCCCTAAAGCCACTATTAACTGTTCTTTCTATAATTAACTGTTCTTTCTATAATTCATCCTTTGGGTGGAAAAAGGATGCATTTTTGACATGTGCAAACATGATTTTATGTACGAGCAGAGAAATCTTTGTCTAGCAAAATAAATTATGATATTGTTTAATTACTGGAAAAATCAAATTATATATGGCAATAATTGTATACAGCCATTCAGCAATCACAGGTACAGAGCAAAGTAAAATTGCCTGAAAACATTCAGGAAAACATTCACAAAATGCCATTTCACTTAGTGTGTTACAGTCTGCAGCATTAATTATTGAGCTCCGCTTGGGAAAATTCTTGAAAGAATATAAATTGCCTTTTTTTTTGTCTACCACAAGAAACAAATTATCATTATCAAAGATAATTCATTCCCTCTCACATGGCTGCAGTGGCTGCTCATTAAAAATAGCAACCAAAATCAAACAGTGGAAACCAAGAATAAATTAGAAGATGTCAGGAGCCTTTCCAAAGGAGCTTTTAGCCAAGTCTGAAATTGCTTTTATTACATGCACCAGGTCAAGAGCATCTGAGCTTGATGATGCTTCAGCAAAGGCATCAGCAGTGTTCTTCACTGTGGCTGTGCTGGGGTTCCAGGTCTGTGCCAGTCCCAGGCTGGGCCAGGCAGGTGGCACGGGCAGCTCTGGGGAGGGCACCCAGGCAGGGCCAGGAGGGGATGGGCAGGAGCCCACATCCCCTCCTCTGTGCAGGAGCCTGCATCCCCTACATCCCCTCCTCTGTGCAGGAGCCTGCATCCCCTACATCCCCTCCTCTGTGCAGGAGCCTGCATCCCCTCTGTGCAGGAGCCTGCATCCCCTACATCCCCTACATCCCCTACATCCCCTACATCCCCTACATCCCCTACATCCCCTACATCCCCTACATCCCCTCCTCTGTGCAGGAGCCTGCATCCCCTACATCCCCCACATCCCCTACATCCCCTCCTCTGTGCAGGAGCACACATCCCCTCCCCTTTGCACTGATGGCTGCTGCACACAGAAGAGAGAACCCCGGGGCTGGAAGGCTCAGCAAGGGGTTCCCTCTGGCACCAGAAGGGCTCAGACCAAAGCTACGAATCAACTTCTTAGTCTGGAGAGCTGATGTGGGGAGAGATAAAGGAAATATTCTTGACTAAGAGACTCTGCTTTACAAACTGTAAAAGACACACAAGTTGTCACAGAGGGAGAAGCTTTTACACACACCCTAAAAGTGTGGGAGACCTCTCCCCAGAGCCTGGACTCAGGTTCTGTGGTTACTTCTCTGGGGATTGGGGGAAAGGATTTGATGTGTGCCCCACCAAACATTGGATAGTAAGGTACATTGAATCCTAAGTTATGTTCTTTCTTTGCTAGCTGTAACATTAATAGGTACCTTTAACCCCGTGTTGTATATATCTACTAGTAGTTTCTCCTTTTTTGTTTTTATTCCTGTGTAGAATTAGTTTGTTTTAAGTCTTATGTCTGTGAGTTTTCTATCTATTAAAGAAATAATTTATTCTATAATAGAATATTCTATAATATTCTATTATATAGATTATATGGTATTATATAATACAATTATATATAATTCTAATATAATTAGAATTATAGAATATATAATATTCTACTATTCTATAATAGAATAGAATAGAATATTCTATAATAGACCAAATCATTTATGAAAAACTACAAACAATTTTTCTGCTTGGTGCTGCACACAATAGATAAACATGCCACTTCTCAGGTGTGATTATCAAAAGGTGAAAATTCAGGGTTGCAGACCTCCAACACACCCTTAGGGGTGACTGCACACTGTCAATTGCTTTTAAAACACAAAATGTAAGAGCTTCTCTTGCCCCCATCATGAACTCCTGGGAAGAGATTTTCCCTTGCTTTCCACCTTCTGATTTATAGTGTGGCACTAGACAAATATGCTCTCACTATTAAAGAGCTGGTGAATGAGGGTGGGTTTTGGGGTGCTGGCTGCCTCAAGAAAGCTACTGCCTGCCTGCTACTTTGCCCAGAGGCCTGGGCAAAAGGCAAAGATTTATCTAAATCCCCACGTCCATTCATAACAGGGGAGGATGAGAAAAGACCTCTCGGGGGACCTGAAGAACCACAACTGCATTTCTGAAATACTCCAAATCACACACACTGCATTTTAATAAAAAATACTCATTTCCCTAAACAAAAGCAAGAACAGTAATCTGCTACACCAGTAACGCCAACACTTTCCTCCTAACTTCAAGAGATGCATGCTGGCATAGGCTCAGACTTTTTTCTGCTAAACTGCAGATACTTCATCTCAAAATGAAAGTCAAGCAACCACATTTTGTACCTCTGATCAGAACCAACTGCTAGACTGACTCCAGTATTACACAGGAACAAGATGTTCTGTCAAAACTATTAATACCAAACCTTTCAGGAAAAGGTGGACTATTTTGGCAGAAAATCCCCATTTCCAGTGGAGAATAGTCCAAAAGGAAGTCAAAGATCCGGGCTCTGAATGCAAAACAAGGACCACTTGTAAACAGTCTAGACGTATTTCCATGAAATGGGGCATTTTTAGAGCTTTTTCTTCCTTCACTCACATACCATCTCATAAACTGCAGTCAATTAAAAGCTTCAAACAACAAGTAAGTATTTTCAAAAAATGTTCCTTACTTAACTAAAGCCAAGAGCTGGGTGTTTTCTAAGCAAAGCAAACTGTGCTACAGCCCTCTGCAGGCACCAAGGCTGCTCCTGCTCCTGCCCAGGAGCTGGGCACTGCTGCAGCACACAGCTGGGGAGTGGGTGCCTGGCTCTGCCACACCAGCAAACTCAGTGTGCAGCACCCTGCACAGCTACCCACACCAGACTCTGGGCTCCAAATCCCATTTCTCACCAGCTGAGATGGAGCTGGAGATCAGCAGAAGGTGATAGATTGGAAAAAGGGACACTGGCAGGTTACACCACCACATGGATTTTTCTGAGCTGTTTAAAGCTCAACCCATGCTTTGGCCATCTGGGCTGAGGGTGAATCTAATGGGCTCTTTCAGGTCTGGCATCAGCATCCACCTCAGCTCTGCCAGGTCATTTCTCCTGGGCTGGGAGGGGTACAGTGCCCCTCTTGAAGAAAGAAGTTCAAGCTGATGAGGTCTCCACAGCCAACACCTGCACTTGATTTCTGCTTCAAGGGGAGAGGGCAGTAGGGTGCTGCATTTGAACACAAGAGCAGAGCTCAGTCTGAGCATGAACTGTGAGGGAGCTCAGCCAGGCCCTTGTGCAGCCAGCCCTCAGCCGTGTCCCCTGTCCCTGCAGGGGCTCATCTCTCCATGGGATCTCTCAGCCTGCCAGCACATCACAGCTGGCAGACATTGCAAAATGGTAAGGTGTTCTGGACACAAATGAAGAAAGATAATTTCTGCTGGTTTCCTTGCTCTCCAGCATCACTAAAGGACAATAAATCCTTAGCATAAAGGAAAATAAATACTGAGAAAATAGCTTGTTTTCTGTTTGTAACTGTCTGTCCATTATGAAGATGTGGGCACCCACGTGGAGGACTCAGCAAGGCCCTGTTGCAGGTAACCACTGCTCAGGCAGACACAGAAAGTGGCAGATGCTGGTTTCTGGCTTGGACAATTTCTTAAAGACAAAATAAACACAAGAATTCTTGGTTTTGCATATTACATCATCAACTCACCACCCAAGAACCATCAAGTCACCATCAAAACAGAACAGAAGCTTTTAAGAACAAAACTGAGCAAGACTCACATATGTTGTGGTTTAACCCTAGATGGTCACCCAGTCCCATACCACTGCTTGCTCCTTCCCCCATGGGATAAAGAACAGGATTGGAAGAATAAGAGTAGATTAGGACATTTTAACAGGGAAAGCAAAAGCCACATGCACAACCAAATCAAAACAAGGCATTCATTCCAAAGAGGTTTCCATGAAGAGCCATCCCCAGGAAAGCAGGGCTTCATCATGGGTAATAGGGGACTTGAGAAGACAAATGACATCACTCTGAGCATCCTCCTCTTCCTCCTCCTTCCCCTAGCCTTATATGATGAGCATTGTGCCATATGGTGTGGGATATCCCCCGGTCAGCTGGGGGCAGCTGTCAGGTAGCTGATATTCTCATTTTGTCTGGTGCACACTACACACAAAAATTGTAATCTGGCTTTGCAACCAATGAGGAGAGCCTGCTCACTAGAGCTGTTTTGAGTAAAGCACATTTTTAGCACTTCCATTTCCAGCTGATACCCTGCACAGCACTTTTCCATGGTGCCATGCCCAGCACATTGCCAGGACAGCAGAGGGAGATTGGCTGCAGACCTACACATCCCACCAGCAGCACAGCTCTGCATCCTTTCACCAGTGGGAAACCTTATGTGTTCATTAGGCCTGAAAACCACTCATTCCAGTGCATGGACACCACAGACCTTGAAAAAATTACTCTTCTTAGGTCTCAATATTTACCAAATGCTTCTCACTAGTTGGTTATCTCTTCATCAAACAAAAGCTCTGTTAATCCTGTGGACAATCATAATATGTATTGAAACAGAAGAGAGTTGTAACTAATCATGCCTTGTTCCATGGGTGAGTGCAAAAGCAATTTGATTTAATTCATTTCGGAAGTCACAGAAGCAAGGCATTAAAGCTCATTTTACAACATTTATATAATATAATATTTGAAGAGCCCCTCTCCTTTTGATTTATCAAGGTTCAGTTTAGCTGTTTGCACTTCCCTTTTTGCAGGAGCACAGCAGCAGCACCAGCACAGCACCGGGGCTGGGGCAGAGCAGGGCACTGCCAGCACCTTCCAGCCCCTCTGCAGGACCTGTCCAGGGGTACCCAAGAAAAGCCTGCTTCCTCAGCCTCACCAGGGACAATGAGGAGGGTCTCTCAACACAGAAGGGAAAAGATGTGCCAAGGATATTGTCAGGATATTGTTTTTCTCTATCTACTCTTGCAGCAGTGGCCAATGTGGGACCTGCCCAGGCTCAGACATGACCCCCAAACATCCTTCTGGTGGATGAGAACTCTTCTATTTTTGTCCCCATAGCACTAAGCTGCTCATCCCATCTCCCAGTCATGCCTCAGCAGCAGCCAAAGCCTGCACCAATTCTCCTCCTCTTGCTGGCTCTCTGACTTAGCTGCATCCCTCCCTCCATCTCTCCTTCTCCCCATCCTCCCCTTCATTACCTCCACAAACCCCTCCAAACTCCTCATCTCCTTTGGAAGTATGATTATTCAGCCTCCTGCTCATTCCTGTGACCTCTGTCAAGATCAAGCTGAGAGGCTCAGATGATGAGGCTCGGAGCAAGCTGCTCTAGTGGAAGATGTCCCTGCCAATGGTAGGAGGGTTGGAACTGGACCTTTAAGATGCCCTCCAACCCAAACCATTCCATGATTCTGTGATTTTTCCCTCCTTTGCCAACAGCAGTCAGCAACTGAAACCTCCTCACAGGCCTAGGAAAGCACCAGCAATTCACATCATGCCTGACACTGCTGCATGGACAGCCCTTACACATGGCTGTGGGTTTCCATCCATTGCAAGGACAAGGAAAGCTAGAGGAGGATTTCACGCTAGGGAGGGAGAAGAAAAAGAGGCAGATAGCTCATGAAGCTTGTGCTGCAGTACCATATCCAGTCAGAAGCCCAGTACCAGATGTCTGGAGAAAATGCAGGCACTGAAATCACGAAGCAGCGTGGCTTGGAGGACAAGCTTCCACCCACTCACAGCAGCCAGTGTTAGGAATGAGTGTTTGGATTTCTGCCACCTTTACCCTTTACTTTCCATTTTAATTTTTACCTTTCACAAGTTGTTCTCCAAATAAGCTCCTTCAGGATTATGCAATGGTTTACCTGTGGCTGGGGACACACAGTCTGGATGGCAGAAAGCATGCCAGGGAACACCAGCTCACCCCCTGAGCAGCACAACTCTGCTGCAGCCCTCATTTGTGCAGTGCACAGGTTCTCCTGCTCCAGCCCTAGCTGCTGCCTCCTCCTTGACTGGGGAGTGTCAGACAGTTTAAGGATATTCAGTAACACTGTTTTCAGCTTTCATACAACACACCAGGCAAATACCAAGCAGCGCTGCATTGTCACTTATTGCACCTTTCACAATGCTCTGGACATACTAGGAAATTAGGAAAACCACTGATACACTGTGACCATGCAGGGCTTTTAAAATCAAATCAAAGTACATGGACTTGAACACAGGTACAGTTTCTAATTCAACACCCAGTCTTCCACAGTCGTGCCTTTGTGCTGCCCACATTGTGCAATGAGTTTGTGCAGAGCCCACGCTCAGGCCTGGCCCATCTCCACCATCTACGCTGTAGGATGGAAAAGGCAGGGAATTACAGACCAGCACAGCAAGCAGTGTGTTGTAGAGTTTGTTTCTTTGGCTGGTGTCAGGAAAGAAAACATGCACCAAACACCCCCTTCTTCCTCTCTGGGATGAACCCGCAGCCCTGAACATGCAGGTAAAACCACTGATCAAAGAGAAGCTTTTAGTCTTTCTACAGAGGCCAGTCCTTTTGCAGCTGCTCCTGACTCCTGGAATTACTAGTGCTGGTGGGCACCACTGGAAGCCTCAGCTCCATCCCTCTGCTCCCATGAGGACAGGCTGAGGCTGTTGGCGCTGTTCAACCAGGAGAAGAGAAGGCTCCAGGGAGACCTTAGAGCACCTTCAGTGTCTAAAAGAGGGCTTATAAGAAAGATGGGAACAAATTTTTAGCTGGGCCTCTTGTGATAGGACAAGAGCTATTAGTTTTGAAGTAAAATATAATAGATTCAGACAATAAATAAAGAAGCAATTTTTTATGATCAGGGTGGTGAGGCACTGGAACAGGTTGCTTAGGGACATGGTAGGTGCCGCATCCTGGGAAATATTCAAGGTCAGGTTGGACCAGGCTCTTAGCAATCTGAATTAACTGAAGATGTCCATGCCCATAGCAATAGGGTTGGACTAAATGATGTTTAGAGGCCTCTTCCAGCCCAAAACCACTCCATGATTCTATGATCTGAAGAGGCAGAGGCCATGCTGATGTAGAGCAGGACTCCAGACTTCCTCCCCTGCAGCTGCAGACCACAGAAGCATTGAGGTTTCTTGTCTCAGGGCAGGCTGCATACCCTAGAGCCCCAGAAACCTGCTTGAGGGCTGTCAAACCTTGTTGCAGGGAACATGGGAGACAAGTTTACATAGCAAGTGCATGTGCATTGTTCTGGTCCCAAGGCATGGAGCCTGGAAACACAGCTGACTGCCAGGAAAGTAGATCAGAAAAAATGCACTGTCTTATCAAACTGCTTATCTCAATTCAGGCAAAGCTCTCCCAGAACTGGTCAAAATCTTATTTGGTATTTCTCAAACCAAAGGTACCGTGAGTGAGCTAATTCAGAATTAACACAAAATACTAGTAAATATGCTGCAAAGGGAAAATCAGATGTGGCAGAGGTAGGGGAACATTTGGCTATTGATAGGCAGTAGTTTCCAAGGAAGATCTGATACCTGAGGTGAGGTCCATGCCATGTGCTTGCACAAAAGGGCTGTACAGTCCTGCAGAGGAAGTGTCCATATGAGCTCTGTGTATGTGTGTGTATGTGTAAATATATATACATATATAGGTCCAAAATCGTGTTGGATTTCTGTCAGCATCAGTTTGCAGACTCCTGTTGCCCTATAAAAAGGTGTTGGGTGAATGACTCATTCCTAAGTTTTCTACTTCTCCCCAGGTAAACATTTCAATCTTCTTTCCCCACGAGTCACTTCAGTGCTTTCAGACATTAATCATGTTTAATTTTTGACCCACCTTTTCATCTTTTTTGTATTCTTTTAGTAGGGTAATGCAATAGCTACTGGTTATTGAGTGGAAATTTGACTTTACCGTCCTTTAAATGTTTGTTTTTAATTACAATTAAAGATGCAGAGGAAGACGAAACTCCAGTCCCTTTGGCCAGTTCTTGTGACTTATTTCCCTGCTGTTAATCACTACGCATTGTTTACAATTTCTCAGCCAATTTTCAATCAATAAGAAACTGCAAACTGCTCACATAAAAGCCAGTCTGAATTACTTCTGCAAGTGAGATTTCCTCAGATGCCCAGCCAAGCTCAGCTCTTACATAACCGAGCTGAGACTAGTGGATTTATCCTAAGGATGAATTTAAACAAGTGAATCAAATTCCAGAGACTCTGACAAATCCCTGCAATCTGGCATCCCTGGGTGTGGGATGGGTGGCCAAGCTTTGGCAGCTCGAACACACGTGCAGGCAGCTGCCTGCTCTCTCTGTGGCTCCTTTAGAGGGCTGCAGCCATGGCTGGTGTGACAAATGTGGCACCTCATCTCCTTTTGGTCACTCTCCACCTGATGCGGCAGCTGCCCTGGGCACAGCTGGCATTGCAGGCACAGCTGGCACTGCTGCCCTGGGCACAGCTGGCACTGCTGCCCCACACCTTCACAGAGCCCAGCTGGCTGCGCTGCTGTCAGTGGGAGGGAAGGGCAACACTGCTTCCTGGCATGCCCAAGGGCTGGTTGTCTTCCTCACCCTGCTGAAAGGAGCCAGCCTCACACCCAGCTGCTGGCCTGTGGCACAAGCTGGTTTGATAATTCTAGCCTGGACTCTGTTGCTGCTCTCAATCTTTCTCCATTCTCTCCCCATTGCCTCTCCCAATGTTTGGCTTGCAATGTAAAGCAGGGCTACCATATCAACATAACTTTTCAAGAGAATTCTTTTACATCTTGGAAAATGAAGCTCCATGGAAGCGTGGATGACCCAACATTGCTCATGAGGCTGTATTTATAGCACTGTTGTTTCCATGGGGTGGATGCTGCCAGGCATATTTTCAGGGCTTCCTTTTCCAGTCTGTTTTTGAGGAGTTTTAGCTAATTTTACAGAGTCTGTTCTGCCCCAGTCTTCTTCCTCCTCCAAAAAAGTCATGAACCTCCTTTAAGCCCACATTTACATAGCTGCTCATGAAGAGGCCACCTGGACCTGTACCTCCCTGCCTGCTCTGAAGCAGACCTCAAACAAGGTATCCAGCTTCTTGAGATTGGTGCTATTCCTTTTTCCCTGGGGTCCTTATGCAGCAAGCTTCTTTCCAAAGTCTTTAAATATTTCTTGTCTTCTGTTGATCTTTCTCATCCTTCTTCCTCACCATTTTTGGCTGACCTTTATATGAACATGTTTGGGAAGGCCTCAGTAGCATGATGGTTTACATCTGGAAGGTATCTAAATATTCCTCTACCTCTGCCACTACTGCTTTTCCCTTTGCAGCATATTTACTGGTATGTTCTTTGCTTTTTGTAGATGTTATAAATTTACCACAATGAATTCACACCATTTCTCTTCACCATTTCCTATCTTTCATCTTGAGGCATTTTCTGAAGGGAATTCAAAGGTGGGAAGCAGATAACAACTTCATAGTGCGTGTAACACTATTTAGCAGACACAAAGTAAAACAAAGGATTAAAAGTGCCCAGCTCAATGTTACCTAGAAAAAACTTCCTCAAAAATGAAGCCCTAAGATCTTGTAAAGTCAATAGTGAGATTGCCAGAACTGATAATAATCCATCTTCCTCAATAGTTTTAAATCTATTTACAAAATGGTTAATCCAGTTGTAAAGCATTTATTCAAAGCAGGTAAATATTATCACTATCATAGACATTATAAATCTTCTATGAAATCCTCTTGAGCCCAAAGGAAATATATGGGACACAGAAAGATTAAGTAATTAACCTCAGATCATGAAACTCGCTGGGACTTAGCTACAAACCCATTCTTTCCTGTTAATAAATGATTAAGTCTAATGTGGATGAACTACTGATTTTGTTAATGAAAAATATCTCCTAGTAAGTCACAGAATCTTTCATCATCTGTCTTCCTGTTGTAGAGGGTTTATTTATTCTGGGTTTTTCATATAGCGCCAAACTATTATGGCACTACCCTACTGCTAAATTCTCTCTAATTTTACTTGGAAAATAATTGTCATAGTTCATCACTTCTGCTTGATGGACTTTCACAATAATCCTTCACCTGACTTTTTCCCTCCTTATCTGTTAAAGACAGAGACCAAAGCACAGTTTTAAATACTCAGATTTAAATATAATTTAAGCAATGTATAAACAGAGTACCTACACATCTGCTCATGAACAAGAACAAAATTTGCCCAATTTTAGGAATCCCAGTTGTTTTGTCCTCTGTGATCAGTAAAAAATGAAAAACAAACATACCTTTGTCACATACTATCAGTAACACTTCACTATTTGGGCACTCAAAAGACTGATGTGTTACAATACAGTTAGAGCATGTAGAAAAGTTTCAATAAATACAGCTGCAAAGGAAATTAAGGGTAGGAGAGAAAAAAAACCAAGAATCAGTTACCCCAAGAGACTGAGCATCAGAACATGTAATTTCAGCATTTTTAGGATGTAATGTCTCATTTTCTTAGTTATAAAGTTGACCTGACTTCATTCAAAATGGCAATTTTCACTTAAAATTTTAGTTCTAAATTACGGTGTGGGAAAAAGAATTTTAATTTTTGACTGAATGATGTACCTAAAACCAGTCTAAAGTGATCTTTTAGGTTTCCCTTCTACTAAAACATGAGGGGGAAGAATTTCTCTACAAATTGGAAAGGAATTACATTTTTCAGCCAGTAGGCTCTTGGGTTTTGCTGGGGTGAGGTGGAAGGCAGCAGCTCCAAAACAATAAATCCATCATTTACCAAAATGCTGAGGTCCTGAAGTGACTTGCACCTCTTTCCTTCATTTCAGGAAGGCCCTCTGTGTGCCTGAGCACAGACTGTTTATTTCTCACTTACCCCTTTGCAAAGAGTGGTTTTCCCAGCCCATCTGCAGTGACAGCCCTGCAGAGTGTGGCACTCACCTCTGCCCCCACACAGGCAGCCCACCAGGCCACCAAATGTGCACTTCATGTCCTCCAGAAGCCTGTGGCATCAGACTGTCACACAGGTCTTGCATCCAGCCACAAATCACTTTTGCTTCTGGTTGAATCACTTCACTTCTTGAGAAGGGAAAGACCCACCCAGACCTGCCCTGGAAGTGCCTCCTTCACCAGCTCAGTTGCCCAGGAGTTTCAGGTAAACCCTCCAAGGACTCACTGCCTTTTTCATTGGCAGAAAGTTCAATTACACTTTTTTGACATGGCTTTTCTTCCTTTTCTTCTCCCTTTCAAGCCAGATATTTCATTCCCACAAAATCCAGCTATCTCCACACCTATCCCTGATCCCTTTCTTCCAACAGGGCACCCAATAGATGGCTGTCCCCAGATCTCAGATTTTATCTTACTTTTGGGTTTTTTTCAGCTTGTATATGGCAAAAGAGATCTCTTTTCCCAGAGGGGAGAGGGAAGGATGGTCAGCTTTCACTCAAGCAGAGCATGAGAGCTCAAAAGCCTACGGGTGCAGGAGTTTCTGCTGACACCACATCCTGGCTTCAGCTCTTCCACAAGCAAAACCAGAGACAGGGCTCTGCAGCCATGTGCACTGCCCAAAATGAGCCTGTGGTCATGGACAGCTCTGATGTGGTGCATCTGGAGCCAGGGTCAGCTCTGGGGAAAGAGGAGCGTGACCAGGGGCTGAATTCCCCCTTGGGAACTCCGCTCCCTCTCCTGGAGCCGCGGGGGCACCCAGCCCTGGTCCCTGCCCGAGCCATGCCACTTGCCTGGCTGGGCCCCTCCCTGGCCTGGCTCCACACGCTCAGCATCCCACCTGCTCTGGGCCCAGCCAAGCCCTTGGCCTTGCCTGTGTCCAGACAAGCCTCTAGAAAATCTTAAAATTCATACACCAATCACACCAAATTAAAACACATAGAGAAGTCTCCATGGTAACTGTATGGAAAATAATTACTACAGATACCTCTAGCTATGCTTCTATATCTAACAGCAGCAGATTGTTCCCTTCAGGTTTGTTTAATCCAATCACTAGCATATTAATAATAAGCAAAATTAAAAAAAAAAAAAAAACTTGGAAGATAGTAGAAACAAACATTCTTCAGGAAAAATTTGCACGTGGCGAGAGATCACATAACCAGAGAATCTTCTATTAGAAAAAAATATGTAAGATTGGAGCAAGTCTTAAGCCTCATGCATTTTTTAAAAGATGCACTCATTACATATCATTTCACAGCTCACAATTAGAAAAAGAAGTGGTTCCAAAGTCTAATTCTTTCCTTGCATAAGTGACCTACTTCAATCAATTTATTTACTTGTTGAAAAAGTACCTGTCATCTTAACATATAGCTCTCTTCTTATGGGAGGATCACTGTAAGGATCACAAGTGTTTTTCTGAACTAACATGCTGTAATCTGCTAGCTTTTTTAAATTTGTATATTACATTAGGCCTTATTAGATAAGAAATCTGTCTTCCTCCTACCATGTTCATCCTGCCAATGAGCATCATCCCTGACACTTTATGATAAATCAGGTTTAGACATAAGGAAAGCAGTATTCCATTGAAATTACATCAGGAAGTTTAGCCCAGCAGCATCTAATTACTCAGACCAAATGAGATATAACATCCTGGTTAAGACAATCTGGGACCTCACTACCAATTTCTGTTTAATAGTATCAGTAACAAGACCCATGAGAAAGAAACTCTACATAACAAGAAACTAAAAATCTTCCTGTAGGCTGGAGCAATTGGTTTGAGTTGGTAATTAAATTATTTCCTACTTATTGTTTGGCACAGTGTTTTGGGATATTTGAACAGCAAATAACTCCACTGTTACTGCTGTCATTGTTAACAAGGCATTTTTCTCATAAGAATTGGGAGGCAGCAAACAAATATTGACAAATAAAGCTGCAAGAGAAACCCAAAGCAGGCTGTGGTACCAGGGAGGCAGCTGAAGTGCAGAAAAAATGATGATTATTTCTGATAGCATTGTGGTTTTGGTATGGGTTTTTTCATATGTAATATATTCTTATTTAAATGGCTGCAGTTCCAGCAATCACTCTTAAAAGACCAATATTGACCTCCAAGGCTGTGAAACCCATCCACAGCTCTTCAGTTGGATTTCAGTTTAGTGGAAACTCCAGATTTAATGGCTATTTTTGACACTATGAATCACAGGCACAGAGGATCTGCATTTCTGAAAAAAATAGATCATGTTGTCTGGCATCCAGCAGCTGAAATTTCAGGGGTAATCGTGAAAATCCAGCCCTAGTCAAGCTGCAAAAAGCTCATGCAGGGATGCAGGGGCTGGGGCCCAGGGTGGCAGGCAGGTCCTGCTCCCAGGACACTTGGTGAGGCACCAGTGGGGCCAGCAGCTCATGATGGGAATAGTCTGGGCCCAGAAATTGATGATAGGAATAATCTGGGCCCAGCAGCTCATGATGGGAATAATCTGGGCCCAGAAATTGATGATGGGAATAGTCTGGGCCCAGCAGCTCATGATGGGAATAATCTGCATGGGGTCTCCCATCCAAACACTCAGTGTAGCCTTCCTCTTAGCCACAGGTGCCTTTTTAAATCACTCTCCTGACCAAGTCAAGGAAATGGGAACATGCACTGGTGCTTTACCAGGCTGCTTTTGGTACATTTGCAAATATGCATTTGTGCTGGAAAAATACCCTGTTTACATTATAAAGAGTAGTCCCTTAATGAAGCACTTTCTTAAAATATCTCCTTGTACTGACATGTTACTTTAAGCTGTCTCATTTCCTCACTTTAATTACTTTGTCATAAGGAGCTTTGCTTGCAGGAATTATATTGGAGCCCTTGACTACAATATTACCAAACTCAAAATCTGTGGTTCATAGCCACACATTCTTTGGGCATTGAAGCAGCATCACTGCAATTTGCAGCAACAGACACATGCCATGACTTCTACACCACTACAAGTATTTTTCTGCCTCTTCTAAGTTCCTCTGTTCCATTTAGTTCTCCCCTGCCCTCCCCTTCACCTCATTGCTAAGCTACTTGGCTGCTTCTTTGCCAAAGCATCTCTCTCCAGATCTTTCCTTTTCATGGAAAAAATTCTGGTAGCACATTAAAGTCTGTCTTTAAGTCAGGCACCTCCATGGATTGTTATCTAATATGTAGATACAAAAATCAGCAAGATAAATAATTAGCACTATGAGGAACAGCTGTGGGAGCTGGGTTTGTTTAGTATTGAGGAGTCTCAGCGGGACTTCATCACTCTCCACAACTCCCTGAAAGGAGGCTGTAGTGAGGTGGGGTCTGGCTCTTCTACTGTGCCTGCAGTGAGAGCGTGGGAGAAAATGGCCCTGGTGTGAGACAGGGGAGATTCACATTAAATAGAAGGAAAAAAATTTTCACTGTTATGGTGGCCAGGCATTGGAATGGGTTGCCCAGGGAGTTGGTGGAGTCACCATCCCTGGAGGTGTTAAAGAGGTGTCTGGATGTGGCTCTGGGGATGGGGTTTAGGGGTTACAGTGACAGTGCTGGGTGGGCAGCTGACTGGATGAGCCCAAAGGCGTCTTCCAACACTGATGATTCTATGATTCACTGCTAGCATCAGTATGAGCTCTCTGCTGCAGTATTATGCACTGGCATTTCTGCAAACTCAGCTGTGCAACCTAACCTCTACCCATCCTCCTCCACATCCCTTGGTGTGTGAACTGACAGCAGAGCTCATGAGAGGAGCCATGGCAGAATGTCAGAGTCTGTGGAGATGTGACACCAAAGCACACAGAGCTGTGCTCCCCCTGTGCTCCTGCAGTGTGGGTGAGGGCAGCAGTGCCTGCCCCTGTGCAGCAGCTCCTCCCTTCCTGCCCAGCGAGCACAGCTCTGGGCTGGGCACTGGGAAGGAGAAGGCTCAGGAAGGAGAGCCTCTGCTCTCCTGGCCCTGCAGCACAAGCTGTGCTGCTCCCAGCAGCTGCTGGCCAGGAGCTCTGAAGGTCCCACGAGGACAGTGGCTGAGCATTGCTGGGGCTGTGCAACTCCTGATTTTGGGTAAGGGGTGACAGAGAGAACTATCAGCACCCCCAAATCTGGCACTGTGCCTTCCCCCACAGAGACAGGCAGAAGCACATAACAGCAAGAAATTGGCTGGAGGTGGGGCAAGGAAGCAGAACAGAGAAGAGCCCCAACACTTTTCCACACATGCTGCCACCTCTCGAATCCTCATCCAAATGCTTTTGTCTAACTGAGGAACTTGTTAGGTAAGCCAGTATAAGCATACCTTTCTCTTTTTCTTCAGATTCTCTTTCTTCTTTGTCCTCCCATCATTATCATGAAGGATCTGGAGGCTTTCTAACTCTTGTGGGTACAAATTCCACCACTTGGTATAACCAGTAGACTACCCCTAGCTAAGGAACTCCAGCTGCTGTATTTTTACACAAAGATATCTTTCCTGGAATGTTATTGTTCTGTAAATACCACTGTGTTAGCCTTTTAAAGAGAAAAAGTAGAGGGAAAATCAGCAGCATAATTACTGAGAGAGGTATCATCAACCAAAGAGCACAGATAACAGAGATGAAGGAAGTTATCAGACTCAAATTATGACCCTCACTTCATTGGAGAGTTGAGTTTTTCTGTTTGATATAATTCAACAAGTTAAACTTTTTCAGTATGGAGCAAAGTATTCTAAATAATATGATTCTCTCAGCAAAATTAAAAAACAAAAAGAAAATTAAGGAAAAAAGGTCCTCATCAAAGTGTTCGTTGATGTGGCAAAACAGGTTTTTAAAATAAATAAAACTAGCAATTTAGTGGAGAATTATTTATTATCTCTAGTATTCAGACTTCCACTGGTGCTATCACCAAGTGCATGTACAGGTGGAATAATAAATATATAAATAGATATAATAAAACTAAATAAAATAAAAATTACAATATTATAATAAATAACAGAATATAAAAGGAAATGGGCTCACATTTTATGATGGGACAACAGTTATTTCAGTCATGTTTAAATGTAGAACATGCACTGACTTCTGCTTCACCAGTTATAATGCCACAAGACTGTAATTAATATATTCCAACTGTAGATCTGCAAAGGTACAATTAAAGCAGAAAAATGTATTTAACTCATACAAAATCTGGACAGAGCATATTCATTCTTATCAGTATTTAATTAAAGATAAATCAAGTCATTAAAACAACTGGCAGCCCATTCTATACTGGCATTGTTATATTTCTTTTTAAATATTTGAAAGGCTTTTACTCCTTCAAAGTCTTTTTTTTAAGAAATAAAAGCCAAACTAATTTCTTAGCTGTCTTGACATGGTGATGACAACTCTATAAACTGGTGTAATTATAGAAAACTGAGTTCTGATGTTTGATTTTGAACATACATTGCAAATAAATTTTATGGAACAGTTTTTGGAAGCTGACTTGCCGAGGCTGGGGGTGTGTGTTTGCCACGCTGGTGCCCCACAGGCCACCAAAGATCAAACCCGAGGATGCTCCTGGGGCTGTCATTGAGGAGGGTGGCCCAGACCCCCCTTGCTGTAGGAGCCTTTGGGCTGCACACACAGAGACCCGTTGGTGTGGAAGGCCCTGGCCAGGCTGGGTCTGCAGCCCGTGCTCCCCTGTGGCTCTCAGCAAACAGCTGGGTGCTGCCATTCGTGGCACTGGCTGGGGAAGCGAGGCTCAGTTTGGGCACAGAACACCATCTGATGCATCCCAGCAAACACAGGCAAGTGCAGAACATCAGAGCTGTTGTTCAATTTGGGCAAAGACTGTTTCAACTAAAATGAAATTGGTATGAATAATTTACCACTCTAGAGATATATAAAATGATAGCCTTTTCTTCCCCATAGTGTTTAAGAAAATCTAATTTCTTTTAACACAAGAAATCAGGGAGTTAATTAAACCCATCCCTCACTCCACTGTGAAAGTTAAAACAGACCCTAATGTTAAATAAATGTACTGAGAATTGCCAGTCTTTGATTTTGGACAGCGTGCCTCTTGTAATTAAATTATGTCCTAACATAATCAGGTTACTTTTTGCCTCTTACTGAGATTTTAGGGACATCAAACACCCTTTCAGTAACAGGATTGCTGCACTGGATCCATTTCACCCACCTAATTAGGCAAAGTTGTGTTTGGGCTGACAGTGATGGGGTGCTTAAACTTCCTCCTCCTTCTCTGCATGTTGAGAGCACTGCCAGGGCAGTTCCAGCACTGCCTGCCCCACTTCTGAGGTCAGTGGTATTTCTGGGGACTGGCTTCAGAGCCTGGAGAAAGCCAGTACCCCATGCCTCTCCTTCAGAAGCATCTTCTGCAGAGAAAGTGCACAGCGTGCAGTGTCGAGGATGTGGAGGAGTCATTACAGTGCCAAAATATTACTGCCCTGCTAAGTGGATGTGAAAGATCCCTGCCAGGAGATTTAGATCTTCAGAGACTGCCCTAAAATGAACTTGAGAGAGCACTTCTGCAGTACTTTAATAATAACAGGATTTATAAATTTATTTTTAAAAATCCTTCTGCATGAAAAAATCCCCACTGCCTTAGCGACAGCGTGTCAAGAAACCATCCTCCATCTCCCAGGCCTCAGCCTCACTACTAAGAAAGGAGTTTTGCAGGAATACAGAGTCAATAATCCCAGCAAAAAATGAGGTTGTTTGCTTCTTTTTCTATAGGAACAACAGGAAAGAAAGAGGAAGAACTTGAGAAGAGGAATACAGGAAAGCAACCATGGCTGTAATTTAAAGCAGAATTCAAAGTAATAAATAACACAAACACTAAGTTGAATATCTACGCGGGTGGAGGTAAATATGTTTGCAGAAAGTGGAATATGCCATCATACATAATAGCATATTAAAAGCATAAATGCTTTTTTCTCATATGTTAAAAATAGTGAATATAAGTACAGTGCCTTCATGGCAAGAGGAACTGTATCTCCTCAGCACTACTGACAATCCAAAAGGCATACAGATTCCATTCCAGTGCTTTTCCACTCCATCTGCCCTTCATCCTCCCAGTTATGGACGTGTGCTGAGCCAGAGTGTGGTGCAGAGAATAGCCCAAACTTCCCCTTAGAAGAGACCAGGCTTTGTGACCAAGCCTGTCCTTTGTCCCCATTGCCAGTACTGCCAGCTCCTGCTCTGTTACCCCAGTTTGCAGAGGGAGGGTGGGGGCTTGCAGAGGCCGTACCCACCACAGCCACTTTGTATAAATCCTAAAGGTGCTGTCAGAGCATCCCTCAAGCCCTATAATTGCACTCTTACAGAATGCAATGTCTTCTAAATCATTCAGTAGCTGCCAGGGTGAATTCCTCTGCCCTGGGTTGCAGGAGCACTGTCACACACCGTGCTCCCTTTACAGCAGTGCTGGGGTGAGACAAGGCAACTCATTGACAGTGCCCTGACACACGTGGCTCCTCCAAAACACCACTGATCAAGCAAGGATGTTCTCATTTTTTTAGCTAACAGATATATGCAGTCTTTGCTCCACTGATTGGGACTATTCCTGTTTCTCAGCTAGGCATCTTGTCTTCATCATGAGCTTGGCTCCATTCAATTTCCACTGCTGAAGTTGTCCTCATGTCACAGCCAGTCCAGGCTTGGGACCGAGTGTACACTTCTCTACAGACACAGTTCACATGAATTCTATTATTAAAATCATCAGGGATTCCCAAGAAACCAACAAGCTCTGCCTGAACACAGATTTCTTGTTTTAATAGAGATTGAACTTTCTTCTCCCAGGGACCAGTGGCAGAGAGTACAGTTAAAATAAATACCTTTGTCAAGGAGAGAGAGAAAGGTAGCAGTGCAGACCTCCACCCCTGAAAGCGGTGCCAGGCACAAAGACCAACTGCCATAAAATTGGGAAAAACCAATGTGTCTCCCTCAAAGTGTGTTTTACATGAACAGGTAAAAGAAATGCAATATACTTAGGGAGAAAGGGACGGGGCACAGAAAAAACAACTGATTAAAAAAGGTTTTAAAGCAGAAAAAAAGGTGGTGGCTTCTGTTGTCTGTTCAAAGTTTCCTTGTAAGACTATTCACCTACCTTATGTAAAAGGCATTTGTAAAGAGTTCAAAAGTTTCCACAAAGATCCCTACAAATCTAATTCTTGCCTAGATGAAGAAGCAGTTTAAAGCTTCTTTCAGTCTATTCATTTTCTTGAAGTAGATCCAGATTAAAAACAATCCCTCTAAGGAAAAAAGAAAATCCAAGCACCTATTAAATCTATTCCCTCCAATAAATCTCTGTATCTGTATCAGGTGTCCTTGGTTCCCATAATCCCCATACTGCCTGCCATTCAATAATTTTCTCAAATGGTAACTTCCTAAGAGATTAAATGAAGATTTATTCTTTGACCCATATTCCTCTGTGCAGAAGTGTTCAGTTTCTGATGCTCTCCTGAGGCTGAATGGAGGTCAAAGCAGCTGCAACTGATCCTGTACACATTTAACTCATACAAGGACTCTTCTCTAATATTTGCTAACTGTGTGCCCTGACACCCAGTGTGAGTCACCTGAAGGACAGCTGCCCAAGGCTTTCAATCCTTTGAACAGTGCAGCCTTGTGTCCCTGCACAGGGGCAGTTTCCAGTGATGCTCAGTGCCACAGCTGCAGGATGCCCAGCAGCATCCCCTGCCCAGGGCCACCCCGGCACAGCTGCTGCCTTTGCACTTGCTTAGCACCTAGCACTAATCTGTCTTGCTGTAAACCCCCCTCAGCTCATTCTGCAGAGGCACTTTTACCTAGTCTGCTGGCCAATATTCAAAATATATGGCCATTGTGGAGCTGGTAATAACTAGGAACAGCTTGTTAGTGGCAATTGGCACTGTAGAAATGAAATAATTTACATCCATTTAATTTTTTTATTGTCCCATTCTTATATTAATTACTCTAATATTTGAATGTGATAGCTCATTTTTTTAAAATTACTTGTACAAAGCTAATGTCAAAATAATTCAGGTCAATTCTCTTTATTTCCAAATAAATATTTAGGTATTTTTCCATTTCATTCACCCTGAGAATTCAGGGGACAGTAAGCAACAAATTATTTTACAACAGGCACGATTGCTCTTATTTTGTCTCATCGGTCTTCATACCAATTAAATTGACCTTATCCTGAGCAGCAAGCTCTGAAAACCTGGGCTGCTGTATACTCAGAAATACAGAGAATTTTAATTAGCCATGACATACCCAGCAGTATCTGTCTGCTGGCATGAAGGAAGCTGCCTAGCAACAATGCAAAGGAATCCTCCAATAACCCCAGTGGATCACAAAGAGTCTGTTAAAAATGGTAATCTCTCTCACAGACAAGAAGAGATGGTTTCAATTAAGGACAGCAATTCTCAACTTGTTATTTATATGCAGTGAACTAAAATAACATTCATGTAATATAAATACAATATGAAAAGGCCATGCAAAATTACTTAGAGATTTAATTTACAATACTTAATTTGATTTTCACATCTGTAAGCCTTTTGTTTTGCTTAACAGCAAAAACATTTCAGCTAGGTTAGACCTACACTGAAGCTTATACAAGACAGAAATCTCAGCAAATAGAGCTGGAATGGGCTTAGGAAGCTGTTTAGTCTATCCACAAGCACCCGGTTAGGATAAATTATATATAAACCATTCCTATCAATAACACTTTACTTGTTTCCCAAAACCTGCAAACCTAAGCAGTAGACAGCTTCCCTTGGCACTCTGCTCAGTTTTCTGACTCCCAAAAATTAGAAAATGTTGTGAAATCTCTAACATTAATAGAAAAGAATAGATTAGAACAGAACAGAACAGAACAGAATATGTTGGAAAGGACCCTAAAGATTACCTAGTTCCAACCTCCCCTGACCAAGGGGAGGGACACTTTCCAGTGGACCAGGTTGCTCAAAGCCCCATCCAGCCTGACCTTGATCACTTCCACAAATGGGGCATCCACAACTTCTCTGGACAATTTGTTCAGTGCCTCACCATCCTCACAGTAAAAAATTTCTTCTCACAGGAAACCTCCCTTGCTCCAATCCTGCTGGCTGCAGTGGAGCAGACATAAAGAAAAATGCACACTCTTGGGAATTTCTGATGTGCTTGGAAATGGCTATCATGTATCAATCTTCTATCAGACAAACAACTCCAGCATTGCTCAGGCTTTCCTTAGATAGCTCATACATCTGTACTGGCCTGCTTCCTATTTCTTTTGGGTCCTTTCTCCAACTCTTTATGCTCCTTCTTGCCTTGCATGTTGAGTAAAAGCACCTTCCCAATCCACATTGGCAGAGATAGCTCCAAGTCTCTGGCCATCACTTCTCCAGGCATTGCAGGACACAGAGGACCTTTCCCTCTCTTTCTCTCTTTTTCTTTTCTCTTTCTCTTTCTCTTTCTCTTTCTCTTTCTCTTTCTCTTTCTCTTTCTCTTTCTCTTTCTCTTTCTCTTTCTCTTTCTCTTTCTCTTTCTCTTTCTCTTTCTCTCCTCCTGTGGGTTCACATCCCTTTTGTGGCTGATGCTGTTCTTGTCACTGATCAATCCTCACCTCTGGCCTTTCATGCAGAAAACACCACCAGCAGAAGAACAGGAGCTAGCAAAGGCTGGAGTTGCCCACCCAGGCAGGACCCTCCCCTTGTGTGAGATCCCATTTCTCCCCAGCACAGGGCAAATGTGGGGCTGGAGGCAGCAAGACCCTGAGTGTGCTTTTGTCTCCAGCCCTGCAGTCCTGCCTGGTCAGGCAATGGAATGTGCCCAGACCAGGAGTGTTGTGGCCAGGTTTGCATCCACTCCAGCCAGTTTATCTCTGGATAAAGCCCTGCTCCCTTGTAGATGGAGCCCTGGGATCCCATTGGGATGTGTCCTCCCTGCCTCAGTCCAACAAAGCACCAGGATACCATGGCAGCTCCCAGCTGCCCTGGGCAGCGATGGCTGTGGGCAGGAGCACCCATACACAGATTTTGGTTTGCCCAAAAGGCTAACTCTTTAAAGAATTACAATTGAATGCCTTTAGAGATTGCATCCTGGCAAAACAAAGTCCCTAGTCCCTCCTCAGGAACAATGAATCACTTTTTTTTTGATTAAACAATAAAAGGATTCAGAGTCTTCCGGTGGATTAGCATAAACCTTTATCCTAACTTGGCAGAGCTGGAAGTAACAAGGAAAAGAGTCCAAGAAAGAAATAAATAATAGAGAATCTCAGTTCCTAGGGTTAAAACACTGGGAAAAGGTTTGCTGCTCAACACAAGCTGTCAACTCCAGTCATTAGAAACACACATTTTTTAATTCAGAACACAATTCCAAATAAACTACTTTAATGTTGTTGACCAGATGTTTACATTTTGTTGATATTTTTAACAGTCACCTGACAACAATTAATTCAGTGCTTTTTAGAGGGATGTCACTGTGTAAAATCTTGCTATTGGGGTAATCATGAATGGACTTCACTGTTGAGTTTCATAAACTGGGACTCTTCTAGACCCTTCAGAGCATGTGCATACTTATATATATATATATATATATATATATATACTTATATATACTTATATATATATATATATATATACTTATATATATATACTTATATATACTTATATATATATATATATATATATATACTTATATATACTTATATATATATATATACTTTTTTATATATATATATATATATATATATATATATATATATATATATATTAGGTGTTCTTCCAAAACATACCAAATACATGAATGTATACACATATAAACATAATTCTATATTTCAGTCACTTTAGGAAGTTAATGTTCATTTCAAAAATGTCTGTTTTCCTTTTTACTTATTTATGGGCCTGATTTTTTAGCTTATTAATTTTATTCCTCTGTTCTTGCTGGGAGTGCAGTTTTGATTGTGGCCCACTCTAGAAGCAGTGAGAAAATGTGATCATTCTCAAAGGTCTCAGCCAAAAGCTCTGTATCTCACATTTATCAATCAAGTCCAAACCTTTAAATTTTACAAAAGGCAAAACTTTTTTACCTGTCACTTTCATTTCTCCCCTTCAGGAAGCTATAGCTTGGTGTGCTAACTCTCAGCCTTTGTACTAACCAAAATGGGTATTTTAGGCTTTTAATACAACTTAAGCAATGGGCTGCAGACTCATTTCTTGTATCTGTGCATTTATTCCAGCAAGGGGAAGCTCTATACTCAGGGGCATCCTTTTGTTGCTGGCAAAATAATAACATTTGCTTAATTGTGTTTTATTAATGTTAATATGCCCACAGGCTCAGACTCTGCCTGTACATTTTTGTAAATTGAATTAAAGGCAAAATGAATCAGAGTTAAAAGACAGCTGATTAATTTTATTCACTTGCTTAAGGGGGTTTAAGCCAAATGGTTGGCACATCTATTTTTCTTTAGAGAACAGACTCTATAGCCACAGGGCTAAGAGAAACATGTCAGTAAGCCATTTTCATTGCCATGTGTCAGGGAGAGCTATTTAAAGCATGAAAAGAAGGGGGCATTAGGGAGAGGTGCTTACCCCCTGCTCTGTACAAATGGCAAGGTTATAGAGCCATGGTCTCTCCTGCCTGATGCTGAGATCTGAGGGCTTCCATAAAGCATTTTTTAATGAAGCTCTCAGAACAGCCCCCAGAGCCTGCTGCTTGAGACAGGCAAGGACACAGGCACAGCACAAACCCAATAAAAAGAGATGCTCCAGTCCACACAAAATCCAACTTATTAGCAGGTCTGCCTCAATAATAGTGTAACTTAAAGACTTTTGTTGCACTGTTTAATAGGCTTTCAGCTAGTCACAGTAGAAATCAGTTCTTGAAACAGATTTCTCATTTGGAAAAAAACATAATTCATTAGAGATGCCTGCACTGGATGTGTATTTATAGAAAGCCTGGGCTGAAATATCAGCATAGATGTGGGGCTGTTCAGTAGGAACTCTACTCTATTTGCCAGATGTTCAGAAGGGTCTGGCCTGAAGAGATCCTGTACAAAAAATACGTTGGGCATTTCTAGTAACCCTCCTTTTAATGATTCCTTCACAACTTCCTATTCAAAACTGATGAGTCAGAAAAGACAGCAAGGCAAAAATCGCAAAGGAAAAGGGACAGTTAAAATATATGCAAAAGTGAATGGCTCCAGCCCCTCTGTGTCCAGAGAAGCTACAGGAGATGTCCCTTATCATGGCTGGGAGATCATATCAGGGTCAGGATCTGAATATTTTTCTATCTGTTTTGTCAGCAAGGAAGTTGAAGTGAAAAGCCCTAATTCATATGAGAAGGATTTCCACTCTTCCAGGTCCCATGAGTGAGATGGGCTGGAGAAGGGTCCCAGGCAGCAGTAAACCATCTTCTCCACGTGGCCATGGCCAATGCTCTGTGTAAGTACTCAGATCACCTTACACCTTCCCTCCTAGTTCATCCTGGTGTCTTAAGTGGTTTCCACCTCCTCTTCCCACAGCTAATGACATTTGGATAACGAAAATGACCCAGGAGGATGAACTGTAAAATTTCTGGGAGTAGAGTAAGTTGTTAATAACCAAACAACCTGTGAGGACTTTTACAGGCTTTTTCCCATTCTGTGTTCCAGACAAACAAGATATATTCCAGTGGGTTTTGCATGCTGCATGCACTTGGCAAATAGTCTGCTTCATCCCAGCCCACGAGGGACCTCCATGAGCCACCGGGCATAATGAGCAGAGTGATTACTTTGCTCAAGTCAACAGCCACACTGAAATGTGGGAAATCTGTGGCACAGCTTTGCAGCTGAGGGTGGCAAGTTCCTCTCTTTTGGTCTCTGTGTGTGTGTCACCCACACAATATCCTGGTGGAATTTGTGACACCACTTGGATAATCACAGTGTCCACCAAGCTCTCAAATAAGATCTCTGGCCACTAGCAAGACATGGGTTGTCGCATCATCCTGGCCATCCACACCATTCCATGGACCCCTGACACATCCAGAGGAATGTGAGGTTAGCTGAACAGCAGCCCAGAGCTCTTCACTTTACACCCGCACTCCCATCCCCTGTGCTGCCTCTTATCTTTCACTGCTCTATCTCTATTGCAATGTTCAGCCTCCTGTTGGTGAGCAAGAAGGATCCCCACCAGCACAAGCAGGGTCAGGGCTGACTGACAAAGAGGTTTTGTTTGCAGGGCTACTGTGGCATTGGTCAGAGTATTTTTTGCTTTCCCTTCATTGTGAAGAAAACAAATTTTGCTTCTCTATACAGAGATTTTCTCCCAGACTTGTAGTATTTTGTCCTGGCCTCTTCTGCTCAAATAATTGCAGGACAGCTAAGGATCTGGAACTGCTTGCTCTTTGCCTTCAGAAATGGGAAGAAAGAATACAAGTGCATGCACATGGCTTTGGTTTCTCTAACTTAGCATAATGTCTATTTTCGTCTCTGAGTATCTATTCTGTAAATAGGGAAAAGTGGCCTTGCTTAGGGTTCAGTCAATTCAGAAGTGCTCATTTTCTATTAAAATATCCAGCTAGGCATTTTTAAAGAATAAACAGAGCAGAAATAAGATTTTTATTCTACAGCACAGAGCAACATACTATGGAGAGGGCTGAAAGCTATGAATTTGCATGCTGGGATTGGTGTTTATGGTGGTGACTTTAAACTATGTTGCAATACTTGAGTGCTTTACAGATTTGAATATCTCTGATAGCAATGCTTGCTCATCAGAGAATTCTACTGAGAGTGAGGAAGCATGCAGCTTGATGGTAAATTCAGAATATTGAACAGTGACATAAAAAATACAACATATTCAAAACATTGTTAATACCTAAGCTTTCAAAATACTTCATAGTTCAGGAAACTTTTGGGGAGCTCTGATTTCTGATGAAAAATATCAATAAATTGAGATTAAAACAACTAAACTATTATGTTGCTCTTTAAATGTCAAATTTAAAGTAATTTTTGTGTAAAGGGAGTGAGATGGGTTCCTTGCCTCATTTTTTTTGTGTTCCTTGCCTCACTTTTTTTTCCCATTGAAAGTATCTGAAGTGGTGTAAGATGTGAAATGAATCTTGCTTAAGCATACATGCTGGGGTAAGATGCATTACATATACATACACCTTACTTAAGCATGCTCACTATGATGCACAGTGGAACTTTGACACATAAAAATGATAGCATGAAGTATTCCATGATTCCATGAAATTAAATGCAGGAGTGTCAGGCTCTGAATGAAAGAAAGATGCAGCTGTCAGTCACGTTCCTGTCCTGGCAGGATGGAAAATCTTTGGAGCCCGTCCCAGCTGGGTGGGGAGCTGACCCTCTCCCTCCTGCCCTTGAGGCTGCAGCAGCACAGAGATCTCCCAGAGCCAGGGCTCCCAACACCCACACAGAGATTGGGGTTTCAGGATGGCTGCTGCTTCCCTGTGCTGCTCCCAGGAGACACAGGTGCTTTTTAGCATTCTTCCTTGCTCCAGGCTGGGGGAGGCAGGGATGGAACAGGAGAAATAGCACTCTGCAGAGGGCTCCTCCTTTCAGCTCCTTACATCCTTTGGCACTAATGCAGGTTTTTTCTCTATAACATACAGCACAGAATTAAGACTTATGATGACAAAACTCCTATTTTTAAAACTACATCAGAAGCAGTCACTTTTCAGACAGCTCTGGGTAAGCACAGCTGCTTTCTGGGGCTTTCGGCTGTTGGGCCAGGTGGAGCCAGGGTGTAAGCAGGCACTGCTCCTTTGATCTCTTCCTCCTACTCGTGCTGAGCTTGGCCTGGAGTGCCCAAAGCCCTGTAGGAGCCCATCAGCAGCCTGAGAACTTCCCAGGCCCTGCTGGAGACCCCTGAGGATCCATTCACAGGAGGAGCCTCACTTCTGATCTTGCCCTGTCAGGAGGAGAGGAATGGCTGTCATTTAAAAATAGAAATAAAGCTTCTACACATCCTGGGCACACAGCCCCCATTTGCTTGCTTAAATTGCTTCCAGCTGAAGAGGCAGTGCCCCCAACAGCTCCTGACTGGTAGGAACCTCGTGCTGAGGAGGCCATGCAAGATTTGGTGATGTTCAGAAAGATGCTTTGAAACTAGAACAGATGTGCTGTCTTGTAGGTGCCCCCTTTGCAAAGGGAAAAATGTGTCCTGACAGGGCTGCTGTGCACACTTACAGTGCAAATGCTGCCCAAAGAAAGCACAAAGCATGTGCATGTGTGTGAGGAGCCCACCTCACCTGCAAAGCACTGCCACACTCCTCACTGGATCACACCACAGCAGCCAGCCATGTTCTCTGGAAGGGCCTGCCCCATGCAGGACAGATGTTGCTTACAGCAAAGGCTTTAAATAAAAACAATCAGCAAAACAACTGACTCCCTGAATTGGCATTAACTGAACTGCAGTCTTGACTGGGAGTTATCCAGTCTCACAGGACCTTGCTGTTTGCAGTTGAGTGCTGGGGATAGAAGAGATGCTTTGCTCCTCCTGTGCCCTCAACCACTGTGGTGCACCATTGGAGGGACATGAGAAACAGTGCAAGATCCAACTTCAGGTGTGCATGTCTGCATAACATGCTAGAAGTGTCTCTAATGAAATGTCAAGAAAGAGTCTTTGAGTACCATAAGAACTACAAATGGAGTACAAGTTTCCTTCAGCTAATTTACCAACGTCTATACATGATTTGGGAGATCATTTTTACTGTAACCTTCATCTGCACATCCCATTATTAATACACTGTAACATGTGATCTCATAAATTCCCAGGAAAAAACTTTGGTCTACTCTGGAAAGCACCTCATCCTCTTTTAATATTGTAAAATACATTTCACACTGTTCTTTTCAAGACTAAGCCTCAAAAATTAGATTTTACTTTTATCAACAAACCCTAGTCTTTAGCAACATATTATTAGCCTCACAAAGTCACTGTGTACATACATATTTTAACAGGTCTGTTATGCCAGTTACTTAAATGAAATACAACTGTAATTACTGAAAAACACACATTTAGATTTTCAAAATATAGCAGAATCAGGAGAACATCTCAATATTGTTATGAATAATCTGTTGATTTTATTGACTACAGTATATCTTGTTGATTTTCAACCACAAACTGGTAAGAAGGAGTTTCAGAGGTCAGGAGCAGTTCTCACTGTTTTGCTAAATGTCAGAGAGAGTCTAGTTCATGCTTGTCACTGGAAAACACCTCTTCAGAAGTGATGATCAGATTCCACAGTGACCTGTGCTGGCTGTTGGAGGAAAACCTCTTACTCTGAAGTACCCTTGACCTTGTACAAGAATGGCAGGCAGCAAGAAACTGAACTAGTTCTTCTATGCTTCGCCTCTCCTTGCATACAAAATCCTAGGTTGCCATCTTCTCTGAAAATCCCTCTTAGCAGTGGATTAATGTTATGGGGAAATAAAGAATTAAATTACCTGCTTCAGTTTGAAGACTGACAGAATATTTACTCAAAACATGTATTCAGCTCCAGGATTTCCTCCTTGTTTTATTCAACCTTGCACAGCTTTCAGTCTTTAGACAAGACCTTCATCTTAGAGTGAGAATGGGTTTAGGACACATCCTCACATACCAGTTTTCTCCCTGGGTTTTTAGCCAGGTACAAGTCTTTCCCACACGCCTGAGAATTTCCTGTGATGTTTCAACAATTCAATGCACTGTTATAATTACGTAGTTTGGATTCTTTTCAGTGGTATTGGCAGCTTCCATTTATCTTCAGGTACTTCTCTCCCTTGGGCATGCTAAAATGGAGCTACTGTTTGGCCAGAAAATAAACATTTCAAATTATTGATCTGATCATTTAACACAACTTGACCAACCATTGCAAGGAAACTCTCCCTGTCTTTTGTCACAGGCAGGTTCAAAATCATGCTTGTGCTGCTTTAGCCCTGCTACATTGCATCCAGCCATAGGCACTGTCAGTCACAGCTCACACTAAAACATGCAGAAGAATGATGAAAATGGTTTCTTACCAGCACTGGAGCAAGCCCAGCCTGCTGGCAAAAGATCATGGAACAGGCAAACAGGGAACATGGAACAACCCCTGCTCCTGCTGCTGGAGGGATGCACAAATGAACCCCATCATCTGCCCCTCATGGCAGCAGACACAAAGAAAGGTTGATCCTGCAAAAGGCATAGCCAAGGCAGGGTACTGCTGGGAACAGAGGCTGGAGCCCTCAGCAAAGCCTCTTCTGGGCTACCAACCTCTTCCACAGCACAGGTCAGCCAAGTGCTTGCTGCTTGCTGCACTTCAGTCTCACTGTGCTTTGGCACTCAAAAAGAGAGCAGCAACCAACAGTGTGAAGAGCAAACTGCAGTTTGGATCTGCCAGAGATGGAGCTCAGTCTTGTAAAGTGTTGAGGATCTGTAATCTGTGCTACAGTCAGCTGGATTCATGGAAGTTCAGCATCTGCTTTTAAGGATGTAATCAACCACAAAATAAGTACTTAACTAGACAAATCCAATGTGCTAGCTGGTGTCCCAGCTGGTGGTACGCCATTTACCTTAAATGATGCTCTGGATATATTGCCCTGTTCTAGCAGGGTAACATTAATCTGACACAGAAAACTCCATGTGGGAATTTTGGCCTTTAATCAAACTCAAGTACTTTTCCCAAACGTTGTCTGAAAGAATCTGATTCCAAGTGTAGGAAGAAAGCATTTTTGTCAACAGCCTGTTCAAAGACAGGGTTCTCCATGAGTTGTACTCAGGTTAAAAATTCTCCATGTAGTAATAATTGTGAAAAGGATACAAATTCTTGAATGGATTCTTAGAGATGGGTGTAAAAGCCCAGAAGGAGCTACTGACTAAGTAACACCCCAGCTCTGTGACATGGGGCTGTCCAGCCCAGCAGGGCACTGAGTGCTGCCAAGAGTCATCATAATTAACTATTTCATTAACAGCCAGCAGATGAGACACAGAGGGAGTCAGGTATCATTTTGAAGGCAAAACCAGATGATGTTTCAGAGAGAGAAGCACAGTGTGCTAGCAGATGATTGGAGCTGAAATTCCAGAAAGGATAATACACAGATGTGATGTCTGAGTCAGAGAAAGGGCAATGTTTTCCACCACACCTCCAGCTCTGTCCCACAGTAGTTGTCAGTAGAGACTTGGCCAGTTCCACCAGCAGGTAGTTACCCAAGATAGGGTTCTCAAATACATTACATCAGAGGAAAATCAAAATCTTACCCCAAGAAGAGGCTTGAGCCCATAGGAACAGCTTAAATCACCTCTGCATGGTACAGGTAGGTAACCAAGTACCACTTAAGAGAGGGTGAAATCCTGGCCTAGTAAAAAGAAAGACTTTATTTCTCACCACACACCAAATCTCTGTGGTTAAAAGCTTATGAGACAATATACATGTCTTTGGCTCCAAAAAAGCTGCAGATTTGATATACACAAACTCCTCCTGTCTGTAGCACTCTGATTCCTATGAACTAATGCCTGTCATTAAGGAACAAAAAGCCCCCAGACTACAGTCTTCACAATTCTTTGTTGATTTAATAAAGAAAGCAATGGGTTTGGTAGGTGCCTTAGGAAGCAGAGCTGAATGATGGAGTGACACTTATGTGGGTTAACAAGGATGTCACCCACAGGAGAAGTGCAATAAGCTGTGGAATGCACTGCCATTCACTCCTTCCCATCATCTTTCATTCCTGATCAAGTGTCACACAGAAAGAGCATCCCTGATGTTCATAATCTAAACCTGATTGTTGAGGCCATGCATCAGATTGATTCTGCAGTTCAGAAGAGGCAGGGCTGGCTGCCAGGCAGGATTCCTGCTGGGATAAAGCAGAGCTCATCTCCAGCCTGGTTTGTCTCGGTGTCACAGGGAGAGGCACGCTGCCCCTCCATCCCTGCCTTGAGACCTGGCAGAGGCTCTGCTCTTCCCAAAATCACTCTTCACATTTCTTCCCAGCTGGACAACGTGCCATGTGAAGTGACCATAGAGAATGAACCTATTGAGGATTCTGCTGCTTAAAAATAGTGCAAACTCAGGCAGGTATGTTCTCTGCTGTTTGGCTTCCTGACATGTAATTTCCTTTTGCTTGAACTGTGGATTCAGACAGATTTGGTCTGATCAAATTCTCATTTTGGGTAAGATATTCTTCAGTCTCCTCTAATTTATTTCTTTATGCTTAAATGAGGAACTGTAATTTGAATTTTTCCCATGTTATATCTATTAATAATATTTTCCTCTCAACCTCTCTGCTCCATGATCACACACATATGCTTTGCAAAAGCCTCATAACATCTTTATTTTTTGCCATGGAAGCATACTACCAAACAGCAAAAGGAAGCTTTCCCTTGCATTTTTGCTTCCACACTAAAATCCTTAAAAAAAAATCCAGAAATAATAATTTTCCTTTTTTCCTTTGTGTTTGGTGGTGTCAAAACAATGACTATGTACCTCTGGGACAGTGGAGCTCTGTGACAGAAAATAGGCAGAAAATGGTATTTGGAACCCTTTAAACTGAAATCCCCAATCCTCAGCAGTATTGAAGGTTAAGCTGCTTTGAGAGTCACTTGGCAGATACGGTAGCTGAAAATACTCTATATAGGAAGATGTTAATTAACTTTTCCAGAAAGATACTACCTTGCAGGCACTGCTTTGTCATTGCCAGCTAAGGACAGTTCCCTGCCTGGCTCTGGGGACCACAGGCAGGGAAAGAAGCTGCCTGTGAGCACGCAGGAGTGTGAGAGGGAAGAGAAGGAGCCAGGCACCTGCAGCTCCCCCAGCCAGAGCACACCTCACCCTGGCTCCTTGCTGCTCTGTGAGCCCGGGCGGCACCAGGGCAGGCAGCAACCAGTGGATGCTTCTCAGTCCATTGGTCTTGTCATAGGGAAAAGCAGAAGGGAGTGGGAGGTCAGGAAAAGACAGGAAAGAGGAGAGAGAGGCACTGGTGGATTAATTTCTCTCTTCTGCAGATATGCTCTTTACAAACAGACATGGGGAAACAGAAGTGCGAACATTTCACCTCAGTGCTGGGTGAAGTTGATTATCAAGAAATACAGCAGGAAGTCATCCATTTTTAAAGAAATATATCTCTCAGGCCCAGAAAAACTAAGAATTTGTCAGAGCTCTGGGTCAGTAGGTGAGTAGCTGCCCTTTGCTGCTAGCTCTGCTTTTGCATTCCTGCCCACGACTGTTAATACTACACTGCTTTTACATATTCATACATTAACAGATGTGGAGGCTGAATATGGAAATGTAGAAGTTAGGAAATGAAAATTATGTTTGAATTGGCTTTAAAACAATTTTATTTATCATTTTTGTATAAAACCTTCCCCATTGTATGAAAGAAAGAAAGAAAGAAAGAAAGAAAGAAAGAAAGAAAGAAAGAAAGAAAGAAAGAAAGAAAGAAAGAAAGAAAGAATTACACTTTAAAAAACAGTAACTTACAGTTCAGAGACCCATACACAGACACTTAGATAATATACAACATATATAATTTTAGAATCCAGCCAGTATCCACTCCAGGAAGAAACAGCTGAAAAACAAACTCATGTGTGACTGGATACCACCACTACCTGTAGGCATCCACTGATATTTTTAGCAGTCACTAATGAAAGCCTACCCTTGATGCTGCTGCACAGAGCAGGCTCCTTACCTGGCCTCAGAGGCAGGAGGAGCACGGCTGTCAGGAGCTGCCAAGGCAATTTGCTTGATGCAGAGTGAATGTTACACCCTGCATGCACAGCCACACACACTCAGAGAGCTCCTCAGGCTCAGCTGCAGCCAGGAACAGGGGCAAACTTGCTTGAAATATATTTATTTTGATTAAGGGATTTCATTTTGCAGTACCCCCACTCCTCTTTTTGTCATATCATCCCACAGACCCTGCTCCTGGTCCATCCAATCCAACAGCCTTTCTCCTGGAAGAGGTCAGCATCAGACCCAGGGGCAGGTGGGGATGCCCTGCTGAGGGGCACTTGCAGTGCTGCAGCAGCTGGGTGGGGACAGGACATGCCAGAGCTTACACTGAATTGCATTTGCACACATTTGTCAAAACAGGCAAACATAGTGTTTGCTATGACTTCATGGCAGGTATTCAATACAATATTCAAAGCTTCATTTAGGAGGAAAACAAGAGCAAAGGGAAGCTCTGGGACTTCCCACTTCCCTTCTGCTCTGTTGTCCATACACTGTGAACACTCTATCTCAAGCTGTATAAACCAAGTACAGATACTTGTCATCAACAGCACAATGCTACAAACATAACCACAGTTAGATTGGGTTCTGTATTTCTTACCACTTTTTTGGACATGTAATGCCTTGTCATACTCCATTTCATGTAGGTCAGATGTTGTTTGCCTCTCCTTGTGATCTGTTCTTCTATGCATCCTTACTAAGTCCTTTTTCATGCCACTCACATTTGAAAAGTCCAGTCTGGTTCCATAGAAATTTCTCCAGTCTTTTAAATAATTTTCACCACCTCCAATGTCCAGAAGAGTTTGGCATGTTTTTTCTTGAGGACAACTAGAACTGAAACAAATATTTTAGGTGAAGGTGTCCCATTAATTCACGGGTTGGCATGGTGATGTGGATATTTTTAAAAACTCTTTTGAATTTAGAATTTTCCTTACTTTTCTAATCTTTCTTTGTTCATCAAGAACAAAATCCAGCCCAGTCCTACTGGTGGCAGTATTTATAAACTATAAAATCCCTACTGATGTGCAGTCCTACACATTTTCATGCCCACATCATGGTTTGTAACTTCTGGGAGAATGGTATTTCCCTATCCAAAGCCTTTTTTTGAACAAAAGTCCATCATAACCCTGCTTTATAGAGATTTAAAGCATATTGTTTTCTTTTCTTCTCTTAAAATATTACCAGAAATTTAAAATCAAAATAACTTTCAAATGCTTTATGTTTCAGTTTGCCAGATTTTAGAATAAAAAATATCACAATCACATGGTGACCCTTGCAGATATGGGCAAGTTTACATTGAAGCATCAAAATTAATAGAGATTTCTCTTTAAGAACATTTTTGCCTAACTGGTATTTTGATAGGACTTGCAGACAATTCTTTGCGCTATAAAATGCCCACAAATTACCATGTGCCTAAGCCAGCTTCAGAATAATTGGTGAGATTCAGAGATCAGCAAGATGAAAACTTGAGGTCCATTTGCACATGTCAGAAATTAATCTCATGTGTCTGGACATTTAGTAATGTGTGTTCTCTGCAATGCTTCTGTGGAGAGAGGAGAGCAACTGAGATAGAAGCTTTGCAGAGACCCTGAAATGCTTCACCTTTCTTGGAAGGCTCTACTTGGCAGCTGTCACAATAAAATCTGAAACTCTTCCTACATTTAAATTGGGGCAGACAGTAGATACAGCATCAGGAATATTGAAATGATGAGATTTGAGCACAAATACATAAACTCTGGGGTGTTTTCATTAGGAAGTCACTGGAAGGAATCACTGCACTTTTATGAAATTATGGAGTAAAACTGTAAATGTTTCTTATGTTATTTACTAATTTTGGTGAAGTGATGAATGCCTTGAAATCTTATTAAAATGATGGCAGTTTAGACTTCTAAGCATGACTCAGGATCATGTCATACTTTGGCCTGGAAACACAAAACACTTTTCATAAAAACAGCTGGAGCAATCCCAAAGACAGTTTCTGTTGATAATAGCAAGAGCTCAATCAAAGATTTAATGAAAAACAGTGGGAACAGGTAAAATCTCATCTTCGAGTCCATAATTTCTTTTTCAGAACAAACAGACCTAAAACCTTGATATCAGGCAGCAGATAGCTATAATCAGAAAAAAAATCTGAAAACCACTTGCCTCTGCTAAAATGTTAAAAAAACCAGATGCATACCTCAGTTTGGATGTGCCACCCACTCTTAGGGACTGGGTTGAAATGGTAATGATGGCAACATATTCTGGTTTTGATTCAGGTGATCACTTCAAGTTTAATCCAATTCTATACACAGGTTTTATTCAGAGTTGCTTCTACACCCCAAAAATACCCACTTTCCTATCTTTCCCATTAGCCATCACCTTCCCTGTAGTGCAAAGACAAGAATCCCCATTTCAGGAACAGGCCACATTCACGTGTAGACTGAAATCTTCCAGCAGATCCTGCTTCTAGATTTGCCCTGAAGCCAATGAACATCTTCTGTCTGCACCTCAATCCTATTGAAATTCCTACCAAGGCCTTATGTCCACTCCATCTGAAACAGTAACAGAAAGGAAAAGACCATAATGGACCTGCACAGGCCAATGTGAAACAGCATTTAATCTTTAGCAGTCAGGATAAGCTGTGACCAAGAGCTGCAAAGGGTAGAGGTGAAGACAGGCAGGAATAAAGTCAAGAAAACCAGCAGCAGAAGGAAAAGCTACTCTGCACAGCAGGCCCACAGTTTGCAGGTCTGCTCCTTAGGGGAACACGTGTCTCTTCTGGCAAACTGCATGAGTTCCTAACCATGCTGCTTAAAATTTTTGCACATCTCCAATAGGAGCATCTTAGTACCAGACTTCCCACTCCAACATGTATCTAACATTCTGTCCAGTAAAACTCTGCCTTGCTGTGTTTTTCTATAAATATGACCAGAATTACCCTTTTATTTTTCTGTTTGCCTGAAGTAAGGCTCCAGAGCAACCTGTTCCTGCAAGCAGGACCCTCACAAGCTGTTCTTTACCATCCTTCCCCCTGCATCCTCTGTCCACCAGCCACAGTCTCTTCTCTCCCCTCAGTCTGTCTCTTGCAATAACTCACTCCCTGTGTCAGCCTGTGAAGCAGCTTTGCAGAGGGTGAACAGAGCGAGCAGCACCATCACCCCCTGCAGACAGCAGGAATGGTGCTGGAAGAATTGCTGCTGCCATGCACTGGTAGGGCTCACAGGGCTCTCTACTCCCCCATTTCAGCCTTTCTGGTGAGATGCCCTGAGCAGCCCCTGCCGGGGAGGGGAGATGCCTGACCATCCACAAACTGGGACAGTGCACAGAGACAGCCAGAGCTTTTGCTGTGCTGGAACAGAAGGTTCCTGCAAAAGCAGTGGTCAGTGGCCACTTCTGTAAGAAGCATCTAAGAAGATGCCCATGGGAACTGGTGAGTGTGGCAGCCAGCAGCAGATCCCTCAATGTGTGAATAACAACAGCCAAAAAAAAAGAACATAAAGGAACCAAGAAATTATGTGCAGTGAAAGACACCAAGGCAAGCAAAACTAATGTTAATTTAATGGAGGAAAACACGAAGCAAAAGAGGACCTGGAAGAGGAGGTTGACAGCACAAATTGTCAAAGACACACAGGAAAGAGTGGAAAGATACAGCACAGAAAGACAAGGAGCAAGGAGGAAAGGAGAAGTAGTGAATGGGCAAGTGTGTGGTGTGGTGCGAAGAGGAAATACACTGAGCACAGTAACCAAGGGCCAGAACCATGTAAGAGCTGGTGCTCATCTGGGATAATCTCACCTCACCCTGAGACCAAATAAGCTGTCTTGTATGGTGGGGAGGGACAGTGGGACAAAAAGTTGTGTAATAGGGACAGGTCAGCCTTACTCTAGCTCATGGCATTGAAACTTTGAGAACCATTTCCAAGAGAAACTGTGCAGTACAGGAGAGTAATAACTTACATTTATGAACTCACAACACATGCTGCAAGGCAGGCAGTACAGTAAGCAGCTTATCAGAGTAGACATCAGCCTTTTTAAGATCTGCTCTTCTCTGGTTTGTCAGATCCCAGAGAGAATGGGAACTTAGTCCATACTGCAGTGGAAAACACTGACTTCATCAGCCACTGTTTTTTCAATTATCCAGCAGCACTTTGCCTCTAGCAAATACAATTTCTTCCGCAGAGAGGGTTGGGGAAATGCACCAACTGAACAGAAATTACAGCCTAGGTCCCCTGAATCTGGGGACTGATCAAGCAGTTAAATTGCAATGTTTGGCAGCTTCTCAAAAAATAGTTTAGTATCTCTTCCACAGAATGAAAATCTCTCACTGTAGCTTTCTGGGCACAAGGAAACCTTGAAAAATATTGCCACCAAATATTAGACCAAGCACAACTGCATCCCAAGATGACAGCTGAGCACCAGGAAGGCAGCCAAGAACTTGGCCTGTTCCAAGTGCAACATGTCATCAGTGGTCTTTGCATCACTCTCCACCTCGGTCTGTATCCCACCTGTTCACAACACCAAACCTGTCTTCCCTGCAGTGGCTAGAAGGGGTCCATAGTGCATCACCAAGCATTAGGTGTGAACCTGAGGCTCAGTGGCAAGAGCAGGAAGCTGGACATGGAGCAGCAAGGCCAAGCAGCAGGAAAGGATATGTTGGAGAGTAGGATGTAGGGCAGTGTGAGAATCTGGCCATGGTGCTGTACCTTCAGAGCTCAGTAGATGAAATGCCTCCTGGAATAAGTATCTATGGCAAAGGATGGTTTGGTCTTGCTGGACCTTTGCAGCTCTTCCTTTGGAGCAGGGCACAGTGAGCCACTGTCCAAGGGCAGAGCCAAAGTCTGCTGACAGGACTTCTGGTGTTTGCAGCGGTGTCAGTGGGACACAGGTCTGGATTGCTCCATGGCAGGTCTGTGCTTCACCAGTTACTGGCCTAAAAAGGCTGTCTCATGCTCCTGACCCCACAGAGGCAGACTTGCTGGAGCTGCTGTGTTAAGAGTTTGATTTTCAGACCTCTGGGTCTTCCAGTCAGATGAGACAGTCCTGCTCATCTTGTTTGTTTATCAAGTGCATTGCCCAAAGGTTGCTTATCAGGGTGCGGATTTCAGATAATTTTTTGCAAGATCTGATGGCTCCAAGATTTTTCTGTGAAGATTTGCTTGTGTCAGCTGTATTGTATTATTTTTTTCCTTTTTCCCCTATCCAATACCTGAGATGGATGTATCCCTTCGAGCAGGAGTGGGGCTGTTCATTCCCACAGAACTCCTGTTGTTACTTGCACAACAGGGCTCAAAGTGAAGAGGCAGCTCTAGCAGACAGATCTTAAATCAAGCACTCTTCAATCCACAGCAGCTCAGATAGTAAACTGCTGCTGATCGCTCCAATCAGCCATATCCAAGAAGAGTTCGAATGGGAAGAGGTGCAGGAAAAAAGCTACCAGAATTGTCAGGGGAGATTAAGAAAATGTCCTTGCTCTGCCTCTAACTAAGCAAAAGCTGAAAGGTGATAGGAGAGATTTTATAAACATCCCTCGAGGAAGGGGAATACCAGGGAGTTAAAAGAGCTATTCAAACTGGAAGACAGCCTTGGAACAAGAACAAATGGTTATAAATGGGCCTCAAATAGTTCTAGGATGGAAACTGAGTTTTCAACCATTGCAGTCATGAGGATCTGGCACCAGCAAGACTGAGGTAAAGTACCTAATCTCACAGCCTAAATGTTTAGGAAAATGCCTTCTCTCCTTAATTCATTCCAACAATTTAAACTCAAGGAAATCAAGAGGAGGAAGATTAGGCTCTTCCTCTGAATCTGTTGGGGGAAAAGTCCAACGATCCTCAAACAACATAAATGAAGCTAGTCTCTGACAAATGGCATGCACTGGCATCCTCTGTCACAAGGCAGAAATAAAAGAGGCTGTGGCCATCAGCTCTTCATGCTCATGAGTGTGAAGAGCCATCAGATGCAGATATTTCCCCAGTGGGGGAAAAAGAAGCTCAGCCTGAGCTACATGAAATGGCCAAGCACTTTCCATTCACATTCAAAGCAGAACAGAAACAGCCCTGAAATATATACATGTGAGGTGGAAAGCAGATAACTATCACTCCCTTTATCCATGGTGCAAAGTCTTTGAAAGAGAACACAACTGCAAGATGCCCACAGTAAGACTGGCAGAGATGGCACCACGTTTGCCAAGTTGCACACAGGGTAGCAGAGCATGGCCAAAACACCTCAGTGAGGTCTTGTGCTGGCCAGAGCCTCAGGGCAGACCTGACTCACCTGTGCTTTCAAACAGGCACACTGAAATGCCTCTGACATCTGCAGGAATGACTCATCAGGAGGCACAATCATGAACTAGAGCCAGGCAAACAGTTGCTGTCTGTAAACAAAAACAGCAACAAGCAAATAATCAGAATTGCTGGAAGTAAAATGTTAAAAAAGTAAGACCAGAAAACAAATTTCCCCCAGTCCATTCTGGCTTGGTGAAGAAAGTCTTCTGTTTTCTGCCCATCAGCAGTTTAGTCTGCATGGTCCCCTAGGAAGGCCCCCTCCTTTCCACCATCCCAGAGGCCAAGACATGGTCCTCTCCTCCCCAAGTCCCTTGGTCCATCCATGCACTTGAGCTCCCTGTTTGCTCATTCTCTCCACTCCTCTCTGCCCTGTCCTAAATTACTCTCACTCCTCCCAGCTGAGGCACAGCTTTCCATCCCCAGGCATGGAAACTCAACCTGTTCAGTCAGGCTGTGGTAAATAGACATTCCTCTCTTCTTACCTGCCATGCCTTTTTAAATAAAATGTGTAGCACACACTGTCCTTGTCCACAGGTAGGTGTGAACATTCCTAACCTCTTTGTAACTCACATTTGCTAACACAAAGATTTATTCCCTCCAGCACATAATCTTCCTTGATCAAAGAAACTGAAAGGGCAATATCAAGTAATGTTACTGCAGATCCAGAACTTGTTTGGCATTTGTTGTATTCAATTTTTTTTTTTCATAGTTACATTCATAATTTCAGGCTTAACTATTTTTGTAAAGTCTAAATCTTTTTTCACCCCAAGAATAATAAGCTTGCATGAAGATCCTCAATACTGCTTCCAGTCCTTCTGCCAACTGTTCTTGAATTTGCCTTCATTCTTTGTAAATATTTGAAGGGCAGCTATCTCTTTGTAAACAAAACACTAGTCTTTCCCTGTGTGCCTTGGCTAGGATACTTGTGTTTATTAATGTAGCTAGGCTTCTTCTTTATGACTATAAAATACCCTCAATATTCATTTTTCTGCTGATAAACAAGTTTTTTATACTGGGGAGCACATCAGTAAGACAATGTCAGACCCCCAATCCAAAGTAGCATCTTTTCACAGTATCATAGAATGATTTATATTGGGAAAGACCTTTAAGATCATAAAGTACAACTGTTAAGCCAACACTGACAAATCTGCCAACAGATCATGTCCCCAGATGCCATATCCACACATTTTTTGGATACCTCAAGGAATGGTGACTCAAACACTTCCCTGAACAACCTTCAGGTGCTTGGTAACATTTTCTATGAAGAAATTTTTCCCTAAGCCTTCCCTGGTGCAACTTGAGGCCATTTCCTCCTGTCCTATGCCTGTCACCTGGGAGAAAAGACTGATCCCCCCCTGGCTACAGCCTCCTTTCAGGCAGCTGCAGGCAGCAAAAAGGTCATCCCAAGTTTCTTTTTCTCCAGGCTAAACACCACCAGCTCCCTCTGCCACTCCTCAGGGGACTTGTGCTCCAGACCCTTCACCAGCTCCCTTGACCTGCTCTGGACTCACTTCAGCACCTCAATGTCTTTCTTGTAGTGAGGGGCCCAAAAGTGAACAGCAGATTCCAGGGCTCTGTGTGTATATATGACAACCTTAGAATATACTCAAATGTATCTGTGCTTCTCTTGGTAGGAGCTTGAGTTCCACACACCTCTGGACCAATCCTTTCCCTGCAGGGTCTCCAGACTAAAGATATCAATCTGAACTTCTCCCCAGGACAGAACATCTCTATTTCATTCCAGAATGGAGCAACAATTTTATGATCTTTCTGACAGCATCTTTCTAATAGCTGAAACAAAAAAATCTTCCTTGGAAACCAAGATCAGATTTTTAACATAGTCATCTGGATACTTCGTTAGGACACTTTGTCATCCCTTCTGCTGCTCCAGATTTGAATTGTCTGATGAGAGGCTAAAGAACATCAATGTTTCAAATGGGCTTTCTATTTCCAGCCAGTAATGCACCTGTCAGTCTTCTTTGCATTTACCCTGTCTTCCACCTTCATCAAATTCAGTGCCATCTGCAGTCAGCACCCACTGGGTTCTGCACCGCTTCTTGGGCAGCATTCCATTGAAAATACTGAATGGAAAATGTCCTTGTAAATATTTTGAAGGGGGAAAAGTGGAATCTGTGCAAACAGAGGTGTGGCACAATAAAGTTTTTTGTTATTTTGGTTTAGTTTATTTTGTTTCTTAAACACTACCGTTTGATAATTAATTTGTGAGTGCACAGAATGGTCAACATTAGGAGCTTTTTGTATGGAAAGATGTTTAATCAACAGTTCTGGATTTTTAGTTTTACTGAATGCATATGAGCTACAGGAAAAACCTCACATACAGGACAGCAGACATTAAATTTTATTGTAGTAGCTTTGACTCATTACCATCTAGGGAAGGGGAGATGCTTAATCTAAGAACACAAATTCATTTGCTTTATATTACCATTCAAACTGGAAAACTCCTTTGGAGTACCAAGATTATTATCACACTCCCAGAGCACATATAAATGTCACTTTCTGAAAGTCAAAGTTGAAACTGCAAACCACAAAAACCTAATATTGTTACCACAACATTTATTACAGTCTTTATATTCTAGCTCTTGCTGTTACACTATAAGTTTGCTACTTCCTAAACATCTGCTGTGTGTTCAAGACACAAAAGAAGATGAGGTGTCTGCCTTGGGGGGAGGCTGTACACATAATAAATCACATTAGGAATAGAAAGGGAGCACTTTTAAGTCTGGTTATGAGGCAAAAGAACACCCTGCTGTATTTTAACTGTTTGGTTATAATCCACTGTATAAACACTATTTTGGAATAAAAGTTAACAGAGGAAGTTATTCCAGAATGCTTTTGAGAAATGGGTATTCATAAACAGGCAGCATGTCAGTTCGCTTCTGCTTTTCAGTGTTTGTGTGTGTCTATGTGCATATCAAAGGAAAATGAGACTTTGTTTTTGATACAGGACATCCAGAGAGAATAGGAACTCAGAATGGGAGCCAAAACCTGAACTCAAAAGGCCATTAACACCCTGCATGTAGTTTCTCTGAAGGCTGATACATAAATATTTTTAATTCCTGTACCAAATATCAAGGCTTATAGGTGATGACAAAAAATTTAAAATAAAATTCTGAAGCATGGAAAGCGTGGAAATGTCACAAGTGCTTTAAAGGTGCTGCTCCTCATTGCGAGACAGGTAACAGTTAAATGCTTTTTTCATGTAGTGATTAAGAGTCTCCCTGTCACCCATCTTTATGTAATCCTACCAATACACAGTGGTGGGCTGCCAGCACAGAAGCACATAAATCACTGCTACAATGCTGGGAGAGCAAATCTGAAGTGTGTGGGAAGAAGTGCTGAGGAAAATGTGTCCCACAGACAAGCAAAGAAGGCAGCATGAGAAGGGAGAGACAGGCTAACATTACCAGTGCCCCAGAATGCCAGAACATGCTGTTGAAATCCCATCCAGCTTCTGCAGCATGGGAAGGAGGTAGACAATAGTGCAAAGGGCATTTCTTCATGGTTAAGATCTGCTTTTAATAACAGCTACTTTGTCAAACCAAAAAGAAAGTAAATGGCAAGCAATTTGCTTAAGGCTGGAGTTAGGAGAAAACTTTCACCTACCCAGATGGAGTTACATAAGGCTTCATGTTTTTTTCAGATCACTTGTCAGCTCCAGAAAACAAATATTATTTAGAAAGGTCCTACTTGCCCTCACTATTAAGTTCAGGGTTTCAGATTCTGGAACCACAGTGCCACACAGCCTGAGCCTCTCCTAAGGTGGATGCCCAAGCACCCATTCCCCAAATTAGTGGAAGGAGGTGGGAATGGATGACTGTTTTCTGCCCTTTGGGTGGCACATCCTTCAGCTGTGCCACAGCCTCCATGCAGGTCCCCTCCCTGTTCCCCTGCTCTCACTGAGTAGCAGGGGGTCTGATCTGCCTTGTGGCAAAGGTCCCCTCCTGTGTGTCACCTGCTATTTGTGACTCCTGGAATGCACCAAGGTGCTCCCTCACAAAGCTGCAACACACCCACCAGGGAGGTTTGCAGCATCCCATTTTCTGTGAGAAGGAGGAGGTACCCCTGCCCATGCCCAGGCCTACATCTTCCTCCATTTCCCCAGACCAGCTGCACAGTTGCTTCAGGCTCCATCAGGGAAAGGAAAAAGCTTCACTCAAAGGCTGTTGTTATCATTGCAACAAAACATTTTTGAGCTGGCAGAGCAGCTGTGTGGTAGTCCTCACCTCCCACTTTTCAAAACATTCTCTCTCACTTGTTTCTACCTCAAAGTGTGGATGTTTCTCAATGACTGCCTCTGAGGAGGGAAGCCACAGCCAAGGCAAGGTCAGCTCCTTTCCTGTCATGAGTTTCAGTGAGGTGGGGATGGTGCACAATCCATGTGTTCATCCCAGCACCCCCTGCACGGAGATTCTTTCTTTCCACCATATTTTGCACTAGGAGGAGCTCCTGCTTGGCTCCTGCATGTGACCCATATCAGGCTGCTCTCCAGAGGGGCTGGGAGACTGGCCAGCAGCACTGCAGAGACAAAGGGGCACTTCAAATCTGGAGACAAAGCTGACTTCTAAAGGCTTCTGTTGCTGTGTGTGGTGTATTTAGCAGGCTTCAAACCACCATGGGAACTTCTGTGGCTGTTTGTCATGCCTGCTTCTCATGATGGATTGCTGGAAGACAGAAGACACAATAAACTCAAGGAAGGATATTTGCATTTCTTAAAATGCAAATTCTTTTATGCTATGGCATAAAATGTAAATACTGTTAACATTTCATATATTAAACTATGGTTTTTGCTTGAGTATCTTAACATTTGGAGATCTGTCTCTGAACAATGTCATGAAGCTCCCACTGTGGAAATTTCTTGGCTGGGGAACTCCTGTCTGTGGTTTATATGGGATGTCTCTGCCAGGAACAACAGCAGGTTCTTGAGATCAGCAGCTGTTTACTGAAGGTGGATCACCTTGGGAAAATCAAGCTGGAAAAGGGAAAGGACAGAAGGAGTGCAGAAAAACTCCCAAGAGCAAAATGAAGAGATTGAAAGACAGGGTGAGTGTAGGAAGTAGGAAGACTGAGCAAGAGGCTGTTAGCACAGAAAAGAGTGAGCAGAAAAGACAAATAACAATCTGCTTGTGTACCTACCCAGAGACAGAGGGACTTCCAAGGGAAGGGCAAGCTCTACCTGCAGGGCACTGCACTGGGGAGGGTGTCTTGCCCTGGGTGCTCTACCTGCTCTGTCTCCCCAGAAAAGCAATCTCCAGAGGTTCAGAAGCTCTGCACAAAGCTGCTTCATCTGCTCACAAATCACAGTTTGACTGCAAAATCTGTTTGAGTGGGCATTTGTCTTCCTTTGATAATCTTTCATCTCCTTCAGGACTGAACTTCCAGAGGGAGAGGACACAAGGCCAACAACAAAGGGTTCATTCTGAAGATGGCCTCTCTAATCAAGGGAAAGAGAGACTGTCATCATGGAGTGGTGTGGCTCTTCACAGGTAGAAATTCCTCAGTCAGAGCTGATTTATGTTCCTGGGTCTGAGGTATGGAATTCTTTTCTCTGCTCATTGCTACACTCTCAAAAAACCCCCAAAATAGTATTTAGGATGTTTGATGTGGAAAACATCTTCATCTGTGAAGTTGTGTTACATGAACTCTTAGTAAAGCAAGAGTTCATGCATTAGTATGGCCTCATGGGAAAACTCTTGCTTAGGTCTGTTCCCTATGTGTTATTATAACTGGAACCTATTTCTCTGCTAAGCTTCAAATTACACTTCAAGCAATAAAGGTTTGTAGGTAAGTAGAGAAAACCATTAACAGAGGCAGCAGCTACAGAATATGCAGATTTTTTTATATATAAAGAGTGGCCCATGCATGGGCAAGTCAGACAGCTGCAGCGTTAGCACCCAAACTCTTGTATAAAAAGGAAAAATTGCAGGTTTACTGAGAAAAGGAGAGAGAAAAAGAAGCCTACAGTTTTGGCATAGAGCTCTGTTTTGTTCCTGCTCCCCCTGTCCTGGGTGGAAGGATGGAGGAGTCAGTGGCACAGCACAACCTTCCCTGTCCCCACTGCACCCCTGTCAGTCCCTGAAAATGTCGTGGGAGGAGGATGCTGGAAAGCCAAGAATGAGTCTGAGGACACAGAGAACTAATAGTACAGGAAATTTCCTGGAAAGCATGAAGCAAACACTTGAAGAAAAGCAGAGTTGCCTCCCACTCTCAGCAACTGTATCTCACCCTGCATTGTCTTTAATCATTACTCAGGAACTATGACATGCAATAATCTACTTCCTCAGCTTCATTTGGCATTTGCATGACAGAGCCTTATCAAAATGGAACTACTGGGACTGCAAAACAAACACTTAATTAAAGCTGAATGTTTCTAATTAAATCCAGTAGGATGAACACATTACAATGAATGTCATTTCCGATACTGTCCCTAGAATGACAAAACAAAGCTGCTGAGTGGCACACCCCGCACAGCAGTGCCCTTCATGTGCCCGTGGTGCTTTCCCTCTGGAAAAGCTGCTGGCACACCACGGGCAGCACGGGCTCCCTCCCAGGGCAGCACCCTGCAGCCCCACGGCAGTGTGGGGGCCGTGGTCACAGATGGCACTGGGCCGTCTGGGCAAGACAAAACTGCAGGAGCAAGGAGGAAGAACAGGGAAGTAAAGCAAAGATGCCTTGCAGCTCCGGCTGAATTCAGCAGGGATGTCAGTGGGCAGCCAGCCTGACTCCAGCAATCAGGGTGTTTTGGCAAAAGGGGCAGGGGACAGCAGTTAAGGTTACCTCAGTGTCCTTGCACAAGGGGCAGAGATGGGAACAGAGGAAGGCCTTTGGGGAGTTTCCTTCAGAAATCCTTCCAGAAAAATACCTGAAATTAGGTTTTCCAAAAAAACATTCTCAAAAATCCATTTCCAAAAATCACATTCTCTTCATGGGGTACCGATGGTTTGAGTCAGCTTTAGGAGAAGTGAGTTAGTGGTGAGGAGCCAATAACAGGATGATAATTTCTGTCTGAAACAGCCTAAATGCCCTCAATTCCCAAAGGATCTCAACAGAGGGCACTTGAAGCTGACTTCCTTCTGCAGAAAATAACATATTTTCAAGAAAACGAGCAAAAGGTGGCAGGTGCTCCCCTAGGAGCAGTATTAGGTCACTTGTAATTATGGAGAAACTCATTCTGGGCAGTCTAAATTTGAGATGCTTTTTATCCTCTGTCCCTGTTGAGTTTCTGTCTTTTTCATTGCTCTGTGTGGAAAATTACCTGTCCTTTTCTCCTGCTCCAAGGCTTCTTCTGGCAATGGCCAACAGAAAATGGGTCCCAACCAGCATGGCCAGAGCATGTGGGCAGAGCACTGTCTGTGCTGATAGAGGAGCCAGATGTCTTGAGCAGTGCCATCTGTGACATTTATCCCTAAGACTCGTGGTTTGTGATGAACCAAACACTGACAGGCATGGCCAGGGGACCCAGAAGGACTGCTGAGGCAGCTGGGTCGTTCACCATAACCCATGGGGAAAGCCAAGGAAGACAAGGCAGGGCAACTTATTCAGACAAAAACCACACAGTGGCAATGAGTTAACTTCTTACATTTTGGGGGGTTTGTTTTGCACTCCTGTGAGGAAAAAGTAAAAGAATTTTAAAATATTGTGAAGGAAGGCTTGTTTGAGACTGCCTAAGGTGACACACTGGGTTTCACTGCCTGGGATGATGGTGGGATCCAGCACCAGAGCCTGGATCAAGTACAGGCTTGACTATTACATAAGGATTGACAGATGTGTGATTTGTGCTGCCTTAGCCAACAGGAATGACTGGGGTGGTCTTCTGAGGACCCTCCAGTGCTATTCTTCCATGTCTCACAATTGTTATTTCTGTCCCTTTTGCCCAGTTACAGTAATGAAAATCCTACTCCTGACTGTTGACTTAAGCTGCCATATTTCCTGTGCCATATCTGAAAAGCATTAAAATCAAGCCTCTGTTGATCACAGACTGGCCAGCATATCAGTGGGACTCTGCTGTGTTTGTACTGCAGAAAAGACTTGCAGCAAGGTATTTATAGGAAGTCCATATGTAGAGGAATATTGTTACACACTGGAAACAGATTGCAGTCCAGAGCAAAACAAAACCTGGAGAAATAGTCATTATTCACACAATCAATACATATATAGCATAATCACCCACAAGGCTGTCAAATGAGGCCAAACCCTGCTGCATTTTTGGCAATCAGTAGGCAGTGAAGCCATGTGTCCCTAGCAGGAAGACAGGATTTGATCTGCAACAGCACTTGGGGTCAGCATGGGATTAGCCTGATGGGAACTGGGCTACCTTCAACACTTTCCAAGATCCTCTCCCAGGACATGTTGATCCATGACTTTAATGAGCCATGGCAAATCTGGGGAGCAATAATGAAGTTTAATCGCCACACAGATGCCCTCACAGAATGGTTGAGTGGGAAGGGATCTCTGGAAGTGTCCTGGTCCCAGACCCTGCTTGGCCCACCCAGAGCAGACTGCCCTGCACCATGTCCAGCTGAACTATTATTTCTCATATCTTTAGTAACAAATTCATTTTTTTCTTAAATTTAAATAATGTGCTAAACCAATCAAAACATCTGGGGAAGATGTGCAGCGATGAAGACGTAACAAGATTAAAGAAAAGTGCTGAAAATAGTTTTTTTTAATCTGGTCACATGGAGGACATCAGAAAGCATCTGATAGGCAGCAAATCAAACAAAAAGGGCACAGACACATATGCAAATACACAAATACATAAAACATGAAGGGTAGGAGGAATGCCTTAAATACCATACAAAACTTATTTCATTAAGCAGCAACTGAAAACATCATTGATGCAACACTGCAAGAGTTGGGCCTCATTTCTCCTCAGATGGGTTTGACCATCCTTTGATCTTTACCTTGTTCCAGATCACTTTCTTTCAGACCAAGAGGTTGCTGTATTATTTGGAAATAGAAAGAACTCCAAGATACTTTCATGAGGGATGCCTTGTGAACACTGAGGGATGTTCAATTATTTTTGGAGTCCCTGGCAGGGTCTTGCCCCACACCATGCAATACTCTCCCAAACAAGCCCCAAATGTGGGAGTTAGTGCTGTCCCAGCAGGTGCTGTGGATGCAGCTCTGCTCCAAGGGTGAGATGATAACAGGGCAAGACCAGGCTGCCCCATTCAACTTGATCTTGGAACAGCTAAAAACCATGGGCACATTTAATTTAGTATTGTAGATGTGGCCTGGAAGTCTAAGATGGAATGGATGATTTTCACAAAACCAAAAGATTTATGCAGCAACACAGTGAAAAATGTCCACCACAGGATCAAGAAAAGTGAGAATTTCTGTGTTTATTTAACCTGAGTAGTTAAACATAAGGTGTCTAGAAAATCAAATAAGGCTTTCAAGAAAAATGAGATCATGCAGCAAGAAGGTTTTTCTGGACTTCATATGAAGCAAACCCTAAAGGCTTCAAAACACACTTCTTTATGTCACAAGGACCAGGTTTTGGATTATTTACCTTGTGCTGACACAGTTGAAGAGCTTCTCAGTGGCTGCTGAAGGGGCTGTTACCCCACTCCATGCAGTGCCACTACACCCTGGCTCTCAGCTAAACATCCTCTGCACAGCACCACGGTGCAGCATCGGTGACTGACCCATGCTGCATGTGCACAGACTGCCAAAGCTGAAATTTGACTCATTGTATAATTTGTTTTAGGAGGCACAAACCTGCTTGTAATGAAAATTTAATGCTCTTGGATAACTTTCCATTGAAGGTTATAGAAGTCTTCATGGTCATGACCTTTATTAGCAAAGTAACTGGTACTCCCCCCAGTTATTTAGAGCCAGCTGGAATTATCTTGATGAGTTTTCTTGGCTATTTAGAGCCAGTCAGAATTATCTTAATGAGTCTTCTTGTTAGGAGTTCTCAAAAAACCTTATCTTCTCTATACAACAAGAGCAGTTCACACAGACCAAAATAGGTCTCAATCAACCCACAAATTCCAATTACACATTTTATGGGTTTGGACATTGCCTTTAGACTAAGCTATTGAATAATATATTAGCAAATTGTAGTGATAATCCTACAAATGTGTTCAAAACTATTTTCTTTTACATATTACTTTCTGCCCATGTTATTTCCTTCAAAATACAAGGTCTGATGTTTTCTCCTGTTTCACTGGATTTTATTGCAGTCTGAGACTGTGTATCTTTCCTGTCATCTATTTTCACCTCAGAACATTGCTGAGAACAAAAAACTTTTGTTTTTTAAGATAGCAATTGACAGATAAGAGCTTTAATATAATACAACCACAGAATTATTAGTTTTGGGCACGACAGCATCAGCAATGACACATTCTTGTCCAGCAGGGTTGTTACAGACCCATTGGAAACCTGGGAAACCTAGATTTAATCCTTTGAAATTGTATCTGAGGCATGCCTTCCTGAACCTCTCTAAATTTCCTGATGGTAACTAAAGCTCAGACCAACTCTAAACTGTTGAATTACATTTCTGGAAAATTCCAATATTTTTTCCATAATTTACAGATGAAGTTACATTTCAACTAATGCAGTTTTACTTTAAAATACAGGTTTTAGCCTGTTTGTAAGATATTTCAAAACTATTTAGATAAAAGGGATAATATAAATAAACATTTTTACTCAGATTAATCATTGGATTTTCCTTTAGGTATATGCTTGTTCACAAACAAGTCAGAATTCTATGGCCTTTTAAGAAAGATGCTGAAGAAAATTACTTCATACTTTGCTTGTCCCATGGTCTGTGCAAAACATTTTTACACTACCATCAAAAAGTTGGGACTCTTGGAAGATGAACCATAACAACTTTGAAATTTGCTTCACGTGAGCAGAAAATTCTTTTGAAGTCTGATGAGAAATTAAATTCTGGATGTTAATGCAATTCCATCTTCTTATCCAGTACACACAGTTCTTCAAAACTTAATCAAGAACAGGCATTGAATTTTTTTAAATGGATGTTATTTATTAAAAATTAAATTGGGATTATGCTTTAAGTTACAGTGGTTTTGCTACCCACCATGAAAAGAGCTATAGCTCCTCGATACACTTTATTTTACCTAACACATTTTTCAGATAGCTTGTTCTATGTGAATGGTAACAAGGATGACCCTAAAAGCAAAACTAAACTGCCTTGTCCCAGCCTAAAGGCAGTGAGGAAATTTCCAGCTGAGATTGTCAATTCCTCACAGTAGGAGACAACTTGCACTTACCTGAGACCTTTTTCAATTTACTGAAGAAAATTCACTTCTGCAAATATCCCAGCAACATCAGCCTATCTGTGCCTGGCCATGGTGCCTTCCTGGTGCACGGGGTGGAGCTGGGAAGGAAAAGGGACACACAGCAACGGGAAAGACATTGTTTGCAAAAAGGACACTTCAGAGGGAAAGAAGGTACACTGAGACTGTAATAAAAAACATCTGACAGCTCAAATACATTACTAAATTTGCAGTTTCATAATAGGACTCGGCAGTAATGCATGTGGTCTTTTAAAAGAGCTGGGATTGATTTTTTTATATGAATGGAAGTTCCATATGGAAGAAATCAATCCCTTCCAGTGACATCCCCAGCATCTATCACCTTCTCCCCCAGCTTACACTGGTGTAACAAGAAGTTGCCAGGTCCCAGCTGATGTCTCTTACAGACATTTATTTTCTCCTGCTAGAGTATATAGAACACTAACATCTCCACCTTCCAAGAAGGTGGGAGGACTTGGAGCTTTTTTCCTTAGATGGATGTAACAATAGGAAGTAAGGATAGCTAACTCATCACTTGCAGAGCATGCGCCAGTTCCCCTCCCAGCCCCAGAGGAGCAAACCAGAACATGGGAGCCACTGAAGAAACTGTACTAAAAGTAGGGAGAAAGATCAGGAGCAGTGAGAGCTGTTCCTAACACGACAATGTGAGACACACTTGGCACATGAAAAAGATCAGATACATCAGATCAGATCAGGCTTCTTGGCACTGAAGACCACATAAACTAAAATAAATTCCCTGAGCACTTTGCACCAAGCAGAGGCAAATCTGTCACCCCAAGAGGTAGGTTTGACAGACCAGATAAGGCAGATGTGACAGAGCTAATGAACCAAGATGTGAAGCTGGTAACTGGGGAGTGAGGCCTGGCCTTGAGTGGGCACAGCTTAGAAAACCAAAAAGAAGTTTCATGCTGGTTTGGTTTTGCTCTTTCTTGGAAAGCCTCCTTTGCTTTGCAAGGCACAGAGGACAAACCCATCTCCAGAACAATAATCTACCTCCCAAGCAAAGCAGGAGATAAGTGTGGTAGAAAGCGGCTTTCTCCAGGTACTACTCTCTGAGAGACATGAGACTGCACTCAAGATTTGGTGCTCCTCAGAAGGGACCTGCAGCTGGGCATCTACTGTGAGAAATGCTCACTCACCAATAAAGTTGGAAAAAGACAAAAGTTGTCAAATCAAGACTATTTATTAATATAAACAAGTCAGCTGAGTCAGGTGCCTCTCACTGAGGAGGCACACCTCCCCTCAAAATGCACAAACTTTTGTGCCCTTCCCTGGCCCATGGAGGTCCCTGTCCCTTTTTCCTTGGGCTGGGCATTCAGGAATTCACATCCAACCATCCACTGTGCTCAGACCAACACCTTCTTCCTTTTTCCCTTCTCTCCCCAGCAGCCAGCATCATTTGCTCCCCTTTCCTCCCCCTCACTCTCATGAGGCCTGGCCTTGTGCTAGTTACACCTTTGCAAAGGTGACATGAGCACGTGTTCTTGTGGGTAGTTACAATGGCTGAAGCAAAACATTATTTTATCCCTCACATCTACCAAGTGTTTTCTCAGCTGTGATCGCCTTGACTGAAGAAGTAGAATGAACCACTTCTACTTCTGGAGGTTCTTCATGATGAACTAATAATTTCAATGATAGACATTCATCATCTGCTCCAACTTCCAGTATGACTGGCCAAAACTGCTCCCAGGAGGACTCAAACAGGTCCAGTACCTTGTGGTTTAACCCAAATTGTTCCTCAGGAAGCCACTTCCACATTTGAAAGGCAAATTTAGTGCTGAGCCAATGCCAGACATATGGGTTGTATGTCCCTGTGTGTACAGGGGATGAATCAGCTTCAGGCACTATCCTGCATCCATGTGCAGGGTTCAGCCTTCCAGCATGGATCCTGCTCCTGTCAGCCACACCAGCACCTTTCCAGCTGCTGCTCTGCACCAGAGCCTGCTGGGCAGAGACAGACAAACTGCCGTGGGCTCTGGGGGTGCAGGGGGGAAGGCTGTAGGGGCAGGCTGTCTCATGGCCCCAGAAGAAGAGAAGGAGAATGCACATGCTAAACAAATGACGGCAATGCAGCGGCTGCAAAGCAGCCGTGGCTGAAGTTACCTGTTGCACTTGGTATCTGCAGCTCCTACTCAGCAGTGTGCTTGGGAAACCTTTCATGATTCACCTCTGGAGCTTTTAACACAGAAAGTGTGACTGAACTGCTCCCTCAGGCCATTTTCAGGAAAGGCAAAGTTTACCCAGGGGACCTCAAGTACTCTGAAAACTCTACAGTTCTTCTGACTTTATTGTTAGATAACACAGGTCCTGCAGCAAAACCAGGAAATTTATAGGGTCAAACTTGCTCTGCATCCACCAATGTCCCAGTCCTCATGACATTTTTCTTAGCTTGGAGCCGGAGTCCTGTGCCATGAACATCATCTGGAACTACAGCCTGAGTGTTACCAGAAGTCCAGAAGGATATTGTGTATCCCAAGGGAACACATTTAAGTGAAAACTTCCTCTGATTTCTTCACATAACAGATTCCAAGAATTTTCTTAATCAACAGCCTAAACTTGTGTGGCTGACACTCTGTGGGTTTGGAAGAGAGCTGCAAGGATATGAGGAAGGTGTAAATTAAGCTAGGTCACATCAAGATTATTCTAATTTACTTCTTCCAGTGCTTGCAGAGTTGGCTTCCACCCCACTCCAGCTTCTGCCTCAAGCACCCCAGCTCATAACTTACACTAATTAGACCCCTAAAGCAAGATCCATGCTAATGTGTAGGCAGAAATACAAATACAATTTTACTGCATTACAGAATGACTGCCCAGCAGCCATGCTCCATTCTACCTTATAGCTCAGTGCCCTGCAAAACCAAAAGTGGTGCATGGAACACCCCAGTGCTATGGCACCAGTGCCCATCTGCTTCCTCAGGGAGCTTCTCTGAGCAAAAAGCAAGTGCTTCAGTGGCACAACAGCAGGAAGGAATGGTCAGCACCCACCCCAGGGGCCATCAGGATTAGGGGTTGGTTTTCACTCAGGGCAGGAGCAGAAAGCCCTGCTCAAGGGGATGAAGGGAGGGAAGGAGACACCAGGTTTCTTGGTGGCATTTCCCTCCCATGGGCACAACTCATCCCTGAGCAGGAGGAGCCACTGGCACCCAGGAGCAGCTGGCATCCACTTCCACATGGGAGGATGCCACATCACGCAGGCCAGTGGCTCCAGGAAAAACAACTCATCAATCACGAATGGAGAGCCACAGGAGATGCTCCTACCATGGAGGAGTGGATGCTAAAGAACAGCTGAGCAGGGGGCTGTGGTTTATTTTTAATTTTGTAAAGTATATTTGCCTTCCACATGATTCTCTCATTCTTCCTCTCCCAGCACATGTAAATAGAGACAGTGAATGGCACATTCAGGTCCCAAGAGACTGAGCCAGAGCAGGAGCTGCTGCAGATCACAGTGTTTGCTGTGACTGTCTCACAGACCCACCTGCACTCCACAGAGACATCTTCCTTTTCCTCACACCCAGGGCAAGGTCAAGCAGGAGAGTCTGCAGGGCAGCCCCACAGGCACCTTCCAGCCCATGCTGCTTATCTTGGCTGACAGATCCATGCACAGCAAGGTCCCAGGCCACCACACATTTGGCCACTGAGGAAAACCTCTGGATGATGCAAAACCCCTCCCTGGGTAGAATCATGTTTCACTCGTGGAAAGTTTAGTGGCTAATCTACAAATGCTCTCAAATAAAGTTTATGAGCCTGTAAATGCTCCCTGCCATGAAATGGCCCCGGGAGCCAAGGATAACCTGTGTGGGCTTTCCCACAGCCCTTAAAGAGGAGCAGTGCTGGGATGTGGCACAGGCTGCTCCAAGGGGCCACAGGGAGGGAAGCTGTGAACAGGGAGGCTGAGCTCCTCACTACAAGCATCACCAGCTGCCTTCAGCCACCACTGCTGGGGTGGCACCCAGGCCAGCTGGGGTGTCCCACATGGATGGACGCTGCCCTGGAGATATTTGATGTCCCTGAACCAAAATCTACCACCCTCTCATGATCTCATGTTCTTGCCTTTCATTGCAAAATCCAGGCAGTTGTGATTAAATTAGGACAGCTGTGGCTGACAATTAACTAGCTTTGGATAAGGTCTTCAGGGTGGTCATTGGGAAACTAATGAATGCTGCTTAAGCCAGCACTGTAAAGTGCCCCTGGCAATCTCTGCCAGACCTCACCCTGCCAGGAGGCAGTCAAACAAGGGGCTCTGCTGGCTTCTGCTTGCAGGGCTGGGTCCCCACCAGCCCAGCACAGCCCAGCACAGCGCAAGGGCTGGCACTCTCTGCCAGTGGGCTGCAGTTCATAGGTTTCTCAGTTTATTTTCACTGGATGCTTGTTCCAGTGTAGTCTGAAACACCACTGGCCCTCAGGGAAGGTGAACAGCTGCCCAGCATGGCACAGACTCCATTCTAACTCACACCTCACCTGTGTGCAAGCATTGCTTTATGCAGAAAGAGCAGAGAATGGGACTCTACAGGTGCTTAGCACACCAGGCTCACATCTGTCAGGCACTGACTGGGTGCAGTGCTTCCAGTGGCTTCCCATGACACTGAAAGAGGCCAGTCTTGAACTGGATGTTAGGAGGAAATTGTTCACTGTGAGGGTGGTGAGGCACTGGAACAGGGTGCCAAGAGAAGCAACCTGGAATTGTTCAAGGCCAGGCTGAATGAGGCTTTGAGCCATCTGGGTTAGTGGAAGGTGTCCCAGCCCACAGCAGGGGAATTAGAGCTAGATTCTCTTTAAGATCCCTTCCAAACCAAACTATTCTGTACTTCTGTGCTTCTGTACTCACCAGTATCCTGTGTAAGGATCTGCCTTCCCATCTTTGAGGTCTATGGAAAATGCTCCTCACCCCAGCCCCAGCCCTCCATCTGCACAAGCAGTATTTGTGTTGAACACCACTAATGCATGTCCAATTGTAGTAAACTTCCATTCTTCAGCCTCACAAGCTAAAGTACCTGTTTGGAGGGAAAAATTGCCTTCCTACTTCTGGCCAAACCCCTGACTTTTTGTGTGGTCAATGTGAGACTAACCAGACCCTGTTAATTTGGACCTACACTCAGGAGCAACAGGGAAATGAAATTAGCATGACACAAATGAAACAGAAGTGGCAGCAATTGGTCTCTGTTTTATGGACTTTGGGAAACACCATTTGAGCTTAAAATACAGTCAGCATGTGCCAGTGCTGCTAATTCCATCTAATGGATGTGGAAGAGAAAGATTTGCTTTATGCAGGTATCACACCACAAGGTACAGCAGCACCAAGAGTAAATGTAGGTTAATATTTGAAGTAACAGAAGAACTTTAACACACATCTCAAGAACCTCATGTTTTTAAAGTATGCACATCTAATGGGCCTAAGGTGAAGAAAGTCAGCCAGTGGGGAGGGAGAAAAAGAAAAAATCAAGACAGCTAAAAATACAATTATTTTTAATAATAATTTTAATTTTTTAAAATTTTTAATTATACAGAGGAATTCTTATCCAGTGAGTTAGTGTTGCAGTAGGCCATGCCCTGCTGTGAGAATCCCTGCAATTGTCTCAGCAGCATGCAATGTTTCCCCATGAGTTTGTCTGGCCCCAGGGCCTATGGAGAGCCATAAAACTTCCTGCCTGCACCAGATGCAGGATGTGCATCCCATGGCTGTGGCCACTACCCTACAGCCTCACAGCTCAAGAGCTATGATGGGTTACAAGGAGGAAGATTCATCACCTTGTCCCTCTGTCTGGCTGCAGGGCTTGTGGCATTGCCATTGGCCAGCTGCTGTCCTTTCAAAGGTGCTCCAAAGGCAGGTGACATCCTCACTCTGCCCTCAAACCCTGCTCAGTGTGGGAGAAGTTGAGAAAACACTTTTTGGCTTTACACCCTGCTCTGCTAACGAGGAATTAAGCAAACTGGACCAACTTCATGGAAGGGGCTTCTAACATCAGGAACCTTGGAGAAACAAACCAAGCAATGCCTTTTTTCCATGATGATGTTAATCCAAAACCAAGGCACGTGGTAGTGGCTGTAGGAACCCCCCAGGCACCATCCCATCAGCCCACATGGGGATGGCTGAGCAGGAGACAGAGGGATGACTGAGCAAGGAGCAAGGCAGCTCTGTCAGGGCTTATCATAACACCTGTCTCTGAAGCCAGCAATTGCACACACTGTGAATGAAGTGATTTGATAAAAACATTCAGTTCTCCAGTCAGTCTAATAAGCTGTAATCTAAATCTATTTCTCTTCAAATGGAAAGAACAAAGAAATCAATAACTAATGGGCAAGCCTCTTCTCACGGGGCAGAAATGCTTGCTATAACAACTCTAAACAGGTACCCTCTGCACCATGGGTTTTAACACTGCCCTGGGATCTGCAACCAAGATTGGAACAGCCTCTATTCACTAACCTGGCTTACATTCATTAATGGAAACTCATCTCCATAGTTACCTAACCAAGAGGAACTCAACTGCTGAGGTAAACTTTAAAGATGCTTCCCTGCTTTCCTGGAGCCTCATTTAATGCCCATTCTCCCCTTTAGTCCCAGCAACCCAGATTTCCTCCCACCTGGAGAGCTGAGATGCATGAGAGAGAAGCAGGTATTGGGGGAGTTTCTGGGCATCAAAAGATGGTTTAGATGCACCTGGATTCAGGTCTGGTGTGGAGGAGCTGCTCTACAGCTGCCACTTTCCAAAGGACACCCCAAGTCCTGCTCCATACTGTGGGGATTAAAGCAAGCCTGAGCTCAGAAAAAGTTAACTCAGTAGCAAAGAAACCAGTAAAGGCCCATAGAAATGTTTTCAAATGCTAGAGACCTAATAATGAAACATTCTGTTCAGTAGAGAACCACACTCGTTCCAAAGCTGTAAATTACCTCCAAAGCTTCCTGTGTCTGCCAAGGCTTGTCCTCATGCACAGGCCCTGCTCTGGGCAAGGAGGATCTCCCCACTGAGGGGCTGTGGCTCACAGCAGAGGCATCTCAGTCCTCAGTGTCACTGCTGCCAAGGTCAGAACAGCAACAGCCATGGTGGGGCTGAAACTTCAGGGCTCAGGCCTCCCCAGGTCTGCTCTGGGCTCTTCATGTTTAACACTGGCAGCCAATATTCCCAGAACTTGTGATTTTCCAGGCCCCAAAAGCTACTTCTGCCATGAGTTCCAAGTGAGCAGATGGTAGCACCAGTGTGATTATTCAGTACTATTATTAGATATTTACTAGTTAGCATTTGTGCTGCTCACCATTGGGTTCAGTTCCCCAGAGCTGGGTGATGAAGCCCTCAGGGAGGCTCCTGCAGGACATGAGTGACCACACCTGTCTGTGTATGATGATCACTTTTGTGGCACTGCTGCTGGCATCTGAGCAATGAGCAGTGAATTCACTGTCGCTCCCACTGCCACCAGCTCAGTTTTTGCTTGTCATACTTTTCCTACCCAAGGCATGTCACTGCTTTCAGGATTCCCCAGCCCTCCCTGAGTGGTCCCAGTCTCCCAGGAGGTGGCTGATGTGCCACAGGAGTCTGCCTTCAATTAACCTCTCAAAACTGCCTGTGAAGCAGCAAGCAGCCCATCCCATCCTGGAGACCCCCATGGCAGAGGCCAGCACTGGTGACCATCATCAGCACACAATGGGCCCTGGACAGGCTGCTTGGAAACAGACCTGCAGACACAGCCCAGCTGCAGAGCCTGGACAACCTCCTGCATGGTAAGGCCACCAGCTGTGAAAAGGATTCTTGCATTTCCTCATAAAGCAACCCAAGTATAATCTCTTCAGAGCCATGTCTGTGGGCTAAGGAGCAGTGATGGGGAGGCAGACTTTCCCTGAAGCTCTCAAGTTCAGCTTAGGCTGCACTGCCAGAGGCATTTGTCAGATCAGCAAAAAGTATTTGCATGTTGAGACTTGTTCTTAATACTTCTCTTGGATCTGCCCATTGACAAGAAATAAAAAACTCCACCAACTCCTTTGGTATCTACCCAGAGCCTCCAGTGTGATTTTGGGAGCCTCTTCACTAAAAGAAGTAACTTAGGGATGACCTAAAAGAGGGCCTTGTTTGAGGGGCTTATAAAAACCACACCAGCCTCCTGAGCATGCAGCTCCCTCTGAGCCCAGGCTGGGGCAAGCAAACAAGGTTGTGGTCAGCATCTGCCCCAGTCTGAGAGGCCAGTGCTTCACTGCAGGCCTTTCCTCTGGCTCTGGCACTGCACACTGGGACCAGCAGGAGCCAAGCCCAAGCCAGGCAGGACTTCAGCCTGAGCTGCAGCTGGAAGGGCACAGCAGCACCTGCCAGCCATCACAGAGTGGGCAGAGCAGCGAGCAGCAGAGCTGCTTATGGCATCCCAGTGGCCTGATTTGGGTAGGAGTAGGAGTGGAATATGGCATTTAGGAGACTTTCAAGGACGGCTTTTGAGCAAATCACATCCAGCTGTCACTGGGCTAGCACAGATTTTTTTTCTGACATTTACTGAGCACCAGAGGGACAGAATCCAAAATCGGTCCCTGCTGGTGAAGTCACAGAAGAATCCAAAATAACTTTCCACCAGTCTGTTGATCTCTTTTCATTATCTGCTGGTGAGGACCTCCCCCAGCCTCTGCAGCAAGAGGCATTTAGGCCTTTCCCAAAGGAACAGGCAAAGCTTTTGAACAAGCCCCAGAGATGGCCTGTCCCCATGGCAGGAGTCAACAGCTCACCCTAATGCCAGGCAGTTCTCTGTGACAGCTCTCCCAGAGATGCTGCAGCAGATACGGGAGCCATTCCCAGAGTAACAGTAAAAAACAGTGCTACAGCATTAAAAAGGATGGATGATACAGATTCGCTCCTGTGAACCCATCAGCAGGTGCTGGCCAAAGCAACAGAAGAAGGAGATTTCCCAGGTAAACCCTTCAGCATATTTGTCAAAAAGGTTCTGCAGGGCAGGAGTCCCCAGTCAGCAGCACTCCACAAGAAGCTGTGACATTGGCAGCACTGCTGCCTGTCATGGCAATCTCATGTCCGTCATTCACAAATCCCTTTATTTCATTTGAAGGGTCAAAATTCATCAGGGAATTTCCCAGCCTGCCCACATGAGTACACTCAAATAGCTAAATGCCAAAATTACTGTTCAAAGCAGAAATGTGTTCTCCACACTGGCCAAAACCAGCCATTCCTGAGATTTACCTGTGTTTCAAGCTGAGAAAACTTTAGCTGAAGTTAGCAGAGCACAGTGCTTCTATGTTCTGGGCAGCCCCGGCTGCTAGAGCCAGATTATGTACAACGGGATGGGAGCACTGCCCATCTGTGCCCAGGCCACGGGAAGCAGGGCAAGGCAGGAGCTGCTGGCAAACCAGCAATAGCATCTCTTAACAGTGATATTACAGTGCCCACCTTGCCCTATTTGCTAAAAGCTGCCATTCAGCAGCTCCTCCCCTCAGCCGTGCTGGTGTGTATGGTGTGCACGCACACCCGTGTGCCAGGCAAGCACACCCGCACACACACACAGGGTCTGGGCACACACGGGAGCACCCCTGCAGCGTGCAGTGCTGACAGCAGCCCCAGGCACAGGAGCAGCCTCCTGGCAAACACAGACCCGGCTGCATGAAATAGCAACGCACCAGCATCGCCAGGGACTGACTCCCAGAAGGAGCGCTAGGTAACAGTGACAGAAACATCAATATTTGCTGACTCAAGGGCTCCACCACGAGGCAAAAGCAGCCCAGATCATCCCCCTAGGAAGGCCAGAAGGAAGATGCTCCTCTGGCAGGCTGGGTGACCACGCTTGCTCTTTCAAAGGTTTCATCACTCAAAGACAAGGACAAGAAATGTGGTGGAAGTGGACCAGCACAGCATCAGCTGGCCAGACGCTGGCAGCAGTTCTGAGGGTGCTGCCACACACACAGCATCCTCATCTGCTGCAAAAATCGTACCAGTCCAGAAACACTAAGAAAGAGGTTGCTAACTGCCCTGCCTTCCCCTGCTTTCTTTGATTTCCCAGCAAGGGCTGGGAATACTCACTGACCTACTGCACTGGGCAGTGGTTTCACAGCCAGAGCAGAGCGTTGGGAGCACCATGTCTGCCTGCGGCTTCTGATAACCAACTCAAGGGACTTGCTGGGAGGCACATGTCTGTTTGAATGGGAACAATGGGAACTACAGAGGCCACTTTGGAATTAAAAGTGGGGATTCTTCCCATGAGCTACAGCTCCTACTGCAGGCCCTAGAAGGAGGTTTCTACTCATCTGACCCTTGCAGATGTTCTTCACCACGAGACAAGCACCTCCAAGGAAGCACCTTCTCTGTCACACTGAAGTCACACACCAGCTTTATTCCAACTCAGGGCACAGAGACCGTGTACACTGAAGGAATGCTTTGCACCTTCTCACCCACACAACACCCAGCAGGCTTTCTTAAGCTTGATGGCCACAGTGTGAGACACACAGAGCCCTCAGAAGCCCATGGGGTTTCTCCTCAGCGCCCAGGGCTGGGGGAAGAAGGCACCTTCTGCCTGTCATGCCTGTCTCAAAGAGGCTGCAGGGACAAGACTTTTGAAACAACAGCCCTGACGGTGCCTACACGAGCAGGTGTGAAGCTGTGCCAGCTCACAGCCAGGTGATCAGAGTTTGGCTTCAGGCAGCGCCTGGCTGGCCCCAGCTCGGGGCCTGAACCTGATGATGCTGTGCCCAAGGGCATGATGCTCTTGATGTATCAGGTACCACCCACTGACAATACATTTTTGGAGTGTTTCTTCACTGAACCTTACAGACACCCAAAAGATTTTTCCTTGTGCCAGAAAATCCCAATTAAAAACAAAACAAAACAAACAAACACCAAACCCACTTGTCTGCTCACTAGACTGCAAAACCTACTTCCAGGAACAAGAAAGAGCAAGTCAAGAGCTCCAAAAAGTGCAAGACAATATATGGAGCACTCACAACTTTCTCCCACAATCCAAAAGCTGTGAATACTGACTTACTCTGTCATATCCCAATTTTATCATTTTGGATTTCACAAGGAAGCATGTAATTTGTAAATGAAGGCATGGGCTTCCCCACACTCGGATTTTATTGAACAACACACATATTTTACACACAAATCGAGTGAGAGCCGTTGTACCAGACTTTGGTATCTCACAGACATTTACAGAACCTGAGCACATTGCAGTTTCATATAAGAACACTCTCTATACTCTCATTATAATTCACAAGACTCAAAATAAATACTTTTTAGTACTTTCAGTGACATAATAGGTTCCATTACTCCAACAACAGACCCATTTACAGTATTTTCTCCTTCTGCCCTATCAACTCAGAATTTCCAAAAGGCACTGAGTTTTCCTTCTGAGTCCACAGTTCTCTTGCAGTTCCAGATGTTAGTGAGGGCCACCAGTTCCAGCTTTTCTCTGTATTCTCAATGTTCCGCTCTGCTCTCTTCCAAGTACCTTATGTCAAATGATGCAGGCTCTTCTCTAGGAAAAAAAAAAGCTGTTCCATTTCCATGTTCAGTACATACTCCTGATCTTTTACTAAAAAGAGACTAAAAAAAACAGAGTGAATTTTGCTGCTTATTTTTACAGCAGGGAGAGTTGTTCACTGGGAACTATGCTAAGGCAGTGGACCTGTTCCATGGAACTCAGGTACCCAGGACTATGGCTGATCTGGGCTGGCAGGGAAATAACACTTGTGCTACCCCATCACTGATAACCCTGGGCTGTCAGTTTGGCTCATGCCAGGTATATCAAAAGCAGCACAAGATATTTGCAACTGTAAGACTTACAAAAGCTCTTCCACAAAATTATGAATATTATGAAAAATGCTTGGGTTTAATAAAGCAGAACCCTTTATCTAGCTCTTGTATATTCAGTTCATCTTGGAAAAAAGAGAATATTTGCAGATAAGTCAGGTACAGCTGAATAGTATCCCTTCCACCCCAAGCACCACTGCAGTGCATTAACCACTCTTCAATCACTCCATTCTCTCCATGTGGTATCAAAAAATTACAAACAGTTTTCAGGCACACAATCAAAAACCAAACAGTCCTTTGTAAGATGCTGCTACTCCATACTACTTCTGGTTTGTTTTTGAAATGTTTAATACCTTCTTTCAGAAGCTCTTCTGTGACAATGGTTCCAATGATTCACATCAGACACACAACCTGATGTACCTGCATACATTACTGGGTGCTTCCTCACAGCCCCAGGAGTCTGTTTGTAGCACCTCAAGGGATAATCCCTTGGAATGACGTGTCTTCTCACCCCTTCAGTGCAAAGGGCAACCAAGAAAGGGAGAATATCAAACCACCCAGCACAACAAGGGGAGATGGACAACACCCAGAGCTGGCTGTTTCAGTGTCAGATGATTACAAATACAACTACAGATTGCTTAATAAGGCACTTGATCAGTGAAGCATGGGAAAACAGGCAGCACAAGCCAAAGAACCACAGGATATGGTTTTTCTCCACTGTTAACAGGTGTGCCTTTTCAAGGACCATTCAAAGTCCACTGACCTGTTCAGTAACAGCTGTAACACAAGAATCTCATGCATTTGAATTAAATGCCTACCAAGACCCATCAGTTTTCCAACCTGACTAAAAATTTTTTCAGACCAGATTCCAGGTTAATGGGGAGATTACCCATAATTCCCAGGTTTAATAACATTCTATAGTTCAGACCTCATTAAGGTTTTCCCACATTCAATTATTACTGTATCTGCAACAGGATGAAACAGAACAGCTTTTACTCTATAACAAATCTATAAACATGAAAACAGGAAAGAGGAAAATAATTTATAGCAACATTTTTACATGGAGTGATACCTCAGCTGGTTTTCAGATTAAAATACCATAACATGAGGTAAATATGCAGTTTGCTTTCTTAAAACACTACCGAAGTCTTAAAAAAGTAGTAGCATCCATTCCATGTCATTTTTAAAGACAGCATTGACAGCAGATGAGTCAAGGGAATCTTAAAAAGGCCATCCTTTTACAAAGCCAAAAGCTTTTACAAATGATCCCCCTTTTTTTTTTCAAATGACACAGAGAGAAATATATTTACTCCTCTGACTAACAACATGAAAATCCAGGAAAAATATCCCAGTAGACTCTGATTTCCATGAGAAGAAATTAAATCAACTTCACAGTATAAAGGGAGATGAGGAGAGGGAAACAGTCACCATTCATTTGCCAATTTGTCAAAAATCTGCATCCAGAGTGAAGACATTGTCCATTGTTTCTGCCATAACAGCAAAACGTTGATATTCCGAAACCCGCTTCTCAAAGAAATTTGTTTTTCCTTCCAGAGAAATATTCTCCATGAAATCAAAAGGATTTTCTGCATTAAAGACCTGGGGAAGGAAAACACACTGGTGATTCTGACAGGGAAATAATGCTTTAAAAACCCCACCACAAACAAAACTGACAATCTGTTTCCATCTAGACCACCTCTGGCTGCAATATCCTATAGGATCCATGGACCCCTCTTGAAGCAAATTCAGCACTTCCACTCCCAGGAGTTTGGTCTGTGGTTTAGCTCACTTGTGCAAGGTGCTTGTTACTCTTCAAGCACTGCAGCATCTGAGCACAGCTTACATTTTCCATCACAAACCTGCTGAGCAGCTGAAGGGAAACAAAGGCCTAAATTGTTCTTGCTCTTTTACAGTGAACCATAGGTATGAATGCTGTGGTTTCAGCTGTCACTCACAGGAAGTCCATGTGCTAAATATGACCTGCTCCCCAGCATGACAAGGGAGTGCTTTGTACTGACAGTTCCTGTGGGCTGCACTGGCAGGCCAGCATTTGGGGCAACTGCATCTCTTACCTTTGAGAACCCAAGCTCCATCAGTAACCGGTCTGCAACAAATTCAATGTATTGTTTCATCAAGGTGCAGTTCATTCCAATCAGACCCACAGGTAATGCCTCAGTTAGAAACTCCTAGAAGTTAAAATACAGATGACATTTAGAGAAATGAAATTTAAGAAAAAAATAGGAGAAAAGGAGAGAAGACACCTGTGTTTCACAGTAACATACTTTGTGATGTTCCAGGCTCCCCAGGAAGTTGTCTAAATAAATAACTTGCATCACTAAATTCAACAAATACCTTCTGTTTTCAGTAACTGTTTGTATCTTCTTTTATTTTTAGCCTGTTACTCTGGAAAAGACATAAGATTTTTATCACTGCCCCTCTAATCTGCTTTTCTCCAATCCCCCAGCATAAGCTTCAGTATAAACTTAAGCTCCAACTTCAATAAACCTACAGACCATACAAATGGGAGCAGGGATAGATCAAGAAATCACCAGTTTTCCTGGCTTCCAGCCATTACAGAGTGACAGATGAGAGGGCAGTGATATATATGAGTGCTGAACCCAGTCATGTGTATATTCAGGCACCAATGCACACCTGTCTCAGTGTTGTGAGACAAAGCAGGGCATTTGTCATCATCACAGTAGTTAGATAACAACAGGAAAGAAAGCTGAACTAAAATCCTGCCAAGCACTCAGCCATGCAGAAACTTGTGCCTGCAGAAAGGGCAGCACTTCACATGAAAGAACCTGACATCAACCTCAGGAAAAGCCAGAAGACAGCATGATACTCGTGGCCAGAACACACCCTGCCTTCTCCTGAGGACAAGCAGAGATCTGAATACAATAGGGAGAGACAAAGATCCTGAAAGGACAGATGTAAACAAACTGCTCTCTAAGAGACAGCTGCAGTTGATTACTGTAGGTCCCTTCCAACTCTAACTATTCTATTCAACATCAAATAAGACAGCTTTTCTTCCTTTCTGTCATTAAGGAGAAAATCAGCTGCCAGCTTCAGCTTGCCCCAGTTGCTTGACAACTGAATCAGAAAGTCTCTGACTCTTATTGTCACCGTTAAGGAAGAGGGAAGGAACAGTATAATGCATCAGGAATGAAGCCTGAGCCAAGAATCAAGCATGCAATCCCAAAAGTTAGAAGTTAATTTGTTTATTTTCACACCTCAGACTGAGCCTGTGCTGCCCACAATGCTGTCACAGCCAGGATTACCTGCTCAATCTCTACAGCATTAACGATGATCTCACACACTCGCTCTTCTGATGGTCTGTTCACTAAATAATGGAACATTAGACAAGCAAAATCACAGTGCAGACCCTGAAATAAGAGAACAATGAAAAACACAGTCAGTTTTCTGCTCTTCCACATAGTTTGCTCTTATTTTCAGGCAGTGTCATTTGGGTTGAAGTTTCCCAGCCTCCTGCTTTTATGAAAGCCTTAGTGTTATCACTTGTAGTTTACAATCCAGTAACATCTCAAATCTAACACAGGCCACCTGTGCCAAAATAATGTTCAGCACACATGTTTCCCAGGTAAAACTTTTCTGAGGGCTGCTCTACTGTGAGTGATCCTACACAGAGCCTTGCTGGTCTCTGCCTCCTGTCAGGGATGATTATGCTGAAAGACTTCTACATCAAGATCTGCAAAACTACTTGTGAGTTAAAACAGGCTGTTTACCTGCCCTTTGCTTTGAGATACTTGATTTAAATTCTTTCAGTAGCATTTCTTCCCTTGCTTCTCCCAACAGCACTTTCAGAAAGGCAGATTCAGATTAAAGTCACCAAACTCAAGATTAACAAATCATCTCTTCTCCAACTAAAGTTCCCTTCTCATTTCACTCAGCTATCCTGCACAGAGCCTAGTAAACTGTGCTCCTTTCCAGGATTTCCAGAAAAGTCTCCTGCCAAGGTAAGAAAACACCAGGAGACAAGCAACCCCAGACAGCTGCTCCAACAGACACCTCAGCTTCTCTTTAACTTGCTTCAGCCACACCTACCACTGCCAGCCTAAAGGAGCACTGTGCTACCATTTCTCCTCTCAACTGCAAGGTGGTGATTACAGCCAATAAACACCAAGAGGGCACATCCAGAGTGAAAACCAATCAGAAAGAATTTGGCAGACTATGGGCTGCAAGACAATCTAATATTATCACTACCAAGGGTCAAAGAAAAACCTGGGGGCTGACCTACTAGAGAGCTGTTCTGCTGCAACAGACCTGGGAATCTCAGTGGGTAACAAGGTGACTGAGCCTGCAGTGCTCATGTGATCAGAAGGGCCAAGGGTATCTCAGGGTGCATTGGGAACAGTGGCCAGCAGGTCAAGCGAGGTGATCCTCTCCCTCTGCCCATCCCTGGTGAGGTCACACCCGCACTGCTGCATCCAGTTCTGGGATCCTCAGTCTGGAAGAGACAAGGAGCTACTGGAGAGGGTCCAGCAGAGGTCACAAAAATGATGAGGGGTCTGGAGCATCTTTTAATGAGAAGAGACTGCAGGAGCTGGGCCTGTTTAATCTGGAGAACACTGAGAGGGGATCTCATTGATGCATATACTTATCTTGAAGGTGGTGTTGTGGTTTAGGAATGGTACTCCCCAGTTCAGTGCCCCTACCGAGACTCTCCCAAACCAGATGCCACTTGCTTGCTCCCTGCCGCCACCAAGACACCCTTGGCCTCCCCTTGCCCCTTCCTACTCTGAATGGAGGCACAAAGGTGAAAATCACAGGATGGGTAAGAACAATTTACTGGAAACAACGAGATTACAAAAGGAATGGTAACAGCAATATGAACAACAAAATGTGTAAGACAAAGAAGCTATTTTCATGGAAACCCATGACACATACCCCTGCTTTTCCCAACTACATTTTTTCCCACTGGAAGGAACACCCTTCTTCTCAAAAGCAAGAGAGCGAGTCCCTTCTTTTCCCCACCCCTGTCAATGACCTGAGATGGTACCCAATAACAGTAGGGTCTTAGCCACACAGCTTCAGGGTCTACCCCTCACAGCTACTGCAAAAAATTAACCCTGTCATTGGCTGAAGCCAGGACAGCTAGGTGCCAAGAGGAGGGTGCCAGACTCTTATCAGTAATGCCCAGAAACAGCATGAGGAGCAATGGCTGTAAACTAAAACACAAGAAGTTGCACCTCAATATGAGAAAGAACTTCTTCACATCAAGTGTGACAGAGCACTGGAACAGGCTGCCCAGGGTGATTGCAGAGCCTCCCTCCCTGGAGACATTTCAAACCCACCTGGACACCTTCTTGTGTCAGCTGCTTCAGGTGACCCTGCTTGGATTTCCAGAGGACCCTTCCAACCCTAACAACACTGTGATTCTGTGAAAACCTTTTTGGAAAGTCTATAAAATACTTCTGATTAAGGTCATGAAACAGCCCTGAAGTTATGTAATTTGGGAAATATCCTCCCCTCTAGTGACTGCATTAGCTGCCTGCTGCAAGGCTTCCCATGGTCTTATCCAGGGCAGCACCACCAGCAGGATGCAGGACATGCCTGGCCTCTCCATGAACCCATGTGCTCTGCTGACTGGTGCTCCTACCAGCTTTGCACCTTTAAGCATCAGCTCAAGAACAGCCTGGGAGCAGAGCCAGCAGCTCAAAAAACACATTTTGAGCGTTGATCATTTATCTGTCCAGGTGCATCAAAAAACAGTTTGTAGTTTTCCATTGTGGATTCTTTTTACTGCCACTGGGTTTCAATGCAGGTGCTCTGTGCACCAAGCTTTAACCTTCATAACAGAACTGCAGTTGGGATTATGCCAGCAGAGCTCAAGAAAATTTTAGTCTTTTGGTGCTTGACTCTGCAGAAAAGTACAGTTACATTTACTCACCTGCAAGTGATCCCTGTAACAGACAAATCCTGCCTCACTCAAATGGATCAGTTCATGATGACTCACAAAAGACACAAGGAAGGTGAAGAACTATTTGGTTTTCCTTACTCATCATATCACTTTCTTCAAAAGTGTCTTTTAAAGACATATCATAAGATGTCTCATTTCAAAGCAATTTATCTAACCCATGAAAATTACTTCCATTATAAAAAAGCTCTTTACACATTAGGACCAACTCTGCTAAGTTACAACCACTAGCAAGTTTATACTGCATACAAAACTGGTCTTTCTAGTTTTTCAGTGCTGACAGTGATGTAAGCAGTGCAGTGCACAGTCCCCAGCCATAAACAATAGCTGCCAACTTGCAGGGAGAAAGGAAAAAGAAAGAAGGAAGAAGTGCAAAGAAGGGGCACTTGTAAGTGGTCTGTCATATCTGGTGTGCTGACATGCAGCCCCTCACACACCTCACATCCTAAGTTAAGATGCACTCTCCTCAAAGGCAGATCTGTAGTTGCCCCCTCCCAGGAGATTTTATTGCTGTGCAGCAACACAAGCCCATGGAGAGGAGTGGTATCTGCTGCTTCTGCAGCAACCTGACACAGCTGCCTTGGTGAGGAATGCAGGTGGCTGTCTGCAAGCTCTGGGACCCATAACCAGAAGCAAGTGAGGAGTGGTACTTGGAGCCCACCTGAACCTGCCTGAAGCAGCTGAGGCACAGCAAGTTGCAGTCACACACTATCCAGGTCCTTGCTCCAGCCAGCCCCCCTGCAGCTGGGGACCATGCAATTCCACCCCACCCCTTGAGCAGCTGGGCCTTCGCCTCCCTTCACAGCACAGGAAAACAAACATCCCCCTCAGTCTAAAAAACCCCTCTTTTTGATAATACTATATACATTGGTGTGCTGGTTTTGGCTGGTGTGCTGTTTTGGGGTAGGGTTGGTGTTCTTCAAGTACAGTATGGGTCTGTGTTTTGGATTTGTGCTGAACACAGGGCTGATAATATTGAGATGTTTTTGCCATTGCTGAGCAGGGCTTACACAGAGCCAAGGCCTTTTCTGCTTCTTGTACTGCCACCCAGGTGAGGAAGCTGGGAGTGCATGGGAGGTTGGGAGGAGACACAACACCTGTCCAGAGCTAGGACAGGTGACCCAAACTGACCAAAGGGATATTCCAGACCATGTGACATTCAGTATATAAAATGGGGGGAAGAAGGAACAATGAAGGGGGTGGGGTGCCTTTGGAGTAATGCCATTTGCCTTCCCAAGTCACTGTTGCACCTGATGGAGCCCTGCCCTCCTAGAGATGGCTGAACACCTGCCCATGGAAAACATTGAATTAATTCCTTGTTTTGATTTGCTCGTGTGTGTGTGACTTTTGGTTTCCCTATTAAACTGTCTTCACATCAACCCATGAGTTTTCCATCTTTTACCCTTCTGATTCTCTCCCTGATACTACTGGTGGGGGAGAGTGGTTACACGGGGCTTGATTGCTGGCTGGGGTCAAATCACAACTGGGACACTAGTGTTTATGTTTACTCCCTTTAAAAACAGGTATTTCTGCTGAGGGACCCAGTGGCACCCAGGCTTTAAGTTCATCAGTGCTGTTTGCTGGGTATAAAACTGTCTGGATGGCCAGGCCACAAAACATGGTAAGAATTAAAGGCAGTTGGTGGCTGCCACAGGCAGTGCTCCTTAGGGCTCAGTTGTGCTATGTTATGTACACTATATATACATATATATGTTACTGGCCTGAGTGGCCAGTCCTGTTTCATACCTTTATCAGTGGTAAAGTGCATTGAGTGCACCCTCAGTCAGTTTGCAGATGACACCAAGCTTGGTAGGAATGTTCATCTGCTGGAGGCTAGTAAGGCAGAGGGATGTGGACAGGCTGGATCAGTGGACTGAAGACAATGGTGTGAGGTTCCACAAGGCCAAACACCAGGTCCTGCATTTGTGCCACAACAACCCCATGCAGTGCTACAGACTTGGACAGAGTGGCTGGAAAGCAGCCCAGTGGAAAAGGACCTGAGGGTGCTGGTTGAGAGCAGCTGAACATGAGCCAGTGTGTGCCCAGGTGGCCAAGAAGGCCAGAAGCATCCTGGCTTGTGTGAGGAATAGCATGGCAAAAGGATCAGGGCAGCGATTGTCCTCTTGGCATTGATGAGGTCATATCTTGAATCCTGTGCTCAGTTTTGGGCCCCTCACTACAAGAAGGACACTGAGGTGCTGTAGCAAGTCCAGGGAAGGGCAACAAAGCTGGCAAAGGGTCTGGAGCACCAGTCTTAGGAGGACTGGCTGAGGGAGATGGAGGTATTTAGACTGGAGAGAAGGAGGCTCAGGGGAGACCTGAGCTCTCTACAGCTGCCTGAGAGAAGGTTGTAGTGAGGTGTGGGTCACCCTCTTCCAAGCAGCAGGACAAGAGGAAATAGCCTCAAGTTGCATCAAGCAGGAGATTAGACTGGATATTACAAAAAAACTTCATGGCAATTGCTGTCAAGCATTAGAATAGTCTGTCCAAGGAAGTGGTTGAGTCACCATCCCTGGAGGTATTTAAAAGATATGAATGTCGTACTTTAGGGGCATGGTTTAGCAGGGGACATGGCAGTGGCAGGTTAACAGTTTGATTCAGTGATCTTAAAGGTCTTTTGCAACCAAAATGATTCTATGATTCTGTAATTATTGGTAAAAGTCTGCTTCCTTCCCCTTCCTCTGTCAAGATTATGGGTTCTTCACAAATATACTTCTACCCTTGCCCTGGAAACTCACTTTTCTTCCCAAATAGTGTGTAGGACATGTCACATTACCTCATCTCTGCTAATAAGTTCATTGGAGAAAGTCAACCCAGGCATCAGGCCCCTCTTCTTCAGCCAAAATATAGCAGCAAAGGAACCCGAAAAGAAGATGCCTTCCACTGCAGCAAAGGCAACCACTCTCTCACCTGTTTAACATAACACATTTTTTGTTAGACACAAATTGCTCTATTGCTCATCAGCAAGAGGCACCATTTGCATCAGACAGAGTGATGCTGGAGAAAAGCATTCTCCCTCACGACACCAGATGCTTTTTGACCACATCTGTCAGCAGATCCTGATGCACAGTGGGTCTACACACCCCACAGCACTCAGCCATAACAACCCCAGCAGAACTGGAGAACCAGGGCACCGAACCACTGAACTGCCACAGGTCAGAAGCAAAAGAAGGTAATTGTCCAAAGTGGCCTAGACATTAGTACTCCACTGTCTCTTTCTCCTGAAAGGCAGGAAAGCAGCTGTGTAACTGACAGCCAAAACTGAGAAAAGGGCCAATCTCATAAATTACACTAAAAACTCTACACCACAATTTATTCTTATTGGGAATCTACATAAACCATATTCTTAAGGGAGTGGAAGTCCTTTCACAGAACATAAGTCAAGACACAAATAACTACTTGTATTATCCCACATTCAGTCCAAGGAAAGCAAGGCATTATTGGTCCCAGTTCTCCCTGTTCTCCACATGAATGTATTTCTTCAGACTATAAGACCATCTGACTGTTTAGTGAAGCCACATCCCTCCATGTACACTACTTCAAACAACTTCACAGGCTCATTGTGTATGTTCCGACATGAAGAGCTTTGGCACTAAGTTCTGGTGCCTTTTCCCACTAAGAACTGCACAGAATTTTGTTTTAAAAAATAATCCAAAGTAGCCAGATATCTCACTTCCTCTATGAGATACAAATGTCAACCACTGGCTCATCAGAAGAAATCCAAATTAGGAAAAAGCACAGAGAGCAATACCAACTTACAAGTATCACGGAAGTTATTAAAGAAAGATTTTTTTCTGGCAACACTAAAAATCTTGTAGGCTACTGCTATACAGGAATGGAGAAAGGCTGCTTATAAAATATAGGTTTAATGAAGCAGAAGACTGATTACTTATTTGGATAAAATGCATTAAGCTTGGGGGCAGGGAGCAGGGGGCACACTGCTTTTTGAGTCAGGGAACTTTCTGATTCCTGGCACACCCCACACTGCTGGGAGCCAAACAAAGGGATGATGAAGGGGTTTCACACACAGCAAGCAAAGCCAGACCAGGGAGGCAGTGGGAGCCAGGACAGAACAATGTACAGCTACAAAAAAGAACCTCTCTCAAACAAGAGCTGTGAACAGATGCTGCAAAAGAACAATGTTCAGATTTATTTTGTTCACCAGGCTGAATCTCTACATCTCCTACACTTTCTCAAAATACACAGGATGTTTGCTTTAAAAAATTCACCAGAGTGCACCCATTATGCATTTCAGCTACAGCAAACCCTTCCAAGTCAAGACTGTAATGCTGAATGCAGACCATTTCTAAGGATGTCCTGCAGCACACTGATGGAAACTGAGCCACTGTCCCAGCTGTGAAATGAGATGCAAAAACTAGAAACCTGGTCCCAACAGCAAACCAGAAACACCAGAAATAGATGGTTCTTGAATCTTTTTTGTCCAGGTTCAGTCATGCCTCAGTTACAAAAAAACATGGATTTCTCTATAGGAACATGAACACAGAAAATACCTGGACTTGCAAAAACTTCAGCTGCCCAGTTCTGAACACTGAGTGAAAAATAAGAACCAACTAGAAGAAATAATCAAAACCAGAAAATAAGGTCTACAAGCAAAAACTGAGGAAACCAGAGTTATTCAGTATAAATTAATACTGGGTATCAGTATAAAGATAAAAAAGAGCATTTTTCATAACATGATTTCAGGGGGCACTGCCATTACTTTATTTCTCTACCTGAAGATAAAAACATACAAGCTCCCCAGAATTTACTTCTAGTTCTTTAGTTAAACCAGAGACCCAGAAGTCACTACATCTGTGGAGAATTTAATTTCTTGTTCCAGAGGTGCAGCTTACTCACAGAAGATCAGTTTGTGATATGCAACAGAAACAAGTTTATAAAAAGCTACACACCAAAAGTGGATTCTCGGTCTTCAATCCACTTCAGAGCCCAGTCTGCTTTCTTCTTAACACAAGGCATTGTTTCAATAGCATTAAACAAGAAATCCCTATAGAAGAAAACAGAGACAAAACATCATAAGAGTGATTTAGGAAAATCTGCCCTGGTTGTCCCTTCCAGCTCCACCAGACAGAGGATCCCATTACGCAAGGCTCTGAAGTAACCCAAGTAAGAGACCACTCCCACCCCAAAGAGGTGATGATCTGTCCTGTCTTTGTCTGGGATAGAGTTCATTTTCTTCCTAGTTGCTTGTACAGTGCTATATTTATATTTGGAAAGAGAATTATGTTGATAACATACTGATGTTTTAGGTGTGGCTAAGCAGTGTTTACACAAAGTCCAGGACTCTTCAGCTTCTAACCCCACTCCACCAGTGAGCAGGCTGGGGGGAACAGGAAGCTGGGAGGGGACACAGCCAGAAGAAAAGACCCCAAATGGCCAAAGGGATATTCCATTGATGTCATGCTCAGAATATAAACTAGGGGAAAGCTGGCCAGGGGCCAGTGAGCAACTGCATTGTGCATAATTTGATTATTATTACTACTACTACTATTATTATTGTTGTTGTTACTATTATTATTGGTATTATTATTGTTATTTTCCTGTCCTATCCAGCTGCCTTTACCTCAAACCACCAGTTCCTACTTTTCTCCCCAGCTCTCTCCCACCCCACTGGGCAGGGGCACACAGTGAGCTGCTGTGTGCTGTTAGCTGCCTGCCAGGTTAAACCACAATGTCTGTGATAAAAAGGGCAGAGGGAGGCACATGTGCAGAATGCAACATCCCCACAGGCTCAGGGGAGGAAGGCTGTGAACTCAAACATCCCATCCCAGGAGTGCTCACCCATCAGATCACAGTCTCTCTCAGACTTGAAGCTAGCTACTTCAGACTATCCATAGAGCAAAACCTCATCTTGCCCAACTCCACAAAGAAACAGGACAGGTCCCACATGCACAGACTCTGTTCCTATGCTGAAAACCTGAAAGGAAACCTTGCAGTCCTGCCACCATCACCAACACATGATGGGAAAGCACTGTGGGAAAGCAATGTCTGCCTGACCATCACCATGGAGTTTCTGAGGGAAAGTGCTGCTTTTCAAATGTGTCCCGTTTGGACTAGGAAGCTCTTCAGACAAAAAAGTGAAGTCAATCATTCAAAAATAAGCAGTTCAAAAATTGCATTAAAAAGCACTGATGACAAAAAGGATGCAATACATTGATTGCTGTATATTGGAAACACCACTTTGATCATAAGCACTCAATTTCCTCAGGCTGATGCTTTGCTGATGTAAGAGCAAGCACTGCCGGAGCACCATAACCTCAAGGAGTTCATCCCACCTTTAATATTTCACATACTCCGTGCTTCCAGCAATAAAAGATTTATGCACATATTAACTAACCTTCTGATACTCCCACAATAAGCCTTGGTCAGTAATACCCCTTTCCATTTTGGGGGTAGGACATGCAGGCCTTGAAAGCTTTACAGAACTTTCCCCAATTCCCCAAGAAAGCCAGTATGAAAACAGGAGACAGCTGCCATGCTGCCCTACAACAGTGGCACCGGCTTCAGCCACAGATTTCCCACAGGTTTGTAACACATCCAGGTTTACCTTTTCTTGGGATCTTTGATGTAGGTGTCTATGAGCAAGCTGTACATCTCTGAGTGAACATTCTCAATGAGAATCTGGAAGCCATAGAAACAACGAGCTTCTGGGATCTGCACCTCCTGACTAAAACGTGCCACCTGCCAAAAGCAGAAAGCAGGCAATGAGTACAACAACACAGTCCTGCATGTCACTACTCTGAGCTCAACAGGAGAGACAACAGATCTCTGCTACAGAGACAGGATGGGAGCAGTTCTGTCCTGCTTTGTTCACAGACATGTCAACAGGATAGCTGTGGTGCAGAAGAAAATAAAGCAAGTAAATACAGAAGTAAATACATTTAAGAGCTGAAGCATAAGGGCACAAAGGGGAAGAACAACAAAATAATGCAGTACTAAACACTTAGTACTGAACAAAGCCTCAGACTTTGTGTTCATCACTAAAAACATAAACAGCATGACATAAGGCATCTTCATGCAATACATGCACATAAATACTACATGTTATAAACATTCAAACATTTCAGATTTAAACTGGGCATTTGCAGACAGATACCACTGCTAACCTGTGATGAGATATTCTCCAGCCCCGAACAGATATCAATAGGAAGAACTCCCCACCTTTTTAGCAGCACCCACCTGCAGCCCTAAGAGATTCTAGGGTACTGTTCAGTGAGAACAAACCAGATTTTACCAAAATGAGGGATACATGGCACAGCCATGATCTGTATTCCCTACTTTTCAATTAACATGAGTACAAGAAAAAATTCATTCAGAAATGCACATCCCACAGCCAACCAGGGACTGAACTTCAAAATGGTGATGTGATTTGGAGTCCTGATGACCACAGCTGACTCATTTTAACTCAAACACTGTTCCCAGACAAACAAGCTGTTTGTTCCATTGACAAAGGTGAGATGGAAAGAAAAAAAAGTACACATTAAATCAACCTATGAATTAATGTGAAAAAGCCAAAATGAAAAGTTAATAAGACAATAACATGACTAAATATTCAAGCCCTCTGTAAGTCTTTCTCACCAGATTTTCATTTACAATTCCATCACTGGCTGCAAAAAATGCCAGAACATGAGAGATAAAGTATTTTTCATCTGCTTTCAGCTTGTTCCAGTGAGGAAGGTCCTTTGACAAATCAACCTAATGAAAAGAAAAAAAGGAAAACATTATTGTCCTTCTGCATTTATCATTCTGTAAAAACAAGCAGCCCAGTCAAGTGACTGAGGCAGAGTTTAGGCATTTGTTTTCAAATCTTTACATGTAGGGAATTTAACTTGTGACTGTAAATACAACAGAGACACTGCAATACTGTTGCCTCTCTCTGCAACAGTAACATCATGTACTTGTTTCACAGTTTATACTTTTGTATTTTGGAATAAAAATTGGTGTCTATTGAATAAATAAATGAGATTTTGAAAAGCCTTAGTATCTTTTTGACACAAGTATGAACACACACCAGTAACCAGAGCTCATTCTGAGACATTTAAACTTCACTTGAAATAAATGCTGATACTCCAAGATAGCCAAACCCAACTGTGTCAAAAGATGGACTGAGGGGACTTTGCCTTTGGCAGGTGTTCAGCCTCCACGTTGTCAAAGAATGGTGTGGAGCAAATGCTGTGCAACTGTTCTTGTCTATCAGATCAAACCCCAGCCATGAGAGAAAACCACAGCTTCCTTCACATTGGCCTTTTCTGTTTGTTTGTAGGATTTCTGAACCAAAACAGCACTAAAGTAGAGCTAGATGTGAAAAATGCAGAGCACCCACAGATGGTAGGACAGTGTAAGAAGGAACCAGTAACACAGTAAAAGGGAAATGCTGGTAAGTCAGGAGTTCAAATGCTTTTTCTTTAACAGTTTAAATGAAGATCTGCTGCAACAGCGCAGCAAGCTGCCCAGCCAGGCAATGAAATACCACCTCCACAAACAGCAGCTCCTCATCATCCCATGATGCTTTCTGTTCTATTTAGAGGCTGCCAGTGCTTTCATCTCACTCCTCTGCAGTTGCAGACCACTGCCCACAAACGAGCTCAGGTCCAGCTAACCGGCAACCCTGGGGAAGAACTTAGAGCTTGCACTGTAACATGGGACAAGCACCTCACCAGGGCAAGAACATCACCAGGGCAATCAGGAGTCAGCTAAATGCATTTTTAGCAAAACTAACACTGTCTGTCTGGAAATTTAGGTACCTAATATTAAGGAACAGCATGAAATTTCCCAAAGCATCTTACATGGGCAAGGAGTCAGTTGCAGGTTCAGAGACCACAGCACGGTACTGAGCTGAGAAACAACCCAGGACACAATTCCATCTCATCCTAAACTAAGCAAGTAAAACAGCTCTGCTGAATCACCCTGTGAAAGCAGCTTGCTTTCCATGAATGATGTGATGAAATTAACTCCAACCTTTGCAACACAGAAGCCAGCAACGGAGCTAGGAAAGATGTGCCAGGACCCCAGTGGTCTGACTGTCTTTTGCCAACCCACTGGCCCAGGGCTCACCTCTTCTGCAGTCCAAAAGGAGGCCTGAGCCTGCTTATACATCTTCCATATGTCTGGATACTGGATGGGGAAGATGACGAACCGGCGGGGATTTTTTCTGAGTAGAGGTTCTTCATCAAGGTCAGAGCCATTTTTAGCAGCACTCGATGAGCTCTGAAAATAAAGCACAGTTATGGTTAAAGTTACCACCATTTATTCCTCCTGCTCACACTATCCCAAAGGTGTGGTCTGAAGTTCACCCGTGTCACACAGACACCCACCTGGCCCCCCGGGACCGGTGTCCCCTCGCCCTCCATCAGAGCTCCCGGAGCGCTGCCCGCCCGGCTCTACCAGCACAGCCCTCAGCAAGCGCCCCCTCCCAGGAAGCGCCTGTGTGCCACAGACAAAGCCCCGTGTGCCAGAGGCAAAGCCCCGTGTGCCACACACAAAGCCCTGTGCACACGGGGGGGGGGGGAATTTGCCCGGGGCCACATCAGCCGCTGCGGTCCCACACACGGGAGACACGAGTGAGGTCACGGCACGGTGCTGCAGCTGCCACCAGCACAGCTCCACCCAGCTCACTGCCCAGGTACCTCCCAGCTTTGCTTTATGCTCACCATTAGGGCCTGGATGGACTGACTGCCTTAAGAAAGCCAGGAGATGACAGTAACTAATCCCAGCTGGCAGAGGACAGCCCTGTGCCACAGCGAGTCTCAGCATGGAGGTTTGTGTATGCAGTCTGCGAGGGCAGCCCACACAACAGCGTGGTCTGGAGGCTGCCCTGGAGGCTCTCCCTCAATATGAAGCTAAAGTGCCTCTTCCCAGCAGCTGGCAGCAGGAAAACCTCTGCCTGGAGTCACCCATCCCACACTGATCCTTCTGTGTGGCCTTCCAGAGAACATCTGCACACAGCTCTTCTTCAGAGCTCCAGCCCAGCCAAACTGGGGAGGTGTGGACAGCTGATATTTAGGAAACAGGCCAGTGGAAAGTAGCAGAGAGAGCACTCTCTCTGCTCTTTTAGTCTGAGCAGGGCCTTCACCTCACCTCTGGCTGGAGACATCTGCTCCCAGGATCAGTCCCTGCATCCCTGCAGACATGTCACCAAGCACCTACCAGAAACAACTGCTGTGAAGAGCTGTCAGGACAGCAGGGTGCAAGCTCTGCAGAAGGGCTGGTGACACACTGATCACAAGTCCAGCAAGCAGGATGCCTTTCTGGGTTGGCTCCAAGATGCCACTGACACTGCTGGAGAGGATAACTAACCACAGGCAGTAGACAAGGTGTTCCATATAATACAGCAGAGAAGGGGAGCTGAGGGTTTTGAACACCATTATTTCTACCTTCCTGGAGGTATCAGGCAGTCTTTTCCCTACCCAGTCTGATTATAACTACTCACATAATAAAAAGCATTCCTTTACTTCAATTTGGAAAATACTCTCAAACAAATAATGCCATTTACATTTTAAAAAAACAAACAAAACCCAAACATCCATGCACATTGCACAGCTGGCACAGATACCCCCAGATGCCCAATGAATACATCACTGAAGCACATTCTGGGTTACAATTCTACCAATTTATTCTATTTCTAAATACTACTCGATTACACGAGATAGATTTCCCAGCATCATCTTGAGTTTTTGCTGAAGGTCATGAGAGTTGAAGACCTTTTTTACTGCCCAGGCCATAGATGGCTTCAATAACTCACTGGAATTGGGAGAATTTGGAGTTGGCAGGTTCACCACCTTGACTTAGCACACACCTGCTCAGGGAATGGCATCAAGCCAATTCCATCTGGTTTTGCACCATTTGAAAATAGAAACACTGCAAAAGTTCTCCCTGTTATCCCAGCCACTGCTGTCTCACAGACAGTCTGCTGTCCTCCAGGACCCCCAGATCCTTCTCTGCAGAACCGCTTTCCAACAGGTCACCCCCATCCTGTACTGGTCCCCAGGGTTATTCCTCCCCAGACCTTCCTCCCCATTTGTCATTGCTGAATTTCAGACTATTCCTCTGCCCATCTCCAGCCTGCCCAGGTCCTTCTGAAGGGCTGCACAGCCCTCTGGGGTAGTGGCTGCTCCTCCCAACTTTGTGCCATCAGTGAACTTGCTGAAGAGGCATCTGCCCCTTCATCTTAGTCACTGATGGATAAGTGAAAGAATACTGGGCGCAGCACTGAACCCTGGGGGACACAACCAGTGACAGCCCTGAAACTAGACCAGTGCTCAATCCACCTCAGCATCCACTCATCCAGCTCACGCTTTCTGAGCTTGCCTATGAGGGTACCATGGTAGACACTGGCAAAAGCCTGGCTAAAGCCCATGCAGACAAAATCCACTGCTCTCCCTCGTCCATTCAGCCAACTGCCCCATCACAGAAGGTCATCAGATTGGTTAAGCACGAGTTCCCTTTGGGGAATCCACAGTGACTACTCCTGATGACTCTCTTGTCTTCCACTGCAGGATGAACCGTCCCATCATCTTTCCAGGGATTCAGGTAAGGCTGACTGGCCCAAGGTTTTAAAAACTGTACCAGTATTTTGTTAAATAGATGGTTTTGGTTGCTTAGGGTTTTTTAATTTTAAAAAAGGAAAGGCTACACCATACTGGAACCTCCTGCATAATCTACATCCCACCTCCCTTATCACCTTCAGGGTGCAGAGGAGTTTCACAGGCAGGCTGCTGTGCAAGGAGCCTTTCACAGGCTCTAAACTGGCAGGAAGGCAGTGGCTACAAGGAAATCCTATCCTCTTTAACTCAATTTCAAGTGTGTGGCACATTCTGATCACTGCTGAGGCTTCTGAGCAGTCACCACCTTGTGCTGAAGGATCATAATGCATTTCCTGCCTTGCCTTCCTGGATCCAGAGGCACTGGCAGGAGTGTGAGGGGCAGGAGAAGGTAGAAGTCACTAGGTCAACACCACCTTCAATGTGCACCCCAGATCTTTCTCTTAATGCTATGATGGTGCACAAAACAGTGAACACTCACCATAATGACAAAGGGCACTGAGTTTATAAAGTGTACATGCTTCGTTCTGTTCAGACGACATGATCTAAATGTGTAAAAGAGCTGAAGCTGGTGGGAACAGGCCAACCCTTGCACCAGCAGGGTCAACCAGATGAGGCTTCAGTATCTCCAAGAATGGAGACTACACAACCTCTGTGAACAACCTGTGCTAGCATCTGACCACTTTCAGAAAAAACAAGTGTTTTCTCACACGTAAATGCAACCTCTTGTACTTCAGTGTGTGACCAATGCCCCTAGTCCCACCACGGGGCACCACTGAGAAGAGCCTGGCTCTGTCTCCTTTATTCCCTCCACTACATATTTTCACCCACTCACAAAATTCCCTGGAGTCTTCTCCAGGCTGAACAGTCCCAACACCCACAGCCTCTCTTCGTATAACAGATGCTGAAGTCTCTTAATCATCAGCCCTTTGCTGGGCACACTTCAGTACATCATATCCCAGTTACGCTGCAACTGCGAGAGACAAGCTCTTCTGGTGATGACAATAAACCAAATGGACAACAAAAACTGCTTAGGAGTACTGAAACACCTTCCATTAATTTCAAATTCAGCAAACCAGGAAATAATTAACATATATACACACATACAACCATGACCCCACAGCTACAGCTGCTGGGCTACATGTGCAAGCATCACAGTTACATCAGCTGTAGCCAGGGAAAAAACTAAAGGTGCTGGCAGAGCCAGCACTATGATGTGGAACATACACTCAGTGGTCTGTGACCATGAACCCTCTCACACCCTAGAAAAGGCTGCACATGCATCCCACGAGCTCCCAAAGCATCCAGGTCAGCCCTGGGCAGCACAGCCACGCCAGCAGTGAAACTGGGAAGTCCATCACCATTCCTGGGAGAGATGGTTTGCACTGCACAGTGTCCAAGGAGCACAACACCTGCTGGTTCCACATGCTTGAGGGGATCACAGGACTACCATGCACTGCACTGCATGAGTACAGGACATCACTGTTCAGGGAGACACAGTAAGGGGTTCCTTATACTTGTATTTAACATGGCACACCTGGTTTTGGATACTTGAGTGCTGATGAGGCACAAGGGCTCAGGAAGACCACGTGGGTTTCCCTGCCATGATGATCCTTTCTCCTTGAACACCTCAGCCTGGCTTAGTATGGTTACACTGAGGACACCAGAACGCAGCTCAGACGCCTCCCAGGGGCAGCCTCCCTGGTCAGCAGGGCCTGGGAAGCCGGGAGCATCACCAAGACCCACACCTGCCTCCGTGGCGGCTGGGGGCAGGAGGACGAGCTCTACCTTCCCGGCCCCGGCAGGCGCAGAGCCGCCGGGGCGGCAGGGGCGGCACGCCCGGGCCCCGTGCCGCAGCCCGCGGCCGCCGCTCGCAGGCCCGCATCTCCCGCAGGTGCTGCCAGCGCTCCCCGGGCCGCGGTGTCCGAGCGCTCCGGCCCGGCTGGGACAAGGGCACGGGGGGACGGGCCCCTGCCCTTTCCAGGGCTGTCCGAAGCAGCGGGTCCCCGGTGCCGGAGTCCCCCCGCGGCGGCCCGGCCGTGCCCGGGGGGGAGGCAGCGCAGCACAGCGCCCGGCCGGGCGGGGAGGCCGCGGGGCCGGCCGGGCAAGGGCTGCGCTGCCGCTGCCGCTCCCGGAGCCGCCGCTCGGCCCGGCCCCGCTCCCCGCCCCGCCCGGCCCGGCCTTACCCGCTCCGGGCCCGCCGCCTCCTGCGGCGCCGCCGGGCCCCGGCGCTCGCCCATGGCCGGCGGGACTGCTCCGCGAGGGGCGGCGGCGGCGGAGGAAGGGGGAACGGCCATGGCCAAGGCCGCTCCGCCCCGGGGCGGACTCAGCAGTTGTATAACAAACACAGCCGCAGCGGTGGCCACGCTCCGTGAGGGCCCGTCAGTGGCGGTACGATGGATGCTTGTTTCTCTCCCTTCTTGAGAGCAGAGGGAGCTTCAAAAGATTCGGATGTCCCCTTTCCAGAAAGGTAACTTTCGGTGCTGCTTTAAGAATTCGTGTGGCGGTAAGAATTTTGGGTATTTTTTTTAAAGGCACCTGGCTGCCACAGTGACTGAGACCTCCCCTCTCTCCATCCCCAAGCACGGGAAGGGGGAGTGAGGCCAACTGCGCTCCTCTGGGATGCATCTGTTTCCTGCGGCTTTTTGATGTCTTGTGAGAGACGCCCAAGCCTCACCAGGGCAGGGGATAAGAAAAGTTCTGCGGTGAGATCTGTGACTAAGCACAAAAACAGTTCTGGTTTTCTTCCATGGAGTTTTCTGAGGAGCAGAAACACGTGACTGAGCAACTTACTTAAAAGCACAACAAGAACACATAAAAAGTAAAGGAGAAAAGGTGGACTCACATTAACAGTATCTGCTGTTAGCTGAGTACTGTTATTTCTGAGACATCTTTGAAGTTTTATTTCCCAGAGATACCTAGACAAGCTCCTTAATCTTTATGTCCAACAGCTCCACTCCTATCAAGTATATGGAGTGCGAGGGATTCCAGCTTTTTGTCCAGAGCAATTAGAGGAACACTGACTGATGTAGAGCAGACCCAACTGACCCATTTACAGACAAATTCTATTGGTGTGTGCAATACAGAGCTTGCTGGTGGTTTAAGGGGGAGATGCATGAGTTTGTGGAACCAAAACCAACAAGCAGCAGACTATTCGTATTAAATGACATTGACTGGTCTACCCAGTTGTCTTAGCCCCAAATCTTATTGTCCTGGCCCTACTGTTTAGAATTCCCTAAATAAGGAAATGCCCTGTCCTGACAGGGATTAAGATCTACTATAAATTAATATAATTAGCAATAGAAAATTGTTCAAGAATTTGGAGATAACTTCTTAAATGCCTGCCCTTATGTTTACTTACATGGTGCCTAAAGATGCACAGAAAAAGAAAAATACTGGAAAGGATTAACCAAGCAGCATGTGGCTGTTCTTGCACCTCCACAAAAATCTGCCAACTTCTGTTAGCTTTGTTTTATAAAAATTAAATCATGTACACAACAGTAAAATACAGACAAGCGCATACAAATGGAATACAGCATTATGCACAATTTTGCAAGATTTCAGATTACTCAGCTGTACCTACAATGTCCTGTTTAGAAAAAGCTCCTTGACAGGTGGTGGAAGCTGTATTCCTCCCCTAGTTCCTCACTGCTATGGCAGATGTCCTGCTATGGCAAATGAAGTCTTCACTGCTTCAACCATCCTACCTCTTTCTTCCCTCCTCCAAAAGGTGTTACTTTTTGGGGGAATACTCAGATGCCTTTTAAAATTGGTTATAATTCTAATTTTGTATAAGAAAATGCCATTTCAGGTAAGTTGAAGAATTTTAATTTTTAAATTTAAGTGAAATCTGCTTTTCAGCTTAGCACTGTTCACTCTCAGAAAATCAATTTGTGAATTATTTCAGTATGTCTAAAGCCTAAAATTTCTTTAAGTCTCCTTGCAGTCTCTGTGCAGAGAAACTTTACCACAGGTTGTGGCAACAATCTGTTTTCCAACATGACTACAGTATTCAAGCATACTCATTTGGTTAGCTGCCACTGCCACTGGACAAACGGATATTGAAGAGTTTCACCAGGATGGAAAAGTCCTGGAACCCCTGGGAGCAACCAGCTGCCTCTTGTTATGCTAAACAGTCTATTACTATAATAGCAGTTTGTGGTGATAATTGGAAAAAAGTAGTTTGTGGAAAATACTCTCTAACAGGATTGTGTTTCAAGCAAGACATGAAGTTATCCTCTAAGACAACTCCACAAAAAATCCATTAAAATTTATAAAAAATTAAAAGCCCTCCATACTTCTCAGTTCAGCAAATCTGAAATAGCTGCAAATGAAAGCCACAAAAGCAATTTCCAACTAGCAAAGGATCCATCAGAGCTCCTGATAATGCCAGAAGTCCTGATGGGCAGTGACTGCACTGTGATGGAGGCCACTCTCCAGTTGTGAAGCCTGTTCATGTCCTCCCCACGGAGATCATGTGGAAACTTCCAGCACTGTGAGTTCCAGGCACTCACTGAAGCTTTCTCATGTCCCATTCACTGACACATTTTAAAGTGTGGACATGCCTTCTACCTCAGAGTAAGATGATGCCACACATGCTGAAATCCAGCTAATCTGGACATGCAGAATTTTCTATTTGGTTTTAGCAGATCTATTACTGAATAGGCAAACAAAAGAGTTCAGAAAAAAGGTCAAATCCTACAAAGCTTGAAAGAAGGGAATCAGAGCGACTAAACAAGGTAGCCACAGTTTGCCTTACAGAGAGGAAGCCAGAAAAATCCAAGTGAAGCGAAGAGCATGGTATTTACAGATGCACACAGGCATGATCCACAGGCTGTGGGATCTACAAAGAGGGAGTTAGGGCACAGCAGTTAGCATAGAAAGGAGGAGATAAGCACAAACTTAGTGGTGTTAAGGGTGACCAGGAGCTGTGCTGAATCCCAGCTCCGTCTGAGAAGCAACTGCACAGGAGGCGGTTGGTGGTGGCTGGGCAACTTCCCCCACCTGCACTCCAACTACCATGGAGAGGTGCAGCCCTGCTCACTACACACTTCCCTTCAGATGCATTGAAGTAAACTTCTGAAAACCAGCAAGTCTGTATGCTTTGCACAATTGCATAAAAGGATAAACCTTGTTTAAGAGTTGAGGAAAATTTCCTTTCCTCTGCCTCCCTGAATGCTGCTCTGCAAGGGTATGGTGTTGGATTCATGATTGCCAGTTTCCAGCTTTATCACTGCTTGTTATCTAGGGACCAAATTACTCACTTGTAGGAAAGAAAAACCACCTCCAAACCACACAGGTGGGAAAGACCACTTGATGACAATTTTTCCTTCCCGGAAAATTATCAAAGCTGGAGCAAGTGATTTACCTTGTGTTGGATACAGCTAGCTAAGTAAAAGAAACCAAAGCCAGGAATTAGTCACAGAAATTAGCACTAAAGTATCAAGGTTTCACTAGATTCAGATTAGGGCCTACTCTAGTAGTTGGTCATAATATTTTATTAGTAGCTACCTTTATTACCTCTTTCAGCAATGGTGAACAGCTAAGGATTCAGACTATTAAAAAGAGTAAACATTACAGAATTTAACTAGTTTCTCTACCACACTTTAAGTGAACTAACAGAAGGGCTTAAGTCAAAGGGAGAGGAGGTGTATGATTTTAATAAACATTTTTCTTATTAAAATCTTGATATAGTTGAAATATACCATACAGAGGAAAAAAAGCTATTTATAAAGCTACATACATATTTCAAGTCAATGACGACAGTATATATCATTCTAAATTCCCTCTCTGCTTACCAGAATGCCTTGTGTGTGTATATATGGTGAGCTACTGTGCTATCTGCAAAGCTTTTGTCTAACTATACATTACAGGACTTAAAAAATGCTTAATCTATATACAGAAATATATATACATATAACATATATTTATATGTTATACATACACATACACTTATATACATATACACACAATACATATATATATACACAGTACTTTACATGTATATGTGGCCTTTCATCCAAGGGCCTTGGATAATTCTTAGTACATCAAGCCTCACAAAGCTTTGTGAGGGAGGGAGCTTTATTTTACAGACTGGAGTTTTGATGCTATTCTAAACAGTTTCTTTTGTTGCTTTCTAACCTTGCACATTTCAGTTAGAGGCAGTTTTGGTAGTGGAAATAATCACAGCAGTTTGATAGCCAGGCACAAGGTAGATGTTGCTTTGTACCTTTGTAACTTATCCTCCTTAGTATAAGAGAACAGCCACACCACTATACTAAAATGCCTCTAGGTAGATTTATGAGGCTGTACTGGTTTTTCTTTTTAGCATAGTAAAATCAGTTTTGAACTTAAGATACACTGGAGGTCACAACAGGAAATCTAGCTCAAATCCTCATACATTGAAACTATCCTTTTCTAGGATGATCGATTTAGAGGAAGCATTAGTACCTGCAGAAATAATTCTACATCTGTTTATTTATCTGCAGTTTAACTACACAAGCCTGAAACAATCCACCTTATTTAGAAGAGAGGATTTCCAGCATCAATTTGGCAACTGGTGATCAGAATTTGTGGTATCAACTGTACTCCATACCTTTAGCAACTAAAAAAATGAAGAGGCTTTTTTGAAAATCAGATGTAGGTAACTTTTGGTCATCCTACAACTAGCTGACAGAAAGGAAAACCCAGAGGAGCTCTGGCTGAGGTGAGTTCTGCTAGGATTTGGACGGAACATTACTTCAGCTCTTCCCAACAAAAGGGAGAAAAAAAATCATTAACATGGACTAATGGAGAAGCAAGAAAGAAGAACATCACCACCACAGAAGTTCTTATCCCTCAATATTTCAGTCTGCTAAGCTTCATAAATTTAGTTTTACAGCGAAAAAGTAGCTCCTTTCTTCATCAACCAACTTCTAACTCAAAACCTCTCAAGCCTTAGGGAAAAGAAATCCTACATCAAGGTCAAAGACTGCCCTCCCCAAAACTAACCAAGCACTTCATAAGTGAACGTACAGTAAAACTCACTACAATGAAATTTGTGAATTTTATTCTAACCTAATTGCCTTGAGATTTTTCAGAACAAGCCACTTTTCCTTCAAACCAATTCTGTTAAAAGGAGGGGTTGCCTGGCCCATTTCTTTCAGGATTCTCTGCTAACTGTAAAATGTGGGCTAAATGTCTTCTGCATGTCAATTTTTCAGCTACAAAATTCAGATTTTTAATGACCAACTATGTTTAGTGTATGCTGTTAGCTAAAGTATAAATGGCTTAATAAATAAAAACTATTGTTTCTTCAGTATGACTTGGTATTTTGTCTGTAATTTCTTTATTAAAAAACTGTAACAAGATACTTAAAAAAAGGCTAGATACAAAAGAAGTTAAGCAGCTCACGAACATTAAAGTTTTCCAAAAAATGTATCTTCAATAATCATGATCTTATAAACATTTTACAGTTACCAGAAAGTGCCCAGGCTGAGTTTACATAGTTAGATAATGTAGTACAAGTGTTGGGTTAGAACTGGTAGTGGAACAATCTCCTGACTGTCTGTTCACTGTAACAAGGATACAAAAATGCTGATTGTGAACTATGAAATACTGTGCATTGGCCTCATCAAATATGTACAGGGAAAAAAAACCTCACTAAAGGTACAGATTACATGCAAAATATTAGTGATGGTAACTGATGTGCCAGAGTTCAATGCAATAGAACAAAAATTGCAATGGAAGTGGTTTCATAAGTCAGCAATCCCAACTCTGGGATCTGAGCTGTCAGGAACTTTTTACAAGTTCAATATACATGATACACAACTGCAGCCAACCACAAATTAAACACCATTAAAAAAAAAGTTAAAAACACAGAACATACTTAATTTTTTATTTTGAAATTCCCTACTCCCTCTATACAAGAACCTTTGCTGAAACACTTTCCACAAAGGCAGCAGTGAATTTTCAGAACATTTTACATATTCTCCCTCAGCAAAAAGATAAATCACAGTGTAAATTATATTGTTCTGCTGTCATCTTTGGCTGGGGTTAGGCAAAGGAGCTCTTGACTAGCAAACTGTTGCAATCACATATTGCTAGTGCTCCTTAGGCCTTTATGTTACAAATTTAGTACAGGAATGTTTGCATTTAAATCTTTGAAGTACCACCAGGGGTATGACAGCATTAACTTTCATAAACTTTTATAGACAAATGGAAAAATCTACAAAACTTAGCTAGTAATATTACACAGCAATACACACTTTTTATACTCTACACAAAACCAAAATTCTTGGTCTTAATGGCGAGTAACAATTTTTGTTTCAAAATCTGCTTAGAGGAATAGAGTGGGACATAAAGGCGAGAAATGCAAGTGTTTGCTGTTGGAAGATGTTGGTCATCTGGTGGCCTTATTGTGATGGATGGCATAGGCTGGAACCCCTCCTCACTGGCGGGCAATGATGGACTTGAGGTCCAAAAGTAAACCTGAAAAAAGAAGACAGTGTTTAAAATTAAGATTCATACTGCCTACAGACTGTGTAGGGATAGATTAAAAAAGAATTGCACAATCACAGCAAGATTGATAATACTACGTTCTCTTCAATATGCCAAACTAAATTCCACAGTTATTCTATTTTCTTCTCTAGTAGATTCCTTCACTTCCTTCATCAACTGCTCATGCATAAAATTGATAAAGGCAGCATTCAAAATTATCCTGTATCAACAAATCCTCAGTAAATGGCATGTCCAAATATCCATCTGGGAAGGTGGTGACTGCCATCAATACAAATTGAATAAGGAACGTCTCACAAACCAGTCAGAGACTACAGGATGTAGTACTGGTATAGACAAAAGGGAGCAACAGAGAGTATTTGGTTTATTATCTCAAGTGTGAAATACTGAGTCACCACCAAGGTGTAAGCATAGACACTCCTTGAAAAACGTGCTTTAGGGTTTGCACTTTTCAGAGTACTCTTTGTTTCCTTTTAGTAGACTGTAAGGGAGAGATAGTACCTTACAGAGTAGGAAGTTAAAAACAAACCATTTTAAGAGGTGTACAATGAATAAAATTTACAGGCAAGTTTTTAAAAATGAAATCCCCCAAACAGTATCTTATTCTTTCAAGCTTCTCATCAGCTTCTCACTCCTAAAGGCTTTGAGAAGGACATGGTATCATTACTGACATCTTACAGAGAGGACACACATACTGCCCTCTGGATACACAGAAGTCAGGTGAGTAGATGATGCATGAAGAGAACTTGACCTCAAAACCCTACCAGCCCACAACACAGTTGAATAACCACAGTTACTCATCTTAAGAGCAACTGTGCAGAGTGAAACTGTGCTTCTGTAAGAGACCTATGAACAGGGAGAAGAACACACCATGCTTACTTTTAATTACAAGAAGGTCTGGCATTCACACCTGTTGTTTCCAGAACCAAGTCTTACCCAACCCTACTACCCTGCACAAAGTCTCTGCATGTAGACACAGTTAAGAACAGTATTGACACCACTTATTCCAGTTCTTCCTGCATGTTCCCAATGGGAATGGAAAACTTACCAGATCTTGTCTTTCTGTCATACTCATCTTCTCAACTATGGACCAAAACCAACGCTTGAATTGCAAAAGCTTCTCAGCATTTTCTCCTGTGTGAAATAACAAGGTGAAATAACAATTCAGCTGCTGCACTGGACAATAACATTAAGATACCTGTTTTACATATGCTGCAAGCTGGATCTCAGCTACAATCATATTCGTAAAGTCCTGATACTGGAGATCAGTAATTTCAAATTGAATAGCTTTGAAAGGCAAGGCCAACACTGACATAACTCCCACTCCTCCCTCCTTACCAAAAATCCCAACTGCAACTAAACACAGTTTAAAAATTATGTAAGAAGTATTAAACTTGCATCCATCACATTTATAGTTCTAGAGAATTTTCACAAGAAAGATATACTACCAGTAATACAGTCCATGTATTTAACATCTTATGACAGTCAAGTTGGAAAACATGCCTTCTCCACCCTCATTTAACTGAAGGTAAATATTTTCTAAGGAATGTAAAAAAATATCCCAAGTAATAACTTTATAACAGCTTTCACTGGCTTATTAACTAATGGCAGACTTACTAGTTCAAGTTTAATGCTAGTAACTGCTCCACACAGAAAAAACAGTGTTAAGTTATACCTGCAACTCTTTTATGACTAGGTTATTTCATACCTGATTCATCATTGAAAGAGGTAAAGCTGATTAGCATTTGCACATTTACTTCACCACAGCCATTTACCAAAAGTCTGAAATCTTCTGCTGTCAAATCTTCTAATGAATTCTTTGGAAGTACATCCAGAAGCCCCTTCCTCATTGCCTTAAGTGAAAACAACAAAATGCACATTGTAACCCTGTAACTTTTAAGACTGACTTTAAACACATTACTTAAAATTTTCATGTGAAATTCCCTTTAACTCAAGATTCATTATTCTCTGAGCTGCTCTTTTCTTTTAAAGCTTTATCACCTGAGATGCAAATATTCTGAAACAAAGAACTGCACCAATTTTTAAACCCTACCTATTAGAGCAAAGAAAGCAGTACTGGCTTGAGCTTGTATTTCACCAGGAGCAGAAGCACATGAACTCTTCTAATGCTAAAATGTGCAGGTATTTTGCTAAGCTGCACTGAATTTGATGCAATTAAAAAAAAAAAACAAAAAAAAAACAAAAAAAAATGCATCTTGCATGTTCCTTTTACTTTGCTTCCTCAGACACATGCCAACTCTGCTTCAAAAATATTACACACGCAGACACACATACACATATATTCTATATAAGTAATATCCTGAAAAGATAGGAAATTCCATATTCTAAATGGAGTACTATGAATCAACTTGCTTTAGAAAATTTCAAAATTAATACAAGTGTAAGGGTTTTCAACTCTTAAAATAAACAAGAGCCAAATTAGTAATATATGCAGACACGGAGATCAAGTATCTTAATTCCAGGAACATGTTCTTTCTGTGAGAATTTAGACCTCAGCTGCACAGAGGTAATCTGGCCTGCTGCCCTATCTCAGATGTGCAGCAGGAAACCACAATGAGCACAAGAAACGAAATTTACATGTAGCAGCATCATGACAGACCGGTCTTCATTAACTGTCTACAAAAATATACTATTCTGTAAGTGTTATTTGACAACGGCTTAAAAAAATCAAATAATTTTTAATATGGTTTTCTAGTCAATTTTTATGTTTCTTGACAGGCTAGTATAAGTGGTTTTATAAATTATTTTTCCTTAGAACAAGGATGCAAACAAATCAAAGGTAATAAATTATTAAGAACAAAGTAGCTGCCAAATACAAAGCCAAAATTACAAGAGGATTTGTGCCATTTGAGCTCAAGAAATAAACATATATATTTAACCAAGGAGACCCACAATAAAATAATTATCTTTCATTCTATAAAATCAATTACTCACTCAGTCTTCACAGTACTACATAAACAGCTATACAATTACAAAAAAAATTAAATACTTTTAATCAAGCTGTCAAGACTTTAAAGAAACCTGATTAGCAACACCACAATGAGGAGAATAATTAACTGATGGAAAGATGACAGATTTTTTTCCCTTCTTTTTAAAAGAACTCCACTAAAGACTTACATGTAGAGGCTGCTCTGCTACTACCAACATTCGGTGTTCTGCATATTTCCGGACATACTCATATACATTCTGAGGAGTGACTGGTATATTTACACCATTGGAAATAAGTTCAACCTATGGCAAAGAAATAAGGAACATTTGAAAAGGGGAAGAAGAAAAGGGATATAATGGAAATGAGATCATTACAACCACCACAGTATGCTGCAAAGCTATTTATTGCTCAATATACCTCCAAACCCAAGTATAATTCACTACTACAGGTTAGTTTTAAAAATTCCCTAGGATTGACTACAGTTACCAGGGTCTATGGTACACTCCAGATCATTTCCAAAGAAAAAAATACAGGCTTCAATATCTAAGAACACTGCACCGAATCCAAGAAGAATAAAATGTTTTATCTGCCATCTGAGAAGAGCCTGGATTATGTACACACTACACCCTGCATACACTGTCAAACTCTGAAACTAGAGAGCCACAAGTTTAGCTGTGCTTACCTGCCCTCCACCCTCCTCCTTACACAGGTCTATTGCAAAGGCTAAATCCATTGCTGCAAACACTGCATCAGCATCTGTACTCTGGGAGGCGAGGATAAGCTGCCGAAGGCTTTCGTACATAACCGGATCAAAAAAAGCAAAGTCGTGCCAGTTCACCTATAAAAAAAGGACACAAGTTTGAAGTTTGAAACACAACAGGTGTTTAAGAGTGTATTCAAAATTATGTGACCTGTGCCAGATCTATGCACTAGCAACAGAAGATACAAACACACAGAAATAAATGCAGTAAACTCCTACTTTCAGTCTGCTTTAGAAGGTACACTGGAATACTGAAAAGAATACATATTCAACAAGAAAAACTTTAAGAAAATATTTAGAAGGCAAACACTCTTGGAAGACACCAGGAGGTATTTAAAGGCCATTTCTCCCATTAACTCTTTTCCATTAAAGATTATACAATGTTGGGTAACTGATTATGTGATCAAAAGTGAATTTAAGGAAAGACCAATAGTAACAAACTTTGGTTTAGATTTGCTGGATCAGACAGAACTTACAATGCCATTGACTAATGCATCAAAAGTGCAGTACATATTAGCTTTTACTGGGCCAGGGTAGCAGTTTTGGTCAAAAGTTTAAGTAATTATTGCTCTAAATTAAATTATACCTACTCTTGAGACAAAATTTTAATTACAAATTAATTCCATGAGCTCTCTCAAATATCCACAAAAATGCTTTTCTGTAAGCTATTGCCTAGTATTTTCTAACACTATGGTTTCTGAGTCTAAGGAAGAAAAAAAGCAGAGACAGTATGTAGTTTCTGAAGAGAGTTGAAGGCTAACTTATTACAAAATCATTACATCTTAGTCAAATACCTGACTTCTAGTACATCTACTCTGTTCAAAATCTAGGAAATGAAAAAATTAACAGTCCTCAAATTGAACACCTCCATACAGTTTCAGTATCAGCTCAGCTAGTTAATACATATGTGGTTAGGGGGAAAAGCCCAGTTTTATGGATGAAGCTTTAAGAAATTACAGGAAATCAAAATTTTCATGTTCAACTTACCTTTCTGCCAAGCAGAACTTTGATTACGTGTCTATTTAATGTGATGGGACATAGTTCATTCTGCAATAAGCACAATCCTAGGATTCTGAAAAAAAAATGTTTGGAGTTTGTTTTGGTACAGCGGAAATTACACTAGAGATCCTTCAGCAAACTCACATTTAAGAGTTCTTATAATCTAAGAATTAAGCTAGAATCAGCTTTCCAAATGTATTGCTCAGAAACGAAAATCATGGGCATACATAATTTTTAACAAGAAGGATAAAAAATTAAAATTTAACAGGAAAAGAAACTTCAAGTTGACATATGCAAATTGCCCCCTACTTAGGCTCAGTGTGAGAAATAGAGACCATTAAAAATAAATTTTAAGAACCAAGTTTTTTCCAGCTTGGATCATTGGTACTCTCCCTGGTGTTGTGCATGATTGTCTTTTATATTTTTTCAGACTAAGAAGTTGATAGTAGAATACCTGCCAATGTTCCGGAAACAATTCAGCCTTGCTTCTGTGTTTTTACCAGGTCTGGGTGTATAAAATCCTCGTTTTCCAGGCTGGTAGAAAAGTGGTGCATTATCATCCCCATCATCTGTATCGTCTAATTCCATATCTACTACACTGCGGCTGGATCCATGGCGCTTTCTGTTCTCCTGGTTTCAAAGTCAGAACAGCAATTAACACACTTCATTCTATTTACTGACACACATCAAGCTATTTGCTACAGGACCCAAAGATTCAGGTTCCATTGGTTAAGAATTCCTGTGGTATTTATTTCCTTGATGACATTTTATACTTTTGACTAATTATTGTTAATCCTTTCAAAATGAAATGATTAAACAGAACTTTGTCTTGCATGATAAAGCTTCCAATTGCTTCCAGTTTTAAAATCAACTGATAAAACTGAATCGTACATAAATTTTGTGCAACAGGTGATACATTACCTGCACTTTATCTGAAGAGTCTAGCAATCCAAGATCCAATATACTGTCAGCACCGTTCTCCCTTGAGAAGGGAATAAAAAGGCAGATTTAATTTCACCATCACAGACTCACAGAATGATAGAATAGTTTGGGTTAGAAAGGGACCTTGAAGATCATCTAGTTCCAGCCCCCTTGCTGTGGGCAGGGGTACTTTCCTCTAGAGCAAGGCCCAGCCTGGCCTCGATCACCTCCAGAGATCTACACCTTCTCTGGGTAACCTGTTGCACTATCCTCACAGTAAAGAATTTCTTCTTGTTATCTAACCTAAACCTCCTCTGTTTCAGTTTGAAGCCATTCCCCTTGAATTGTCACTACATGCTCTTGTATAAAGTCCCTTGCCATCTTTTTGTTGGTTCCCTTCAGGGACTGGAAGGTCACAATTAGGTCACCCATAAGCTTTCTCTTTTCCATGCTAACAACCCCAGTTCTCTCAGCCTTTCTTCATAAGACAGGTACTCCATTCTTCTGATCATCTTGGTGACCTCCTCAGGACTTGCTCCAACAGGTCCATATCCCTCCTGTGCTGGGGACCCCTGAGCTGGATGCAGCAGTGCAGGTGGGGTCTCTGCAGGGAGAGGGGCAGAATCCTCTCCCTCAACCTGCTGGCCACGCTGTTTGTGATGCAGCCCAGAACACATCTGGTGCATTGCATGGCCAGCTTATGTCCAGTTTCTCATCCACCAGCACCCATCAAGTCCTTCTCAGCAGGGCTGCTCTCAATAAGGAACTGTCATATTCTGAAACCAGTCAGAATAGATTAAACCAAAGCAAAAAAGTCACTTGTCCAAAGAAAAATATCTAGACTATCAAGAAATAAGCTGCGTGTATTGGAGTTAGATGTAGAACAGTACAAGTGCTTTGGCCACAAAGTCAGTTCTCACTTTTGATACTTTACCTGCCATGTGCAATAATGAGTTCCATTGCTTCATCAACTCTTGCTCTAAGGGAATCTTCACTAGCTAGCAACAGAAGCAGTTGAGCAGGAGACAACTCCAACAACATTCCTGTGATTTTACTTGCAAATGCCTGGGGATAAAGGAGTGATAGGTCTTACTATTCTCCTCCAGTTCTCTTATTTTCAAATATGATCTTATGAAAGTTTTGGTATTTTAAATAGAGAATGCATTACAAGATACCTCCTAAGCTAAAAAACAAATTAGAGAAACAAAATCTTAACAAAATTTAAAATAAAATCAGTCTTACATGTTTGAATACTATCAATTATGTTTCAATTATTTCAATTATGGATAAGGAAATAAATTTTTACATTACAAGATGACAAGAACAATCATTAAGTGTATTAGGGAAGTCTTACTGGCTGCATTGCTTGCACTCGAGGGTAGAGCCGTTCTCCAAGGGCTTGTCTGTGTGCTGGGAGAGGGTCAGGGTCATCGCTGGGGTTTCCTTCCGAGGCTGGTCTAAAGGGCCGTGTGTCAATGGACAGTTGTCTTCTGAAGTCCCTTAAGATAATCAGAGCAGTTTGTACTCAGAGGAAAAATTCAAAAATCCTCTGGAACAGTATTATTTGCACACAGATTGATATTAGCATTAGCTTTACTGCTGGAATAGTAGTGTTGCTCATAGCTGCTTGGAGAGAATGAATCAGAAAGAGAGAATCAAAATAAACCAGAGATTTTAGTATTACTTGTGTTTTGGATACAGCAGTCAGACATGCCACCAATGGCACTGTTGTTTCTACACTACCTCACAATTTTATTCTAGTACACAAGTTTTTGTTATTGTTTTACCAGAAGAAACTGATGGCCAATAACATAACCAATTAATGATAAAGTAGGCCTAATAATTCTGTAAAGAATTAAAACTAGAGACCAAATTTCAACAAATTAACCTGCAAATCACTCCTCAAAGAGACTATTTTAACTTTTTAACAGGAGGAAGTATCTTTCCTGACAATATCCAAGGCAATTACTCTATTTGACAAAATATCTTCATCAAGATAAAGATTATCACTTACCTATCCCTATCTCTCCGAGAACCAGTTCGCAAGCCACTACTTCTCCGCATTTCTCTCTCTCGCTCCCTTTCCCGATCTCTCTCTCCCCTATTTCGCAATCTCTGCATCAGACCTGAAGGGCAAAAAACCTCATAAACTTAAACATCTTTAGATTTTTCTCTCCTACCTAAGTTTCAGCGTAAGGAAAACTAAGGTTTGGAAGAGTTTGACAGACATCAATGAGACAGAACCATTTCACTTGAAGCAGTGATTGGGTTCAGCCAAACTTCAGAAAGGACCTGAAGTGTTTGTACCAACTTAAAAATGATAAAATACTTTAAGAGCTTATATATACTTTCAAAACCATTAAAATGTGTTTGTGGCAAGTCAGATAGAGCAGCTGTAAAAAAATATATAAGCTCTTAGTAGCTAAAATATTGACAATTATTACCTGCTGGAGAGAAGGACACTCAAAAAATCTGAGCACACCTAAAACAGACTCCTGTTGCAAGAAAAACAAGAAGTTCCTGTTTCTGAAAGTGCGTGGAGGGGGGGAAAGCCATTTCCTTGCTCCAGAGAACTAATGCATAATTTTTATGGATTCTAGGCTAAACTAACAAGAGACATCACTGGCACAAGGCCAAGTATTTCTATGTAAATAAAGCACCCAAGGTTTTTATTAATATTTTCTGTAGATTAACTGCTGTGCATCACTTACTTGTATGGGTACCCTTGTTGGCATTCTGAATGCAATCTAGATTTGGCAGTTTCTCATTTGACAGAAAAGCCTGTGCAATAGCAGTATAAAAGCTCCGTGCTACGCCGCTGCCTTCTCCAGGCTCATCCTTAAAAGTAACTTTCACTCTGTGTACGGCCATCGGAGTGGTAGCACACCTGCGACCAAAGTGATTGTTCAGCTGCCTCATGGTCTGCTGAATCAGAAGATCCCTGTCTCGATCAACCTAGTAAAAAATACCAAAAAAAATTCTTTCTTTACCAACTATCATTCTAAGAGACTTTCAGCTTCACAACAGATTTCTGGACAGTGCTCCACAGATCCAAAAAACAACTAACAAAGTGGGAAAAACTACAGAGTAATTGCAACATAACTCACAAAGTATGATTTAAGACACCTGCTTGCAGACTCTGAAATACAAATTTTTCTATCAAGTTACTGTACTAATTCAACTTCTAATGAAAGTTTATTAGAAGATTTTTTACCTCCAATGTTAAATCTCTTGATTGCTGGTTTCTAAGTTTTTCCATCTCCCTGCGGAATTTCGATTCCTTGACTTCAAAGCCACCTAATTCAGTCAAGATCTAAAAATAATAAAAAAAAAACAAGCACTAACCCCAAAATCAGAATAATTAGAGAGAGTCACAACTTAGTTGTAAGAGGAACTGTCCTTACACTGAGAAATACATACCGATCCAGGCTCTGCTCCAACATCTTCCATGAATACTCTACCAAACAACTCCAAAGAAAGGCGCCAGCGTCCCAGCAACATGTCATGAGAAATAACCATGCCCATGAAGCTACACTGGGGCCTGACAGAAAGAAGAAAAAAATGACAGATATGTGGAATCAAGTAAAATTTCAGACACATTTTGTGTACTTCAGCCTTTTCTTAGCCTCTGCATTCAACAAAGTTTTTTATTCCTGATAAACAATGACACAGTACATCACGTCTGTGCACAAAAGCACATGAAGCTGCTTTGTTTCAGCAGAAACACAAGCCTTGCTTCCAAAGGGTAATTACTCCAAAAGCACGTAACTTTTGGTGCTATGTGGAATGCACTGTTACTGGTCTCCCATCAACCAAGACCTTAATTTATTTTAAAATAGCTGTAATTTGAAGAGAGAGCAGTTTAATTCATTAAGTGTGGGCAGCACCACCAGACAGAGATGGCAAACTATGGATTCCAACTGCTCAGCCTGGCTACCCAGGACATCACAGCAGGTCTGCAGCAGGAAGTCAGGGAGTAAAGGAATTTGCCTACAGTTTGCACAGACCTCTTTGAAGACTGTTCAACTATTCACTTTAGAAGCTACTAATCTAAACTACAAGCTACAAATGTAAACTAAATTAAGCTACCCATTTTAATTTCAAAAATACTTTCCAGACTCCCAAACAGCCACTTAGAAGAGCAGCAACATTTCAAATTGTAATTTTAAACTCAGCTACCTGAAAGATGTGAGGGGTGGCCCTTCACTTTCTGTCAATCCTATCTCTGCCAACAAGCTGCTTTTCAGTTGCGCTGCAAGATCGTGAGCTGAAGGCCCTGGTTTTGAACTCTCAGATTCTTCTGTAGGCACATTTTGTTCTTCCCCTTCCTTCTTCTGCCGATTTTGCATGCTCATAACATTTTTTAAGTTGGCTGCATAAGACATTTTAGTTGGAAGAACCTAAAAGAGAAGTAAAATTTAGCTGCACTTTCAAAGCAGAGTAGAAGCTTTGAAGCACATATATTCATAGGTGTATACTTTAAATCACACAAAATGAACACTGTAATTGACCTGTTAAAACACAGTGGCCACAATCATTTCAATAAATACAAAAAAACTATTTTCCCCACTGTGTGTTTGCATTTTATATGCTTGCCAATTAATGTTCAGTCTGAAGGCAAGTCAAATCTATTGGATGGACTAAAGGAAGATTTAAATCTTTTTATCAAAAATAATTATATAATTAGCATTCTAAAATTAGCTCAATATTGTACTGCTGCATTTAAAAATACGACCTGAAAGCTGCTATAAGTCAATAATCATCAAGTTTCTATATTAAGCACACTTTCCCTAAAGACTTCAAGTTTTCACAGGCACTGGGCTTTTAAATTATCATTCTGAAAGCTACATAAAATCCTCTCTGAAAACATTAAAGTGTCTTTTTAAGGAATGATGGTTCTAGTTTAAATTACCATATTGTTTAAAATAATAAAGCTTTACATTTACCTCAAGGCAGTTTCTATCCACTGTAACTTCCACTAAGCACTTGCCACTGTTGGCAGAAGATGAGTACAGACCCTGACTGGGCCGGCCGAACAGATCCTCTTTGCGAGCATTTGGCTGAAAAACAATAAAAGAGCTCTGGGTCAATAATGCACTTCGGTGAGGAATGAAAAAGCAAACTGCAGTTTTCTTCCAAAACACCATCTCTGATGTCACCTGTAATAGATGTGGCTGGTCTGCCAAGGGGATGGCCTCTGCCAGAGGAACCTCAAAAGGATTGGGTGGAATGCAGCCGAGGAATGTCATAGAGTCTGACCGTCTGAAAAATGGATGGTTCTGGCCAGTCTCTGCTGGGAGGGTGTCATCATCTTTGTCGTTGAGTGTAGCACCTAAATATCAGAGATTTCAAATCAGTTTTCACAGTTAGAAAAAGTAAGGATTTAAAATGCCAAAAATTAATATCCTTCCCTCTTAGCTACCTGACTAGAGGAGAACCTCTGCAAATTTAGCACTTCTACAGGATGCTTCTGCAAATGCTGTATCTTTATTAATTTGCTTAGTTATAGTTTTTATTCTTTTTACTATACCTAGCTTTACTGAACATCACTCCTACATTGTATATAGGAGTAAATATTCTACCATTTTCAGCAGTTTTTCATCAGATAAAAAAGATTAGTTTAACTATGATTCAAATTTTAATGTAGAATGGTAGATAAGTAATACTGTAGTTTAGTGAGAGAGAAGATGAAAAGATGGCCCTGAAATGTGAAGCAATGAAATAGGCAATGGTAGAAGAAAACTGGTGAAGTAACAATGCTAAGAAAATCTTACTAAACCCAACTTTACATATACAAGCAGCAAAATTTACTCAAAATCTCAGCTAGCTAAAGGGAAAAAGCACTAAGAAAGTCTGGCATTTTGGTATGCTATGTTAATTTTTGTATACTAACTTTGATTGGTATCATCATCATTTTCATGTTCTGAATCTTCATTGTCAAGACCCAGTTCCAAAAGCTCACGAGTTCTTAATAAAAACATCCAAAACAACAACAAGAAAACAGAGAAGAGTAAAAAAGAGTCAATCATCTTGAAGAAATTATTTGGCAAAACATCTATATCTGTAGCATAATCAGCAAGTGTACTTAAGAGTTATACAAAACAAAAACACAACTAAAACTGAAGCACCGTAGAGAACTTCTCATTATGTACTCACTACATCACTCACACAGTTACCCTTAGAGCCACCTACCAACTTTGATCTTACAAGTTAAGATCAAAATCACCTTTGGGCATTGATGTTTGGTTTTAAACACTGTATCAATATAAAATCCTAGGAATCCTGCATTACTGGAAGAAATATACAAGTGAATACTATTTCAAAATTTAAAAATAATCTCACTGAGGTAATTCCAGAATGTAAGTCTGCAAGCTGCACATTAAAAACTTGATTTCACTATATTATACTACTGTTCTGTCAAGAACTTTGGTTACTATTAATTTCTGGCAGTTTATGCATTGTGAAACATGTTCTGAAACTAGATGAAATTGATAAACTGATAACAGACTACTAATATGTAATGTAATGGAAGCAACTGTTTGAACCACTCACTTTTAGTTGAAAATGTCTAGACCTTCACAGTTTTAAAAGCATTTCATGCAAATTTCCCAATTCTTTTATGAACAGTTATTTCACAGATTTCAGTACATGAATTTTTTTTTTTTTTTTTGAAAAGCAGCTTCTGGAAGTATGTAATTGCCTGGAAAAGAGCTAAAGCTGTGGCTAGAACTACTCAAATCAGTACAAAAAGTTGATTACTGTACTATATCATTCTTACTTGTGAAGAAACTACTGTTGATAACACTCTCTTGGTACACCTTTGAGGTCATAACATTACCAAGATAAACAGAACACAGTAAGTAACTGTGCAGTCCAATAGATATCAAAGATATTAATATCTTGTATTTTACAGTTACTAAATTTGTAGAGAAAATGTAATGTTAAGCTTGACCTGCAATATTGAAAATTAGGAGCAGAAAGGGGCACAATCTGCATTTAACTGTTGATTAGGACTGCTTGGGTACATCACCTACAAACCTAGCTAAGAAATGGGAACAGCTGGTGTAGAATACCAACGGATGGACATTTCTATTAGCATTAACTGGCATTTGAAACAAAAAAAAAAGAAAAAAAAAATAAAAAGAAAAAAGAAATCTTAAAACAACTTAAAATTAATAAATGCACCTTGTAAAATGTGATAGTTGAAATAGCAGCTTTCCAACTCAAGGACATTTTCAGCTATTAATTTCTCTCCTGTGCCTTAAATATCAGATGAGTCTCAAATGCATATAACCAAATAGAAAACAAAATCACAAAGCCCATTACATCACACAATGACATTTTCTCCAATGTCATCTCTAACATGTTTGACAGATATCTAAGTAAGGTGCTATCATGTCAAATGTATGTCTCACATCATTAACTGAGAAACTGTCCTGAGTATGTCTTTTAGAGGCACTGCTATGGAGTTAAAAATCCAACTCAAGTTTCAACAGTAGGAAAACATTTTACAGTATAAAAAGAAGTGAATAGGGTACTGCAACAGGCTTATCAAACACAGGTACATTATATACCATTACAGAAATTCTTTCTATAATATGTTACTACACACATTTATGATATGTATGTTACTACACACACCCACACACAGACATCCAGATTAATGCATCTGTTTATGTAAGATGCTGAGGAACAACAGCAATAACTGAAACAAAAGAGCTTTTTTTTTTTACATAGGTTTTGTTTCTAGGAGTCAACCTCAGTACCTTTTCCTTTCCAGCTGAGGAGTATCCAATGTTGTCTGCTGATTCATTGCTTTAATCCAATAAATAAGGGCTTGAAACACATATGCTACGTGCTTTAGTGAGCAGACATCCAGAACAGGAAGAACATCTGAGTGCTCATCGTTGTGAGAACGCATCAAGGACAGCGCGTAGTTCAGGAAATCACCACGTGCTGACATCATTCCCTGACGGGCACTGAGCAAGGTAGCACGTCTAGTGCAGGAAAAGGATTGAATCAGAGACATCAGGCATCACAGGAGAACACATATTTTATTTATAAGCCCTGTATTTCAAATGTGGATGTGAAATGTCAATGAACTCTACACAAAAATAGTGGTAACAGGCTACAAGCATAGAACAAGCAGGTCAGACGCAGTACATTGTAAACAGTTAATGCTCAAGATGAATCTAGTATGTCAGAATAAACCAAATAGTAGCAACAACACAGGAAGCCAACTTAAATCAAAACAGCAACTGCATTCCAGAGCTGCAGAATAAGATTTCTAAGATGTCTGTGAATAAGATTTGACTATAAAACTGATAATTCATACTGCATGCAGCAATCAAACTATTTTCATACCTTCTTCCTTCAAGTGTTCTCAAGCTGGCTTCCTCACGGGCTGTCATCCTTTCCCTTCTAGCTGAGTTCTGAGAAGCATGGAGAGGATGATTTGGATGCCCAGGATCACCAGCAGATGATAATGCTGAACCGTAACGCAGCTGAGCTTCAGTAGAGTCCATGATACTGACCATCCAATTCCAAGTAGGAATAAGCTTTTCTTCCACATAATTCTATAGAAAATGAGATTTAATTGGTTTTGCAAACAATAGAAGTAGGTGACAAGAATGAAATCTTCCTGATTCCCTACATGCTCAAGAATTACTGATGATCAGTTTCTGAAAGCTCTCTTGAGATTGCTGATGCACAGTGGTGGTGGTATGCAGCTCTCATGGCTTACCACTTTGATATCTATTAAGCATTCTCACCATCTCTCTCTCTTTTGGGCATCTCTTCTACTCCTCCCCACTCAGCATCTCCCAGGTGTGCACAACTTGATGATTTGAGCTTAATTCCTGACTTTCTTGTAGCATTCTTCACCCCTTGCAAATTACTCACTGAAGACAACAAAGTTAAGACCTGCACAGAGAACTATGTCTACACACAAGTCTCACCTACTAGTCTTATCTTTACTTCACCTGTTCCCACTACTGGCTCCGCAGTCTGCTTTTCTTATCATCTGCTAACTCCACTGACCTGTTGGATTTTTTTGATCCAACATTAGTCTGCTTTCTTCATTCCTCTGCATTCTGGTCTTCAAAAATATCCCTCACACTTCTAATGCACTAAAATAACAAAATGCTGTCTCAACCTTATTTCTATGTCCAAACGAAACCTCCACTGTTCAAGTTTCCTGTGCTAATACAAACCTCTTGCTGCCTCAGCTGGACAGATCTCCTGTTCACTTTTCCCATTAAAAATCTCCTGAACAAAAAATTATTTTAGCCTCCTCCATAATAAAACTACACTCTCTTATTTCTTCCCTGTTTGTTTACCCCAGTGTTTGATCCCAGAATATCTTTCTAACCTTCCTCTCCCAAATCAGAAGTCCTTTCCTGCAGCTGTGTTATACAATTTTACCCTATCACTAAGCCCAGGTACAAGTTGATACGTACTTTCTAAACACACTGGAGTCCCTCCAATCTTGTCAGTCTCTGAAACTAATGTCTATACATGAAGGGGAAGACTGCTGACGTGTATTTTCTCTACAGATGCATTTTACATAAATTTTCAAAAACAGTCAGTCAAGAACACAGTATAAAAAATACGTGCATAACATGGAAATAATGACTGTGTCCCTGAAGGAAAGGACAGTGAACAGTACATTTACCTGAACAAATCTTTAATTATTTGGCCCTTACTAACTTTCTTCTTATATAGACTCAACAGTTAATGTCAACTAGAATATGGCAACAGATGTCTAGCAGAAATCCCTAGTCAATACTCACTTAACTATTAATTACATACCAGTCAGACATTGTTTAAACAAAATCAACATAAGTTCCTTTTTTTGAAAGAATATATGTATATGAATTACAATCAATTCAGTTAAAGAAGTGACCGGAGTTACTTTAGCCCACACTCTCTCTTAACATAAGAAGAGGCTGAGAATGCTGGGAATACTTTAGATTGAAGAAACAAACTCAGGAGGATCTTACCAGTGTGTACAAACACCTGACAAAAAGGTATGAAGTATACAAAGCCAGACTCTTAGTGACACCAAGTGAATATACAAGTGGGCAACGATTGAAATACTTGGTACATCCCTTTAAATTCAAGAAAAATCCTCTTTCACTGTGAGAGCTGTCAAATATTTAATAGAGAAGCTGTGGAATCTCCATCCTTGGAGATATTCAAAATCTAAACAGTCAGTCCTGAGCAGCCTGCTCCTGTTGACCCTCAAAGAAATTTAGATTAGCCAATATGCAGAGGTCACTTTCAATCTCAACAATTCTATAATTTTACCTTAAAAACCCCAGTTGTATTGAAATTACATCTTTTTGATGAACATTTCCATGTTCTTACCTGCAAGTTAACTGCATCTTGGTATGTCAGCTTCACTGCAGCTGGAATCTGGGAGTACACTAAGTGATTGTATTTGGGAATCAGACCCATCAGGTCAGATATCTGCCGTATCACAATACTGTATGCTCTTGCTAAGCTGCTTGCAGATGTCAAATAGCTGCTTGCATTGCTGGCTTCAAGCGCTGCAGCAGCTGCTGCTGCACTTGTACTGATGGTACCACTCCGACGAAGGTTTGAGGGATCAATATAAATCAAGCCCGCTGAACTTGCTAAATACAAAAGAAAACATTACATTAATGAACTCATTTAATCTTCGCTGTGTCATTTGTGTATTGATTGATTTCATGATCAAGATTTACAGAAATAAACTTGTAAATATTACTCACATCACAACTGTAACTAGCAAATAATTACTAACTATAGTAAGCATACTCAGATCTTAACTGCAACAGATCTTTCCCTTTTTGTAAATTCAAAACTAGAACTCTAACAGTCAAGGTAGGTCAGCAGTACGGCAAAGAGATAAGATTTCATCCTTAAGAGAATAAACAGAAGCAGAGGAAGGAAAAAAGCCGGAGCTGGCATTCATGCATGCAGTTCACTGAGACTTGCCTGCTGGGGTTGATGTACTGGAGGGGGCTGTGCTGGCAGTCCTCTGGTTCTGGGTGTTGCGTACAGCCCACTGCATGGAACGGGGAGCCTGCGCGGCTCCATTGGCATGGGAGCTGTTTGTGGTTCGCTCCAGGGGCTCATCAAGCATGAAGGTCTCCTGCTCTATGTCATCACTCTGACTGCTGCTGCTATCAGAGTCACTGGAATCATTTGACTGAGAGTCATCTTCAGAAAAAAATGCTGGAACACTGCTAGCTCCTGTTGAGAAAAATAAGCAAAAACTGACAGCTCCACACGTGTGCACATATACGTGTATCATGTCAGCATAGACTTCTTCCATGAGTAATGACACTATACTAAAAAGGTTCAAATACCACTATTGAAAAGGTTTAATAAATTATTATTATAACATACTGCTAATTATATACAGGTGTAATGAAAAAGCAGTATGATTACTTACACTTCAAAATACAAATTAAGAAGTAACTGGATTTAAAAATACTTTACTGATTCTACTCCTAGGAGAAGAATTCTAAAAATTATGTTTCCAAACTGGACAGTAAGGTAGTTGCTCTCAAACACCTCTACAATGAGTGCTCAGGTTTTATGTATTGATTTAAACCATAAACCATTGTTTTCAACTACTACACTTGAAAATAAGTGAGACTATTTAATTTCACTACACAAGAGCACATGACAATTTCAAACACATGCAGCTGCTCCAAAAGAGCAAAAAATGTAGGTCACATCTTAATCCATTTCCTTGTCCAAAAAGTCTGCATGATACCTTACTATTAGAGCAAAGGAAAAGCAGGAAATCTAGGGAAGGAGGAGAGTACTTACTCCTAATATCTAAATTTAACTAGCTAGAATAGACCCAAAAAGATGTGGTGTACCTGCTTCTGACCCAGCAGTAGCTGCAGTGACAACACTTCTGCGCCCACTGGCATTGTCCTGGTTACTGTGGTTACTCTCACTGTCACTTTCTGTTTCAGCAGCAGCCAGCAAATCCAACTCCATATCACTGCCTATAAAAACAATGGACAAAGCATCTCATGTTTAGAAGATAAAATTATAATTACTGTGGTGACTCATATAAGTCAGAAACAAACCCAGACACTCTTACTACAGCAGAAGTTAATAGATATGCAGGGGGGGTCATAAAAGCAGTGCAGACACCCAGCAATACCTGGAGCATGTTTTCTTATTTTCCAGCAATTAGCCACCCATTCTCACTCTGCACTGCACATGTATATTCAACACACAGGGAAAATAAAGGCTTTTAGGATTCAAAATAAGTCACTCCAGCCACAACATTCCACAACTTTTCATACACATGTACTAGGACAATTTACCATATGCTGTTTCAATAGTATTTAAGGAATATTTGAAAACTCTATAAAAACTTATTCAATATACAGCTTCTATTCCAGTTTTAAGCTTTAAGAATTAAATGTTTGAATATTCACCAAATCAGTAAACAGATTTACTATATTGTAAATGGATTGACTGGAAACACAAAGCACAGACAGAAAGAAGATAACTTTTTTAAATCATAGCTTTGGGCCATCTAACCCCAAACTAAGTAATACAAGACAAGTCATAATAATTTCAAACATTTTCATACAGGATTGATTAATTATGTCTACAAATTATTGAATCATAATTTAGTACTTTGTGATTAGTTTGAGAATTAGCTTGCCAGGATTCAAACTGCTTTTGAGAACACATCTACCATTGTCATGGTTTGACGCTGGCCCAACCATCGACAACATTTTTCAGTAGTAAATACAAAAGGTAAAATACACTGTTAACCAAGAATATAATAACATCTGATACCTTTGGGAACTTAATATTTTCTACTCAACCAGAAAAAGTTCATGTAGTTGCCTACTACATGTATTCTCTAATTTTATACATCTCCTTCTGTAAGATGAACAGTCTGGAACCCTTGGATTCTCTCTACTCCTGCAAATCTCCCAAATCATAATCACTGGGGACCCAAAGATGCTTTTCTTTTTGGTGCATAGTTTTCTCACTCAAGCAGTAAATGTGCAGGATGTACATTATACATACCATCCTCATCATGCTCATCATGCTGTCCTTCTGCTTCAGCATTTTCTTCACCATGTTCTTCCTGTTCATCATGATGGTCTTCTTCACCTGCCACCCCCTCAACCACCTCAACCTGGAAAGAGATGGTAATATTATGCCAGACTATCTTCAATATCAGAGAATCTATGAGTTTTCCAAAACAGAGTGCAAAGTTTGATTTAAAAAAACCCCATCTTAGAAAGATGAAGATGACCTCAAAATTGAGCTGATATGAACAAAAAAATGAACTTACAGCCACAGTAGTTGTACGTGGCTGTACAGTTTACAGTGTTGTAAATAAATAAATATATTTATTTATTTACAAATAAAACAGCTTTGGACATTAGATTTTAATGCTATAAGGATAAAACTGACTACAAAATCAAAAATTAGCTTCTAAACACTGAAGAGGTATTATCTGCTATCATCTCCTGAAAAACCCTCTAGCTCTCTAACAGAACCTACATAATAGCTGTCATGTGCTGAAAGACTTTAAAACTTTTTTAACAGAGAGAAATAAAATAGAAAACAACAATTACAAAGTTCTATTAAAAATGCTTACAGCACAGTAAGATTTCATGAAGTGCTACTTAATATCTTTTTCAAATCAGATGCATAGACTTCAGATTCAGATGTCAAAGCATGGGCTAATGTATTAGGTCTGCTATATTGAGAAGAAAAAAAAAGTACAAAAATAAAACTGACCTCTTCTACATCAGCTGAAACAATATCATCCTGTTCTTCATCCCTGCCACGAACTGGTTGTGACTGGCTGATTCGTCTTTGCTGAGGATTCCTTATTATGTAGGATGACTGAGATTGACTAGAACTTAAAAGAAAAATATATAAAAATAAATCCTCAAAAAAAAGTCGATTTGGACCTCTGGTTATCACTTAATGCAAAGCTAACAAAAACTCCAAAATAAAACCACCTTTAGGAAGTCTTTGAAAAGTACAGATAGTAAGCTTTAATAAGTTTTACCTGCTAGACTGGTCAGATGATGGTCTGGGTGGCAGAGGTTCCACAGAAAACAGTTCTTCACTTCCCTGCATGGCATCTATACTAGTGCTAGCAAGGGTAAAGGGTGCTGTAGGACGTGCAATTCCCATCCTGACTGGAATAATTAGAGATTCTGCTACATTGCACAACTCTTCAACAGCATAAGGCAATAATGCCTGAAATACACGTTTACACTTTCCAATTGGTTGTGGAATAAAATTGCTGAGGGATAAAATACAGAAAGATAAATGTCAAACACATTTTTTTTTCCCAAAAACTTTGTGGCAATATTAATTGTCCTAATTTTTTTCTCAAAAAATAATTTTAAGAGATACATGCATTTGTGTGTATAGAAACAACATGCACCTATTCAAGTCAGTGAAAAACGTTTATCATTCAATAATTCAAGACTGAGGCTTGATATCTAAATCTACTACTGACAACCAACCATACACTGTAATTTTAATATGTTTAGAAAAACTATTTCCAAAAACTCATACACTATAAACAAAAAGTTCGGTATGAACATGTAAGTTTAACAAACATTGCATTAAGAAATTACATGACATACCAGCAGCTATTGTGCATCTTTCCAAGTCTGTCTACAGAATACAAAATAATTCAGATGTTTCTGCCTATTGTTGATTTTTATCAACTCATTATATAGGGGAAAAAAGTAAATAAAGGAAAAAAACCACCACAACCAACACACATCTTCGCCACTTACTTTTTCTTTTTGGAGGAAGCCATCTCCACACTAAGAATGACAAAGACTCTTGCCACAGAACGCAGGAATCTCATTGTAACAGCAATAGCTTCTTCTCTGCGGCCTGGTGTATACTTGTTCTGTAATTCCTTCACCAGAGTACCCAGCAAAGTGTCTAACAGCTGAAGAAAGAGGTCATTACAACTCATTAGTTGCATGCAATTTTGAAGCATCAAACAAGAGAGATTAAGACTCAAAGGAGATCACAGTCATAACAGTATAAATTCACAAAGCCATGATTAACTTGAAGTTACTTTCAAATTAGTTTCCGAACAAATGACCTGAGATACCTTACAATATCCTATTATCCAGAAAGTCTATGTAAAACATGCCTAAGAGTGCTTACCAAAATGTCTGCTGTACATTTGACAATAAGGCAGTGTGTAAAACAGTCCAAGCGAATAGTTCCACTTTGCTGATTAAGGTAAACTTGCTCTTCAGGCAGAAGATGACCTATTCTACTGCTTGCACTAAGACTTGGAAAAAACAAAAAGAAAAGAAATAAATATATGTAAGCCAGCAGGTGTCAAGTATCAGATCAAACTTTACATCAACAACTATGTATAGATACACACGGGTCTTTATTTTCCTGGGAGCCAAACATGATCATGGACTTCAGTGCATTCCAGTCTTGTAAAACACGTTCCAGAGCTAGCTGGGCAAAACGAGGAGGCTCTAAATCATGATCAGGCATATCAGAATCTAGAAAGATAAAACAAACAAAAAAACCAAGAAAGCATAAGGAAGAGATACTGAAATATGGAATCTGCCATTTATTTCACTGAAACAGCTCTTACCTTCAGGATTTGCAGTTTTACGATTGCGATCTTCCCTGATTCTAGGTGGTCTGTACTGGCAGTGTTCTACAGTTTGCCTGGCAACTGTCTGTACTAAAAACAACAGCAGATGTTCTCCCCTGTAATGAAAAAATTGTTAGTGGAAATACAATATACCACATATATTTAGAAAATAATTTTTTTAATTCTGCCCTAGTCAATGCCAACATGAACTTGCCTGCTATTTGGCATGGTAACAAGATTTGTGGTGGTAAGCAGGCGGTAAAGGAGATCAAGGCGAGCAGACTTTTGCCCAGCAATTAGTGTTTTACACTTGCACTTTTCCCAGCAATCACAGTAGGCTGTTGGAGATGTTCGTTTGAGCCTACAAGAAATAGAAAAGGTGAACTGCAACACTGTCCAGTAAGATACCAAATCTTTTCTACACAACCTGAGGGTGTTAGTCTACATGCTTAGATTTCTTTCTGCAGTTTTTTGTTTCTGATAGTAGCAAAATGCCAAAACCTAGCTTAAAAAAGAGAAATATGGGTTTTATATGTGGCAGCACTTGACGTTTGTCATCCACATTTCCTACACTCACCTTAAGAGGGCAGTTTAACTACACAGCTTTTCATACTGTCTTAGTAAAACACATCCAAGGTCATTTATTCTTCCCTAAAACAGCCTCCATCCAAGAAAATTAAGCTGAAAATACTCAAGACATGCAGTAAAATCTCAGTAACTGTTATGTTGCTGAGAATATCTTTATAATTGTATTTGTTAGCTCATTATAGCTAGGATATTAATGCTGTAACTTTTACACCCTGCAACAGCAGCACAGAACACAAACAGCTTCAAAGCTTTGGGCCAGGTTGATCTGAGATTTCTTGATTGTTTGCTCACTTTTCCCTCTGTTACAGTTGATTTTTAGAAGATTAATATCCTACATTTCTTTCCGAAAATTCCTAAGAATGATCTGTCACCAGGATTCATAAAACACTGAGGGGCACCCAAAATGAAAACACAGCATTATTTAGATATAATGTTCTCACAATATTATGCACTTTGAGAATTACTCTTTTACTCTAAATACTACAAAATGGAAAGTACAAAACCACTTCAGGTTACTCTTTCAATTCTGGCCTATTAAATAAATCTTACACAGTAGATACAAAACTATTTCATTTATCTTCTGTTCTCTAAGTTTGGAACACTTCAAACAATGAAAAAATTTATTAAGCATCAGTAAACAAAGGAAACCACAAAATACTGATATAATTTTAAGAAATAGAACACAATACTTACTTGCAGTCATGTCCTTTGTGACAGACCCTTGCACATTCTGTGCAACAACAAAGTGATTCCAACAGACCACATGTTCGGCATTCAAATATATCCTAAAAAATGGAGGGGGGGGAATATTATGTATCATTTTTTCCTTACAGTGCTTGCAATCTCATGCTAGTTCAGGTTACAATGAAACTGAATTTGTTTAAATTGATGCCTAAACTCAGAAGTAGGTCAGTTCTGGAAAGTGAAACTTAGTTGTTATGTTAGAATATTCAGTGATTTCAAAGAGCCATGTCCATCAAAATTCCTGCCAAAGTTAGCCACAGGGGAAAAAGCCACACCCAGTAATAACCATGTTGTGAGGAATACAGTCAGCTTTGACACTACATAGCAGTTTGGGGAGGCAGTACTTACACCAGACTTAAAAGTCACAGAAAGTTAAACAATGCAATTAATAATTTAAAAATCAGATTAGTAGACTAACACAATACATGGCTGAAACACATTCCTATTTGCTTAAAAAAAAAACAAAACTTACTTGGTTAATATGTTCTGCACCAGTCCAGGTAAAACTGCATGTATCATTACAACACAAAACATACAAAGGAGAGTCATCTGGATTTGTACCAGAAGGACAAACCATTCCCATAAACACATCATCTTCTTTTTCACTGGAAGTTGCTTCAGCTAAAGTAATAGAATAACAGTGTTAAAAAAAACCCCGCCCAAAAAACCCCAAAAAATATCCAGCAAAAGAATCCATTCTTGGTGGATGTTTGCCATTACAAAATCTCATACAGCATTAGAAGTTTGAATAAAACCTGTTAGAGCTTTTTGAGAAAACTTTCTGCTTGTCACATTATTTCTTATAGAAGCCCCTGCAAATTCCTGACTGAAAAACACCATTACCTCTTCCCCAGTTTTAAATTCACTAATTCTTTTGTCAATTCAATGTATCACCATTCTGAAGGACTATGAACCATATTATTAAAAGAAGTATTCTTGTCCCACACGAAGTCCTACAGAACTGCGGTATGACAAGGTCTAATGTGCTTAAGTTTTTCCCCTAAAGTCAATTTCATGTATTTCTCCCAAAAAACTAAATACCAACATTACAAGATAGTCACAAAATATTTGTTTGTATATAAGCCTTTTCAGGAACAGGATCTAGCTTGGCATATCACTGTATAGCAGGTTTTTTGAATTTCAACAAAGAAGTTCCATGTGATACAACTGTGCTACCAAAAAATAGTACCTTAATCCACTTATAAAACAGTGACATGCCAAAAATACTATAAAGAACACAAAAGCTAATATTCATAGAAATCTACTGCAATATACAAACTGCAAAAGAGAAAGATAATCCACAATAGCAAAATTTCCAAAACATGCAGCAATCTATAGTGTTAGTAATGACTCTGCACACATGCCAAAGTTTAGAAGGAAGCCCCACACCTGCAGTCACTAAAACTGTTGTACCTTTAGCAATCTTCTGTGCAGTTTCTAGAATTGTAATTGCAGCAGGATATGCCCGGCCACTAACTGCTGACATAAATGGTGTCATGCCTCTCGCATCCCTAGGCAAAAAAAACCCCAACAGACAAGTTAAAACACCGAGTTTTTTCATTGTAACAGGAGAAGTAGGATGCAAATACACGAAAACTTAGCACCACTGAGTTTGTGCAAACAGAAAAAACACAGAGTGAATAAGCAGTCTTGTTTATTTTACTCCTCTGAAACAGACATACTTTTAAAGGATGGCAGGACACAACACAGCGTATTCTAACATTCTCAATTTTAACTAACAGGCCTTGATGTAACCTTTTTTAAAAGGTTTCTATGTAATTGATTTAAGGTAGTGTAACATTACAAAAGAACTGTCATGAAAATCCTTACTTAGCTGACAGCAATTCTCGAAGATAAGGCTGTAGAACAACACTATCACACAGCAATTTGAGTATGAAGTGAGCATTTGCCTTCCGATCCTTCGATTCCACTACAGATGGTTCTGTAGAAGGACCTGCAGTAAGGAAAAAAAATTGCAGAGAAACTGTTTTTCCTTAAAAAATGACTACCTGCTAAAAGCAGGTAGTTCACTGTGGTGAATAACTGGTAACTTGACTATTCAGTGGTTTCAGCAATACTTCAATGAAGTACTGTAAATTTCAGTTCCAAATTATTTTTGAAATAGAGAGGGTAATCCCAATTCCATGCTAATTTCCATAGTTTTACATATTTGTCACTCTCCATGTATATTTTTACATAAACATAGTACGGTGCTTCATTTACTTTCTGCACACTTGAGAGATTCTGCTTCAATCCAATCTTCATCAGTTAAGAGGCATTTTCATATGGCAGAAAGTCTGTGCAAGCAAAGACAGCTTTTGAGCTAATTTCCATTCTAAAGCATAATCAAATAAGCAGGATGTCCTCACCTGGAATTGTGGAGGTGCTGGGTCCTTGGCCGGTGCCAGTCGCTGCTGTGGTAAGAGATCCCACAGCGGGGGCCAGGATAAAATCAATGTCACCATCTTTCAGTAAACAGAACAGCAGGATGTATATCAATACATAAAAACATCCCTAACAATATGCTCTTGCTGCAATGTCTAACACACTGCAGGTTTTCTGTATTAACTGGCAATCTTTCCCACAAACGGCCACATTCCTAGGTCTGTAATGTAACTCAGCATTACAAAGCAGACTTCCCAGCAGTTTGACACCAGCATTAACAACACATATACTGGATTAAAAACCAGCTGTTAAGTCTTCAGTAAACTCTTCAAGTTATCTCAATGAACACTTGTTACCTTAATGGCATTGGACAGATGACAGTGTGAGACTAAAATAAGTTATTATTCACCTTAAAAGCCATCAATTCTTTACCAAATCTCTCCTTCTACAGTCTAATGTGATATATGAGCAGACTTACCTGGATCCATTGCAGGAGGATCTGGAACCCAGCTGGGAGGAGCTATTGGTGGAGAAACTGGGTCTTGGTGATCACTTGATGAAGCACCAGCTTCATGTCTGCCCAATCCAGCAGCTCTCAAGGATCTTCTCATCATTTCCCTTAATCTCAAACTAAATACAAAACCAAGGCAGAAATATTAACATTTTCATTTATAATTAGAACACATTTAAGAAAAAATTCACATTGAAAAAGGAAATTAAATTCCTCTTATCACCATTTTATTTCAGTATAAGTAAGAATGAGCCAAGAGGTATTTTTGCTTATATTTTGTTGCACCAGAATGTTTTAGCCCTGGAAGAGGAGTCACTCAGCAACGCTTCAAGTCAGATCTAAACCCAGAACACATCCCTAGGCACCACATCACTGCCTCTTGCAGACAGCAGCTGATGGGCATTCTTACTGCTATCTGACATTCTTTTTAGCCCAAGCTCATTGCCAGGAGTGTTAAGCTTTTGCAAGGATTTGCTCTTATTGCTACTGCTTTTTAATATCTAATTACAAACAGAGGTTAATGAAAGGATTAAAAAATGGGCCTTGATAGAATTTCTTTTTAATGACTGCTTAGAATAAAATGAATCAACTTAAATTCTTCCCCAGTGGTGTTCTGTTGGTCTCACTATTATTCATCTGCTTAAGTGACCATCTCCCTTAGAAATTCTCTTAAAACAAGCCTGGCCACCACCACAGTAGTTCTGTCATACTTAATACTTCTTGGTAAAGAACACCAAAGCTTATCCTCAAATTCCTTTTCTCCACAAGGAGGAACATTTCTACTTCACAACTGACAGACAAAGCATGAACCCCAGAAAAGAGGATTAGTTTAGAAATATCCCACCATTAGTTCTCATACAAAAAAAGGTTCAAAAAAACACTAGAGCTCTAGTTTTGTGCTTAAAGAAGTGAAATCCAATTTTAAGCTAGCAACAGGGGCCAATTCTTAAGCTAGACTGAAGAAAAGAATTAATAACAGATTGGTAATTAATACAGAAATTAGCATTCAGAAAACAAGAAGAAAGCCATTACTCAGTTTACCTCCTGCTGCTTGATGATCCTGCCCTATTTCCTGGACCATTACTTGACACAACAGAGATTGCATTTGCAATAGCTTCCACAGCTGAGAGCCTTTCAGCAAACGTGTTCCTCTCAGAGCGCTCTGCTTCTGAAAAATTAAGAAAATTCAGTGCTAAAATTTTACTTGGGAAAATTATAAGAAAGGAGTATAAAATATGGAACGTCACTATTATTTTTTCCCCGTTTAGAGAGACAAACTAGGCTCATATACAAATTTTTATTTTGGATGAGCTTAACAATGATTCTGAACAAGCTTTCAGCATCATCAACAGACAAGGTCCTATCATGTAAATGATTCTAGACACTTGCTGAGTCAAGGCTTCAAAAAAGCCTTGATAAAAATTATAAAAAACAAAGAAAACAAAATACAAACAAAAACAACTATAAAAAGTACACAAAAACAAATAAAGAAATAAAACCACCAAAACACCAGACCAGAGAACAAGAAAACAAACCACACTTCACAGTGAGCATCCATGAACAATGCAAATGTGTGGGCTTGTAATATACACACTCCAGGTATGTACCTGCTTAGGAGAGCTATGTTTGGAGTATAAGAAGGCAGTACAATCAGTTTATATCAGAAAGAACTAGCATTTCTTCTAACTTCTACAACCCTAAGCATCATAACACCTACCAGTTTTACTCGTTATGACGACTGAATTTTGTGAAGCGTGATACAGAATATTAAAGCAAGATACAGATGATTATTTTGGTACAAAGTAGACAGAAACTGTGTATTTCTGAACAAAGAAAAGTATATTCTTAAGGTGATTCTGCTTGTTCTTTCAGGACATGTCTCAAAGTTGCAAGGGCTAATGCTCTTGCAACTCACTTTCTATTCAAAGGCTTTTCAAACTGAGAGTCACCATTCCCTGCACACTTATTTTCACAAGTGACAGTATTAAGGCCTGGACAGTTCCCTTTTTTCTTTCTTTTTTAACAGGAAAGTGCTATTAATACCTTTCAGTCAAAGAATGAAAAGAATAAGGTAATCTGACAGTGTGTGTCAGCTGTTACAGTAAGGTTATTCTTTAAATATTTCCACTCACCACTACCCTAAGTAAAAGATATCCTTGGTGTTGCTTGTTCACAAGCATGTGCAGGTTTCTTAGACAAAGATCACCAACTGCTCAAAGCAGACAACTACTAAACAGTTAGCAGTGAGAGAATACTGTTCTTGTGCCCCTAGCTACAAGTTGATTCATAGTTGTAAAAGAATTGCCGTGGTATTTGTGCTGTACTCCTTTCTCAGACTCACTAGCTCTCATAACTCACAACCCATCACTTCTGGACCTCTCACACAAGGGGGTCACAGCTCTGGAGAGCGATCCCTCAAGCAATACAACCACTCTCTGCATCAGAGGTTTCACCTGTTCTGGAGAAAGTGATCTGTAACTGAATTTTCACTGTTCCACTAACAAAGTTAGCATCTGTTTTTGGAGAACCATCAATTGTATATGCTTTGGCTCTAATGGGTCATTTGCTGTTCTGTTGTCTAATGAAATCTCTGCCAGTTCTCCAGGCAAAACCCCTCAGTTCTTATGTGTTCAGTGACATTAGCTGAAATTCAGTATCACAACTTTTTTATGATTTCACATGTTTTGGACATTTCTTTTATAGATGCTTTTCCCAAGATCCCTTCTATTGGCAAGACTGAGGATGTATCAATTCACAGAAGCAGAGCAGCTTTCCCCCAGCTTTTCAGCTCTGGGACCACTTTTTCTGCAATTCATTTATCATTTATCCAACACTGCAGGAGCTACAGCTAAACTAGGCACAGGATGTGAGAAAGAAGAGAAGGAAAAAAAAGCTTATCCCAGCCCTCAATATTTCCTTTCTGGCACTTAAGAAGAAATCTGTATGAACAAGAGTGAAGAATCTCAAGCAGGTACTAGCTGGGAAGTGGCACTAAATTGCTAAGGAATTTTTAAGAAACATCATGCCTGTACGTCTGGAATTGCAGCCTTTACTTCTAAATCCAACTTCTTTTACATTTTAAGAGATGACCATGTAACTCACAGACAGCAACATAAGTCACCACTGCCCTCCAGATGATAAACAGAAAATAAGCTTGTCCTAATATCCATCACTAACAGTTACAGTGGAAGCTAAATGTGACCTGAATCCAAAGACACAAATCTCCTTCAAGGACAAGTTTTATGAGGGAGAAAGAGAGAGGCAGAGGAGTGTCACAAGTCTATCAGGTTCATGTTTTTCATTTTCCATAAAGTTAGATTACACCCAAATGAAATTACTGAAAAAAATGTCAAGGTTGCAAAGACAAGCACTCAAATTAGGAAAAGTCAGATTAAGTTTGCCCATGCATCCTTATTTCAACTTCCTTGTGTGTTTATAGTAACACAATCTTCAGTTACACAGTTTGGTTTTGTTTGTTTATTTTGGTTTGGGTTTTTTGCCTCAGATTGTTTTGTCTCCCCAGCAACAAAACCCCTGCCTCAGTCAGTGCACAGGATGGACGACACACTGGAGATGAAGGGTTGTACAGAGAGCAGGCTGTTTATGCCTTGTTTGCTGCAGCCTTAGGGAGGGGTGTAGTAAGGCAGCAACAGCTCAGGAAGGAGAGGAGGAAACACTGTGTTGTGTTTAATGACACTGAACATTGCTCTGGAAAACCAGAACCTATTTGACACATCTATCAGCACACAGAACTTTGTGAAACAAGTTTTTACAGATGATCGTGATACATTTTACTCATTTCTGGACACCTAAAAGGTGCTTGACTCACAGAAATAATTAACATTCACAGCACAACGAAAACTATGATTAATCCAGTCATAGAACTCAGTGTTTTGAAGTAACACCTACTCAAAATCAGGCCCTAGGCTTCTCAAACAGAATGCTCAAAATTAGTTAATAGCTTTGAATACAGAAAAACTTCAAGCTATAATAAAACTCCAAGCAAGAGATGAAAAAGCTGCACATTACCCCCATTTTATAAATAGGGATATGAGGAACAATTAAGGTCTATAAATGACTAAAATTCAATGACAGCACCATACAAAAATCCCACAAGGAAGTTCATTCATTATTCAGTGCAGGGTTTGTATGGTGTGCAAGAGTAAGGAATGGGGCCACACACTGAATGATGAGGATAAAAAGAAATATTGAATAGCTACCCATTCGGTGAGCACCGTCCATCTTGTGCACTGAATGAGGTAGTCCTGTGGAAAAAATAGTATGATGGTGTAATTAAAGACCATTCCACAATGCATGCCCATGTACAGCATCTGGGTAAACTTAATTCTGCCATTCCCTAATTTCTGAGTGCTTGACTTAGCAACCTTGTTCTGTTAACATGCTTTTTACATAACAGTATTTAACAGACATTTTAAAATTGTGTCAGTAACTGGCATTAACAGGCTTTTCTTCCACATTTCTTAAAACATATCAATGACAAGTAGCATTTCTAATTGAAGCTATTAACATATTCTACAACACTTCAAAATTATTAAATACCATTTCTCATAAATTTTACTAGTGATATAAAGGGGACACTAATGATACAAAGGTAGAAGAATACTTTTTTCATGTATAATTAACTTGTGAATGTCAAAAGTTTTTACAGTCAATTTAAACAGCTTAGTGCTCCTAACTATTGAATTCTTTAAAAATTCTCATAAAACTTTATGAGAGTAATAAAAATGTTGTCTTAGCACCTTTGAAAGGCCAGGGTACATTTTAGGTGCTAAATTTTAATATAACCATACATGAAGAATGCAGCCTTTATTTCATATTTTCTTGAAAATCCATGAAAATATTAATTTCAAATTATTTTCATTATATTGTTGAGCTCACCCTCTTCCTCTTTTGTTTCCTTGTTGCTGGTTGGAAAGCATACAGACACACAAGCATGCAGGATATTACGGTTTCCATCGCATCTGTGGCCAAGGAACGTCTGCAGCATCTGTGGATTCTGATCCAAGACAACTGCTTGCTCAAGATTCATCAGGTATTGTCTGCAAGCCTCGTAGTCACATCGAAGAATGTGCTGCATCAATGTTTGTTTCTATATTCAAAAGAATAAAATATTTCAGAAATGTGAAGCACAAGAGGTGGATATAAGCTCCATAAATACTTCTAATTTTCTTCTAATTTTGAAATTAATAGGAAGCTCTTCATCTCCAGCACTGGCTGGAAGTTACTGCAGGAGCTGTTCAGATTATTCATCATCTCAATTATAGCACTGTTAAAAACAGAGTTGTGTGCATTCAGGCACAGACAAGCAAAAGGAACAGAGCAGCAGATGCCATCAGGCTCATAAAAGCATTCCTCTGGCTTCACAGTTGGATTCTTAAGATAGATTACTTGCATTTCATAGCTCCATGTAACGTGAGAAAAGTGATACAACTGAAAAAGCTTAAGGATGTACGTGAATGAGTTCTAACCTAGTTCTTTTTAAACATATGATTTATGTGCTGAGAAGTGAATGATTAGAAGCTGTTGAAGGTCTGGGAAGTTCACCCCATATAAAACCAGTTTTTCCATAATGACGGAATACTACTGCACTGTGAAATCCATCTCAGTCTAACAGGTACACAGTACCTCCGGGGGGCAGCAGAACACACAGCAGAGCTAACAAACTACTGACAAGATTTTACAAGTATGACATATAAATTCACAGCAGAACTACTCATACAACATCACTGATGAGGACAGAACTCCACAGGTGTTTCAAGTGAAAAAACCTTCACTTTCCTCTCCTAGTTTCCTAGTATATGCTCCAAATAGGTAATTTTAAAATAATAGAAAAAAATAAAGAAGTATTGCATTCTCAGGGACCCAACCAAAACAAGTTGTTGGATCTCTGAGAAAAACTGCGCACCCATGACACAAATTAAACTGCACGGTGTTAGCAGATATAAAAAGGTAACAATTTCAAAATCAATACCTAAAAAACCCTACTAATTAAAAGCCTGATAGAGAAGTCATGCATCCCCCCCAAAAAAGGGTCTTTCACTTTACTTGGCAAATTTGTTGGTGTTTTTGTGTTTCTAAGAGAATCTTCAGTTGAAATTAGCTTCTTTGAAATAGTGAAAACATAAATCAGTATCTAAACATGAATCTGCTTTAAGCATAACTTTATAATAACAAGAGGTAAAAAAATCACACAATTCCGTAGCAGAGAAAATATTTTACCTCAACAGCCATAATGATAATAGCAGCTTTCTTTTTGATGGTCGAGTTAGCAGGAAGATTTGTTAAGGAATGAACACCCATTCCAAGACTACTAATAGGTGGAAGATCAAGCCAGTCAGGGTCTCGTATCCCACCCATACAATCTTTTGCCATTGGATAGATTGTACCATTTCCATCTCTAAGAATAATAGGTGATTCCTACATTTGGGAAAAAAGTTTCATTATTAAGTCTCCACAATTTATAAATATTATCCTTCCCAAAAGATCCAGTTCTTGACTGACAACAATTACAACAGTTTACCAAAGATTCTCATTTATGTCATTAACTCCTATCATTGGAAGTCGTGTAACATAAAATAGGAAATTCCCTTTTGCAAGTGCCTGAAACATGTTTAACATAATAAACATTACTAGAAATATCTTCCTTCTGATAATCATTTATTGATTAACATTACCAGTGAAACAAATAGTAACTATACTTTTAGCTTACTTAAATGCTTCAAGTAAAGTTGAATATATTGAAATGAGACATTCAAATTCAATTATTTTGCAAAAACTGTTTCTTTTAATTATCCTAAAGAAAGTATACCACATTTGTGGAAGAGTTGAACAAACCCTCAATCATTTTTAGTGAATCTGTACTTTAAGTCAATTACAGATTAATTTTTTTTCTTTGTTAATATTTCCATTTATTCTCAAGAGTGGATTTATATCTGACCCAGCTCCAAAATATACCTAGATCACATTCCAAAACACAGCTAGATAACAAGTTGATACTAATCCAAGAACCATTCTGTCACCTTTTTTCTCCCCTTTTTTACATTCAAGGTAGAATTTAATAAGATGTGCTTAGGTAAGTTGTTTGCTATTGCCCTTATGCCACCAAAATATTAAAGGTAGCAGCAAGTTTTTCATAACTTGTTTGAAAAACTATTTCTTTGCCATATTTTGGAGAAGCCTTACAGAAGGCTGTACCATCTCATTCAAATATGACAGATGTGCAGTGAGGTTAAACGATTGAGACACAAACCCACAAACCTGTCCAGCTGTAAAAATAGCAACACTTCTCTCATTCTGACCCAGGAATGCAATGCTGCTAGTAGGGAAATTATTTTCCTGTTCAGCCTTTCCTGTGGCAAGGTCAAATATGCAGTATCGAACCCAGTTCCCAGTTTTCAGAACTGCATGCACTCCTTCAAAAACACATGAAGAAAAAAGTTAATGTTTTATGGATGGCATCCAGTAAAAGAACTCCCAACTAAAGCACTTTCAAGAAAGAACTAATATCAATGGAATCACCTGTTTATGTCACTTTGAAAGCAGGTATTTTTCACTGGGATGAGAGACAGGTAATGAAGGAACCAACAGATCTGGACTAACGGGGTAAGTCCTACTTACCTTTTGAATCTACATTTACTGCTAGGATCTCTGTTTTTTCAGGAATACACAGCTTTTTGGGTGTTCTTTGAAAACAGTCAGGAACTTTTGGAGTTCCACCAGTTTTTACAACCTGAAAACAGATGTAAAATTTTAAGCTGCAATTAAGCACACACAGTGCTGACACTTGTAAATACTGATTTTCCTCCATGTTTCACAAACACATACCTGCAGTTCATCTATCCTGAGCAGCCTACAGTCTTGGAGGAGAGAAGAGGGATCAGGATCGGAGTTAGAACTGCTCTGACAGTTTGCATTATTGGAGGTGCCTGGAAATTTCACAGCAACATATGCACCATCCACTTTTAGCACCTACAGGCAGAACACATTAGAGTTTTACCAAAAGGCTGAACAGAATCTGATTTGCTTCAAAACAAACCACACATTTTTCAGGGAGAGGAAAAAATTTGCAATATCCAGTGATAAAATTGTATAGCTCTTGGTCATTAGACTTGTCATTTTGCTAAAATTACCGAAATTTGAAAAACTTGGATTTCCCAATGACTTCATAAGCATCCTGACTCATATCCAAGGTCCCTCCATTTCAGCATCCTACATCCAAGAGAAGCCAACATCAACTGACTAGAGAAGCCCCTGCTGGTACTCCCCTGGTCTCTTTACAACTTCCACCTCCTGGAGGACAACTTCATGTTGAATGGCAAAGATAGACCTTTCTCTTATTGACTTGTGCAATCACTTCTGGAAATAAACATTATTCTTGTGGCAATGAATTCCAAACTTTAGCCAACAATTCAACAACAACAAAGTCTACATTGAGTCTCCTCCTTCAAGTGCCCATTAGATCTTATATTACAAGATAAAGGAAAAAAACTTTTTTTAGCCCCACTTGAAAATTTTTTGTGCTCTTTCCTCAAAAGGACTGTACACAGTAGAAAAAAAGACTTGTTAGTTTACTGGTCTAGCACCTGTTCTGTACACTCAATGATCAAGTTCTTCACTCAGTCCCTTAGGACTGAAGGATTCACACAAGTGTATCCAGATGTTCTTCATGTGTATGTGTGTATGTGTGTGTGTGTGTGTGTGTGTGTGTGTGTGTGTGTGTGTGTGTGTGTGTCTGTTGCTCTCTAGCCCCCCAAGGAAACAGGAGGTATTCACCTCTACACTGACACAGGCATTTCCAAGACTGTAAGCATCTATAAAGAGTTGCTGCCATGCATATCTAATCATGTCAAAACAGGCTTCCTTGATACAGGAACTACTCGTGCTATCACCAAACAGCAAGGCCCTTTGAATTTCCAGCTGACCATAGTTTTCCCAAAACAAAAACAAAGCTAAGGCGGAGGTGGGGAAAGAAGAGACAATGTTTTAATTATGAGCAGAAATAAGAACTCTGTATGCTCTCAGTCTTGATCAAAACTAGATATAAGCAACCATCACTCATTAATAAGCCCTAATTTCTCAACAGTTTCTACACAGAAAGTGCTTAACAAACAAAAGTCTAGATGTAACTAATCTAAAAGGTCTTCAACAATAAAAAACATGTCTCAAATTTTCAAGACACTGTATGTAAGAAAAATCCATGTTTTCTGCCAATTTTTCTAGCTAAGTGCAGCCTATCAAGTGTACTAGATAAAATGATATACTGACAACCTTAAAGCATTAGCTGGTCTTTTTAATAGAATAAAAAAAATTTGAGAAACTGAAAGATGAACAGAGTTGTTAACTCCTTTATCTTTACTATCAATCCACTTCCACAGTCCCTAACACCAGAATGCCACTGGAAATCATTGAATCTTTCCCTCTCCAAAATCACCACATTCTTCCTCAAAACACAGCAGCAGAAGACCAGGGAAAATAAATTTTTAACTTCCTATCCAATCTTCTTTTTGAAATGGAAGAAATTTTAACATCACAGAAAAGGCTTCTATCTCCACCCCAAAGGTAAAAAGAAATATTTCTTCACCTTCAAAGAAACACTGACACAATTTTAAAAAATATTTAACTTTGAAAGATTACAAACAGATTCATAATAGGGAGTGGGTAACTGTTCTAGGGCAAGATCCACTCTGATCTCTTTCAATTTATCCTTATCATTGGAAGGCTTCAATCTCAGACAGGAATCAAAGGAAAACAAACAAAATCAAGTGACTGACTGAAAAAATGCAATACAAAGTAAGAATAAACTACTAAATCCAAATTTATGTTTTACAAAATTCCTAGGAGCTGATAGGCTTTCTGGGTATAGGAACTGCAAAACTGGCAATACACAGGATTCTCACCTGGTTGAGGATAACTTTGATGACCAGAAGCAGTTTGGGGAGGCCTTGGACACTGCCAATGGAAAGCCTCAGATCAAAAGGAACCGCAGCTGCCAAAGAAGAAAAAAGCAGCTCCAAGCCAGGTTCCCCATCCCTCTGTTCTAGCAGTGGTTTCAGACACCATTTAAGCCATTTCAATAGAACAGATCCAGAAGCTAATGTGGTGAAGTAGAATATCCCAAAGTGCACGGGATCAACAGAAAAAAGCTTTTATCCCTCTGATACTAGTGAGCAGTAACAAAGGCTTATTTCAGCCATATCTTTTCTCAACAACACTAAAGAACACTCCATCAGACTTCTCACCAGTCAGACAAGAGATGGGATAAGTGCAAGGCTATTCCATTCCATCAGTCTTTCCATCAGGTAGATAATCCTGGAATGATTATCTCTTCCATCTAGTGATGGACGTGGAGGAATAAAGACTTAATTTCATTCCAAGCCATGAAGGATTTAAATTGAAATGAGATTGGAAGGTAATAAATTCCAAGGAGCAAGGAGATGACTAACTACAAGAGAGAATCTAGCAGACATGCATTCTTAATCCCTTTCCTCAGTGTAAAGACTCTGCACTCTCATCAGACTCTTTGGGCATTCGCTGCTCTGGCATCATATGAAATCCACACTTACAAAGCAGTGTGTAAAATGCAGATTGCACAAGCTACTGGTATCAGAATGATCACAAACACTTATCTTGGATCTCAGCACACAGGGGAGAGCTGCTACATTACCAACTAAGTGCCCAGAGAGGCACTTTAGTAGTCACCACCTTCTACCTGCCCATCATTCTACAGAACACAGCAAGGGTCATGGAAGGATTTTAAACAGACATTTTTTAGAGACTTCATGAAGCTGCTGCATACATCCAAAAGCATGGGGACATAAAATTTCTAGAAACAAAACCATTTCAGGAACACAGGCTGTACATCAATAAATCTCAACCCCTTCCTTTCCTACCTCTAAATTCCACCTCCTGAAGACTAAGTGAATTTTTTTCTATTTGTGTAAAACAAAGAATTATATAAATAATTTTAAAAGACAGCAAACATTTTGACAGAAGCTCATTACTACCACACTTTATTCATTTTATTTTAAAGAATATAAATGTTTAAACTTTAGGATGCTCTTGCAGGTAAAAGGACAAAAATAATTGCTTTATTCTTCTTACTCCTTCAAATCTGAATCATTACATGCAGCAAGATTTTTGGCCTCAGAAATCAATTCGTTTAATGCAACTGACTTCATACTGTGCTCAAAAAATATCCACCAAATTACCAGTGTGTATTTCTCAAAGATGCCCAAGTATCCAAATGCTCCATGACCACGTATTCTACTGAATGACACTTTGAGAGAAGCTAAGTGCTGCTCCACTGACACCACAATTTGTAACATCAAGTTCTTAAAACTCAAAGTTGTTTCAAAGCCTTTCCAATTTTCTGAAACACCAAGGCTAACATGTTCCCAGGTTACACTGCAATAGTATATTCTCGTGCAAGATGCTCATACCACTGAAGCCTCCCATAACAAAACATCAAAATCTGACCTTTCAGACTGTCAGTCAGTAAAGGGTAGACCATGGAAGACCAGACCAATGTATATCTGGGTGGACTATAAAAGGGTAGAACTTCTTAACTCATGAAGTCCTAAGAGCCCAAACTCATCTAACCATGTTTTTGCAGTCTGAACCTCTGTACACACACATTCAAAAATTAGTTATGGATACAATAGTCAAATTATTCAGAATTCAAATCCTCTTTGTGTATAATTCAGCTCACAACAAGCTCAATTACAAACATTACTGTTCCATCATGAACAAGTTATTCTGGAATCTGTAGGAGAAAACTGCCAAGGATAACTCTTCTGCAGACTGAGGTGCCTCTGGTTTTCCTTCTTACAATCACACAGCTGATCCAAACTACAAACAGAACATCTAACAAGGCTCAAACTTGTTAAATGCCTTGTAATAAACTGCATTTCTGACTTTAACCTGGACACCACCAGACAAAAAATAGTGGTTGATTTTGTCTGCTGGATTCTACCTAAGCTCTAAAGATTAAGTATTACAAAACTGCAAAAGGAAAAACATGAGTGGCAGTATACAACACTGGAAAAGGACAGCATGCTTTATAAAGGAAAAGAAGCATTTTTGCCATAAATGACTGATCTAGAATAGACTCAGCACCACTGAACTCTGTTCAGAAGACATGCCCCATAATGATTTTAGCACTCCAGTGAAAATGTAAACATAAAAATTCAAGCTCTTTTACACTGATCATAGTAGTTCTTGATGCAATGCATAGACACCTTTGCAACTGTATACAGAAATAGAGGAACAGTCTTTGTACTGAAAATCTTAGGATCTAAAACAAGAAGGACAGAATAAGGACAAGAGGGATTTTCCCAAAGATGGTGTCAGAGGAAAACAATGGATTCAGCAACTTCAACTAGATCTCAAAATCTTATTTTGAGGAATTGAAGTGTTACGATGATCTAAGTTGCTCCATATTCCCTTTTGCAGAAATGACCTAAACTTGATAATGAAAATTCATTGTGAGCCTGCTCCTTTCAAAGATACTGCTGAAGGCAAATCTTACACTGCCACACAAGTAAATCCATTAGGGATGCAAGTAAAATAACTCTTACTAACTTCAGCTGCCTTCTGTTGGACAGTTATTGATCCTCTTTTGATAACATTTTTTTAAATCTTTTATGAATCAAGTAGAAAGCAACCCAATCTTTTCCTTTTGAGGAAAACCTTATTAGTTTTCTCATTGCTTTTATTTTTGAAAAGCACACCAGAGAACCGTCTAGAGGACCTAATCCCTCCTAACATCACGCAACAGTGCCAAAGGAGAAAAGGGAGTATTTTCCTCTACGTGGCTCTTGAGTCAGAGCAAAGGTTTATTACAGAAAAAATGAAAATATTACAAGGATTAAACAAAGGGATTTTCTGGAGTAATAAATCAAATAACTTTTTAATCATATTAATGAAGCGTGTAATTTCTAACAAAAATATTTATGTTCTTTGCTTGCCAGAACATGAGATTCATCCAAATCTTCTACATATGTGTGTGTAAAAGTCAGTCATAACAGGTGCAACCCTTCACAGTATCACTGGACATGTGGGAGTTATTTCTCAAGACAACAAAATAGTATTTTGGATAAAACCAGGTCTGTTTTTTGTAATATTGTGGTTCAACTTAAAATACAAGAATTTTTTAAGATTTATCACCTTTTACTCACAACACACCCGCTCTATTATTATCATTACATTATGGACAAATATAAACACAGCTAAAATCATACTCATCAGAAACATTCTCAAGCATCCCTGAAAGTATGCTTTTTTTTAACAGTTAGCTTACTTAAAAGAAAAACCCTTTCTTCCCCCATCCCCAAAAACAATGGGGCAGTGTATTTTAGACAAACCTTGCCAACAGGAACATTCTTAACATCTTCCACAAATACAACTTCCCTCAGAGACCACTGTTCTTCATTCACTTTCTCCTCCTCTTTTGGGGCAGGAGTAGATCGTCGCCGCTCTGACACAGAAAAGTTAGCACCAAAAAGAAAGACTTGAGATACTCCATCAAAGCATCAAAATGCAATGTTCAGTAAACACCAAACCTTTCCCCCAAAAAGATTATCAGCAGTCAAATGTAGAAATTAACAAGAGGTTAATAAGAATACAACTTTAGGAGTCAGAGCTACCTAACAAGTATATCATGTGACTTCCATGTTTTTCTATGGATTTGGAAACTAATAAAGCCTATATATTAAGCAAAGCAATTTTAAAGATATTTAAGAAACGTGATTAGAGTACAGTATTTTTTTTAAAATCTTAAATAATACAGTAACTAGAATACAAAAAATTAAAATACAAGGAACAAGCTCTGTTCTGGCAGGGCTCACACATACTCATGCTGTAAGTGAAATGGCTGACACTGAGAACATTCAGTCACCCCTGCTACAGTGCTTTGTATCAACCTCACAAAAAGTCTGCTTGCCTACCACATATGGATTACTTGGTAAACTTCTAGAAGAACAGCAAATGAGGCAGAAAATAGCTATTTGGGCTAATGGCAATTGCAGTACAGTTAGATTTGCTGCAGACTTTATCTGAACAGCAACTGTAGAACACTCAGAATCAAATCTAAATACATAACATGGCTAAATAAACACTGACAAGAACCTTATCTTCCAAGTTGTGTATATAGTGTAATTAATACTACCAACATATTTAAAGTAAGAAGCAGAGAACTTCTAAGCTAATTGCACAGTTAATTCCAAACACTAGTTCAAATGCCCAAGCAAAGTTGTAGTCAGTGGAAAATTACAGCTGAATGAACTGCAAAAGAAATCAATAGTAGAAGACTTCTAGTAAAATAAGTGAGTACTGCAGATCTGAGCAGATGAGATTCTCAGTCACTGACAAGGCCATTTGAGTCATTAGGTCAATGCTGCTTAAAACTGCAGCTTGTGACCAATTAGAAGAATAAGCTGTAGAGAGAAGATTTCTTCAAATGATGGCATTGTAATTGCATTTTATCTATTTATGTGTTTAAATTGAGAGAAAGAAATGCTTAAAGGAGTCCAGTTGCACAAATTCACATGTAGCCTTTCAGGTTTTTAAGCAAAACTTGTACTATGAAACCTCCCTGACTGCTTTTGTATGTTAGTAAAGAATGTCTCCTTTTAGACATTTTCTGTAATAGATACAAACTACTGCTTTCTGCACTGACTTTCAACAACAAGGCAAGCTGTTCGACAGCAGCTTAATCTTTAAAGAAGTTTTCCAAAACAAGTTCAACTTCCTGGCTGCAAAGAAACTCATTATCACATTGCAACTAAAAATAAATTTATCTTTAGTATTTCCTCTTCATCACCTCCTCAAAGATCCTTTTGATTCTGAGAACTGTTACGCTTGCACAGACACACCTTACATCAAGGTGCTTATACATTTATTTAACACTGACAATTCACAGATTATTCAAAGTCTATTATAAAAGCCTCCACCTACACTGCAGTACAGACTGAAAGACCAAAGGATTCTGAAATTAGTACAGAATCACTGTAGAATTGCCTTTTATGGAAACTTCTTATCTACATAATTATTTAAATTTACTCTGAGCTACACATTACTTACTATATGGCATCGATGCACTGCTTGCTATTGAAGATGCATCACTACAAGTGGAAGCTGGGGACGGTGGAGGACCCATCTCAGTTTTCACTGGTTCCTGTTTGCTTTCAGGTCTAGAATAAAAGTTAGCACTCAGAAATGAAAAAAGAAAAAAGTGGAATTTTTTCTGTGACAGTGGACAAAGCACCAGGGTATCCCAGCATTGTTCCTTTAACAATACCTTAAAGAAGTAACTCCACACTTGCAAACAACCATCCCAACTGACAAGGCTATAAACCTTGAAGCTGGGGATGGTACAATGCTGCTTAATCAGGGATTAGCTTTTTAACATTAAATGAGCATAGACACACTATTACAGAAAATAAGCAAGAGGAGCTTCAGTTTTTATTTTTATTAGCTTTATACAGAAACCTGAAACTCCAGAGCTGCTAAACATTCTCAAGTTTTACTTGAAATTGTTTAAATCTGTTTTAAGAAACATGTAAATGGCACTGTCAACTCAAAAGATTTTTTTTTCAAGCTATGGAGGGGCTGAAAGAGATCTGTTTAATCTCATGAAGAGCCAGGAAACAGCTGGTTCCATTTTCAGCTATTAAAATATAAAATCTTGGAAACCTTATGAAACACTGTAGGGAGGCCTTCATTTAATACTCCTCCTGCATTTCACATGTACATAGTGCTTTCACAGAAGTGAGACACCTTTCCTGCAGTGAGCCTTTCTGCACATCGAGCCACGTTTACAAGAAACCTAATACCTCATAAAGATCACAAAATCTTCAAAATTACATAAGTCTGACCCTCCTTTTCCATTATTGCTCCCCAGTTCAGAAGAGTACCTACCACATGAACAATCTATGTCTATGTGCCCATGGTCTCCACACTTACTTGGCCTCGGTAGTTTTGCTGGCCTTCTCCATGTTTTTCAAGCTCTCAGGGGACCGAAGCTGAAACCGACAGCTGTCATTCATGTTCCAAACAGATTCCATTAGCACACCAACTTTAGGAATGCCAGCACTGATTGAGAAAGCAACTGCTCCAGCATGATAGAGAGGGTTATTTCTTAAACACACCTAGAGATAGAAATATTAATTTCTATGAGAAAAATGAATTCTACTGAGGGAAATCATATGTACCTTATTTTCTCACTGGCATATGCAGTAGTCAAAATAGAAAACTTATGGAATCAGGTGAAGAGGAAAGTCAGCATTATGTATGAAAAAATAAGCTGTTGTGAAATTCACAGCTGAAGGCAACAGCTTTAGCATTGAAACTGTTTAACATACAATATTTAGATGCTCAAGTACAAAAGGAACAATCAATCCAATAACAGACACTCATCACAGTGTCAATTAGAATGGCTCTGCAATCAAAAGAAATGTGCTCCCTGGGAAAGGGCTGCTTTGTCTCATATTAGTTCTAGTACTTATCAAAAAAAATCCTCTGTATCAGTTATTAGTCTTTTTGGTAAAGGCTTCAAACCAAAGATCTATCACACTGCATAAATAAATCAAACCCAGTTACTAATACTGCAGGCATTTAAATGCCTCATCATTTACAAAGCCTTTTGTTCTACAGGGAATTGTATTTCTATACTTACTTTCTCTCAAAATATAGTATCAGTAGGTAAGTTAAAATAGAAGTACTTTGCATGAATACAGCTTGTTCTTCTGTGCAGCAAGAGTCACACTTGTAGAACAGCAACAATACTAATAGGACACAGCCATTTACAGCCATATAATTCAAACATACTATTTTAATTTCCCGTTATTGCTATCACTTTTGTGCATAACTTTTTGTGCTAATAACTTTTGTTGTGTTTTTTTTAAGAGCACGTTGTAAACTCAGCATATAGCATGGTGAAAGTGCCACTGGTGACAGCTGTACTTGCCTGGGTTCCAACAGTTATGTTTGGCATAGAGGAGATACCAGCACTAGACTTCGGCTTTTTATTTTTCGCTCTGGCCTTTTCTAGCATTTTCTTCCTTTGGCTGAAAGGAACTACACCCCTGTGGAAAAATGCATGTTATTTTTAAAAGGCTGTGAAAGAAAAGCTTTGTTCAGAACTTTGAACAGTTTATTCCTTCTGCTTAATGCAATCATGAGCAAACATTCAAGTGTGTGCGCCACCTTCTCTAAAATCTCAAAGCACTGCAGAAATGCCATCTTTTTCCATATGTACCCCAACTTTCCGAATTCATCTTGACTACCCCAATTTACACAGAGGAGGAGGCAGAGCACATGACTTATTTCATTGTCAAATGTCTTTCCTTCCAGTCTGAAGTGCTGCAAAACCTCTGTTACAAGTGGTATACTCCAGTCACAGCTTTCAAGATGAACTTAAGGATATCTTTCCCACAAATAGTGATAATTTCCAGAATTTGCAACCTCTGGGGAACATGATTTTTCTTTCTAAATTCTAAAAGCCTCACTTCCTCTCTGGGTACATGGCTGAAAGTGTCTGGGGCTCTTACAACTTCCACTGCAAGAGGGGGGGAAAACCCCACTTCTTTTGTAATTGGATTCGCTTGGTTTAGCTGAAAATCATGCCTGCATACTCAGCTAAGCATGCTTATTATTTTGATACTTCATGTTTCAGTCAGTGGCTTATGCAGTTAGAAGCTTTGATTCAAGAAGCTCCTTCATGTTAAGTAAAATGTAAAAAGCATCAGCCCTGTGAAACAGTGGAAATTGAAATCCTGTCTCACGTACTACAGATCACTGTAACTCAGGGTATCAATAGTAACAAAAGCTTCCGTCTGCATCAATCTGGTAACATAAAATCACCACGGCTGTCATTCAACCACAAAAAGACACATTACATCATAAACTGCTTCCAAAGACTGCATGTAAACACTAAAAGTATTATTGTACTTGGCACAGATTACTCCAGTAAGTATGGAAGGTTCAATAGCCAAGTATCTCCAATGCTACAGCTTAGCAGTATCCCTACAAAGAGTAATTAAAGTGTGCCATGTCAGCCATGGAATAATGAAAGAGCCAAGAACCAGAAGTGTATAAGTATAGCTTCAAGTCTACTTAAATATTTTCCAGAGTTAGTAGAATTTAATGAGAAAGCTGTTTCATACAATTAATTTTCAATGCTCTCATTTCCAACTCATCATTGAGTATTGAGCTCATCCATGCCTCAAAGCCACTTGAACTTTAAGCATGATACATAATCCAATGACTCCTGACACACTGAAAAATAATGCATGCTGACAATGCATTAGTATTACTCAATTAATTCCCTTAAATTAGAAACTCATTTCAGAGCCCTTTGGAAGTATTATTTTTGACGGTTCATTTTCTGCTTTGTTTTGTCTGTGGTTTTTTGGTGTAAGCTTCTTAATCATGAAGCTATTAGTTAAAATGTTTTAACTAACATTTCATATTTTATGAAAGGGTCTGAAAGGGTTATATTTTAACAACAAACTCCAGAGGGAGCATTTGATGTTATTTCTCCCTTCTTTAAGATTTAGACCACAAACTAACAGACCAAATCTTCTAACAGAGCCAGACAGAGGAACATTGACCTCATATGTGGGTACGTTTGTTCCATATTTATAATCTGAATGACCCAAAAGGCACAGAGATTACTCTCTGATCCTGTGTAGTGCTGATACATCTGAATGCTAAAGCACTTACACACATCTCCTAAAAGAATGACCTTATTCTGTTAAAGATGTTATAATTGGAAGCTTTAGGCATTAAAAAAGAAAAAAAATGTATTTTATAAAGGGAACCAAAGATCAACAATGGTGGCTCAGCAGTTTTGCAACGCTTCTCAGAGCCAGAGACATGAAGACATCCAGAGCATCCACACTGTTGTACACAACCAAAGTATTCACTTACCACCAATACAAGTTGTTCTCTAGCTGAGCACACGTGTAAAGAGCACAACAATGTAAAGAAACAATCCGTTCTCCCTGAAGCTCTGAGTATGTCTGTGCAGTGTGTTCTAATTTAGAGGCTACGGAGCTTAAAGTTTCATCTACCCATGTAGCAACCTAGGGGAGAGGAAAAGAAAGGAACAGAGAAGGTAGAGGGAAAAAAAAAAAAAAGAAAAAGAAAAGTTGCACATCAGTTACATCTTTAATGTAATATTTACTGGGTTTGGAATGGGGGGAAAAAAGGTATCACAAAACAAAGAAACAATTATACCCTTCAGAAATTTATCCCCTACCATCTTTCTTTCCCCGGAAGAGAGCTTTCCAGATTAGTTTTCCCCTCTATTTCCAGTCCTCAACCTTAACAAAGAAGGTTGAAAACAAAGGAGAAACCTGTCAAAGTATATGGATGTGTGGGTGTCTTTACCAAATCAATTTCAAGTTCACTCTAACTGGGCTGAAAAGCATATTTAGCTAACTTACTTTACATCACTGAAAGCTTCAATGTCCTTAGTTTTTCTACTAAATCTCTACAGAACATTAACAAGCTTCTCTATTCTCAAACCAGTCAGTTTCTACTGTAAGAGCAAAAAGTCAAGTGCTTCATATCATCAGGCAACCTTTTCGCTGTTTCAGCTCTGAATCTGATAGATATCTTTTTTTAAAACGTTTTGCATTTCATGGGCAGGAAAGGAAAGGAAGGAGCAAATGAATTGAGTACTTTCTGGTGCAGATGAAGCTGAAGAAACAACTTGTCTACAATATACTGCAAGCAATTGAAAAAACCCAGCTTTGTCAAATTCAGCAACCAGCAAACATTTCATACCTTGTTATTTTCCGTGGCAACAGTTGCTCTAATACTATTTGCAGAAAGGAGCACAATCTTTTCATTGGTTAACCCCAAGAACATAGCTCGTGGATGATGCAGTGAAGGATTCTTTAGAAACAAAAAAGTATTTTAGATATTCAAAGCATATAAATAATTCTGAAGGGGAATATTTAAAGCTATACAGTACCTGTGCATTTCTGTAAGGCTCTGATTCACTCCATTTCCACTGGTAGAGTTCTCCTTTACTGCTAACTGCTACGAGCTCAGAATATAGAGCTCCAATAGAAATAAACTTTGTTCCATCCTACAAACACAGAAATACAAAATCTAAGACAATGATATTATAAATATATCTATAAATGCAAAATATGAACTTGGAATTGGTTTTTTTTCAGAGCACCCATGAATGCTGAACCTGAAAATAAAGATATATCCAGACTGTCTCAAGATCATCATGCCCCCTTCACACAAAACATCATTGTTTCTGATGAAGTGAGGGAATAAAGAAAGATATTATTTCCAAGACCTTTATCAATAGCATATACATGGCAATTAACTTGGACAGTTTATTAAGAGCTTACGTGGTGCTTTGAGAACACAACACAGCCCATAAAATTAGAGATGAGAAGATCTCTTGACTTGCAACATTGAAAAAAAAAAATTCTGCTGGAAATTCTGGCTGTTCGAAATTAACAAAAAAGCAACATAATTCCACTATTTCATTACTAAGTATAGTCAGGAAAGTATCTTCCAAGCCACCCAAGAAATCAATTATCAAATTCACTGTTTTGTCAATTAACTCTTATCTTTCACTTCTGAAAGTAAGTAACTGCAAACAACATCAAGTTTTTAAAAACTCAGTATGCTATATCTCAATAATGCATCATTATAACCTGACATGCTGGGGAAGTTTCTAATTATTGGCTATTCCTCTTGCCCTTTCCTCCTTTTTAACATTTTATCAAAACTCAGCTGGTATCTTCCTACTATTTATATGGCATCAGTTTGTTCATTTGCTACATCCTGTACCTACAGGGACCTCAGTGGTCTGATTTCCTCCCTCTGAGATTGGGTTTTGTATCAAGGCAACTATACAATGTTACAACCTCACCTCTGCAAATTCCTGTTCCTCCTTGCATTGAAACCGATCTCAAGCTACAGAGAATTGGAATGATTTCCCAAAATATTAAATTCTGTTTACCGAGAAACATTTGTAACATTTCACTGCTCCTCAGCAAGTGCAGCTATAGAACAAACATGCTCTTTCTGAAGTTCCTTACTACTAATAACTCAAATTTTTCTTCCACTTACAGCTTCACAAAAATTTTTTTAAAAACCCAACTTAAACTAGCATAAAATCAAATGCTGTCTTCTACAGCTACAGATCTGAAAGATGATATCTGGTCTTCTTTGCAGTGGTTATCTCCCCAGATCAGTATCTTTAACTGACTCTCCGATTACAATTCACCACATTTAAGTACTTCAGCCATCTGAGGGGAAACTGAACTCAGTCAGCTATTTAAAAAGTCCCACTATCTAGTACATTTACCTGTCCTCTAAATTAGCAGACTTTTCACCACAGAAGTTTAAAAGTGGAAACACTTTTAGTTTTGTAAGGCTGGATTTACACTATTTTTTTACAGTTTTCATGCCCAGAAGTGCACATTCCAAAAGGTGTGAATGTGTCCTTGAGTGACACAGGATTCATTCAGTACAGCTCTTACCAAATGCTCACCAGTATTTCTGGGAAAAAGAAAAGCAGCAGGAGGAAAAGACAGAAGCAATCACAAGCAATTTTCTTTTATACCCTGATAAGAGTCTCTATAATTGGTTAAATCATTAGAGAACTATTTTGTTCTGGAGGGCATCTACCAACATAGCAAAGAAGTAACACAACTACGAATCCACATCATGATTATTAATACATGCTATGACATAAACATTGCACATTCTGAGAAAGAACTGTCATCAGAACCTACTGTAGTCTAATGAGATGCATTAGACTTCATCAGCATAGATGAATCTTCAGAAGTTAGCTGGCCTAATGCCTCACAATTAAGTATGGAAGGCAATTCATTTTTGCTCCAAGACACTCTCATTTTGACTTTTCATCTTGCTAACAGATCTTTTAAAAACAAACAGCTTTGTACCAGAAGCTGAATACTAGAGAGACCTGCCACTGAATTTTTTTCATTCCCTTCCATCAAAATACTAGCAGTTGTGACCTAAGTGCTTCAGGATCAATGCTGCATTCACCTCCAGAGGGCCATTCAACCAACTGCCCAAAGATGCACAAACAACACAACAGCTCTGTTTCTGTAAACCTGAGACTCGTGTTCAACAACAAATTCTGATTTCAGACCTGAGAAATTAACACACATGAAGATGATGCAGACTACTGGCAAAATCTTAGTATCTCAAGCAGAATGCACCTACTTGAAAAAACTAAAGGCTTGGTTTGCACCTAAATTACAGTCAAGCAGGAAAAGAAAGACCAGCCATACTTGCCTTTACTACACTACCCATACATGTGCCACAAGGTTGATACAGTGCAAGTGCAGACTGACAGTGCTACACCGTAACAAATATTCTGATATTTGAAATATCAGAAGAATGTACTCACTGATTTGGATTCCTGAGCAGTTGATGATGTTTATTTGGCGGAGAAAATGCAGTACCTGAGCAACATGTCTATACACTGTCAGCCTCAGATTGCTGGTGAAACTGATGCACTTGGGAGCACTATCAGCTTTCTAAAAGTTTCACCCGTGCCTTCCAGGTTGGTACTTCACCTCCCGCAAACAAAAGTTAACCACCCTCATCACAGCCTTCTACAGACTTCTGTCCCAAATGTTAAAGGTCCAAATAATGAAAAACAAAGGAAAAATATTTGCAAACATGACTGGTTCTTTTGTAATGGTTTCCTGTGTGCTTTCATTTTTCCAAAGTGGAAGAGACATCTGAACTGATCTCTCTGCTAAACCATGTCTCCCAGGACCTTCCCCTTGAAGAATTTCTGTTGAAAAATACTACCAACAAAAATTCATACTGGATTTACAGCAGGAGAAGACACAGAACCATTTCTTATGAACGTTCAACTGAAAGAAATGACGCAAAATTAAATTACTTTTGAATACAGATGGAAAGTCTTTCCAGTTAGACACCTTGATTTATCTGGAAGCCCAGAAGCTGGGGTTTATATGAGTGCAATGCAAACAGGTAAGTGGGAAGCAGTTCAGTACACAAAGTGCACAGGAATACAGTCAGATTTCACAGCAAAACAAACAAAAAAACCCACACTAGTAACAACGGCCATAGTAACGTTACCAAAACAAAGATGATGAGTCAGTATTCCAAATCTAAACTACATTTATTCATTGATGTTAAATTCCTGGAATGTCTCTCTACCAAGCTAAATTTTCTCATTCTAAGCTAGGGGGACGAAAGCTGCCAACTTTCACTGACAGAGAAGTTCAATGTTACTAGATAAAGAAAAACAAAACAAAACCAAACCAACAACAAACCCAAAACAAACAAAGGAAAAACACTTTAGACATAAAAGATCTGGTAAAGAGCAACTACTAGACAAACATTCTTTTTAGGTCTCTTAATTTCTCAGTCTGAATGCCCAGAAGAAGACAATTGCATCTGAAGTCTTGCTGCTGTTAGCAGAAATAAGCCTCTATATTCACCTCTGTTTTCAAGCTTTCCATCTAGATTTAGTCCGAAATGAACAGAGACACAGAGAAAGAAAGTGTGACAGATCAAAAAAGGAACCTCACAGATCCCATGGACAGACAGAAATGGGAACACTAGAGCAAGTCAATAAAATTTGGTCTACTAAACATCGATGATCACTTCCATTCTTAGGAAGTTCTTTGGTTTGGTTAGTTGGTTTGGGTTTTATTTTATTTAAGTTTTTAAATACTCATCTCCCCAAACATTTAGGTAGTTCACAAAGACAATGACCACAGGTATTCAACTACCAACATATAGCTGGTGTTTCTACTACTTTTATCTCCTGCAGTTATTATTTCTTGCCTTGAAAATGGAATGAAGGTTATAAAGAAAAACAGCTAATCAAAGCCAAAGGACTTTGAAGGAGCAACCAAGTTACTGATAAACTCAAAACACAATTGCAACTAAATGCAAATTTTTACTACTGTAGTTTAAAAGCCCAATCAATTCAAACTGAAAGTATCTCCAGGAATAATAATGCTTAACAAAAAACATTTCTTTGATGAAGCATAGTTTAGATTGTTTCATGAGTTCCTTACTGCCAATGCTTTGAGCACCTAAATAAATATAAGAAAGAAACAGAAAACCCTAAGCCTTATGATCTACAGCAGTATCTTGAAAATACACAGAGAAGAAAATTAAAACAGTAGTAACAGAAGGGCAGTTAGAAGGGTGTCAATAATTATGTGTAATTTAACTATGTGCATAATAAGGAATATGCTTTATTACATTATCTCACAAAACTAAAATGTCATAGTCAAAAAGGCAACTCAGAAAAAAAATATTTATTCAGAAAAAAAATAAACAGATCAATTGCTCAGCATGCAAATAATAGATTTAAGAATTCCATACCTTATCTGGCCACCACTGCAAGTCTTCTCCTAAAGAAACAGGACTTTGAACAGGTGTATTCTTCTTGTCCAGGTTTGGTTCCCCTTCCTTACTTGTTGAGCCTCTTTCATTATCAAATGAGGCTCCATCAAGCCACCTCCGTTCACGCAAACGTAAAACGGACTCACGTTCACGCAACAGCTCAGAGTCTCTCTCTAAGGGAAGAAGGAGAACTGGTATGCAATTGGGTCACACCAGTGGGATAAAAGTAAGCCACTCTCTAGTAAAGACCCTTCAGGATGCAACTAACAGCAGTTTAATCTACTCACACAGATTAAAAACATAGTCCTGACATGCAACATTCAACATATTAACTCTTTCAAGAATATGTACTTTAGAGTCACTAAACATAAAATAAGCTAGAAATAAAGGCTTACAATTTTTTTGCACTGTGAAAATGCTAGAGAAATTTCACTTACATCATAAGAGGCCAAATACATTTAACATTTCTATTTAAAGTTTTCTAGTACAATATGCAGTTCTGCAGTTTTATCAATGTAGTTACAATAACAGAAGAATCTTAAATCTATACAGTCTGCCAGATAGCTTTATGCAAACCAAAAAAGAGTATTTATTAGAGAGTTTCATAGCAACTTTCCCAGAAAAAAACAGTAATTTGAAAAGGTTAAAGAAAGAAAGCATTAAAAAAAGCTCTCATACGTATTTGATAATCCAACCCCTTTCGTTTAAAGCAATATACTATAGGACTGGATTTAATAAATTAAAGTGTATCTGCTTTGAGTAGATTAAATGAAAACTTTTCAAGAGTCAGACAAGTTTTTAAAAGGATCCTGACAGAAAATGTTCTTACCAAAATGCTTCCCCTCCAACTAGCCTATAAACCGTCTAAAGCCAGTACTCTGCAGTTCGTTCATGCAGAAAATTATTTTATATCAGGTAATCAAACTAACTTTCCACAAATCAACTACACATGGAAAACAAGGACTATGAAAATCGTGGTAACATCTTATACAGAACAACCTTTTATATAGAATAACCGTAGGAAAGGAAAAAAAAAGGAGGAATTTAGAAGGACTTATGTCAGATGCTGAATATTCGCACATGCACATAAATGTATTTAACCTATGAAGTACCTCACTTATGCTCACAAAAATCAACTGGAACTACATATACTGATGAGATGATGCATTATTATCTCATAGTTTCAATGGATTACACCAAGTCTTGGGTCTTTTGCTGTATTAGACAAATGGGAAAGTTTTTACATAAGCCGAACACGACAGCCTGTCTTACAGATGTATTTCATATAAGTACTGTACTTACTTTCTAGCAAACATCACACTGGCCCTTGACTAATAATTTTGTAACAGGAACTTACATATTCAGCAATTAATATATTCAAACATGTTCATGAAAGGCAACAAAACTGTACTAAATAAACAATCACATGAGAGGCTGGATTAACAGTTTGGAAATACTCTAGGTATTTCTGGCAACAGCCTCAAAAAGATAAGAAATTGCTCCATGGTCTGTTATAAATTTTTCAAATGTATAATGCTTAAAAGAAAAAATGCCCTAACACTGCTCAAGGAGCTTTTTTTATCACCTGCCAATAGTTCTCCTTATCCAACTACAAAAATCCTTCAAAAAGTAAAATTTAGATAGATTTCTTCTGCCTCCTTGTTATCTAAAGTTCCTCATTCCGTAAAGGTAACTTCTGTAATGGAACAACTAAGGAAACATGAAGAACAGCGTACAAAGAGCAACCCAAAAGAAAGAAAGAAAGAAGAAGAAGAGGAGGAAGAAGAAAAAGAAGAAGAAAAAAAGGAAGTATTAAGAATGCTGCATGTCATCGATTATTACTAATTTTTGAGCCAAATTATATATTTATATGGCAATCTATGTTAGTAGGTACATATGCTACAGTTTATTTTAAACTTGACATGCAATAATTTTATAACACCTTACAATGATCAACAATTATATTTTTAATATATGACTACCAACGTTCTTGCAGAACTTACCTGCTAACAGTCAGAATTCATAAAAATTTTGATGAGCAGCAATCTACTTGTCTACTCTATATTTGACAACATAGCACAGTCTACTTTCACATTAAATCAGCATCTAAACCACCAGTGTCTACTATCACTAGCTTTTCCCACAGCAAACTACATATTACAAAGAAAAAAGGTGCAAAATTACCTCTGGATGAGCCTAGCCTGGAAAGTGATGAGCGCCGAAAGGATGGATAACCAAAGTAACTAATATCTTCTGAAAACATAGCATCAGCATCAATAATGACACTTGGGTGAGCAGAATGTATGTCAGCATCCAGAAGAGACATAAGATCCTCTATAAGAGGAGACAAGGGTCTTAAGTGAATAATCAGCTACTTAAAACATCAGCTAGAGAGACCATCACTAAACAAATATAAAAAAAAAAAAATCCTATCTATTAATTGAATTTCTGCTCTTCAGATTCACCAGTGCAAACTCATGTGCCTCCTACGCAACCACATTTACAATCAAGCTTGGTGAACTAGTGAACAATACCAGCTTCCCTACAAGAACTGCTCTGTCACTTACCTAACTACATTTCCCAAACAAGACTTTCTCAAAACATATTGTTCTGTATCCCAGAAATTCAAACTTTTGGCTGTCACTTGAAAGAACTAAAGGCACTAAAGTAAGATGGAGACATATACACACATGTGCACACACACTCATGCATGCGATGCAGAACTCCCAGGATGACCTAGAATGGAGGGAGGACAGAGCTGACAGAGAAAGGCAGCTTTCACACAGCCATGTCTTTGAGCCAAAGACTGCACCTTTCCCCATGCAATGTCTCTTTCAGAGAATGATGCACTCATTTAATTCACAAGCCAGCAACTTGCAGCTCTCAATACAAATCTTTAAATGGTAGCTACATGAACAACAACAGTTATCTGGAAAAAGCACAATGTTGTAATACCATGCAGTTTAAAAAGACCTAACCAAACCTAAAGGTTGAACTTCAATACTGTGAGTACCCTCGCTTCTGTGCAGGAAAACTTGAGTTTCCCTGAAGTAATGATCATCATTAAAATGCAAAACAATCTCCTTCCAGTAACTAACCTAAAGCTTCTATCCACACACAAAAGAGGCTACTGGAAATTCATGTGACTTATTGAAGGCCAGCAATATGGACTGTCAAGACAACCGAACCTGACCACCATCTTACCACAAGAGGTCAGTCCTACTTCCCTCCTCCTTTATCCCTGTGGCAGGCACCTCCCTGGGACAAGGGGGGATTTCTAAATCTAACTAGGGCATTCACCTGGCTTGAAACACAAGTTCACTAGGTTTAGAAGTAAGGTGAGGATGGATCTTCAGACTGACTTAATGGAGTAATCAGAGCCCCAAATGTGGAGCTTCACCACATGCTGCAAAGCTGACCAGACCCTACTGCTTCCTGCTAAAGGAAATAGTTCTGCCCTTCCCAAACCTTCAAGCAAATCTGACTTTAAAAACAAAGCAAAACAAAACAAAACAAAAACCCTCAGGCTCCCCAAATTAGGTTTTACTAGCCTATACAGGCCCAAAAATCTCATCCCCAAGCAAGGGAAATGCAGGACAGTGCCTTCTGGCAGCAAGACAACCTCATCAGCTTAAACCACCCACAAATCCCATGTGAGGCTATACAGAGATTCCCTTCAGGAAACCTGGCATCAGCACGATTCCTGCACATCCAGTTCTCAGCCTCTATCTCAAATGCATAAAAGGAAACAGTGGCTAGAAAACAAGCATTCTTGACAGCAGAATCTGATTATTATGGGTCTTTTTCTCAGTGTCTGGAATGAAATGGAAGGAGGGAGGAACCCAAAGTAGAGGGTATCAAAAAACTGAAAGGAGCCAGAAGTCTGCTCTTAGAGATGGTATTAATTCACTTAAGACTTTCACATGCCTGAACATCAGAATATTCATCCTTGTATTTCTAAATTCTCATCTACAGGAAATGTAACACATACCACCAAATGTCGACAGAAAAACAGCACTGCAAACCAGCGAGCACAGTGGGTTCAAGGCAAGACCTACATAAATTATTTTTGCATTAATTAAGTAATCCACTCAAGTGTAGGCTGGGCTTCTAAAAGCACATCATTTGGGACTCCATAGTTCACACAGTACACTTTACAAAATCATCCATGACAGGCTGCTTGGAGACCTTAGAAAGAAAACTCACATTTGGCAAACAGGCTTTATCTAAAACAGTTCAGATCACTCAGAGTACCCTTACCCTGCCTGCTACTGGCTTTTCACAACTATAAACCTGCAGTACACCTCACCTTCAGCGTCAACCTGTAAGTAACAGACTTTCAGAGCTGGGAACACAGATGAGATTCTGCTGTATTTCCCAATATTGACATATTGCTCCCTCCTCCCACAACCATCTTTTCCTAGGTAAGCTCCAACCCCTCCATACTCTAGGCAACTAGTTCTGATATCTTCTGGTCAGTGTCCAGGAAAAAAAACTGCAATGAACTTTGATCTCTTTCTAGGAACCAAATTGCCCAGTACAGAAAAGAATTTTCTGCCCTCATTCAAAACAGACAACACTGGATTTTTTAAGGTAAGCTACGTGAGAAATCCTCTCGACAGAAAACACACACTAACTTTTAACACACACATACACACACACCTTCCACCAGCTCAGGCATCTTGAGTTTAGCTGTGTTTCCAAAAAAAAAAGTAAAAATTCAAGTATCAGACGTAAGAACCAAAACTATGTGGCTTTGGGCTAAATACGCATTAAGATGAGTAACGAAATGAAGCCTTTTCTTACCCTCTTATTTCAGCTTCAAATCAGATTTTAATTTTCTTCCAGTATTTCTGAAAGAGATCCCCCTTCTTCCATTTTCTATATCAGCAAAGAAAGGTGCTAAAACCAGTAGGGATAGGAGCCAAATCCACTCCCCTTCAAACATCACTGGAATTTTTTTAGCGCTGTGAAAACACAGATACTGCAAGGCTACATCCAGTTTAAGAATCCAGAGTTTTAAAAAAATGAAACAAAACAAAATAAAAAAATAAATAAATAAATAAAAAAAAACATTCTCTATGTCTTTATTTTCCTGCTCTTCAGACAAATCCTGTGGGATTATATCATTCATCTTGTGCAGTGTTAGACCAGAATCAGACTGCTCCCTTCGTATCTAGGTGTGATACTTCTCATGAACCTATTTTTGTAAGAAAATATCTATGATTCACCACTAAATACCAAAGAAAATTGGAAGGAAAAAGATATCCAGATCAGAGGAAAAAAACAAAACATCAAATAGCATTATCATCGGATTCATTAACTGAAGGCGTTGTTTAGATCAATTCTGATCTCAAGTAGAGCTCCCTTTAAACCTTCTCCCTTAAGGGTGCAATCATAAGCTCTCTCCCCTCTTCTCAGCTGCACACTTTTATGAAATATTCAAGTATTCAATGTGTTCAGTACCTCCTCCTCCTCTTTCAAGTTTGGATTAAATTGGCAAAACTGTGACAGTGAAGGGAGAGAAACATTTGTTTCGGTTTCCTAGGAAACTAGACTAAAACAGAACTCCAGAATTCATTCTTGATAAGATAATATTTATTCAAAATATTACCCAACTTGAAGTTCACAAAAACAGAGAGAAAAAAAACCAACCCAACAACAAAGAAAACCAAGCCACAACAACAAAACCACAAAAACCCCCAACCCCATTATCTAATTGTTTTCCCTAAAGGCAAACCACTGAGCTGATCCTACACTAGGCTGTAGTTCCCATTCCCCTCCCTGGAAGCCAGCACAGGAAGCCTTGCTGCAACATCAGCCCATCTCTCTCTCCTCTGCAAAGCAGCCTGGATGTTGTCAAACCCACACTTCATAAGTCCCACCAGTGAGAACCCATTGTACCATGCACAAGTTACTGAGCAAATATGCACTTCTCTGAACTGCACAAACAACAAAAACTTTTAACATCTACAGCATCTGTATCCCAACCATTAACAGAACATAAAGCCTACAAGAACCCTCTAATACAGCCTGGTATGAGCCTCATAGAGGCTGTTGAGTCTTTCCTATGACAAATGAACTTGTTCTATATATTTTTACCTTGATTATTCTCCTTATGTATTTGTTATGAAACAAATGAACCCACAGTCCTCTCTCCTAACTATCATAGAACAAAAGAAACAGGACTAGATTAGAAAAGCCAAAAATCAAAGTACACTTGGACTCAAAAATAAATATTTAAGAGACACTCATTGACAGCAATCTGTACAGAAAAGTAACATTCTGCTCTTCACTTAAGACATTTTGAGAATTCAGGAAGGATTGAAACATGTTCTTTGCTACCTCAAAAAAAAGTCAGATGCATAAAGTTTACAATACTAATAATATATGATCCATTAAACAAGAGTATATTAATTTCACAGTACTTGGAAAGTATCTCAGCTTATTAATGATTTATTTTTTTTAATTACATGTAAAGTGCTTTAAAAAATTTCTCTAGCTTGGAAAGCTTAGAGAACTAACCCCTAAATTTAAGGGTCACAAAGCATCAGACATGCAAAAGGCAGAAAGACAAAATTAACATATGCTTTTAATTGAAATGCAAGAGCCTCAAAAGTCCAGAGGCAAATTCTGTCTTCTTGCTTGCTTTTTTTGTGCTTGAAATGAAAATCAAAAAGCTTTAAAGCATAATTTGGCATAATTTTAAAAAAGGTTCTTTATCTTTCAGAACAATAAAAAAGCCTAACAATTGAATGCATATAGCATGTATCAGTTATCCACAGTTTTCTCTGATGATGTTTTATTTCCAAAGGGGCACCCAGATGGGAGATGGCAAGTGAAAGCAGGAAGACTGCAAAGTTTCTAGAGCAAAAATACTTTTAAAAAGAGCTATAGGCAACTTTCTCTGGCCATTTTGGTTTTCCTGAAAACTAGCTTGCACGGTCACGTGACACAAGCAAAGCTGCTAATTTTTACTATTCATTGTTTCAACAGAAACAGCACTGCCTAGTGTTCAGCTAGATTTCTGATCAGTTTCAAACTGATCATACCAAACTAATTAATTTCTGTGCAACAAACTTTTTCACCCGTAAAACTTAGGAGAGACAAGGCATGCACATTCTACAAATCAGAAATTACATCTCCAAAGAGTGGCGTTAAGACAGATCAAGTGTCACTTCAGCCATCATTTCCATATGTTTTCCCATAAAAACTGGGGAAAAAATAACCCAATTTCTCTGTGGGGCAAAACAGGAAAAAGCCTAATTTTAGGACATTGAAACCCTTACAGGAAATTTACTCTGAACAGGGAAGAAGATTTAAAGATTAAGCCAAGGAGAAAATTTTTCTCTGGACATCCAGTGAGGACAAGGAAACTCTGCATATCACTTTAACCCATCTCAAATAGATGAGACTCAGACTGTAGTGGAGGCACCTTCAAATAAATGTTACCAGTCATGGGTTGTCAGACAGTCCCTATTAATTGATCCTTAGAATCACAAGAGGTACTTGGAGAACAGCTGATGCTGTTGAAGGCTGGTTAGTATGGTTAAAAGCACTAATTTACAGTAGAAGTTCCTAACTGTGATTTATCTTCCTAAGGTCAATTCTGGAGGAATGCATTTGGGTATCCTTAAGACTGAGAAGTGCTTTGAACACTTCGAAACTTCTGAGATTTAACTTCCTCCAGTGCATCTGTCTAATCCTATTAAGCTGATCACCAAAAAATAAGACTGAGATTAAAGATTTTTCACCCCTTTCACCAAAAGAGTCTTGATTCTACAGCAAAATAAAGATGTTTGACAGATGCAACTAAAACTAAAAGAAGCAAAATGAAATGCAAAGTTTTTGTTGCAGAAATTAAAAAAACTCATTCTCTAATCACATGACTGACAAGCTAAAGATGGACGAAGCCCATGAACCTTCCTGGTGAACCAGATGAGCAGAAAGAAAAAACCAAAATACAACCATTTATTAGAAAAATATCAAAACATCATTTTGACACACAGAAGAAAAGTTACTATGTAGTCAGAGTTCAGATGTGTTCTTTTCGTGCAGTGCAACTAACACAACCCTGGATTTGGCTGCTATGTTTTCCAATCTGTTCACTCAGCAAGAAAAGACTGCCTAAATTATTTAGCCAATGTAAAAGAAGATTCAAAGTCTTTTATAAAAAGCAATTTTATGGGACAGGCAGTATTTCAAAAACAGCTGCACTTACATTACAGGATTTTGCCATTATAGCCAGAACAGCATTTATAAGGGGAACCTGAGATGAAGACTAAATTCTCGATCTAACTGTAACCACTGTAAAGTGTTTTGCCCTCTATTAAGGCTTCTTAATTTCAGAAAAGCACGTAATTTTTGCTCTAAAAACTTTTATGAATATTAAGAATATATGTTAGTAGTAAAAAACATGCAAGTCACTAGAAAGTTTTAGAATTAGCTTTTATAAGCAAGCCACACAGCAGTCTCAGCATCTCACTGAGCAGCAAAATAAACGAAAGTAATGCCAGTGTTACAAAGCCTGGGATCCTAAAAAACCCCGTAACTTTCATGCCCCTCAACAAACACTATCAACAGTTATTCTTCTGTGGCTATTCTAATCCCTCAAGACATCCCAGTCCATCTTTTGTTTTATACATCTTTAGACTTTGTTCCTATAAGCAACAATTGTCTTCGCTGTGTACCTTGCACAGCACAGAACTCACTGTCAGTACTTAAATACAGAAAAATAAGAACATGTTGGTGATTTTTTATCAAAAGTTGCAGGATACAAACCTCCAGGAAGATATGATTCACTTGCTGTGTCATCCCCATCATCTCCATCTTCATCATCACGACTCAACAAATTATTTACAGCAAGGTTTACATCAAGATTTGTTCGTTGGAGTTCTCGAATAATAATACTTCTGGACTTCCCTTGTAAAACAACTTGTGCCTAGAAGAGCAGAGTGAATTGGTTACTGGCCATTCTCAGATCAGCAACCCCTATTCATAAGAAAATGCTAAAGTCTAAAGAAAGTCCAATAAGAATCAAAAGTCAATAACAGTACATACAGACAAAGGCTCCTATCAATTTTTCACAGTATCATGTATTTGATATCCAGCCTTCTCTCAGCTCCAGTTAGGTCACCGAACCCCAACTTTTCACTACATTTTCTAACAGAATCTTAGAATCTACTTCTTGGAATGTTTAATGCTGCAGCTAAATAATAAGTATAATCTGGTTTTGAGAGTTTCTGTATGTTTCTATAAAAGTGTTTAAACTTAGTATGTCACTCAACAGTGTTTGCAACCAATTGCTGTGCCAAAACTAGACTTCAATCCTTTTACACTGGTTTCTCTTTCCACTGTCCTTCAAACAAAACCACTTTAATGACTCTATTTTCCTCATCATTCTGTTTCTAAAGGCTTATCATCAGCAGTTTCTGCAACACTGAAGTTTTTTATTAACAAAGTGCAAATGTAGATAAAACGTCCCAAACATCAAGTGCAACGAATTTACAAAAAAAGAGAGAAACTCTGATTTATTCCACTGACCCTAGGACTCAGAGCACTTTGTTTCTCCAGACTAGCCTCTACCAAATGTCAGAGATTATAAGAGTTTTGAAAGACCAGAAACAAAAAAATGTAAGAAACAAGTACTGAGTAAAAATAAGGCACCAAATAAAATGGTCTGCTGGCAAGCAAAAAAAGAATTCTAATAGCACACAAAGGTAAATTTTTTGTCATAAACTTTTATGCCAGAAGTTTACAGATTTTTGAGACTTCCTAGAGTCTACAGACCATCTGCTAAGATCTTTTCCATTGTTCTGCTTTCAAGTAACCTCAAAAATGTTTCAGACGCCTTCTATTTTGAAGGTAAACAAAGTACGCTATTTAAAAATAAAGTTAAACAAAAAAGGCAAAATATCACAGCAAGGGAAGTAAAGCAGATTATCTTTTGCCTAGCAACCAACTTCTGTATGTCAAATGTCAACCAGGAACTAGTTCTAATCTAATAATTAAAATGCATTAACTAGTCACATATTTTGAACGTATTCTTTTCTTCAAATATAAAGAAAATGTTTTAATAGACTGAAGCGCCTCTTCAGACTTTAGTTCATTAAAAGGCAAAAGCAGAGCAATATATACCCAACATTCATAAAAGTCACATTTATATAAAAGTACGCAGAGGTGTCCATGAAGAAAAATTATCAGTATTTCCAAGAGAATAAATAAATTTTCTATCTTTCATTTACATCTGAAATGGATCATTCTTTCTATCAAACACAAAAAAAAAAGTCAATCTGCCTTCCTTCATTACATTCCTTCAAGAAACTTAATATTTGATATTATTCTCAAATACCTGATTCTCTCACTAAATTTCCCCTCTGCAATCAAACACAGCCCTCCACATCTACATTAAACATATACGTTGTCTTGGGTGACGTTTGGAAATGAAAATTCTAATTCTAATCCAAAAGTCTATCACTTCCACTACGTACTTAAGAATAAAACCAAGTCAGATAAGGAAAGTCAATTTCTTCAATTGCATGCCATTACTCCTTGGAGAACAGGTACTACTACAACACATTCTGGTACACATGCTCTGAGAAGCTCTGCAAGTTTTGGGCAACAAGCAATTTCTAGTTCACACACCTGTGAAATCAGTTCCTCTGGAATGACTGATGCTGGAATCACTGGCTGTGGCTGACTCCCCAGCAGTCCAGATCCTCTGTCACGTCCTGTGCGTATGACTCTGGTCTGCCTTCGAGAGTCTCGAGCTCCAGCAGATGATCTACCAGAAGATCCTCCTCCACTTCCACCAACCCCTGAACTCCAGCGACTTCTAGAAGATTTAGATTATTTGGTTTTTTAATACAGCAGCATACCTTGGGGACTACTTCAAACATCTTTAGTTTTATTACTAATAACTTATTAACACCCTGAAAAATACTGCAGCTTGATTTCACAGACAAACGCTATAAAAGTAACTCTCAAAACTAGAAAGAACAAGAACACCAGGAAATTGATAAAGTTCTGAAATACGCAGAAGAAATAAAAAAAGGACTCCAGCTAGAACTTGCATTCCTTCCTACTCATATAGCTGTGTGGACGTACACATACATGAACACATAAAAGGATCAATTCCCAGATTTTCTAAAAGCAGCAGTAGCAGCAGCATTATCTGTCAATTTCCTGCTATAAAAGCACACATGCACCAACTTCACTGTCAGTGGCTCTGACAGAACATCACTATGCTTAGGTGGACCTTCTAAAGATTCTGATACTTGATTTACATTAAGAAATTGGCTAAGATTATACTAGAAAAATCAAGTAATCCTCTCTACAGCAAAAGAAATCTTACACTAGATAGTTCTCTGATCCTCAAGAATAGTCTTCAAGAGATACTCTACTTTTTACATATTCCTATTCCAGAAATCAACAACTGCACACACTGCAAAAACATGCCTTAACTCACTGAACAGTTTCTTTGTTTCTACAAATCAGCATCAAAATAAGGCAACAAAAAGACAGTGATTTGTAGAAATAGACATCTCACCTTCATTACAATTATCCATCAATAATTATCACCACAGAACTATGTCAATTGAATATGCTCTGAATTTAAGACAAGATAATCTGCTGCCATGAAAGACGAGAGACTCTAGCTTGTTCTTCAAGGTTAGCTAAGCTTTATCTTGTAATACACCTTAAAGGTTACTGGATATGCTATTACTGCTACTTAATAATCTGTATCAGCAGACCCTTCCTGCTATCAACCTCCTGAAGTCTCAAACTCCTTTCAATAAATACATTTAAAATCAGACATGAAAATAAAGACACGTTCTCTGAAACAGTATCTAATAAATTTACATTAAAAGTCTATCAAAAGCTATTAAAAGCTAATTATGTAAGAATACTTGTCTTGCATTGTATGCCTTCAGTTGATTACTAGCACCCTTTTTTAATTGAGTTTTCTTTTTCCTCCTGACAACCCCCTGCAATCACAGAGTAACTCGAGTGTCTTGCTTAAGACAAGGCTCTGTCAGACATCTACATTTTCAGAATTCTAGCTAGCAACCACAGACAATGACAAGACAAAAAGCAGTTCAATTATGTCTTTAGGAGAAGTCTTGTCTCAAGAGTTAGAAACAGAATTCTAAAAAATAAAAAAATACTACTGAAAACAGAAAAAAGAAAGAAAAAATACTAAAGAATGTGACATTTTAAATAAAATGAGCCACCTAAACTGTTCCAAAGGTGGGAAGGTGGCTGAGAGGAAAAGAACTGGGGTGAGGGGAAGTCAAATTCTACCTATAGAGCAACTTTCAATTCAACACTCTGCAGGGAGGTGTGGGGTTAAAGAAAAAGTTCTATATTAGATATTAATACTCACTACAGATTTCTACTTTAAGTTATAAACTATCAATGGCATCATTCAGATATCTAACAGTTAAAACCATTTCTATTTGTGTAACAATCCAAATATTCCCTGTGAGCCCTATCCTGGCCCTGTTAAGGCAAACAACTTTGCTATTAAAGCCATCTAAACCTAAAATAAATATTAATATAGAATAGAAATCTTTCTCATTTCTGTTCACCTACTAGTTTATCACATCTCTCTACTATGCAGCAGCATGCTGGTAATTTTCCAAATCCAGTTACCTACTCTAATGGCACTACAGTTTGAATGGGTTTAGATTCAATTTATTAAGATAATTACTCACTCCTTTTAACAGACTAGCTATAGTGCCTACTGCTATTCTACTAGCTCAGTGACTTTCAACTACCTACTTCTGAGACATTCAAGAGAAGACATTAGGAACACTTCAGGGTTCATCTCTAAAATTCAAACAATTTTAACACATTATGCTTAGCTAAGAATAAGGAGGGGAAAGAAAAGTGTTACGTGTCCCACAATAAGTTCTTAAACATGACAATACTAGTTTGTCTTTGATGTTTAACACATGGATTTTTAGGTTCAGATGCATAATGATTTCAGAAAAAAAAAATGGGAAGGTTATGGGTTATTCTTCATGCAACTCAGGCCCAAATGAAATTAGTTGATTTGGTAATAAAAAACCAAAAAAATTTCTGGAAAATCATGGAAAATATGTAGTTCCTTCTGCTTAACAAATCATTCACATGCAGAAACCACAGTTCTTATTACTGTAGTCAGTAAAATTAGGAAGCAGCATAGTTAGACATGTCTTACAAAAACACATAACAAAGAGATCACTGTCATTATGGAATGTAAATCACATTTCTATAAAAAGGGACACCATCAATTTAAAGGTAATGACAAGAAATCTGGATCTATACAGTACATTTTGCATACAGTACAATTTTAAAGGTTCTGAGAAACAATCTTTTCCAAATGTTCCTTTTTCATTACTATGTATAGGACCCTGGCTATCAAAACACCATTTATGACTTGGGGCAAGGGAGTGGAAGGCACAAAACAATGGAGCCCATAACGAAGGTTCTTCCTGCACAAATGCACTCATTTCACTGCACTCTCCTGGCCTATCATGGTTTAAATTAATAGTGTCCCTCTAAAAGACTGTTTTTCAAAAATCAAGGAACTAAAAAAACATTCAAAAGAAGACAACACAGCCCAAGCCAAGTTATTCTTCGCACATATATGAAAAATTCTCTATATCCTATGTGCTGAAGGGTCACTTAAATGTCTGTTATTTTAACCAAGTCAAGTTTTTTTTTTTTGTTATACCCTACCTACACAACTGCTGTGGTTATACGTTTCCTTAGACATACTGCATACAACTTATATATGTGTATACACATATACTCAAATATGGAACAAACAGATTGCAGCCTCAATCCTATCAAAACTTACCCAAGGGTGTTGCCTGCCAGTCTGCCCAGAGTTTCAGAACCAGACAGAAACCATGGGGAGTCACTAGTCCTGCCTGGCCTGGATGTCCTTCCTGCCCCTGAGCCACTGCTCAACTTTGAACTGAAAGTAAAAGATGGTAAATCAGTCACAAAACAATCCCAAATGGGTTAAGAACAAAACCTGGAATCCCAGGTTGAAATTCTCAGGGACTTATTCTGGTAACATACCAGCTTAAGCAACACCCTTGGGGAATATTCCAAACTAATCTAAGTGTATATTAAGAAGTACACTGGAAAAAGAAAGTGGAAAGCATGCCTAACAGACCTTACGTACATCAGCAATCCATAATAGCACAGATGCAAATACATATTAAGCTAATTAGTGATTGGAGTTAGCCACTGTGCTAAATTTTCCATTAGTGTATATGTACGAATTGTAATCAGCAGGTGTTCTATCTATAAACCTGAGCCTGAGTATGCTACTTCAATATTAAGTGGTTTAAATTCAAATGTGAACCATTAATTAGTCCTGTTAAGGGGGACTTACCTGGACTAAGGACCACAGATCTAGAAAGTGAGCCTTGCCAGATGGGACTACTTTCAGAGTGGATTCTACATTAAGCTTAACAGTTTAACACAGCTTCTTTCTTAAGGATTATTTTTGGAGTAGCTTGTTTCTTCAAGTTAAAGAGAGCCTGTCTCACTTCTTTCAGAATCACATATACTATTTCTTCCTACACCAGTTTGTCAAGCTAGGCTGTTTGGCTGCATCACCATAACCACTGTGTCTCTACTCAAAGTACCCATTCCAAAATCTACTTTGAAAACAAATAAAAACAAAACCAGAAAAGCAGCTGAGCTGCTTAGCGAGTTCAAAAAATATCTTAGAAGAAAAGCATTCCTTACCCATCACTATTCTCAGGTTTACCCAATTCCAATCTGTCTGGTTGAACTGAAAAACCAATCCTGCAGACTCTACCATCCTGTATTTAGAAAAAGAAAAGCAAGTGTTCAAAACTGAAATGTAAGTCAAGTTTACCCAAAAAATTAAAACATGAGTCCTCAGTTATTGAACAGTATTAATCAATTTAATGTTAAAATAACTAATTTAACTGTATGGTTTCAAGATTGTTATCTGAGAAGATTTCAGGAACTTACCTCCAGAAGAAATGCAGCGTGATTTGGTCCCACCACACACTGTTTAATAGTGGCCTGTTCCAATACATTCAAAGGCGGGTGGCTGAAAATAAAAAGTGAGAATTTATAGTATTTTAGAACTTTTGAAGTCTGGAAAAAAAAAAAAATCAAGCTGTACATGAAAGGAAAAATGTGCAGTGGTGGCTACAAATACAAAAGAAACTTTCAAAAATTACTAAACATGCATTAATTGAAGCACACAGCACATAAAATCCAGGGAAAAGATCTTAAAAGATGATAGTTTTCACTTAATCTGATCAGCAATAAACAACAGGGTTTATACCTCATATTAAGAAGTCATTCTGTAATGAAGATTTAATAATACAATTTATCATAACTGAGAACCCCTCATTTTCTTCCTGTGTTATCTGAAGCATGTCTGGACTTCAGTATCAGTAGCACTGAGGATTTCTAAGGCTCCATCACCTACTGTAAAATCTTCTGCTTCTGTTGCTGTTAGAAAAAATGTACTTTCCTAAATTATTTACAGCAGCATATGATATGCCTTACCTGTTTAAATTGTATTTGTTCAGCTTCTCTGAAACTTCCCTTAATCTGAAACAGAAAGAAACAAAGCTGTTATTTGATTATGTACTCCACAGTCCACAACATCCACTCACACAGCATATTTATGATGTTATGGGAACAACTTACCACCACATTTATTGAAGTTTAATATAAATACTACCTGGTGCTGGGAGGCTGTTTTACTTTGGAGTTTAACCCTTGCCATAGAACCAATGTTTGCTTGCATTTCTGTGTGTTTTGCAAGTCACTATCAAAAAACACTACTCTTGCCTTGTTACAACCATTTACAATTTCATGCACAAAATAAACATTAAAAGCAATGACCAGGAACTGTAGATATACTTGTATTTCCTTGTATAAGATTGAATACAGTATCCCAGAGGAGAAAGGATTATAATCTTCTAGGAAATCCAAGTATGTGGCACGTGAGAGCCAACAATATGACAGTATATTCCCCAAAACAGAAAACACAAAGAAATAGGTGAACAAAAGTCAACAGCAAAAGGGACAAAAACAAATTCTGACTAACAGAAGAAATCAGAGAAGCATCACTATTTATAGGGTTATGTGGAACATTACCTTTACTTAAGGTAGAAAATGTTTCCAAAAGCTCAAAATATCAGAGCACAAGAAAGGGCCAACCCATATACGACTCCTGCTTACAGGACACAGCCTCCAAAACCAGAAAGGAACAGAGTGATTTCTGAGGTAACGTCCAATCCACTGAGGAAAGATCCTCTGTGGGCAGCAAAGACACTAGAGTACTATCAAGGAAGCATGTCAATTAAAGCTTGGGTCCCTTTCTCTCCAAAGAGGACAAGCAACCTGAAAAACCCCCAAAGAGCTTCCAATTATAGTCAGAGTACTTGCATTTTATCAAGATATAAAACCAAGACTAATTCTGTAAAAATTGTGTAAGGTCTTCTAAATAAGATTACAAAAATCTCAGCTTTGGTACTATGTTCATCCTAGCATAAATCAGTAACATATTTCTAAACCTAGCAAAAAGACAGGCACACCAGCACTGTCTTCCTCTGAATCCATGCCTTAAAATCCTCCATTTTTACTTGCTCAATTTCAGTTTCTACACACAGACTATGGACATCAGACTTCAGCTACTGGCAAACCCTGAGCATGAGAAAGAAAACAAACTAGAGGTCCAAACAGAGAAATCTTAACATTAGCAACAGTGTTTAACTCCAAAGTACTTGTCCTAAGGGGAAAAAAAAGAAAATAAATCTCTAAATCTGTTTGAGAAACAAGGTATTTTATACTGATACAAGTAACTTCCAGCCCAAGAAGAAGGGAGAAGTGAAAAGAAGACAGCAGGATGGAATTGAATGTGTTTAGAATTGCCTTTTGCTATCCAAGCCAAGCTGCCAATCTGTAAGTAGGCGATTTCACACTCCCAATTTCCAGCCACAACTAATTCACACAGGCCAAGAGTACATAGGCAGACAAGGTTTCTGTGAAGATAACGCACAAAAGCAAGAGAAAACACAAACTTCCCGTGCTATCTGTGCAAAAGGTACCCCACAAGAGTGAACTACTGGGGGAGACTATGGAATGAACCCCGAGTTGAACAGCATACACTCCTCACCTTATCATACGGTTTTATACGGCAAGCAGGGATTGCTGTGTGATATCTGACAAGTTAAACACCCCTAAGTTCCATGTCTTGAGTTTATCACCTAACAAATTCCCACAGGAATCCTGAGCAGTTTCCCATTAACATTTCTCTCCTGGCAAGCAGGAGTAATAATTACAGAATAGGAAAACCTACCTTTAAATTCACTGCACTGCCTGCAAGAAAAGCTGATGGCAAAAAAAGTAGCACTTTATTGGAGATGGTTACTAGACTAGTCTATGGGAAACATTTAAAGCTTCCTTACTGAGCCTTGGTCACAAGACCAGAACACTACCAAAGAAATCAGCATTAAAATTTGAAAAATATCATCCCATTCCTTTTATACTTGTAAAAAATGAAATAATAGGAAAGAAATATGCTCAGAAAGCTAAAACTTGAATAGGCAATGAATCCATGAGTAACATCAATCTCAAGAGAGCAGATCTATCTGCAACGAGCACAAACCAAAAGAGATCTAACACTGCTGAAAAAAGGCTGTTGTCAATCTTTAACAGGAGGGAACAGAGAAAGCTGTAAGTAACAATGCTGAAAGCACTAAACTCTTCTATAGAAAGAAAAATAAAAGTAAAAACTATCTCATGCCTCAACCATCTCATATGCAACTGCTGTAACAGCAAAATTATCAAGTACTGCTCATATGCTCCTCTAAGTCCACGAGGACTTGAATTTGATGCAGAACACCACTGGAGCTGTTCCTGCTGAGCTGCTGTTCCACCCTCATTCCTCCCCTTTCTTGTGCTGGCATCAGCATTCACATGAACACCAATCACAAAACCAAACCAGCAGGAAAACAAGAACAAAGCAGAAAGATGTGTTTGTATACTCTCTATGGAGAGTCTCTCTGTGAAAATACAAACTTGAAATCACTTCCTGCAGCAATCTAAGCCTTTCTACAAGCACAGTTGCAGGGCATTGTACCACTGACCCTCTGAAGGGAAAAGCTTATCTAAGATCAGGTTAATCTTAATTACACAGTGCAGTAATTTCAACTGATGGTGCTCTGGAGGAAGAGGTAAATGCAGAGATGATTTAGTCAATTCTCACATCAAGGTCATAAGACCTTTCTGTGGTAAATGAAATCTCCAATATAAATGCCTTGACAGACTACACTTCAAAAAGGTCTCATTAAAGGCAATTAAACTACTTCAAAGGACAAAGTTAGAAGCAACAAGCATTTTCAGCACAAACATTTTTGAAGAAATACACTAGCTTGGCAACACTTTTAGACAAAAAGTTTCGTGATGACGGCTTCTATCAAGACACACATTCTTTAAATATTATTAGTGAAATTAATCCAAAAACAGTTGTGAGGAAAATAAATTCCGTTTGTCCAAGACAAGGAGAGATTTCTTTTATTTCAAGTTTTGAAGCTCCTATTTCTAGCCTCTAGAAACTGATCAGAATAGAAGAGATCTATGCTCACACTAAGCAACCAAAAAGGCTCTAGGTCAGGACTACACAGCTCAGATTTCTGACATGGCACTTTTATTCATCACAAGACATTACTTTTCTCAAAGAAGATTGCTATTTCCTGACAAGTTCATCTCAGGAGCCATCCTGCCACCATATCTGGTTTTACAAAAGCAAGTTAGGCTCAAAAATGCAAAAGAGTTACAGAGAAACTCAATTTCAAAATACTGAAGGTAAGAGTTGCAGAGGAAGAAAAGGTACTTTTTTTAAAAACCAACCAGATAAACAAAACATAAACCAGCCAAACAAAAACCACACAAGCACACGCAGAAAGAACCAACCAAACAAAAAAAACCAACACATCTCAAAACCCTAAAACCCCCAAAACCAGCTTGGTATGATGAACAACTTCAGGTAGGGAAAAAAGAAATAAAGCTACTTCAGACCTGGTAGATTTTTTTAAGTGATCTTTAAAACAACTTAATATGTCAATGACGTCTGTATGCCAACAAACATGGCACTTCCACACCAGAGCAGGCAGAAGTATTCAAGTACCACTACAATGCTTTTCCAAGGGAAGGCCAACACTAATACTAATAAAAATAACAAGCAGATAGCCAAGGGGACACACCCATATGACACAATCCACTTAAGCACTGGAGAACAGTATTACATACCTATCAACACTGAAAAGGTGAATACAAGCTTCATCCCTGTCCCTGATCCTCAAGTGCTCTGAGCACAGTGAGCCAGAGCCAGGGAAGCCCCTCTGGGCCAGTTTTCAGGATCTGGCCCAGCAGAGCTGCTCAGCCTCCAGATCAAGGACCTCTCTCACCTGCCTGTCCTCAATCACATGGAAATGAGCTCCTGTGCCACTCTATCAGTGTCACAAAAAGTCTCAAAAATGCAGAAAATGGACACCAATGAAAAGCTTAAGCAAATACATTTGTTTCCTAATCCCAGGATAACACTCTGACACTAGATACTGTCATTGATGCAAAGTCACACCCAGCTATGTTCTGTGCCACAATACAGCATACAAAAGGATCCTGACCCTGACTGCCATCTCAAACATCAGAGAGCAGCTTCCAAGGAGGCAGCCTTCCACAGCTACACCTTTCTACTGCTGGAATAAATGAAGATTTAGAGTGTGCTTTAAGTCATTCTGGGTAGAAAGGGGGAAGAATCCATAAAATCAAATGCTAAAGCGCCACACAAAAGCAGGCAATAAGATTATCTGTAAAAATGAAGTAATGCACATTAAAAAAAAAAAGAAATCCCAAGCAGAAGTACAAAATGACAGGCTCCAAGGTAACCTATACTGCTCATCGGGGCAGTGGGATAATGTGTTTAGACTATAATACACAGATAACTGAAATGAACTAGATGACAAAGAAACCCATTGCTCTACTCAGTTAGTACTCAGGGGAACCATGATACTTACACTGTGTCCTCTCTACATTTCAAGAATTATAAATTAGGACTATTTGGTTATTATATACTAAACCAACACCTGCTGCTCAGGAAATCCCCAGGCTGCAAATTCTTAGAAGTTGGAAAAGCATCACTGTATGTTTGCCCTATTCTAACACTGTTCTCCTGTTCATCTAGCACTGGTCTCTGTCAGCAGAAAACAAGAGGAAAATAAGATGGACTTCTTGTCTGACTTCAACAGCTGTTCTTTTATTTCATAGTATCAGCCAACACAGGTTTACAAAACATGGTTCCTAAACTTTATTTCCTATTTTGCAGGATTGTCAGTTTGGTTGAGAAAGGTAGTTCTTATCACTTCACAGTTCTCTCTGGAGCGATGGTAACATACTGTGCTGAACCTGCAATAGAATGCTAATGCAAAAGACCAAACAATGTCCTGAAAACAGCTTTCTGTCACTGAACAGTCTTCAGGTAATACAGTGATCGTAGAATGAAAATTCTCCAACAGTAGACCATTACTATTTAATAACAACACTGATACAGACAATGACCTACGTTCAGTATAAGACAGCCCACAAAAAGGTTAAAGCATGACAAGAAAAATTAGCAAAAATAGAACATGTATTTTAGTTCCAATTTTAAGGAAAGAAGGCAGATTTTGTATCACTGTACAGAAGACCAAGGAGAGAGCAGTGTAGAGTGCCTAGCAAGGCTTACAGTGCTGTGTTCCACAAAATCCTCACATAGAAGCTGGTGACTGATGTTCAGGCTGGATGAGCAGACAGTGAAGTGAACCAAAAACTGTCTGAACATCTGGGTCCAGAGGGTGGTGACTGGTGTCACCAGGTCTGGCTGGAGGCCAGTGACAAGCTGTGTGCCCCAGGTCAGTACTGGGTCCAGTCCTGCTCAGCACCTTCATTAACGATGCAGATGATGGAGCAGTGGGTACCCTCAGCCAGTTTGCTGATGGCACCCAACTGCAGGGCATCGCTGCCATCCAGAGCACAGCGAGCTCATGAGAACCAAGGGGAGGCAAGGCACAAACCCCTGCAGCTCAGCAGGAACAACCACATGCCAGAGACTGTCCAGCTGGAGAACAGCATGGCAGAAAAGGAGCTGGAAGTCCTGGTGGCCACCAGGTTGAACATGAGCCAACACGCCCTGCAGCAAAGAAGGTAACAGCATTCTGGCTGCAATAGAGAAAGTGCTGCCAGCATGCTGAGGCACACAATCCTTCTCTTTATTCACAACTCATGAGGCCACATCTGGATTTCTGGACTCCCCACTACAAAAGAGACATGAGCATCCTGGAAAGAGTCTAGCAAAGGGACACGAAAATTATTAAGTGACTCTCTCTCAAGAGGAAAGGCTGAGAGAGTTGGGACTTCAGCACGGGGAAGACAAAGCTCTGGAGGGAATCTTCTCAACATATATGAACACCTAAAGCAAAGCTAGTAAAGGGGACAGAGCCAGGCTCTTTCCAGTGGCACCCAGTGACAGGACCAGAGGCAGCAGACACACACCAAAACACAGGAGGTTCTCTCTGAACATCAGGAAACACTCTCTTTGCTGTGAGGGTGACCAATTACTCACACAGGCTGCTCAGGGAGGTTGTAGAGTCCCAGCTCTTGAGAGTTATTGAAAAGCCACCTGAGCACAGTCCTGGGCAACCAGCTGTAAATGGCCTTGCCTGGTAATGGGACTAGATGATATCCAGAGGTCTCTCCAACCTCAGCCATTCTGCAATTGATATTGAGGACTTAATGCTTTCAGGATGTGATCTCCATCTATTTGACTTGAAGGCACAGCAGCAAAAGGAGGGGATTTGCCATTGAAAAGCTGGGAGCTCATGTTTTGCTGCATAGAATCCCTCTATGGTCAGTAACACAGGAAAAAAGTTACACCAATGAGTCAGAAAAGTGTCAGAGAGTTACACATTCAGTAAAAAAAATCATAGGTACTTAAATATCCAGCTGGAAGTACTCTATTTCTTTAGCAGGAACAGCAGCTCCAGGGGCAGACACCTGTAGAATTTGTGCAATGCCTCTATCTAGTGATGAATTCTTAAGCTGGGTGACTGGTTCCTCTAGCTCAGAAACGACTTACACCCCTTCTTCAGATTTCAGTGACACTCAAAACAACCCCCTCTGAATAAAAAAAAAAAAAAAAGACAGAACCATAACCCCCATAACCCCACACCACAGTGCAGAGGATGGCCATAGCCTAGCTCAAGGGGAATACAAAGTCAATCATGCTTTTTAAATAAGCAAATACCCATAAACCACGAAACAGCAAGGCACCATTTCAGCTAACAATCTGAATACAAACAGGAAGAAATCACAAATGGTATGATCCTGACAGGACTGCCACAGAGGAGTTAACATCATGCCTACATGTTATTTAGCACTTTATCTAGAGGATTTGGTAGTGAAGTATATCTGTAGTTGCCTAAACACCTAGTATCATTTCTGGGGGGCAAAAAAGAAAAATACACTATAGGAGAATGAGTCAGGTTCAATTTGAGGTCCTTCTATGGCAGTAGATTTCCAAAAGTATAGTTTGCAAATCCAGACAGAAATCTGTTCTCTGGTGCAGAATGCATCAAATCATCATTTTGTGGTCCCACATTCTGTTCAACTGCACAAAGTCCTTGCAGCTGTTTTGTTTAACATTTAGCAGAAGACCATTTCTTTAGCCAGAACCCCAGAGCTAAACAACTGGATTAACCACCTCAGTTGGGTGAGGTCTGACTCTTAAAACAACTAAGGTTGTAAGCTATTCAACTATACATCATTTTAGGAAGTATATCCTCTTGTGATACTAAAACACAAATAATGGGAATTTAGAACCCCATGCTACTAAATTCAAGGATACTTGGAAAATGCACACATGATAAGAGCATGAGCAGTGTTACTACAGTGAACAACAAAAAAATGCTAGCTATCAAAACATAGCTACTTGTTTAACTAGAATAAGTGAAAATTAAAGGACCCCATTAAGGCAAAGAAAAGAAAAAATCCCATTTTTACAGTCAGAACAGTGCTGTATTGATTCCATTAAAAAATGCTATCAAAATAAAAATCCAGTCACTGAACATCACAGAACCTCTTTGTGTCCCACTGTGATAAGATTGTTGATGTTCCTTCAGGAGCTCATGAGGAGGCACCAGGGAGGCTGTGAATTTACCAGCATACCAACTTAAACCTGGAGAGCCAGGTTCTGGTCCCAGCTGAGGCTACTGCAGGAACCCAAATCATCTCTTCACCATTTTCCTTTGCTCTAAGCTTTTGGGAGCTGTGATCACTTTTTATGCAAAGTTGGAAAATGCTCTTTGATTAGAACATTCAATTGCTATAAAAATATTTTTTAAAGTAAGAACTGCCACATTGTTAAATGCTCAGTGTCTTGACTAGAGAAAAGTAACTGTATGTTTTGTACAAGTGATTTTATTAAAAACAAAGCACAAGCAAGAACTGAATTCTAATTGCTTTGCTATGAAGTCCAACAACCTTATTCTCATTCTGAATTAGTTTTAGCAACAGGGAAAGATCACTTAGCATGTCCAGTCCTTTACTTGCCAATTCTTCCAATTCCAAGCCCTGAAATATTAAACAAAACTCTGATATCACAGTGTTATCTGCATGTCACTTTTGCAAACTTGCTAAAAACTGCCTTTTAAATACCAGACCTCCTCTTCACTTTGAAGAGTGCTTTGTCTTCCACTAAAAACACAACTTCAAAACCTTTCTCTCATTCTACATCTTTGATTTAGGAATGGACTGAGGCCTGGAATAAAGAGTAGAGAGCATGCACCACGCCAGAAAAACAAGCAGCCAAATCGCTTTGTCTGATGCACAGTGCAGGCAAAGTAAGAAACCCCAGCTTCTGAGGTGCACAGCTCATCCCAATACTTTTTTGCACTGCCAAAAAAAAAAATTCTTTTTTCCATCTGCCTGTACCCCAGCCATGAAACCCCAGGTGCTTCCCTCAGTGTAACTAACCAGTGTTTTGGTTCCCCTAGAAGAAGCAGCACACTGAGTACCTCCTGCATCACATTTTGCCTAGGGCCACAGTATTTCTGGTAACAATCTTGCCAGATACAGATTCTGCACCACAAGAGAAAAAAATAAACTTTAGCCATTCCAGCAAAACAGCCTGTTAGTCCCGAGCCTTCCCATGAGGAACAGGGCACTCCTTGCCAGATCACCTCCTGCCTACCCAATCTACCCCACAATGACAAGATGTAATGACCCATCTCATTTGAAGGTTTAATTAAGTACCTTTAAATTACTGCTCTAGAGACAGATACATTTTGTGAAAGTCAGTGAACTGTGTATACCATGACTTAAAAAAATGAAAAATGAGAGAAGAAAAACTGCTGTTAATAATATACTGTGTTCAAAGCAGAAGAATTCCAACAACCTAAGAAAGATCTTCATTAAAGATCAGACAACAATAACTCACACTAAAAAAATATGAAATAGATTAAAAGCCATAAATTCTCTTTAGAAGAATGTATCTTGATATTTACTAGAGAGAAAAAAATACAGCTCTGACTATTTTTAGGCTAGATAGAGAATAGCAAGAATTAAATAGAATAAATGAAAGAATAAATACAGAGACATTTAAAAAAATTAATTTTGCAAAATGAACAAAAAATTAAAATTATACCATCTTTACTGAAGGAAGTGACAAACTCCAATGGCTTCAAGCAAAAGCAGAGTAAGGTGTACATTCAAATTATTCCCATAGCCAAATACTTATTCTCCAGTTAAGTTTTTGGAAAAACACTGTAACACAAACATTTGTTTATGTAGAGTCAATGTCAGACTCTACCCTGACACCTACCCAGTGAAATTACAATTTTCAGTAGAATCCAGAGATGCCAACGAAGATTCATTTCAGAACTCCCTACCTATACAGAGTTCTGTATCAGAATTCACTACCTGTATAGAGAGATAATTCATCCCAAAGGTGAAAAAGGTGAGAGGTTGAGGAAACATAACAGATAATAGACAATGAAACACAATGAAAGATGGTAAGCAAATTTTAAAAATGCTGTTTTATCACAGGTTTGGATTCAAGTAGTCAACTACTACTTCTATAGAAAAAAAAAGACAAAATTAGCTTCCAGTTTAACTAGAGATGATGGCAAACATGCTGCAGAAAGTAACACCAGCAGGACCTGGGTACAGAGCAGTTTCTGGGCTGGCTCCTAATGAATAGACAAACTACAGCTGCATGGTTATTATCACCCTCAGATATTTGAGATATTTTGAACTGATTCCTCTGACAAACAAAAAACACACTCTCTAAAATGTGGATTATTTTTGGGGCTTTTTTTTGCTGAAGACAAATTTTGTAAGATTACTGAAATCTCCAGCAGCTTTGGTACCTTTATCTGCTGCATTACACTACTGCTGCCACAAACTAAGCTGGCAGACCCCATAGCTGGCAATAAAACAATGATAGCAAGAAATCCCAACACAGCTAGTGTCCAAAATAGTACTAATCAGGGAAATGTTTTCAAAGTTTTTATTCTGCACTCTTTCATAAACACCATAATGTAAAAACTAAATCAGGAAGACAGACCAAAATATCTTCAGGCATCTTTTCTGATAAAAGGCAGTAACCAGTTTAATGATCAAAAGCTGTCCAAAACAACATTACAGAAAATACATGTTTCACCTCCCCTGTAGATATAAGCAATTTGAGAAATCACCTCAAAAACCAGGGATTACAAAAACCAGCCAGTTAGACAAACTGATAGATGCTACACCAAAAATCATTTTTAGAACTGCAACAAAATGATCAAGTTGGGATGTTAAATATTCACTGTACCAACATGGATTGCTGCTGTAAAACACACTGCACTTTAAAGTGCAGCAGCTGGGATTTGCTGAGAGACTGGGTGAAACATATTTAGTATGAGAAATTCCCCTGACAAGTGCTGGGGGTAGCAGTGAGACTTGTGAGATGAAGATGAAATTTTCAAGGACAGCAAATGGAATGGTTACATCACTCCTCACCTGGAACCAAAGGGCAGTTTTAGGTGTAAATGCAGACAACCAGTGCTCCCACCTTAAACCTTTCTGTTTAGGTTTAAGTATGTTTCAACTGCTTAGAATTGTCACACTTCATGCCTTTGTATCAGTGAGTATGTGTTCTCTCTCCTATAAAACTAAAACATTCTTTAAATTGAAGCAAAATACTAATTTCCCTAGAGGGGAAGGGTAAGAGAAAAGAAAGCAATGTTGATGACCTGCAATTTTAAGCACAGAAAGACTTTTAGAAATAGATCACAGAGTTTATTGTCAAAATAGTTCTATGCCAGAAAGAGCAAATGCGATCTGAAGTTTGGATAATTATTCCTGTAATGGAGTAACTAATGCTGTGTCATCCTCACTTAAACTGTCAAGCTTAAAGGTTTGGACAAAATACGTGTGTGCACTGTGAAAATCAGGTTTGTGCATTTATTTCAACATCTTTTTTCTCCAAATTGTTCCTCCCAATTTAAAATCCTCTAACTACTGCAACCAGGCCTTGTCCTCACCTTTTCTCTGGGGCACACACAGATGCCAACTACTGCAGTCTCCTATGTGGAGCTGTTGCTAAGAACCAAATCCTTAGTGGACTTCAATGAACTCAAGGTTTAAAAAAAAATCCGTACAACTGAAAAGCACAAGTAGTTTTTCTGTATATGTTTTTTCCTGCATAAATGGCTGTTGATGCAAAGAAAGACAAAACAGCAGCTTTTACACTAAGTATCTTGCAAAAGTAACTGCAAATTAGATTGCTGCTAGTGTAATCACTAAAACAAAATACCTTGAACCCCCTTCTCTTCTTCATATAAGTTTCAAATATATAATGTCACCTACTGAAGTCACAAATTATTACTTGTGCCAGGAATGTGAAAAGGCAGCTACAACACCTTGCAGTTTGCCAAGCTTAGGTACATCCTTGGTTGTTTTTCCTCAAGTGTCAAGTCATTTTTCATGTAAGTATAATTGTGTACTGAACAGTTATCTACTTTAGATAGTTTAAGAAAGAAAGTGTCACACCCTTCACATTTATTTTTTGACTGAATCAAAAATGTGACAAAGATCCTACATGGAAATCAGAATATTTCATAAATACAAAGTATACCAAAATTACCTCAAATGCATGTCATTATTTATAGTTTTTAACTTTTACAAATATTTAGTCTATAAATGTTGTTGACTTAAAATGCTGTTCTCTGACAGCTTTGACTTGCAGTGCCAACCTTAAAATACAGCTTCTAATATCTTAGTCAATTAGTCTTACTTTATTATTGGTCCAAAAAATATGCTCAAACCTTACATATCCGATTTGAGAAGGAAAAAGAAAGCAACATTTGTGCCCCAATTACTATTTTACCAAATTCCTTGTGACAGGTCATAACTACTCTCAGCCCAGATCACATTCACAGTACAGTTTCACATTACAGTAGCCAAAATAAACTTGCTGCTTTCAAAATGGAAGGAACTCAACCCTGCTTCCTCTTTCCCGTTCTTCACCACCAACTCTCCCTCCTGCAGCACTTTTCAAAATATTCTCATGTGCACCCAACAAGGAGATAAACCAGTTCAACTTCTTAATGCACTAAATTATCTTTACTTGACTTTACCAGGGCTATCTTTGTATCATTTCAGCAACTGAAGTCAGTTTCCTCCGGGATCACAAACTTACAGTTCGTGCAATGTGAGCGCGGGGAAAACAAACCTCCGCCTTCAGAGGAGAGCAATTACTTTGACTTACAACATCTCAGCAAAGTTTCAGCAAGAACATTCACAGACAATTACATACGTGCTCTCTAAAGAGCAGCATCTGGGGTGTAGCACGCAGCTGTAATCACAAGAGGACCCTGGCAGAGCAAAGTCCAAAAAGGCCTAGAATACCGGCCTATGTAAAAGTAACCTTCCACATTCAACCAGACATGAAATAACACTGAACATTCTGACGCTTAACCTCCCAAATTACTGTTCTTAAAAAACAATATTAAGATCAAATCTTAATGCACTGCTGCACATATGAATCCTGTAACAGTCTATATTACTATAGTGGTGGTGCAAATCTTTTGAGGCAGCCAAACTATCTGATATTTTAAAAAGTGTTTCCATCTAAGAGTGTGATGATAATAATAATGTCATGACAGTCATACCGTTCCCTTCTTCTCTTCTGAAAGAGCACAATCTAAATTTGGCTATGCTTTCAAGAAATTAATCCTAAAACCAAGTTCAACACGTTGCCTGTTCCTAAAGTTTATCAAGCAGCTGTAACTTGGGGGCTTCAACTAATACATCAGTTATGGCTTCCCAGTAATTAAACCACCTACTCCTGTTTGAGGTGGGCTACCTGCACTTTTGCTAAGTAGATCAAGAAGAGTTCAAAGCACACCAAAGTAAATCACTTAAGATAAAAGAAGTACTGTATTATGTGCACAAAACCTGCAGATTCTCTATTTAAGAACACATCTGTCAATCCTTTCTTTTCCCCAGCTGGGGGCAGCGATGCAGATCACACATCAGTACCAGCAGAGAAGTTGGGGCTCAGGCTGCCTTCCTGTGCAAAGAGGACAGGGACTCCCCCAGACGTAGCAGAGGGGGTTCAGCCGTGCAGTATCACTGCAACAGGAACACTTCCATCATCAGGAGCTCTCTCCCTCGCTGTGCACGGCTGCTGCACACGTGTGGGGCCAGGGCAGCAGCTCCACATCCCTGCTGCCTCCCTGCACTGCCACACCACACCCTACGCCAGCTCCTTCCAGCAACATCTGCTTGAGATTTTTAACAGATTTGCTCATCAGTAAATGCAAGGGGGGTGGTGTTTGCCAGGGCGGCAGCCACAAATCCACAGATCACTTGCACAGTACCTTAAATTGATGTGCAGATTAAAAAGGTATGTTCTTGCTAGCTATTTTTTCCACATAAATTCAGAGATTGCAAACAATGCAGGCAATGCAAAGTACACAACTTAAATTTTCAGTTCAGGCACGGCCTAAAGTAAGTAACATTTAAATAACAGAGACAGGCACTGAATGTATTATTAAGGGAAAACAAAGTCATGTAAAGAACGAGATCATCCTTTCTTCCCCCAAAGCTGACTCTACATACAGACTCACTGAAGCTTCAAATTAACTTTTCTCAGGTGTGCTACTGGTTTCAAAGATGTCACTGCCAGAAAACTTAAAACATGACACTTCTAAACCCTCATATTCAGAATACCCTCTGTTTAACCAAATTCATTACATCTCATCTTCAGGAGAGAAAAGACCGCATTAACATTGTGTCAACGACCACTTCAAAAATTACATCTCACTCTATGCTAAGACTTAAATGGTTTAGCTGACAAGAATTGTTTTAGTACAAGGTAAAAACAAAGTCAAAGCTTTGAGATAAATCCTGTCAGTGAAGGTTAGTTCATGTATGGAAAGCCATTTCTGTAAGGTGAAAGACTCCCCTTCTCCTTCCCAGAGAAGCAAGTTAAACTGCTCCTGTGAGGTTTCATAACAGCCAAGAAAAGGCTATTTGTCATGGTTACACCCACTTCCTCACCCAATATAAAATTAAGAAATATACTAAGAATTTACTTAGATTAACTTATCTATGAAACTGTGTCAAACTTCCTTCACAAAGCACAAAGTCTCCCACCCTGAAAGAGGTGGATAATTGACAAAATATATCTAACACCCATTACAACAGAAGCTGGACACCTCTTTTTCAAATACTGAAGCCATTAATTATTTACATCCCAAGTACCCTATGGAGTCGTTTCTCAAACTGCAGGCCATACTGAATTTTTCTCCCGTCAAACTCCTCTTATTCAATTTAGAGACAACACACAGCTTGGGGAAAAAATTCCAAGTTACCTGTCCTCCTTAATAAACTTACTAGAAAAACCTTAATTACCTCAGTTCATCCTAAACAAAAGCTTACCCTAGTATCTATTTCAAAAGATGAATCCTAATACAACTACAAAATTAAGTATGACCTTGTCCTCTGTGAACTCTCTTCAGTGTCACAGCTCCCAGACACGAGTGTTTCAGCTTATTCAAGAGAGGACTAATAATTACCATCAAGGTGCAATATTAACCTACATTTTCAAAAACACTAGCTAAGAAGTATTTTCAGATGATGAGTAGATGTGCTCAGGAGTCCTCTGATTATTTGTGGTTCTACAGCTACTTTCTCCACTTTTCTTTGAAGTGTTTTGCCATTCTCACAGTTGCTGCATGAATAAGTGTGATAACAAATTACACAGAAAACCTAGTAAGCACTGTGGACAGAATGGCAGAAAATGCACCAAATCAAACTGGAAAGAACTACTTCCTCACATTTTTTCAACTACTTAAGAGCAGAGCAACACTTCAGGTGAAGGATGGTTTCCAAAAACCACTGCCTTTACACATCTACACTGGTTATTAAGCATAATGCATTAAATACTTAATTACAAATTTCAACAGTGTCCTGGATCCTAAATACATGGAACTGCAGTGATAAATGCCTTGGGTTTTAAGTGATTACTCCTCAGGAGCAGAACACAAATCCATTACTGAAAGCATACAATACAGAAATATGATCCCAAAATCTGATTTTGAGAAACAACTATCCTTCAGAATACGGACAGAAAAAAACCCTGACTAACCACTGGCTGCAGCAGACTCAAAAAAGCCCATAAAGTGAGAGAGAAAAGAACCAGCACAGAGACACGAGATGTTCCAAGATCCTAACTTCTATCAGTATGAGAATTTACTAAGCTATCTAGATCTTGATCAACATTGACAGAATAGTAATAAGCAGCAATGCTACTGATAAAATTGAACTGGCATTTCCAGCACATATGTGTGTGCCTCAACCCTATTTATGAATCATTCTGATTTCACTGCATTACAAGTTCTGATACACAGCGACTGCACTTTTAGTAAAATTACATTTATGAAGTTGCAATTTCTGACTTTCAGCTCAGATCAAGGAGTCACTTGATTTTTCAGAATAGTCACTATTTAACAGCACTGCTGCAGCTTTCTCCATATATTAATTACCATTCATTTTGAAGCTTCCTGTATCAAAAGGTAGGTGTAAGAGCTGCTGCTGTTGTAAGAAAAAAAATTTAAAAAACAAGAAAGCATTATGAAGACTGAAAGGGATTGGTATTTTATACAAATATGTCCACAGAAGAGGTAACATTAAAGAAAAAACAGATGAGCTCTCTCACTTGGAGCAAAGTGTGATAATTACATGCTAAATGTTTTCTAAGGGCCTATCAACATAAAAAGAAAAAAAAAAATGAAAATCCACTGGGGTCCTTTCAAGTTCAAAGGCCTAGATCTTACTCCAAACCAAAAGAGTGCAAGCAGTAAGTCCTAACACAGCATCATCTCTCAGTTTGTCACTCTAAAGGAAGATGGTCTATGCCAAATTTGAATGCAGTACCTGTGGAGAAAGCAAATCGATTCTGCAGGAATGGCTAGGCCTCCTAGGAAGTAGGATTCTGTAAAATGCATTATCAGGCTATGGGAAAAAAGTACAGTCCACACTAACACACTTCAGGTTTTAGATTTGTTTTATCTTCTCCCTGTGTAAACATATAGACTATGTAGTCAGGCAGAATTTCTGTCTTCAAAACTACCTATTTTCCTCATTGTACACACTCAAACCTCACCTGCTTTAAGAGGCATCTCAGCAAAGACTGCTCCAGGAAAAGTGACCTAACTACAAACGACTGTGAAGCGACCTGGACCCTGACCCACGGTAGTATCAAAACCAGGAGAGTATAACCAAGAGGTTATATGCTTTTTAGGACTTAAAAATACTTAAATATTGTTCAGAATCATTAAATAGCATTTATCTTTAGTGTAAAAACACTTTAGGTTTCTATCCAGTGATGATTAAACATCACGATTTATTCACACATAAATTTGTGAGAAATTAAAGATTAAGTTTTTAAGAATTCCTGTATAAAAGAGCAGAAGTAAAATTTGCAAGCTATTACACACACCATTAGCAATTGCTATAGAAGAAATATTTGACAGCCACACAGATCTGTCAAATAAACGTCAAGCAGTGAAGAAAATTTGGTTCATGGATTCATTTTCTCTCAAAGCACTCCAGTTTCTCCCCAGTTTCCCTGCAATTTCTCTCCCCCAATCCTACATAAAGTTAGCTGCGTGGTTTCCAGGCTGGCAGCTGTCATCCCCATCTCAGCCAAGCCGCACACCACCAGTGATTCGGAGATCGGGCCTCCTTTTCTATGGAGCACCGGCTGCGTGAGCAGGGAAGGCAGCGCACACCGGCGCTGCGTGTGACAGCGCTGCCGCCTTTATCGCCGCTCCCGTCATTCTCTCTCACACCGCGATCCCCCATCCGCATTGTCTGCCTCGCTCCATCCGTCATTAACATGGACACGTTCTCGCTCCTCCGCCAGGGATCCCCGGGAACCCGCTCCCTCGGCCAGGGAACCCCCTTCCTCGGCCGGACGCCGGGATTTCCCTGGCCGGCCGGAGCCCCCGCCGGGCCCGCGGCGAAAGCTGCGGCCCCCCAGCCCCGCGCGGGGCGAAGCCGGCGGTGCCGGGGACCGGGAGAGGCCGCTCGGAGCGGGACGCGCCGGGACCCGGCGGAACCGCGGCCCGGCGGGGGGGGTCGGGCCGGCCCCGCTGCCCCGGGGCCCCTCCCCTCGCCCCCGGGGGGCCCCTCCCCTCCGCCCCCCCCTCACCGGTCGTTGAGCTGGTCCTCGGTGCCCGGCAGCGGGTGCACCACGAAGTGGATCGAGGTCATGTTCCGCGCCGGTGCCCCCCCCGGCGGCGGCGGGAGGCGGGCGGGCGGGGGCCGGGCACACAATGGGGGCGGCGGGGGAGGGGGCTCTCGGCCTCCGTCCCTCCCCCGGGGTGGTTCGGGGCCGCCCGGCGGAGTCTAGGGCGCTCGGCGGCCGCGGCGCTGCGGGCGCGGGGCGGGGCGGAACGGCCGCAACGGCGCCGCTCGGAGCTGGGCCCGCGCCGCGCTCACGCACGCGCCGCCATCTTGGCTTCCAGCGGGCCCTTCTCCCTCCCCCCTCCCCCGCCCTCCGTGCGCCGCGACGGGGAAGGGGCGGGGCTCGACCGGCGCGCGCGGCGGCGCGCGTGCAAGCCTCGTGCTGACTGGCGCGCGCTGCTCCCTCCCCTGCCACTAAGCGCGCCGCCGATTGGCCCGGTGCGTCGCCCTCGCGGCGGGCCGCGATGACGTCATTGCGCAAGAGGGACGTAAAGCACCACGTGCCTCCCCCCGCACTCTTCCCCCCCCCCCCCCCCTCCCAGAGCGGCTCCCCGGCGGGCGGCGCGCGCGGCTTCCCCTGAGGCGCGGGGCGGGAGCGGAGCCGGAGCCGCTTCCTCTGGGCCCGGGAGGAAGCGGGGGCGGCGGCGTGTGGGGCCGCGATGTGCCCGTCCCAGGGGTGCGCTGTAGGGGGCACAGGGATTTCCTCCGATGCCCGCAGGTGCTTCAAGCCCAGCGCCCGTCAGCACCCGCTCTCCGCTGCCGGCTCTGCCCTTTCGAATTGCGTTTCTAGTCAGCCTTCCCTGCAGCAGCCGGGATTTTTCACGGTTTTTTAGGGAGGTTCCCAGAATCATTAGGGTTGGAAGGGACCTCTGGAGATGATCCAGTCCAGCCCCGCTGCCAAGGCAGGGTTATCTGGAGCAGGTGACACAGGAACCTGGCCAGGTGGCTTTGGAATGTCTCCAGAGAGGGAGCGACATCCCTGGGCAGCCCCACAGCAATTCCACTGCTCTGCCACTCTCTGCATAAAGCAGCTCTACCTTACATTGGGGTGGAACTTGTTTTCTCACTTGTGTTTCTGGCCTTTAGTCCTCGTCCTATCGTTAGGCACCAGCAAAAGGAGTCTGGCACCATCCTCTTGACACATTCCTTTAAGACATAAATATCTTTGATGCGGTCCCTCTTCAGTCTTCTCCAGGCTAAGCAGTGGGTTGGTGGTATATAAGAATAAAAAGAGCTGCCACGCTGTGAAACTCCCGCTGCCTCTGGCCTTGCATGCCCTCCCTCTGGACAGGCTTCAACTGTTCCACACCTTGCCAATGGAGCTGCTTTGAACAAATTAACATCTCAATGTACCGAAGGTTGAGTAGCAAAGTCAATAAAACAGCCATTTGTTTCTATAGAAACTAAACACCTTAGTAGGGATTGTACCAAGCATTGATTTTGGTGATTTTTTTTTTTTAACTGCAATTTACTGCTTTTGCAGCCTGCTCTTGCTTGTTTTCGGGAAATCAGAAATTTGGAAAGCTGACTTGGAACTTTTTAGCATGTGAGGAATGATGGTAATCACATGATAGCGGTGGCAAAAAACCTCTGGAAGCTAGTTCAGTGAGTTAGAATTGATTTCTGTGTCTGTATAATCATGAACACTAAAATTCTCAGTTTGTTTCCCCGCTTTCAGACCTTAAGAAACTTTGTAACTTCCCATCTTCCACTCCCCTTTCTTCCTAGGCTCTTTTTCCAGTTCAGCTGCAAGGAGCTAATCCAAGAATAGGCTGATGCAGCTGCTTGCTGCCCAGAGATTTGGGGCGTTTGTGAAGGTTTTTTCCAAACTATCATTAACATGAGGAAATGTCACAGAGAGAAAAAATACTCAATTGATGCATTCCAGATTTCTTAGATAAAGTTTCCCCATATGTTCTGTTCTCAAGTGGCACTGATACTCGAATGCCTTCAAGAATACAAATAAGTAATTTAGCTTATCCTGGGAGGGAAATATTAACAGATTTCTGGAATCTACAAGGCATGGAATAGCACTCATTCTGTTTGGTAGTGAGACAGTGAAGTAGCTGTGCATTTAAAAACTAGTAGGTTCGTGTTTACTTTTTTACATTTTTTCCCTGTTAGGACAGAGCAGAGAGATTATTTATTATTTAGCTCTGTGTTTGACTGTACCTAAGTTTGTTAGGTGTTTTTCTAACTTTTTTTTTTTCCTGAAATCAGTCTTTATGTTTTCCCTGAAAATATTTGTGGTGTTTATCACACTGATTCTCATGAGCTATGTTGACTTCAGTTATTTTATCAGAATCACTTGCATGTTTTGATAAGCACCTGAAAAGCCTTGCTCCTCAACTTGATTTTTTTTCCCAGATAAAAAAATAAGTATTTCCCTTTGGCAGTCATTTCTTTTTTCCATTGAACAGTAGGAAGATGGGTCATGTGAATTCCCACAGAGCCCTTCTGAATGCTGTCAGGAATTTTTGGTAGGTTTTGGGAAGTTCCAGATCATTATGTTTGGTTTTCTGTTCAAGATGTAGCTCTCCAAAGCCCTTACATTTCCAAATGCAATGACTTGTTCATTGGAATGCTTCAAGGAGATGAGTATAAGGAAGAGATTTCCATTGCTCTCTCCTTTCAACCATTAACACACAGCCTTTAAAAGTTGATGGGTTATGGGAACCTGCTAGATACAGGAAAGGAGTTGGGGGTGCACATCTGTTAGGCCTCAGCATTCTGCTGCTGGCCATTTCCAAGCAATCCTTTTCTGTAGCTTTATTTACATTGTGTCTAAACCCCACTTTTAGCATTGCTTGTGGCTTTGCCAATGCAAACACTCAGTGTGACCAAAACTGAAAAAAAAATTAAAATGGATTCCACTGGAACTTGTATTCAGAGCCAGAATAAACTGGAGTAATGCAAGTGTCAGCTCTTGTTCACAGGAAGTTTACACTGCTGTCTAAAATGGCAGCGAAGCACAGGTGAGAGGACACAAAGCCAAGTGCTCAGCTGGTAATGTTATTCTGACAGGAGTTTGGAATATGGAGGAAGTTCCAGCTCAGGGATGTCAGGCTGCATCTTACTGGTTGACTTCTGCATTACCAGGAAGAGGCAAGCATTGAACTGCTTTGGCCACTTGTTTTTGGAAGATAATTACAGCTTGATGGCCCTTTGATTATCTGAATTTGACTTCAATAGAATTGCTTTCTGATTGCAGAACAACTAATTCTTACAACTTGTGTTTTTTAAGAACTTCAAAATAGAAGATTTGTCTGAAGTTCTCTTGATTGCCCCAGTCTTGGATGTGAGCATCCAATACTGAAATGATATTTTAAATTCATGTTTGCCAAGTCATGAAAAAATCCTTAAGAACCAAGCCAGATTTTTTTCTTTACAAAATATATCTTTGAGACACCACTGTATGTCTTGGCCTAAGAAATTTGGCTGCCTACATTGCACAGCTCCTCCATGTGTAGATAGTGCTGTTTTCAGGTGTGCAGGTAAAGCAGCAGCTTCCTCATGAAGGTGCAGCTATAAATACACCAACACCCAACCAGCAGAGCAAGTTTCTTGCTGATAGATTTTCTGTGCAAGAGTTTTGTCAACTTGGAAATACCATACAAAATAACACCTGTGGGATCACTGCTGTCACATCTGAAATTCAGTTTTGATGAGATTTAGTGTTTCTTGAGGGTTTCAGACTGGTAGAAGCACACAGTTTGGCAAAGATCTCTGGAGGTCATCTTATCCAGCCTCCTGCTCCACAAATGTTCAGTTCCAGTGGATCAGGAGCTTCTGAATAACATTCCCTGGGACAGATTTATTCCCAGCTTCTTGCTAGGCAGCCACTGCAGGCCTGGTGGGTTACACAGGAGTCTGTGTTCATTCTGAGGGGAGGGGACCTGCTAAAGATGGGAGGCTTGGGGTAAGAGACTGCAGCGGACTTTGCTCTGTAAACAGTGGGAGCAGATGCCAGCAGGTGTACCACAGGCCGATGGCTGTGGCTGATGGGACCTGCAGAAGTCAGGGAAGAGGCCCTGAGTTGAAGTGAAGGCTTCGGGCAGTGAAGGAGAGCTCCAGAGTGCCCTTTCCAGGCTGTTAACTCCACATGTCCACAGAGATGACATCAGGCTGGCACCATAAGATTGTATTTTGCTCTGGAAGAAATGAGGCCAGCATTCCTAGAAATGTCAGGCAAGAATGCTGTGCAGAAAACTGCAGTTTCTAGATTGTTCCCAAGGCTGAAAAGAAGTTTCTAAAATGAGCAGCAAAGTACATGACAAGGTTTCCATCACCTTGTGTCACAGACTGAAGCAAGGTAGTTCTTTCATAGCAGAGCTGATGAAAACTCATTTTCCATGGAACTTTTCTTGCACTGGGATTTTCAATGTCTAATAGTGCACACATCATTTCTCTCTGTCCTCAGATTCTTCAGAAACTAAAAAAATCTGAGCTCTGCTTTGATCTTTATATTTCCCCTAGCTGGAGGACTAGGTGGTTCTCCTGCTGACTCTCCAATGCTTAGGTCAATTAAGCTGGCAGAGATCTCTGAGACCAGAAATTGTGTCAAAATTTGGCTGAGACTCAGATATTCAGAAGTGCAATGGTGAGCTTTGACACACGGCCTGGACTGAAATACATTGTTTAAATCGGACAGTTCTGGCGGTGCCTGATTTCCCTTCTCCTCCCTAGTCTGATCTACTCTGCATTTCCTCTCTTCAGCTCTGCAGTGAAGGACTCCAGGAACAAAAATTAGGATTCTGCAAGAAATTTAGCCTCCAAGAAAGCTGGAGAGGGGCTTTCTACAAAGGCACATATAATGGCTTTGCACTGGAAGGGAGCAGATTTAGGTGAAAGATAAGGCAGAGATTATTCAGTGTGAAGGTGGTGGTGCGCTGGAGCAGGCTGCCTGGAGAAGCTGTGGATGTCTCACCTCTGGAAGCATTCAAAGCTGGATGGGGATTTGAGAAACCTGGTCTAGTGGGAGGTATCTCTGCCCATGGCAGGGATTTTGGAACTAGATGTTCTTTAATGTCCCTTCCAACCCAAATAACTCAAGGAACCCATGCTCTGTTTCTCCTTTCTTTACAGTATGGTTTGCTTTCTTTGTGTAGGGATGTTGGCACAACATGTCTGGGATCAAGTAAGGTCTCTGCCCAGTGTTCAGAGGAGTTTGTAGATCCACCAGAACCTGGTGGCCTGAGATTCGACACTCACTTGACATTACTTCTCACCATGGCTGTAGCCCCTTACTTGCATCTTTCTCTTCCAGCTCCCACAGAGACCTCTGAACATCTGTTCCTTCTGACTGGGCATCCAGGACATCTCTTCTTGTCCAGGCCCCACCACAAAGTTTACATGATCACTTCCTTATGTGTAGACCAGCCCTGGACACTGACAGATGCAGCTGATGTGACAAGAGGAGCTCACCAGGCACCCTGGGCACTGTGCAGGAGCTGAGGGAGGAGAGGCTGAGGGCAGCCCCTTGTGTGACTGTCCCTGTAAGGGGGGCACAGCTGGCATGTTGGGAGTATCTCTGAGACTTTGTCACCTGGGCAGGTATTCCTGTGCAGGCAGCTGTAAAACAGAATTGTGTTCTTTTGTATCAGAGCAGCTTCCTTTAAGTTCCTGCTAAGGAAAGACAGAGTTTGTTCGAACTTTGGCAACTTTAAGATGGATATATGTTCCTGGGGGCTTTTCTGGGTTCCCTAGGGAATTCCTTCTCCTTCTTGTCTGTCTGCAGGCTGTCAAGGTAGTCCAGGTGATTAACTAGGACAAGAAAAGGGTTTTTTTTATTTTCCTCTTAGTTTCATTTGATTGGGTTAGCTACTCTTGTCTTAAATATATTTACCTTCAAAGATGGCAGTTTTGAAAAAAAAAGAATCATGATTATAAAATGTGTGGGTGAAATGCATTCACAGCAATAGTTCTGTGTGGCCTTGATTCAGGAACTGCCTTCTAAAATTATTGCAGAGTAAATTTGTTTCTGGCAGGGAAAGGAGTGGACGTTCCAGGTCAAAAGCAAGTGAATTATTCTATGGACTCTAGTGGGGCCAGGATTTACCTTTCAGCATACATACTTTCAGCCATACATACTTTTTAGCTGCTCTTCCTCTGTCATTAAATAGCCATTTGTCATGGATGGCTATTTATAATATAGGAAGAAACAGTAGATAGTTCTTGGGTTTTAATTCCCTTTGAAAAAAATATTACAAATTAAACATTTCCAGAGAAGTTCACTGTAGCACAAAGCAGTGGGTGCCAAGTCCCCAGCCATCCCCATTTTGAGGGTGGTTTTGTTGGCCAGCTCTAACTGTTCCTCATGGACTGAACATCCACAGCTTTCCCAGAGATAACAAGGCACTTTGGGAGCAGAGTTTCCCATTTGGTTTTACCCCAAAGGAGGCCACGTTGTGTGCTCTCAGGCTGCTCCACAACATCAGACAGAAGAGGTGAGAGGAAGCTGAGTCGTGAGCCCAGACTGCTGATTTGAACAATAGCACAGGCACACAGACAGAAAACCTGTCTGTGAAATAGCTGCTTGTGAAATAGCTCCAAAGCAGCCCCCGTTTACAGCTGGCACTTGAAGCAAACCAGAGGCTGTGTCATTTGAGAAGTGGCTTATAAACAGCCAGAACAGTTCAGGAGAAATTTGGCCTGGCAAAAGGAGTGTACACAGAGGCTACAAATCCACCATCCCTTCTGAAATATCTCTGCCATATTTCAGCAGTTGGAGGTTCCCATCAGGAGGTGCAGGCAAAGTGTCAAACACAGCCCATTCTCTTTAAAGGATGAGTTTTGCTTCCAGGGATGATTGCACCTTCTGCTAAAAATCTTATGAGCTTTTTTCTTCTTTTTTTTTTCCCCCTTTCAATCACTAAGGACATCCACATAGAACAGGATGGTTGTTTTTTGCTGTTCTTCCATGTCCCTATAGCATCTTCCCTAGATGACGACACAGTTGCAGTGGGTCTTGCAACCAGTCACAGAAGTGATTAAATGTCAAAAAAAAAGTAGATGTTAAATTCATGTGAAGAGAGGTAGCTCTAACATTTGGGAATCCCACAAAACAGGGTTTTTATGGTCATGGTGCTTCAGTACTACTGAAAGGCAGAAAAAAAACTGCAGTAGAGACAGTGGTCAATAGGAAATGCAGCACACAAAGACTGTGCTGGGAACTGCTTTGGCAGTCAACATTTAGCTTCACTGAAACCAATGGAGGAAAAAAATATTAATAAATAGTGTGAAAGTTTTTTCTTCCCTTGCAGTTAAGAGGAAAGGTACACAGTTAACTGATGGCTGAGCATTTTATTGTGAATAATAGCAATTGCAACACTGCCTGCATATGTGCTGGTGAGCATATTTCTGTAGGCAGGTAGTTGACATGAAACTGCAGGCAGATTTGCACATTCAGAATTACTTGCTACTAACTGAACATACAGGTAGTTTAACTTGCCTTTTCCTGTGAACTGGGACTTTAATTATTGGGGCTTAAATATTTAATATATTGTCTATTTTTTAACAAAAGTGTCAAGTAAAAGGTTTAGGTATTGCAAAATGGGAAAGGAGAAGAAATATGGCCCTAAGTCATCTTTGAAACATTTTCATGAAAACTGTAATGCCACTAGAATCTGAAGGAGGGCAGTCAATATATTATCACTTGCAGGAAACTACAGAGATTGAATTTGCCAGGTAAGCCAGGTATAAACTTGTTAGGATTTGGCAGATCTGTTCACTCATGATTACGTACTCACACTTGGCCTTTACCCCCGTACACTTTGTACAACCTACCTAGACCCAGCTAAATTTGCCTGAAGTTTTCCCTGTCACCATGCCTTCCAGCTGGCAGGGAACTCCTTGGCTGCTCCTCTGGGCAGAATGCCTGCTGGGCACACTGCTGATGTCCATTGGGAAATGTCTTCTTGTGTCACCTAGCTTTTGGGACTACTGAGGCAAGAGCACAAATACATTGGTTCGGGATGTCTCATTTAGAAATGCTGTTCAATTTTAATGCACAAGCTACAGGCTTTTGCCTGAGGAATGTACAGAAGTTTATAGTATGTAAGGCACTAGGGCAGGAGTTCAAATAGGCTTCAGTCATGACAGACAGCTTATCCATTTGGCTTTCTATTTCCTAGGATTTATTCTGCTGTTCTGATAAGCTATGATTTAAAACACACTGAAGTGCCAGTGCAGGCTAACAGCCCCTTTTCCTACACTGAAACACATCATGGAGAGTAAAGACACTGTGCTTTGTATCTGTCTCCCAGCATGAGGGAGACCATAACTGAGAGGTATGGGGCTCTGCCCACAAAGACCACCTCACAGGCTGTCAGCTGTATTTGGAGTGGGAATCAGATCCAGAAAACAGATACCTGAATTTAGGTGTCTAATCTCCCACACTGGAGACTTAGTTATGGCAGTCAATGAGCTGGGAGTGTGATTCATCTGAGGAAATGTAGGTATCCATCCTCTCTTAAGCTGAATCCCTCCTGGCAGTGGGAGGTGGGACATGGAGCTCATCGTGTGTCCACACCTCTGAGTACACAGCCCCAGCCTGGAAGCCCATCCCTGGTAAGGATGTGCTGATGACAGGGATTCAGTCTCCAGCTGCTGCGTTGTTTCTGCAGTTTAATGAGAGGGGTGGGCTGGGCCCCCCGCAAAGGATGGAGCTGCAGAGCCCTCTGGAGAGCCAGAGAGTCTGAGCGTGTGTAGGCAAGCTTCATCCCCTCAGTGAGGGGTGGGTGAGCACATTAGACCTTATTTAGGAAGTCAAAATGGCACTCAAGGCTGTGCAATAAAGAAACAACATCTCTCTGTTAAAATTATTTTTACAACCTCTATTGTCGAGTTCAGACAAATAGACTTAACCAAGCCTTCTTAGCATATGAAACATTAGTATCTACCACTTATGTCTGAACCTATGTTTTAGATTTTATTTTCCATACAAAAGAGTAATTTAAAATTATGCAAATGAGCTGCCAAAGCAAGGCATTATGCAGATTTGTGAGGCAGGCAGCAGAGTGTTAACCCTTGGTGCTGCAGCTTGCTTCAGAGGGAGCGCTGCTGCTGCAGCTCTGCGTGAATTCCTTCCAGCCCTTGTGCTCTTGAATTACAACGCTCCTGTGGCAGGGCCTGAGGTGTGAGGCTCACCCCCTGCACACCCCCAGTGCCAAGTGGATTTAGGTGGATGGAAGAGCTGTGTTTGCTGCATTGTTCACCTCAGACTCCTGCCCAGCACAAGCTGTACACAAACCCGGTCTGGAGATCTCAGAAAAGACAAATCTTGTAACTGTCATCTGTGGTTTCATACGGGTTGTTTCCAGAATATTTGAAGTGACTGTCATGGGAGAAATATTAAATTGTTTTTCAAATGCCAGCACTGCAGTAACACTTTAAAAACAATTGACACTGTCAGCTATAAGTCCTCTAGCTTGCTGGCCTGGCTTGTATACACAAGATGCACTAGCAGCCTCGACTTTCTGTAGAGGAAAGCTATTAAAAGAACTCCATGTTGTGCTAATTTGTGGGTTCAATGGCTCATTATCCTACCCAGCTATAAAGGTGGTGGGAATAACTCTCAGTCAGGAATAGATGAGTTTTGATAGAAATCCAAGGTCTGATCTGCTCTGGAAGTTTGCCCTGGTCTCTGCAACTGATGCCAACAGCTGACATAGCCACATTGGTGCAAGCACTAGTGCTGAGCAACAAATCCAGTATTTTATAGAGTAAAGTTTGGCAAATGGCAAGAGCAGGCAAATCCCCAACATGCACAAGGATGTAAGTGCAGCTGATCTCTCATGGAGGTGCCTGATGATGGGTTAAAATAGTGGCAGCCAAGCCCAGGGAAAGAGGGAGAGAGTTCACATTGGGCAGTTTTGGAAGGCCTGGGTTTGTGCCTCAGTCATGCTCATGTGGGATGCCATGCCCTGGGAATATTGGATTTGTTCAGCATCAGGCAGGGGTGGATCCTGGGGAGGGCAGGAGGGACTCTGGCTTCAGTATAGGAGGACTTGAATCCACATTTCCTCCTGCACTCCAGTTCATAGAATCACGCAATAGAATCATACAGTGCTAGTTATTCATGGCTCTCTGTGAGAGCTTACAGAGCAGTGCAGGTTTCAAGGAAAACACCAGAATATGTGTTTCTGTAGTGAATTACTTCAGGAACCAACATCTCAGTGCTGCTCCAGGACACAGAAGTAATCTGGGTTTCTCTCTTGCACCCTCTTATACCCAAACCCTTTAAAGTTTTCTCCACTCACCAAATTGCTCCCTCACTTTCTTTTTAGTTAAAGATGTCATTTCAAGCTGCCTGTCAGAAGCTGCCTGTCTCAACCAGCAATACTGAATAAACACTTCAATACATTCAAACCTGGACACTATTGGTGAGTTTACAGGCTTAAAACCTATGACCATTTTCAAACTGGGTACACATGTGTGCACACAAAGGTTATCTCAGTTTAGCTACTTTGGTTTTGCTTGTCCTTAAGAGCATTTTTGGCTCAAAAATGTGATGTGTCTCATGTATTTGGAAAGAGTTGTCCAAAGCACATGATCAACATCTGTTGGTTTTGATATGCCAGAGGAGCTATGTAAGAGATGCAGAGATCAGAGAATACATTGCTGCTGTGTATATTTGTTTTTAAACTTGGATTTTCTGTTTTGAATTTGGAGTTTATCTATTGCTTAGTTTTTCTATTTAAGCAATGGGCTGAAGTAAATTTAAAAAAAAAAGCTTGAAACCCACTTACATTGGTTCACGTTTTGTTAGTTTTGGAGGAAAAGAATATAAGGATAGAAAGCTGAAAAGGATATAAATCAGACACTGCTGCTGTACTGCCAATGCCTGGCCAGCTTAAAAAAACTGAACTACTTTAAATAGGCAGAAACACTGTTTTATGATGGCAAACAACATAACTGAGCACCAAGACCTTGGAAGGAAGTTGCTACAAAACCTCTATGGTGCTCTGGAAAAGTTTTGCAGCACAGGCACCTATAAGAGAGTTGTCACAACCTGCCAGCCTGGCATTTCCTAAAAGCAGGGGTGTAAAATTGTAGCACACCTTGATTTATATAAATGCAGCACCAGGAAAGGCCTTACAGCTCATTTTAGGTCAGTGCAGCTTCAGGGGACTGTAAGCTGCTCCCAGAACCATCTCTGAAGACTCAACACTAAGGTCTTGTCCACAGTAACGCTGAAACTCTGACTTCTGTGTCCAGACAAGGTCTGCCCCGACTGCACTCATCTTAATTAGGTTCTTAGCAAAGATCTTTGCTTCTGTGAGCTCCAACCTTGCCCATGCTGAGATTTCAAGAAGGTAAACTGTAAGCTAGACTAGCCCTCTGCAGGCACAGCCACGGAGTCACTTTGCTTCTGCACTGACCTGCATGGTGGCTTTGCCAGCAGAGATTTCCTGCAGGCACACTGCCAGCTCAGGTGCGTTCTCTGCATGGGGATGCTTCAGAAAGCTGAGGTGCATCAATCAAAAATGTTGCAACTGCAGGTCTACAGTGTCAGCCTGCACATGCTAAAACCCCAGTTTCATACCAAGGAGTTGTAATTGTGATGAAATCTTAAGGATGGTATCTTAATCCTTTTAACACTTGATTTCTTTTGTATGGGTACTTCATAGTTTAACCATTTAAGCCCATTTCTGTGAGGAAACTGGTAGGTAAAAGATTGGGGAATCAACAGGGACCAGGTTTTTCTTTCATCATGAAGTCATCTGTCAGTGCAGCTCATGACTGGAATTTAGACAGACAGTGTCCATCAGGGGTTGCTAAGGATTGCTTGTCTGCACACTTCCTTGGTAGCATTTTGCAAAAATGGGTGATGTGAGGTACAGTGATGGAGGAATGGCTGCTGTGAGCACAATGACCAGAGCTGTGAAATTTCTAGGCTGTGAAATTCCCTTTGTGTGGGAACCCCCTGAAGGCGTGTCACCAGCAAACTCCTGTGTTCATTCTGCACTCCTCCCTGCCCACCTGATGAAACATCTTGCTACAAGCCATTAGCAGTCAAAAGGTGGACAAGGTGATTTCCTGCTCCTTCAAAGATAAGCAATAAATTAGGAGAAATAAGAAATACATGTTAAACCTGAAGGTACTCCTTCAAAGAAAGATTCCTTTTATAACAACAGAATTCTTTCCACAACAAAGAAGGTGCTACAGAGAAGATGTGATGCTGATATGAAATACTGATACATGAAGTATGGCTCTTACAGGATCTTCCATTCTGGTCTATCTAGTTTGTTGACACATAAAAAAGATCCAGATCTTCAGTTTAACTTAAAAAAAAAAAATCTCTTAGGAAATGTTTTTTTACACAGCATATAACTAATGTATGGAATCAGCACAGTATGTTCCTGACAGGTATAGACTAGCTCTGTACTTGATGGTCTAGCAGTCTTTTGAGCTGTGTCCCTGTGAGACGCTGTGGGAGGGAGGGCTCAAAGCAGTGTGTAAGGCCAGGAACTCAGCTGTTAATTTAAAGAAAAGCCTTTAGTTTCTGGAGCAAGAAAACTGTAAGAGCTATAGTAACATCTGGAGCTTTCTTGGTTCAAAGAAGGTTTTTCTGCATTTCAGAAAGGATTATGTGCATGCACAGAAAGCAGTTCCAGTGGTGTTACTGGAGCAAGCTCTCATCCAAAGACTCAGATTCCACACTTGGTGACTCAGAAAGTAGCACCCACACCCACATCACAGGCTTTTACAGCAGTGACATCCACACCTGAGGAAGTTCCCTGCACCTTCCTTATGGCAAGGTAAGGAAAACAAGGACCCAAGGGACTCAGCTGGATAGCTGCTGATGGGAATAGCCATGTCCTAGCAGCACCCCTCTCCTTTGTCAGCTGCAGTGAAAATTTAGAGGGAAGTGGATGTGTTTGCTAGAGGTTTGAAGAGGTTTGAAGAGGCTGGAGCCCATCAAGGTGCCTGCTGACTGCAGCTGGGGAGCCTTCAGCTTTCCTTGTTCTGAAGGCAGAGCCACCCTAGATGGGGGTGGGGAGATGCAGGTTCCCCTTGTCCTGGGTGACTGAAGCAGGCACCCTCGCAGCTGTGCTGTCCATCCTGCCCCTCTGGTAGGCACAGCTGCCCTGAAGCAAGGATGTGCTCCTCCCATGAATCATCTCCTCAGCCACACCAGTTAATGTGTGACTACATCTCTTGCTGTCTGTGCTCACCACAGCCATGGGCCTAAGACTGGTGCAGAGCAGGCAGGACCTGGGCAGGTCTTGCTCAGATGCAGGACAGCTGAGTAGTGAGGAGAAACAGGAAAGGCAAGCCCAAAGGCTGGTGTGACACAAAGGAAAAGGTGATGCAGTAACACCAAGTGAGCAGGCACAGCCCTGTGCAGCCTACTGGTGTCCACTGGAGCCTCCCATCAGGACATGCTATGGCAGCACCATGGCTCCAGCTGGAAATGAGAAGGAGTCTCCCCCAAAGTATCCAGCACAGGCAGGACTGTTAGAGGCAGGATTCTGGAGCACACCTAAGCCTTGCTCATCACCACAACATCCTTGTGCACAGGTAATTGCCTCTTCCCTCACAGACCTGAGCCTGGGAGGTGCAAAGCATCTGGGCCATCTCAGAGATCAGTGCTTCTGAAATAGGGTGTGATTGTTACAGTTCATCAAAGCTCAGGCTTAACTTTAAACTCCTCAGTCATACAAGTAGTTACTGTCTGACCCTGTCTCACACCCTAGCAGTGTTGCCAAAGGAGGAGGGAAAGAATTGAAATTTTACACCGTGGCATATGGAGTGATTCAGAATTCTTCTAAAATGGAGATGGTGAGAATGTTTTTGTCAGATCTTTGATCCCTTTCAAAAATAGAACCCCCTGGATGTGATTAGAGAGGGCTCATGCTGTGAGCTGGAGTTTTTGTAATCACTGCTGACTGGAAGTGCCTGTCAGTCTGATTTGTGCATTTTTCCAGTCTGTTTTATAATACAATCAAATTGCTGTTCCCACATTGTAAGACACACTTCACAAGTTTCTTGGGAGAGGACACCAAGCTCCAAGGCTAATTCATTTTTCCTCTCAAAAAAGAATTTTTCCATCTTTTCTTCTTAAACTATTTAATTTTATAATTACTCACAGAGGCTAAAAATTGATTCAACAAGCCTTGGGTAATCTCCAGGTGTTCTCCAGATTGGAAACCAGCAATTGAAAAGAGAAAAAATACAGAAGAAAAGACAAATTTTTTTCAAAATTGAGGAACTTTTTATTTCACGGTACTTAAGTGGTTAAACAACTCTTGTAGAGTGGCACATTAGGATGTATTTCCAGGTAGATGTTCACATCCCTGTAAGGGGCCCTAAACCACTGCAGAAACAAGATAACAGAAGCCCTTGGAATTTAGCCACCAGCCTTATTTGCCTCTGCTCTGAGTATACTGTAGATAAAACCTCTGAGACCCTAGGATAGATTTACAGAAGAAAGCAAGGCTGGCACACCTCCTGTTTCACCATACTTAGTGCTGTGAGGTAGGACCTGTAAGCTCCCAGCTCATTCTTCTGGGCCACTGCTGTTGCTGCAGCTTGCCAAGGAGATCCTCACTGCAAACAAGAACTGCTCATCACCCTTTAAAATAGGGAAGAATGAAAAGGAAGGCAAAATAGGATTGGGGTTTTCTTGTCAGCACAAGAGCCCATGCCTTGTTCCATCTGTGTGGAGAAAAGCTGTCACAGAAATGATGGGAAGCTGGTGGTGGTACCTGGCTGCCAAAGGAAGACACTGCCCGGAGTGTACAGCTGATGTTGATGAATGGCATAAATTTAATTGGTAATTAATTTCTTATTCAAGCAGACTTTTTTTTTTCTTCCTAGCAGAACAGACAAGAGTGGCAATGTTTCACATAATTACTGATTTCGCTGAAGCTTTGACAGCATTATCAAGGGCTTTTAATATTTTTGATTTTATATGAATCCCATAAAACATCCAAACACCAGGATGTAAACAAAAGACTTCAAGAAGCTTAGTTTTGATATTTCTATTACATTCCAAATTTGGAATGAAAGGAGGTATGAAATAATCACCTCTCCCAGAAAGATGTGACATCTCACACAGCTCTGACCATTCTTGCATAAGTCTCAAGGATCTCTGCTGATGGACAAGTCTCCCCCTGCACTCAGTGATGCTGCAAAACGTCCAGCAAACCTGCCACAAAGGGAATTCTCATTCACATCCTCCTGGATGCTCAGAGTCACCTTCCAGGGCAGCAGCACCAATTGCCAATACCATCTTTTGGGAGAGTACTTTCTGAAGCACACTGGTGGAAAGGTAAAGGTCTGCTGTTACTGCTCAAATAACATGAACTCATCTCTGACAAGTGGGTAGGCCTTACCTTCATCTTTTAGAAGAGAAAACAAAAAGCACATGCAAACTGTTTTCTTTTGAAGAGAACATGGATGTTGAAGAAATGAGAGAGTTCTTGTTAAATGAGAGCTCTCTCATATTGCACTAGTGTCTTAGGCTGCAATGCAAGATGTAACTGAAAGTATGTATTCTGTTATCATCTGTTAAAGCCAGGTAGGGCAGTGCTCTTTGTCTTCCCCACCATCCTCCCTCCAGGGGGATAGCTTCTGTTAATGGGCCATTGAGTGCCACTGCATGACTGACAAAATCACATCATCCCATTGTGAGATGCTCTGCCCAGGGGGAAGAGCCAAGAATTCCTAACTGGATATAACCTGAGATTTAGAACACCACCTTCAGCCTTTTCCACAGGATTCCCAGAGGAAGACTGAACCGTCTGCACTACCACTGGACCTTCAGAGAACTGTACCCTGATTCTGCAGAATCCCTGCTTCAACAGAACTGCATTTGTCACTCCAGGAGGACTGCAGCCACCATTTAATCAGACTGCTACCAACACCCTGACCAACAGGGTGTCAGGTTATATACTGACTCTGTCAGTAGGTTTTTTTTGGTTGCTTGGTTTTTTTGTACTACTGCATTTTGATTTTAATTTTCCTAATAAAGAACTGTTATTCCTATTCCCACATCTTTGCCTGAGACCAAATTAATTTCAAAATTATAATAATTTGCAGGGAGGGGGTTTACATTTTCCATTTCAAGGTAGACTCCTGTGTTCCTTAGCAGACACCTGTCTTTTCAAACTGAGACAACTAGCACATTGATTTCTACCCCTGCAGCAAAACTGTGTTTCTTCTGTAGAGGACTCTCCTGGACAGAAGCAGATGTCAGACTATTGACTAACAACATAGAATGCAGATTTTGTAGCAAAGAACTTTTTGTTTGCACTTAGGTGGACAAGATACCTACAATGGAAGAACAAGAGCCAGTAGATACATTACACACTGAACTCCACAGGCACCAGTGGCTCTTGGCACTTGCTCACAGATGTGGGTTTGTACCCGGGGTGTTGTACATGGCTGGCTAATACCATTCACCTTGTTCATACCTCTGAGGACTGGAAAGCACGAATAATTACCATTTTCAGCTGCTCCACAATTTACATCTCTTCTGGGTGCTCAGTTAGCTGAGCTATTTGCACTAAATGGGAACAGTAGGAATATAGTAATGTTGGCTGAAAACAAAACCTGAAGTGAGGGGATTTTCAGAGCAGCTTTAGGGCCTGAAAACTGCTGCAGTCTTCCTCATTTTGTTACAGAAAGGTGTTAAGGAGTCCTAGAAATTACTCTGGTGGTGACAGACAGAAAAAAAATCGATTTATCAGCAGGCTGCTCCCCTTAAGCATTGCAGCAGCTTTCAGATACTACCTTTGGGAAGAGGGACTGGCTTGGAGGGAGTGAGGAGCTCTCCCACAGCATCACTCCTCATGCAGGGTGGCAAGCAGCTGCTGCAAGGCCAGCAGTCTGCACTGCCCCACCAGTGCAGGAGCAATGGCAGGGCTGGCAAGGCCAGGCCCTCGTGTGAATTAGCACCACTGACATTCCACTGATGGGCTTCTGCTCTCCGTGGTATGGTGCTGCAGGGTGTTTTAGTCAAGATCCTGTGTGCACATGGGACAAAGCATCTTTAGCAATGATGCTGGGTAGTGTGGTGCCCTGAAGTATGCTGGGGAAAGACCTGTCACTGCTTTAATTACATTCAAACAGGCACAGCTAGAGTGAATAATACCATGAGCAGGTGAGGAATTGATTAACCAGTTTGCTGCTAAAGGGAAGGGTACCCCCTTGCTTTTCTTCCACCTGGCCTGTTTAGAGCAGACCTTGTTAGGGAGAAGGACATTTATTCACTTAGGTGTAACAAAATATAGTCCTGCCTCTCAGATCCCCACCACTGTGTGCCAGTGGGAGAGCAGGAGTGGGAGAGAGCCCAGGATAATGCAGGAATGTTATTTAGTAGGAAGACATGTTAGGACAGCGCTAGGAAAACAAGGAAAAGACAACTCTTTTTTTTTTAAAGTTGACTCAGCATCAGTGCGTCTGAGCAGTATCTTGAGGAGTCAGTGCAAAATATTAATGAATAATTTAAATCTGAATTGAAGGAATTCAACTGCTCCATTATGGGTTTCAAGTGGAGGAAGCATCCCTTGGGGAAAGGTATAAAAAGCAGTTATTGATATAGCATGAGTGTTTTTTCCTATGAATGTTAAAAAGTGTTAAATATGTTGGTAAAACCAAGAGAATATCAAAGGATGTCTCGTTTACATAAATAGTGTGTTGTCAATCCAGAAATACTATCCCAGGAGTTAATTCCACACGTTCATACTGGAAGTCAATGCCACTCCAAGGAGCAGGAGGCTGAGCTGGAGCCTGACACCTGGGTCTGCTCCAAGCCTTTCAGAAATACTTGCCTGGACCTAGGGGCACAGTTACATGGCTAATTGCTTCTGTTCCATATGGAAATGAGAGGAGGAGGAAAATGATCATTATTATCCATTTGAGCACATGCTTACCTGAGTGCAGTGTGTGGCTACAGTGCTCTGTATGCAATTGCACTCTCAGTTAAACAACACCTGGATTTCTTCTGAGGGTTGGTCCAGACTCAGCTTCAAGTGATATCCTTATACCCCACTTAAGAAGGTGATTGGGATGTTAAGGGATTCTGCCTGATACCTGTAAATCAGTGCTTCAGACACTGTCAAAACCTGGTATTGAAAATATGTTGACCACACTCTGAATTGACCTGTACTTGCTGAACTTGATGTGCTCTTGCTCAAAAGAGACCAAGAGAAACCTTGTCAGAATGGTTAATTCAGGAATTGTATTTGAAAGGGCAAAGAAGATAGCAGTGCTTTCAGCCCTGGGAGTTAGATTTTGGGGTTTTGGAGGTTTAGGGTTGGGGTTTTTGTTTGGTCAGGTTGTGGGGGGTGTTTTTTGAGGACTTTTTTTAGGAGCTTTTTTTTGAGTTTCAGGTCATATGGAGTATTTTCAAATCCTTCTCTGTGGACTCCCCAGTGTTTCACTGGGGTCTGTGAACTCAGTGGACTCAGAGTGGAGAGGTCCCTGGCTCTGGGCTGTGAACAAGGGGAGAGAGTTACACCTGACCGTAAGCAATGAAGGACATCTGCCAGATTCCATTGCTCCATTCTGCTTTTACATTTGAGAAACTTCTCAGCTTCATGGGTATCAGAAAGGCCTTGACAGCCAAGGATGCTTAAGGAGCCAAAGAATCTATACTGTGTTTGACTTGTCTGTGTTGAGCTGTTGTCTTTGAGGTCACTGTGGGAGTGGGTTCAAGACAACCTGTGAGACTGACAAGGGCTGGATCAGACATGGATGCTGTAGCACATGTTCTCCTTCATCCTCCTCCTCATGCCAGGTCAGAGCTGACTGTGCAGACTCCCTGGGACTGCAGCAGATACAAAACAGGAGGATTTCCTATTCCATTGATTAGTAAAGACAATTTCAAAGCAGCACTTGCAAGTTAGGCTCATTAGTGGACTCCCTTGCTTAATATCCCCAAACATGGTGCTTGGTCTTCATAGAAATCAAAATTCACCTTAGCTTCACTGGGCAGGGACTTGTTAAAGCTGAAACCACAGTGGTGTTACCCTGCTGATTCTCCATGTCCCAGTAACATGCAGCACCCACATACCAGCATGCCACCAGCAACTCCACATTGCATTTACAGCACCAGCTGACTTGCAGTGAAAGAGAAACACCAAGAGTTCCTCTCTACCAGAAGGAGTACTGGAACTACCCTACCAGCAGCTGCAGTAACACACTGTGTGCCAGAAGTCCCTCCTTCCCCTAGGGAAATAGAGGTGAGTTGGTTCTTGAAATGACAGACAGCACACCCTCAATGTGGAGTTGAGCTATACTCAAAACAATTCTTATTCGTCCATCTACCTTCCAGGAAGTGTTTGGTGCTCCTTTCAAGTGGGGCCAGCTAGGCAGACCCACAGAAATGTGAGTGCCACTTCCCTGTGCCTGAGAATCCCCAGCTCCACAGTGGTGACATTGTCCAAGTCACATGCACGAGGCTGCTTATTCCTCTAGTGTGGGCCCGTAATTACCCCTCCGTGCCCAGAAGGGCAGGCAAGCTGTGCCACAGCTCACAGGAAATAATTACAGAGCAGCTCACCTTCCTGCAGTACAACTCTCTTCCTGATACGTCCCAGAGGCAGGAGCAGCAGGATTACTCACAGTGGGTGATGTTTCCCAGCCTGATCCTCATGGCCTGGCTCAGCCATCCATCCCACCCTCCTCTGAGGCTGCTCCAGCCCAGGACAGCACGCTGATGTTGATGTAGGGGAGCCGGGGAGGAAGTGGAGGACACGGCTGTGGCTGTGGGAAGCAGCCTATCAAGAAATGCTTGTTTAACACATGGCAGATCAGCCTGCCTCAGGAGAGAGCTGTTTCTGTAAATCAAATAGCTTCTCATGAGTCAGGAGCCCAGCCCTTTATTACAGTCACATATTTTCAGAAATCGCTGTAATTCAGGGATTTTTATTGTTCACAGTTTTTGGCTTTCATGTACCAGCCCGAGGTGGGATCTGACTCCTTGGAACTGTTAAGAGCATGGGTTTCTGTGTGCTGCCAGCACCCAAAGGGAGTGAAAGCCTGTCAAGGGATACCAGGCAACCCATCCTCATTTGCCAAGAGAGACAGATCAGCCCTTCTTCTCTGAATGCTTTTGAGGGCCCCTTTCCTAAAAATTACATCCACAGACTGGAAGCACTCTGGAGGCACTACTGGAAATGACCACATATGTCTGAGAACTCTGAAATTAAATTTGTAATACTCAGCTGCTGTAATCTGCAAACAGTGCTAAGCGGTAGAAGGAGGCAGGAACCACCTTCCAAAGCTCTTTCCAAGTACATATGACCAAGAGAGTTGCTTGTCAGCCATAGCAGGTTCCCACTTCTGCTCAGCCTCTAGGAAGTCACACTGAGGATGACTGCCACGCAGATCTTTACAGAAATTTCATAAAATATAAGATGAAACATAATTATTGTCTAGTCTAGCCACTCATCCATCTCTTATATGTGCAAAGTGAACAATTTGCAGCAGAAGACCAAAAGTTTAAAGGGTGTGGGAGTAACAAAAAACAGCAATAGAAGCATGAAAAAAGCTCTTTACCAACATTGCTTAGCTGCTGCAGTAATGGAAAACAAGGCTACAAATTACTTTCAGAGCTCTATATTTCCATTGTTTTAAAAGCTATAGCCCTTTTTTCAGAGCATTACAAAAACATCCTGCCTGTAGATAGGCTTTTATGTTTTTTAAACACTGCTTGCAAACACAAGTGCAGGTATGTGGCTGGTGTGAGAGAGTCCTTGGGGATGAGGAGCTCCACACAGGGGTGTTTTGGGAAGTCTCTATAAACCAGTGTTGTCATCCCTGGATTAATTAATTCCACAGTGGACACAGTGTTTCATCCAACTGCAGGATTTCCTGGGAGGTTTTGGGACGCAGTGAGACAAGGCAAAGCACACACTGCTCCCAAGGCAATGCAAGCCAACAGCACTGCTGGGTACTGCCCTTCTGCCTGTGATGATGGTGGGAAAGGGGGCAGTGGAGGAGAGCAGAGTTTGGCCAGCACCTGCTTGGTTGATTTGTGTCCACACACACCTGCTTATCCTGTGTATGGTATGTGGTGATGCCCCCCCAGGGTTATTTTGCCTGCAGGTCCCTCTGCTCAGTGCTCTGCTTGCAGCCCATGCCGATGCTCCCCTGCTCTGGGGACAGTCTCCCTGGATGAGCATGCCTGTGGGGAAAAGCTCACATCCCTTGGCATAAACATGCATCCCAAAGGATCCAGCAACCCACTGCCTGCAGACCCTCCTCAATCTCCTTTGGGGCACAATGGCAAATCCTCAACACCCCAGTTTCACGTACCAGGAAGGTTAACTTCAAGTTATTTTTTGAGCTGTTGCTTTCCCTGCAGAAGTTTTGTTTTGATACACACCCTTGTGTTCAGCATCTTTGCTATGCAGGGCACTTGTGGTCCCTACTCGTGTATCAGAAGGGAGACTGAGCTTGATTAGAGTGATCAGCTCAGTTCAAGTGATCTGCTCCAGACCTCATCTCTTCAGACTGGGCTTGGCAAACAAAACCCCCTCCGGGAAATGAAGGGTTCAGGCTCAGCAGGCAAGAGAGACCTCCTGAAGGACTCTTTCATGTAGAGCTGAAGAGAATAGAGCGTGTCAGAGTTTTAAAGACAAAGTAGTGCCATCAGAGGGGTGTGCACGCTCCACACAGGAGGGACACTTCACATGCTGGCAGCCTTTGAAATCAGCTTTTAAATAAAAGATTTGTCTTCAGACCAAAAAAGTGATGCCCTTTATGAGTAATAAAGCACAAAGCAATTTATTGCTTTTTATGGATGAGGCTATCATTCAATATAAAATAATATAAAATATAAAAATATAAAATAATATGGCTCTTTTGATTTTTTGATAAGCCAAATTCATATTTCACCTTGGGAAAATAACACATCATCTGGCTTGCCACTGGGCAGATGCCTGAGAGACAAGGGTGTTGGTGCTGCTGAGCCTGGAATTAACTTTTGTGTCACAGGCCAGCCTCAGGGAGTATGTTTCATGTCTTGGGCTCCAGCACTTGTCAGAGGTGATGGGATGGAAGCCGATGGTCAGTATCATTGGTGGGAATTTTGGGCAGGCACACTGAAGCAACACTGTGTGCAAAATTGCATGCAAGTTGTGCTCCCCAAGGCCCATGGGGGCTCTGCAGCCCAGCCACTGCACATATGCTCTGCTGCTGTGTCCATCCCCGGCCTGTCCCTGCCGTGTCCAGCCCTGCCATGTCCCTGCTGTGTCCATCCCCGGCCTGTCCCTGCCGTGTCCATCCCCAGCCTGTCCCTGCCGTGTCCATCCCCAGCCTGTCCCTGCCGTGTCCATCCCCGGCCTGTCCCTGCCGTGTCCAGCCCTGCCATGTCCCTGCTGTGTCCATCCCCGGCCTGTCCCTGCTGTGTCCATCCCCAGCCTGTCCCTGCCGTGTCCATTCCCCGCCTGTCCCTGCCGCCGTGTCCATCCCCGGCCTGTCCCTGCCGTGTCCATCCCCAGCCTGTCCCTGCCGTGTCCATCCCCGGCCTGTCCCTGCCGTGTCCAGCCCTGCCATGTCCCTGCTGTGTCCATCCCCGGCCTGTCCCTGCTGTGTCCATCCCCAGCCTGTCCCTGCCGTGTCCATTCCCCGCCTGTCCCTGCCGCCGTGTCCATCCCCGGCCTGTCCCTGCCGCCGTGTCCATCCCTGCCATGTCCCTGCCGTGTCCATCCCCGGCCTGTCCCTGCCGTGTCCATCCCCGGCCTGTCCCTGCCGTGTCCAGCCCTGCCATGTCCCTGCCGTGTCCATCCCCGGCCTGTCCCTGCCGTGTCCATCCCCGGCCTGTCCCTGCCGTGTCCAGCCCTGCCATGTCCCTGCCGTGTCCATCCCGGGCCGGGCCGGCCGCTGCAGGCCCTGGGCTGAGCGCGGGCCCGGCCGTTGTTGCCATGGTGACGGCGGAACGGTGGCGGCCCGGCACGCGGAGCCGTGAGGCAGCGCCGGGAGGCCGCGGCAACAACGGCAGCGCTGCCCCAGGCTCGGCAGCAGATGAAGCTCTCGGGGCACTCCAGATCGCTCTTGCCCTGACACACTTCCAGCCTGACAATGGCGCACTGTTACCTCCAGGAGGACAGCATGCAGAACCTGCGGCAAATCAACAGGCAGATGAGGCTGCTGGACCTGCGGCTGCAGCTGCTCCGGGACAGGCTGTGCACGGCCCGCATGAACCGCTGCGTCCTCTCCTGCTGCTCCCTGCCCAGCCCCTGCTTCCGGAGACGGTGCGTCGCTGTGAAAAACGACAGGTAAGAGAGAGCTGCCTGCTTTCCACTGACACTGGCTGCCTTTGGGGTAGGATGAAGGCAGGTCTGACATTGCTGTCGGGAGCAAAGGTTGATACAGGTAACTAGGGTGGGAGCGAAATAGCCATTTTGGAGAAATAGATTGAAAGGGATACGGGAAAGTAAAGATCCACCTCTTGTTTTAATTCCAGAACGAAAAGACTTGGCATGATGCTGAACTCGTGCAGTGGTCAGAACTTGGCTTTGATCGATGTGAAGGGTTTTGACCCCAAAGACATCACGGTGACGGTGAAGGACGGGAAGGTGACGGTGTCAGCGGAGCGCAAGATGGAGTGCAACACCCCCCTGGCAAAGACCAGTAACTACAAAAGGTTCGTGAAGGAATTCTGCCTACCGCCAGGGGTGTGTGACAAGGAGGTGACATACTCCGTGGAATCCAAGTGCCTCCCGCCACCCAAGTGCTGCCCTTACCTCTGCCCTTAATGAGCTGCAGCAGGAAACCAAACCAGCCAGGCCATTCCTTTGCATCAAGCCTTCTCTTCATGACATTTGGATCTGTGTCAGAGCTTCTCTTACCTCTTCCATTAAAGAAAGCAGCATACTGAGCAGGTTGTGTGAGCCTCATTTTGAAGGGGTTTGGTGGGCAAAAATGGGAGTGCCATCAGGAAAACACAGATATTTTTGGGCATACATGACTGGTCACTTGCTGGGTACTGAAGGCGGGGCTAGAGGTGGTGGATTCAGAGCATACAATCTCATGGATTTTAAAGGCTGAGAGGCACCACTTCTGATCAGTCACATTTCTGTAAGGACACTTCTCTCAATCCAGCCTCTTCCATTTGAGCCCTTGGGTATTTCTAGGAGGAAAATCTTGAAACACCTTGAGGGGTGGAGCTTTCTTCCCAAAAGATCAAGCCGTACCTTTTGTTCCCTTGGCTTGGTTCTTGCACAGAGTGCCTGGTTGGGAAAAGCTGTGGAAGGACAGAGAGCTTTTTCTTAGAAGAGTTGGGATTAGGGTAGAACTCAACAGCTGAGGAGGGAATGACGCCATTTCCTGCTGAATCAATGGCTCCAAAATAATAAGAAAACATTTTTCATGTTGGGAGAGGGGGAGAATTGTCATATAATTGCTTGAAGGCAATTTTAATTTTGCTGCCCTAGGCTCAGCACTAGGGTATGCACTCCTGTGGGAAGTAGCATTACTTCCCACTGCAGAAAGGTGTGTAACAGAACATACCTGCATTTACCAGCCACCTGGGCCAGCATCTCCCCAGTGAGCACCACCTGCTTCAGGTTTCATGAGCCCCTGGGGCTGGAGGGAGGAAGGCTGCCTCCTCTTCATGTGATGCACTCCCCTGCAGCAGACTTTCCTAACAGGGAGCTCAATGTTTTAGGCTGTGCTGGCACAGAATCTGCTGTTCCCTAACCTGCCAGGGGAGAGGGTGAGCACCTGTGGGCTGCTGCTGTGCAGGTGTGCTGCCCAGCTGAAACTCTTCAGAGTGGAGTGCTGTGCCTGCCATTAGCCTGCTTGAGAAATGCAGTTGGTGGCTGTCACCTATGGGGACCCTGACTCCTAGAGGACCCTCACACCAACTGGATCAATGTGTCTCAGTGCATCCGAGGGGTCCCCAGTGCCAAAAGCACCCACTCACTGCTGCAGCAGGGAATATTCCCCTGGAAACACTCACACCTGAAGAAAACAAAGCCAGTGGTTTATGTACAGCCTGCAAACAGACAGGCTCACTTTCACAGCTGACTTTCACCTCATGAGGGTGGTGAATCACAGGGGATGGGTTACAGAGCCCTGAGTCCATGGCTGGGGGAGGCCCTTGGCTCCATCACCACCTGCTCCTGTCCTCTGGGTGGGAGGAAGCTCCTTTAGTCAGACATGTTACACGCAGATCAGCTGAGGATCAGTTTAGCTTGGTGATGTAAGTGTGGTGCAAGAAATTAACTGCTCTGGGATACTTTCAGCATCCAGCTACCACTTAAAACAACATGTGTTAATAAATGTTAAACTTTATGGGCTTAGTGTATAGCTGGGTCAATATAGAACCACACAACCATGGAATAGTTTTGGAAGGTGACTTTGTCTAATGCCCCTACCATGACCAGGAACATCTTCCAGGCTGCTCAAGCACCCATCCAACCTGGGCTCTGGGCAACCTGTTACAGTGTCTAACCCCCATCAGAATAAAAAAAAAAAAAAATGTTCCTTATGTCACATTTAAATCTAATCTTTTTCCATTTAAAACTGCTTCTCCAGTCACTACAGGCCTTGATGTCAAGTGTCTCTTCATCATTCTTACAGACATTCCTAATATACTGAAAGGGTGCCCATGCACAGGTAGTTTGATCCTGCTGGTGTTGGCCAAGGATGGTTAAACCTAAGCCACCCCTCTCACCTGGGAGGCTGCAAGGGAGCCTCCAGTGAGAGCACACAGCAGGGATAGGGACTGGGGATGGACTGGGAAAGACCAGGTTCCTACAAAACAACCCACCAAGTAATAAAACCAAAACCCCTTTGTGACAGGACTTTTGCTCTTTGTAATGATTTCTACAGAAGCTGTCTAAGCATGCAGAAGGGAAACATATTTCAACACCTCCCCTCTACCCGTGACTTGCAGAACACATCGAGTCCCACAGCAATCACAGGGCTGGCTATGGCTGCTCTTATCCTTATTGCTCATCCTTTAACACATGCTCTTCACACGCTGTTCCTGAATTAGGCTCCTCGTGCTCCTGAAACTAAATTTCACTCTTGAGCACTTATTGACTGATATGACTTTCTGAGGAAAATTCTGAATTCATATTACATCCTGTGAGTTGCTAGTCTAGGCTAGTAGGAGCATCTTGGAGACCTTTCTGTAATAGAAGCAAATCACTGAAATAGTCACTTGGTTTTGTTAATACCTACATGCTGTTAACAATTTGGAACTTAGCCCAAAATCTATAATAAACATATACTGAGAGTTTTCAAGGAGAAAATACCTTTGGAAAGCCAATATTAACCCAGCAAGCTGTAACATCATCTCCCATAAAAAAATTCATTTACCACTAGGTGGCAGATACTATTTTTGGAAATTTACCACCGTGCAACTCTTCTATTCAAAGCAAGAACACTGAGGGTGGTGTCACAAAGCAGTAAGGCTGGCAGACACGGGAGCTGGCGTTTTTTTCTGTAACACTAATAACAAGTGAAGAGGAAGACAAGAGATAGAGCTGTTTTGTGATCCTGGGTGTGCAAGAGCTCTCAGGACAGACCACCTGTTGACAGACCACCATCACATTAGGTTTCTACTCTGGATTGTATTGACCTTTGATCCTGCAGCTTTCCCCCATGGAGCTGCAGGAGCTAAGGCTCCTGTTTAAGGCCACTTTCATTTCCTTCAGCATCCTGTCTGCCACAGTTATCAGCCCAACAGGGGCTTCAGTGGTTCATGTATTCTTCAGCATGTTGTTGCAACAAATTATTTTTGAGGCCAATCTTGACCATCCTCATGCAGCAGATACTCTCTCTGAATTCCCTAGCACGAGGAAGATATCAGAGAGGGTGAATTGGCTCTGAATTTCTAAAGGTTAGTGCATTCTTGAACTCTAGTCTTACGGGGGGCATTTATAAATAGCCAAGGAACTTGTAACAAGAGGTCATCTGAGGATGCTAAATCCAGACCTTTCCTCAGGCATCAATTTCTAGGGGTTTTCCTGCAGCCAGGCAGTGCTCTGCTGTGCTCTACACAGGTTTAGGCTGTGTTGAACTGTTGTTTCTCTCCCTGCTGTTGAAAACCTGGGGAGAGCAGTGCCTTCATGAGAAGGTGAAAAGATCCCATCTTTCCTCTCCCCCAGTGCCTCGGTGCCCACTGCTCCTGAGAGCACAGCACTGCTCGGGCAGGGGGCTGCTGCTCCCAGTGGGCAGTGCCTACTTGGCAGGGCTCTTTCTGCCAAGGACTAAATTAAATGCCTGTCACAGGGGCCAGTTCCACTCCTTACACCTCCTATCCTCATCCTTGAGCAGCAGCATGGCCAGGCTTTGGGCATCACCCCAGCCAGGTGGGGCTGGTGCAGCTGCCCTCCACTGCACCTCCTCATGAGGTGAGAAGCTTCATCCATCCATCGTGTTTGTGCTTAAAGTTAAATTTAACCATTGTCCTTGCTAAGCTGTTTGGCATCTTAGTCTCTTAGGTAAATTTTCCAAGCCTGTTTTCCATAATCTCCCCTGGAGAAAGCCCTAAGAGTTTATAAGAGAGAGCAGGACCCATGTTTTCAACTCTGCCTTTGTTCCAAAGACTCCATAGATTTGTTGTCATTCTGGACTCTGCATTTGCCACCTCATTAATAACCCTGGACTGAATTTAGGTGAGGAGTAAGCTGATCCTTCCAGCATGCTTGGCATGACTCTCGTGAAGCTGCCACCTCCACAAGCATGGGACACTGGCCCTTGCTTGTCCTCTTTAACCCTACAGGTCCTTTCCCTGGTCTCTGGACTGAAAAGGAAGTTTTCCATCTCTGTCTGTCTTCTAATTCCCTCTGCCCTCCAATTGCTGTAGGTCAGGCCTTTCTTTTGACAAGTGATGTGTGAGGGTTTGCTTCTTCTCTTGAAACCCCACTCTACATGAAACAAGTTTTGCTATCCTGGAGGTTATCCTTTCAATTGCCCTGCTATGTGGTGTGAAATGCTCTCCATGCAATTGTGTTTCTCAATTTCAACATCAATTATCAATAACAGCAAGTCTCTCCTGCACTCTCTGGTTGCTTGTGCTGGTCCCTATCTTGGGGTGTTACATGGAGTCTTTAAAGGCCTGCAAGTGACAACAATGATAGAATTAAAAAATCTGAAAACTAAAAATAATCAGCACCCACACCTCACTAGAACAGGTTTTAACTTGCTATAAAAATAAAATACAGCCTCCTCTCTTTTGCTTGTTTGGGTTTCGGGTTTTTTTGCAGAAAAGCCTGCAAAAGGGAGAGCTGCCAGGGCTCTGCCTCACAGTCACACGAGTGCATGTGGCACTTCACAACACGTCAAAAGAGAAAACAAAATCCTCTCTCTGCCGAGGTCAGGGCCCCAAAGCCCTGGAGGGTCCTGGGTCTCGAAGGGAGGAGCAGGGCCCGCAGCGGCCACAGCAGCCTGGCCCGTCCCCTCCCGTGCCCCGGCCCCGGGACGGCCACCAGCCCCCGCCTGCCTGTGCCTGTGGGACACAGGGCCGTGCTCCTGCTGCCACAGAGCCTGGGACACCACCCAGGGCAGCTGGCTATGGCCCCGGAGGCACCTCCAGGAGAGTGTGAGCAGAAGTCAGTGGGCAGGCACAGGGACCTGGCAGAGTTTGTCACAGCCAGGGACGAGCAACCTGACAGCAGCCATGGCACGGCACTGGAGCCCAGCTTTGGGCAGCCACTGGGACAGACTCTGCAGGGCCCAGCAGCCAGGGAAGGCTCTGTCCTCTGGCAGAGCAGAAGAGGGATGGGGAAGTAGAGAGGATGGAGTCACAGCAAAGTGCTCTGAAGACACTCAGACCTGAGCACAGCCACACAGAACAACTCCAAGGTGCTTCAGAGCCATTGCCTCCTGCTTAGCCAGCTCTAACAGAAATGCCAAGCTGTGACCACCATTGCTTTTTGTCTTGGCTTTTCCCTCTCTTCTGGAAACCTGCTAGAAATGTTTAAATATGAGCAGAATCTGCAGAATGCAAAAGAGATGACTGCAGTAGGAGATGTGAAGTGGAGAAATTGGGCATAAGGACCTCATGCAAATAAATAATTAAAATCATTGAGCATCTTTTGGTAGCAAGGCAGCAGAAGAAAAGAAAACCAACACTGTAGCAGGTAGTAACAGCTGATTGTAGCAGCTAAAAGTCATGCAGCCTTGCTGAGGTTTTACTGACTCCAAATTCAGTAAGGCTCCAGAACATTGAAAAGAGATGAATAAATTTAAATTCCAGCACTTTGAGTCCACTCATGCCATGTCTTGAGCACTTTGTATTCCCACGAAATCCTCTGGACAGCAACAGCACACAGCAGAACTTCACTATTACTGTGAACACCTACACAGTTAGCACCCTTGGAGAAACACAGAGATATTTACATAACCAGGACACAGAGCTAAGAGGAAAACTCAATCATCTGGGGGAAAGTGTCAAAATCCCACCTTGTCTGACCACGTACCCGCCCATTCTCGGCTGCTTGGTGTGCCTGGAGAGCCAGGCACTCAGCTTGAAATCCTGGGCTGGCACCCAGAGAGATTTATGGATGGTAGTGCACCAGTGTAATGTAGTCCTCACCTCAATATTTAAAAACAGCCCAAGGGACTGACCTACATAAACTCCAAGCCATCCAGTATGGCCTGGGTGCCCAGCTAGCAGGAGATTTCAAATGTGGTGCAGCTGACTCCACGACAATATGGTAGGTTTCTTCTAGGAGAGGTATGCAAAGTGTGCACAGAGGATGACACTTCATATTGGATTAAAGCACCAAAACAACCTGGAGGATGGAAGCACTCACTGTTTACTCTTCAGAGCAGCTACTAAAGGAGCAGGAGCAATGCTTGTGCTATAGCACTATTCAGCCATTTATATGTGCTTGCTTCATCTGGAAAGCAGAGGAAAAGCAAGTCCTGACATGGCAGAGGATTGCTGCAGGCAGGGAGGGAGCAGCAGTAAATAGGTCAGCAACCACTGGCCAGAGAGTGCCCCGGGGCCAGGCAGCCTGCTGGCTCCCAGCAGAGCCGTGCACAGGCTCTGGGCTGCCTGCAGGCAGGGTCCTGCTGCCTGCAGCTTGAGCCCTGTCCTCATGGGAGCTCCTGCAAACTGGCTCTTGTCCTCCTGGCTCCCAGGCAGGCACAGTGCAGGGGTGTGAGTTCTGCTCCCTCAGTGCTGAGCTCCTTCAGCACCGGCCCATCCAAGGACATTATTAGTGAGAAGAACAAGTTTCCTGCTCCTGGGTCCCCACTTTGTGTGTTTGAATGGGTTGAATACCACAGCAGGACCCCATTCTTCTCCCAGGGTGCCTGCAGCCTGCTGTGGAAGTGGGATCAACCACCTCAATCCCACCACATGCACCCAGAGCCCTTGCAGAGAGGATATATGAGGGCAAATGTGCCAGCTGTGTTTGGGGAGAATTTTCTAAAGCACAAACAAACCTTTAAAGAGGTGTTCCATCACCCTGACAGCAAGTGGAGAGGACTGAGCCAAAAGCCAATACAGGTCTTGATGTCAGCATGAGCACATGGGAACCAGAGCACAGGGGACACCCTGCATGGGATGCAGCTAGATGTTCTACAGACCTGGTTCGTTTTGCATGAACTCTTGAGCTGCACAGGAGAAAACACACACACACAGCTCACCAGGGCTGCACACCCTCTGCTGAGCTCCCAGCTTGGGCCTCAGGGCCATGTGCTGCCAAGGAGCAGGAAAGCCAGTGCAGCAGAGCTTGGCTCCAGCCAGGAGATGGTAAGGTTTAGATTTAGGTAAAATCTGGTCTAAAAGAGGCCATTTAAAAATGAGCTCATGGAGCACCGTGCAGCTGTGGAGAGGGGGAATGCCTTGCCTCTTGGTGTCAGCAGCAGCAGGCAGCTCTGCAGGCAGCACAACCAAAACTTGCCCTCTAATAGCCTCTATTAATAATAGCCTAAATGACAGGAATTTATCAGTAATAATGGACTGTAATAGACTTTCCCCTGTCTGCTGGGGACCCCAATGCAAAAGCTGCACCTTGTTTGCAGCCAGATCATTGTGCCCCCTGCTCTGTGCCAGGAGCAGCTGGGCCTCTGCTGTGCCATGTCCACAGCTACTGGAGACACCCAGGATGAGAAGCAGTGCTGCCTAAGGACAGTGCTGGGGCCTTTCTGGTTTTCTGCCCATCTCTCTGGCAATGTTTTACTGACAGAACAAGGATAAGGTTGGCCAACGGTGTCAGAAAAAAAAATCAGAATAGAATTCCCATAGACAAGATAAACACAGGCCTGAGGACATTGTGCTGGGAGATGCTGCCCCCTTAGACTGCCTGAGAACCATGTCCAGCACTCAACTGTTTTGGCAGAAAGCTTCTGTGTCTGAGAGTCAGCACAGTATGGTACAGAGAGTGCTCAAGTCTGTACTTCATCTGAGTGAAAAAACCATGGAAATATATTAAAAGAGCAAAGTGTAAAGGTTCCAAACAACATCAGAAGGAATCAGAGTGAGAGACAAATTTAAAGTAAGAGCATTAAACTGCATGTTAGGAGGAAAGCTGACTTTGGAGCAATGCAAACAGGAAAATAGTGGGCATGGCTACATAAATAGCCTGCCCCAAAACCAGGGAGAGGCACAGGCTTTGGAATATGGCTGACGTACCAAAAGCTTTGGTGGCATTTCCCCCTGCTGGTGGTGTGTCATGCAATATTGGATTCCTCTTGACAAAAACTGGGGTAGAGCCCAAGATTCAGCTCAACCCAGGGACAGGCAGCTGAGATGTAATGGTCTGAAGCACAGTGTGCTGAACAGATGGCCTGATGTGCCTGCTGGTCTGAAAGGCTCATTAGCTTCTACAGAGCATCCTGGGGAAGTCTCACCACAGGGTGTAGGAAGGAGCTCCTGTACCTCCCCTGCCAATGACAGCAGCAGCTTGAATGCCAGCACATTTTGTATTCTGTAAGGGAAATTTTGTCTTCAAATCAGAAATAGATGAAATTACCAGTTAAACACTCACATTCTTGCACAACAGGTATCTTCATACAAGAAAGCTTAATTGGTTCTTTGTCTGTAAATCTTGTACATCTTGTAGTGCTCCAAGAAAGCCTCTGGTTTATCCAGGATTTGAATTTTGGTCCTTAATCTCTTTTCTTCCAGCAATATTGGGTCAGTCCTGGCCCATCATGTTTTGGAGATGTAAATGTGAGGCTTGGCATCTGTGCAGGAGTGTCTCCTGACAGCACCCAGAGACCTGACTTCATCTGTGCCATTATGGGGCTGGCTTGGAAGTGAAACATTCCCCCCTGTCACCCACTTTGTTCCCCCTCAGGGAGACCCAGACTTTCCTCTCAAATTCAGGTGCCTTTCTAGGCCTCAGTTTATCCTTTCTGACCTATTAACAGCTTTCTGTCCATCAGCCTCTTTGAATTCCAATTAGAGATGAAGTTCAGTTTGCTCCCAATGATTCATGTGGGAAGGCCCATGAGATCTGGCAGAAACAGCAGCTCATCACTTACATTTATTATGCCAGAGCAGAGCATGACAAATCACAAGTAGGGAGATGAGCTGACCTATAATAATATAACATTTTTAGAATATTTCTTTTATTTTTACAGAAGGAAAGGTAACTGAATGCGTTTGAAGAGCCCAAGGCTCTGTCCCTTGCTTAGAATTAGCATCAATCTCAGTGACATTATTTGTGCTGGTTTTCTCCTGGGTATAGAGGTTTAACTGGATTTCAAACATTATCAAGAAGACTTAAAAGGTAAAGGCCAGATATTTTTATGTTCACTTGCTGAAAAGGTTTTTATTCCATCTCCCTGACTGTGATTATAGACACACCACTTCTTTCTCCTTGAAAACAGTCTTAAATTCACAACTGCTTACAAAGCCATATAAAAGCAATTTATTGCACATCACTGAACACCCTCAAGAGGCCTGAGGCAGCATTAACATTTTAAAGGAAGTGCTGGTAAATCCTTTTGCACATACCCCACCTGTTCTTTTGTTCCTACACCACATAAACGCTTGCCAGGAGGTACCCAGCTCCATACCAAGGGCTGAGGACAGAGGGCACATGGTTACAAATCCATCCATGCTGACCACATAAGGCTGGGTTCTTCTGACCAGATAAATCTTGGCTCCTGTCACCTCCAGGTGGGATAGGGACCCCAGGCTGGGGCAGGTGGCATTCAGAGGACAAGGCATTCACGCTGCCAAAAAGACTCTCCAGCAGGTTTTAAGACACATTTCAGCTGAAATAAAAGTGACCATCACCAGTGTCATTGTCTGGGCAAAGAAATAAATTTAAAATTTCCAAACAAAGAAAAATAAAGAACAAAAGCAAGTCACACAGGCTCGTGTTTTCCACAAATTCATTGTATTTCCCACCAGCAAATGCCACAGTAATTTAAATTCAAAACACCAAATTAGTTGGGCTTTAAAATCAACAAAGCAGTAGCAAAAGAGTTTCATATGAGCTAATATAGATAGTGCAGATTGAAAGTCACTTGGCACCAGAGAGAAGTAAGGGAATTGCTCAATTTTTGGCCACAGTTCTAAGGGGTTGTCAAAGTTACATAAGCGAATGGATTTGTTACTTTATCAACTGACATTCCTTTTGATCAAAATTTCTCTTCCCCTTTTTTGTTTGTTTATTTTAGGACATTCACTCCTGGTACAGAAGGGCATCAGTTGCTGTTCATGGTCTGCTCTTGGCACAGAGAAGCCGCAGTTTGGATCTTGGATGCAGGCATATTTTACAGAAAAGAAGCATTCAAAAACATCTGCAGCACTAAATTATTTTCTGTTTAATTTACGGGCCTAAAAAGAAAAAAAAAATTGTCTTTTCCCCGGGCCACTGCTGCACCTGGCTCCAATTTCTGCTCTGCAGGGAGCCAGACTGCAGCAGGCTGAAGGCAGCTGCCCACGCTGCAGCGACGTGCTCGCTCAGCACACCGAGGGCACCCGCGTGTCAGGGAGCACCAGAACTTCCATGTGATGTTAGGGACACCAGGAACATCCATGTGATATCAGGGAGCACCAGGAACACCCACATGGTGTCAGGGAGCACCAGGAACACCCACATGGTGTCAGGGAGCATCAGGAACATCCAGGTGGTGTTGGGGAGCATCAGGAACATCCATGTGATGTTAGGGACACCAGAAACATCCAGGTGGTGCCAGGGAGCACCAGGAACATGCATGTGACGTCAGGGAGCACCAGGCTCACCACGGCCTCATCACCAACTCCAGTGTTTGCCCAGAAGCACGGCCGTTTGTCACATTCTGCTCCCAGCTCAGGTCTCCCAGGATTTGAAGATGTCTTGGACAGGGCTGAAATTCTTGGAGAGGTTGTTTCAGCCTCTGCTGAGCACTAAGCCCAGCCAGCTAAAATAATTTTCTCTCCAAAGCTCCACTGCAGGTGCTGGCAAGGCTCTTTCTGCAGCAACATCTCAGTATCGCACACAGAGGAGGCTGCACATTTGGTCCTGGGCCACCTCCTGCCCCAAAAGGACCACTGCTCAGGGAAGCCCACCAGCTGACAGTGGCCAAGCCTAGATCAATTCCCCATGGCAGGAAAGGCAGAGCTGGGCAAGAAAAGCCCACAGCAGGGAATGGGCAAAGTCTTCCTGACTGCAGCCTTGGGTGAGCATCTCTCCTGAGTTTGCCATTTAGGAGCATCTACACCAGGTGCTCAGGAGGGTGCTGTGGCTGAGGGGTTGGGCTCTCTTCCACCACCCAAAGCTGACCTTTCCAGGGGTGCTGTGACCAATGCCAGGAGAGAGCAAGCTTGTCCTCCTCACTCTGCTGCTCCAGCAGCTCTGGCATTTACCTGGGCAGTGCAATCCATGGGCTGGGGTGCAGGCAGGCACACAGACCCAGGCTCTCCCCCTGGGCAGGATGCGGCTGTTCCCCTTGCTGCTCACCAACCACTGCCCTAGCCCAGCCAGCTCAGATCCCAAGTGCCTGGCACTGAGGCCAGCATGTCCCCACACCAGTTCCTGCTGATAAATCATAGAATGGTTTGGGGAAGAAGGTTTCTGGTCCCAACCCTACAGCCATGGATCTGGTTGCTCAGGGCCTTGTCCCACATGGCCTTCAACGCTTCCAGTGGTGGAGCACCCACAATGTCTCTGGGCAACCTGTGCTGGGCAGCCTCAGCATCTTCAGTCTCAGCACCAGGAGCTGCAAACTGCAGGTGGAGTGACCTGGGCTGTTCACTAGGAGAGGGGAGCCCTTGCTGTGGGGCTGCTCTGGAGGTACCCACATCCCCACAGGTGGCACCACTTGCTGAACACCCTCCTGCTGTGCTGGCTTAGATTTCTTCCAGCAGTGCAATGGCAGAGAGAACAGTTGTCACTGTGTGAAGATCTGTTTCTATCTTTTACTAGCACAGACTTTACTACAGAACTAACTTCCTAAAATCAGGTTTCCATAAAGTTACCAGTGCTCTTTATACCTGTGGGGGCCAACCATAGCTTAGAAACTTCCTCTGTTCCTTTGTAAACTTTCCTAAAGGCCCTCATTGTATTTATGATCCCATAAATGCCCTTGGAAACACCAGGAGAATGATAAGAATCAGGCTGGAGGCTTTTTGTCAGCTTTGACTAATGAAAATCCCATTGCATGAAACAAAATGCTGCGTCCATGTCCCAGACACCAAGGTCTTGGGATGGAGGACTTCATAGTTTATGGCTTCATGTCCAAATCAGTATATTCAGATTCAGAAAAGGGGGGTGGGAATTTAGTTACTTTGGTTTGGTCAGTTGGTTTGTTTGTTTAAAAAAAAAATATCTTAAAGCAGCTACAGGGACTGAAAAATGAACCTCCCATATTTCTCAATAAAGAAGGATTTTTTGGCTAGTTACTGAGTTACCTGAAGCACTGCCATCAGCATAGGAACCACTTCCCACCACGGTGGCTCCTGGGGACTGACACGCAGGCAGAGGCAGCTCCAGCAAGGATGGGGAGCAAATCCTTGGCAGCACAGAAGGTCTCCTGCTTTGCAGGGATGTTGTGGGTTACAAAACCCCTCCCTGCCCCTTTTTGCTTAATTTTAGGACTACTTCGAGGAAGGAGAAATAAATTACCTCAGGACAGGAAAAAAGGAAAAAAAAATAAAAGACATTGCCAAGATGAAGCTCCCAGCTGCAGGTTCTGCAGGTCCTGCAGGTCTTGCCTCAAAGTAGGTTGCAGGTGATGTTACAGGAGCCATAGGCAGCAGCTTTCCCAGCTCCGCCACGGCAGAAAAACTTCCTCTGCTTTTGCTGCTCTCCACTCCCTTCTTGACAGGCACATTCAGCCCTTCCTCCCCTTCCTTCCCTGCGCCAGGGACATGCAACATTCCTGTCAAAGGGTCTTAGATCCCTGCTCGAAGAGTTCATGCCCTTGATTTCAAAACTCTGAAAGGGGAAAAAGAAAGAACAGCTACAAAAACAGCCCCTGAACGATTGATTGCTCCCTACAGGTCATTCCCGAGTGTGTGACAGGCAGGAGCAGGGACGGGATGGCACTGAGCTGCCACCCTGCAGCACAGCGCTGGCCTTGGCCTCTGCTGGACATGGACACAGCAGAGCTGGAGATCCTGCAGCCCTGGCCTGGCCTGGAGCTGAGATCCTGCAGCCCTGGCCTGGAGCTGAGACCCTGCAGCCCTGGAGCTGAGACCCTGCAGCCCTGGCCTGGCCTGGAGCTGAGATCCTGCAGCCCTGGCCTGGAGCTGAGACCCTGCAGCCCTGGAGCTGAGACCCTGCAGCCCTGGAGCTGAGACCCTGCAGCCCTGGAGCTGAGACCCTGCAGCCCTGGAGCTGAGACCCTGCAGCCCTGGCCTGGAGCTGAGACCCTGCAGCCCTGGCCTGGCCTGGCCCTTGCTGCTTTCTCCCCCCGGGGTCTGGCTCAACGAGAGGAATGTGTGAGGAATGCCAACACACTGCACTTAAGAATGGAAAGAAAACAGCAAAAGGAAAACATTACTTGGGCTTATTTTTTTGTGGGAAGTTAAAAAAAAAGCCCTGATTAGAGAGGGAAGACAAGCTACAACTAAATTTGTCATTTTTATGGCTTTTACGCTTTGCACAGTCCTAGGGTAACATATTTTTGAACCCCATGAGCCACAACTCCAAACTATCAGTGTGCCAGGAGACACCCTGCCCTACCCATACCCTGTGCTCCCTCAGGGACCCATTGCAATTCCCACCCCAGCCTGTCACTCTTCAGTCTTCCTCCAGTCCCTCTCTTCAGGGCAGCAAACCTCATGTACCACAAGCAGAGCCCTGGCACCCCCAGCAGCTCCCTGGCCACAGAGAAAAACAACTTTCCCAGGCATCCTTCTGGAAAAGGCTGTGAGAAGATCAGAGAAAAGAATGAGAAACAATTCTTAACTTATAACACCTGGTATTGTGAACATGTGGATTGTGTTATGGAGATTTGTTTAGCAAAGGGTGGATTTTTAATTAGCCAATGGTGACAGTGTTTTGATTGAAGGACAAATTAAGTCAACCTGTAACAAACAAAGGTATAAAAGCCTGGGTTTCTTAATAAAAAATATTTTAATAAAAATATTCAGCCTTCTATAAAAGCATGGAGTCTATGTAATTTATTACCTGGCCCTGGCCCATTACACTGACAACCTGCTCCTCTGTAGCTCCCTTTGCTGCACCACAGTGGCCAGAACAGCTGGGGCTGGGGCTGCTGTGTCCAGCCAGCCCCCACTGCTCACAGCACAGGTGCTGCCCAGTGGAACACATTGTCCAACACATTCTGCAACAGCCCTCCCCTGACTGCTGCCTCCTCCCAGGAGTTCTCCCCCGTTGCTCAAGCCTTGGCAGCCCCTGTGACATGGTCCCCCTGCTCAGGCAGGTTTATGAGGCCTTAGAAGACACATGGTGTGTCCTACACAAATGATGTGTCCTGTAGGAAAGCTGTACCTTTCAGGAACCTCTCAGCAAGCAGCTGTGCAAGTGCTGCTTCAGAATGAAATGTCAGGAATAAACAATTTTGGACATTCTTAGGAAGAAAAAGTGGGTACACACACACACACACACACACACACACACACACACACACACAGTTCTGTACGTTTCTCTCTGAAACACAAGGTAGTTCAGTCCTAGCTCTGGTATACTGGGAGTACAAAAAGGGAGAGCTTAAAGGAGCTCCACCACAGATTTAATTATCTTCTTGTGGCCTCAGGATCAGGAGGGTTTTCCTAGATGTCCTTAGAAACTGGATGCAAAGGAAATAGCATGGCATAGTGGCATTCCAAGCCTGGCCAGCCAGGAGGAAACCAAGGCCAGAGAGCTGGGTGAGCCCAACTGGCTCCACAGGGGCACGTCCTGAGCTCTGGAAATGCCTTGTCAGAGGGGTGCTCAGTTCCACATGTCAACAGCAAGTGCCCAGACCTGGAACACTCAGGCATGTGCTTTGGGGGCACTGGTGCCTGCTCTCTGTGCCAGAGCAAGGGGGACTTACAGGAAGAGGTTTTTGCACCAACTACTGTCCTAGCAAAAGCCAAAGACTCTTCATCTTGCACAGTTTCAGGTCACATCCAGTAAATTTGTGTGGTTAATTCTGTGGTATCCAGCATAGCCCTGGGGCTTCCCCCATCCTACCCGAGCCACAGAACCCCATTTCATATCTCATCTGCAATTAAACGGAAAGCACTTGACACTGCAGAGCTGCATTTGTTTCTGCAAGAGCAAGGTTTGTGCTGAGTATTGTATGGAGCTTGTTGCCATGGGAAATATCAGTGTTTGTCAAAACTTTAAAATCCAACCCAGCGTATCAAAGCATCCCACTTCCACTTGTGCACCCACAAAGCTGGGGACAAATTACAATGGTGGCAAATCAACTGTGCAGAGGCTAGGAAATTAAATTTGCTCAATACACGTTAAAGAGGGAAGAAAGTAGGCAGCAGCAAGTAAAACAGAAAGGAGAACATCAGTGTGTAAACAAAAAGTACCAGGGAAAAAAACAGGCCAAAAGGCAAAAGGGTAATTAACAGCAACAATTTATTTTACTTTGGTGACCCTTAGAGAGAGTCTTGTGATGTCAAGCCCAGCCCTGAAAGGACACTGCAGTCAGTGCTCAGGGTTACAAAGTGCCCCTGTAACTCGGGCATTAATTACACTCACAGTGGCACGGCCTCAGCTGTGGTTCTGGTGCAGGTGGGTGCAGGGCTGGCCCCAAACCTCTGCTCCTCCTGCCTGCTTCTCTCCTCCCCCCAGCCCCACTCCTGAGGTACCAATACACCAATACCATTTGTACCCATGCGGAGGCTCGCCAAGGGGAGGGCAAAGTGCGCCTCCCTCTCCCCAGTCAATCTACACCCAGCAGAGGAAAACAGAAGGGAAATGAAAACCACCCTTTGCCCTTGAGCCCAAGCAGCGCTTGGCCCTCCTGACTCCTCTCCAACACAGCACAGGCAATCCCCTCTGCTGAGCACAGCCAGTGCAGCTGCCAGTAAGGCAAGAACCGAAGATTTCACAGAGTAACGACCAGAGGCTCAGAGCTCCAGACAGGAAGGTGAGTCCAGGGGAAAGACACCCAGAACCACATACAGCCATCCAAATGCTGACACTGAGAGGTGTCTCCAGCCTGCAGACACTTCAGGCTGTCCCACCTGGCACTAAACTGGAGCAGCAGATATTGTAACATCTAAAACCTGCTTTGAAGCTGCCCAATCTTGCAGCCCTCCTGAGCCTCTGTGGAGTAAGGCAGTGCCTTCCCAAGAGCTCCAAACCAACACAGACTGCATGCTGCAACAATGTAAGCAAAAAAAAATAATTGTTTATTTACAGTCTATTTGAGCCAACCAACATCAGCAACATGCAGAAATAAAGCAGATCAGTTCCTTACTGGGAGTAAGTAATAAAAAATAATTTTTATTGAAGTAATTTAAGAAAACATCTTTCAGGTCAATTAAAATTTGCTTTAGTGTTGAAATGGTCTTCAACATAGACTGAAGTTCTTTCAGGAGGCAGGGTCTCTATTTTTTGGACATGATGTGATGAACACAAGACAGCACTGTCGTACTGCCGAGGAATTGTCCTCCACAGCAGCAGCACTGAAAAATTAAATCTGTTAATCTTTTGTTGCAAAGCTTCTATTGATGGTGGTGGTGGTGGTAAAAGCCACTGAAATAGCCTCACAGGAGCACATTTTGTCTTGCTACCTACTAACACCAAAAATACTGTAAGTACTTCAAATTGGGTTCGTCTTTTTGTTCCTAAAAGGCGGTAGCTAACAAGGGCAGCCAACTTCCTTAACTATGGCAAAAAACCCTAACTTTCCCCAGTAAGGCATCACTTTGACTTCCCTTTAGAAACGCACTGATGTGGGTGGTTTCTTTAAAGATACAGCAGGTGAGGAGCTGCCCACAGCTCACACCACTCACTCACCAGACTGCTGCTGCCCATTCAAAGCCTGAAGTGGGTGAAACAGCACTGACCATATTTTCACCTTGAGTACACTCAGTCAGTCAAGAGACACTGTCACCAAAACACTCAAGATGTGTCCTCCTTCTTCCCCAGATCCTGTGTTTTATGAAACTAGAGCCTAAATAAACTCCTAAAGGTATTAATCTCATTAGGTGTGCAGGTGTCCACAAACTGGGGCGTGCTGAAAATCAGCACCAAGCCATGTCCTGGATCAGAGCTGTGGATCACACTGGATCAAGCCAGCAGCACATAATCCATGTCTAAAGTGATAAAGAAAGCTTGTCACCTTCTGGTCCCCCTGTCCTGTTTAAGCACCTCTTTGACCGCGCCATGACACGGTTTTGTGACAGGCTTTTGGGTTTTGACACAGTGCCAGAAGCAGGGATGATGTGAGCGTAGGCAGGGATGTGAGGGCAGAGCTGTGTCAGCCACGGGACTGCCCCGTGCTCAGGGCCCCTCTGCACTCAAAGCACCGGGCGTTCCTGCAGCCCAACCCCTTCCCACAGGTACGGATCTTGTTCTGCAAGTGGGACTTTCAGGCTCTCAGATGCTCTTTGCCTCCCAGCAATGGGTCCTTCCGTCCGACCCTGCCCAGCTGTATTCCAGAACAGCTACAGCTCTCCAGAATTTAAGTGTCAAAAGGCCAAGGAATGTGTACATTATACACAAATATCTGCGGCATCAGGAGGCCGTGCCACGTTGTGCCCTTGGCGTCTGCTCGGGCGGTGCTTGCCGGAGATGCAGCTCTCGTTGCTTCCCGCTGCCCAGGCTCCGTCAGGCAGCGCTGTCTCCTGTCTGTGGGATCCCGCCTTGCACACGCACTGCTGCCCTTGCCAGCCGTGCCAGCCCCGCACAATTGCTGCCAAAGAGCTCTTTGGGTCGGGTTTTCTTCCCGCGGCACCTCCGCAGCCCTCCCTGCGGTACTCTGGTGTGAGCTGAGGAGCCGAGCTGCAGGGCTGGGCTACAGAGAGCTTTCGGCTCGGGCCCGGGGCCTCCCGGCGGAGGAGGAGGAGGACGAGGAGGAGGAGGAGGAGGAGGAGATGGAATCCCCTCCAGCCTCCTCCGCCGCCGCTCCAGCGGAGCGCGACGCCTGCGCGGCCGCGGCGGTGACTCACACGGGGGTACCGAGAGGGGACACACACAAGGGTACCGGGAGGAGACACTCACGGGGGTACCGGGCAGTGACACACGGGAGTACCGGGAGGGGATTCACATGGTGGTACTGAGCAGTGACACACGGGGGTACCGGGCTGCGCTCGCCGGGAGCCGCCTCGGCACTCGCAGCCCACGACTGTGCCGTGGCGCTGGGGACCCGGCTTCCCGATGTCCCTCCGCTCCCATGGATGCAGCCGGGCTGCCCGATGTCCCTCCCCTCCATGGATGCAGCCGGGCTGCCCGATGTCCCTCCCCTCCATGGATGCAGCCCGGCTGCCCGGCCGTGCCCCTCAGGGCAGACCGCGGAGCTCTCCCGCAGCAGGCGGCGGCTCTGCGGACGCCTCCATCCCTGCAGCGCCGATGAATCCTCTCGGAAAATCCGTGTACGCCCTGGCAGCGCTTGCCCTCCCTCCCGGGAGGTTTGCCGTCTGGCGCCTGGGAATATGCTGTCCCACAAGAGAAGTTGGAGTCACCGTCCAGATCTAACTGCATCTAGAATGTATTTCCTTTCTTTCTTTTACATTTTATAAATAGTCCAGCCTTCCTACAGCTTTTTTCCTGGCCTAGTGACTCATCATCGACTCACCATACTTGTTGCTTCACTTAAATAGGGCATTGAAAAGTCCCTTGCTTAAATGGGGGGGGGAAAATCCCCAGATTACCAACTGACCACTTCATCCTGAAAGACCTGAAGTAATTCCTGCTGTCCCACGGCTGGGAGGCTCGTGCTGAGATGAATCAGTGCGAGGCAGAGCAATGCTATCTGGGCCAGCCAGTCTGTGAGTGCTCCTCTGTGAGTTCTGCCCGCCCTGCTTCCCTTTGGGTACTTCCAGACAGTAACAATTTCTTTCTTTTCCTTAGCTCAACGACTGGCGGTTTTGACTCGTGTACTGCATTGAGAATTTTGCATGGATGCCACAGTTTTCCCTTTATTTCAAAAAAATTGCATGACTCTCTTGCCAGCATGGTGTCCTAGCAAAAGCACATGGAGGTTTCACACCACCCTCCTGAGCAGCATCAGCTTTGCTGGCAGCCTGGGAAGCTCCTGGGACATCTCAGCTGCAGCCAGGTGAGGAGGTGAGGACCCAAAGACACTAACTAACATCTGCCAGGCTTCAGAAGAAGAGCCCCCAGTTTTGGATGGCTGGCGGTTTGGGGGTGCCAGTGCTGGAAGGGAAGGTGAGCCCATGAGTCAGGGCCAGCGAGGGATGCAGCCAGCAGCATCAATGAGAGGTTCAAGCTGCTCCAGTGCCCCCAGCAAGGCTGCCATGCCATAGAGCTGCTTCTGGTTTCCCATGCCCCAAGCCCTGCTCTGGGCTGCAGAAGCTGGTGAAGAACCAGGAGCAGAGTGGTGCCACAAGGTGGGGTGACAGGGTGACTGTCACCTGCGGGTGGAAGGAATGTGGTACCAGTGGGAAACCCAATTCCCTGTGGTGGGAGTTCTGGTAAGGTGCCCCACGGCCCAAGGGTGGGGTAGCCCCTCCTCCCAGGACTGCATTCAGCCACTTGCAGGTAGGAACAGGGGCTCTCATCTCCAGGAAAGCAGGAATCCTGACATCTCAGAGCACCTGCATGGCACTGTGAGGGCAGGTCATGGTGGAGAGAAGAAAAGGAAGTAAAACCGCTTATGCTCAACCAAGAGCATTAGAGGCAGCTACTCCCTAAACCTGCATAGCAACCAGATGCCAGCAGCAGCACAACACACTCAGCTGCAAACGGGGAATCCCTTTGGTTTTCCTTGCCCTCACTTCTGCTTTTGCAGCCCCTACTGCCTCAGTCAGGATTACCTGAGGAATACTGATTACAGCTGATAAGAGTTCTGTCTTCATTGAGCTGATTGCACAGCTTCTTTGAAGATGGCTGCTCTGTCCTCTTGTTATGCTGTGCCTCCCAAATGCCTTTTTATTTAGCAGCTGTTCCTCTGCTGTGCAGCGACTGGTGATGTTACATCACGGCTGATGGGTGCTCAGGGGACTTGCTTTGTTTGCTGGATGGCAGTTTCATTCACGTTTTGATAACCCTGCATTTTAGGCAATTAAGGTACTCTCTGTACCCTGTTTTTCTTTCATTCCAGGCAGGTTGCATGCGATACTCTCTCTTTTGATTTAGGGGAGGTGAGGGTGCTCTTTCCAAGTGACTGCCAGGCAATTAAGCACTAAAGGCTCTGTTTCACGAGCAGAAGGGTTTTAACTGCCTGAGGTTGTTGCTCACAATAAGAACCCCATGCCAGTTTCCTGGCTATCCCTGAGAAGATCCCAGCCTTCACCATTAAACAAAGACAATTGTATGGAATTCAGCCCGGATGGCAATAAAGAGAAGTTTGTGAAGGCTTTTGTTGTTTTGTTAGTGTGGTTTTTTTTAAGGTAGACTTGACAAATGTCAAATCCTCTTGCATGTGTTGGAAGCAGTCAGGAGATGAGGTGGGCAGAGAGGAGACTCTGTATGTCCTAGCTATTCAAAGCCATTTATGTTTTGCTGAGGCTCTGGGGAATACTTGGCTAAGGCAGGGTGTGCTTGTGCCTCTCCACAGCTGTTAGTGCAAGGGCAGTCCCCACCACAGCTGTGTACATTTTTTTAGGAAGTTGTTGCCACGCAAGTACCTTGACATCCACCAAAACCTTCTGAGTAGTTGAAATGAAGTCATGATAACAGCAGAATTTTTTTTCCTCAGACAACTGTGACTTTCAGAGTAGGCTACACAATCAAGTATGAAGTTTCATCAAAACTGTGTTCTCCTAAAAAAGTTTCTGAATTATTTAATGCATTTTATATGATGATTACCTGATTTATATCACAGCACAGGAAGTGAGTTAGCAAGTTTATCTCCTGTCTTCTCATTAATATAACAAGATAGCTAAAGATGTGTTTTGCTCTTGTTCTCTTACTGCCAAAGTATCACATTTTCTTTTGGGCACAACTTAAAGCATTCCAGATCCCTATATCTCTACACGTGGAAGCTCTGTCTGACATGTTAAATTACATTCTAAGACCCAAACCCAATTGTTCTAGCTGAATATTACTCTCCCTGACCACATGTTCCAGGAGAAGCAAAGTTTCCTGCAGAAAATATGCGATACAGAACTAAAAGCTTGAGCCCATATTGCTCATATTCATTCATCATTTCTCTTGACCTGATTTTGTGCTCCAGCTTTTCCAACAGATTGTTTCCTTGGTTATCCAAGTTTGTTGCCAAAGCAGACAAATGAATCATCCATTTACAGTAAAAGTGGGGAACTGCCAAGGGAATACCTGATGTCGCTGCATGTGGCATGCAAGTCTCAGGCCAGCTGATGATCAAGTCCTCCCTCTCAGCTCTTTGGGCACAAGCTCCATCTGCACTGTGGCACCCACCCTGGCACAGAGGCTGAGGACAGCCTGTGCCAGGATGACAGGACTGGCTGGTTAAGGGTGTCTTGAAATAGCGCTGCTGAGTGGTAAAGCTCAGGAGGAAAAGCCTCAGAGAGCTGCACTCACCAGGAAGGAGGGGTAGACAGGCTGCCCTGGTTCCTGTCTCAGCTGCATCTGCGGGTCCAGACAAGCTGACCCAGCTCAGGACCCTTCTTCTTTTAAAATACATATTAGTTCACTCATAGAGCATCTAAGTCTCCCATAAATACTCCTGCTGTAATGGAAATCATTCTTTTCCAAACCACAAGGAAAAATGCCTGCTTTTTCCAGCCTTCTCTCCATCCTCTCTGGAGACTGAAATCCCTGAACACTCACAGAGTGCTCAGGACATATGCAGGGTACCCTGGCACTGCAGTTCCCTACTACTGATCCGTTTGGGTGGGATAAGCAGACCTCAAGCCCCCTAACCTATCCTGCTGATGCCACTCCTGTGGCTGGAATGTGCTACACCCAGGGCAGGCAGGCACCCTCAGCCTCCCTCTCCTGCTCTCCCCTAAGGGAGAGGACACCGAGCATGGGGTTGTATTGCTTTGCTGTGGACACAGGGGCTAGCTCCCTCCTTTCCCAGGACAGTTTGTTGTGACACCCCCACTGCTCTTCCCCGCTGCAAGCTGAGACACGGAATGTGTCTCACTCCAGCTCCTGTAATCCTTGTCAGCCCTGCAGCATCAACTTTTCTGTGTGTGCATCACACCAGAGTGCAGTGCTAAGCTGCAAGCTGGAGGGTTTATCAATACTTCCAAAATCTTCTACCAAGAATGTATGCTATCTCTTGGTTCCCTTTGGATTAACTCCCCAGAGCCACATGCCTGCACAGCAAATGACAGCCGTGGCCACGCTGGCAAGCCCTGCCACAGCCAGTGCCAGCCCGTGTTGGCATCCAAGCACTAACTGTGGGCATTGCTGGGAGCATCTTGGTTTGTATTTCTGTTTGGCTTCATCACTGAACCCAAACAGGAGGAAAAAATACGAGGTGTGCCTGTGTTTTACATACAGGAATAAGGAGGTTCTAATTATTCACAGCAATCTGTAGAAAATCCATAAAAATCAATCTTCCTACTATGCAGCCAAATTTGATTGCACAATAAAGCTAGCATTGAAAAGGTGTCTAATAATGCCCTTTCAACTACATTTTTCAGGTTAACCTTGGATTAAACCCCAAAATAGCTGATGTAATTTCCAGCTGGCCTTCCCAGTTAAGCTTTAAAAATGGCATGAGGTAAATTCACAACTATGACTCTGTCTTCAGCTGGAACCAGCCAGAAGTGCACTTCTTGCTGTTAAGTTCTGTATTTAGAGGGACAAGCTGTATTTTATTTAGCTCACAGCATGCCAGGAACAAGCTTCCCTCAGCAGCCTCCCAGCAGTGCAGCCAGTGGGTGGTCCCAGGGCACAGCCCCTGCATACCTCCAGAGTGCGTTGCTACTCAGAAAGCACCAGCAGCTGCTTTTCCTTCAGAAAACACAGGCAGCGGAGATCACGGCATGGAAACCCACTTTCTTCCTCTGTTATTGCATGGCAGCATGAGGGTGCTTGCCTGGAAAGTCAGATTTATGTTCAGCTCCATGCTTAGAGAGAGGGGCTTCAAAGCGCACCGCAGGCACTGCTGAGGAGAGGGACAGTGACACTGCACAGGCACAGTACCAGTGGGGAGGTGGCACCTTCTGTATGTGACAGTGACACTGCACGGGCACAGTACCAGTGGGGAGGTGGCACCTTCTGTATGTGACAGTGACACTGCACGGGCACAGTACCAGTGGGGAGGTGGCACCTTCTGTACATTCTTCTGCAGGGCTGCTGCAGAAAATGGCACTCAAGGATCAGCATGACAGGAGAGCTGGTGAGGGCACCTCGTTCCCAGTCCAGTGACTACTTGCAAATATGGAAAGGTCTCAGACCCAGAGCTGTTAAAGTATTTTATCTCATGGCCATGAAATGAGAAATACCATGAAGCAAGATGGTGGAATGGGACTCACATCTCACATTTTTGAGGAAGGAGCCTCTCTTTTGCATTGGGCTGTGATGGCATATCCCACCTGGAACGAGAAGGGCAATGACTCAGAGGCTCCCTAGGCAGGGCCCTGTGCCACACAGGATAAGGCAAGGAGTGCCCAAACCCACAGCAGGGAAGGGCACTGAGTCAGCATCCGTGGGATTGGGAAATGTGGGGATCCCTGCGTGCAGGGATTGAGCGGGAGGCAGAGGAGCCCACATGAGCAGTGCCAATGGCCACTGCTGGCACACAGGGCAGCAGCCAGAGAAGCCAGACTGCCCAGCCATTGCCCAGCTTCTGCCCTGAGAACCCCAATTCCCTGCTCTCCTCCTGCCAGGGGACTCCTGCAGCGACACCTGCAATAGGGCAGACAAGCCCCCAGCCTGGAGCCCATCTCGGTGCCAGCACCTCATGCCCAGTGGCCCTGGGGAGGGCCACAAGGGACCCAGATCCCACACTGTGGGGTGGCAGCCACCACCCCTGCCCGACAGCCAGGCCATCAGGAACTCGAGCAGGTTCCTTCCTGGGGAAGCCAGTGCAATCACCAACGTAAAGGAAATACTTTTCAACAGAGTCATAGTGGCCCACATAGGCATGATTAGCTTTGGGTGCTGAAGAAAAGCAGGGGGATGAAAAGCTGGGACAAAAAACCCAAAATCAATCCAAAAGAAATGCACAGTAGTAAGCACAGACTTGAAACTGCATTCCTGTGGGCTTTATAGTGCTTTAAAAATATTTAAAAATTAAGAGATAGTGTTCCATTGGTCAGGACAATTTTATTTTGAGGTTATTTTCCTTGCAAAGGGATAAGTTCCACTATGAATTAATAAAAAGGTCAGCGTTACAGAAAATTGGTTTATTGTAAACAAAGTATAAAGTACAACGTAAGAAATGTGCAAATCTTTAAAGTAGTCACAAAAAGCAGATCTAATACACTATTTTCAAACCATTCACTTTCTGATATGTGTCCTCAACATAATATGACAAAATACAAATAGTGAAAATAGATGCATTGTCACAAAAGCTGGTTTAAATTCTAGGCCGGTCTTTACTGCCTTGTTTTCTTCTCTGAATCACAACTTTCTAATTTAATACAATATATAATATATCCCTTTCAATTTTAGCATAAACTGCCTTTCAAAGAATAACACAATCAAGAAGCCTAAGATTCTTGGTTTTCCTCTTTAATCAACCAGAGTAGTTTACAGCTACCAAGTTTGTCTTCAAGGTGCCCGTTATCCGCTCATGACAAGCGCAGTGAGGAGGTGGAAAGGAAACCATAAGCAACACAAAAGCAGAAGCATCATGCGATGCCCAGCTACAACCAGCTGTAACAATCACAAAGCTTGCCAAAGCAGCTGGGAAAACATGACAAAGCTAATAACGATTCAGAAATGTTCCTGCCCTTTGGCTGCCCATGCACTGCCCCTGCATGCCCATCCCAAGCCCCTCTGGACACAGCAGTGTAAAGCTGGATGTGTTAACTACCCCATGCAGAAGGAGATGTCCAAAATCTCCAGGAGTCCGGCACCAAGTCATCGATTACGATGGGGCTGGAGAACAGTTAGGAGAAAAAGACTCCTACCAAGCAAAGGTGGCAGAAGTAGCAAAACAGATTTAGATTATCTTATGCAGGTGGGTCCTGGGCTTCCAAGCCTGTGCCTGAACATTGCCGCTGTCCTTATCTGCGCCTACTGAAGATAGACAACTGAGAGCTAAAACTGGAGTTGGTCTCAGGCATGAGCAGCATACCCTCAGAAACACTTACATGGGACTGGATCTAGAGCATACACAAGTGATTTGCAAAATTGAAAACTGGCACAATGTGGCTGCTCTGCTCTAGAGCCTTCCCTTTCTTTCTCTCCTCACCAGTGCAAAAGACACCCGCTATTCCAGTCAGCCACTGGTTCTCCCAGCAGCATTTTTTTGTGACTGAGCGCAGGCTGCCTCTGCCTCTCTGTACTGCTGTCAGCAGCCAGTGCGGGAGAACCACAGACCGGGAGAAAAAGCCTTTTTTCAGCCAGCCCATCCCAGCAACAACAGTTAATTCCACCGTCTCCAGATCAAGTCCTTTCACTGGGCGGTCGCAGAGGCTGGTGGCACGGCCACATCACTGAGCTTGCTCACTTCCATCTGCCAGTTGGGTAATTTCTTCGCTGACAAGTGGCGGCGCGCGTGCTTCGTGAGGTGGTCGCTGCGCATGAAGCGCCGCTCGCACATCGGGCAGGCAAACTTCTTCTCGCCAGTGTGCGTCCTGCGGTGCCGAGACAGTTCATCGGAGCGGGCAAACCTCCTCTCGCAGCCCTTCCAGCTGCAACTGAACGGCTTTTCTCCTGGAAGGGATAAAGTACAAAGGGAAAAACCCACAGTGAGTACTGAGCAATAAACACCGCTGCCTGAACTAGCAGGATTTCACTTAATTGGCAGGAAAATTTCTATTAAGGCAGCTGAGCCAAAAATCTAAGTAAGCATTATACACACAAAATGTGGAAAATTGTTTATATACTAACATTTAAACATGCAGATTCACTGTCTCCAAGGCTAAGTAGTATGGGTAAGGGATTAAAAAGGGTTAAAGGTTAAAAATTCTCCAGAACCAAATTGTTTGAAATGCTCTTCACATCTCAAGACAGCTGATTTTAACACTCAGCTCTGTGTAAACCGCGGATAATGATGACTCAGCACGCCCAAAACTCCCCTCTGAAGCGCAGCCTGCAGTGGTGCTTTATGTAACTGAGCTCCAGAAGTGCACTCTGAGCCTCTGTGAAAATACATGGAACTCTTTCTGCTACTGCAGTTAAGGGCTGAGCCTGGAGAAGTTACTCTAGAATAACCAAGGCAGGAATAGTTTGGAGTGGATTCTCACATCCTCTCATAAAACCATCTCCAAGTTTCACCCACTTCTGGCAAAAGCATTCCTGAGGAAAAGCCTACTGAGGCATCTTTAACTCTGGAAAGCATACTCCTTGTTGGGCAAGGCCTTGCTTCCACAGATGCATTACTGAACACCTTCTGACCCAAAGTGAGTCCAGCACAAACAAAGTGCTGAGTCAACTTCCCCCTCAGGGAGACTTCCCATCAGAGATCAGGCAGCTTTATAATGCACGCTGGCAAAAAGAGTGTTTCATTGCTGGCCCACCATTTGTTCAATAAACAGACCCAGAAATCGCTACAACTATAACAAGCTGTATATACAACCGCAGTTTTGTACATTAGATTTTAGCATGCAGCAGCAGTAACCAACCTGTGTGTGTTCTGACATGAGCCTTCAAATGGGAGCTCTTGAAGTACGTTTTCCCACATCCTGGGTAGCCGCAAATGTGACTTCTTATTCTTGAAGAATCAGCCTGAGGAGTGGTTTTTGCTGTAGAAGGTACAAAGCCAGGAGCGGGGGCAATGGGAGAGAGTCTCGTGCCATTTGGACTAACAATGGGAGCCTTTGTGCCCTGCACGACTGGCTGGGGCACAACAAACATGACGGCACCCTTGGGAACCTGGGTGCCCATGAAGACCATGGGCTGACAGAGGGCAGGCTGCTGGCTGGGCGCGGCGCCGGGCACCACGGCCGTCACAACATTGTTGTTCGTGGGCAGCGGCACCATCTGGCAAATCACTGGCACAGGGGGGGCCCCGCTGCCTGGGGCAGGGGACGGCAGTGCCGCCCCCGCTGGCTGCTCCGCTGGCTCAGGGACGGGCTCCTCCTTGCTCAGCGAGGGCTTTGTCAAGGGCACGGGAGCAGCAGCTGGCTCTGCAGCTCTTCCCTCTGCCTCGGACAGTTCGCTGCCCTCAGCGCTGGCTGCACTCGGCGCCTCGGCAGAGCACACGGAGGGCTCCTCCTTGGCCTTCGGCCTCCTGTTTGCTGCCCTCCAAGCACTGTCCTGGTACTGGAGCACACTGGCTGCTCTCACAGGGCAGGTTTTGTGGTCACAGAGCTGGGCATCAGCCGTGTGGCGGATAACACTTGTCACTCGAGCTTTCAGAGGCCTGGCTGCTGGAGACCTCTCTGCTTCTCTCTGAGGTGTGGCCACAGGAGGCTTGGCAGCCTCGGGCAGCACCTTGCCCAGAGGATGGATCACCTGCGACATCTCCAAGTCAGAAGGGCTGTAGGGAGGGGTCAGGCACTGTGAGGGAGAGAGAGACACAGTAAGGGGGGGATGCTAACACGACATCACCACATTAACTGTTAAAAACAAGAACACACACACGCAAATTGGAAAACTTACAAATGCTGGTATGGCATTGAAATCTGCTGCTCCAGGAAGCAAAGCCTCGTCACTTTCTTCCGACATGTCAGATGCAGGAGTTATAGGTCTCATTTCTGCATGTTTCTTGAGGTCTGATTTCCAGTTGCAACTCATAGAAATAAGGGCTTCTACAGCCTCATAATCACTTTTTTCAGGCGTATTGTTCCAGAAATACTTCATATCTCTCTGTTTTTCAGTCATCATCTCCATTTCTTACTCCTGTTTTGGTTAGATGAAAGAAGAGAAACTTTAAATCTGATGCTAAGTTTGAGTATTTTGCAGCTGCCTGTAAGAAGGCATTGCTAAAAAAAAACGGGGCAATGTGAACAAGGTAAATACATTTCATGTACCTGTGTTTTCCTGCCTTTCTTATTTATGTAATATTTTTCTGAAGCTGCTAGCAAGGAAATCTGACCATGACATGAAAATTACATAATTACTTGAGACAAAAGAACTACTCTGGATCTTAAGTATGTTGAAGTTATTCCACACTGCAAGAAGAGCTGTGTCTGAGAACTTAAGAAAAATCTTCACACCCCCCCCCCAAAAAAGTAAATCAGAGCTTCCTCCACCATCCCACCCTCCTTCTATTTTTGCTTTGGAAACACACAGCCCTCAGGATTGTGCTTATTTTGGCACATGAGAAACGACCACACTGGGGCTGATTCACATTTTCTTCGAAAGGTATTAGCAACAAAAAACGTTCTAGAAAATACTCAAAGGATCTCTCTCACACACACACACGTACGTGCAAGGGAAATCACCTGCTTGGAGAACCAGGACACACGTACACAGACACACGTACACTGACACACGACAGCACCCCCACACTGTGCATTCCCTGCCCGGCCCTCACGCAGGGCTGTGGGCGGGGCTCAGGCACGGGCCCCGCCCCCGGCTGTTGGGCGCGCGCCACCCTCACCTCAGCGCACCCCGCCGGCCGCCCCCGCGCGCGCCGCCCCCGCCCTCCCCTATTGGTTCCCCCAGAGCCGCGCCGGGCGCCCATTGGTCCGCACCGAGCAAGGCGCGGCCCGGGGCGGGGCACCTGAACAAAGCGTGATCGGGCGCCGCCGCGCGCTGACCTTTCCCCCAGTTCCCCCGCGCGGCGCCCCCGCCTCCGGCGCGCGGCGGCGGCCGACTGTGAGGGCGGGCGGGGGAAGAAGCCCGGGCGGGAGGAGCCGTCACCGCGGGCGGGGGCCGAGCTGGGGTCAGCGCCGCCACACCCGATGCCTCCCGCCGCGGGGGAAGGGAAGGGAAGCGAAGCGGCGACCCTGCGGGAAGCGGGTTACGGGGGCGACGGCCGGCTCTTCCCGCAGCGCCGCTCCGCTTCTCTGACGCCGCGCCGCCCACCCCGCGTGGCGCCGGGATCCCCCTGGCTTTCTCCTCCTCCCTCACCGCTGCCACCCGGTACATGCAGCCCCCGAGGCCAGCGCCCGCATCTGGTCGGGCACGCAGGCATAAGAGGCTGCACGGCGCCGGACCAGCGCTGCCAACAGGTTCTCGGCGGCTTCTGTCCCTCCCGCGGCTTCTCTCGCCGGCTTGCCCCGCGGAGGGCTCTCCACGCGGGCGGCGCTCCTACAGCCCACCCCAGCAGCTCCAGTCCCCCACCGCGACTCAGCCCCTCCAGCCGCTGCCCCAGCCCGACCTCCCGCCCGCCGTCCCTCCTCTCAGGGGTCGCTCCCGCACGTGCTCCAGGGATCCCCGTGCCGCACCACCCCCGGGCACTCCCTCCGTCCCAGCCGCCCGGACCCCCGGGATGCCCGGTTCGCTCACCGGAGGAGCCGAGCTCGCCCCAAGGTGCCGCCGCCGCTCTCCCGGTTTTCCTCTTTTTGTTCGCCGCTCCCCACTCGGGCGGCGGCGCCCCCGGGCCCGCGCGCGGGGGGGTGGGCGGGGCCCCGGCCGCCCGCCGGCCAATCGCCGGCAAAGGTGTGTGGGGCGGCGGCCAATGGGCGCCGGGCTGCCGCGCGTGATCGGCGGCCGCGCGGCGGCGTGGCCGGAGTGTCAGCGCGGCGTGTCCCCGGCGGCGGCTGAGTCAGGGCGGCCGCCCCCGCCCCCCCTGCCGTGCCCTTCCCTCCCCGGCATCCGTGTGGGAGCGGCGGGGGCGGCCCGGCGCTTCCTCCTGCATGAGGTCACACGGCGGCAGGGGAGGGAGCAGCCTCCCCGGTGCGGCTCCCGCGCCCCGCAGGGCTGAGGTGAAGCGGGGCCGCGGGCGGGGGATGGGGGGGAGAGAGCGGCGCGGTCGTTCCGACCTCCTCGGGCCTTTCTGGCCCTTGCCCGTGGCTGGGCGCGCCCGGGGGAGCCGCTGCTGTGTCCTGGCAGTACCCTCGGGGTGGGGGAGGTCGCTGCCACGCGGACCACCCCGGTCTGCACCGGCACTGTCCGTGCCAGCCCCGGGCGCCGCTGCTGGCGGGACCCGAGGCAGACGCAGCGTGAGGAGAGCCCGGGCGGGTCGGCCCCGCGGGGCTCGGCCGTGTCTGGCCGCGCTGCCTCCGCGGCTGCTGCCGCCCGGCGGCTCGAACAGCTGCGGCTTAGCGGGGTCACTGCTGATCGCGGTACCCCGCGGGCTGCGGCGCGCCTGCAGGGCGGGAGCGTTGTGAGCCGCTCTGCTCCGTGCAGGCTTTAGGGCGGGCTCTTTCCCGTCAGAAAGCTGTAATGAGAGTTGAAAGAGCGACTGTGTGTGTCAGGAGCTGAGAAGCCAGATCCAGGCCAGGCTGCAGCTGTGACTGCTGTTGGGCTCTAGAAATGCTTAGATGCTTCATTATGATTCAGTTTCTTTCCTCCTGCTTATTTAGCCTCGCTTAAGAGATTTCCCCTCCTTCTTCTCCTCCTAAGCAGTCCAGCATTGTTTGCATTTTCTTTCCTTTTTTTTTTCTTTCTAACACCTTCTTTGCCTCAGTCTTCCTCAGTAAGGCCAGTTATCCTCAGGCCAGTGGGCCTCCTGAGCTGGTAGACGGACAGGGAGCAGAATGGACACCCTTCAATCCAGGGGGAAGCAGTCAGAGACCTGCTGTGCCACTTAGATGCTTACGAGTCCATGGGACTGGATTGAACTCATCCTAGGGTGATGAGGGAGCTGGTGGAAAAGCTCACTAGGCCTCTCTTCATCATTTATCATCAGCCCTGGCTAACCAGGGAGGTCCCACATGACTAGAAGCTGGCAACACCCATCCACAGGAGGGGCCAGAAGGTGGATCCAGAGAACTGCAGGCCTGTCAGCCTAACTTCAGTGCCCAGCAAGGTTATGAAGCAGATCATCTTGAGGGCAGTCACTTGACACATACAAGACAGCCACGGGATCAGTCCCAGCTAGGATAGTTTAGGAAAACCAGGTCCTGCCTTACCAACCTGATTGCCATTTTATGACCAGGTGATCTGCCTAGTAGATAAGGGGAAGGTTGTGGATGTAATCTACCTGGACTTCAGGAAAGCTTTTGACTCCATGTCCCATACATACTCCTGAAAAAGCTGGCAGCCCATGGCTTGGAGAGGCAAGCTCTTCCCTGGATTGAAAACTGGCTGGATGGCCAGGCCCAGAGAGTGGTGGTGAATGGTGCTACATCCATTTGGCATCCAGTCACCAGTGGTGTCCCCCAGGGATGAGTGTTGGGCCAGTCCTGTTTCATGTCTTCACTGATGATCTGCATGAGGGGATCCAATAAATTTGTGGATGCCACCAAGTTGGCTGTGGAGTAGGAATTCCCTGCAGAGGGATCTGGACAAGCTGAATCCATGGCCCAAAGCCAGTGGTAGGAGGTTCAATAAGGAGAATTGCTTGGTCCTACACTTTTGTCCATATAACCCCATGCAGCGCTACCTGGTGTGGGCAGTGTCTGGAAAGCTGTGCAGAAGAAAAGGACCTGGTGGTGCTGCTCAACAGCTACTGAACATCATCCAGTGTGTGTGCCCAAGTGCCCAAGAAGGCCAGTGGCATCCTGGCCTGCATCAGCAATAGTGTGGCCAGCAGGAGCAGGGCAGGGCCCCTCCCCATGTACTGAGCACTGGTGAGGCCACACCTTGAGTGCTGTGTCCAGTACAAGGCTCCTCAATTCAGGAAGGACATGGAGGTGCTGGGGAGAGTCCAAAGGAGGACAACTGAGCTGATGTAGGGTCTGGAGCACCAGTCTTGTGAGGAGCAGCTGAGGGAACTTGGGGTGTTTAGCCTGGAAAAAAGGAGGGTTGGGAGTGACCTTATCACTCTGTACCTCCCTGAGGAGAAGTTGTAGCCAGGTGGGTGTTGAGCTGTTTTCCCAGGCAGCAAGAAACAGGATGAGAATTCAGCCTCAGGCTGCCTCAGGGGCACTTTAGGTCGGACATTAGCAGGAATTTCTTCACTTAAAGGGTGATTTGGCCCTGCAATGGGCTGCCCAGGGAGGTCCTGGAGGCACTGTCCCTGGGGGGGTTTAAGGAAAGAGTGGAAGTGGCACTCAGTGCCATGGTCCAGTTGGCATGGTGGTGTTCAGTCAAAGGTCTCAGATGCCTTTTCAAACCTAATTGTTCTGTGATTATGTCATTCTTCCTGTCCTTCCCCTTTTCAATGGTGTCACGCTCCTATTCTTTCATTCTGCTTAATTCTTCCCCATGTCAGCCAATCCCAATTGGCAGAAGGGGTCTGGCAGCAGGTGGTGTGTTCCTGTAACCTGCTGGAACCCAAGGAAACAAGAAACATCCAGAGAGTTTAGTTATGCCTGAAAGAGAAAAAAAGACCCAAAACAAAGAACAAACAAAAACCACAAAACAAACAAACAAACAAAACCACAAAAAACCCAAACCTACCTGCAAGAAATGAGCAGTTTCTCCAGCCTGAAGATAAAAAAGGATATAAATATTGCAGAACCTGACCATAGATGTAAGTAATTTAAAGTAATACTTGATAATTTCACACACATGTATTGACAAGAGTGGTAAAGTGGTCACTTTATTCCCAGGAATACACTTTTAAATTTTACTTATTTATTAATTTATTTATTTATTGCTTTAATTCCAGTATTTCAGCTGATACATTGTATAGGTGGAGTCTCTGTTATTTGGCTTCACCAGTGGTACCCCAGACACATCTGATGGGATGTGCTCTCCTCTATGCCCCCTTGCACCAGGCTGCCAGTGGTGGGATCCCTTTCTCCTTGCTCCTACAGCTGCCACAATTGGCACCTGAAGGAAAGCATGCCATAGAGGGAAACCTGCATCTCCATCCCCTGTCTCTGCTGTGCAGCCTGGGTATCTGCCTGACTTTCTGACAGATTTTATAAGATCCCTGCAGTGCCTGCAGGGAAACACATTGGCTTGACTGCCTTATCTAGAGGGAATTCCCAAAAGAGAATTCACTTCAGGGTGATCCAAACTCCTTTCACTACTAGTAGCAAATAGTTGTTTGCAAATCACTCCATTGGATCCCACATCTCTGGGTGGAGAAAGGAGAGTGTGTTTACTGTGTGTTTCACACTGAAAGCAACGGGGGGGAAAATGTTGATAAAATGGTTGCTTGGCTCCCAGAACATGCTGTCCTTTGCCTGAAGGTGCTACTGTCACACAGGGCACAGCTGGGGAGAGAGCTCCTGCCTCACAAATGCGTCTGCCCTGGCTGAAATAAAGGTTGTGGAAAAAATACTCAGTAGTTCTTGGTAAAATTCTGTGTTTGCTGTTTATGGCAAGTTCTGTTGTTGTTGTGATTGCAAGTTGTTTTATTTAAAACATTCCAAAATCTCATTTGAAACAAATTATTGCCACTAAAACTAAATCTAAAAGTTGCACCAGCCAATGTAATAAACCCACTCACAAAACTAAGTTTCTCTGTACATTCAGAAAATTGTCACTTTTTCACCCTTACTTGCATGTAATGCATATATACAAATATTTTACTGATACATAAAGAACTTTAGTGTTAAAAATCTAGTTTCCAACATGAACAGAAGTCTGTAACATGAACTACTGTCACAATTTTTGGTTTGCTTGCTATGGCAATGTGTTGAAGGTGTGTGCTGGACTGTTGGAAGAAGTTACAGTGATTCCACAGTAATCTTCTATAAGTAAAGTGCTCTTTGGAGGGAATGCAATTATTTTAATGTATAAAATGGAAAGGTGAAATTAGCATAGTGATGTTTAAGCTTGATCATGTGCATGTCAGATTTGTCATAAGGGTGACTTTCATCTTTGTAAATACTTTGGAGTTTTGTCCATATCTGTTTATGCGATGTGAAGTGAGTTAGGATCCAACACTGACAGGTACTTCTTGACTCTGCTATGGTATGACCATGAGAAAATAAAAGGCTGACCTGCAATGGCAGCTCATGCTTCAGGTGGCCTGTTCTGTTTTGTTCTCTTCCCACTCTTACTTCTGTCTGCCCTGTCCTTGCTTTACCTCCTTGCCCATCTCCTCTTGGCTTCCCAGAAAGCCATTTCAGCTCTTTGTTGCTGTGGGTGCTGCAGGATCACCCTTGCTGCCCTGGCACCCCTTTCAGCAGTGATTCTCCACAGGTCCTCTTGGCTTGCCTGTCCCAGCTGCCAATCTCATGTGCCCCTGGCACACCCCGTGTTTCTTAATAGCCCTTAGGGCACCTTCCCTTCCATGATGTCTGTACTGCTTTTGCTCCATGAAAGCCTCTCCCTGTGACCATTCCCAGTAAGCTGCACTTGCCAGAGCCTGCTCTGCATCACTTATGGCCATTCAGATCCTGCTGCCTCCTCCACCATTTCTGGGTCCTCCCTAATGTATTCCTCCTCCACTGACACCTCCAGCCACTGATGTTTCCAGCCCTGCCTCCCCAACTGCCCTCTTTGCTTCTTTAAACCAGCTTGTTTCAACTTTAATTTCCAGAGCAGCCCTCTGCAGCCACGCCTCTCCTCAGTCGGCTTGTCTGGTTACTCAGGCAGCCTCTTGCTCATTCTGCCCTGTGGGAGATCCTTCTCACCCCCGGGCTTTGTTCTCCCCATGTCAACGCTTGTCTGCTGCTGCTGCCATCCAGGTGCAGGGCCTGCAAGTGTTGTGCTGTGCACTGACCAGCTGCAGTCAAAATACACAGAAAGTCTGGGCTTGGACTGGTAGGTCAAAAACCTGTTTTACTTCCCTTCCTTTAGGCCAGATCTCCAGATGAGTTCTGGGTTTGGCAGGGACTATGGGCTCTGGAAAAGACACTGCCTGGTGGTGTGGGGGATCGGGATGCAGGTGGGGTGAAGGACTTTGTGAGAGGGTGGAGACGGGGTTTGCTGTGCCTGTCCTCCCCAAGCAGGCTCGACTGTCATCTCAGTGGCATGTCCTGTGGCTGTGTTGGTAGCAGCTGGCCTTGGCTCAGGAAAGAGCAGTCCTCAGAAGTGAGGAGACGTATCAGTTCCTTGACTCCCACAGTCCACAGGAATTTGGTGTGCCCCCGAGAGACCTCCAGTCCCTTCTAAATGCACAGTCTGGAGCCCTGTGTGTGTGTTCATACACTGTATCTTCTCCCCCTGCTCTGTGCTCTGCCTTTGAATTACAGAGCAGAACTGTCAAAACCACCTCTCCCAAAAATAATCTCTTGCTTCAGAGGCTGGAAAATGTGACAGCTCATTTTCATATGCAGAACGATGCAGTGGGTGTCTGAAAGCAGCTGAGGCTGAGGGGGTGGCCGGGGACAGGCAGCTCTGAAATGGCATCTGGGAACATGAGAGGAAGGACGGAAGGAAGGGAGCAAATGAAGAACAGGGAAGGGGGCGGAAGGAGGCCGGAGGCAGCAGACAGCAAGTCCAGGCCATGAGAGGGTTGTACCGTGTGGGGCTGTTCTTTTTTCCCTGTCCTTCTACTGCTCCCGTTCAGTTATTGAATTAGAAAAGTGTCTCTGCTGCTACTGACAGCAATTGCCAAGCTTGATATATCAGATAACTGGGGAGAGGGAGCATACAGCCAGCAACAAGACAACTTGGTGCTTTTTTTGTCTCCTTTTTCCTTCTTCTTCATGCCCCATTTTCCTCACATATCCTAACCTTAAGAAAAATCTGCTTCATCCTGGTTCTTCAATTGCTGATTGGAATACCAAGTGAAAAACAGAACTTGTCATTAAGATTTCAGTTTATGGGTTTCACTGTGCTTTACCAGTCTCATTGCCAGATGGAGCAAATCCTGTTTGCCTGGCAGTGCCGTGTTTCTCCCCAGCTCTGTGTGATACTCACCCTGGTTTCTGTGTACGTGCATTTTACAGATTATTGCTCATGGCCCTTTGTCTCTGGAGCATTTGTGGCCGTGCCTGAGTCACTGCATTTCCAGTCCTGCTGTGCCTGCTCAGTGGAAGGATTCAGAGGCTGTCAGCAGTGTTGATGTTTGCACTGCTGCCATAGGAGACAGCCTCATGAGGTCAGGGGAAACCCCAAATATCCCTGGTGAAGCCAAAGGGCAGGTGAGAGAAACTTCTTTTTGGCAAGTGAGCTGTTTCCAGTGAAGTTGATCTTCTCTGGCAGCACTGGAAGCAGCTAAAGGATCACTGTCAATTCACAAGTATTTTCCATTCAGTTTCCCAGAGAAGCTGGGAATGTGGTTTTATGCCACCCGGGAGGAAATGTGTGTTTCTTTAGGAAGATGTTTAGGATTTTGACTGTTAAGCACTTGTTGGTTATTATGTCTGCCTCTTACACTACATCTTAAGTTTAAATTTCCAGAAGACCCACTTGTCCATCCTGCAGGTCATAGGATGATTTGAGTTGAAAGGGACCTTAAAGATCATCTGTTTCCAACTTTCCTGCCACAGGCCTAGACCAGGTTGCTCAAAGCCCCATCCAGCTTGGCTGTGAACCCTTCCAGGAATAGAGTACCTTATTATTCTGATTGAAAAGCTAAATTGTCATGGGATTGGGACAATAAATTAGAAAAGAAAATTGGGAACACAGCTAGTAATGTACTGGCCAGCTTTCTAACTGGTCTAGGGGCTAAGTCAGGTGAAACTACAGTCCCCTGAATCTCACCCCTCACTTCAGAAAAACAACTTTGTTATCTGTGGCTTATCTTTGCTTTGGCATGCAAAATTAAGAAGGTGTTTTAAGTTGTTCCTTTATCCTAAACTCTTTGATTTCTACCTACGAGTAAGCAAGAGACGTTTTCCACTTCTCACATCAGGACATCAAGGCGTATTTTTTACTTCTGATGAGTGCATATTTCACATGAGACTGTAGGACAAGATGGCTATTTTAGTCAGCCCAGAAAGAACCCAGGTAAGTAAATGATTGCTTCAATACACACTAAAAATTGTGAGAGGTTTTATACTCAACTGTTTCAGTGCCGGATTAGGTGGTATGCCAACAAGAACTTTCCTTGGCTCCTGTGGCTGTTTTCTTCTGAGGACACTGTACAGGATGGTTGGTCCTGCACAGCTACAGCCCTGCTTCCATCTGTCTTTTTGGAAGGTGAACCAAAACAGGAGTCTGGTCAGCTCAGACCAGCCAAGTCACATACTCACTGGGTGTCTCGACCCAAGAAATCCTGGGAGTCCAGTGGCAATCAGGAATTAATATTGGAATGATTTGTTAATTCCTTCACTGCTTACTATTTCCCTTCCCATGGTGTGACCATATGTTTATTTTTGTTTAGTATCTTGTGTGATCTTTCTTCACTTGTGCAATGCTGGTGGGTTTGTTGATAACCTCCAGTGAAGTGCAACACTGCTGTGTCACATGGAGTTTGTGATTTCACAACAATACAGGTACCTTTGGAGAGCTGTGGAAGAGTGTGGCAAAGTGACATTGCTTTTGTTGCAGACAGAGCTTGGAAAATATCAGAAAACACAACAGAGAATGTTTTCTGCTTGAGAGGATAACATACAGGTCTGTGCATTTCACCACTTGGAAAGGTATATTTAATATATTTTGAGTTTTCTCAGTGTCATGATTGATTTAACTATTCATTATAAAATGTAAATGATCAATTTGAATTTGTGCTATCAAAAATCAATTACTTAGAAGCTGAACTGTCAGCCAGTAAAATGAGAAGCAGACAGCCTGTAAACATTGCAGAATAAGCTTGTGTAGCTAACAAAGCCACCCGTTCCTGCCATGATCAAATAAATGTTTTTCCCAATGGAAGTGTTAGAAACACATTTGTGTCCTTTTCCTGCCAAAACAGAATTTGCTTATTACACTGTGACCTAAAGGCTGCTTCATTTTAAGATGATCTGATGGGCTAAATCCTAAGTTGCCATCGTAAAGGTATGAAGGAGGTGAGGTGGTGGTGGTTTGGGACGTAGCACTATAATATAAAAGTCAGCAGAGACACTTTGCCTTTTTTCCTAACAGGAATTTCCAGACCTCCCACTATAGGTATTGTCCTGGCTTGGCTGGTATAGAGTTAATTTTCTTCCCAGAAGCTGGTACAGTGCTGTGTTATGGATTCAGTATGAGAATAACATTGATAGCATGCTGATGTTTTAGTTGTTGCCAAGTAGTGCTTCCCCCAAGTCAAGGACTTCTCCGTTTCCCATGCTCTGCCTGGAGGGAGCACAGCCAGGACAGCTGAACCGAACTGGCCAAAGGGATATTCCAGACCATAGAATGTCACACTCCCACACCATGTGGGACCTGAGCATGGCATAAATGGTGTGGAACAAGGGGTGGAGAAGGTGCTGGCATTGGCTGCAGAAGAGTTAATTTCCTTTGTGGTAGCAGGTTTGGCCTGTGTTTGGCATTTGTCCTGAAAACAGTGTTGATAACAGAGGAACGTTTTCATTATCACTGAGCAGCACTAATACAGAGTCAAAGCCTTTTCTGCTTCTCACCTCATGCCCCCAGTGAGGAGGCTGGAGGAGCACAGGGAGCTGGGATAGCTGATCCCAGCTATATATCCCAGAGGGATATCCCACACCCTATGGATCATGCTCAGCATATAAACCTGGGGGAAGAAGGAAGGGGAGGATGTTTGGAGCAATGACGTTTGTCTTCCAAAGTCACCATTCCATGTGATGGAGCCTTGCTTTCCTGAGGATGGCTAAACACCTGGCTGTCCATGGAGAGGGGTGAATGAATTCCAAATTCCTTGGTTTGTTTTGTTTGTGTTCCTATTAGACTGTCTTTATCTCAGTCCCTGAATTTTCTCTTTTTTCTGATTATCTTCCCATCCCATTGCCAGGGAATAAGCAAATGGCGGTGTGGTGCTTAGTTTCTGGCAGGGCTTTAGCCATTACATGTATTTTGATAGAAGTCATGGGATCTAAGGATCTTCTTTCCTTTAAATCTACCTTTAATTATTTTTGGCCTATTGACTAATTTAATCTTCATATGACAAATGAGATAGAGATGTTAATAGCTCCCACAGTGTTAATTTATGAATGTAATACCCGAACCCGCTGTGTACCCCTTAGTTTATATTCAAACAAACAAACAATCTCTAGATAGGAAAATTAAAGTGAAAAGGGGCAGGTAGCATGTCCTTCATCTGATACAGATTGAACTGCATCCAGTTTGGCCCCCTGCAGCTGATACACTCCTTCTGTATGTGTCACAGGCCTTGAGCTCTCCCATGTCCTGCTGCTGTCTCTTGCCAAATTCCTGGCTCACATACCACACCCTTGGCATCATGGTACAAAACACATCACTGACACACTGTTAAGCCACCCACTTGCTACTAGTAATTGATTTCCTTATTTTTATTAAGATTTCACAGGAATTAAGGCAAGGGGCACACTTTTGAGACCTGTGGAGATCAAGGCCTTGTGTTTCATTTAAAGAGACATCATAAGAGGCACACCTTTGCTGCTCACATAGTCTCTTAGCAGCAATATAAGGACTAAGCAATTCTACTTTAAATCTTTAAAACAAGAGCCTTTGTCAAAGCCAGCTCTGGTGTTCCTCAGTGCAAGTATCTCCACTGTGAGCTCAGCTGGCATGTGGGGCTGCAAGGAGATAGATCCCTCTTTATTCTCCGAATGCACAATGTGCAGGGATGGTGTTGGCTTGTTCAGAGACTACAGGGAGGGAACCCTGTCAGTGGGGTTGCCCTCATGACCAGAAAAACTTGCCAAAGATTTTCATCAGTCTGCAAGATCCTAGGTGTAGCTGGGATCTCAGGTGTAGCAGGTTATGCATACCAAACCCTGCATGGCTGCCAGCATCCATCTGCTCCCTGAATTCTCCTCTGTGTGTCTCACTTGACTCTTGCAGCTCAGTTTTGGGAACACACACTTCATTCCTGCAGCTCTGCATGGGACATACACACTTTGGTCTTGCAGCTCACTGTTGGAGAGTCACCTCACTCCCACAGCTCATCCTTGGTCCTACAGACATCCCACTCTATGGGAGCCACAGTATCCTGGTTTTGGCTGATATAATTTTCTTCCCAGGAGCTGGTGCAGTCCTATGTTTTCAATTTAGGATAAGAATAATGTTGATAACACACTGATGGTTTAGTTGTTGCTAGTAGGGCTTGCCAAAAATCAAGGGTTTTTCAGCTTTCTGTGTTGTGCTAATGAGGAGTTGCACAAGAAGCAGTAGGGAGCACAGCCAGGACAGCTGATCTGAACTGGCCAAAGGGATATTCCATACCACAGAATACTATGTTTGGTACATAAACTGTGGGGAATTGTCTGGAAGCTGCCAGGAGTGGGATGGGTAATGAACAGGGGTGGTAAGCTGTTGCACTATGCATCACTTGTCTTTCTTGGATTTATTTATAGCTCATTTTGTTCCCTCCTCCTCCTCCTCCTCATCCTCCTCCTCCTATTATTAATATTATTATTATTATTATTATTATTATTATTATTATTTCAATTATTAAACTGTTGTTATCTCAACTAAAGTGTTTTACCTTTTTTTCCAATTCTCTTCCTCATCCCACAGGGTGGGGGGAGCAGTGAGCAAACAGCTATGTGGTCCTTAGTTGCCAGCTGAGACAAACAGTAAGAAGAAGAGGGACAGTATGAGCCTTGTTTGAGGTGACATGCACAGTGGCATCCTGACCTAATGGAAGCTTTTCTAGAAGAGGGACTGTCTTGTCTATAGTAGGGAGGATACATTTTTCCAAATGGATCTGTGGTGCAGACTAGGTCCATGTAGCTAGTTATGGTACCACAACTCTGCAGGGCCTGTGAGTGATGTGTTTGCATTAAAGGGCTGGCAAGCAGCCTTCTGAAGAGCTCATCAGCCTGAGCCTGCCTCTGACTGCTGTTGCCCTGGTCCAAAGTCTCCTCTCCACGAGGGGAGGAAGGGACAGTGGATAAGGTCAGTGTCTGAGAGGGTGTAGATATGTGGGCACACATGTGTTGCAAAACAGCCATGGAAGGCTCTTGAGCATGGAGAGTACACAGGCCTGGGAAGCCAAGGAGGCCTGGGCAGGTGGGCCCTTGTGCTGACATGTTCCCCTTCATCTTCTCTGTAGGTACAAATCATCTACTCCAAAGGATCCTTGTTGTCTGCAGCAGAGAACTGAGCCAGTTTGCAGTGTTTGACCCTGGGCCCACAGTTGTTCTTGGGTTTCAACAGCAAAGTGTATATAAGTGTACCCAGAGTCACTGTGGGTTGAGTTCATTTAAGATTAGGTGTTTATAACACAAGCATCTGGTTTTATAGCTGTTTTTATTGTCAGTGAAGTGCTAATAAATATAAACCACCAGGTTCAAGCAAGGTATGTTTTTCCCTGATGTGGAATGAACTACATTCTGAGCTCTGTTGACTCCATCTCCCTGATGATAATGGAAATCTGAGCAGCAGCCTCAGTGGGTGACTCTGCAAAGCAGGTGGGGTGACGTGGATCCCACCACAAGCCCACAAGAGCCATCAGCTGGGCAGAGCAGAGTCCCATGGAGGTCCCATGGAGTGGGAGCAGGTCCAGGTTGTGTGCTGGCTGTTGGCATGCAGGTGTTCACATCCACCTCTGCAGCTCAAACATAGCACACACCACCCTTTGTTGCCAGGAGACCTGGGGGAAAACTGAGGGGAGAGAGGAGACACTGTGATGGGCACTCAGATTTAGAGGAGGTGAAAAGGCTGAGGGACTTGCAAGGGCACCAAGGAAGCAGAGAAGAAGGTATGGTGTATCTATTGAGACGGGGCACATAGAGGAGAGTTTCAGATCCTGTAGTGAACCAGGTTCTCACAGAGCAGCTGCCTCAGGGGAAGCTTGGTTACCTTTATCCTGCACCAAAAGCCTTCACTGTGCCCATTCCCCCTGGATGTGCTGCACAGCATGGCAGCTGTCATTGCAGGTTTGCTCTGCTGAGGGGCAGTGGCTCTGCTCCTCCAGGTTTTTCAGGAACATGCTTGTCCATTGTGAATCTCTTCTTTGGCCCCTGACTTGGTCTCTTTGGGTGAAGCTGAAGGACTGATGTAAAAGGCTTTGTGATCCCTTTGGTTATCAGTTCAGTTTTCACATGTATATTTTGTATTGAAAAATAATTTTAAAAGTCAGGAGACAGCCTGTGTGTAAGTAGCTCCATTCTCCCAGGAGAGAGTTGACATTAATTTCTCACTACTTCCAGGAACGTTTGATTTTGTAAAATGCTTTTTTTTTCTTTCAGCATTTCCCTAGTATCTTCCTGTTTCTGAGTTAGCTTAAGGTGGGTTTTGAAGGTAAATTCTGTTTCTACACAAAGAGAATTGGCTGAAAATGGACTGATGTGTTCATTTACATCACAAACTTTCAGGAAGCGTTTTCACAGGTGCTGTTGAAAAGTTACTGTTTTGCAGTAGTGGAAGGACAAAATGATTCTTGCAAAATACTGTTTCATCTCCATTTTTTCAGGTACTGAAAATGCAGATATTGGACAGAAATAAAGAGGGTGTGATTCTGCAGCTCTTGATGCCAGTGCAGTGAACTGGCATCAAGAGTAAAGAGCAAGGACTAAAAGGCAATGGGAAAGAGGTGTCTACCAGAAGAAAGCTTACATCTAGTTGTTAGTTTCCAGAAGCTAACAAGATGCTTTGGTTAGTTTAAAGATGCCTTAGTTAGTTTTGAGAAGTTTTCAAGATGGGTGTGAAGACCATCTTCATATATTTGATGGCACCAGATGTAAAAAACCCCACTGATGTCGTAATGTCTGTGTATACACATGTGTTTGTTTTGCAGCTGGAACAGTTTTAACTATCAGAAAACTGTTACATCCTGCTCTGTGCAGTCAGGGTCATGCACTCACCAGGAACAGTCTTCAGAGTCCCCCCAAAAAAGGGCATTCCCAGCATCAGTGTGGGTGTGGGAGGAAGAGAAAGCAGCAAGTGAGGGTCAGGGGGTTCTTGTGCCTGCAAAAGGCTTTGTCAGATAAAGTGAGTCACATTTTCCACACTTCTATTCTGCTGGTGTGTTCATTCTTCAGCTGCACAAACCTGGATGCACTGGTGGTGGATGCTGCTCTCAGGGGTCCTGCTCACAGTCAGTGAGCACTGTCTGGGACCAGTGCTGCAACATGAGTACAGAAAAAAAGGAGAAAGGTGGAAGCCCTTTGGGTTCCTTTGTCCTCAGGAAGCTTTAAAGTTAACCTGAAATCCAGGTCAGTCTCATGAGACAGTGAATGATCTAAGCTGTAATTTATCTGGAACATGTAATATCCATAACAATTCTCCAGAAAGTTTGGCCTGCTTGTTTGAGCTTCAGGTTCCCAAGACTTCCTGCTTCTGGTGAAGTCCTAGGAACTCCTAAAGCTGGTGTGACACCTCCTTCTCCCCCCGCCCCCCAGTGTTTTGTGTCCTGTGTGAGCTGCACTGTCACATATTGTCACCCTGTCACAGTTTGGGTCTGTTTCCTTAGGCTTAGTTAATTAAAAGCACAGATGTCATTTAAAAGCAACTGGAGGAGTTGCTGTCATAAAGAAATGAGTGCTGTACCATCCTGGTCAGCACACCCATGGAGGGCAAAGCTGAGACATTAAAGTACATGTATGTGAAATAAAACCATGTCTGGAAAGCATTTCCTAGATTAAAGAAAGACAGCATAGCAACCCATGCTGAAGGAAGCTTTTTGGATCCAAATTAGGATGACACAGATGATACAGCAAAGATGTTTTCAGGTGCAGATCTACGCATGAGCCTGCATGCACAGACCCCTCTCCTCTCTTTGGGATGACTTTTATTGGCACAGTATCTGACCAGCCCAAATTCAAGTGGTGTGTGGGTCTGTTTGGTTACTGAAGAGCTATGTGGCAACTCTGGGTGAATGCCCTTGGATAATCCTGCTGACACTGGGTGTTGTAGAGCTTGAGGTTTTAGAAATTTTGGATCAAATTTAGTCTTGTTAAATAAACAATGAGTATTGATTGGATCATATGAGCACTCTTTCAAATACCGCAACTCTCCAGAGTTCGTTTTTATGCATTTATAGTCTTAGAATGCTTTGAATTGCTTGCTTTGGTCTATGCTAGATCTTTACTCATGAAGCTCTATATACTTTTATATGCATGGACCTGTGCACACAGATAGGACGATTTTCAAGGCTGCTTAATGATTAAAACTTTATTTGTTTTAATTGGATCTTGAATCCCTTAGGTAGATTTGAAAATCTTAGCCATAATTCTTTGCTTATCTTAGTATATTGGGGTAAGACCTTTTCCATGTTAAAATAATTTCTAAGTGCTCTTTTCTTGCTGCCATTAAATAAAAATGTGTTTTAGTGGAATTTTAAGAGGCATTTGTTTTTCTAGACATATCAGTTTATTTTACTCATTTGCTGTTTCATTTACTGAGGAAGCTCTTAAATCACACTCTGTTTATATTTTGTACTGAGCAGAGTAGCAAAGGGTTTGTCTGGACTAAGCCTACACATCTATAAAGGCCTTTTATTATCATTATTTGTACAGCTTAAATGTCCTGGAAAGGTTTTTCTCATCTTAAATCTCTCAGCAGTACAGTTACACATCTGGCCTCAGATGTATGTCAGGAGAGCACCACGCGGCCCTGCCAAGTGCAACACCGCGCACGCAGACAGGAGCTGTGTGCAGCGCTGGGAGGAGAGCGAGGATGGAATCTGTAAACAGAGCGGAGTAGGTGAAAGGCTGCGGGGGCTCTGTTTACACCGTGCGAGCGGGAAGTGCTCGTGTTGCACAGGCGGCTCTGTCCGGGCAGGAAGAGGAAAGCACAGCCTGTCTCGGTGCTGCTTCCCCAGGCGGCTCGTTGCGCCACGCTCCATATCTGGCAAGGTGCTGCTTGAAGCCTGGAGGAGCCTCAGCTGCACGGTGTTCCATCCCATCCATCCATCCATCCATCCATCCATCCATCCATCCATCCATCCATCCATCCATCCATCCATCCATCCATCCATCCATCCATCCATCCATCCATCCATCCATCCACCCCAGTGCCTTCCCAGCTGCTCTGCTGCAAGGAAAACCCCGGCCCGCAGCCCAGGGGAGGCCAGTGCCAGCAGTGGGAGCGGCTGCGGGCGGTGGGCGGGGCTGCCCAGCGCGGCTCCAGGCTGCACAGGGTGAGTGATGCCTTTCTGAGCCGCCTGCATGATGGAGATGGGCTGGGGCTCTGCGGAGTGCTGGAGCAAGCCCAAGTGTGGGGAAAACCAGCCCATCCCCAGACCTGACCTGGATCTCATTGCTAATCTTTTGGGTGTCGCTCTGTTGGGTCTGACTTCTAGTTTAGGGCAACATTTTCCTCTTTCACTCCCACCAAGGAGACAATTTCCTTGGGAGTACCATGTTGAAATAAACACAACTTGGGAATTGCTTATTCTCAGAGAGCATGGGACTGGCTGTGCACCTAAAAGAAGATACAACTCAATAGTTTTAGACTGGTTTTTAAACATTACTTTGCCTTACCTGTACATGTTGAAATGCCATGGACCTCAGATTTGGGGTTGTCTGCAACTGATGGATATGTTGTAGGTGTTTTGTTAAGGAAAATACTCATTTGTCCCCAGCAATTTATCAAAGGTGCTTCCCTCCCCATTTCCTCTCCAGCCCCAAGAACAAGAGCTGACAAGACTCCAAGCCCTGGAAGGACCACGTGCCCTGCGGCTGTCCCTGTGACAGAAAGGGCTGAGAGTTTCCATGGAGCACCAGCACCTTCTTCTGCTCTCCTTTTTGTTTTTTTAATTGTAGCCTGGCACGTGGAGCCACTGGCATCCAGGAGGGGAGCCTGTGGCTGTCCCTGATGTCTGTGGTCCCTGCCATGAGTGTAATCCCCTCTGCAGGGCTTGCTTGGCCAGGCTCAGGGTGTGCCTCCTTTGCACACTCGCAGACACACTCTGGTTTGACTCTGGTTGAACAGGAGTGGCCACAGAGCAGGCTGGAGGCATCAGCCCCATCCCCATCCCCAGGGCCCTGCTCCCTCTTGCCTGCAGCAAGAACAGCCCCATGTTTTGCCAGGGGCATGAGGAGTGGCCAGCAGCTCCTCTCTGCTCCAGGTGAGAGGGCTGAAAGCACCTACAGCACATGCAGGGAGTGACAGCTCATGGCTGCATCATCATCCTTCAGTTACTCATCTACAAGCCATGCCAGCTCGGGAGAGGCCTGAGGAGCACACTGAGTGCCAGTAGCTGGGTGTGCCCGCTGCTCATCATGCCTTGGGGGGGATAATTGCCTGCAGGGAACGAGCCATAAGTGGACACCGACCTGCACGGGGACCCAGCAGGGGTGGACGGTCACCCGGGGCCCGATGAGCAGCACAGCTGAGACCAAAGATCATCACTGGACACAGAGATGTGTGCAAGGCATGTGAAGAGCAGGTGCACAGACTGTGAAGGTACGAAACCTCGCGGATCTCTTTGTGGGGGTTCTCTCCCCAGAGGCACCCGCTCAAGCTGTTGTTGCTGCACCACAATTAAAGTATTTTAATAAAGGAGCCAGATGTTTGAAATTCTGCTACGGGAAAGGCAGGGTGGGGACGGTGACTGTGTCAGTGGTGTGTGATTGGAGTCAGGTGTGGCACCTGGCAGTTCACTGGAGCTGCCCACTTTGGGTGATGTGAGTGAGACTCCCAGAGTGGCTCCCAAATGGACAGAGAAACTTCCTTAACAGTGAGACAGGCATACTACCATGTCATCCTCCTCCTTTGCTGTTTTTCCATGGGCACAGGACAGCCTGTGCATCCAAAAGAACCTTTTGGAGATCTGTTGTGAAATCCCAAGATCACTGATTTTAAAACATCCACAGAAGCCACAATCATTTAATAAACTGTCTCCTGATCTGGTCCTACCATTTGTAGACAGTACTACAGACACTCTGTGTGAATTACAGACTAGATACCAAGCCAAACACTGTGCTTCCATCTGGAGCATTACAGTTCTGCTTCTTGCTTTTATCAGTTTGTTCAACTGGGCAAGGGAGCCTAGTGCAGAAATTGATTTTCTTTGGAAAAAAATTAGCAATCTACCTAATGCTGAAACAATGCCTTCTGAGTAGCTGTCAGGGCCTTCAGCTGGTTTGAGTGTAGCTTATTCCAGACCATGATGCCTTATATGTTATGGTGCATGTCCTCAGCTTCACCTTTCCATTGTGCATCTTATCTGAAACCCTGCTCCTGGGACTTGCAATCATTCATTTGGAATTAAAAATGAAGCAAATCACCTTAGATCTCATTTATTTGGGAAGCTGGGAACTGTACTGGGTAAAGAAACAGCTTTTGGTTTATTGAATACCCTGGGGACATGCTGCAGAAAGCCCAGTATGCTGTGTGTGTAAAACATGCACAGTGTGGAAATAGAAGCTTACAAGACAACATTTTAAGGTGAAATTGCTGCAGTATGAGACAAACCCCAGAAGCTCGAAGGGACAATGTCAGTCTGTGTTTGAGGGATTGTTAGTAGTCACTGGAGAGGCAATAGAAAGTCACAGGTAGAAAGAAAATGGGATCATATGGAAAGAGGCAGGTGGAGCAAGCCCAGCTGCACCCTCTCCAAGCCAGAGCAGCATGTTGGGCAGATGGGCTCAGTCTGTGCCACAGCGAGCCTGCACCAGCTCCTAGGAAACCCAGTGCTGCTGGGGGCAGGGGGTGTGATGCACTGCAGAGGGCTGTGGTGTGACAGGGTGTGACAGTGGCACCATATCCCCTCCCTCCTCTCCCTGCTAGCCATGCCACATCCAGAGTGGTCTCCTGCCCTGTCCTGGCAGGTGCAAGGCTCTGGCTGGCAGGTGTGGAGGATGCCAGTGCCTCAGCAGCCAGGCACACAGCTTGGCTGTGGCTGCAGTGTGGCCCTGGTGTGCCATGCAGGCTGTCTGCATTCCTGCATCTGGGGCTTGTGGCCACCATCTCATCCTGAGTGCTTTAGTCCTGTGTGAGTGCACAATAGGGCACTTGGCATATGAGACAGAGATCTCTAAAACTTCTCTAATTCTGGTGTCCTCCAGGGTTTTGCACTGGAGCAGGACTCATCCTTGCCAAGGTGCATCCAATATAACCAGTCTGATAGTTTAATAGGTTTAATGTCAAAGGAACTCCCTGTTCTGAGCTGGAGGTGTTACCTCATGGTTGCCAGAGACTGCTTGGGCCAGCAGCAGCAGCAGCTTTGTGTGCTGTGCCTGGAGCCACAGCCCTACATGCCTGCAGCCAGGTGAGAGGCACCAGAAGGTTGTCCAGAGTACCAGGATCTGGAGCCAGGCTATGTGTGAGCCATGGGCTGCAAGGCTGCTCTGGGCTTTATGTGCCTGCCACTTCATTGCCAAGCTGCAGGTGACTCCCCTTATCTTGGCTTTGAGGTTTGAGATGGCTAAACCCCACAGGAATGCCCAAGCAGGTGGCATCCTCCAAGGCCTTAGGCTCAGGGGAGAGCAGCTGCATGCCAGCCATGCAGGCAGAGCAGCAGTGGCTCGTGGAGTGGGTGCATACTGTGGGTGCAGTGGGGCTGGGGCTGTGGGTGCCTGCTGCTGCTGGAGAGGGGCTCCAGCCCTTTGGCAGCACCAGCGATGGGAGAGCCCCTGCTCCAGGGACATTGCAAAACGCATTTGGCAGAAGCAGAAGCACAGCGTGACAAATGTGCTAAGCTAAACTAGCTTTGCTTTGTGGATTGTTTTTTTCCTCACAGGCCACCAAACAAACACCACTTTGGGGCCTGGGCAGAAGCTGGGAATGGCTCTTCTGTTTCTGCCTTTGCCTGCTTGTCCATTCCCCACTTGTCCAGCTCCTTGAAGGATCTCACAGGGCCCCCACAGCTGCTGCAGCAGCACTGTGGAAAAATGCACTGTGCTTCCGTGGGACCCAGCTTGATGGTCCCAAGGGATGGAGGGCTAGGACTGCCAGGGGAACAGCAGCCGAGCCAGCGGCCACAGCCTGGCATGCTGGAGCCTGAGTGGTCCTCCTTGTGGGGCTGCCCATGCAGTAGAGACTCCCCAAAGCCATCTAGAGAGCGTTTTAAGTGCAAACATTGCAAAGCATTGCCTGGCCTTCCTCTAGCTAGCAGGGAAAAAAAACAAGAATACCCTGGAAAGCTATTCTGGTCTTGCACGATTCTCAAGTGGAAAATTTCATCTGAACTCATTTCAACTGGCGGGGTTAAGGGAAGTGAGGCCCAGCTGCCGCTGGCTCTGCAGCACGGACGGACGGACAGACGGACGGCTCCACAGGAGCCCGTGCCTGCCACGCGGGCAGGGCTGAGTCTGGCGGCGGCTCCGGTGGGGAGGAAGGAAACCTGAGCCCAGGGGAGCGCAGGACTGGGATGCAGCCCCCAAACGGCGGGGCCGCTGCCGCCGCTGTTCCCGCTCCCCGCCAGGGAATGAACGGCGCCAGCTCTCCGGGTGCTCAGGGCTGCCTTTCCACCGTGTCCCGTCTCCCCGCCGCAGCCACTGCCCTCGGTGCAGCGGCAGGGACGCTGGGTGCGGTGTCTGGCGGGGCTAATCCCTGTCGTGCAGGAATAACATGGGCCATGTCACCAGCCCTGCTGACGGCAGGCACAGCCCTTAGCGCCGGCCTTGAAACCGTGCCAGGGGAGCTCGCCCGGGGCCAGGGACCGCGGCCTGGAGCCGGCGGGGGCGAGCGCCTCCCGGCCAAGCCCAGCTGGAGAAGGGAGCGTCCGCTCCTCATCCTTCCCCTCAGTGCTGATATCCCAGGATCAGGCTCTTTAAAACCTAGGGCGGGCTGGGAACTTGCTGTTCAGGTGTTCGTTGTTGGAAAGGAGTAGTAATTTGTCGAAATTGCAACTTCCAATGGGAATGTTCGTATGTGTAAGGGAGACAGAGTCCCCTAGTCCTGTGTCCTGGAGTATCTCCCACCTTTCCCCTGTGTCTGGTACTAGTGTGGGTAGGTCAGTCCCCATTCTCACACAGAAAGGCTTTGGATCCTCACTCAGACAGCTCAAAAGAATGGCTTTTCCAGCCAGCCCTGCCCACAGCACCTGCCAGCACAGCTCCAGCCGTGTGGGCCAGCAGCGCTCAGCCAGGGCAGTGGTGCAGCACAAACTGCAAAGGGGGTTTGTGATCCGCTGTCAGACTCACCGGGTGATTTTGTGGGGAAGAGGGCCCGGCAGATCTTAGGTTCAACTGCGGGCTCTGGGCAGGTTCAGCCATTAGGTCAGACCTGGCTACCCAGGGCTGCGTCCCGTCGGGGTTGGGAAAGGCTGCAGGAAAGGATCCCGACAGACTGTCTGGGCAGCCCTTGGCACTGCCTCACGCATCCAGAGGCTTTCCCCGTTCGCAGCTCCAGGGGCGCTTAAGGAGCGCGTTAGAGCCTGACGTGGCGGCTCGCAGCGTGCGGCGCGGACTCCCCGGCGCCGCCGGGACGTGGGAGCGGCGGGGCTGGGCCCGGGCTGGGGCGGGGCAGGGCCCGGGCGGGAGCGGAGCAGGGCCCGGCCTGGAGCGGAGCAGGGCCGGGCCTGGAGCGGGGTTGGGCCCGGGCGGGAGCGGGGTTGGGCCGGGCCTGGAGCGGGGCAGGGCCGGGGCTGGGCCGTTCCCCCCGCAGCGGCTCCGGGCGGGCGCGGGAGCTCCCTGCTGGCCACAGCTCCCGCGGCCGCCGGGGGAAGGAGAGGGGCCGGGGCAGCCAGCAGTGCCCCAAGGCCGCTGCTTCAGGGGCTGCTTCCGAACGGCACTACTCGCACTGGAGCTCGCTGGGTGTTGCTGGTGCTCCAAAGGGGAGTTACTGTGAGGAGGGTGCCCACTGTGGAGCCCAGCACTGCTGCCCAGGACATCCCTCGGCCATCCCAACTGCAGCAAGCGACTGACAAGTGACCTGTAGTGCACCACCTTCCACCCGGGGATTTCCACTGGAAAGGTGTAATAAGCTGCTGACACGCATAGCTAAGTGGTTTGCTTAAGGGTATGAAGAAGGGAATTCAGAGAGGAGGTAGTTGAGCAAAATATAGCCAGGATCTAAAGGCAAAATCTTGGGCTTGAATTCTCTCCCCTATTTGACTGATACAAAGGAGTTGCGTGTATTGACACGGCACAGTAGGACAGGACAAGATGCACATGTGACAGATTGGGCTCTGCATTACTGCCCACTGTAGCATTCAAGCATTTCAAGAGAACATTAAAATAAAGGATTATATTTAACAGAACTTATGGGAAGCAGCCGGCTGAAGACAGGGGGCATCAGCAGGGAGTCCCTGCTGCCACATCCAAACTCAGGCTGACAAACACAATTAGCTTTGTCCTGTGAGCCAAGAGGGTAATCCTGTTAATGCCCCTAATTCAGCTCTGAGACTGAGTTGCAAACAGATGTAAATATAGAGGGAAACAAGCTTGCAAATAAAGTGAATATGCATGCTACTCCAAGCATAAGGACTGTAATAGGAAGGGTTCCCACCCTTCCCACATCTGTGAAAAGACCAGCTCTTAGGGAATAGCCCGGGAGTCCTGGGTTAGACCTTCACCTGGCAGCCCCTCTGCCAGTGCCACTGACACCCCCACTCCCCTCAGCAATGGACACAACAGATCATGCTTTTCCCTAAAACTCAGGGCAAGTACTTTACTTCCAGCAAAAGGAAAAATTAGGTAACATCTGACACACTCCTGCAGTACATGTGGCAGCCACAGATATTTTCTCCTTCAATTATGATCAGGCCAGTTAAGCCATCTTTGGTACAGACCCTGTTCCTTTTCCTGGCTCCTTGAAGCAGTCAGCTGGTACTGCCAGCACCCACTGAACCCCTCCTACAGGCAGCCACTGCCACCCTTGCTGGCATCCAGGCTGCTTCCTAGGGCTGCATTTGCTTTCAAGCTGTTGCCCAAGCCCTTAGCAAAGCCCCGAGAGCATTGCCCCTCCTCTCCTCACAGAAGAGGAGACTCACAAGGTACAGTCCTGGTTCAGCAAGATCAGGCTGGACCAGAACAAGGGCAGTTGCCTGGCTGTCAAGGATTAAAAGCTGTTTTCTAGCCTGAGTATTTTTTGGGGGGTGTTGTTTTTGGTTGGGTAGCAGGTTTTTAGTTTAGTTTTATTTTTGTGGGGCTTTTTTTTTAAATTAAAAGAACCCCAAGGGCTCAAACCTGAGACATAAATTCCACACACCCCTCCTTCCACCCCAAAAAAAGCAGAAACAAGAGTACATAGGAAGCAGCAAAATATCCAGTGGTGGATCCAGGGCACCCACTTTTATTCTCCAATATATCCAATGTAAGCTAGTCGTGCAGCTGCTTGGGCACACAATGAAAAGTTGGAACTAGTTCCTCCTGTTCCTAAGAAGTAACTGGCAACACCAGTACCACAGCCCTGGATCTGCCTTAGGAAATGCAGGCAGGCTGCAGGGCTGGGCCAGGGAAGTGTCCAGGCCACGCAGGACCATCGCAGCACACGGGAGCAGCGTGTGCCGGCCGTGTCAGACACCCCTGCTCCTGCCACAGCCTCGGCAGCAGGAGGGGCTGCAGCTGTGCAGCCAGCACAGCAGGGCTACATCACCTCCAGGTACTCTACAGAAACCATCCAGCTTTCACAGCTGGTAAAAATTCCCAACTGCAGTTACAACATAAACAATAGCACGCAGCAAATCAAACTGAAATACATACTGTGTTCAGACTCCAGGTTGGCTTTAATGGCAGACTGTCTTCAAGTACAGCAAGTATTTCTGCTCTGACCACTGCTGCATTTATAGAGAAATTGTTTTCTACTTCTCTGTAAGTTAACATAAAACAACTTTTAAAGACTGTATGACAGAATCCTGTTTGATTATCTAACCTTAGGCAACTGTAGTTGCATTTAGTCAAAAACCACACAGCAGTCTGTCTTGTCTAGAAAGACCTCAACAGTAAATGGAAGAGCTTATCACTGCTTGACATGGGTCAGCTAGTAACTTCAGGTTAAAAAAAAACCAGAAAACCAAAACCAAACCAAACCACACATTCCCCCTTTAATTTACTCCCTTTTCACTTGTACATTTCATTACAGTAATAAGTGTTTCTTAAGACTGTGTCTCCAACACATAAGACATTTTTTATCTCCTAACTGGCCTGTAAAACTGTTCTGACAAATCCAAACTGAGAATTTACTTTCAAGTAAAAGTTCATTAAGTTTCATAAAGCCTTTCCTTGACAGAGTCAGAAAATAAAATTTCCTCCTAGCTGGCACTCATGTGAAGTACACTTGCAGCCAAATGGTATAAATTTTACCTCCAACTAAAGGGTTCAAAAAGTCCCTTCTATTGGTAGGATCCAGGCCTCAGTGCATTATTTCAAAACCCTAAAAGCCCCTTCTCCTCCTCCCCCCAGTCTTCAAGTAGGGAAAGTTAAAGTGAGAAAGCAAGCAAAGGACCTTGAAGAAATTGAGAGGCTGCAGTAACACAATAAATAAATTCTCTGACCAGTTCAAGCAGTTCATTACTCAATGCACATATACTTGCAGCAGTCTGATTTACCTTTACATTATGGATACAGAAATGAAGTCCAGTGCAAGAGAGCATTTGAGGTTTCTGTAGTCTTGTGCAGCCCTACCCTAGAATCAGCACTATATAGAACTAAAGTTGAAAGTTAAGACTTTTCAAACAAATGCTATTAAAAAAGGAGCCAAAGGTTCTGTGACAACATGCAGAATTGGACTAACCCATGCTGCCTCAGGGCACTGCATGCACACAAGCTGGGACAACCTCTCCGTGCACACCCATGCCTAGTGCAGGTTAGCTGGTTGGTGTGAAAAACTGAATCTAAGGTCATGCTCTAAAAACACACCAAAAATTGCCTTTTAGCCTTCCAGGAACTTACATGACTTTCACTTCATACAGATTTATCAATCTTAAAATGTTCACTGTTTAACACAAAGTCAAACCAATGGCTTGAGAAAAGAAAGCTTCTCAAATCAATCACATATACACCTACTTTATAGCTATCTGCCTAGCTCCTCCCAAAGTTAGCCTGAAAAACAGTAAAATCTACACAAAGTTTTATTGCAATCATACAAGGGATACATCACAGGTCAAATACAACAAATACTATGATGCAATTTTACATTTATTAAACTACAGTTCAAAGCACAAATTTACACATTCTAAATACACTAAAACATCTAATGAAGTCACACTGGTCTCCCACTGACATTTGATATATCTGGGCGAAAGACAATAACTTTACAAGACTTTTCTAACAGGAATCCTTAGTATAAAAACTGTGTACTTGTATGTAAACTGTTGAAGAACCCAAGTGATGGGTTTCCATCTCCACTAAGTCATCCATTTTGTTGCATATTTAACGCTCAGGGGTTGAATGAACTTGATTTTAAATTTGGACACCATTATCTAACCCTCCCACCCCCCACTGAATTGTAGCTGTAGCTTGTTTTGCCTGGTCCCCATTACTATTACTATTTTTTCAAGTTTTGAAGAGAATGAATTGAATTGAAGATTGTTCCATTTCTTCCAGATTGGAATGTTGACCAGACAAACTACAGACTTGCAACTGCAGGTCTAACTGAAGCGTTAATGCCTGTTTAAGCTGCAGTGGAAAAGCGTTCTTCCGGGCTCAGCTGAATGCACGAAGGCACAAAGAAGAAGTTCTTCATCAATGTGTCTGAAGCAATTCCAGCATCTTGCATCTCATCCCTGCAGCAGAAAAGGTCAAGAGATGTAACGGCAGGTTTTCAGGTTCAATTTCCCTTCAGAAAGCAGGCGCCACGCAGTGTGTGCAGCCAACTGCCCCCGCACGGCTTGGCCCTGGCTCAGCAGAGGGAGCCCAGCTGTGCCAGTGCCTGGCACCCACGGAAATGCTGCCACTTGCCAGGCTGGGAGCACAGGGCCCTGCCTGCCTGGGTGCAGGAATGGGGTACCACACTCCCCATCACCACAACAGCATCACTGCCCTTCCCTCTCACGGTGGTGCCAACACTACACACAAGCTGTGGATATGTGTATTAGGAAAGCTCAAAAGTTGATGTTAAACAGCTTTTGTTAAGCCAGTACAAGACTTGACAACTGCCACTGAACACACAGGTGAGATCACTCAGGTATTCTGCTTTCTTTTGTCAGCCCCAAAGCAAAGTAGGCATTTTATCAGAGATCTCAGTTTAGTCTCATCAGTAAAACAACAGAGACAAAAAAAAAACCAATCCACAAACTAAAAAGGCACATTCTTGCACTCAGCATTTCTCTGTATTTGCCACTGAATGGCATTCTTAAGTGTACACTCCTGAAGGAAGCAAAAGCAACCTTGCCACTACCAAGACAGTTTCCTTACCAGTCACTGAAAGACATCATGTAGTAAATCAGTGGCCTCTGATAGTCGTTAAAGGTGGACTGTTCACCCAAGGTACCAGAACCCATATTGTCAAAGATCAGCCAATCTCCCACGCTCAACTCAGGAAGAAGACAGTTTTCCACAATTTGATCAAGCTCATCACAGGATGGACCCCAAAGGCTGCTTGCAAACAGAGGCTCATCTTCCTTGTATTTCTATATGGAAAAGATTGAGGCAATTCAGGCTTCAGTTTATTGAACAATAATTTTCAAATATACAGAAGGTTAATTTAATAAATAATATGCAATTATATATGTATGAAGTGTTAAATATATATTCAATAGAACAAGGATAGAAAGGACTACCTCTGAAGAATATACAAGGACTCACCTTGTGAACCTCTGGGATAGTATTCAGTTTCTCAGACAATTTACTTGCAAAAGAACCATAAACACCATCATTTATGTAATATGTAAATACTGGTTCATCATCATTCCTGGTTTGCTCCACTGGAAGTAAAAAAAGAAGTTGTCTTGCATGCATGTTTTGTCATAAGTAGTCCTTTTGCAATCTAACTTAAGTCAGCTGCTGTCTCCTGACAAGGGGGTTCCATATATACTAGAATAGGAGAATTACAAGCAGAGTAATCTGTATGAGATCAGATTATAAATTCATTTATAATATTGAGAGGCTTAATCAAATTAATACTTTCAGTAATAACCAGTGGTAAGAATATAAATCCAGAGAAGCAGGGAAGTAGCTTGCTTTGTGATATAATTTTTAATGTTCTAACACAGAACCTTCTAACACAGCATCTGTGATGCACCCAATATAGGTTTAACCTAGTAAGGATACAGGAAGTGCCACACAAAAGTACCAGTGAGACACACAGATAACATGGTCAGAATCCAGAAGGCATATTGCAGTGTAAGCATTAGGGGATGCACCAAACATATAAACAAACTAGTCAATCCCAACTAACAGAGGGCAGTTACCTGTACTGAGACATAACACAGAAAACAAATCCAACCCTTACCTCCAGAAGGAAGAAGTTTATCATACTCAACAGTCTTCTTTGCAATGACATTCACTGCCAGTGTAAATGCAGATGAAACATAATAACATCCAGGCTCTGCAATCACATTAACACCAGATTCCTTAGGAAAGTAGACATCCAGCAATGGCCTGATGACATGATTAACCTAGGAAATTGAAGTCAGAGGTAAGGCCAATGAACTCAGCTTACAGATGTATCACATAGACACTTCCAGTCAGCACACCAAATGCTTACTCTGCCCCTCCAATCTCTGAGAAATGCCTTTACCAGAGGTCCACAATTTATAAAAAAAAAAAAAAAACAAAAAAGAAAACTGGTCATTCTGCTAAACACTTAGATTGAGAACCATGAGTCTGAGTACTACACAGTCTCTTCTCACAACTGATGCTCAAGCTGTGGTAGACTCACAAGTGCACCAGTAACTTCAATGCCCATCCAGCACATCAGATAATGTAAAATTACATATGAACCCACAGAATGGGTAAAGGACCTTTTCATGATCAGTTCTGAATAGTATCATAGAAACAGAATTATTTAATACTAATGTTCATATATTAGGACAGATATGTCAAGATTAACAAATATTTTGGATGCATAACAGAACCATTAGAATTGAGAGAAAAGCCCTGATTGCTGTCAGCAACTCCTCACTTCCACTGTGCTGAATTCATGGAGCCTGTGTTTAAGACAACATACCAGTGTAAACTGGGTATCCTGCCCTATGTGCCACTTCATACTAAAGGTGGCATTTAGGCAAAATCAGAGCCAGCCAAATCAAGACCTCTAGCTTTCTTTTCCTAAGCAAAATACTGGAAATTTTCATCCAGTAGCAACAGGGTTTATAATCCAAAGCATGCTAAGGCACCCTGCACCAAACCATGCAAGAGTCACTGGCTGGACAACAACAGTCAAGAAAAACCTTTAACTATTACTGCTAAGGCTGCTTCAGATAGCAATTTAATCTCTAGCACACTTAAATGAGCATTCAGCCCAGATGAACAAGATTTAAAAGAAGTCACGGGATTACACTATCCATCAAGAATACCAACCCAACTAGTGAGATCTTGAGTTACAGTCTAACATGGAACTTAACTATGTTTCAGCTATCAATTCAAGCTGCAGTTTGAAGGTTAAACACTTCAATTTCTTCAAAAGTAAGAGTTTCAATTTCCAACACATTGCATACCTCTTCCAGCTGAAGTTCTGAACCTGTGAAGCCCCCACCAATATCCAACATGTTCATCTTAAAGCCAAACTCTTCCTAAAATGCATAGGCAGAATGTAAGTACACGAACAACAGCAAAAAGATTTTGTTGCTCCTTACTGTGGTTTTCTGTGTATTTAAGCTTTTGAAACTATTTAGCTGAGTGCATCTAATGAGGGAGTAAGGGCACAGTACAGCTCCCTTAAATCTAGAAGCAAAGCACTGGGATGTCAATAGAGGCTGGTTATACAATTCTCTGCAAGCCCCGCAGCAATAGCAACTCCCATCTTGTGGCTTTTGTTATATTCAGACAGTATTTGCTGAACAGGTGGTGTATTCTGACAAAATTTTAGGATTTCACAAATTTTGTGACAAGACCACTGCAACAAATTTGCACAAAGATCAGCGAGATCCTCAGTTTTACTGCCCCCATATGTTACCAGCCACAGCTAAGGCACTGCAGTAAGAGTAAAAAGACTTGCAGTCTTCTCTGTTTCGTTTACAAACTCCTCACACCACAACAGATGCCAGCATACAATTGTTCAACTCCAATGTAACCTAAAAGCATCAGTTGTGTATTTACAGGACTGAGATTTGAATACCAAAAAGGCTTGACCCAAAGTGGGAAACTAATTTAATCAGAATGTAAGGCTACTGCCTGTCAGTGGAACAGTATTCATTACCACAATTAGGACAAAGTTGGTTTTACTTCTATCACACATCACAAAGCAGTATTTAGTCCCTTACTAAAAGTTCAATTTCCAAGGATTTCTTTTGGAAAGAATGTAGTTGGTTTGCTAATATAATTGGAATAGAATGGCTCCTCTACTGTAGCAATTGCATGTGAATACAGAGGTACTTACAGCCATGTCAAACACACACCGAGCATCAGACAGAGCATGAATGTATGTCTGCAGATCTTTGCAAGAGCCTGAAACATGAAATCTGAAAGAAATAAAACCACAGTAAATACACTGAACCGTGCAGCTTTCAGACCACACAAATAATTTCATCATATAAAACAGCAACAGAAGCAATTCATTCCCAAATGCCCCAAAACAAGCTTAAATGATAATACACAGCAACTGTGCAAAGAAGCTCAGACCACACTGCCTGCTATTGAATTTGTACTTGAGAACTGTCTTTCTCTTAATCCTAAGAATGTCCCACAATATTCTCATCTTTGAGAATTAGTGAATTTTTCAGTCTTCACTATCAAAGTGGCTTAAAGTTGTTCTTCAGTAGTGCCAAAGCTGCAGAGAAGCACTGATGCCTACCAAAAGCTCCTGAATCCCCTCTTGTTCCTTGTTCAAGAGATTCAAGTACTGCCATATGCACTTAGTCACTGAGGTGCTAAAACAAGTGCCAGCATTCCCATGGGATTCCTCAAGAGGCATATGGTCCACTGGTTCTAGACAGACCATACACACACCCAAGCCACAGTGTTCTCTACTCCAAGTCTACTCCTTTAAGGAAGCAGACTTGGAGTAGCAAAGGTCACTTTTCAAACTTACTTGCATGAATCCATATGTGAATTTAAAAATTATTTAAATAAAAAATAATGCACGAGACCCACGTTGTTTTTATAAAAGCTGGTTAAGACACTATACAAAGAGGAATGTTTTTTTCAGTAGTGTCTATTTTTTTAAGATATTTGCAGTTTATGCTTTAACATCCATTTCAAGCAGATACACAACAAAACATTCGTGGTTTAAATCATCAAAATCTGGCTTAACATTTTTTTACTGTCTCGATGACCCATTTATTTGCTTGGTTGCTTTCCTAAACAGTTATGAGCATGTGATGGATTTGTAGCTGAAGGCAGACAGAGCAGACTTGTGCATGCATTTTTCTCAGATACAGTAAAATAGCCATCAAGCTTCCAGGTAAAATACCACAGATTTGTACAAATTTGGAACTCTAGGATTCATTCCTGCCATCTGCAAGCCAACAACTTATCTGAGTATTTTGTCTTGATATGATCAAAGAGTGATATAGAACCTTAACTCTTAACAAAATCTGACCCCGTGTTCATCTTGTTCAAACTATCCAACCTATTCCATGCTGTACTAGCACTTCTGTTATGATGTTTATTGCTGGAAAAATACAAATCAAGTTACCAAAGAAGTTCAAGAGTACAGTTAGAGAATAGGAGAGGCTTCTAAACTTAATTTTCATGCTGACAGAAGGATTTATGAGACTTCATTTCCTATTGCTTTGATGCCTGTAATAGTTACTTTGTTTCATACTAGTTTGTGCTTGCAAGCAAAAGCTCATGATTCTAAATCAATATGATATTGATTGTCTGGGGTTTTTGTTGATTTTTTTTTAAAACCCTGTAAAATAGTATCACCAGGGAAAAATCCTTTTCTCTTTTACATCTTTAGTACCTCATACAAATATCTACTCAGCCAGCAGAGGACAATGAAGTTACTCACTTGACACCAACTATTTGGACTCCCAGCTCCTTAGCACATTCCATAAGGTGCCTACAGTTCTTCAGGGTGGTGCCAAACTTCATATTCATCTCCTCACCAGCAGTAATGTCTTCTGTGGCAATGTGCAGTAAGAGCCTAAGAGAAGGGGAAGATGATTGGGGCAGTTGGTTTACATCATCAGCACATGTGAAGCCTGAAGATTGTCAGAAGTGTGTTGATTATGTTGTCAGTACTCCAGCTCCATCGATGGATGAATCAAGGCAACCTAATAATAACAATCCTGTACAGAGAAAAAACTAGCAATTAGGGGCTAAAACATGGAGCCAACAAGGACAAGGGATTTCGAAATGCAGCAACTAAGACTCTTGCAGCAGCAAGAGTCTGTTGAGTGCTGTAATAGAAAATAATGTTACCTTCTAATAAAGCATAGTTCCTCATAACATCAGTAAGACTAAGATGATTTTTCCCATCTCTGTACCCCTCCCCAGCCCAGAGGTTCCCCTTCAGTCAGACATGTATCAGATTTAGTTAAACTCAGCATCCAGGCTGAAAGCAAGCACACCCTGGCCATATCACATAACCTCCCCTTGTGGCTGAGCACATGGACTCAGGATCAGGGGGTAGGGTGGTCAGACCATTCCCTGCCCCTTCTTCCAGGACACTGTGGGGCACAGAGGCAGCAGGTACCATTTCTTACATTCTCATGCAGTGCAACACCTTCCTCTGTCTGGTCAAAGCCTCATTTTGGGTAGGTTTGGCAAACTGCAGTGCCAATGCTGACCTGTCTCTAAGTTAAAGTAACATTTGAGAGGCAAAGGCATGGTCACATCCAAACCTCTAGAGACATACCCCCAAACCACCCAAATTCAAACTGCTGTCCACTGAGAAAGCCACACCCCCATAAGATCAAGTAAATTTAGTCATCCAGTAAACTAAACAGAGGTGGTGTCATGGCATACATGTAGACTGGGCAGAGCACATTGCAGATAACCAGGATGGGGAGTGTAAATGAGTGGAAGAAACTCTGCACATGGAGTGAAACAGCTCTTTACAAGACAGGCAACAAACAGAACTCAGCCTGGCCACTACACCTGGCTTAACATCTACCATGACTTCTACAAGTACTTTCCAAATGTTTCCTGGTGTGTTTAACATGCATTTTCTAAAGAGCAAAAGGTCCTAAGTTCTCAAACGGTTTGCCCTGCAATCCTTGTTAATTTATACCATTTCATCTTGAGAAACTGATGAGCATTTCCTTTCCTGCTTCTCACTAGCACAGAAAATTATGTTCAAAAAATCTGCAGTCAAACAATAGTCTGTGAAGCATTTGGAAAAATGTGCTAACTGAAGCAAAAAACTGTTACAAGTCAAACTCTTTAAAATGTAATAGAAAAATTCAAATCCATACTATGATTTGTAACCTCATATTAAGATTAGTCAAAACCCCTCCTTCCTTAAGACATCCAATGTTAAATTGACAAATTGTTCTAGCAGCATTTATGTGAATCAAGGTATTTTCAACCAAAACCCACTAAATCTGACTTCTAGAAATCTAAGAGTTTGTTAGAATCATGGAAATAAATCAACATAAAAACTAACAAAACTCTAAAGGCACCAGTGAATAACTGGTAAAACACTAATGGTTTAACAGTCAGTTTTAGCATTGCCAAGGCTTTCGAATCCATTAAGTATAGAGCAGGGCCAGCAGTTACAGAAACGTTTACTTATCACGCATAACATTTTTGCACAGAAATTTCTCTCCAGTATGCAAAGCACAGACAGACTTCCATGAGGATGAAGTATAATCACCAGCAACAGCCATATTAAATCTTGAGTCTTGAACAAGGAATAAAACTGTCTCAAATACCACCACCCCCCAAAAAAAGCACCAAAACAAGTCACAGTTTTGGAAGACGACACAATACTTTAATCGTGACTGTTCAGAACCAAGGAATTTGTTAAGGATATCAGGAATTCAGTTTCTCCAGTGACATTTATGGAAAGCTATATCTTCAATCACTGCAAAGCACTGTAACATTCACTTAGGCTCGCTGTAACATCCACTTCACTCTGGCTCCATATTTCTTAAAGGAATGGCCCAAAGCTAAAGCATTCATATGTGAGGGATGTGATGTGAAATGACAGGAGTGCCAGTCAGTCCAAGAGACCATTATACATTGCCAGCAATAAAGTTGCCATATTTAACAGCTAGATTATCAGCTTTGACCACTTTTCTACAGAGCAGCTGAGCTAATATCAAAGTGACTGAAAAAAATTCTCACTGTCTTAATTATGTGGAAATGCCTGTAAGTGTATTTAATAGACCTGCAGAGTGTGCCCAAACCCCAGGTGGGATCCAATGCACACAGTCATTTGCTGGTAGCTCAGCCCTGACTTCAGCCAGAGCCACTAATATCCACATACAACTCCCTGCAAGATAACACTGAAGCCAAAACAGAGCAGGAGGAAGATGTTATTTGCAGGTGATGAAATACTAGCCTTCTGAACTTTAATCCCTGAAACCTTTACATGAAGATTGCCCTAAAAAAATAACTTTCTCCCAAGATTTCTCCCAAACCAAGGGCCATTGTATTAGGAAGCCAAGACTCAGTAGGAAAAGATGCAAAAAAGCTATTTTCAAAGGAGACAGAAGAAGAACAGATACAAGTGATTTGTACTAAAGAAGCCATGTACTTTGCTTGCAACTCAAGCCACCCAGAATACAGGCAAAAAGTTCCCCCCACAATAAAAGCAAAACTAGGATTTTGACACTTACTTGGCATTTGGATGGTTACGTGAAATTTTCTTCAGCTCAATGTCATTGTCACAAGTCATGATGTTTATCCCAGCTTTTGCTGCATACTTGATCTGAGAGGCTTGCTTGCAAGGGTTTGTGTAGATGATGTTTTCAGGAGAAATGCCCAGGTCTTGTACCAATGCCATTTCAGACTGAAAAGCAGGAGCATACCAGAGTTTGACAAAGTGCACAGCATCATCTTTCCTGAATTTTTATTAGGTGTGCTCTATTACCCCACTAAAGTGAAAACTATCTACTGCTTCTAGGGCAGAAGTACAGATTTTCAACAGCCAGTTACAAATGAATTCACAGTTCAAATTTTATTTATAAACATGGCACCTGGCACCAAAGAGATGAATTTACACCAGCAGACATATGAAAGAAAATAAGGCACACAGGCAAGGAAAACTTACTTTACTGGAACATGCAAAACCAACACCAAGGGTCCCCAGAATTTCGAGTACACCTGGAGTAGAATTGCATTTTACAGGGTAAAATGGCTTTATTGGTGCCATCACGTTCTGCCATTGCATGTTATTCCTTACAAGCTTTCCAAGATCTCCAACATAAAATGCCTTTTTTCCAGTCTGCAAAAGGAAGAATAGGAAAATAAAATGTCTGAACCTGTAGGTTTGCTGTCAAGACAAACAACCCCAAGTCTTAAAGAACTATGTACCTTTTTTTTACCCTGCTCTTAAGTTTTAGATTTGACCTTGAATAATGTTTTTCTGTTCAACTAGCAATTTGAACTAGTTTAAAAAAACCAAAGGGAATACCTACCACTTCAGAGATATTATGAATGCTATTGACAATATTCTGAGATTCCTGAATAAAAGATTCTACTTAAATGCCAAATGCTGATTTTATAAAAAAAACCAGATTAAGTTACACACTTTTTTCAACTTTTTATTTTCAGAAGTCTGCAGCTATTTATAGGAAGAAGATCCACTGGGATGAAAGCTTCCACAGTCTCAATGAATTTATATCTTATTATAAATGGAATAAAATCTGATGCACTAACATTATTTTAACATCTAATAGCTTGTTTTACTGAAAATTTGTCTGATGGTATTTTAGTTCAGGCAGTCAAGTTTGAGACTGTTCTCCACATCTTGTGAAGAATGAAGTTCAAAAGGAATTTTAAGAACTAGACTTCATGTTAAAGGTGACAGAATCAAGTACACAATCTTTAAGAAAATGCACAGACTTTTCTGGAATGTTAAGTTCTGCACATCTGTTACAATATAGTCTTTCTCACTATGGAGTCATGATGCAGGTGTAGTGGATCAAACTACAAACAGATCATTCCAGATTTGTCCATAATGTGCACTCAGTAAAAGTACTGTAGGTGAATGCCCTACTGTAAATCAATTAAAGACCATCACAAAACACATGATGGATCTGAATCAAGACTGTACATCAAATGTCAATTCTAGCACTTGACTTTTGCAGATCTGAAACTCTACATGTTGTGGCTTATTTTATACAAAGTCTTTATTTCTGTTTAAAAAACACAAATAGAAATTCCATCGGGTGGAAGCATACTGACCCCCTGTACGGGTCACCAGCAGGATTGGGATCTGGAGCTTTAGATCCATGGCACAGGCCTCTACCCCTTGAGCTAAAGGAGTAAATGAAAGCAGCAGGAGGCAGCTATCCTCTGTGAGCCAGCCAGTGGTTGGAGACATGACATGTTGCCAGTAGTTTACCTATTTATTTGCTAGACAGAAAAAGAATATTAGGAATCAGGATTTGGGAATCCTACACCTGAGTTCAGAAGGCCATGGAATTTAGCTATTTGATGTACTATAGTTGACCACTTGCACATGAATATTAGTTCTGATAAACCAAGGGAAGAGTGAGCAACTCACAGGTATGGCATATGAAGAACACAGGATTTGCTTAATGAAACATTTTTAAAGTTTGCTCTTTCTACAATTTTGTCTACAAAACAAAAGCTACATCTTCCTGCCTCCTCAGTAATGAGTGAAGCCTTATTCAAAAAATGACTACTGTATACACAGAATTATTCAACTTTCTTTCCAGTTGGCTGCTAAACTTCAGTAGCTTTTACAGTTTTTCTTGAGAGAACCTCACAATGTACTTGTACCAGAGTTTCCACAGGGGAGAAGGGTAACAGGAAGATGTATGAATATTAACCATGATGGCCCTCAAAAAATTTAAACATGGCTTTAAACAGGCTCAGCATAAATGTTTTTCAGAACTCTGCCATATTTTCAAGGAAATAACAAAAAGGTTCTAACTGAATATATCCACTTGGATAATTTTAGGTGCTTGTTCTGAACCCTACTGCTAATAAAATCTCTTCAAACAGTGAGATGGGAACCTGTATTTAATTATATCAGCCAGACTACTTTCCTGATAGTCACACTCAGGGCAGTAAGAGCTGATGCCCAAATTTCCCCAACAGAATTCTGCCCAAAGCAAGAAAACAGCAAAGCAGCAGAATTAGAAGAGGAAACTAATTTATAAATAAGGTGAGTGAGGCTTAGCTGACTGTTTCTCTGTTGCTGTCAGCTCATCAACTCTAAAATACTTTGACCTAGTTTGAAGACTTAGGGAACTAAATCAAAAGATCTGGAAAGAAAACTTACATGAGTATGTTCATAAATACAGTTGTCAATAACATCTGCAAGAGTTGCTCCTTCATCCAACAGACCAATGGAGTAATTTGCATCCTCAAGAAATCCTTTCATCTCAGCCGTATTCCACAAAGCCGACAGTCATAAACCAAGAAACACAAGGGATGGGCTTCCAAGCCTTAAATCCGGGTCCTTAAATTATGCAACAAACTGCAGAAAGAAGACATGTGTCAATGGAAAAAGAGGCACAAAGCACACCATGCTGCTGCTTAAAAATCAGCTTTCTACACCTGATGTCCTACAAACAGTAACACACCCTCTACAAAGACCAAAGATGTTTTTACTCTGCTCGCCCTGCGTTTGTCAGAGATATGGATAGAACAATTCCACTGAAGCCAAGAATAAAATAGAAGCTGGGCACTTTAAATCTGACACTAACTTCCAGAAAGAACTGATGCAAGGCTGTTCTTGAGAAGAATTCCAGACTGTATGCACTCTGATCTGCACGGAGTTTATGCAAACGATGAAAATACTGCAAGTGCAGCATAACTGTACAAATGCCTCAGCTCAGTTCTTTTCAAGTAAAGCATCTTAAGCAATGCTAGCATTCAAATGTGCAACTGGAAGACTGCCTGTAACAGAACATTCCTGAATTTGTTATAGAAAACTTGTACCTTGTTGATGAAATGTTAGCAGTGATATATTTGTACTAATGTTCTAGTTCTTTTGATGCTAATTTATAAGCACTGCATTTACATATTGTATTTATTAGACATTTATTTTGTTGTTTTGCTCATAACACTGGCTACAACATTTAAAACTGTTAATTGCAATACAGAGGTTAACATAAAGAAGCCACTACGCTAGAAGTAATTTAAAAAGTGATAATCTTAGCATGTAGAATTGTTATTAAAATAAAGTAATAGTTACAGTCTAACTTTATTTGCATCTTGCTTATCCTCAGCTCTTCACTGCAAATTAGCTTGGTAGTTAGTAGTTTATACAGTGTTTTCCAAAAGAATCTAAATCAACAAAGTCAAAACACTGAAAATACTGTTAAATATAGTCTTAGAATGCAGATTGACTAATCTCAAGTAAAAATCAGCAGACAGCAGACAATTACCAACAGCTGACTATATACCTTCATTTGCTTTACTTGATGAATAGAACAATCTGTAGTTCACATTCCATTAGAGTTGCGGGTCTTGTTTAAAACAGCTTCTTAGCTTACATCAACCCACTGACCACATTTTTGTTTCAACTGTCATCTTTATGACTAACACAAGATTGATCAAAACCAGCTAGCTAACTAGATTCCTTCTCTATATGAAGACCTAAGGCTTTTTAATATCTCAACAAAAGTTGCATAGGACTTGTAAAAAAAGTGATGGTTGTTTTCTAAAGCCACCTGCACTTAGATTTACAATAGCAGAATGATTTTTCTAATTAAAAGTATTTATAGAAACCACAACCATTGTAGCTGAAAGCCAAAAATACTTTATTAAGACTATATAAATTAAGATAATTTTGGCTTCAAATTGTCACAGGGCCAGGGTATTAACTCAGTCTCATGTTTCATCCACCACCTCCATACAGTAAAAAAAAAACTTCACAATTTGCAACATAGGTTTGGTTAATGTTGTTAACAATAGGAACAAAGTTACTTTGGTGTAGTTTAATACTACCACAACTAAGCAGCAGTTGCTCCTGCTTGTCATTATGCCAAATAATGGGAAAGGAGCCAGCAGGGCTTTTATATGCTTTCTGCACAACTCAAACATGCCCCCTATGTTTGTTACAAGAGGCATTTACTGCCAGGTGAGCTAAGTCAGGGGCAGCAAGAATATTCAGTTCTGTTCAGAAGCTGAATGATAAAGACAAGTAGAGCAGATAAGAAATAGTTGTCTCACACGTATATAGTGAGTCCTATGATTATTTAAGGGAATCCTGAAGATCCAAATCACAGAAGAGCAAGATAATTATCACATTGATGTAAGGACTTAATGAGTTATAAAAACAATGACTAGGTGGTAGACTATAATAACCAGAAAAGTCTTTAGTCAGTCATATCTCAGAATGAGACTAATAGCTAAACCTCCTTAAAAAAATACCACCACTGAACAAAAGAAGCTTGTGAACTAAGTTTGCCTTAGAATCAGTCCAACAAAGATGGACACTACAGTCATCTTCATAAAATATCCATGGTTTTCAGAGGCAGAGGACCAAAAACGTGAGTTATCTTTTCCCCCCCCAGAAAGAAATGCTGGCATCAGCTTTTTACTGAAACATTTTAAGGAATTACTGTATATATAAGGGTGCTACTTAGCTAGATTTTTAAATTTTGGTTGAGGTTTTTTTTCATGCTACAAGCCACTGCCTACACTCCTGCAGACAGTCCAGAGTCCCTTCCACCCCAGATCTACCCTACTGGAAGGTCTCAGCACACCCAGTGGAACCAGTCACAGCCCTGAATGATTTTTACACTCACCAGACACACATAGCTAATTGCTTGTACCTTGTATTTCAAATGAAGCAGCCCAATCTAACCAACTACACACTTTTCCTCTCTGAGTGTGGATGTTCATCTGAGTTACAGTGGAGTAGATTTAAGCTAATTGTTTAGTAGTCTTAAAAGAGAGGCTTTTTTCCCATAGTTAATGACTGTGGTGTCCACAGCTTTCAGACAGATGGTGTAGAAGTATACTTTCCTTCAAAAGCTGCCCCTTCAATTTTGGAGAGACTCAGTTCAAGTAAAGCATGGGGGGAGGATTCTTTAACACCAACTCCCAAAGCCACCACCAACAAAAAGAACAATTATCTAGTAAGTTAGTTTTGATAAAGGTTATTTCCTAAACAAGACTTGTCTCCTGCTCATTCATCAAAAAGCATTTTATGGCCAAGAGGCAGGTACCAAAAGGAATATATGCCAGTACAGATCCAATGACAACTGCAACAAACCATAAACAACCTGATATATCCTCTCCCAGCATGCTAAACAGTGATTGCTTTTTCTAAGCACATCCAAGACATGGAAGCTTCTCCTTTTAGCAAAATTAATCTAGTAGAAAAAAAGCTAATGTTTGACTACTGTCCAATGTCCCCTTTTTGGACTAAATTACATCTCTTCAGTCTTGAAAGGAAGAATATTCTGCAAAGAAAAAACAAATTCCTAGAAGCACTGCTACAGCACCACTACAAGACAGTGGCTAGAGAAACAATTCTTTAAGGGGTTAATACCTCACAGTAGGATTTGGGACTCTGCTGTCACCTTATTCTGTCTTGACTGGTTCCCTCCTGAGGGGGGTGAGGAGAATCAGTGATAAAATTTGCAGAAGAAAATCTAAATGATGGTTTAGGACTTTTTTGATGTCTGTAAGATGAGCCAGAACTCATTAGAGCACAGAGCTCACTCCTTGCTGGAAATGCTGACTTACTGCAAGTCATTATTTGACAGACTTGGTGTGGTAACACCACCCATTCTCACACCTGAAATGTTAGTCTGCACAATGCTCCAGGACATATATTTTAAGTCAAACAAAAGCTGTCAAGTGGTATGAGACTTCTACATAGGCATGTAATTGCTTTCTTTGAAGTAAGCATTACATCCTCAGGCTCTTTAACACAATGGCTTCCCAGATGAAGAACTCAAAGATAAAAGTGTACATATTTAAACACTGCAATTACTGCAGACATCTGGAATAAAAGAAAATTAAAATTCTCTGAATAGAGTCTAAACACATGCTTGTCACATATAAGCATCCAAAACACACACAATTTTCTTTTCTTTACATTGTCCAAACTATGTATTGTTTGGCCTAAGAACTTTAAAAACTCCAGACACCTATAGGTTTGGGTCTTTCATTAAAAACTTCCTCTGCAAAAAAAGGTCTCTGCAAATGAAATGGGCTCCAAATAATGCCTCTCAACCACATCTTATTAAACAAAAGTATTTATGACCAATAAAAATTACGCCGATGCAAAAATCAAAAAGGGCTAAAACCAAATTATTTTCTCATTCCTTGCAATACTGGTTCTTCAGGGGTAACAAATCAAAAAAAGAAATTTTGTCACTGTCACCAGCAATTCAGTACAGAACAGGTATAGTAGAAAAGTATATATATTACATATATATACTCCCTATACATGAGCCCTCTGCTTTCAGTGCAGGGAATACCTACTTATAATGGGAGTATCTTTTAAAAAAAAATCCAAGACACCATTTCACCAACTGTAATTAAGTTATCTGAACACCACCACTAACCAGCTGATGGAAATGCTGAAACAGGTGTCTTTTTTTGCATTACTCAAGTTACCTCTCAGCACAAATCCACTGAAGGTTGTAAATAGGATACCTGTACAGCTTAGGTCAGTTGCAGCCTACTCTGTTCTCTCAGCAGCATTGCACACAGTTAAGTGAGCAGTGTAGAAAGAACAATTCTGCTGAAGCAAGCAACTGGGATAGAAACTGAAAAAACAATGGCCCATCCAGCATCTTGTACAGGAACAAAAACCTCCTTCTGCATTCCTCAAGTCTGAATACATTATTCAGACCCAAGAAGCTCACAGAGCTCACAAAAGAATGGTTACTCTTCTGAGTGCACATATACTTCCATGGCAGCAGACCAGCACTTCTCTTTTATAACAGTGCAAACACTCACTTCCCTATTCCAGCTCCTTACTTGCTCAGCCAGTGTTAGTGCTTGGCCTCCCCACTGCACCCACGGCTCCCAGCCCTCCTGCTCCCCAGCTGCCTCCAGCTCCATCTATACTAAGCTATGAACTCCCAGCTGCCTCCAGCTCCATCTATACTAAGTTACTAAGGCTTTCAAAATTAGTGTCCTGGACTGGCAATTAGTGACTCCAGATAGCTACTGCTTCCACTTGGCATAGACAGGGCTTGCTAATACATCAGACTTCCAGCATTTCTGGCCAATCAGATGGGGGAATAAATAGAAGAGATTTTAAAGGAGCAAGACTTCAGGCCACAGTTGCTGGACTGCTCAGGGAGTGAGAGCTTGAAGAGCAGACAGAACTAAACCCCAAGTCTTCCCCTGCCAGTGTAACACAAGAAAAAAGTGAGATGAGAAAATGATAAAAAGGAAGTGAGTTTAATGGAAATGTAAGTACACATTCAGACAGAAGATTTTTATTTAATTCCACTGGAACATTAACATATAACATTACAGTTACATTTAAAAGCTCACTTGACCTTTTTCCCATTAAATCACTTTGCAAGTTGAACAAGACAAAGTACCAATTAGCTCTTTAACTTGCATGCTAGCTGCATTTGAGGCAATGACCTGTGCTTCAGCACACCAAAACAGGTGCAGATTTCCTGGCAAACACCACTGCTACTCACATCACCACTACATTCAGTACTGAATCACTTCTATTTGTGTACAGTACATAATTGCTGAACACTAAATACATCCAACCTCAAAATAAATACACATTATCTGAACATTCAGCTGCAAATGAATCAAATTCAGTGGCATTTCCATTCTAGGGCAACTTATACCTTGTATCATTTGTCACAGCACAGGAGTCTACCAGTTAGAGAAGGAATATTTCAAAGAAGGTACCATAACAGCCTTCATCTCAAGAGTAAGAACTTCTGACACAGCCAAAATTCTCTTCAGTTTTAGAACAGTTTTAGAAATTAAGATGCATGTATAGTACATTAAGATTGTATACTTTATTCACTCCTTCTAACAATTCTTCTGCCTTTCCTAGCTTTTTACTACTTATTCCTGTTCAAATGCAAAGTGTCATGCAAGAGTTTTAGCCACATACAAGAGCAAACCAAAACTTAAACTGAACAGGAGAGGCAATTTTTTCAGCTTTTTGCTTATAAAAACCACACCTTAAACATAACAGTGATATTCAGAAAATTCTCAGTGTTAATTGAATTCACTTGACTAGAGTATTCAACTACAAAGAACCAGATATATGCAGTTAATTCAGTAAGTTTCAAACCAAACAAAGAACATAACCTCAGGAGATAGAGCCAAAAGTCAGGATAAACCAAGCTCATCCTGTGCCTCAGCAATTGTGGTATTTTCAAAGAACGAGTTTATCTACATTAAGTACCTTATTAGGATGCATACTAACACAACTGGCATTTGGAATCTTTGTGGTCTTTAAAAAGTACCTGGCTCACTGAGATGTACTTAACCACTTGCAAGTTCTACATTAAAAAGCATTCCATAATTTATAGGTAGTAAGCCAAACAAAAATGCCTTCAGCTAGACAGGAAAAAAGTAATACTGTACAAATACTGTATAAAGTCAGCTTGAATGCATTTGTAATATCTGAGTTAAGACTATTGTTAAAAACCACATAAAACTATTTCAAGTTAACAGAACATGATAACCACATATACATTTCAGAGTTTTCTGTGCTCCTTAAGATCAGCTAAGTGCATTCATTTGTTTTCCATTATCATGGTCCTGTTTTCCTTTAATACCTATTTGCCACTTCAAAATATAAAGGCATTTATAACTGTACACATTTTCCATCCAACATTAAATTCCACCTTCTACTGTAACCCCACTACAACTATTAGTGGAAATGGATAGTAATTAACAAATAATGGAGACAGGCATTTGGGAAGGCACACCCTTCATGATCAGCCCGAGTTACTGTTTACAATAGCAAATCTTAACTATTTCAGTATAAACTACTTAAACTATACCTTACTTAGCAAGTCATGAGTTGATGTTAACAGTCATGCAGACCAATTCTTGACTTCAGAATTATCACTGAGACTGAAGTTACAGCATTTTATTTCAGGATTTCTGCAGCCAACACCCCTAATTCAGAAAAGTAGCTTTATTTACCAAGTTTACTGCAGAATTTCATCAGATAATTGCACTGAGAAATGTGTTAGGTGAGTAAAATGTTTAGTTTAGTCCCCCTCGCCATCCTGAATGAAAGTCCTATGTAATTTTGTTAATCTACACCCAGACCTGGCTTATCAAAAAACAAGCTGTATTTTTGCAAGTGCTTATCCTCCTGCATACAGATGAAGAGAGACTTACATGGACAAGTTAGGAGATGGAACCCTACTATCATCAGCTAGGTTCCCAAGGTGGCTCAGCGTTGAAGTCGAACTGCTCTCTATAAAGCACTTCTCCTAAGCCCTCTGGATAGTTGTAAACTTGATCAGAGATTTTGCCCTGTAGGGAGAAAAATGCACACAAAAATAAATTTCATAGCCAGAACAGAATAAAAGCTTTATCATAAAACATGTAACAAATGCCTTTTCAGTAGTGCTTTTAAGGAGGCTTGTAACACCCCACCATGAAAGTTTATAATCACATCAAACACCCAGTTTTCAAGAGTTAATATAAACTCTGAGCCAGAACAAGGCAGATGTACAAAGAACTGCTAAAACACATGAGACTGCTTATTTTACCTATCTTTCACAGTCTGAATGAGAAGATTTTCAAAACTAATGGCAAAGATCTCTACAAGATCCTACTGTAGGGTAAGCATGCCTTAAGATTGGATTACTCTCCCAGAAGTGTTTTTAACCCTGTAACCACTGCATTCTTCCCCTCCCCACTTCCTTTCTATTTTAGAATTCCCTTGCCACGTTCCTACTCCCTCTGCTGTGAATGAACATGGCATGTGGGTGAAAAAGCTATGTGGGTGAAAAATAGTGCTTTATATAGTGAAACTGAACACCACACAGACAAATCCAGAAATGAGCAAGACAGTAAAAACAAAGTAACTTATGCTTGCCTTTAGGAATGAGGAAACATTTCAGCTGGCCCTTAGAGGCTATTACACACATCAGCAAAGCAGCATTTTAAAGTACAAGGCTAGCTTACTCAAGGTAAAGCACTCACACAAACAGAACAATGAGCATAAAAGCAGTCAAGGAAACATTTATTAGGCCTGTTGAGAAGTTATTCCTCCTAAAAGCAACCATAATTTTCATTCAATTAAGTACACTACCGAATTGATCACATGTAAGATTGAGCCCAACATACAATAAAGTTTCTACAAATTCACTGTGACATGGCATGAAACACAGAACATACCAACCTATTGTAAAAATGAACCTTTGCTACCTTCATAATTTAAGTAATACTACATGGGCTCACTACAAAAGCCTGACTTTTGGGAATTGCCCAACACAAAAGATCATGGCCATGTTAGTTAAACTCCTGAAATACACTTTTCCACTTAATTCTTGCTACTGGAAAACTAAACTAGTGCACTCCATGAAGTACTGCATAACACACAGAGGTAATGCAACTTGAGGGTAACTGTTTCACAGCAACTCCCTGCAGCTTTACCACATAAATTAGCATTTACTAGCATGCAACATTAAAAACAAACCTCAATGCTTCAAAATTGAGATATTACGGAATTTTGCCAGCTAGAATTAATGCATATGTATTACATTTAAGCTTATCTTTTTCTTTCAGTAAAGCAAGAAGTTAGTAACATTTAGTTCTGCACACAACAGGAAGGTGTGGCCAACATTTAAAATTAACTGGTAGTTACACTACTTCCTATTGCTGTTCTGATACATACAAATTTTCCAGTGACAGGAATTAAGTTTACCTTCCTAGCCAAACAAGTCATTAAACACAAGTGCTTCTAGGCAGAGCACACAACCTTCAGTGCAAAACTTAAAATGCAATGCTTCTGCCAAATAACACCTGCAATATTATGCCAATAAATAGTCTCAAGGAGGAAAGTTTACAGTGAAAATTCCTGTGGAGCAGGAATGAAACCCAACAATTTTCTGTAGCAATAGTTAACTTTGAGTTGTGCCAAGTTCTAACTGTCTTTCAGAACTTCTCCTAAATGATATTTATGTAAAGGATCTCCACAAACATATGCAAAATAGTCTGACTGCTCTTTCTGTGCAGCTTTGCCACTTCTAAACATTCAGAGGAAAATGGAACAATTTGAGCCTTTCCAATTGCAGTCACTTTAGTCTATTTTAACCAGCAGAAAGGGATTTTGCTGTTGAGTGACAGAGCTGGGCTACCACTTTAAGTACAAGTGTGTTAGATGTCCATAACCCCTATGGGCAAACCCAGTTTTACAAAAAATTGCATGTGTTATCAACCACAATGAAACATTCCATGTTTAAGGGTTTTAAAGTGGGTATAAAAGTATTCTTTGCTAAGCAGTGAGCTTTGAGTTGTGGGAATAGTTAGCAAGGTAGATCTGCCTTTTAATATTCAAGTGGCACCTATATGCACGTGTTTATCTCTCATCTGTTGGTATACTCTACTAGCAGGTTCCTGAGGTTTGACTACAGCTCAAGCAACAACAGTCACAACTCACCTGAGGACCCACATCACCCCCCAGCTGGCAGAACACCTGCACCCCTGCAGAAAGCCCAAAAGTGTCCAGCAGGGCTGGGCTTTTTCCAGTTCACCGGCCCCTCTCACCTCCCTATGTGTGATAACAACAGGCCTACAAAACCAAGCATCAATCCATTTTCTTGAAAAAAAAATAAAATCAACTGCATCTGTTTCTGAGAAGAGACCCTTTAGTGGCTTGAGCAAAAATATCCATTAACCAAACCCTAAAAATCTAGAATTACAATGACCTTGCACATTTATACCAAGTGACAGACTCCGAGGCACCAACTTACTCTGGTTTCCAGAAAAACCTAGGTATTTCTGAGTTACAGTAAGCCTCTTCCAGAGCAGGGAGAGGACACTGTGGCAAGGGGATCCCTGAGGGGGAGCAGGTCCTGAAGGAAGCACAGGTCCCTGAGGAGTTCTCCATGAACCACACTCTTGCTCCTGTGATACGTCAACAGTATCTAGAGCTGAAATCTACCATTATACCTCAATTAGCACACTACACGATTAAGCCTCGCTTCTAGGAAAGGACAGTCTTAATTCTCTTCCAGAGCACTCTGTCTCCCCTTTAATCTGGAGAGCTGGAATCGTTTCCAGCAGCACTGCTGCCATCACACACCTGCAGCAGCCTTCCAGGGAGCAGAGAGAGGCACAAACTGCGGGCCCAGGGGCTGCCTGCAGTGCTGAAAGGCAGTAATCCTGTGGCCTCCAGTAAAACTGTGCCCACAGGAGAAACATTCCCACAGCTGCTCACCAGCAAACAACACCCTCCCCCTCCCAAAGAGCCTCCTTTTTCTGGGGTTTAACAGCTTCCCCTGGAGCTCAATGCCCAGCGGGAGGGATGGGGGGAAGCAGGCCGGGGATCTCGGCCTAGAGGAGGCTGAGAAGGGAGCTTGCCACAGCGAGAGGCACGCGGGGAAGGGGCTGCCTTGTCACAGGCATCAGCCACAGCAGCATTGTTCACACGGTGACAGGAAGGAAAGAACTAGACTGGACCAGTCCAGACTGGAACAAACCCCTCCTACCATCACCATTATTCACAACCCCCACCTCCCCCCCAGCACCACTGCCTCCCACGTTTATCCAAGGAAGAATAATGGGCAAATGCAGCGTCTTCAGAGACAAAAATCCAGCAGCCGGGGAGGGCAGAAGAAGTAGGGCAGGACTACCCCCCAATCCACTCACACAAGAGACCCAATCACGCATCTGACTAGATGGTAGGCATTTCTACACTGTTTTATTGGCCTTTACACCGTGTTTTCATTCAGGGTGGCTACAACCGACTGGGACTACACAATTGTATCCTGGTTAGTCACCAGAGACTGCTGCAGAGGTCTGAAATGCAGCGCTTCTCCTGCCTACAGGCACAAGGCAGCCGTGCAGGATTTAGTACTGCAGGGGATGCCTTCAGAAAGGCTCAAAAGGTTTAAGCTCACTTTCTTGCCTCTTCACCACAACCAGGTAACCCTCAGCACACACAGGCATCTTCATGGGCTCAGACTGATGACTGGATAAGATCTGCAGCGCTGTCCAGTACTCAGCCATACCAGCATCCTCTTCAGCCACATCACAACCCTGCACTTGCACCATTCCACTTCTGCATGCACGAGCCCGCTTGCGCACCGTGCCTTCAGCTCCCCTACCACCACAACAGACACCTCTACTGATCTCCCACCACTATAATAACTCTGCTGATCTCCTATCAAACGGAACAGCACTGCAGGCAGCATGCACACACTTTGGCTACCTGAACATTCAGGTGCACACACTTTACACACAAGAATTCAGCTGGCAGCTGAAACAGAATCTCTTCTCCATACTTTCCAAAAGCCACTAGTACACCAGTGGCCAAATGGACCAAAATACATTGGCAGAGACAGCCAAGCCAAGAAGGTTGAGCTCAACCAAGAGACCTCCAAAAGGACCAGCGGCACCAAACCTGCTACTGCTACACTAAGGGTCGGACCAAGGGGAAGGGTAAAGGGTGTACCCGTGAAATGACCAGAGAACTACTCCCCGGGCAAAGGGAGGGGACTGCTAACGGGAGGGAAGGCTTCCCCTTCCACATGCCGGGTGACCGCACGGCCCTTCAGCGTGCAGGCAGTCCCGGAAAGCGTCACTTGTGCAATGCCATTACGGCTCGGGCGTTGCTCTGACAGCCGGCGCTGCCGCCCCGCTCCTCGGCGTGGCCCCTGCTGACCATGCCGAGGGGACAGGTGAGGAGGCCTCGTGCAGCTCAGGTGAGGGGAAAAGTGGAGCATGGCAGCGGGAGCCCGGATGGATAATCACGCTCACAGAAGCACAACATGGCCCCTGAGAAGCAGGCAAGGAGACGCCGCGGCCATGCCACCAGCACTTCTGCCTCTGCCCCCGTCAGGCTGCCCGCGCTGAAGCCGGTCACACACGGCTGCCCCCGGGGGCTCGGGGTAGCGCACGGCGTGTGGGTCACACGCGTGAAGGGAGCCTGCAGCACCCGCACCGCAGCCCATACTGCCAGCCCAGGCTGCTGCCACAGGGCATCGGGCAGCCCCTCGCCCTGAGGGATCCAGGTGAGGACGTCCCTCGGCCCCCACTCCCAGGCAGGGGCGCCCTGCGAGAGGCAGCAGCGCCCGGTGGGCGCGGGTCTCCAGCCGCGGGCACTGCCCCAGCTGCGAGGGGGAAGACACTGTACAGCCCCCCTCCGCAGGAATCCGCCATGTTAGGGCGGTCGCCGAGCCCCCGCCGGCTGCGAAGCCGGCGGTCCCGCCGCCCTTCCCCGTCCCGAGGACTGCGGGAGAGAGGTACTGGCGGCACCGCCGCAGCGTTCACCCCGGTGCCCGGCCTCCGCTCCCGCCCCGTCACCGCTCGCACGCAGCGCTGTCCGCCATGTTAGCGCGGCGGCCGTTGACCCTCCGCCCGCCGCCGCCGACACCTCCCGGGCACGGGGGTCCCGCTGCCCGCCAGTTCGGCCCCCGCACTGCGGCCCCGCACCGCCCGGCGCGCCGGGGGACGGGGGGAGCTCCGGCTCTGACTCATTCCGCCGTTCTCCATATGCCGCTGCCGGTGGCAGCCGCTCTCGCCCCACGCCGGCGGGCGGAGAAAGGGCAGCGGGAGGAACTGGCCCCAACCCCAAACCTCCCCGGCAGTCACCGCCACGGTACTGCCCGCCAGCTGCCCCTCCGCCCTTTCCGGGCACCACGACCACTGCTGCCCGTCCGTCCCTGCGCCGCCCCGAGCCCCAGGCCTGGGCAGAGGATAGCCCATAACGCTACCACCCGCCGCCGGTGACCACGGACCCTCCGGCCCGGTTCGGAGCTCGGGGTGGGCGTCGCCACTGCTTCCCTCCCTCACTCCCACCACTACCCCCACGGGCGGCGAGAGCCCCAGGACTCCCGCTCCGGTACTCACGTGAGATAACGGCCCGAAAGATTTGGTAAATCGTCTTCTCTTTTTAGGCGGAATTTTTAAAGAGGGATGTGGGAACCTACAGCAGAAATACAGGCGGCGGCAGCAGCGCCTTCCAGGGCCATAGGCTGCGGGGGCGGCCGGCGGGGAAAGCGCAGCGCAGCGCTGGGACCAGAGGGCACAGGCGAAGAGAGACAGAGCCGGAGCGGGCCGGGGGCTGCGGTAGCGGCGAGCGGAGACGGGAGCGCGGCTGATGAGCTGCGAGCGAGAGAGCGGAGTCACGGAGCAAGAAGAAGGGGCTGTCGCCGGCAGCGCTTTTATAGAGCGGGCGGGGGGGAGGGCGGGACCCGGGCCGTCGTCACCGCACCGGGGGCGGGATCCGCCGCCTTCCCCCGCCGCGGCGGCCGGGGCGCGCTGGGCCGGGGTAGTGAGGCTTCTGTGTGCCCCCGGCGGGGATGGCGTGTCCGCGGCGGGCCGCCCGCCCTGGCTGGCACCGAGAGCGCTGCAGGAGCGGTCAGCTCTTTGGTAGTTCCTGACACAAGCCAGGGCAGGGACACCGTCAGCATTCCCCCGCGATGCCGGGCAGGTGGTTACCATACGTGTCTTCACACGGCATCTGGGATCTGTGCTTCTGTCATGGCTTCCGCTAACTCGAGACCTATTCTGTGTCACTACAGATTTGAGAAGGTGGAAAAAGAACGCAGGGTTCAATGTTCAGCCAGAAGCCTCGTTCACCGAGTTAATAACAGCCTGACAGCTCACCCTGATTCCCTGGGCATTGGTAAGCTGCTCATAATGCTCAGCAGAGGAAACTAATTACACTGCATAGCTGGCAGCCTCAGTCTCCCAGCAATTTCAGGCCTTCAAGAATCCTGTAAGTAAATACATGAATTGAAGCCTTTAGCTGTCCCATAGAATTCACGCAGAGTTTCACTGAAGCTCTGGGACATCTTCAGCACACCTCAAAGCCTTTAGTTCTCTCTCAAGGCCCTTATGAGGGCGCGTTGCTCAGCTGCAAGTAGAAAAGAGCCACCCAGAGATGAGGTGCCTCAGTTAAAAGTCACAAAACTGTTTCATGGTGGAGCTGTGGATGAACCCTTATCTACCAGACTGGCTCTGCTATGTCAATTTTACTAAACCTCACAGAGCTGCTTTTAAAAAAATTCATTCCAACAAGTACAATTTTTTCCAGATACTAAAATATGTAGGGATGCAGTTCACTGAAACCTACCAAAAGATACACTTGTTCCCAAAAGTACTTCTTCCTCTCAGGGCATATTTATGTTCTTTTTAAAAGGTATGTCAGTACAGTTTGCATTTTTTCCCAAAGCAAATTTGGGTTTGTTTAGTTATATAGCAGAGAGAATTTAGAAAGGAGTGAATAGATACACACCTGTCATATCTGAAGTAAAAGAATGGGATTGAGGTTCCACAGCACACAGAGATGGAGTTTGTTTACTCTTTTCATCTGTTACCATGTTCTATTTTGCAAATAATTTTAAATGAGGAGGAAGAGAACTGAGAAATATATGCAATCTCATTATCATGTCTCCTTTTTTGTGATAAAAGCACTAGTAGGTTATAGATGAAGTTAGTTAAAGCAGGAACATTGATTAGAAAGTCAGAAAACCTCTTACGTACACTTGCAACAAACCCTGTATTGAAGACCAAAAATTCAGCTTTACAGTTTACAATGCTGTTTATTCAGGTGTGTTCTGTATTACACCCTTCATCAGTGACTTACTTGTATTTTGAGTTCCCATTCCAGAATGCAAGTGCAGGATGAGGGATCAGATTATATTAAAAAACAAAACAAAACCAACCAACCAACAAACCAACAAAAAAAACCAAACCAAAAAAAGCTATAGAGAGACAGGAAGAGAAATTTGAGCAGAGCTTGGTTATGGTACAGTAATTGTGAATTATTAACAGGCAAAGAAAGGAGGAAGGGATAGAGGGGAGGACAAAGGTTATAGTGATATATACAGAAGAGCAACCCAGAAAGCTGCATTCATTAGAAAGGTAGATTTTTCAAAACACATCTTTGGAAGGGATATAAACTAGGAAAAGGACTTGACTAGTTTGGAGATATTACTATGTATTTTATATATGTTGTTAGAGTCTCCCGTTGGTAATACTCAAAGATATTCCAGTGAGATATGAATGATCTTATTGGCACATGTTACTGCCACATTCATCTTCCCAGGAGAGTTTTTGTTTTGGTAGATAGGGGATGTTTTTAATATTCTTATTGAGAGTAAGAAAACAGACGGACTATTTAAGAGGAGTGCATAGTCACGTAGGACTGGAAAAAGAACTTCAGTTTGATATGCAATTAATTGGGGGATCTGTCAACTATTTTAAAAATGCATGGAGGGAGGGAGGATTTCCTGCTCATGAAGGAAGCAACACTTGAAAACAGAAACATAAACTTCATCCTCTCAAATCTACTGGACAAAGAAGAGTGGCACACTATTAGGGAGAGTACAAGACTGAACTGTGTAGTCACCTTACACAAAATGAGAAAAAATGATGGATGAATGCTTTATACAGTGCTTCTGCTACTACAGATAATATTAATGCAGAACTAGAAAACTGATGCCACAGCTCAATGTATATGTACATATTTTAGCAGTCCTGTTTTGTCTGGAGAGGCAAAATATAAAAAAAAGCATACATAAAATTTCCTTCTGCCTCATTTCTCTGCACTCAGTTTTAATACTTGGATTCCTAACATTGTATGGCTCCATATCCACATTTCATAGGTTAAGTAGAGTAAAAATTTACATTTTCTGCTCCAAAGAGAGAAAGTGAACAAAGCACAAAATGCATCTCCGGCTCTAAGTTTCCCTTATTTCCAACTGTGAGGCACTTCTACCATTTTTGGAGGTTTTTTTGCCTCCACACTATTTTTTGAGTATGGTTCACAGTTGGATGTAGACAAAATCAGGTGTTATCCCTATGACGCAGATAAACCAGAGCAGGAAAGACATCCTTCCCCTCGTCATCTTTTGGAGTGCAAAAAATACTCACTAATGAGGCAACCCAGTGGCCAGGAGCTCCAGATTGGTTTGGACAGATGTCTGAGGGCTGCCCAGCCTGATGACCTTCCCTGCTAATCCCAGGTATTTCCTTCTCTTAAAGATATCTTCCTAAGGGCTCTTTTCTCCTCTGGTTCTCCCATTTCCTCTCCCTCTACTGCCACTCATCAGCAGCAGGGTTGGATTCCACTCCTGCAGTGAGAGAATGAGATTATTTCCTCCTCCATCTCCTCTTCCTCTTCCCCCACTGCTGCCAACTCCTGCAGCGGTCAGTGTTTTTTCTTAAAGCCTCAGGTGCAGGAATTACGTGATTATGCAGGAATTTCATCTTCCACTGAAAATAAAATGTTCCTAGCTACTGCAAACTCAGTGCAACAGAAGACAAATACAAATAATGATCCACCTCCCAAACTAGGGAAAAGGTTGCTTCAATTTCTGAATGCTTGGACTTGAGAGTCTGTTCCCTGTTCCATCTCCTTTCACATGTGGTGTCACTCGGTGTGGTTGACACTGGGTATAGTTAAAAATCTGTTGCCATCCAGCTGGAGCACTCAGCTCTTGGGGTGGGAGGAAAGAATCAGTCCAAAGTGCATTTTTGTCTGAGCTGCTCAGGCCCGTGCAAAGGGAAGAGTTACAAGAAAAAGAAAATGAAGGCTGTGATAACTCTGGATCCCTCACAGCAACAATGACATAGAAACACTAGAACTTCAGTAGTTCCCCTTTTTAGTAAAATAATCTGTATAAATAGGACCTTGTAGAAATAGTACCAATTGATACTTTGATCTTCAGACCTCTTTTGATACTGCATACTTTGGAGCTATTAGTGTTCCAGCCAGCTGACAGAATGCTGATAACAAGTTGGAGGATGATTCATAATTATTAAAAGCTCAGAGGCAATGGGAGGAAAGACATCTCTGCCTTAACTCACAGGGACAGTCACCTTTCACCTATATTTACTGACTGTTTTTCTGAATCAAAACAACTGGGGCAAAAATAGGGTGCCACCTTTCCATTGGTTTCAGAAGAGTGTAATTTCCATGGAGAATAGATACAGAATAGATCTCATACTCAAACCAAGTTGTTTACACAAAGTTAATGGAAACATCAGCTCAAAGGACTACACAGAGACATCACAAGCAATTAAAATTAAATTTGTGTTGTTTTACAAGGTCAAATAAAAAGAGGGAAAAAGGAAGAGAAAAGTCAGTCTCAGTTTAGAAGTATTCAGTGATTTACCATAAGCTGATTGCAGTTCAATGCTAGAGCAATGTCAGCACCAAAAAATATTGACTGGATGGGCAGAAACTGAGAGAAAAGAACCAGCCAGAAACTGAGTATCACATCACATCACATCACATCACATCACATCACATCACATCACATCACATCACATCACATCACATCACTCACTCTCTCACCAGTGGGACTGGGAGAGAATCAGAAGGGTAAAAGCTGGAGAACTCCTGGGTTGAGATAAAGACAGTTTACTTGGTAAAGCAAAAGCCACTCACACAAGTAAAGCAAAACAAGAAAATAATGAATCACTGCTTCCCGGGGGCAGGCAGGTGTTCAGCCATGTCCAGGACAGCAAGGCTCCATCAGATATAACTGTTACTTGGGAAGACAAATGCTGTCACTCCAAATCCTTCCTCTTTCTTCCCCCCACTTTTTTTTACTGAGCATGATGTCATGTAGTCTGGACTGTCCCTTTGGTCAGTTTGAGTCACCTGTTCTGGCTGTGTCTTCTCTCAATCTCCCAGCCTCCCTGCCAGCATGGCAGCATGAAAAGCAGAAAAGCCCTTGGCTCTGTGTAAGCCCTGTTCAGCAATAACAAAAACATCACTATATTTGAAGCCCCGTGTTCAGCAAAAATCCAAATCATAGCCCCACATCAGCCATGGTGAAGAAAACTAACTCTACCCCAGCCAAAACAGCACAATCCAAGCTACTAAATGAGGCCTATTTAAGAGAATATTCAGATATGAGCATTACTTGAGAGTCTAGCCACCTTCATGCCTACTCCACTTTAAGTAGTAAAGGAAACTTGAAAGTTTTAAGTATCTGCAACGTGATATGGACTTTTTACTGTAGGAAATGTGCCCAAGTTGAAATCAGGTTAGAAATTAGGGTTCATCGGGTTCATTTGGTTCATGATGTGATAGATTTTGAGCTATTAATCACACCCATTCCAGTTCCTGTTATCCAGGTGCAATGGATCATCACTAATACCTGAAGGGTCAGCTGAAGACCAAAGGTTATGCCTCTGTGGAATTTATCATTTCTCATTGCAAGTATCTCTGAATTGGAGAAGTGGCATGGAGTTCCCCTGTGCAGATAAACAGGAGGCACTGGTTACCAGAAGAGTGAACAGCAGCAATAAATCAACTTTAAAACACAACAGTCCAAACACTAAAGCAGGATGAAGTGGTCTGTGTACCATGCAAGGAGGTCAAAAGTATGCATATCATGTGCTGTGAGTGATGGTTACTGAATGGGGAGACTCTTCTTATTAACTTTTTTTGGAATGAATACTCTCTCTGTCATCATTGGCAGCATTTGCAAGAAGTTTTTGTTCCCAGATGTTTATTCTCAGCCCTGTACTTCTTGTGTAAGCAGTCTTCCTCAAATGTGATCCTAGCTTTGTGCAATGATTAAGAGGTTTTTTTTCAGGCTGTTTGGCTTCCTAGTTTCAGTGACAGTCACATTTCAGCTTTCTGAACATGCACATGTTTGTCTCATGATTTCTAGTAACAGCATCCCCTGATAGTTTTGCTGAGCTTCCCCAGGCTGCTAGGGCATTTTGTCAAGAGTGAAGACTCACAGTCTTCAAAGGAAAGATTTCCAGCTAACCCCTGGAGAAGCACTTTCTACTTGTCAATGTCTTTCATCACCTTCCTAGCTCTGAGAGGTGGTGATGATCTCCCCCTTGTTATCCAAGAGCAGCAAGAAGGGAAGTGGTCTCTTGAGATTGCACTCCAGTGCCATTGGAGATGCTGCCAAATGTGTGCCTGCATTTTCTCTCTCACTGACAATGTTGTCTCACACATTTTGGGGTTGAGAGAACCACAAGTCAAGGCAGAGGATTTTCCCACTAGCATGAAAGGAGCAGGACTCTTACACAAAACTCTAGCAAACTCCTCTGCTATTTTAAAAGCAAGTAACAACACATTTGAAAAGAAAAATTGACCCATTTAATATAAATCCTGTAATCTTGTTTACTTTGCTTGCATGATTAGAGTTGTTATGTTAGCAGGAGGAAGATGAGCAGCATGTAGCACTATTCACTTCCCTCTGCATTTGAATTTTCTGTGACATATACATTTTTCCCTTAGAAATTGAAGGCTGTTTAAAAAAAAACCTATTTTTTTCTTCCACATAAAAAAAAAAACAGAAAAGCCACAGATTATAGGTTGGCAATAGTGACCAGCATGGAATAGTTACCTCCTTAACACAGTTCAGAGATACAGAAGGATCTGTCACATCTGTGTCACCTGCACACAGGAAAGAACAGGGTGTTGTCATGTCCATGGTCTGGTTGTCAGAGCACTGCAGGTGTGATGCTGCTGATACTCAGGGTCTTCAAACAAGTTGTTTGTCAACATGCTTTTGAGTCCCTTATTGTACTCAACCAAATTTGATCTTCACCTCAAGAATTTGTGTCCATCTCCTACTCTTTCTCTCTAGGGCCTGGGCCTTAACGCTAAGATTTGTAGCTCGCAATTTTGTTTTCCCAGCCTCAGTCTTTTTGTGGTCCTCAAAATCGAGGAAGGAAATCCCTTTTAAATTTTGTTGCCATTAAGATCCCTGATCTTGTTCAGGACTCGAGACATCCTTGGCTCAAGAATGTGGAGCTATGTCCTGGCTCAGATACATTGTTGGAGGTGAAACAGTAGCTGTGGAAATCATAGGAGTACAGGGTACTGTGTCAGTGCTATTCCCCAGCTTTGCTATTTCCAGCCAGGTTTGCAGAAGCAACAGGAAAGTTAGCAAAGCAAGGCAAACAGTGCTGGGTTATTTTTGTTACATTCCGTTTCCTTGCAGCTGGTCAAAGTACTCAGTACCTTCCAAATCTGATCAGATAGAAATGCAAGTGAAAACTGAACTTGAAGTGAGCACCAGACAAGCCTGGAGCACTGTCTTGTGTTTGATGCCATTTGTCCTGCCCTGTTTCAGCAAGAGTGAACAGCCTTTTGTGCACACTCACACCAGAAGATGTAAGTGCAAAGCCAGAAGGTCTCACCTATTTTTAACATCTCCTAAACCCCAGGGCAAGAGCCAAGGAGGATATGGTGCAGGACAATGGGGTCACACCAGCCAGGAAGCCCCAGGACAGTGGGGGCTGTAGCCAGAGCCCCACTGGTGGCTGCAGAGCAGGAAGAGCAGAGGGCAAAGAGCTGCTGAGATGAGCTGAGCTGAGCCTTCAGCCCCAGCCAGTCCTCAGGGGTCCTGGCCCTCTCCCTGCCACGGTGCTGTGCCATGTCTCTGCTGTTTACCTCCCTGCAGAGAGCTCCCAGGCCAAGGAACAGCCCCTGCAAGCTGTGCTGCTGCAAGGAGCAGGGAGACGGTCTGATTTACGGAGATATTACTGGTACCAGTAAGCACACTGCAGTGGCTGCTTCCTGCGTACTTACTCTGCATCTGCTCGTGAAAAATGCCACCTAAACTGGACTTGGGCCACTAGCTTTGCCTGATGCTCTTACAATGAGATTTGTTTCTTTTTATTCGATACAGTTTTCCAAAGGGAAAGATAATTGCTATTCCATCTTGAAACTAAAACAAAAAAAATAGGCAAAGCCACTATCAGCTTTCTTGTCATGTATAATTTTCTTGCATGATTTAGAATTTGTTTCCTCTCTTTTCTCCTGATGGGAAATGTGGGATAGGGACCCAGCACAGCATCTAGGAAGCTGCTGTAGTCCCATGGTTGAGCTGGATCATCAGCTCAGGTGCCATAGGAGCTGGAAGGAGAGATGGCTGCCCCCATGTCATCCACCGTGGGAAAAAATGCCCAAAGCAGTGTGTATTTAAGGTTACCCTCTCCCAGATGGCCTTTTACTCAGAACATCCCAATGTGTTGTTAGTTATGGAGCAGGGCCTTGGGCTTAGGTTTGTTGTGAGAAACCAAAGGCGTGCTTACCATTTTTTTATGACAGCAGCAGAGTTAAAAGGAATGATTATAATAATAACTGCAGAGTGTGTTTCTGAGGTTTTACTACATGTAAACACAATCATAAGTGTAATCAATGTCAATGACTTCCATTTAATTCTCAGACAAAGTTTGCTTTTAAATACCACACCAGATTTGACACAGTCAATGATAAATGGAATGCAATTAGTTCTACTATTTGCTTTGATGATATGCTAAATTATTTCTTACAACAGACCATTTATTATCCAAAGCTAATGGTTATACTCTTGCATATAACAAATCTAATGTATATTAAACCATGGCAAACTGATAAGTTTCAAAATTAGATACTAAAGGCTAGAAAAAAGTGATTCCATGAATGAGTTTCATTTAATAAATCCTTGTCAATGCTCAAGTCATAAAACCTTAAATTGGAAGAGTTTTATATCTATTTCTCATAATTGCACAAATAAAAAATAATTATGCTGTCTCTTAGTGATTTGCAGTCACTTAATGGATATTTAATCTTAAGGAAAATGTCCAAATTTAAATGTTCTTATGGCATTTTTAGCATAATGCATCTTCTAATTGTTAATAAGAAAATTATTACTTTTTCTTTCCTCCAGAAATTTATTATGAGCTTACCGAGATAATTGAAAAATTAACAAAAAGAGTGTAGTACTTCAGAAGACAAAAGTAATTTCCTAATTTTTCACTTTGTGTTGGTTTTGCATGGCCTGGTTTTTGGTAACAGGAGGACCATAGAGATGGCTTCTGTGAGAAGTTACTGGAAGCTTCCACCATGTCCAGCAGAGCCAATCCCTGATGGCTCAGAAGGTGGACATCCTGCTGGCCAAGGCTGGGCCAATGAGAAATGGTGGTAACTCCTCTGTGATATCAGATTTAAGAAGAAATCAAAACAAAGGTGGGAGGTGCAGTTCTAATTCCAGCCAGAGAAGAGGAGGAGGTGAGAACATGTGAGGGAAACAACACGGAGACACTAAGGTCAGTGGAGAAAGAGGGGGAGGAGGTGTTCCAGGTGCCAGAGCTGAGATTCCTCTGCAGGCCATGGTGATAACTATGGTGCAGACCATGGTGAAGCAGCTGTGCCCCTGCAGCCCCTGGGGATCCATGAGGGATGCAGAGATCCATCTGCACCCCCTTGGGATCCATGGGGGATGCAGAGATCCACCCACAGCCCATGGTGATCCATGGGGGATGCAGAGATCCACCCACAGCCCATGGTGATCCATGGGGGATGCAGAGATCCACCCACAGCCTGTGGGGATCCATAGGGGATGCAGAGATCCACCCACAGCCCCTGGGGGAGGTGCCCATGCCAGAGTGGGTGGATGCCTGATGCACTTCTGCCTGTGATCCAATGGGAGACCCAAAGAAATACAGAGGGCCCTTGCTTCCAGGTTGGAGCAGCCTTCCTTGGAGGACTGCACCCCAAGGAAGTGACCAACACCATAGAAATTTTGGGAGGACTGTGTACTTGTGGGAGGCACTCACGTTGAGCAGTTTTGGGAGGACTGGTTTGTGGAGAACTGTCTCTGTGAGAAGGGACCCCATGGCCTCACAGGGGAATAATTTCTCTCCCTGCAGAGTGGAAGAAAACCTCAGGTGATGAACTGATCAAAACCCCCGTGCCCTGTCTCCCTGCATGTAAGTGGGAAGGAGGGAGGCATTGGATGAAGAAAAGGTGTTTTTAAGGGTGTATTTTACTTGTCATTATCCTCCTCTGATTTTGTTAGTAATAAACTCACTCTGTATGCTTGGTGAGCCTGTTTTGCTCTTGGAGTGTTTTCTCCCGGTCTTTAACTCATGAACCCTCTGTTAAATTTTACTCTCCTCTGTCCAGCTGTAGCAGGGGACGGTGAGTGAGCAGCTTTCATGGGTACCTGGCATTTGGCCAATGTCAAACCATGACACACTTATTTCCAAATTTTCTTCTATCTTCAAAAGGAAGGTCTGTCCCATCTTGATTTATATTATTCAAAGTTTCAAAATAAGGCATACCGCAAATTCTGGTCGTTGTTAGAGAAAATACTTCCATAACATAATGGGTTACAGAAATGGACAATTAATTACTATTTCTGTGGTTAACTTAACAACAGCAAGCCAGACCTACATCAGGTTGCTCTGCCCCTTTCACCCTGCACACGCTTATCTGCCCCCTCCCAAACACCTCCAGCTCTCCCTGTTCTTCCTCCCTTCCTTCCACCCACACCTGGCTGCAGCCCCTCCAGGCACATCCCTAAATCTTACACTCTTCTGCCATTCCTCAGAGATTTTTTCTCACTCTAGTACCTTCTCCCATTTTCTGAGCTCCATGTCTTCTTGCTCCTTGTATGCAGGGGTTATTCTTCTCAACAGCTCAATCTCCCTGAAGATGATAGGAAGAGCTGACACTAGGGAAGAAGGGAAACTTAGAAAATATACCAGTGTTTCATGATGAACACTTTAAAAAAATCACAAATATCATACTGGTCTCAGTAAAATCTTAAAAATTAGCAACCATGGATTACCCCTTCTGCCAAGGATTACATAGAAATAAAAAGGGTATCTTGGCATTTTTCCTTAGAAGAAAAAGAAGAGCCCTAGACATTCAAATCATCCTTCCAATTTTGTTGTCCATACAATGTCTTCATAAATCTGTTAATCTTGAATAAAAACAGCTGCAACAGGGAGATTTGACTTGGGAAATTCCACTTGCAGGACCACAGCTAATACACTGCTGTACTTGGTTGCTTTTACTTTAAGGCTCTGCCTCATTATTTTCTCTGTAAACTGTCTGGTCTCTAAATTCTGATCAGATGTATGTTCACATCATCCAAATGACATCCTGTCTCCTGCCAACATTTTGGCTGGGATAACATTTCCCTTGAGGCTCTCCATCTAGATAAATGAGACCTCCACAAATTCTGCATGACTGGCCTAGGGCTGCCTGAAGCTGCAAGCTCTGCTTAACTCTGCCCCTCCACTCCATAGTATGTATTCATCGCCCCTGCATCTTTATTTATCATCTTTATTCATCTTTATCTTAGTAAGATTTATAAAGATTTTTGACAGATGATACATACCTTCTAAACTTTGGTTTTCCAACAGAAATATCAGAAAGTGGAAGAGAGCTGCTTCTTTTTCAGTTTGAGGAAAGCTGCAGGCACCAATAGTAGCAGTCTATCATTGCAGCAAAGGCAATCCATCACACTTGCTATGCCTTCCACTCAGCTCCAGTCAGATACAGCTCTGTGGTTCTAGCACTCCAAAGTCTCTGCATTTCTCCACAGCAGCACTCATCTTTTTCTAGGAAGTCATGTTAAAATGAGCCACCTGCAGAAGGTTTTGTTTTCAGCTTTTTCTTGCAAGTAAAAAGGATTTATTTAGCAAATAGAGTCCTCTTCTTTTGCAGAACAGGCCCTGGGTAAGCACATTCTGCTCATCATTTTCTTCTGCAGCTGAGTGGCTGCTTGCACCGAGATGAGGTATCAGCAGGAGCTCAGTGATCATCTGCTCTGTTTAGCCAAACAGCACTGGCTTGGACCAGCCCCAGCCTACACTGTCTTCTCCCTGGCCAGTCCTTGGCAGGCTGCTGGGGCAAAGGATGTTAGGAGATATGGAGGGAACCTGGGGCTGTGGAGGAGGAGGGAGACAAGGACGGGATGAGGTGAGATAGGATTTCTGCCCATATTGTGGGAAGCAGATGTGGTTAATGCTGCTATCCATGGGGCAAATTGTCTCATCCTACCACACCTTAGATAAGCCTCTGTGGGACAATGACACCACAAAGCCATGCAGTTCATGTTCCATTACCATGCACCAGAGCCCCATAGGGGAGATCTAAATCACACATTCACATGGCATGCTTAATGACCCCATGAGTGAAGTATAAAATAAAGGTGATAATAAAGAGCTGCAGCGAAATCCCTGAGGACACTGATGAGAAAGCAGGCAGCTCTGCTTCCTGCAAGACAGGCACTGATTTCCTCTGATGGCAGACCAAGCTGTCACTGTGGCTGTTTGCTTTAGCAGGGGATGCCAGCTGCATGATACCATTAGCATTCCTCATCAGCCACAGCTTATGTATCTCTGTGCTCACTGTTGGAAAACCAGGTCATTCTCTTGGCTCATCCTCCTCTGATAACTCCTCTTTTCTTTCACTGCTGGGAAGCCGAGGATGGTGTAATTAGTTTTCACTAATGTTCAGCTCTATGTGGAACTGCTTTTGTGCCAAGCCAAAAGTGAAGTTTTCACATAGTTTGCATGCCCTAAGAGGAGGAAAACTGGAGACAAATTTGGGAGGCACCTATTTTCCTTGTATCATAATGCTTCAGCTGATATTTTTCAAAATACCACAGAGAATCCAAATGACATGTTAAACTTCCAGTACTCACTGAACAGAGAATAAATGAGTGTGATTCCAATGAAAATACAAAGTTAAATACTTACCTGTGCCAGATAACAACTGGTACTGCAAGGCTGTCATAGCAAACAATCTGAAATCATGCCCTTAAGTAGAAAAGCTGCCCAAAGTAGTATTTAACTGCTTGGGGTTTGCAGGCAGATCAGAAACCTGATATTCCAAAGAAGCTGCGGGGGAAGATAAAAATGAAAAATTCAACCCAAACCCCAGATAAGAAGTTCATGTTTTCTTAATAATATAGTGGAAGTGATGACTTCTAAACCTGTGAGGAATAAATTTTGAAAGACTTGTATCGGGCATGATATAGAGACATAAAGCAACAAACTTTATTAAAGGATTAGTGATTTTGAGCTGTGGGTTAAATCATAAACATAAATGCCCACAAAGAATTAACTGGCTGGTACAGTGAGGTTTATATACTTGTAGAGTAACTGTATCAGTAATTAAAGCTGCATTAATGTGCTTGACTGGTGCTCTGAAAGTGTCACTGTAATGGCAGTCACAGCACCAACTGAAGCAACTAAGCTGTGAGACAAGGAGCTACTGGCTACAAAGGCTCCTTGTCTGGAATATGCTTGAAGTTTGATATGTTGGTACACTATTAGGAATAACATTATTTAAATAATAGTACATCCCATCTCTCAGTGTTTAGTATCCACTTCAGTAATTGCAAAATCAACCAAATTATAGGCAGTATTTTAGGGGATAAAATATGAGGCAGAAAATGCTTTAGCAGTCATTCATATCCTCCCATCACCAGGGGAGCTCTTTGGAAAGAAGTACACAAAGTTTCAAGCCACTACATTGTATTTTGGGAGGCTGGAAAAGATCAAAGTCACCCTGAAATTACAGTTGGATGTGATGACATAGAAATGTTTAAATTTCTCTTCTTCAATTATTTAGGTTAAGAAGTCCTAAACATGGCATATTAGCTGTCCAGACCTCTGAAAACACAGATGTGTTTCTTCAGTTAGGTGAGAATTTTGTGGGAATACTTGTGCTCCTAAAGCAAAAGAATAATTAAAAAAAATCATATTCGAGCATAGGTGATCCTAGTTGCTCAATTTCAGCACAATAATTTTACAGAAGCTTCAGACACATCAGCTTTATTAAAATAGGATTTCGCCCAGAAGGCCACACATCCCTTAAACTTGTCATAACAACTCCAGATATAATAGAAGGCCAAGGACAAACTATGCAAGATATGTGGTCTTAGTTACAAATACATTTGTCTTATTTTTCAGCTTCATCTCTTGCAAGCAATCAGGTTTCAAATAAATCCTGAAGAAATAACTCATTTTGGTAAGTTCAGTGACCTATTGCCTGTTTCCTGAAGTGGTCAATTTAATAAAAGTTACTTCAGTGTTACCCACAATCAGTACCAATGTGATAATGGACATAATCTCAGTCCTCTATGTTGTGTGAAAACAGTACTTTGGTTCACCACAGGGTAATCACAATTTCATACATATACAAGACCAATACTAAGGACTTAATAGCTACAATGATACACAAAGAATTAATTCAAAGAACCCCTGGAAAGGAATCCTTCCTTGAACTTTTTTCCAGATTTGAGCCTGGAATGTCAATTGTGCTTAAAATGTAATTTGCATCAATGAGCATTTTACCATGACTGGGCTTTTCTTATGCATGGCAAGAAGTGAGATAAAGGAGCTTCTCTGATATTAGGTCCAGATTCTTGTAGTCTACATGCTTTGGTGATATTTAGAATATGGAAATATGGACAGTATAAGTGATGGTCTTTTGTAATGCAGCTGCTGAGATGTTAGGAAGAAACATAAACCTTGAAGTTGCTTCTCATAAATAAAACAGTGCCTCTTTTATTACTGGAGGTGCAGAGTTAAGTACCCTCTAGTTAGATCTTGCAGTAAAAAGAATCACTCTGCTTTAGAAATTAACTCTGCAAATATAAAAGTATGAGCAGCCACAATTTTTAATGTTTTAATACATATCTTCAGGGGAGTGGGAGGAGAGAGATTTCCAGGTTCACAATATATCAGGATAAATGCCCTTCTAAAAACATTGCATAAGATAATGTAATAGTTCTGGTTTGATTCATTTATGACTAAGGATTTTCTTTACAGATGGAGGGACACCTCTTCCTGCTGAGCCCTTGGCCAGCTGCTACTCCTGGCACTTGTGTTCATCCAGCAAACAGGCTCACATCCAGGCTCTAGCAGGGCATTGATCAGTCACTAACACTTAAAGCTGAGTAAGACTTCCATGGCAGGACAAAGTGACAATAGCAGGGGAGGCAGATTGTAAAAATCCTACCAGCCATAGTAACATGCACTGAAGGACAGCTTGAGTTTGCATATTAGCTTCTTTGTTTGTCCTTCTCCAACAGATGATACTTCTATTGCATTGTAAGTGAGCAACATTATTTGGGTTTTTGGGTTTAATTAAAAGATAAAGCTAAGCCCTCTTCTATTCTTATTTCTTGCAGCTAGTGATCTCAAAAGTTTTCACCAAAGAGTTGTGCTAATATCCTTGCAGTCACATATCAAGAAGAGGGAAAAGCAGAAAACACTAGAAACTTAGAATCATACAGTGTTCTGAGCTGGGAGAGACTCAAGATCATTCAATCCAATTCCTGCCAAAGAGCAGACTAAAACATAAACCATGTATCTAAAAACATTGTACAAAGTCTTCTTGCCCACTGTCAGGTCTGGGGCCATGACCACATCCCTGGGGACCTTGTTGCAGTACAGATCTCTGAGCATTCAGCCCAAAAACCATGCAAAGAGACCTTTTGTTGACAGCACTGTCATGGAGAGTGCAAACCTTAGCTGTGGTTGTGCAATTGTGTAGCAAGGGTGCTAGAGGATAGTAATTAGCTGGGTAGGAAAAGAAGGTCTGTGGGACTGAGTTTAGGCCTCAGGCTCTGAACAAGAGCCAGCATGGTGGAGCTGCTCAGAAGCTGGTGGAGACACTGTCATGGTAACACCTGCAGTTGTTGGATCTGGTTCAGAAGGTTTGGCTCTAGCACACGTGGCCCATTAATGTTTATCCAGGGTAATATATTATAAATGAAAAGCAGTTCTGGGGAGGTCCTTTGTGCTGCTGGTGATGAGGAGATTCTTTCCACAGTTTCATCTTTAGTAGGAAGAATGGTTTCTAGATCATTCATGTCTCACAAAAACGTTGCTGAAAGGGTCTGTGATCATCATCAGGATCCTAAAAATGTAGATGTACCATCAAGATCTGTCTACTTTCATGTGCTTTTTCATTAAGAGAATATTCTATATGCAGATCAGATTAATTTACCTCCAGCTTATTGCAGTTACATATCTAAAGCATCACAGCCCTGAATACTATCCACAAGTTGTAGCCTTCTACCCAGTACCACAGTGCCTACACCTCATATATACAGTCAAACTGAGAAGGAAAATTCATGGTCCTTCTTTTCAATAAAACAAAATTATGGGGTCACTTCTCCCTGCCTGAAGACATACTAAAAATAAGAATAACACCTGATGAAAATATTCTGAAAAAGGCAGAGCAACAAATGATCCAGTAAAGTGTCTGGCTCTTTGAGCAGTAATACTACTGAGCAAAGAACTATCTTCTCTTTGTGCATCATAAATCCTGTCTTCAGTTCTTAAGTTGTTCACAAATAATCTTTCAAAGTAGAACATAAAAACAGTTCCTGCCTATCTGTGTTACAGGGATAAGGGCCTCCTACAGGAGCAAGCCTCATTTCTCCACCATCATCATGTTTTACCATAATCTCCTACACTTTGTGGTACTAAATGCCTGGTACTAAAAACAAAGTTTATTTACTGAAAAAAAATTTCTAAAATTACTGAAATTATTTTTAACTGCTACCCCAGAACATTTACATGGCACTTAAGTATAGGTCTAAAACACATGTGGCTAGTACTAAATGTATTTGCATTTCTATATTTGTGTACTTTTAGGAGTGAAAAGCATTTAGACCAGCAGTTAAATGATCCTTTAAGGATGATGTAGACCTTACCAAGCTACTGTGCACAAATTGCTACACACTTTTCCACTTTTCAGGCCCCTTCGAAGTTCCTCAACATTAAAGTCTCTTTAATGTTCATTGATATGACAATCATGGGCAAGCAGGCAGGGCAACGTCACTGACACTGCTCGTTTTCAGAAACCCTGGGACACCTTTGGCTAGGGTGTGTTATAGCACAGATGGTTTCAATCTTTCCTTTTATCTCTTCAACACCAGCATGACAGAGCAAACACTTCCAGGGCGTTGGAGAAGCTGACACACAGAGCAGGACTGATGCTGTGTGTGCTCTTGCAAGCCCCAAATGGCCAGGGAGCTGCAGCCACCTCTGGCCTCCTCCGGTCTCATGTGCTGCACTGAAGCTTACTACAGCTTTCCATCTTAGCTGGGTTCAGAGAAAGGCCAAACTGAATCCCAAACCAAACAAACAAGCCCTAAGTGCCCCTACAAGCTTATCGGCATTGCTGAAGCTTTTCTTTAATTTCTTGTTTGCTTGTTTGTGCGGAGAAAGCTGCAGTCACTTAACAGGCTTGGCATTGTGTGTAACTCTCTGCATCAGCAACTAGGTCAACCAGCAGGGTAAAGCACTGTACAAGTGAGAGGCTCCCTCAGCTCAGCTGATGCCTGCTGATTATATTTTGGGAATTAGCTAGGTAGAAGAGAATGTCCTCCCAGGCATGTGCTACCCTGAAATTTTAGTCCATTTGCACCAGTCATTTGAAACCTCTTCTTGGCCCCAGCTGAAAGGAGTGCTAAGCCCATGGCAGCTAAAGCAAGACAAAAACAGTGGAAAGTTCAGGGGGTCTGTCTTCTTCTTTGCTCTTTTCAGCACTTGTAACTACCCAGTAATTAGTCACAGCACCCAACACTATATAGGGCTTGTGCTGTGTTCAGAGAGTATCAGCTTTCCCAAGTGATGCAGATAACTCTTGGGTAAGATAAAAGTGAGAGGATAAAGACACAGGATATTTTTACCTGGACTATTTTTATTTACCATATGAACATAATTCCTCCCAGTGCCTTAGGCAAAGACAAATAAAGCTGAAAAGATGACAGCTACCCTTACGTCTAGGCAGGCAGAACTCCCCAGCCTGCCAAAGCGTGGGTTTGCTTGCTTCGTCTCTAGTGGAGCTGCCTCTGTTGTAGTGCCATCAGTTTGGAAACACTGCTGCAAGAACATATTTTTGGCCTTCACTCAGAAACTCCTGCCAGCCCTCCACAGAGCCTGGGAGACCTTTTAGGCTGTGAGCTTGCCTTTAAGGGAAAAGTCCTTACAGAATAAATGATTTCTGCATTGCTCTTGTAGCTCAAATATTCAGAAATTCTGTCAATAAAATTAAAAAAAAAAAAAACACAAAAAAACCACACCAACAAACAAAACTGACAGCTCTGCAGAGCTCCACCTGGGACATGCTATTGCTCTACAAGCTAAAGAATTATACTAAGATTACCTCCAAACTCACCCATATGACAAAATTCTCCTTGAATCAGAGTGCCAAATCATTTGTGACTGCACAGCAAATGCAGACGTGAAAAATGGAGGGACATTCTTTTTCTCCTTTTTTAAAATCTAATCTTTTTTCTACTTCTTTTTGAAATCACTTTAATCTTCCATATTATGCAGAATTTGTGAAATCGCAGCCAAGTTATTTACCTACAACCCTGTCTGCCCTTTCTTTTGTGCTGTGCCCAGCCATGTCTATGCACACAATGACAGCACTTCGCCCTATTTCAGGAACAATAGAGTCAGAGGGGCTTAAAGGAGGCTTTGGGGGAGGTCATCAACAACCTTCTGGAGGGGCTGCTTGCACAGGGCTAGCAATGGAGCTTGCCAGGGGACATGGCTGTCCTGCCCAGATGGTGTTGCTGTGCACTGCACCTGGCTCAGCACATCTGCCCTGCCTGTTGAGGTATAGTGGGAAAGGATCTGAGCTGTGGGGAGTAAGCTGGCACCTTCACAACGTGCTCTCAGTATGCAGTAGAAGCAATCTGGAAGACACTTTTAAAAGCCCTCCAAGTGCAGAGGAGTAGCTGCGCAAAAAGTTTGTGCAAAATATTGACCTTCAATTTCACACTCTTAACTTCCTTAACAACAGCTTATTTCCAGGGTGGATAAGCCTGAAGATGGAAAAGTCTGCTTAAGCACAGAAACATGAGTACCAGAAATGCATCAGATAATGACAATACAGAAAATGTGTAGTGTGGATTTCTATTCTCTCTTCTGATACAAGGAGGAATGGAGAGTTGAAGAAACCAAAATGTGACCCATTTAGGAGTGACGTGAAGTCAGGTTCTTTCTCATGAGAGACAGTTCAACTGTGGGACTCCCAGCTGACAGATATCACCAATGGCTAAAACTCTGTAGGAGTTGGTAAGGGCATGAACACCAACACCAGTGTTCAGAGTTGCAACACACTGAAATTTTGAAATCAGTCATAGTTTACCCCAGTCCTCAGCTAAACATGGTTAGGATATTTCTTGCCCCTTCCTCTGCTGAATACTGTCAGGGAAAGAATATAATGCTATGTGAGTCATGTGGCTAATCCAGCAAAACAGCTGGTGTGACATACACATGAATGTTGCATTAAAAACAGCATGACTTTGTAATAGTTAAGAGGCCTCGGTGGCAGTGGCTTCTCTTTTAAGGAGTATCTCACCCATTTGTGTTTTCTATGTCTTGTATAAATTCATTAAGAACTTGAAAATAAAAATGATAGAAATGTAAAATCTGGAAAATTAACTATCTAGTGACTGGATGGGAGGTGGAAGCTGCCAGGAGCCTGTGTGTGCTGCCCTTAAAAATCAGATGCATGGGTTAGATTACAGGTATGTTATGGCCTTGGATATATAAGGCTAGTGCTCAACCATAATTAGCCCTGCACACTTCCTTTCCATAAAGGGACACTTTAAAGAAACCTATTTAAATATATATAACTCTGTAAAAATAGCCTACTTTGAGTACTTAGAAGTCAAATTTAAAATATAATCACACTAGCAGAAATATCCAGCAGTCTGTGCACATCTCCAGCTCAGCAAAGGACATATCAAGTATTAGATCTCCAATACCCTGGGTTCCCTGCAAGCACCAGCTCTTATCAGTTGTCACAGTCTGCATTAATCCTTCAGACTGGCTGTGTGCCATTAAGACCAATGGGATGTGCAAGCTACCAAGGCAAAAGGTCTCTCTGCAAATGTGGGGAGACAGAGGCGGTGTCACAATGCTTGCAACAGGGACTGGAGGAGCATACAGTATTACACTGGTTTTTACCCACTTACTGCATGTTCATTAAAAGAAAAAATCATGGGCTGCGTAGAAAAACTCAAAGGTGGGGATTGTTAGTGGCATCAGAAAATAGCAAATATCAATAAAATGTAATCAGAGGGGGGGTTTTAAAATTACTTATTTTGTAGTTTTTGTAGCTGGCATGCTGCAGATTGTACATTGCTATCACTATTTTGGTGCAGAGCAAGGAAGCACAGAAATGGCACCTACTCTTTCTGCCAGTCAGCCTTTGCTCAGCTGTGTATCCTTCACACAGACACGAGATCTACTTCACCACAGAGACATAAATGGAATCAGAGAATCACAGGATGATTTGGGTTAGAAGGGATGTTAACGATCACCTAGTTTCAACCCTGTGCCATAGGCACAGACCCCTTTCACTCAGCCAGATTGTTCAAAGCCCCATGCAGCCTGGCCTTGGACACTTTCAGGAAGAGGGCATCCACAGCTTCTCTGAGCAACCTGCTCCATCCTGCAGAGCTGCACTGCTCTGCACAGGTCCCACAGCTGTGGCATTTTGTCTGGGCATGCATTAGAGGCAATCCAGGCTTTCCCAAGGCACGTCCTCATGTCCTCATGACCACAGCATACACAGCTCCTACCAATCTACTGTATAAATGTAACTCCAGGTATTAACAGACAATGGCTCCTCAAACCCCAGTGATGCAACTAGAAGATCAGATCAGAATAAACTCCTGCTCCTGGTAGCCTGGAAACCCACAAGCCTCTGGTCCAAAAGATCCCAGGAGTTGTCATTATTAAAGAAGAGGGGTGACAGAAGCTCAAGAGCTACCTCCAAATCATGGCTACCGCATCACAGCAACCATAGTGATCCCCCACTTGCAGGACAGCATTGCCCTGGAGGGCTCGTGGAGGGCAGGAGCAGATCAGTGTGCAAAACGTGAGGAAGAATGAGCATAGAGGAAAAACACACTGAGAAGAAGAAAAGCACATGAGAGTGAAGAAGTCAAGATCAATTAACTTGCTCAAAAAAGAAATAAAACATGCAAAACACCTTTTAAGAAAGAAAAAAAGTAGTTACTATCCCAATAATAGTTATAAACCAAAGCAGTTGCTGAAGTTAGCACAGGGATTTTATTCAGTTGCACAGGAAGGGAAGTGATCCACCAAGCACTTCTGTGAGCAGCATGTGCTCTGCATTGCCACAAGCACTGTCTGCCAAAATATCTCTTTAAATATATATATCTAATGTGAAGAAATAAGGTTTTCCATGAATTTCTGTCCAGCTAGATGACCTTCCCCTCTGTCATAGCCAGAGAAGGCCATTTCTTTCCTTTGGCAATTATGCCCTTCTTAAATACATTTTTACCTGAAACACAAGTAAAATACAGCATTTAGACAGTTGATTTCAAATATAATGATCCCAACTTGAACTGCACCATTTCTGTCCTTTTTGAAGCTCTCCTGTGCTCATTTTCCTTATTGGGAAGTGCATCCTTTCAGCCAGCCTTTGCATGGTAGGAACCAGCAGTCCTATTAGTAAAGGTCCATCCTCAAATACAAATCTAGATTTCTGCTGTTGATGAGAAAAGACAGCCTGGAGAAGGTGGCAATTTCCACAGAAGGTAGCAAATTCCTCCAATTTTCACGGGGCCATTCTGACCATGTGCTCAGGGCTGGAAGTCTGGATTCAATCTTCACTCAAACACTGCTTGAATGAGAGCAAGTCAGATCCCTTTCCAATGCTTCATTCTCCTCATTCATAAAATATATATGAGAGACTTATATTTGAGATTTAAGAGTGAAATTAATATTAAAGAGATATCTTTGCTATTGTAATTTATTATTATTCACACCTTTACATATCCTTTCTCACCTGCAACGTGTTAGGCATTACCTTACATGAAACTTGGAACTGCATCTACCAAATTTGGTTTTTTGCCATCTAGGTTGTGCTTTAGGCAAGAAAAAGTGCCTCTGTATCTTACTGCTGTCTCAAATACATGTAACAAGTGTCAACAGTTCTTCCAGCTATCCCTTTTCTTCTCAATGCATGCCTTATCTTAAGAAGGTGCTGTTTCTCATTGTACTTTCCAAATCCAGGGAATTCAGTGCAAGATTGTGTTATCTTCATTGTTTAATTGAAACACTGTTGATCTCATTACTAATCCATCCAAGCAGAACAAATGTGATTGAAAGGAATTTGACATGGAAGAATCTAGTATGTTATTTAGCTCAGCTCCAGAAAAGCCAGCTAAAAAGAGAGACTTCCAATGTTTTTAGCCCCAGAATAAACAAAAGACAAAAAGATGCAAGGGATGTGATGGAATGAACTGAAAAATGTTTATTGTGTTTCTGCATTCCAGGTGTCAGACAGAATAAAATGTACTGCTTGTTTGAACTTTGGGATACATTTGTAGAATAGACTCAAAATATCCAAAATGCCACTGCTGGTGATCACTTATCCTCATAAATAAGGAGTAAGTGTTACCATAAGCTTCAGTGCCTCCTGTGAGATAATTTCATTTTGGTAAAGAAATGGGGAATATACTCAAAGATCTAAATTTACCAGCAGGTAAATCACCACCCTTTTGGCAAATTAAAAATAAACTGGCAGTGATAAGTGTCACAAAGTCCATGTGGTTGCCTTGGAGGTATGTGTGACAAAATGGGACTCCAGCTCCCAGGAACCTTGAGTGAATTATTAGCTCTGCTGCACGTCTGTGAAGAGCCAGACATACCATCCTTTACAGATTGTGAAAAACAAGGACAGAAGATAAGCTGTTCTAACATTGCCCTCTATCAGAAATTTGAAGTAAAGACAAAACTTACATGATTTATTAATTCTGTATGTAGCAGATGTTACTCTTGTAGTTAGCAAAAGAAACATATAACATCATATAAGCCACAAACACATACATAATTTTATTTATGTGATGACAAGATTCAGAGGAAGTGCTGCACAGATCAGCCTCTTGTTCCCCCACCAGCTCTGTCCTTCAAGTGCTGGCACACTTACAACTACTGAGTAGATTGGGTTAAAGAACTGATTCCACTGAAAAATAACTGAGGGGATGGGAAAAGGCTGTTTTCCAGCCACATGAGTCAATTATGTGGTTGCAGATTGCTCATGCTGGTCAAAAGGGGAGGAAATGTGGGGCAGGACCAGCAGACAAGAACATAGAAGGGAGATGATGACATTATAAGCTGTCTTTGCAATCTGATATCAAGCAGTTCATTATCAAAATATGCCCTAAAACATTTTCTCACATAATGCGGTGATGAGGAAAATATTTGGCCAGGATTATAACCAAAGGAATTAAATGAGGGGAAACAGAGAACTTATGAGAATACAGTGAATTCTCATACTGGTTTTTAAAAAATAATTTTAAAGGAAAGCTGTCCAGGACAGTTTTTTTGCTTTTCAAATTTTGGGATTTTGCTTTTCATGTCAAAACTACTGTGGTGGTAGTGTGTATTATGTCTTCTTTAGTCAGCAACTTCTGTTCCAATGCGTCATCTACAAAGGCACAAGGGACATACATCCTGCTAGGCTGAATGACTGCTTCTAGAGCTGGGTGCCAAGTTATAGCAGTTGGTACTTTATTATCACTCATATCTTCTGAATCTGTCATAAAACATAAATTGCCAACCCATTATTGCTATTACTGATGTGATTATATATGGCTTCCATTTTTCAGAATATACAGCCATATAACTCACTTAATACTACTCTATGATAATGAAATTACCTAAAGGGAATTGTAATTCAGTGTAGGCTCACAGTAGGGTTCAGGCATTTAACTCTAGGGAAGTGATACCTGGCACCACTGGTGTCTCGAGACCTTATTCATGGCTTCTCCCGCAGCTCCTGAAGCATCCATTCTGCTGACAGACCCCTCTGGACTTGGAGATTCCTTCCACTGTACAGATCAGTAACTGTGCACTGCTCTGCTGTGCACCCTGCAAAGTTCTGCTGCCTGAGCCCGGCAGCTGGGCTCTGCTGTAGGTACAGGTGTACTGACAAAGAGGGAACTGCCTGACTTTGGAATATTTGGGAATGGGACTAACATGAGATCTGGATGCAGCAGGTGTGGATGGAAGTGCTGCACAGCCATGGGGCTGAACATGTCCCCAGGTGCTGCACGCTGTACAGGGCTACAGCCTAGGAGCCCCACAAGCAGCCCCCATCAGCTTGTCTCTACACCAGAACTCTCAATGAAGGGCTCTGAAACAGACCCATGGCAATACTGAGCTTCCCTTCCATAAATCAGGTGCTCTCCCAAATCACAGCAGAGTATTTGAGAACTCTGTCCTGTTTGGAATGAGGGAGGCAGGGTCAGTGCTGTCCATGTGGAGTGTGCAACTGGGATCACAAATGCTGTTCATAGCTTCCCTCAGCTGGATTTGGACACGGATTTCAACTCTGTCAGAGTACAGCCTGCCCCACAGCTTCTCAGGCATGATGGTTTAAATCCTTCTGCACCTGTCCTGAATATGCTGCCCACATTGTGGAGAATAATTAAATGTTCGTATGCATAAATACATATAAATGGGGATTTCAATGTAAATTATGGTAATTTAGGAATTTAAAAAATTTGGAAAATTCAGATTTATTATCTGCCTCAAGTACTTGAACTGAAGCTGAAAGTCAGGGATGAAGTTTTAAAACACAGAAGCAGCTAGGAAAGTGACCTTCTGTCTCCAGCACAAAGCTTACCTGATGAAAAATATTTTCTACAGTTTGCAAATGTCTTTTTTCAAAGACTTACATTTCAATCTTAAGGCTTGTGTCTCCCAGGCAACATCAGGAAAGATTGAAGAGCAATGTGCTTTGATAGATATTTTTTATTAAAATGCTTTCAAAAGAGCACCTCCAGGAAAAATAAATAACAAAGTAATGGAATTTTTTTTCTCTGCTTTCTTTGAATAATTTTGGGAAAACAATAGTGTTTTTTATCTCATTCTCATATCAGCCAAACTGATGGAAGCTGTAGGATGGGGCTTTATATTGCAGTTTACCCATGTTACAGAGAACATTATGACCTTACCTAATTGCATTTATTTTTCAGATATTTGAATACTGCACAACATGATACTGGAATATAACTACAGCAATATTATTCTTCCCTATCTTTAGATCTACAGATATTTTTCAGCTTTAAAATCATAACTTTCAATTTTTAGGGCTTTAGTCCTGCAAATTGTATAGAATCCTTATTTTACCACCTTTATTACCAGAATAAAAAAATAATCCCACTGACATATAAATAAAAAAATCATTTAAAATTATGATAATGTTAAATCTGATGATAAAATTCCCATTGTCCTCAGCAAGTCAGTTTGTCGGCTTTTCTAAGTATATCAGAGAAGCCTCAGAGGACACCAAAAAGCAAGGGAAATCTGTCCCATCTCTGATGATCTCTGTTGGATACATCCACATATCAAAGAACACACAGCTCTGCAATAATAATTGGAGGAAATTTGGCTAAAAATCAAATAAATAAATTTAGAACAGGTGAATAATAACCTGGTGAATAAGAACTCAAATAAAATCTGTATTTCCTTCAAAAATGACCAGAGATGTCAAGACCCACCACACTAGAATGGAAAGCTACGTTCACCACGTTCGTTCGTAGCTGTGAGGGAATGTGGAATATCAGTCCCCACTCACAGCTGAGAGGTTTCTGCAGGACAGAGCCCTGGATGCTTCTGGCACTGCCCACAATTGCTCCTTGGCTGAGGCTCCTGCACAGCTGCCCTGGGTTCCCTCCCTGGGGACTCCCCACTGCTGCCTGCTGCAGCACTCGTGCCTGGGGTGATATAAAATCCTGTGGGACCCCCCTAACCCTGAGTAGGGCTACTGTCGTCACCAGGATATTTAAACAGCAGCAGCTGCTTTTACAACCTATCTCACGTGGTCTCATTTTCACTCTAGAGATCTAAAAGTGCAACCACTTCATGCAGCTGGTAAAAGATCAAGTCTAAGGGCAGCCCTGCCCCCATCACTTCTTACTAACTCCCAGGTAAGCTTCCTCAATGCTAAGTAGTTTTATCTCAAATACCTCTGTGCAGCCCAGTGCCCACTCAAGTCAATGTGTTTAGCCTGTGCATATTAAAAGTATTCAACAAAAATTACTCAGATATTCAAAGCTGAATACAGGCCTACACAGAGACCTGACCCAAAGTAATTTTTTACATATATTTTTATTATAGAACAAAACTTCTATACAATGATTTAAAGAGATAATTATTTTTCAAAAATCAAAACAGAAAATAACTGAGATCAAAAAGACACATAGCAGTTCCCTCCTCCATGAATGAAGTTTCAACAAATAGATTTCTCAAGACATAAGAAAAGAAGTATCTATTTTTTTCCAGGCTTCAGAATCTTCATACAAATATCCCTGTCAGGCCAGATGGAGTAATAGTACAGGGAAGTAGTATAAAAATATTATTGAACATATCTGTTTAATCTACCATATATCCACTCCTATTGTAGCAGCTGTGGTTTTAAATGCTACTATTTACAGATTTCTCCGTAACAGCATTTATAATGATGGCACATCTGGCTTGGGTTTCTCACCAATATCTCATGTAATGACCATACTGCAGCTCACCAGTACTGCGCATTTATTCCAAGAGTGATAATATCCTGGTAGTTTGATTTGTGCTAATCACTTTTTCCTTTTTTTTTGTTTTCTAGTGAAGAGTTATAGATTGCCTACAGCCTTGCTTTGTACCTCATTGATATCAGTTAATCAAATGGCAAATACCATTATAAAACCAAGCACATTAGGCAGTGGACATTAGGTAGCAGATCATAGGTCCCTGTCCTCAGAATCCCCTCCTGCAGTTTTACAGGCATGTTAGAAATGCTTGCTGTTCATCTCTTAAAGATTTTTAGAGTATCATTTACTAACCACTCTGTTTATTTATAGAGGTCGATGCCAAGTTTCCATCTGATAGCTTGGAGCTACGGATCACTCAAAAAAATCTTATCTTGTTCCAAAAATAACACAGATAATGTCTTGCATTTGCTGGTTAGTGTTTGCATATAGCATTTATTGCCACATTTTGAGGAAATGCCTTGCAATACTAATGCAAAAATGTGCCTATTGTGAAATTTTATAGGATTTTTCATTGAAAACTGAATAATGCATCTGTTAAGAAATTTTTCTTGCTGCAATTGTTAATTTGGGATTTAAAAATAAGTCTGTCCACTTTTAAGGTAGGCAAGTTTCTATTTTACTGTGTTTGTTTAGGGTAAGCCTTTTTATACTGCTATGAGAAAAGCCTCTCTAACAAAATTGTACCAGTAGGAGCATGCAAGAGCATTTTAAAGGGCTGTGGGCACTCCAGCAATGGGAACATTTTCAGCAGCCTCTGGTGGTTGAAGTACAACATAAATGGCTGAAGGAAAACTGATCTGTCAGACCAGATCTATTTTAACAACATTCACACTTTGACTAAGCAGAGTTTGGAGCTTCTGCATCTTTAAATACTTAAAGGCAGAAGAGCTCAGGACTAGAGGTCTGAAGTTGCTCCCAGAGTCACAAAGCCACATCCTTCACTGGGTTGGAACTGTGTGAAGTCACCTTTGTGATATCTCTGGTCATATTTGTGCCTTCTCTCTGCTGCACAAGCCACCCACAGCTATACAATGGTTCCAACTCTTGCTTATTTGGAAAAAGAAAACAAAAACAACAAAAAACTGAAGAAAAATAGGAACAAACTATTTGTTTCCCTACAACCAGCAAACCAAAACAGTTTGTCTTTTGTGCACAGTTTCTGCTTTCTTCAGATAATGTTGTGAATTACAATGACAGGCATTTTCATACAACTTAACTAGCAATAGAACAATTTACAACCTGCTCTTTTTCACTCAGCATTTCTACTCTAAGCTAAGACAAATGGGGTTAGGTGCCAAAATAAAACAGCAACAGTTTCTTCTCATGTGCATGTTTTTCCACTGTCACCTGCATGCAAGCCTTCTCTTTTCTCAAGCCCTTCACTGCAGACTGACAGCAGTTAAGCATTCCAGCACGTTCCCATAGCTGAGATCTCTAAAGTACACTCTGTTTTCCAGCACTGTGTGTTTTCCCAAAGCTGATCTTTTCCCCTCTACTGGGCATTCGTGAGGACGCATCTCGAGTGCTGTGTCCAGTTCTGGGCCCCTCATTCAGGAAGGGCACTGAGGAGCTGGAGGAGTCCAGGGAAGGGCAGCGGAGCTGGGGAAGGCTCTGGAGCCCAAGCCCTGAGCGGAGCAGCTGATGGGGCTGGGGGTGCTCGGCCTGGAGCAAAGGAGGCTCGGCCGGGACCTGAGCGCTCTGCAGAGCCCTGAGAGGAGCCTGAGCCCAGGGGGGTCGGGCGCTTCTCACAGGTAACAAGCAGTGGAATAAGAGGACAAGGCCTCAGACTGTGCCCGGGGAGGTTTAGGTTGGACATCAGGAGGAACTTCTTCACTGGAGGAATGATTAAACACTGGAATGGATTGTCCATGCCTAGGCAGGTGGTGGAGTCGCCATCCCCGGAGGTGCTTAAAGATAGACTGGATGTGGCACCCAGTGGTAGTTTGGTTTACATGGTAGTATTCAACGTGGTGGATTCGATGATCCTAGAGGTCTTTTCCAGTCTAAATAGTTCCATGACTCTGTGTTTCTGTAATCTGAGGAAAATCTACTGGCCGCAGCAAGAACAAACACACACGCTTTCAAACCCGACCATCCTTCTCTGCCCAAAGGGCAGAATCGTACAAAGCCTCCTTGACACTGGGCCGCCCTGAGCCACATGTAGTTTTACACCAACTCCCTAATCAAGCCCAGATTAATCAGAAGTGGCCTGGGGCAGTCGGTATCCTGAGGTGCCTGTGACGACAGTAGGGTATCCAGGAGAGCAGCCACGCCGCCGGGGCGGGGCTCGAACCCGCGGCCCCAGCGCAGCCGGCAGTCACTGCGCAGCCGGCAGTCACTGCGCAGCCGCGGCACAGCGCCTGCTCCCGCCCCTCGTGCCCGGCGCTGCGGCGGCGTCAGCTGACCGCGGGTCACGTGACCCACCGGCGGGTGAGCGGGCGGCGGCGCCGGGGATGGAGCAGTGACGGTAACGGCGGGGCCGGGCCCGGGGCGGGCGGGGGCAGGGGCAGGCAAGGAGGGAATGATGGAAAGAAGGACGAGTGTCTGGGCTACCCCGAGCGGCTGCGGCAGCGTCCTGGCCTGCCCCGGCGCACGGCCTCCCCCGGCTCCGGGCCGCGCAGGGCCTGGCACGAAGGGCAGCGCCGGCCGGGCCCGGCGGTACCGCGGCTCCCGGGGGCTCTGCTGGGCCTCAGGGCCGCCGGGCCGCCGCTCTGCCGGTGCCGGGGCTGTTTACCTCGGGGAGGCCGAAGGGACAGCGCGGCCCGGGGAGCCCAGGCGGTGCCGGGCTGTGGGAACTGCCATCCAGTCCTGAGATGCGGCCCGGCGGCTCCGTGGGGAGCCAGGGCAGCGCCCCCCGCTCCCGGGCCAGCCCCGGGCCGCTCCGCACAAGCGTGGGCACTCCCCACGGAGCACTGTCCCCCGCTGCCTCGCTGCGGCCGCTTCTGCTTAGGGAACGTGGAGGCCGAGCACCAGACGTGATTTCTGAAAACGAGCTTGAAGTGACACTCTAGGGACTCCGTGCTGGGCCGCATCAGTAAACGGAGGTTTCCTGTTGAGCTGAATAGAAGCAGTTGTCCCCCGCCCCTTGCCCTGGTTTTTGTTTTTATTGAAAAATATAATGCTGTAGCTGAGATTCGGTTTTGACATCCCTGTATGTTTTTCTGGGTGAAGCACTGAAAAAACTTGTTCATAAGTTTTATTTTAGATTGTAGTGTACTGCATGATAGATTTTTCTTTGGAAATGAAGCAGTGTACATTACGAAAAAGTCCTGGTCATAGAGGTACATTGTGTGAATAGGCTACCCCTTCTTACTGCTTATTCTAGGTTTTATTTTGAACACTAGGTATTTCCAGCTTTATCCTGTGGTTCTTTTCTTTAATTTGCTTGGCTTTCATTTTGCAGTCGGTCTCTATGTATTTTTTTTGTCTGACCAGCATTTTTATCTGTTTTTCAAACCATTCTGTAGCACTTCTCCTTTCTTCACTTCTTGTTTAGTATTCTCCCCTGTTCTGGTTTCAAGGCCTCTCATGTAAAAAACATTTAAAACTCTTCTAGCAAGCTTTTTGTTCCCTTGTGTGTATTTGATAATACCTCCATTTTACCTAAAATGTGAAATTATCTTACTTCCCGTGACTGTTAGAGATGGAACACAACTTCGGGAAAACCAACCAGACAAAAAATGGTGAGGGAAAAAGGGAAGTCCAGTGACTTAATGATTCCTGGCAGCTACAACTGTTTCTTCTGGAAATTTTATAAATATTCTGTAGAGTATTGATGTTTGTGGAAAGCATGAGAATGTGACGTTCCCTCTGTCTTCCTGAGTAGGATCTTGGATTTCTGTGTTGTTGCTTTTCTGTCTTTTGCTTGGATATTTGCAAGTCGCTGCTGCCACCACTTAGTTTGCCCAACAACTTTTTCTAGCCCTAGTCCTGTCAAATCCAGACAAAAACAATTTAAAGCTTTAACAAACTTTGAAAGTGTGTGTCAGCAGTAGTGGTGTCTCCCTGAGTAGGTGAAGTTTACTGTAACCTTTCCTGTGCCTTTTATAGGGCCAGAGTTCAGTGGAGTGCAGGGAAATCTCTCTTGTGCCAAGTCTGGCATGCATTAAGGAAGATAATGCATCATAGTAGTCCAAATAAGAGGAAAATTTGTTTTGTTCCAAATCATCAGTAATTAATAGACTCCTGTGGAGACCTGTGATGTGAGATACTGCAGCTGGTGCTAAACAAAGAAGCCCTGTAGAGTAGTGATAACTGATGTTGTGTGTCTGGTCCTGTAAATGTTGTGATTTCTCAGCTACCTGCACCTGCCCTGGCATTGTGTGGCACTGCTGTGCTGGGCTTGGTGGGCAGTGCCAGATGTCACAGAGGGTGTCCTGTCAAGGGCCTCAGGACTGGCTGTCATCATCTCCTGCTGGAAATGATGTCCCTTAAGTCCAAGGGGGATGGATGGCTGCTGTGCTTCATGATAGTGATTTAATGGCTGGTAAACTTCAGCTTTAGGCTTCCTGAGGAGCTGAGCAAAGAATCAGCAATCAGGCCTGTGTCTTACCTGGAATTGCAACACCCTTGAATGAGTTCACAGGGGAAGGACCTGTGTGTGTTGTTTTGGGCTAAGTTTGCTATCACATACTGATTCTAGCAAATACAACATTTGATTTGTTCTCCCTCAAAAAAAATTGAGTGCTGTACTCTGTGCTCATGAAATACAGGTTAGTCTCTAGTCATTTAAAGCTGCTACAGAAGACATTGCAGATATCAAAATTTAGATTCTGTCAAGGTACACTTTGATTTTGTTCTTCATTCTCTTATTAAAAACATCCAGTAACTCTCAACCAGCTGTTTCTGCTTCTTAGTGACAAAAGAACATAAATACTCTTAACTTCCTGAGCTTGTCTGCAAAATAAACACTTTCTTGACTGATGCCAGTATGTGTAATCTTATTGATGGTTTGCAGTTGTAACAGAGATACCGAGACTAGAAAGTGTTATCCTTTTTATTGAAATCTTTAGCTGCCAGGAAAAGCTACTTGAAAGAATAAACTAGAGTTTATTTAAATAATTTTAGGTATTTATTTACTTTAAAACACTGTCCTGATCTGAAAAGTGATTGGACAAGAGATATCAGAGTTGAAATTTGTTCAGTTTTTCTTATTTTTTCTAATGTTTTCAGAAAAAGTTGACTGTTTTACAGACACTGGAATGTCGGAATTCAGGACATCCCTCTGGGTGTCCAGAGTTGTTGGGACCCCTGCCAGGGGGCTCAGAGACCCTGGCACACAGCCCAGAACACCTGTGGGTTTGATTATGACTCATGGAGCAAATTGCCAGCTTTGTATGAAGACCTGAAAGCCACAGAAGTTTAAGTAGTAGTAGTAATAATAAATTATCACTAGGTGAAAAAGTAGATTTTGGGGTTTTTAGAATAGGGGTTTTGGGGACAAGATGGAGGGCCTTGGGTGTATCCAGCCTTTCTTCTTCTTCTTCTCTACCTCCATCTTCTGCTGTGATGTTGGCACTTTTAGATTGGTTTAGAGTAGAAGCTCACTGTCTAACATAGGTGATGGGTATTGGAAAACAATTGTAAACATTGTATACAGGGATAACACCTCCCTGGGGGCTGGCAGAGTGCCTGGGATTGTCCTGCTGGATGGACCTCGGCAGGGCAGGAGAAGGAATTTTATAGATAAGAAACAAAAAATAACTCTGAGACTGAGAGCTGAAGAGCTCCGACTCATTCTTCAAACGTGCAGGCTCAAACAGAGACTTTTCACAGAGACTTTGTGTCTTGGGGCTGCAATAAAACTGCAACCTCCCGAGACTGGAAAAGGTATCCAGCTGTGAAAATATAATGTGGGTCCTGTTTTATTTGATTTCTTTTCAGTTAGATTGTTTACTTGTTATCTTTCTATGAAATTGCAGTTGCTAATGAAAGGTGCTAATGTTGCAAACTCAGCCCACTTTAACATACAGGATGGGCAGTTTAAAAAGATTTTCCAACTGTGTAAATGTGATTTGGAAGATAGGAAAAAATGAATTTGAAACCACATGATACTTCTGGTAAAATCTCTTACGGTGGCTGTAACAGCACTTTAGCAATGTGGAATGAGATGTTTTTCTTCAGGCCAAGCTTTGACTACTGTATTAATAGCAAATATTTTTTCTTCTTTTTCTTGCTTCTCTTCTGCTAGCATCTTGCCTTTATCCTCTGAATCAACAGCCACCGAGATAAAGGCACAAAAATGACAGAGTTTTGGCTGATTTCTGCTCCTGGAGAAAAGACCTGTCAGCAGACATGGGAGAAGCTACACGCAGCAACTACAAAACACAACAACCTTTCCACTAACTCAAAGTTCAATATTCCAGACTTGAAGGTATGGAAACCCTGTGTCATGTCCTAAGAAGTGTGTTTGTTTTGCACCATCTTTGTTTCTCTAGATTAAAACCTGCAGTTGTTTTAGAGAGAGCAGCTGACTTCTCTTGATGTGTATGTGTGGATCTAAGCAATAGTTCAGACAACGGTAATCTTTTTTCTGAACTTCTAAGTTAGTTGTTCACACTATAAGTTTTCAAAATTCAGCAACCTGTGTTCTTTCAGCAAATAAAGCAGTTTTGTTCTGAGGATGGTAGTCTTGATCTCATGATGGTAGCAGTTACTTGGAGAAGAAAAATAGGAACTTGTGATCTGATTATTGAGAATTTCCTTTGACGGTTTTGTTTTGCTTTTTTAAAAAATTATTTTAAGTTTTTTCCCCTTCTGAATTGTCTGCTCCTTTTCTCTGTCTGAGATACAGTGAAAGGTTCAAATTAAAATACAGGAGTTGATCAAAGAGCTGCTCTGCCTTTTCTCTGTCCAGAAGTAGCATTCTTCTGTTAGAGCAGTGGTTTATCTCTGGCTGAGCATTCCAGTGTGACCTGCCAATGTGTTGTGGAAAATGGAAAAAAAACTGTTTGAACTATTCTGTGAGAAGCAAATAGTAACAAAATCTGAAAGTAGTTGTTCTTGGTTTAATACCATCATCAGGATACGGAAAAATTATGAGCCAATGTATTAATTTAGAAAAGGTCTTTCCTGATGCCTGGATGTTTCTTGAACAAGAATTGGAGCTCAGTGAAAGCCCTTCAAGGCTTACAAAATTGAGGAGAAAAATGCCATCAGTCTTGGTCTGTTGAGTGCATCAAGTTCAGGTGGCATAATGCCTTTTTCCTGTCTCTGCTAAGGAATGAGCCCAGGGCACAGAGTGCTTCAGTGTGCCTTTTAACATCTTCAAACTGCCATAACTTGTGTTCACATTTGGACTGTCCTCACTTAGAATAGGGACTAGAACAAATGTCTGTCTCCTCCCAGGATATCCTTGGATATGACTCAGGATGGCTTTCAAACTGTAGGGTGCCTGCAGCATTTAGAGGAGTTATTGCTGAAAACTGTTGGGGCCCATCAGGGTTAGAAGCAATTTCTTTTGCTTCTACTGTGCTTCCTAAAAGGGGCAGAAGCTGAATATACTTTATATACAGTGGGAAATAATCTGGCTTCTGTGGACCTGGTGAGACTGTTAAAGCAGTGAGATCCTTTAGTTAAAACTCATTTAAACAGTGGTTTAGTCTCCACTGAACAGCAGTCTTATTGCTTAAGGACTTGCTTGTCCTGAGGCTTTTAAGTGACTAGTTAAAATGAGCTTCCTTATTCTGCTTGTGGCCCATAAGAACGTGAGGCATGGCAAGTCATTTGTGTGATATTTCTTAAGTAATTCTGCTCCTTTCTGCTTCAGAACTAAACAGAAAAGGACTAATGTGAATTTGAGTGGTCAGGTATACAGAAAGTAGATGCTAGGTTACAAATATGTTAAATGTTAATAACCCTGTAATATTTCAGTGAGAAATGTGTACTCTAGATACATGAGATTAGGGAAGAAGGTATTTTTCTGGAGGAGAAGGGAAGAAAGAGTGAAAGCTTGTAGACAAGCTAGATATTTTATTACCCAAGATGCAAAAAGTCCAGACTCTTGTTGGTCTCACTGCTGCAGTACTCTGGTATTGTCAAAGTTTTTAATGTCCAGGTTGCCTCCAGTGCTGAGATTCCTGAGCAGTGAAATTTCACATTTGATCTAAAGTAGTGAATTAAGTGCTCGAGCAACTGCTTTGTGAAAAATGCAGCCAATTTACAGCATAGACATTGTTTTAACGTGTTTTGGATGGCTGGATTGCAGAACTGAAACTGAGCACCAAACTAGAGAGTTAGATCTGATCCTGTGGTGCTTTGAGGCAGGGGTGATATCTAACAAGTGAAACAGTGTGGCTTTGGTAAATCAAGGTGTCTGAAATCTTAGAGTCCAGCATTTTATGTAGTTCTGGAGAGATACTTGTTGGTAGATGTAGCTTTTACTGTTAGCTGGTTTTCTCTTTCTATGTTTATATACTTCTGCTAATGCATTTTGATCTTTGCTTCTAGGTTGGCACACTGGATGTTTTGGTTGGTTTGTCTGATGAGCTGGCTAAACTGGATGCATTTGTGGAGAGGTAACAGTTCATTTTTACTAGGATGCAGAGTATTAGAATGATGTGATCGTTTGCTGAGTTCTAATAATACACAAGTTATTTTCAGCATTTTTTGTATCACAGTGATCCTCTGCAGGTAGTCAGCAAGCTCAGATTTAAGAAAGCTAAGATGTTGGTTTTCAAGAACAGTATCTGTTCTTGAAAAAAGGAAAATAATCTGAACTACTTTTGGAATAGTGGAACATTTTGCATTCTCTCTTCAATTGTGCTGTGTGGTGCTGGGTCCTGGAGAATTGTTAAAAACTGAGCCTGACAGGTGCAGGGAGTGGTGAGGAAGTGAAGTAAAAGCTTGTAATTCTAGCAGGATTACTGTTTTCACACTTTGAGAAAGTTACCATGTAATTTCCTAATCCATAGAAATACTTAAAAGTATTAATAATAAAATGCAAAACCTATTCATTTTGAAGAAACTAATGACCTTTTGAAAGTGATTTTAAGCAAAAGTAGCAAAATTTCACATAACCAGAACTCATGGAGCTATCTTCTGTTTCAAGGAGAGCAATCTTAAATAGACATTTTAATTAGAAAAGGAAACTATTTGGCCTGGCACATGTGAATAATATTATACATGGCTTTTAAGTTAGGAAGGCAGGTCTTGAGTGTCAGATTGCATTGTCAGGGTTATCCTGTGTTTAGTTTGTATTACTGTTGACTTCTACCTCTCTACCTGTTTCTAGAAAGGGGTTAGAATTTTGGAAGTACAACAGACTTTAAAAAAAATTGCAATATAGTGACTTTACACTTGAAGTCAACACCAACATGAGGGAGCTAGCCTCACCTTGTTGAGATCTGGTGAGTAGCAGCAGTAGAGATTTTAAATAAAGTTGTGGAATACTGAGAAATCGGTCTCCTTCAGCTATTGAGCCAAGCTTGTGCTCTCAGAAAGTTTGGATGTAGAGCAGTCATCGTCCTTGTTTGATCCAGTCACTTTTGAACCAGTCTCAGGCAATTTAAAATGAGTTTTATGAATGGTATTTCTCAAATGGCAGGTTTAGGGCTTTATTGGTTTTTTTTAAATATATTTTTATCTTTTTCTTCCAATTTTCAGTGTTGTAAAGAAGGTGGCCCAATATATGGCTGATGTTCTAGAAGACAGTAAAGATAAAGTTCAGGAGAATCTTCTGGCCAATGGAGGTAAAGTGTTAACCATAATATCCTAATGTGTTCTAAAACTGTAGAAGGGAAGGCAGTGATCCTGAAACTTACTGAGGTGTCAGGAGGCCAAGTGCAGGGGGCTGCTCCTGGGTCAGGGAGCCCTCAGTGTCAGTACAGGTGGGGCATGGATGGATCAAGAGCAGCCCTGCTGAGAAGGACTTGGGGTGCCAGTGTGCATTTTATTTCAGTAAAGAGCTACACTTTTCTCTGAACCAATATTTTATTTTCAGAGCCGTTTAATAGAATTATCACAGCTTGCATTGATGGAAGAGAGGCTAGTATGAGTGGATAAAGGCTTGGACTAGTGTCTTTTGTAGATAGCTGTACAAACCTGTCACTTCAGGGGAGCCACATGGTCATTGCTGCCTTTTTTGCCATCATAACCTTCCCTTCTCCCACCCATTTTTCACACAGAGCAAAAAGTAGTTGCTTTTGTCTGTAGTTCTCCAACCATCCTTGACTTGGTAATAAATGTCATTTACAGTCTACAGAGGTGGTGAAACCAATATCTGGAGGCAGAGGTCATGGATAATTTACAGCTTGTTTATTTTCAAATTTCTTAAGCAACAGGGTACACACATGGGAAGGTCCAGTCTGTTACAGTTCTCTTCTGTTAGAGCAGTTCTACATAGAATATAATACAGTTGTCTTTTTATTGTCAATCTTAACAAAGTTCTTTAAAATTTTAGTTGACTTGGTCACCTATATAACAAGGTTCCAGTGGGATATGGCCAAATACCCAATCAAGCAATCCTTGAAGAATATTTCAGAAATTATTGCAAAGGTAAGGTATCTTGTTTTATAAAACTTCCCTATTTGGAATTGGGATATTTATGCACAAAACTTGCTCTCAAAGAATTTTGTCTGTTTTAGTCAGCAAACAATAGTAGTGAATTTTGTAGCAGCTAGTAACCAAAGAAATACATGGGATGTGGCTAGGATTTGGAGAGTGCCCTCTGAAGGCCATCATGCAGTCTTTGCTGATTTTTGTTTCCTAGGATCACTGAGCTAACAAATAAATAGCCAGGAAATGATATTTACATTTCAGTTTTGCTGTGTTAGCTTATTGTTTGTCTGATGTTCTCAAACCTTGTGGACTTTTAGCAGTGAACCAGGGAACTTATTTACATTCTGAAAGCTGTGGCACTCAGTTGTGAGGGGAGAAATAAGCCTTCATTGTTAGATGTAAAGAAAGCTCATTGAGAGTTTTCATGTGTTTTCCTCATCTTAGGCAAAGTGTTTCGTACATGGAGGGCTTTATTTTTTTACTTGCTTGTGAGCCTCTACAGGGTCCTCAGGAGTGACTGGTTTAGACAGTGAGAGAGTTCTCTGTAGACAATCCTTGCTTTAAGATCTTCCCAGCCTCTTCGGGTTTTTTCCCCTTCCCTGCTTTCTGTTAGCTGCAGACTGGCTCTTGGAACTGCCTGTGTTACTAACTGGAAGTACATAACTTGCAAAAAGGAAGAGACTGTTCTGGGTACTATAGAGACAGTCTTTGGTGGTGGATGTGTAGGGACTATAATGGGGTTGGGATGGTGGTAAGTGCTGGCAGACTTCTGCTTTGCTGTTACTGCAGATTCCTGAAACTATTACATTAATATTTTTGCAGAAATTACAAAATTGTAATATATGCTACAAAGCTGACTGAAAATGCAATTAGTACTTTCATTTTTGAGATTTTCTTTGGGACTATCATTGTATCTTGAATTTATTTCACAAATTACATTTACTAAGTAAATGTAATTTAGTTTTCTTGGAAAACACCTGCAGTGTGGCCTTTTGTTAGAGGATGGCTGTCTTATGGCTCTGAAAATTTGCACATTAAGAATATCTTACAGATATAAAATTAAAATATTAATATCTGACACTAGCACATATTTACTTCTTCAGAAGAAGGTATCAAAGTGAAGCACTGAACTTTTTACAGCAGTTATAGTGCAGCAGTTGTTTTTGCAGAAATTAAATTTGTTGAAAAAGAAACCTAGGACATGAAGAGATATGCTCCTTTTTTGAAAATTATCAAATATTCAGTGCATGTTATTCTGTGTCCCAGAGTCTGCTAGATAAATAATCTGCTTCAACCAAGCTCTAGAACCTGAACTTCAATTGTCTTACATTCTTCACCTACTTTAGGGACCTCATTGACCTGTTGTGTTGGATAGTAAATGTAGACAAACAGGTCTGCTGGAGTTCAGCTTGAGTCATCCTGTTGGGGGTTTCCATTTTGCTTCATGTTTAGCTGTGCTTGTATTCCATAGGAACAGCTTTAGGACATAAATGTGTAATAAATCTGATTTCAAATAGTTTATAAAATATACACTGTGAGCCATAGATGTATGTCCATAAAGTAGAGAAGGAAGATGACTGAAGATGCCTTATGTTCCTGTAGAAATGACCCCAAGGAGATCATATCAAAGGACTTAAAACAGTTTTGTCCCAAGGCAGAAAGAGTCCTGACAGAGATAAAGTCTTCATGTAATCACATGCCAAAGTGAAGATATAGGAAAATTGATAGAGCTACATTAATTAAAATCTGTGAAGCCTCTTGACAGGTTGATGTTAAATAATTTGAAAAGTTTGTCAAATAATGAATTACTACATTTCCTGTATGGTTTTATGTCATCCTCACTCACTCAGGCAGCACATTCTGATGTCTGTCAAAATGAGTAATGGCAATTGCGGTGGGGATTTGTCAGTTGAGAAGAAATTACAGCAGTATCAGAAACATTTAAAATAAAATTATATCTCCTGAAACTATTCATCAGTTTTTTTCAGCTTTCAATTTGCAGAAGTTTTGTGAACCCCAGCATCAATACAGAAGACTTTTGAGATGGCATCTGTGCTGAGAGCTTCACTTAATCGAGTTATTCTTTGGATTTGAAATTAGTGATCAGACCTATGCAAGGAGACAGCCTCAATATTTTTAGTGCCCATGTCCAACCTTTTCAGGAGCCCAGGCATGCATCCAAGTGCAACAGCTCAGCTGTATGGCTGCAAGACACTGGCTAATGACTACCAAAGTGGTTTAAATATCTGGGATTGCTCTGTGTAGAGATAGGCTCACTGTGTTAGACTGGCACTTTCCTTAGCAATATTGTGAGTCTGCCTCCTTTTGCCATGACCTTTGTGAGTTATTCACCAATTCTACTCACAGAAGGAAGTTTGTATTGTTGCCTCATTTGGTAATTTTACAAAAATTTATTTTCAAGAGTTCTGTTGTGGCATTGAGGTTTGTGGTTCTGTATTCTCTAACATTCAGTAGGAAGCAAAGCTGGTGGTTTTTCACAATAAACTTCAGTGCAGCAGTAACAGGTTTTTATCTAAGCAGTCATTTTTTAAAAGACTACTGACTCTACAAATGAGAGCAATTAAGAGTATTGTCATGTAGGAAATGCTGAATGGAACTGGTTTGTAAAGGCAGTGTTTGGTATCAAAGGTTTTTCCGTTTTGTCATTAATAATGCATAGTTATACTGTTATTGAAAGTTTTGATCCTTGGAAAAGGCAAAGGGTTGTCAGTCTGGGGAAGATCTAAAATGCACAAAGGTACTAGCTTAATATTTTCTGATTAATTTTCCTCTTATGTTGTCCTCCAGATGTAAAAAAAGAGGTGCTGGTGTTCTTGTAGTATTAAAAAGTTTTCATGAAGGTATATGCCTTGTGTGACACCTGCTAAAATGTTCTGCATGTTGCTTTGCTAAAGGTTGTATCAGTCAGAGGATTTAAATAGCTTTAAGTACTCATCTGTTTAATTTTGTCATTTTTCAGAATATTTTGTCTAAAGGATTTCTGTATCTGTAAAGGTGCAAGCTGTTAATGTGTTGCTACATGAAATGAACAGAATGTTCGGGCTTTTGAGGACTTCCTGCTACAGACAAGCCAACTTAGGTGTTAACATAAACAAGGTCACTATTTAATTAAATGACCTTGCTTTTAAGAGAGATTTATTTTGTGGAAACAAAATCATATCTGCATCTCCAAGCTGAAGTGTTTTATGCAAACAAAATGTTTTGTCAGTGGTCTAAGTCTATATAAAGGGAGAGTCCCTTGACAGTGTTCAGAAACTTTTCCCTGGGGATTTTTTCATGCTTGTACCTCTTTACTACAGTGAGGAGGCAGTGAAGGAGGCAGTAGGCAGCATTGTAATCCCAGACCAACACTGTGCCATTGCAGTTACCCAACTGTTACTGAGTGTGCTGATTTTAAAACACTTCCTTGTATAGGGTACACACTGATATGAGTATGGTTGGCAGTTTAACTTGTATTAATTAAAGTGCTTCATTTGTTTTGTAGTCTTCCACTTGCTGCCAAGTTATCTAGCTGGGAATGAATAATTTTTGGTAGTCATGCTAATTAAGCCATCCTTCTCAAATCTATCCTCCAGGATTACTTGAGCAGCAGTGGCAAGCTGAACATAAGTTCTATTCTAGTTCTTTAGACATAGCTCCTTTTCTTTTCATTTTTAAGGGAGTAAACCAGATTGACAATGATCTAAAAGCAAGAGCCTCGGCATACAATAATCTCAAAGGGAATCTTCAGAATTTGGAAAGAAAGAATGCGTAAGTTGTATTATTTTTTCTAATGTAGTCCAGGAATGTTATCTAATAATGAAAACTTAAGAAAATGTTTACTCTAAGCTTAATGTACTTTTGAGGTGTTTATCAGTCTTGAAGAGCAGCTGTCATAAAAGAACATTTATTACCAGCTGTCTGGTTGGTGTTAACTTACCTGTGACTGAACAGCAATTAAGAAATCATAAAAACATGTACAAATAGCATAAATTTCTGGAACTTCTGAGAGGAGCTTGCTGTTAGTGGTAACACTGCTACTTAGATGTCTTGTCTAAATAAGCAAGTCTTTCCTTCACACCACCTTAACTGGTTTTCTTCCCTCAGAATTTACCAGCAGAGACAGTTGGGTACAATAGCTGTTGGGTACACACAGATATTAAATTAAACGAGGACTGTGTGTTGTCTTGTCACGTACGTGTGATGATTATCTGTACTGAGGTACAGTAGTTATTCTGTGCAAATGGGGTTGATTAATGTGCCTGAACCCTGCCATTACAGTGGATGGCACAAGCCTGCTGGCTGATTCAGAGCCATGGGTCATGCCAATGACAGTACATGACAAGGTGTTTTAGGAGTGAGACATCAGTTCTGTGCTAAGCCATGCAGTTTGTCAGCTGAACGCCGTTAAACCTATGTGTATTCTTGGTCTTTAATGAATACAAGGAAATACACTGCTTTAAGTTTTTATTGATGTTCTGCATGTGGGTCTGTACTATAACTCTGAGGCTCCATGTGCTAGAATCCACAGTTAATAGTTTTAATGGTTCTTGCCATTTTAAATCACTTCTTAAAAGACAAGTTGGCCCCTTAAGTGTGTGACGTATTTGGAATATGGAAATGACGCACAGCAGTGGAGCTGCTGATAAAAACGTGAGTGGCTTTGGACAGTGAGATATAAAGGGCATATAAGGACATTTTGTTTGCTCTGCTAATAGCAATTATGTAGGTAAAATATATTTTTGAGAATGCTATATTATCAGGCACTGGAAACTGTTATCCAGACAAATTCAGTTCTTAAACTTGTAATTGTTCTGGCTTTGTTTCTCTGCAGGGGAAGCTTGCTAACCAGAAGTCTTGCTGATATTGTAAAGAAAGAGGACTTTGTACTTGATTCAGAATATTTGGTCACATTATTAGTGATTGTGCCGAAGTAAGTTTATTCATCCTAAGAGTAGAATACAATAAGAAATATAAATCAAATAATAGATCTCACAACTCTATAATACTGTCAGAATGACATCTCAATTTGCTTGGGGCTTTCCTGGATGAGCAAACAGAACTGTTAAGATGCTCAGGAGAGATAAGTGAGCGTCTGTGCCTGTGTTCCTTTGTTCACAAAAACTTCTTATAAAGACTGCTGGGTGCTCGTGAATTTCTTGAAGAAACTGGAAATTAGATTTATGTCTCTTATTCAGTGTTTGCTATGAGTAGACATGCTCCAGATGGTGTCCTTATGAAAGTAAGTGCTGAGTAAAAACATGACTTGTTTTACATTAGAAGGCTTAATCATTAAATTATCCTGGTTAGAACTATGCCAACTTCCATCATTTACTGAGTGAACTCTTTACTGCTTTGCTCTGCACGTTTTTAGATTGCCTGAACACTGTTTTTTGGGTTTTTTTTTTACTTAACTAAGTCTGTGCCATTGGAACCCTGCTTATGTCCTGTGAAAGGCTTGCTGGGGGAGCAGACTGTTCTTATTTGAAATGTGTGAACAACAGAAACCTCATGTTTTCCCTTGACCAAGGAAAGTGGTGATACAGATGCCCTCAAAACTGTTGTAAAATGAAAAAATGGCCCTTGACTGGAGCTGCAAGCAGAGAGCTCCTAATTTGTGAAAAGCCCACTGGCTTTCTTTACCACAGGAGCTATTAGAGTCTGTCAGATGTTTTTCCTCTGGTGAAGGAAAACCAATTTTGCAGTGGCTTTAGCAGAAAGCAAGTGGTTAGAATATCTCTGCTGTTATTTTTTCTGTTTTTGCTGTTGAGAGGATGGAACCTCTTCACAAGTAACTACAGAATAACAGGGCTTCCAAAATTCCCAGTCCTTCAGGCAAGTGCAGGACTCTAGGGAACCTGTTTATAATTGTGGAAGAAGTAATGCTCTGCTCAAAAGAGCAGAGTTGCATGAGGAGTTTCTGATTAACTTTGACAGTTAATTCCATTTGGTCCCCTGAGATCTCTACTTAATGATGATTTAATTTCATAGTTCTTTGATTTAAAAAATGTTGCACTTGTAAACTGACATGAAGACTGAAAATATGTTACTTTTGCAATCACTATAGTTTATTTATCAATAATTATAAAAACAGCATGAGGAGAACTGAGTGTTTCTTGAGTCTTGCATATTTCTTAAAACCTGCACCTGAGATTGATGATGTGATGATTAAATGTTGTTACCTTTAAAAAAAAGCCTTGATCCATTAATCTCAGATTAAAAGTCTAACAATAACCTGTGCATTCTCTAGGTTAAATTACAATGACTGGGTTAAGCAGTATGAAACACTAGCAGAGATGGTTGTACCACGTTCCAGCAAGTAAGTTGTGAAATGCTAAATCTCATATTTGCGTGTGCTGTGTTTCAGGAGTGTTCTTCATCTAGAAAGACTTTGAATTTTAAAGATTGGTCAGAAACTTGTCAACATGTCTACCTTATCTGATCAAGTAATTGAGGAAAGATTCAGGTGAACTCTAGAGTTAACAAAGTTATCAAACGTAACTTATGTGAGAAGAGTAAGAGGATTGAAGAGTTAATCTATTCTGGTCAGATATATTCAGCCTCTGGCTGGAGAGTGGTGGAGATAAGCAACAAATGCTGGCTGCTGGCCTGTAAGCTTTAGGTCTGTATTCACAGGACTTGAAACAAGTTATATGAGCTCTGAAAGCTTCCAAAGAATGGAGAACTGGAAGTGTAAATTTGTTGTGTTCAAAGAAAGGCAGCTTGTCTCTTTGGGTCCTTGGTATCAGGCTGCTGCTAGGTGCTGTGGTGGGCAAGATTAAGCCACTTTAACAACCTTGTAACCACTTTGACTGGTAAAGTCCACATGTAGCACAAAGCACCGATTTGTGGTTAATTTTAACTGACAGACTGAGGTTTTGGTCAGGAAAATCTGATGCTACTAGTTCTGAGCCACTTAAAAAATCGGAACTTGCTCTGGATAGCTTCACATTTGGAAGACCTGCTAGTGCTTATTTCATTATTGTGAAACCATGGCCTAGGGCTAGCTTAAGCAAAGGCAACTTGTTAAACTGTTGGATAATGCTTGTATTGAAGACAGTATCACATTGAGGAACAGTCTAAATCTGTTCAAGCTTTTTTTTTTCCTAAGGTAAAACCCCAAAATAAGCAATATTATTTTTAATTATAAAATAGTAAATCTAGGGGTCATCTTTGCAGCCTAAGAAATATTTTGTTTTGCCAACCTGTATATTTTTAATTTGTGTATTTTTCTAATTTACATCCATTTCATTTTTCTTTAAAACACACATTTCTAATAAAACTGTAGTACAAATGTTTCAGTACTAAACCAGCTTCAGCTACCTTTTTTGTTAAATAAGTTTTAATTTGAACAAATATCATATGAAGTGGTTTTGTGTGATGAAGTCTCTGAATGTGAACGGTAAGCTGCCATCATTTATGAAGGGAGCAATTAAGAGCAGTCAGTTACATTCTGTATGAGGTGCTTAATTTGGGAACTAAATCCTGTATAATTATCTACATTTATGTCTTACCTTGTAGCAATAAAGTACAACTTGTGGTACTGTGTGACTGATCTGTGCTGGCTTGAACCTGGTTAATTCTGACACTTGGTTTGTTTTCTTTCTGTGTAGTGTACTCTTTGAGGACCAAGACAGCTACCTTTGTAATGTCACCTTGTTCAGGAAGGCAGTGGATGACTTCAAGCACAAAGCCAGAGAATATAAGTAAGGTTTATTTTGTGTGCATTCTGTCTCTCATGCTTTGAAGGATCTCTAGACAGACACTTTTGATTTTATTCACTTCCAAATGCAGATTTATGGTCCGTGACTTCCAGTACAATGAAGAAGAGATGAAAGCTGATAAAGAAGAAATGAACAGACTGTCAACTGACAAGAAGAAACAGTTTGTAAGTCTTAATAAAGTGGTCATTACAGAAGTGTGAGACATCTAAGACTTGTTATTGCTACATAAAATTTTCATGAAGTTGTGATTCAGAGAAAGCATTGTAGGGATGACATGATATAGGCAGCCTGCCACCCAGCTAATCTACTCTGGGATAATTGAATTTTGTGCAGCACAAGTGCTCCTCACTGCATTGAACCAAGGGCTGGTATCGCAGCTGATAATGTTTGAAGTTTGAAAATGGACAAGTGTTTGAATTGCATAATCAGATATTACTAAAAGGATCTTTAATATAGTTAGATCATGGCAACTGAGATGGGGACCTGAAGGGACAATGGGAAGTCTCATTAAATGTCTCTTTACTTTATATCAAAACACTCTTGAGCAATTATGTCCATAGTGAACTCTGTCTTTATCTTGTCTTTTATTATGGTACAGATATTGAGTAGCTGCTCAAACATGCATAATGGGCTGAGTCTTTTCTGATGTTTGAATAGCTTATTTTTTTTCCCTCTCTATTCTTTCACAGGGGCCTCTGGTTCGGTGGCTGAAAGTTAATTTCAGTGAAGCTTTCATTGCGTGGATTCATGTGAAAGCATTGCGTGTTTTTGTTGAATCTGTTTTAAGGTAATGAGGCAGATTTGAATAGTGATTTTCTTCCTAGACTTGGTAAGAATTTACATCTAGCTTGGGTTTACCAAATTGAAGCAAGTGAATGCTGCTCTTCTGGGAAGGAGGAAGCTAAAAGTAGGGCAGTAAGAATAGCTGGTGGCAATAGCTCTTGTTGCCAGTTGTGAAATATTTGAAGTAGATAATTGTGTATCTTCCCCTTGGATAGTCTTTTCACTATTGCTTTAGGAGTTACAGATACTCTGTAAATAGCAGGGAGACATATTTGCTCATTTTTAGGTTACTTTATGAGCTGCTTGTAACAAGAACTAACTGCATCTTATATTTAAATGGCAAATTTGAATAGTTCAGAATAACAATAGCTTGGCATCATGAAATCCATGCTTTTTCTTTAAGACATGCCTTTTGTAATCTAAATTTTTCAGTTTTAAACCACTCAATATTCTAATTAGAAATTTTATCTGCTTTTTTTTCTTCATACTATCCACAAGTGTTGTTACTAGTCAAGAACAGATGTAGTTGTTCTGCAAAGGAAAGACCTTTATTTTTTATAGTTGAAGATGTTCCTACTGTGGTCAGTAAAGGGCAAGGTGTTTTTAGCCTTTTTGATCAGTTGTCATAAAGGAGAAAAGCAGAGGAGAAAAAGAAAACAAATCACATGAACTTGCATTCTTGCTGCTATGGCCTTATTGTGAAGACAGAACTTGAGTAAAGAGTAAAGAAGAAAGCTGAACCTGACTGAAATGTTGGCAGCAGTTTCCACACTCCTAGAAAGGAAGATTAAGTAGAAACTACATGGTCTACCAAGTGTGATAAGCAAAGTAAATTAATGGAATGTTCAAAATTTAGTCTTTGATCAGGTAACATTGAGAATTATGCTAAATACTCAAGGATTTAAAATTATTTTAAAAATATTTAGGCTTCTGTTTTGTTATTTTAAGCTTGAAGTTCTACTTTTTTGTTGTCTTATGAACTGTAGACACAGAATGGTTTTGCAAAAATGGAAATTAGCAGAATTTCCTCTTCAGCAATAGGATTCTTTCTCAAAAAAAAATCTGCTTTGAATTATGAAGGAAGGTTTATTTCAGCATTTCCATGGTTTTCTACTTGACTTCCTCAGGTACGGTTTGCCAGTTAACTTCCAGGCAATGCTGCTTCAGCCTAATAAGAAAACAATGAAGAAACTGAGGGAAGTTCTGTATGACTTGTACAAACACCTTGACAGCAGTGCAGCAGCTATCATTGATGTAAGTACTATTTAACTGCTGCTAGTGTGTTTAAACAAAGTCTTTTGGCATCATTAAAAAGCTGTACCTCTCCATATTCTTCATTTTCTCACAGTACAGAGAATTTTGTCTCCATAAAAAAATGCTGCCTCTGTTTTACACTTTATGCAGGCAGATGGTGTTTAAAGTTGCATCCAATATATTTGAAGAGCTGTCTGGTTTAAAAGTCACATGTAATTTCTTCTTACTGCATTCTTTCCTACTGCTGATGGAAAGATACAGACTGCAAGTTAGCACAGTAGTCCTCTGCTGTAGAAGGCTGAATCATTGTCAAAATGGAATCTGCCTTTCCATCTGTAGAGGTCTCATTTTCATGTGTAAAAACTGGTTTGTTGGGAGGCTTATTCTGCTAATTGGCTTTTTATTGAAAATCAGTGATGTTCGTAGTTAAAGGGTAACTGAAGATACCATGAGTTTAGCTGAATTAAAAAAGATTCTTAACATTATATTGAATGTAATGTATTTCCAGGCCTTTTTGTGGAAAGAGGATGTGAGACAATTTAGGTGAAAATGAAAGATGCTGAACTTATATAATGCCTTGGATCATTCAGCACCCTATAGCATTCTCATCAGAAACTGGCAGTGTTTAGATGTAGTAGTGATGATGTGTTTACTATAGCAATGGATGTGAATTATTGGTACAGAACTACTTAGACTTCGAAAAAGCACTTTGTACTTAATTTTGAAAAATACTGTTAGTCATTTGTCAAGGTTCTAACTTTACCTGTTACTTAAACAGTCACTTGAATGTGAAAATTTAACCTTGAAATCTTACCTGGCCTATTTGCTTCTAAAACATATTAATATTTCAGCTACTTCTTAATAGCAGTTTGAATTGTAAGAGTATAACTGGTTTCAAAATTTATTTGCAGGCAACTATGGATATTCCAGGTTTAAACCTCAGCCAACAGGAGTACTACCCATATGTGTACTACAAGATCGATTGTAATTTGCTGGAATTCAAGTAAAAGTTCCCTAACATGACAATCTTCTCAGTGTTGGTGTAAACAAACAGAAGTGAGGTTGAAGTATAATAATACTTTTAACATTCTACTAATCATATGCTTGCTTCTTATGTTAGGTGAATTGAACACACTGTGGTCCATCTCTAGACATTTTCTTTTTAAAGAGCGGTGTAGGTAACCAGCTTTTAATCGACTATGTCTGTAAATGTATATTGAGAGAATTGAAGTATTTATAAACAGAGTGATTTATTTAAGGAAAAGCTTATCCCTCTTTCCTATGGTGGTCTGTGTTAATTCCATTTACTGTTGTTTATAAAAAAAACTTGTTTACAGAAGACTAGTGTAAATGTTCATGGCCATTTTGTTCATTTGATTTAGTAGATACAACTGTGTTAACGTTGTTGAACTGTGATGTAAAGTATGTAAAATTGGTATGAAATCGTGCTTTCTGAATGGTTTAAAATTACAATTGATGCACTGTAAACACAGGGAAAATAAACATACCTGTGCAAATGTGTCACTTTCTTCTACCACATAAAATTGCAGATACTTGTGTCTAAACTGAAGCAATATGTTAAGTCTTTAATAGTGCTGCATCCTGCACGCACTGGTACAGAAATAGAATTGGCTTCAGCACAAGTACTTGTAGGAGATGCAGGAACTAATTTTGCTTTGTGCAGAAAGGCTTGAGTATGTTGTTTGGCCACCACACATATGTATGAATGCTTTTCATGTTTATGTCTTTGTGACTAAAGAAAAGATCTGAGACAATTACTGGGAAGATGACAGCAAGCTGGGATAATAACAAGCTAGGCTGAGCTGGGATTTTGATAATTCTTCTTTCTTTTCAGTCAGTTGAAGCTTGAGACAATTTTATTGCTTTGCATACTGTGCTATTAGATGCTCACTTTTTTTTTTTTTTGCAATATCTGTTCTCCATACAGGGAATATGATGGCTTCCCTCTCATGAGGGTAGAGAGGAGTTGTTTATTTCAGTACCAGCTATTACTAGTATTCTGCCTGTCTGAGTAGCTAAATATGCAGTAAAAGCTGCAGTATTGTTTAAAAGTGACTTGAATCGAGTGAGACTGGAGGAGTTCTGATTTATCAAAATTAGTATTTGAAGTACTGTAACCACTGTATTCTTTTCTCATTTAGTCCCTAACTGAAAATATCAGAGCTCCAAGAACTAGAGAGCTTTCAGCTGTGGGATCTCTAATCATAACCCAACAGCACCTTGGAGGGATTGGCTAACTTTGTAAACCTACATCGATATCTCTAATTATTAAAAGGGAAGTCTGGGTTTTGAGTGCAAGAGTTGCATCTAGCTACTGATTTTGACAGGGTTTGACATCTATGAAAATACTTGCTGTGTAAATTTATGTTTGCTTTTCTTCCTGTTTTTATAGACAAAAAGAGAAATAGTGAGATCAGGTGTCCTGTTGTGGTCACATTTCTGCTTCTCCCACTTCTCAGTTCCTTACAGAAGATAACAGCTGTTAGTCTATTGTCCAGGTTGTTAAAAGTGTGCCCAAGTGGAAGAGGTTTTCCCTTTTATCACCCAGCTCTGCCTCTTCCACTGACTTTTGTTACTGCTGCTCACAAAGGTTGTCATCTTGGTTCTGAGCCCACTATAACATGCACACACTGCTTAAAGGTAAAGGGGTTTTTTTGTCCTGCCTCTCTAATCACAGGAGAAATCAGGCTGAACTGTTGTCTCTGTTCTTCACCTTAATTCTCTTTTGATTTTGTTTTCAAAGCTGTTCTACAAACAAGTGCAGGTAAGGGCTTAGGTTTCCAGTAAGTGCTGTATGAAATGCTTTGCTGTGTATTTCACCCTGCTCAAGATACTGGTGCTTGCTCAATCAGCCTTAGATACTTCTGAAGTGAATGGAGGCAAAGGACACCACCATCCAAAGTGAGGGAAGCAGTCAATATGCTGAAAAATAGAGATGTGGAAATGCTGGAGAAATGGGCTGACAGGCCCTGCAGGGACTGCAGCCAAGAGAATTGCCAAGTCCAGTGCTGGGGATGAATAACTCTTATGCCCCAGTGTGGGCTGGGTGTGGACTAGGCAGGAAGCAACACTGCAGAGAAGGAGCTGGGATTGCTCATGGAAACTAGTTGTGCTTGTGGCCAGCCTTCTCCTGGGATGGCTGCTAGCTAGAGGGTCGCCATCCTTCCCCGGTATTTGGCACTTGTAAAGTCCTGTCTGGGCTCTATAACGCAAGAAAATGGAGCACCATGATGGAGAAAGTCCAGTGGAAGCTACCCAAGCTTGTCAGGGAGGTGGAGCATGAGACACTGACAGGGAGAATCGTGTCTCTCCATGCTGGGGAAGAGATGGGAAAAGCAAAGAGCAGATTTCACTGATATTTCCAGCTGCCTGAACTGATGATACAAAGAAGATGGAGCCTTCTGATGTGCCTGAGCACTTCTCAGAGGTACATGGCAATAAGGAGAGGCAAAGGATGCAAGTTTGAATGTGGGAAATGCTCACTGGAGGCTGTGGTGGGTTGACCTTGGCTGGTGGCCAGTTACCTACCAGCTGCTCTCTCATTACTCCTGCTTGATGGGACAGGGGAGAAAACAGGGTGCTAAGGCTCCTGAGTTGAGATAAAGATCAGTTACTGTCACAGGTACAACAGGGAGGCTTTGGCAAGATAGGAGGGTTGGAGTTGCAGGAGTTTATTGCCAGTTCATGAAGATTTGGTTTATGAGAAGCAGGCAAAAAGTGACACACCTTATCCCTTTTGTTTTTCCTGAGGCTCAGCTTAACTCCTTTACTTCTAACCTCTGTCTTTCTGTCCAGCAGCTTAGAGAGATCTTAATAATTCCTTTCTGCTTTATCTTCCCCCTCACACGTTTGCCCTGCTCCAGCATGGCTCCTTCCACAGGCTGCAGTCCAGAGTAAGCATAGTCTAGCACAGATCCTCTGTGAGTCACATTTCCTTCAGGGCTTGTTCCTCTGGTCTGATTTGGGTCCTCCAGAAGCTGCAGTGTGGATATGTGCTCTGGCACACACCTCTAATTAGGCTGCAGGACAGTTCCTGCTCCACTGTGGTCCCTTCTGTGGGCTACAGGGAAATAAATAACCTCCAGTGCATTTCCTTTCAGTGATGTATCTAGTCTGGCATTACTTGTGGCTGAGTAGACTCAAAATTGCTGTTTAAAACAAGGGAAAATTAAATATTTTCCCTTGCAGAGTATTAAATATTAGTAACCAGCCTGGAATAGCTGATGTCTGGATATTGTTGGGCCTTTCTAGTGATGAAGTGAGATGCTTTGGATACAGGAGCTGGGAGGCAGTTAGATTAGTTAGTCAGTCTGTTAGATTTGATTTATAGGGAAAAGTTAGAACCAGACCCACATAATTGTATAGTTTATTGTATTTCTGTGGTTCTTCAAAGATTCCTGGCAACTGAAACAAAGTTAAAGCTGTATAGAAATGGAAATTTTTCATTTTGTTTCCAAAAAGCATGGCAAGTGATTAGGTTAGAGAATAATTTGTGGAAGAAATGAAAAACATAGTACACTCTGGAATGTGAGGAGTATGGGAATGTTATTTTTCTTATAATTAAGTAACAACAGATGATTTATGTCTTAATAGGAAAAGCAGACATAACTGGATTGTTACAATTTACAGTCTGTAGTCAAAGTCTGAGAAGGGGAGATAGCTGCTGCACAGGAGAAGTATCTACAATAGCAATACACTAGTCTTTTAGTAAATTTAACATAGATCTTGAAATGCTGATGGATGCCATTTGAAAGCTCACAGATAAAACTTAGTAATGAAATTGTGTGACAAAGCAATACCTGCAGTGAGTTCTGGGATCACCAGGACTGGGAAGAAGAATGAGCAGGGAACTGGGGAGAGGCAGTAGGAATGTGCAGCCAGGAGCTTATAGGAGGGGCAGTTAAGCAGACCCAGTAATTCCTTACTGAACAGGAAAGGGTATGAGGGAGCATCTCAATAGCTGAGGTCAGAGCAGGAGAGGATTTCAGTGAACTTTAAGGAAAATGAACCACGACAAACCTGTTGGAAGAAAATAAGCATCTCTCTGTCTTGAAGAAGGCCAAGAGGAGGATGGGGGGAACTATTAACCCAGATTTACTGCTGAGGTCTGGGCAGCTTGGCCTTGATCTCTGGGAAGGATGAAGGTGCAAACTGTGCCAAGGACAGGAAGGTGATTAAGGGTAGTCAGCCTGGATTTGTGCCTTACTGACCTGATGGACTTCTGCAGTGAGATGATTGGATCAGTGCATGAGAGCAGAGCAGTAGCTGTTTGTGTATCTTGGCCCTTGATGCTGTCTCCTGTAGCATCATTGGCAATCTGATGGACTACAGACTAGGTAAATGCATGGTGAGGTGGACTGAGAAGCAGGTGAATTTGTGGGGCCAAAGGTTTGTAATCAGTGACACAAAGTCCATGCAGAAGCCACCAGCTACTTCTGGTATATCCCAGGGTTCAATACTGGGGCCGGTATTTTTAAACATTTTTATTAGTGACCTGGATGATGGGACAGTGCACCTTCACCAAGTTGGCTGGTGACACAAAACTGGGAGGAGAGGCTCATATGCCAAATGGTCCCTGTTCAGAGGCACTCAGTACACTGCAGAAGTTGGAGCATGGGACCTTTGGGAAGTTCAACAGAGGGAAATGTCAAGTCCCGCATCTGAGGAGAATGCCACCTTGGCCACATACCAGTACACACTGGTAGCCAACTGGCCAGGAAGCATTCTTGCAGAAGAAGGACCCAGGGCTCCATTTGTGAAAGCTGAGTATGATGCAGCAATGGAGAAGGCCAGCAGCACACCTTTGGAAGAGGAGGGTGGTTCATTCCCTTCACCTCAGCACTAAGGAGACACCACAGCTTGGCAGTGGCTGAGGTTGGCAGGCACCACTGAGGACCATCATCGAGTCCTCCCTCCTGAAGCAAGGTCAGGAGAACAGATGGCTCAGTACTGTGTCCAGTGAGGGGTTGAAAATCTCCAAGACTGGATACTCCACAGCCCTCTCAGTGCAATCTTCCCTGGGGTTCAAACATCCAGCTAGTAAACCTGTGTTCTGTTTAGGCAGGATAAGATGCATCTCTGTGCCCATTGTCTCTCTTTGGGCACCACTGAGAAGTCAGGCTCCCTCCTTACACCCTCCCATCAATATGAATAAACATTGATAAGGTGCTCTTGAGATGAATTCTTTTCTTGAGCAGAGGGTACTGGAGGCCTCTGCAGTGTTCAAGCACTTGTTTTCTGGGGCTGTTTCTATTGTAAGGAATATAGCTCTTGGATGTAGCAATGCACAGTGACCAGCAGATGTGGGATCTTTTTTTTAGTTTCTTTTTAATATATAATAGTCTGAAATGCTTAGCATTTAAACCTCTATATTAATTCAGGTTTCATAAAGCACCTGAATTGGAAGCTTTCTGAACGATAAATGTATCTATGATCTGCTGAACTTTTAGATATAGTTCAGGCAGTGTCTGGTTTCTCAGAAGTGTTTAGAAAGTAACTTCTTCCTAGATATCTTTGTACTTCAATTGTGGTTTTCTGGCAGAATTCCCACTGTAGAAGGGATGTTTGAATTGTGCTCCATGTCAACAATTGCAGTGTTTGTCTTCCACCCAACCAGGACTGGATTCTTAGAGTGAAAGACTCCAGTATTTGCCAGCAGTTTAGTGTTTGTTTCCAGGCAGACAGTGTGTAGTTTATCTTCTACTGACTTAAATATCTTTAAGAGCACAATTGGTGAGATGAGTCAGAAGCAAATGGTATCACACTTCACTTCATGGGGATAGGATCCCTGCCTGGGATCATTTAATGTTGCTTCAATATAAACAAATGAACTCTGTCACTCTGTACCGTGGCATTGATGGCAAGAATCGTGGATACACTAAATCATGAATATTTCCTCTTGCAGAGGTCTGGGGTTTCTGTTTCACCAAGAAGCTTACATTTTGTAGGCTCTGGGGAAATACAAGTGTAATATTTATATTCCTGCAGCTTCACTGAGTGGAATGTGGTTTTCCTGAGGTTCTTTGAAGTCTGTGAGTGGGTTGTTGCAATGCTGTATTTCCCTGAGACGCTGGGTGGGATGGTGGTGGTGAGACCTGGGAAGCTGTGGCCGTGTGGACACTTCTGGACAGTCCTACATTGGACAGAGCCAATGAGAGAACTACAGGGGAAGCTACTTTGGGCAAAAGGAGGTGGTGGAGAGCCAGCCTTGAGCAGATGACAACACTGTCATGCTAAAGAGTTACGAAGAGCAGTGTGTGTGCCCACCATCGTAGGACTGATTGCTTGGTTTTGGCCTCACTATCACTTTTCTGGAAATGAAATGGGTTTAGCTTTTGTCCTCTGCAGGCTCATCAAGGATCTCTCGTGTCGGGGTGCGTGCTGTCACATGTCCTTGACGAGTTGCTTTGGTTGCATCATCTGCAGAGGTGAAATCTGTATTTTCCACCTCTAGAGAGCAACCTCGAGCTGCTCTCAAATAACTGCCGGGGTAAAGCTCCCACGGAGCCTTTGCTGAATGATGTGAGTTTGAACTGAAATGTTTGGTCTTTGAATGGTCTCGTGGTCTCATAGTACCAAGGAAGTTTTTAATATTCTCCATAATTACTGTGTTTTGCTTCCCTGTACTCGCTAAAGATTCGTGGTGCTAAGCACATATCCAGCTTCTCTCTGAAGACCCTGAAGCAATTGGCATGTCCCAATGGTGGAAGAGAATTCTGGTGGACTCAGAATTGCTACTTAAAATGGTATATGTCTAATTTAAGGTACATTATAAGATTTCAATATTTTAAAAGTAGGTTCTTTGGCTACACTGTTTACTAGTACTGCTTATTTTACCAAATATTAAATGAAGGAATTTGAGGGATCACATGTACTTTCCATCAAAGCAAAAGTCTTCAGCTTCCAACCTTCTGTACTGTCTCCTTTTGCAATGTTCAACCCTGCTCCACACCCATGGCAACAGGAGAGATCCTGCAGGTGAAGGCTGTAGGACTTTGATACAGGCCTTTAAATATTTTTAAATAGATTTGTGAGTTTTTTGATGTGTGAAAATATTCCTGTAGTCCCTAAGCTACTAAGTTTTATTTCCACAACAAACTTAGATTTTTAAAATCAATTACTCAAAATGGAGGACTTTGATAACTTCTAGTAGAGCCTGGCCTTTTCCTTTCAGACTCTTCAGGAGGAATCCCTGCTCTCTGGGGACATGTGGAAATCATGGCACACAGTTACTTTCTCTGGCACCTGTTTGTTTTGCCTTGTGTGAGCAACAGCATCAGTCCAAAGCAGATCTGCCAGCTGGTGCAGCTGAACCCCACCTGTTTCCCCATGTCCTGGTTACCTCCTTTGGCTAAGAGAAAACAGAAAGCTGTTTTCACCTGTAAACACGATGGAGAAAGCAGCTGTAAGAAGTGTCACTCTGGCTTGCATGGGACAATCTCACGTGGTAAGACCCTGCTTTCCCACAGCAGAGCAGCCAGGAGCAGGGCCTCAGCCCTGCTGGCTTCCCAGTCCTGTTCTGCTCTCTCACATCACCTTGGTTACATTACTCTGTCACAGGTCCTTGCACGTTCCTTACTGAATCTCTTAATTCTCTGTCCTCCTGCAACTGCAAATTTTCCATTTTCCCCTTTTTCCCACTTCTTAACACTCTTCTACTACTCCCTTTTCTTATTCCTCTTGTATTTATAAACTGCCACACTACCAGAGGCTGCATTTTTGAATGTTTTCATGTAGCTAAGTGATATTTTTTCTCTCTTCTCAACAGCCTGGTTTTCTTAGAAGTGTTTAGTACCTGCAGTTCCCACTTAGCTGCCCTAAATTCAGATGCATTTTTGTCTTTATCTCCCATAGCTAAATAACAGTTTACCTTGCCACATTCACCCTTGTGAAAGCTTGTAGTCATTACTAAAACTGTTTTCTTGGACAATACTGTTTCAGAAGTGGTTATATTTCACAATGTATTCACAATTGACTGTGTTGTGTGTTGTTACAAGAGACCTGCAACCTGCTCATAAGGGTTTTTCCAACCTGGACCAGGCTCTGGAGCCTGTGACTTGAATCCCATCATGCTGCAGCCATCACCAATGCCCCAAAGTATTGTGAAGCAAAGGAAAGGCTGATTATTTGGTCAATCTGCTCATTATGCTCCACTGATTAAGAGTCTGAAAATACTAAATTACATAGGGATTTTCAGCTACTAATGCTACAGCAACTAATCAAGATTAAAAGACACTGTTTTCACCAGCTATTGGAGTCAAACTATCCATAAAAATTCCACTTACCCGTTGTGAAACTGTGGATCAGTTAGCTATGTCAGTGTTCTTTCAACTTAATTCAGAGTTAAACAGGTGCCAGAAGAACCCCAAGAAAACCAGCATTGTGAGCTTAGATGGATGCAATAGGAAATAGACAGCAGGTGCAGCCTGAGAGAGTTCATCCCCGGGTGACAGGGCTGTACTGCTCTGGGGCTGTGTGGGAGAGGTGGCAGTGCCACTGTGGCACCATGGAGGCTTTGCTAGCCTGGCACTGATACTCTGGGCATGCAGATGGCTTAGAAGGGCTCAGCACCTTTAGAGACACTGTAAGGAAAATTTAAATGTACTTTTTCGGACCATGATGAGTAATCTGTGCACAGAGAGGAATGTCTGCCATGCAGAGCCCAGCCTGTAGGAATTTCTTGCTGTCATTTGCTCTAAACTAATAAGAATCTTTGGCTTCCTCCTTCTCCCAGAAGATAATTTTCCATATCAAATAGTGTTGAAGCAGTGGGATGCTGTTACTCTGCCACTGCTGTTACCTGCACACAGCCTGGTGTGAAGTGGCAGGGTCTGCCTTAACATGCCATTGTAGCATTTGCTGAGTGTTTCCCCTTCTGAAATGGATCAGTTCTGGCACCATTGCTGTGCTGATGGATCCTGGCTCTACACCATTGTGTCAGCAGAGTGTTGTAAGGCTCCCTGTGTCTGCACTTACAGAGAAACTGAAAAACAGCAGATTTTCTTTCCTGCTGGCAACAAAATCTGAAATTAATAATGATGAACAATTTTCTGCTAAATATTAAATCAATTATATTTTTAACTGGGGTACATAACTTTGAAGAATAAAGCTTATATCATTTTCACTTGATCAGAATGAAATAACAAGTGTCTTCCCAAATACCAAACTGGTCAATAAGAATTCTTCACTTAAACTGTCCAAAATGGTTAGTTTCTAAAAATGTGACACACCTGTGGCTAAATTTTCATAAGAATTTAGAAAAATGCTTGTAAGTACATATCTATGAGCATCTTTGTTGCCAGCTAGAGGTGGTTTTAATCCAGTTTCCCTCTGGTCTTCACCTGGGATTGTCACCTTGTGGAAATGCTGTGGTTTAGAAAAGCATCTTTGCCCACCTTTGGCAGAGAGAGCTTTGGCTGAATCTTTTGCAAAGGACTTTTTCCTCCTCTGAAGATTTGAGGTGTTCTAATGGCACTGTAGATGAATGAAGATGGATGAAAGAACCAAACATTTTGGAATTGTGTCTCTGAAGGGACAGCACTAAAGCCATCTTGAAACTGCAACACACCTCATGGGCCTGGGTGTATTCTTTGTAGAGGATAAGTAGGCATTTACTGCCACCGTGTTCAGCACTGTGACTGCTGTGGCAGTCATTAGTACTGCAAATAACACTTTCAAACATAATACTCAGTGTTTTTCAGTGGGACCAAACTCAGTGGAAAATTGAGAATTAAACTATTTAGGAAGAATTAGCCCAGCTGATACCAGAATGGATTATGGTACCTACATCTTGGTATTTTTCTAGAAATTACTGTGGTTAGTGCTGTAAAGTAGTGGTTTAAAATTATTTTAGTATATTTCCTAATGGAAAACATATTAATACAATAATTAGGTAAAAATAACTTTACACTCTTTTAAAAAGACCCACTTCTAATTCTTAAAATTCAGGTTTAGAATTATTAAATATTTCAGCTGGCCTTATCAAAAGGTATTGCTTAAGATAGCTAGGGATACTTTTTTGTTTCTGTGGAAAAAAAAAGCTGTTGTAATAAAAAAGTACATTTTTCATTCAAGCACTTCAAACTTCAAAGCTTCAAAACTTGGAGCTAAAATGAACAGGTTACATGCCATCCCCATTTCAGTTAATGATCTCTTGCCACTTGTTTCTGTCAGACTTGGATTGCACTCAAAATGCTGAATCAAACCTATAATTTTCCTATTGTTCTGCTTTGCTGGAGGACAGTTCAGGCTCCTAATTCTTAGGTCTTTGTATCTCTTGTTGGCTCTCACACAGCTGACCCCAAGAAATGTAATAGCCAAGTGAGAATAATAATACAAAATCCATTTTTGTTTAAAATAACTGTGTGGATACATTGTTCCTCTTGAACAATTTCCTAATTAAAATTAAAAAACAAACAAACAAAAAACCCCCACAAAAACTCTCTCCACAAAACCCCCGAAAACCCACAAAAAAACTAACAACCAAAAAAAAACCAAACCAAAACCAACAAACCCACAACAAGTGGTCTTCCACAACAATGAAATTCAAGTTTCAGAAGATAGTTGTGAATTTCACAACAACCTCTGGAAGTGGATCAGCTGCTTTACAGAACTAATTTTTTATGTAATTACTAACACCTTGTCTTGTCTTAAGCAAATATTGACAAAGGACAATATCTAAAAGCAATATATTTTGAAGTAGCCAACCTTTTTGCATAACTTGGCAAGGGAACCAGGATGTGAAGCATTTCCTGCACAAGAATGGGAGGAGCAGGGTTAGCAAACAGAAGGCAGCTTAACCGAAGTGTGAAATTCAGTTCTAAACAGCAAAAATGGTGATGTCTGATGTCTGTAAGCTGGCTGGCTCAGCTCTCAGCACAGACAGCCTGAGCAGGAGTTTGTCAGGGCTGTGTGAGCAGGGGTGGCCAGTGCTCTTTCAAGCACCATAAGGCAGCTGAGATCTGCTGGTATAATCACAGAATTGTTTAGGTTAGAAAAGACCTTTAAGATCATCAAAGGTAGGATGATAGGTAAGACATGGGGCCAGTGGGAGGCCCATATCCACCTGGATCCTACCTGGATCATGAAATGCTTTGCTTGTCTACCTGAATCCCCTCTGGCTGAGCAGCTGAACTTCTCTGTTCCTTAGATCCCCATGGAATGTTGTGGGCCATGGATAGGGTTACATGTCTTCATCTCATCCTGAATCCCAAGGGCTTCATTTCCACGCTGTGATGTCTCCTACCTCCTCAAGCTGCAGTTCTTCCCTGGAGCTCTCTGTAAATCTCTGTTTTGCTGTTTAAATTTGTGGGGTTTTTCCCTATCTTTATGGTGAATCACACACAGAACATGAAACAGAGGTGCTGCCAAGTGTGAAGCCAGCCAAGCATTGAGGAGTGCACTGGGACTGTATCAGTGATCCAGCTGTGGTCAGACACAGCAGCTTCAGGCTCGTGGCTTGGTCTCAACCCTCAGGTGTGCAAAGAGCGAACACTTGGTGCCCTCCAGCTGCTGCTCTCCTCTGGGGCCAGCTGACTCAGGCTGCTCTGCTTGCACAATGCAGCCACAGGCACAGCAGGGGCAGAGTGAAGCTGAATGAACACCTGGGCACTGAAAGGATGTCGTGCATAGACCTAATGGATAAAGAGATGATACCCTCCAGCAGTGTTTTGGTCCACAGAACAGCTCCTTCTGAAAAGAGCAGCTGGGTGAATCAAACATTCAGAGACTGTTCTGAGCCTAAATGAGCCCATGCCTCCTCAAAAGCAGCTGGGATACTCCTCAGGATAGAACTTCCTGAGGGACCTCTTTACTTTTATACATATCCTAGCTTTTATACATAGTTGGTGTAATGGCATGATATCCCATACAATGTGTGTGTTTATTTTTTCAGCAAACAAGGGCTGGAATATTCCCTTTTTGCAGGTTTGTAAATGAGGGAGAGAGCTAAACTTCCAAATTTCCAAATATGTTCAGGTTTGCAGATCCATCCAATCTCAGTTAAATTTAAGCCCAAATATTCAATGACATTTAAATGTTATCTATTCACTTTGAGACACAAAACATGCCAGAGTGGAGAACCATAAAATTCATAATTTAATAGAATTCCTCAAATAAATAAGAATGCATTTAGTTATTTACTATCATCCACAAGAGTGAGATAGTGTCTTACCAAAGGAGAATAACTAACATTTCTAAAAGAGGATTATCTTTGTTTTACTTTCCTGAATCAACGGGCTTCTCACTGCAGTTTGTTTGACTATGGAATTAAAAAGTGTAACAATTTTAGACTGAGGCAAATGAATGTTTAAGTCAAGCAACCCTTGAGTTGTCACCATTTACAGACTGTCACATCACAGCAAGCTGAGATCAGTGCTACCTTACATTAATTCACAGATTAATCAACTCTTTAAGATACAAATTAATGGAACTGATCTTAAGAGAGCAAGAAAAATCTTAGCTGAAGACAGAAACCTCCCTCATAGGAAGAGGGCTTGGTCATTCGATGGAGAGGCAGCCCTTGCCAGCATTTCTGCTCCATCTGTAAGTGAAACCTTCTGGCAAACGGAGCTCAAGCAGGCAGGAGCAGCTCCAGCCCTGCTCTGCTTCCAAGGGAAAATGCGGCCGCGTTGTCGTCATTCAGAGGAGTGCAAGGAAGAAATCAGTAATCTGCTGACATGGGAATGGTAATGGAGATATATTTTGAAACTGATGTAAATCCTGTTTGGTGACGTGCTGGTGAGTCACCAGGGTGGGTGGAAGTGATTTTGCATAATAACAGTATCATCTGCTTTCTGCAACAGCAAACACAGGCTCTGTGCAGCAGCCAGTGAGTCATATGCTGTGTACCAACCTTAAAGGGGGGAAACCTCAAAATATTTACAGTTGCATTTCACATCTCAGTGCTAAAAGGTATTGGGAGTGGGCACGGGTGGTGCACAGCTATTCTGGTTTCCCCTGGACTGACCACATCCAACCCAGGAGTCAGAACTTTGGAGGAATCTTAGGAAGATGCTGCTGTAGGCTCCACAGTGTTTAGACAGAATAAAAGAGGGCGGATAGCAGGACAGGATCTTTCAGAATTAGCATTTATAAAGAGTGAGACTGAATTCAGAATAATTGCACTGAGGTAAACTTTCAGTGGCACTTTCAAATAAGCTCAGCAGAAGCAGTGGAGCTCAAAGGAAGACACATATACCAAAGGTTGTGCTGAAGCTTAGAAATATTCACAAGTGCTTATTGAATGGAGAGGATTTTTTTCTTCTTTTTTTTGAACATTTTATTTTTTAGATGACAAAATATGGTTTAAAATTCAGCAGGATTGCTCTTAATTGGACTCTTACACACTTATAACATAAACGTAATTAAGTCCTGCCAGTTTCCATCTCCTTTTTCCTGTCCTCCTGGCACTGTAGGGAACAGAAGAAAAGCCTAGGAAAAGAAGGCAGCAAAAAAAATTGTACTTGTCAGGTTTATAGTTGACTGAGTAGGCCCTGGATATGTAGAACTAGAAACTCCTCAAATTACAGAGCTTTCCTAATGTAGAACACAACTAATGGAGTGTCTGACTACTTCCTTTTTAATTGCATTTACATTTTCCTGCACTGTTGCATTAGGCTGATAGAGCATCTAGTATATTTCAAAACAAATGAATTACCTGTAAACAATTAAACTGTGGCAGTACATGCTTAATTTTGTAGTACCCACAGAGAGAAGAATGCATCCAAAGGAAAAAGTCAAATATATTTTAATTAAGACTTGGGTATTAGGGCCATAAAATTTCAGGCTTGCTCTGCCAGGAACAACTGAAGTGCTAAATGTTTACCCAGTATGATACTTAGTTACATAAAATATTGCTTTCATAACTAGGTTTTATGATTTACCTTCTTAATTAGGAACAAAGTGTAGTCTTGGAACAGAGTACGAGGTAAACAAATTTGATGTGGAGGAGCTCTACAGAGACTTGGGTAGATGGGAATAAATCCATCACTGCTCTGTGCTACAGCTCTGTTTGCAGTCTGAGTTTTCCAGAGACGTCACGGTCGGTGCCCATGTCGGCTTCTGCAGGGCAGCAGTGACTGATTTGCACCTTTTAGGGACAAACTCAATGGCTCTTTCTGCTGGGGAACACCACCCAGGTACTTTGAGCTTCTCTTTGCATTATCCTTTCTTACTTACACTTAATATCCTTGCTGGATATTACACTTGATGTCCTTTATTCAGGACCCCTAATCAATAGATATTTAAACACTCTCAAATGAGGCCTGGTGCACAGCTGACAAATGTTTTTTTCCCCAGAAAATAATTTTATTTCACTAGCTACCTGTTTATGTGAACAACCCAAAGGGACTGGTGGAAGACCTTAGACCTTCTTTAAGAGAGAGATCTCAACTGGGCTGTCACAGCCTAGCAAGACTTTGTAGGATGTGTTTCCATAGGTGGTCATTGCACCCTCCAAACAGTCTGGTGAAGGCAAGGGCTGTTTAGAACAACCAGCAGTTCTCAATGTGACAAAGTTCATCCAAATGTCATCCAAGCCAGAGTTTCTCCATTATGACCTTTTTCCTACCTCCTTTTCTTTTGATCCCTTTGAACTATTCGAACTCACAGGAAAGTAGGAGATATTTTCCATGAGGACAAATACAGCTAGCAATTAGCAAGCATGCTATCCCCCAGGCATCCCACTTTTCCATCACCATCACCCAGTCTCTGCTTCTGTGCAGTGGTTGCAATCTACTTTCTATCCTTGACTGCAAATGGGGTAGCTCTGCATTGCAAGAGCAGTAAATGGCACTGCTGCTCAATTCACACATGGAGCAAAGATCCTTATGCAATTTTGGAATGTTTGAGCTCCCAATGTGTCAGAAGTTAGGCAAACCTGAGGTTTTGTCTTTCCACATACGCATTTTGAAGATTTCTATTCACACAGCTCACAGAAAGGGCAGGATGCACGTTGTACAGACATGCACATCTGCCCCAATTTTCATAAGGTATCAGTGAGATGCCATGCAGTGGGGACACTTTGATGCCTGCAGTGTATTGGTTTTTCACTACTTGCTGGGAAAGTGAATATGATTATACTGATCCTAAACTTCCCACTTATGCAAAGCTTATAGTTTGTTCACTGGGAAACATTCACTATTCACAAGGAAAGGAGACTGGACCCTGGCAAGTTCAGGTCAGTGTTAGAGTCCAGGTGTGGTTCAAAGGCTGAGAAAGCTGAAAAGAAATGACCACAAAATTTCCTTGATAGTACTCCATCACAGGGAACTTCTGTGCTGCCAGGGTACAGTTATTCATAACTGAGAATCTAGTAAATTATTATTCTGAAACTAAATTGAAAGTTTCAGATGGAAGAATTCAAGGCCTTGCTCTCTGACTCTGTGAAATTGGAATTTGAGGTTCTGTTTCAGAGTAATTTTCAAACATGAAAAAGAGGCAGTGGACGAGCGAGTTAATTTACCTCTCTCTATTTATGAGCAGTTTGGAGCTAGCTTACCAAACCTTCACACGTAGCTAATGTTGAGTATCACCCACACATGACCAGGAAGCTGTGAATACTAAACTGAAAACTTGCCTTGTTTGATTGGCCATATCAGATAAATGAAGGCTACTATTTCCTTGTTGAAAGGAACGCATAATTAATACAGAGCAATGTGGAAATTATATGGTATAAATTTCAAAACTTTTAAAGACAATTATTTGAGAAATCAAGGGAAGCAAATTAAATCTTTCAAGTGTTCACAGCAGTAAAGAGAAAGGCTCAATAATTTACTCAGATAAACTACGTGAAAGCTGCAGAGGCAATCTTGCTTCCAGGCATATTGCAAGCTTGGAGTGATGATGTCAAATGAGTGTATAACACAGCTAAATAATTCTCATTCTCCTCAGATACATGGAATACATTACTAGAAAGAAAAAGTTTTAAATTCAAATTCTTCTCCCTCCTCTAAAAATGTTCTTGAACCACAGGGATCCTGGGTAGGTCAGTAAACTGACCTGCTGGGTACTTTCTGGGGTGAAGAGAACAGATCTGTGAGAAAAGCTGGGGTCTGAAACCAGATTTAATACCATCTAATAAAACAAGCAGAGATGCCACACAAAAAAATGAAGAGAGGCAGGACATCTCTTAAATCTCCTGTTGCACCTAACACTGAAATGGTCATTGGGATGCAAAGGAATCAGTATCACCAAAGGGAAAATTAATAGTGGGTCCTACAAAAATTGTGCATGGACTTTATGAGTAAGAGTTTCTTTTCATTATTTTAAATGTATTTTAGAGGTAAATGTAAATGTAAATTCCCTGATATTCCCTTCCCTTGTTCATCCCCTGCCCACCCTGCCCTTTTACTTCCTACTCCCATTATTTCAAGTAGCATTTTTTGAAACCAGCATACATGGAGCAGACATCACTGACAGCATGAGGAGGAAAAGCATCACTGCAGTGTGCACAAGGCAGCACAAAACCAGAGCAGCTAAAGCACAGTCCAAGCTCCACTAATAGGATCTGTGGGAGACCACCCTTTTTTAGCAATTAATGAAGAGAGGTCAGATTTTAATGCCTTAATCATCTCCAAGCGTGAGGGTAGCAGCATGACAAATTAAACTTGATCTAAAAAATTGCATTTTTAATCCCTCTCCTGCTAGGCTACACCACCTCAGGTGCTGAAGTAAAGGAAGAAAAATAAATTGTAAAGTTTTTCCCCTTAAGTGTTCTGCAGATTTTAATTCTTCACTTGCACGTTGCCATCAACCTCTTCCCACCCTGCATCAATTGATCTCCACCAGCTTCACAGGGGTAGTGAGCAGTTGAGTGGTTCCCATATGATTACCCTCCTGGAAGAGATGGAATCAGGCCAAGGGTTCAACTGATCCTGGGTATTTTCTGTTTCTGGAGGCAGATTTCCTTCTCTGCCCACTTCCTTTCCCTATGCAATTCTCAGTACAAAGCTAACATTATTGAATTCATACCCTTTTACTGTTCCCTTGCTGTATTAAAGATGCCATCTTTGTTTCATGCCAGCCAACATGCACTCCCCTGCCCTAGGCTGTAGTATTTTATGGCCACAGCACACACCCTCTGCACAATGGCTCTGTGCCTCAGAGTTTGCTCTTTAGCTCAGGAGGGAGTCAGAATGGGCAGATCCATCAGCATTGTGCCCTGCACACCTGGCAGTGAGGAGTCATGTTCAATAATTCAGAATGAATTATGATAAAAGGGTACCCACAATTGTATTTGGCACTTTTAATAAAACAATGCAGACATCTTTTTTTCTCCTAGTCACTTAAATTTATTTTAAACACACCAAAGAATGAAACTTCCTTTAGCTATGGGGAAAAAATTACAGTTTTAAAAAGTAGTTCTCAGTCCCACTAGGAGCTGATGAAAATAAAACAAAATCATTTACTTACTAGACTAAACAAACATTTTATTTTGGTCATACAAAAAAATCTTATTTGAAAGTATGTTTTTAAATTCAAAATCAAAATGACACCAGAAGTTTAAACATGAAATCTGTAATAGTTCCATTATTATTTTTCAGCAGTAATTTTCTCAACGCTCCACCAAAAGTGGAAATTTGAAAGGTGATGTGAAATACTAGTGCAAGGAAAATGAACATGGTTCAATGTAATGCTTTAAGACTCCACTTCACATTTATGGTCTAATTCCTCTCCAGTGGTGGTAGAAATAACAGGAAAGAAAGAGAAGCCTTTTGTTGCTCTTCTGCCATTGGTTTTTCAAGGGTTTGAAAACTGCTAGGAAAAATAAGTGTCAGAAGACAAAGTTCCTGCAAATAGAGCTAGAACTGAAATCAAAGTGATGTGAAAGCACACATACCAGCAGGGAGCAGCTGCCAGAGCCCCCTAAACTTTCAAGTTAAAATGAAACAATATACAAAGGCTCCCCCAAGGTTGTGCTCCAGTGTGTTCTTCATTTAGAGCTCTTGGTCTAGGAAGTTTTGCACAGTCACAGTGTGAGACACTGATGTGTTGGTCAGGTTTTCATTTGAAGACTCAGGGATGTCTGGCAGTTTTTCCTGGGCCATGCCCCGTGCTCACCCAGGGCACACACAGCTCCTGGGAAGGGAGTCAGGATGTGAGTTAGGTTTCTTTATTGGCTCAGACACCGCTATATCCCGTTGGCCTGGGGACTGTTTGCTGGGGAGCAGTTTGATTGAAATACAATCTCTTTTTTAATGCTTTTTATAAAAAGTAATGTATTTTTAATCAGCAAAACATTACCACAGAAATGAAAAAGTAGTTCAGATCACTGCCCCAGTCACCCTGGGACCTTGGCAGCACAACTATGGGGACAAGAGATGCTGGCAGCCCCCACGTGGGTGAGGGATCTCAGCAGATCTCAGTCAGAAATTAAGATTGCTGGGAGTGAGTATTTGGCTGGGAAACTGCTTAGAAGCACCTCAGTGGTCATGTGTTTTGGGAAGCACAGGGGGTGATTTGGGAGCTTGTTCAGCAGTGCCTGACCTGAATCCCTTCAGAACAAGTAACAGGACCTACTGCCTGGGATGCAGAGCTAAGGCCTGTGGGATCCTCATAAAGATCTTGAGCCAGCCTTAGGGACAAGAGCTCTTACTCCAGAGACTTTGTGTTCCTACTTGCAGCTCCCAAAACACTGGACAGCTTGATTTTGGATTTCAGTGGATGAATACTTTACAGCTCACAATCATGCTGGGTGATGGCATGAAATGCAGAACATGACTTCTGTATTGCTCTGTAAGTTCTCACAGGGGAAAGAGTCATTCCTGCTGCTCTACTGCAAAATTACTCCAGGAGAGAAACCTTTACCTGGGATAAAGTCTCCCCTTCAGGATGTGATCCCACAGTGTTTAGTGTTCATGGGGCTGGTTCCAACCCTGCAGGGACCTTGCGAAGCAGCTCTTGCAATACAAACTGCGACCACCATCAATATGACTCAGTGCAGAATCTCTGCCTGTCACTTCGATTACCCGAGCATCAGTTTAAATTACAGTCTGTTTTGCACGAGTCTCATGTTCTTGGTTGTTTCCCAGAATGAGTATTCAAGAGGAAAGAGTGGAGTTGAGCACTCAGTTTTGCAGCTTCAGTTCCCAATTTTGCAGCAGCAAACTGCAGCACCAAAGTGGGAGCGAGGCTCTCCCGGCTGAAACAGGGAGGGGACGGCTGGCTCCGTGGAGTAGAGCCCAAGACCCAGCCAGGGCACACGAGCTGGGTGCAGGGCCGGGCCGGGGGCTGCTGTGCGGTGCCAGCTGTGGCACGGGGGCATGTGCGTGTAAATCCTTTCCGTGCAGACCCTAGCCCGGGGAGGAGAGAGCTGTCCCCGTGTCTGCCCCGGCATCGGGCACCGGAGGGGCTCGGCAGGGCAGGGCCGGCCCCGCTTCTGGGAGAGCCCCGGGGTGGGGAAAGATCGGGGACAGCCGGGAGGCGGCAGGATGGGAGAGAAGCGGGAGGGGAGGGATGAGGGCTGCGGGAGGAGAAGGGGAGGGGACAGCCAGGAGCCTGGGTGGGGTGCGGGGGGACAGCGGAGATAATAAAGCGGGGGAGAAGGGGTAGACGGAAGAGCGGAGCCGGGGAGAGCTGGACGAGCGGGGATGGGCCCGAGGGCGTGAGCGGGGCCGCGGGGCGGCCGTGCCCGGCGGGGCGATGCTGCCCGGGCGGCGGCGGCGGCGGCTCTGAGCGGGCGTCGCCATGGGCTGCGGGGGCAGCCGGGCCGACGCCATCGAGCCCCGCTACTACGAGAGCTGGACGCGGGAGACCGAGTCCACCTGGCTGACCAACACGGACTCCGAGAGCCCGCCGCAGGAGGGCGGCAGCGCCGAGGGCCCCGGCCGGGAGCAGGGCGGCCCTCGCCCCGGTGAGTGCGGGAGAGGCGGGCGGGCACCGCGGGGAGGGGAGCGCTGGCGACACCCTATGTGTGCACCTACACATCCTGTGTGTGCACCTACACACCCTGTGTGTGCACCTATACACCCTATGTGTGCACCTACACATCCTGTGTGTGCACCTACACACCGTGTGTGTGCAACTACACATCCTGTGTGTGCACCTATACACCCTGTGTGTGCACCTACACACCGTGTGTGTGCAACTACACGTCCTGTGTGTGCACCTACACACCGTGTGTGTGCACCTACACACCCTGTGTGTGCACCTACACATCCTGTGTGTGCACCTACACACCCTGTGTGTGCACATACACACCGTGTGTGTGCAACTACACGTCCTGTGTGTGCACCTACACACCTTGTGTGTGCAACTACACATCCTGTGTGTGCACCTACACACCGTGTGTGTGCACCTACACACCCTGTGTGTGCACCTACACACCTTGTGTGTGCAACTACACACCGTGTGTGTGCACCTACACACCGTGTGTGTGCAACTACACATCCTGTGTCTGCACCTACACACCGTGTGTGTGCACCTACACACCTTGTGTGTGCAACTACACACCTTGTGTGTGCAACTACACATCCTGTGTGTGCAACTACACATCCTGTGTGTGCACCTACACACCCTGTGTGTGCACCTATACACCTTGTGTGTGCACCTACACACCGTGTGTGTGCACCTACACACCGTGTGTGTACACGTACACATCCTGTGTATGTATCTACACGCTGTGTGTGCACCTACAGATCCTGTGTGTACGCCGACACCCGCCGTGTGCGCACCGATCCCCGCTGTATATTGCCGTACACACTCGGTGTGTGTGTGCATGCAGCGGGGTGTACCCGTGTTCCTGCTGGGAGAAGCGCGTACCCCGGCCCTCCAGCCCCCCCCGCCAGGAAATGCGGGCGCTCGACGCTGCTCGGAGGGCCCGGAGCCTCTGCCCGGCCCGGCCCTCCCAGAGCGGCCCCGGGAGCGGACAGCGCCCAGAGCGGGCAGAGTCGGGAGCGGACAGCGCCGGGAGCGGGCAGCGCCGGGAGCGGGCAGAGTCGGGAGCGGGCAGAGTCGGGAGCGGACAGAGTCGGGAGCGGACAGAGTCGGGAGCGGCCCCGGGAGCGGCCCCGGGAGCGGCCCCATGCGCTCCGGGCTCTGGGCTACCGGAGCCGGCTCGGGCTCTAGAGAACCCCTCACGGCCGCGCTCGGCTGCGAGCGAGAGCGTACAGACGCCGTCAGCTGTGGAGCAATGTTATCAGAGGGAAGAGAACTCGGTCCTTGAGGTTCTTGAGATTCTACCCATACGTGGCTTTTTCTTTCACAAGTAACTTAGGAAATAAATTGAAATTAAGGAAGAGGCAGCTTTCTTCCACACTACCTCTGATGCCTTCTCTTATACAGAAAGTTGACCAGAGGGTGGGTTGGGTAGGAGCAGACCTGCAAGTTTGAATTTCCCAGTTCTTGTCAGTATGCTACATCCCCAGTTGTGCACCTGAGGTGTTATAGAAGTGACAGATATGAGAGAGGGATTGAGGAGCTCTGATCTGATGTGCAGTTTAAATTGATTTAAGAATTATTGTCTATTGCAGCAGTATCTAGAAATCTCAGCTTAAGTCCAGAAATTCATTGTGCTAGACGTTGTACAAATGGTTGCTGCCCAGAATAATTACAATTTCCATGTAAAGCAGTAAATGCCTATAGGCAGGTTCAGATGTAAATAAGTAGCTTTACAGCCTTTGTAGAAAATAACAAAGCATCAGGAAGAAATTATGAAAGTGCAGGAGTGAAAATTCACAAAGGTGGGGTGGGCATCACAGGCCAGCTGGAATAGGGAGACCAAAACTCTCTGCTGACCAAAATGTGACAGGGAGGGAGAAGTCACAAAGGGTCTACATTGTACTCCTAAAGGCCAAAGAAAGACTCTGCAGTAGTTACATGGGAAACCATGAGAATTTGAAGGTGAATGAGTCTATAAGATACCATATTAAAGAAGATTAGATAAGAAATTTAAAGAAGCTCAAGATGATGCTGAGCAGTAAGTTCAAATTGTAAGTAAGTGTTGTCGCCAGCAGTGAAAGCTAAATAGAGTGTTAGCTTTTTACCCACACTTACCATTATCTTAGCCATGTTTACTTTGAGTTGTGCCTAATCATAAACAGAAGCTAGACAGTTCAAGATCTGACTCTGAACAGGAGGTAATAAAGAGGTAGATCAGTAAGTATTCTTCCTAGAAACATGGGGTAATTGACTTTATGTTTGGAGATGAGAATACCAGAGACAAGGAGAAGAGAACAACGCTCGAGACCAGCAGAGACTGATGAAGGCATGAAACGCTTTACAAGACAACCTTGCAGAAGAAATCAGAAGGAAAGTGATGAGGAAAGGACAGAGTAGAAGCAAAAACAATTCACTCTTCAACAGAGATTCACTCTTCAACTGAGCTGTAGTGACAGCAGTTTAAGGAGCCTGAGGAACACACATTGCTCCCACTTAGTGCCTCAAAATTCATAAAGTACTTCAGGGAGAGCTGTTGTAGGGTAAGGTTTGAGGTAGGGAAGGAAAAGGGATAAGGAGAGGTACTCCAGGGACAATAACAGTACTTTAAGTGGATTTACAGATGAAAGGGAGAGGAAGGAGCAATTGGAGGGGCAAATGAGGTCAAATATGGATTTAAGACATGAAGAGGAATATGTGACTTTATTGTGAGAACTGAAAACTACCTCAGAGTGAGAAACAAAAAGGAAGGGTAAGGGAGGGGACAAGAGCAGGATGGGAGATGGCACTGGCACAAGGCAAGGCAGGAAGGAGCTGTAACTGGGACACAGAAAGGGAGGAGGCAGCCAAACGAGGTTGGGAAAAGAGGATGAAGTTCTTCTCTGTCATTTTTCATTTGGAATAAACTGGTGAAATTCTGTGAAGAGAGAGACATAGAGATAGGATGAAAAAATATTTTGGGAAAAAATTTTTTTGGGGAAAAGACAAAAGCAGTAAGAGGTGGTTGTGATTGCCAACATGTCTCAGTTGTAGAAAAAACAGCAGAATTGGACATCAAAATATAAAGAGGAGTAAATCACTCAGGGATGAAAAAATGTCATGTATACAGAATCAGAGAGTGTAGCAGTGAGGAAAGGGTTAGTAACTCCCATACATCAATCTTAGTAATTTCATACCACCACAAATTTCATCATATGCTTCTCTTTTTTCATCCAGTACATTCAGGTTTCTGTGCCTGCTCTCATTGGAATTGTACGTATTTCTGTAGCCAAATGTTTGTACCTTTACCAAAGCATTTTGAAAGCTTAAATATTATTAAATTAATAGGAAAGTATTGTTTTTTTATAATTTTCTTGTTTGCTTTTTTATTTTTCCAATTTCAATTGATCCCTTGTTAGAGTATTTGTTAATTTCTCTACTTGATTTTTTACATCCATTTTTATAAAGTGTATATTAATCTCCCTATTTTTAAAGGAAGACATAGAGGCCAGTATTAATTGCTATAACATACCTAAAATAAGAGAGATGGTCTTAGGTTCATGAGAAGTGACTTAGGGGATGAGAAGTCACCAACAGACACAAATATAGGTGCTTGTAACTTATATAGTAATGTGTATTATGTAACTTGATAGCGTTGCAGTACACTGCTGAGGCTTTGGCAATGAGGAACAGGGCAACCAGGTATGGATGAGGAGGGATAGAAAAGTAATAACTCCATGAAGCACTGTAGGTGCTGGAATTGAAAGGCATTTTCTGGAAAATAAGTGTACATACTGTTCATAGGATGAGTGGCTTCTGTGAGGGAGAGAAAAAAGAAAGAATCACAATGAGCCCTTAGAATAAAGCCATTTCTTGGAAGAACATCCATTGCTATGTGAGCAAAGAACTTTTCACAGGACTGAGCTACTGCGTAGGTTATAGCTGGGGGAAATAATAGGCTGCATTTCTGCTTAGTAACCGTTCCTTGATCCTTGCAACTCTTTGCACAAATTGCTTTCTCTTTAGAGGGTCTGATTCAGCTAAGTGGAACTGTTAGCAAAGTAATGACTTTCAGAGGAAGTAATAATCTGTGGGTACAGATGAGTCCCCAGGGCAGCCACCACGGGTTGCACGCAAACCACGGCGAAAAGGTTGAATTCACAAAAAGCACACAAAAACTCTCAAGTATTTTGGAACATGCTTGCACAACCTGTTATGCTATGTTGGGATAACTTGCTGAAATGTAGATGTGGATGTAGATGTAGATGTAGATGTAGATGTAGTGTATATCCTAGAAATTTAAGATGTACAGTTTACTGCCAGAAACCAGAACCATACATGTACTCTATAAACACATTCAATATGAACAAAAAAAATTAATGTTGTTTGTTTTAAGCAGGTTTAAAGCCATTTTATTTCTACTTCTTTCTATTTTCACTGATGAGGTTAGCTGCTGTATTCAATTATTTTTCTTTATTATACCTGAAAGCCCCACAGAGTGGATATGGGTCTTTATCTTGTGGTCAGAGAGACTTCACAATCCATTTACCCCACAGGCTGCAAGTCCCTTAAGACAGGATCTCTCCCCACTGTTTTTCCACAGCAACCATCACAGTAAGACCCCAGTCTTTAATAGGGACTGTTATTAAAATGCAAATAAAAGTAATTAATTTTTAAATGATGTAGCAACCAAGTAAAAAATAATTCTCTTGTCTTAGAATGGAAAAGCTGAATACGGATTGCCTCAGGGCTGACTTGTTCCTCAGCTATTAAATTACTTGTTGACTTTTTATCATGACATTACCCACAGTATCAGCTATAAAATTGCTTTTTATTCTTTGAACTTTACACTTTTTCTTTAGTGAAGTAGGTTTTTTTTTTTCCTGAAGCATATTAAAGAAAACATTATCCATATTTCACACAGACTCACCTGATGTACTCAGGAGGACGACTTGCCCATGGCATCAGCAAACAGAACTGCAGTAAGTGGTCTGCCAGGAATGAAACCTGCAATTTAGGATCAGCGAAGACATTTGCAGAACGGCTCTGAAATGGGAGGGCAATCGAGTCCTTTGTAAAATAGAGAGAATCAGAGGAATACAGGGGAAATGTTATCCCCGTCTAGCAGTGTGGCTGGCTAACAGTTTATCTTGCACAACTGACATGCCTGTGTGTTGGTGAGTGACTCGTGCCCTGCTCTCTGGGGCTCAGCGCTGGCTCCCGCGGCAGCTCCGCTGTTCCCGGGTGGCTGACAGCTCCGGGCGTTCCACGGACCGGGCTCGTCACTGCAGCTCGGCTTGGGCCGGGCCTCAGGATGCCGAATGCGGCGTTTCAGGGGCAACCTTTGGCGGGGAGGTTCTGGCCGGTCCGTTTTGGGCGGTGTGCGGCGGGGGCTGCGAGCAGCAGGGCCAGGCTGGGCTGTGCCGGGGCACCCGGGCCGTGCCGTGCCGGGGCACCCGGGCCGTGCCGTGCCCGAGCAGCCGCAGCCGGGCCGGGCCGTGCCGTGCCAGGGCAGCAGGGCCGGGCCGTGCCCGAGCAGCCGCAGCCGGGCCGGGCCGTGCCGTGCCAGGGCAGCCGGGCCGGGCTGTGCCAGGGCAGCAGAGCCGGGCTGTGCCGTGCCGGGGCAGCCGGGCCGGGCCGTGCCAGGGCAGCAGGGCCGGGCTGTGTCGTGCCAGGGCAGCCGGGCCGGGCTGTGCCAGGGCAGCAGGGCCGGGCCGTGCCAGGGCAGCCGCAGCCGGGCCGGGCTGTGCCGTGCCAGGGCAGCCGCAGCAGGGCTGTGCCGTGCCAGGGCAGCCGGGCCGGGCCGTGCCAGCTCCGGTTTCCGTGACAACGGGACGATGCTGGCTCGGACCGCGCTGCCGTCATCCGCTCCCGCCCTCGCCAGGTGCACGTAAAGTCAAGAGCTCCACAGACATAAATAAGCAAACATCAGGTTGTCAATTAAGAAGCCGATGCAGCAGAGTGTTTTTAGTGAATTGGGCTGCAGAGAAGTGTTTAATAAACCATGTGTTTTCGGTCAAGAGACAAAAATGGATCAGCGCATTACATAGGAATATCAGGATCTCTTTGTGCTCTTATGCCCTTATGTTCTTTTATTAATGGGTTGTTTCAAAATCTGGTATGTTTAATAAACAACTATAGCAGTGATTCTGATGTGATATTTTCAGGAGATAGCCTTATTACAGTTCAGAATTACAGTGAAAGTGAATAAATGCAGTTCTTCTGGACTGTAGACATATTGCAGCCATTCCCTTTCCATGTTAGTCCAGACCTTGGGTATAATAATGCATTGTGTTTGTGTGGCAATGTTTTGTAGTGGGAGCAGGGTACAGGGTTGGTGTCTGTGAGAAGCTGCCAGAAGCTTTCCCCATGTCCTGAGGAGCCAGGCAACTCCAAGATGGACCCAGCACTGGCCAAGGCTTAGCTCATCAGCAGTCGGGGGGACACCTTTGAGATATATTTAAGAAGTAATGGGGGGAAGAACCTGCAGAAGAGCAGCTGGAGAGAGGACAGAGGAGAGAGAATGTGTGAGAGCAGTGCCTTTGCCATTTCCCATTCAACACACTGTTGTGGGTTTACCTGGACCAGATATCAGGCACTCACTCACTCCCCTCCCAGCTGGGCAGAGGAGAGAAAATTCAATAAAGGGTTCATGAGTTGAGATAAGGACTGGGAGAGAGATCACTCATTAAATACTGTCCCTGGCAAAACAGGCTCAACTTAGCAATATGAAATGAATTTACTGCACTAACAAAATCAGAGCAGGATAATGAGAAGTAAAATAAGCCCTCCTTCCCAGCTCTACCTCCTCCCCCAGTGGCTCAAGGAGGCAGGGAATGGAGTTTATGGTCAGTTCATCACCTGAGGCTTCTCCTGCTGCTCAGGGAGAAGAGGGGTGTCCCTTTTACAGGAGACAGTTCTCCATGAACCTCTCCAAAGTGAGTCCATGTCAGGAGCAGCAGCTCTGTGTGAACAGCTGCAGGGTGAGTCCCTCCCATGGGCAGCTGTGCTCCCAGCACTGCTGCAGTGTGGGTCACCCTGCCATGGGTGCAGCCCTCCAAGGACAGCTGCTCCAGCCTGGGGCAGGGCCCTCTCTCCACTGGCTCTTCCACAGGGCCACAGCCTCCTCCAGGCACCCACAGCCCCAGTGTGGGTCTCATCCACAGGTGTGGGGGGATTTCTGCATCCCTTTGGACCTCAGGGGGCTGCAGGGGTGCAGCTGCTTCACCACGGGCTGCGTCAAGGGCTGCAGGGGAATCTCAGCTCCGGTGCCTGGAGCACCTCCTGCCCCTCCTTCTCTGCTGACCTTGGTGCCTGCAGGGTTGTTCCTCTCACATGTTCTCACTCTGCTCTTCTCTGGCAGGAAAATTACACTGCACTACAACCTTTGTTTGGATTTTCTTGTACAGTAATCATATTCTTGGTGTTTGCTCGGTGCAGAAGGTGATCAAGGATTACAGTGTTGGCCTAAACCACTATTTGTTGCTCCACAAGAGATCACTGAAATTATTGGAAAAAATCAGACTCAGATGATACATACAGCTTTTTGTAATGACCGTATTTTTCAGCCCAACCCTAGCTGTTAATGCTTCCATTCCACACATTTTCACCTTTGCTGTATTTGATAGTGCAATAATGGCTTAATTTCACATTTCAGTTAAAAAATGGCACCAATACTTATTTGGCCCATCTGATTATGCTAAGCAATCTACCCCACCACCTCTGGAAGTATTTTTAAATTAATTGGTTTTTAATAAATATTGACTGCCTTAAAAAAAAAGGATGCATCCATAGATAGCAGAATTTAAGTAAAAGTGTCAAAGGTAATTGAGAGATGAGAATTTTTTTTCTATGACCCTTCAGCTTGCTATTCTGCGAGAGGTATCAGACCCAATTGCTGGGAAATCTTCAATGTTGTTTGAGAGTAGGTGGTTCTGATACTGCATGAAGCCTCCTGAGCAGTCCTGGTGTCTCAGGGGGAGCAGCCACCTCCAGCCCTGTGACAGAAGGGAGGGCAGGGGCTGGACAGGGCTCTCCAGGTGCTTCCTCCTTCCCCAGCAGCCTCTTCATTGCACTGTCTGTTCTGTGATTTTCTCAAATCACTGCAAGAGTTGTAATGCCAGCCAACCTAAACTGTGATCATCTTTGCACAAAACCTCTCAGGCTTCGATTAGCATCCATTCAGTTAGTGGCCGACAGCCTTGATAAACCCTCCCTACAGTCTAAGGCAGACCTGCTAGGATTGATCAACCACAGGTTACCCCAGTATAATAATTTACCCACTGCTAAAGAAAATTCACTGAAAATGTCCCATACAGGATTGAATTACATGAAAGACTTTCCCAGCTGTCACAGCACCAGGAAGCAGAAATGCTGTTGAGCATCAATAGAGACGATTTGCAGAAAGATGAACTGGAACCATCTCTCCAAATTGCTTCCCTGTGAAAAAAACCCTCTTTTTTGCAGCACCGAAATCTTCAAAGGCAAAAATATTCCTAGTTATTGAGAGCCAAAGGTCTGTCATTAACTAAAGGAAGGGATTTTACTCTGTCTCTGCAGCAGGTGGTGGGAGGAGGGATGGTGAGAGAGGGAGAGTGCCTGAAAGTGTTTGAGCAGGAAACCTGAGTCGTGGTTTTGTCAACCCTGCCTGCAAAATGCTGAGAAGGAAATTGCTCTGCAAAATGACTCTTTTTGTGGAAACAGCACTCTTTGCCCTGTCCCAGTCTTCATATCCTGATTCAGGACATTTTAAAATTGTTTTCTCTTTGCCCTGGGAGTGTATTTACACTTTACAGACAGTTCTAATTATGCATTTTTCAGTTTAGGAATGTAGAATTCACAGCAAAAAAATAAAAATTTTATTAGATTTAAGCAAAGGTTCCTGCCAATCTCAAAGCAGAAGAGCAATGTATTGCATACAGGAAACACAGTTCAGAGTGCAGCTTGCCCTGTTGTTCATTGATTAAAATTTCCAAAATTTCCACATAAAGCACTTCAATGCTGAATTACTAGGCAGAAATTCATCATTGAAGTGGCCAAAATCTCTCTTTTCTTTAACTGTAATCAGTTCTCGAAATACATCTCTTCATAGAAACAGAAATGGTATTGCTCGTTCCAACTTTTTTTCCCTCAAATGTCCCTGCAGTTTAAAACAGATTCCAGTGAAAAGAAATCTGGGATTGAAAGTTGGAATTTATCTTCAATTGAATCTGTAATATTTAAGACTCAGGAATAGAGTGCTCAAAGCCAGCCGTTTACTGTAAGGGTTTCTGTCTGACCTGCACCCAGCACCCCTCCTCTCTGTTGTACAGCAGCAGATCTCTGGCTCTGGTGTGTGGGTCCATTTTTCAGCAGCTGTCTCACACGAAACAAGGGCCTTGGTCCCTTGCTGTGCACAACGAAATAATGCAATGAGGCAATTTTATCTTCTGATGAATACATTACAAAATAAAACACCAGTCTGCTTCCCTAGACTGCCACAATGCCTTTTCTGTTCTGTTTAGGAAAAACACAGGTTAAAAGTAAGTGAAAGAGGTAGATGAAGGAATGGTGTTTTACCAATTAACATGGACAGCTGGAGGCTGTGAGCCAGGACTTTACTTTTAAAGTTTTTCCTGAGTTCACTGAGCCCCTCTGCATTGCTGTTTGCTTAACTGAGCCTCACATTTGAAGCAGCTGATTAAAACAAAGCAATGTTGAGCCTCCTCCTGGCTCCTTCTCCTCTTGGGAGATGGAAGATTTAGGCTAGCTGGTCCAGATGTACGATAGCTACTGGAGAGAAAAATAACCAGCCCATTCTTCATTGACTGACTGAAATATTTTGATTGTGGGTTTTTTTACCAGTTTCCAAACAGTGTATATAGTTGTGTTTCTGTCTCTGTACATTTTGCTTGGATAATGTCCTCATGTTGCACTTTTCATTTTAGTAAACTTCTAGCATTTCCCATGGGGGCCATCAGAATTGTTTCAAGCACTTGCAGTACTAAAAGCATTAATATCTGACATTTGCACAATGCTGATGCCTGAATGCTTTCTGAGTGTTTACACTGTGTGTGGAAAAGATGGAAAAATGCAATGGATTTATCTAGAAGAAGATTGATGGCTGATGGCATGAAGTTTTAATGTAGCTACTGCCTTCATTTTAGAGTGAACATAAATGTGAGTGATGACTTTTTCACATGCATACAGATACATTAAAGCCAGAGCACTTTATGATCATAGTTACACTGGTTACGTCAGCAGTATCCTCCTGTATATTTATGCTGTAAGGCTGGGAATGGCACCAGGCCATACAGCCCACTGGACTTCCCTGAGTTAATTCCCACAAGGAACACACCTTTGGGACATTGAGACTGAATTTACAGCTTTCCAATGGTTGACATTTTGCCTAAGCCTTTGTAAATTATCCCAGTAGTCAATCACTATTTTAAAAAATAAATGTGTGCTGCAGTGCTGTGTGTCCCCAGGACAAGGTGAGAGATGAGAATTGACTCCAAGTTCTCAGAAGGCTGATATATTTATTATATTATATTATATTATATTATATTATATTATATTATATTATATTATATTATATTATATTATATTATATTACATTACATTATCACTAAAAAAAGAAAAAGGAGACCTCAGAAGGGTAGACAAGAATGATAATAAAACCTGTGAGTGACCAGAGAGTCCAACACAGCTGGACTGGGGTTGGTCATTAAGTAAAAACAATTCACAGGGAACCAATCAAAGATGCACCTGTTGGTAAGCAGCCTCCAAACCACATTCCAAGCAATCAGATAATTATTGTTTACATTTTGTTTCTGAGGCTTCTCAGCTTCTCAGGAGAAAAATCCTGGTGAAGGGATTTTTCAGAAAATATCATGGTGACAAATGTGCAAGGTACTACTTGGAATGTTTAACTTCAATTCCAGCTGCTGAACCTTGGTAAGCAAAAGTGAGGATTCATTTCAGCTCATGTTTCATGTACCTTTAAATGCTTTTCATGAGGATTTCTATTTAGTCTGCCTAAATATTTTTGCTGCTCCTCAGTGTGATTAAGTGAAATGATGCATTTCACTCATCATAAAACTCCAGGTGTGTTTAGCTAGGTAATGAGACTGATAGTAATGCTTTCTGTGTCCATGTTGGAAATTAGTCTAGACCATAATGAGAGACGTTTTATTAGCACTCCCAAAGGAGAAGGAAAGCCCAGGTAAAGGAGAGGGAGGGAAGGAGCCTGTGAGCACCTCCAGCTGTAGGCAGATATATATTTGATGTATAACCAGATATACATTTTCAGGATTGAGGTTTTCCATCTGCCTCTGGAAATGGATTAATGTAAGAAAAATTTTTCTGTGCAAGATCAAAAGATGCAACACAATCTGATAAATTAACAATTGGACTTAATAACAAAATGGCTTTTTAGCTGACAGATGTTTCACCAGACAATTTAGTCAGAGACCAGATGGCCAAAGAGATACATGGTGGAAAGTAATTTCATAGGATGACTCCACAGAAGGAAAAACTCATCATTTGGAAGTTTGAAATGTCAAAGACTCAATTAATGGAATTAGTGAGTAATTCCTGTGCAGTTTGCCTGTTGAAAGCTGTGCTCAAGCTGGTTCTCAGAGCTCCACTGCAAGGTGGAGCAGTGAGCTCCTGGCTGGAGCTCTGACTCACAGTGGCTCACTGCCTCTCCATCTCCCTGCCCGGCAGCTGCTTTTGTCTGCAGCTCCAGCCTGTGCCACTCGCTGCTCTGCACCAAGGCATCGGTGCCTCTCCTCCGGTCCTGCCCAGTGACAGGGAGAGGTAAGGCCTAAAACACAGCTAGGAGGGGAATTTTGGGAGATGCAGGAGAGGTGAAGTTTACTGTTGCCTTACTGAAGTTGCATCTAAACTTGGACACAAGAACGACACCAGTTTTTATATCTAGCAGAAAAGGCAGTTTCCAAAGACAGAAGTATTTTTGTGAAAAATAAATTATAGTATTTTCAACTTTCAGTTCAAATTTTTTCAATCAAAACCTACATGACAGCATTCTTAGTTACCACCATTGCAAGTTAAAGTGTCTTTGGAATACTCTGCCTCCATCTTCTGACTGCTCAGGGAAATGCAGTGACTAGTTTGTAGTCAGACATTAACTCACAGAATCATAGAATGGCTTGAGTCAGAAGAGATCTTAAAGACCTTTTATTCACAAAATTTTATATATTTTCAAGACCAAGGCTTTGAATATTTGGGTGAAACTTTATTGAATTCAGTCATTTCTTTTGCTAGCTAATACTGACAAATGTTGCTTTCTACTGAAAAATCATCTTTTCTTACAGATTTCTGAGAAAGAATTCACGACTTTGCTTCATTTTTAATATCTTTAACACAGCACTTGAATTCCTGCCTGATTAATGTAGAAGGTCTTGATGACACAATGTCACTTCATACAGCCATGGCTTGTCATTGTTTTCCCACATACTTTTTCTCATTTAGTGTCTGTGACTCCTTAATTTTTCTAGGTTTGATACCTGCATTGCCAGTTAGTAAATTTGCCTTCTTTGTTTCTCTTTTAACATAAAGCTCTTCATAAATAAGCTTTGACAAAAACTAAACTGAGAGCAACAGTCATCCACCCCACTTACCCCCAGTATTTGGATTTCAGACCCATTGTTGCAACCAGATGTTGAGTACTCTGCACCCACCATAAACAACTGGTTTTTGTTAATGCAGTAAGATGGGAAAATTCATCTATGCTGTCCAATATCATATTGTACAATTCATGTGTATGCACACAGCTAGAGCAGAAAGCAAACTACTCATTTATTTGATGGCTGATAGGCAAAACAACATGAAATAATTTTTTTCTAAATTTCTCAACTTCAAATGAAAAAAATATGTAAAGCAAGGCCATGCATAAAGCAGCCTTTCATCCATATTGGTATCATCTGCCATGCTCACATCTAACCCCTTCATTTCCCAGAACTGGAACAGATCTAAGGGGGCCTTCTCTGGGTCTTCAGTTCAACTCTTGCTCATGCAAGGAGGTGTGTGTGTAGAGAAGTCAGCGGAGACCTGCAGGTGACAAAAATCCACTGACACGCTGCCCTCATTGACTGTTTTCCCAAGATTTCCTGAGCCAATGGTTCCCAGAGCAGTGGACCATAGGAAAAAGGCCAAATGATGTAAAGTGTGAGGATGAAGATGCCACAGGGAGGTAGACTGCTCTCACTGGGGTACTGTACCACACCTTGCATCACTGACACCACCACAAAATGAGGCAAAACAGAGGCACTCCAGAGCCAGCTCAAACTGCTCCTCAGTATTAACTGCCCAATTCCATGTGTCCCTGCTAGGTCTTCTGGAGGATGGCCAATTGGCTCACACAGGGGTACCTACAGCATCAGCCACAGCTGGAATGCTGAATGCTGAGAAGAGGAGCAACTGTGGCTCTCAGTGTGCAAACCCCATGGTCCACAGCATGGGAACTACAGCACAGAGACAGAATGGCTTCAGGACCACTGAGGTATGAGAATTATGGTCACTATTGCCCAGCACTAGCTTCAACCAGGTCTAAGTTACTTTTGTGACAGCTTTTCTCTTTGCAGTTAAACTGTATTCAGTGTCTTGAGGTGTGAGAAAATGGTGCCAGGCTGCACTACAGGCATGGTGTGATGGAGCTGAGCACGTCTGGCAATGCTTCATGCCTGAACAGCCACAGAATTGATGTTTTATTTGTCAATCAGTGTAACACACACTTGCTACAGTAAAAAAAAGCCCCCATGCTCATTTCTTTCCAACTCAGTCCAGCTGTGGCATGTATCATACAAACTACTTAGATTAATTATCTGAAAAGGAACATGTTTTCCCTTAATTGCTGTTCTGCTTAAAATATGTGCACTGCATGAACCCTGGTTCACTCAAAGCTGGACATGAAACTTGAAAAAGTCAATGGGTGTCTTTTCAATAACTTCAGTAGGCTTTGGATCAGCTCCTCCCCCTTTTCCCCCTCACTTATGCGTTGTGTACATTGTATACATTGTAAGGACAAGGTTTGGGGCTATACCAAAGTCCAGCCTTCTCCTGCCACAGCTGCCTACCCACCCACCTGCCTCCTACAGCCTTCCTTCCACTCCTGCCCTGTTTGCACAGCAGCTGCTGAGCTGCTGCAGACTAAAGAAAGCCAAAATCTATGGCTGGTTTACTGCTTCCTTGGTTTCTCATATGAGAAGGTGTTAACTAAAAATTTGGGGAAGGACGGCTTCCTTGTCTTCTGGGTTATCTGCAGATATAGCAGATAAAGTCCTTTACATGGCCCTTGGCATTTCTGGGGGAATCTCAATTTCTACTTTGAGAAGTGCTTGCCATGCTGCTGTTGCTGCTTCCCCTACTTTTTCAGGGGAGTCTCCTCTTGCTACAATATCATGGAATTTCACATCTAGGGAGAGGGAGACTGTAAAGGTTTGGCAATCACAGAATGTGCAGTCATGGGTGAATGTTTAAATCCCTGTGGGAATCTGTCAAAGGTACACTGCACTTCCTTCTGGGTGAGCATGAATTGAGCCTTGAGGTATTTCCAGAGTGGAATCATAAATAACATCTTTTATGTTTTCTTTTATGTCCAGTTTTGCCCTCTGTGAATAGGTGACTCCCTGAATTTGCATTACAGTTCCACAAAATTTGGCACAGCAGTAGTTAAAGGGTTAATATTGGCATTCAGTCTCCTGCAGACAATGGTGGGTGGCCACTGTCCCCTCAGCTTTTCACCATTCTCCAAGGGATGAAATTGGTTTTCTTATCTGTACAATGCTGGCTGGAATGGCAGCCCTCTTAAGCATAATTTTTACCTTTTCTTCCAGTTTTTGCTTTATCTCCTTTTCTTTCTGCAACTGTTTGTGCAGCTGCTCAGTTTCCAAAGATAGTAACAATTCAGTTGTTTTTCTGCCCTCTGTTTCCTCTCCCTGATTTTGTTTCACACTGCTGTGCTTTTTTCCTACCTAATTTCTACAATAATTGTCTTTCCCTATGCTCTGTTGAAGCAAATAGATCCTTAAAATTATGTTTCTCAGTTATAAGCTTGTTATTGGGTTTCCAATCTTTCTTTTATTTCCCTCTCAAAAGCCAGTGATGACTTTAATACTCCATTTTCTGATTTCAAAGCAGCATGTTCTATATATAACATATTTGAGGGAAGGACTCTTTAATTGCCTTTTGCATGTAAGATAAGTGAGCCTCCAATACTGCATAAATAATTGCTTTGTATTTCCAGAATTTTTGGGCCATATCTTTCCTGCCTGGGAAGGAGCACATTCATACTTCTGTAACTGTTTATCCGTGGCAATCCTGCTGACTACACCAATTCTTCTGTCACGTAAAAAAATCAGAAAGGCAAACTCCCCCCTTGCTTTCTGTGTTGTCTGCAGATGTAGTGGGCCTGGGGGCCCTCCCTTCCTCACTCAGTATTACCTGCCTGTCTGAGATCCTGGGAGACCTTCACAGACAATATTTCTGGGTGAGCACTCTGGCACTCTGGGTCTGGGAGGGTGCCAGAGGCACAGAGGGGCGGCCCAGTAATTGTGGTCAGGAGTGCAGTCCCTGGTGCAGAACTGACATGCATTGCACTGTGAGTCTGGGCAAACTCACTAAGACTCCACATCCACAAACAGGGCAATTTCTTGCCTCTTGGACACAGTAAGGTCCACAAAGTGCTGTTGATAAATGCACTGACATCAGAATGCATAAGCAATAGTATTACTGTGAATAAAGCTTACCTGACAGGAGTCCCCATGGGGGAGGAGAGGGTACAGCCTGTTGAGCATCCCAGGACACAAAGGAAGAGTCTCCTCTGACTTCCCTCCCCTGTTAAGTCATATTTATATTGTTCTCTTCAATGATGGGGGAAAGAGTTTCAGTTGACATAATTTCACACTTAAATGGAGTTTGACTAACTTTATACACATGCAAATATTGTACAGGTTTTACTTTGCTAGCACACTACATGGGGCTTGAAAAGGAAGATGTATTTTCAAGTTCAAGCAAATTTCAGCTTTGGGTCATTCTGGAGGATGGCCAATTGGCCATTTGGGTCATTCCTTCAGCTTAAGTCCTGTTAGGTGTGTTGTTTTAAACAGAGAATGACTGCAACACCTCTGTGCAATTCCATCCTTTGCTTCTTGACTCTCTCAGACATGAACAAGCTCCCCTGGTGTCTCTGCTCCTCAGGCGTGCACAGTTTGTTGAATTACTGCCAGTGTGGGCACTCCTCCTCGCTGAGCTTTGTCTTTTGACATTTTTCCACAGAAAGTGCCTCAGCACAGCATGTGGCAGAACAGCTACACCCACCCCATCAGAAGCTGTCCCATCTTGAGAGTCACATCCTTAAACCAAGGGGTCTGAGCAAATGAAAAAGGGAATTTGGATTGAACGTCACCTTGCATTTGCCAACACACAACACATCAGTACATGTCTATTTATTTTATAGCTCCATTGTACTATTATCTTTTGTATTGCTATAGTGCAAAGATATTCCCAGGTGACATAAAAGATACTGTATCTTTTCATCAGATACTGCTGTATCTTTTCATGAGATACTGCACCTCCAGGTGGACAGGGGCACATTCCACAGCAGCATGACATCTAGAGCCATGGGATTTCTGTAAATGAAAAGCCCAAATGCTTGTCCTAGCCCACAGAGAAATCTTAATTGGTGAGGTTGGATATGGTTGAACAGAACTACACAATTATCAATCCAATTTGAAAAAGACTTGGTCACAATTCATAATTACAGTTTGCACCTGTCCTACTGTTGGAGAAAATTGTCTAATTTTGTAATTGAATGGAAAATTACTTCTGTATTGCACTTAGTAGGAAGTACGGGCAAATTCCCACAACATATTAATCATGTGAGTGTTGACTGTGATGGTACTACTCAGTGAAGTGTGGGTTCCTGCCCTGAGGCCCCATGACTTTGAAGATACCCTCCTGCATTTTCTAGCTGAGATACATTCAGTAACACGTATCTCTGCTGTTGCAGCTCAGTGCCAAACAATTCTGATATAACTAAAGCATTTACATTATTCTCCACATCCAATGCAGGTACATAATAAGTTGTTTAAACTTCTTATAGTAAAAAAAGAAATATATATGCCTAGAGAGAAAGAGTAGTATCTAATTTAGGCTCCAGCTCTGGTCTGCCATTCTGCATCTCTGTTTTTCCACTTTTAGGGAACCATAAGGTGAGCATGTAATGTGAACACCTTAAGTTTAGATGTCTAGAGTTGAAAAGGTGATTTTCCCCTGCAGCTCAAAATGTACCCATTTTATCTCCCTGAGCATTCACATTTAATAGAGTTTTCCTTTTGTCTCAACATGCTATGGAATACAGTGCAATGCAGCACATGGTGCCCTTGCAAGGCTTGAGTTGTGCCATCAGCCTGTGGGCTAGCAGGGGATAAATCATGTCACCTCTCTGTTTCTCACTTTTTCCAACATCAAGCTCTAAAGCAGCCATCTGCCTTATCCCTTGATACCTGGTTATGGCAGGGTACAGCTTGTGCTGTTGGAGGGGGAAAGGTTTGACGCTGAGTCAGAGAAATTTTATTATCCTCTCATGACTGTAATGTCAAAACAATTTAGAAGTAAAAGATTGATGATGATGATGACGGTAATAAAGAAAGGAATGGTAATACCAGTGAAGGTAACAGGTTGGTCAGATATCCCCCCAAAGAAAAGGTGGTACCCAGATTATGTCCCTGACTGACAATAATCTGGTTTGATTCTCATTGTAGTCTTTGGCAAGGACTTGCATGAGCAGTAGCACAGGGAGAGCAAATGGCAAAGGAGCTGGTGTATTCAGGCTGCAGAAATGTGAAATAATACACAGCAACAAATTAACTCCAGGTGTTTCTCTGTGATATATATGAACCTTCCATTTATGTCAATGGCTGAACTTTATCAGATGTTATTTTACCTGGCACTCTTACCATGTAAATAATGTCTAATTTACCTGGCATTCCTTACACTGACAAATAGTCTCATGGAACACTGGCAATGCAATAATCAAACCCACCTAACCCAGCTATGTGTCTCTATCAGCCCAGATCTGGGTGCACTTTATTAGACCTATCCAGTTTCCTGTGCATTATGGTGTGTTGCTTATGGCAACAAGCAGTCTGGGAGATGGAAAAGTACAAATTTAAATTAGGGATGCACTTGCATGCCTCAGACAGATTGACTTTTTTGAATATTGAAAATAAACTGATGAATCTCTGAAAGGTATATATTGTGCTTGGATCTTTTATGCAGGCAGAAATGGTAATTTAAAACTATATTTTCACGTCAGAAACATAAAATCAAGTACAGAAAATTCAAGCTCAGCTAATGATGCACTATTCACAGGGACATGAAAAGGAATCTCTCATTTTCACTTCTGGACTGAAACCAGATTTATTTGCTCTGCCTTTACAGTACACACATGCAGAGATGATAATTATAGGCAAGAATGTTGATCCAAAGCCTACTGACATCCACTGCCTTTGCAGCAGATAAAAGCTTGTGTCCACGCTGAATGAGACAGTTGCTCTGCACCACAGTGCTGTGAGAAGGATGCTGGAGACATTCTGTTTATTACATAGAACTGTTTTTGTAAATTAGGGGTTAATCACCAGTGACTCTTTCTGCTGTCATTGTGGAACTCACTGTACTGTTTAAAACTCTCACAGAGTAAATGGGACACACAGAAAACATCCACACAAGAAGTCGCCATTAACATTACAAAAGGCATCAGACAAAGTGACAGAAGAAAAACAAAGAATTGTGCCAATTAATGAAGAAAATTGCAGGTGAGGATGGACTTAACAAAGCTTCACTGCACTTTAAATGTCAGTTCACTGAAGACATGAAGATCTCCACGTGTTCCAGGTTGAATACAGCAGGCAGCTGCTACTGAGTGCCTCCAGAAGCAGCTGCAAGCACCGTAGGCATTACAGTGTTTGTCTAAAGAACAGACATAGTCATTTGTCTAAAGCAGTGGCACTGCACAGACGTACACATAAAATCCATTATATTTGTTTTTTACTGACTTTCATGTTATCCCTTGTGTATGTCCTGTTCCACATTGCTATTAAGATGAGGCTGGATAATAAGGGGTACAGCTCATCACAATTAAAACCAGGAAATGAACAAATGAATCTGAATTTTTAGTCATAAAGTTGTTTTGAGTGTGGACATTTAAACCCAGAGTTCATTTAAAGCTCTCACATATTTTAAAACACAAGCCCAGACATCTCAAGAAAGTGAGACTAAAGTCTAGTCTTCCACTAAATCTCTTTTCAATTATATATATAGGTTAAATATAGTTAACTCATACAGTAATGTTTTATATAGTAAATGTTCAATTACTTAGTTTTAATTTATTGTTTGTATTGACATAATTTTGGTCTTAAAAATAGTAACTTTCATATTGATCAGCCTTACTTGAAGGTCCTAGTCTCAACTAGTAAGTAGAGTTGTGGCTCCTTGGTTGTTTTATAAATGCCCCTTTGATTATGTTGAAGCCCAGTCTGCCTAGGAAAAAAGTTACCATTAATATTACAAGAAAATAACCACAATCTTTAAAGTCATATTCTAATGTCAGTTCAAAAAGTTAACTTTCTTTGATAAGATATAATAAATTGACTGTGCTGAACTTATTTAATACATTGTGAGCATACCGTGCCACAGTACTCTATGATTATAATAAATATATATCTAAAAAGAATATAAATGTTCAGTATAGTGAAGTCTAGGAATTATTTCAACATATTACTTCTTAATATGGAAGTAATAATATATATCCTCTGTGAGTTTGCATGTTTATGAAGATAAAAGAGGTAAATTTATTTGCCTCCTCTATCAGACATATATCCATATATCCATAATATACATCCATATATATGTGTGTGTGTGTATATATATATATATATATATATATGGATGTATATTAGTATCCTTAAAGAGCCATTCAAAAGAACTGTTCAAAACAAGCATAAAAGAATAGAATTGTGAACTGAACCCTAGTTTATTCTGTATTAGGATCATTTTATTAGCTTGCTGCTTATGTGTGTGAGTTACTTTCCTTGTTGTACAACAAGTCTATGCAATAGGATTTGTTTATTAATTACTCCAACAAAAAGGCAAACTGGAATCCAGAGTTAGAGCCAGAATTTTGCATACCATAGCATATTCTGAAAGGATTTACTGGCAGAGAGAGTGCAGTATAAACTTATATGATACAAGAAAGCTACAGAAAGTGATTAATGATCCTGATGTGTTTAAGGATAAACAGGATTTTGAAGGAAGGCAAAAGGGAAGGTTTGTTGGGTAAGAAGCTGTTCCAGAGATTGTGGCCTTGGGTGGATACCACATTAGAGTGAGTAGATGCAAGAACAAAGGAGTCCTGTCAGTGAGAGTATTTATTAGCTAAGAAATTATTTCGTGAGGATTGCTGAGCAGATGTGTCACACGGCTCGGGTCACACCATAGAAGGAAGCCCATGAGCTGCATGGCACATGAGGCAGCCCTGGCTCACGCCAGCAGCCATCAGGGAGGCAGCTCTTGAGCCTTCCATTCCCAGCATGAGCTGTGACAGGGTGCTTTGCAGGAGATGGCCTTGGTACACAATTATCTGGGCAGCAGCACAGACCTTGCTGCCCACATCTCCCATCGGGGCAGCAGCTGCAGAGTGCTGGATGCTGCCTGCCCTGGCCTGCTAATGATAATGTTCCTGAGCTACTCCAAGATCCCCTAAACCTGTTTATATCCTGAAAATTAACTTTATGACATTCAAAGATTGGATCCAACTTCTGTGGTAAAAGCCCTGTTCAGTAATAAGCAATTTTACCCACACTCCCCATGTAATACATTACTGTTCTCATTCATTAGGCATTAGTAACTGAAAAGAAATTACATTCTGTCCTAGGTGGCTTCTTAGTGTTTGATGTGCAAGCTTGCAATGACCTTAATAAAACTAAGAGCATGTTGTGGATATGTAGATCTTGCTTCTGTACACAGATTGGGATGTACTTATGTTTACTTTCCTTCTACTAGAGAAAACCACAAGTAGAAACAACCAATTTATAAAGTAATACCCCACTCTGTATAATTAGGGTGACAGAATCTAGGGTATACCACTTTAGACAATTTAAAGTCCTCATAATAGATTCCCACATTAGTTTTAGTGGAAGAAGCAAGCCCAAAGGATCATATGGGCATTTTCACTCCAGTGGCCTTCCTAGAAATGAGGAGTCTTATTTACAGGGTCTGTTCTTTGAGCATCATCTTTCAAATATAAATGGCTCAAAGACATCAAATAAAATACCATGTTAAAAGACATGGACTTTCAGGTGAAGGACCTGTGGGCATGTCTGTCTTATATGTCAGATTTTTTAAATGTAATTTTCCCCAAAAAGGCATTATTGACACGTAATTTATTTTACATCCCTTGGCTGCCCGTGAAGATTTCTACAGGCACACTGAAACAACACACTTTCTGCTGGAATGATTTGCCAACACATGGTGAGTTCTTATGATTTATCTAAGTTCAGATTTTAAACAGAAAGGAATTTTGTCACATTTCCACAATTCTAACACAATATATACATAGGATTTTCCTATATATCTTGATAGATCTTCTTCCACTATGTGAGAAATGGAATCATTCAAAAGCAAGAGGATATTGTCTAAAGAGAGAGGATTTAGAGATACCAATTCATCATGAGGCAAATTAATGTTCTCAAAGACTCAGTACAGCTTTATCTTACACTCTTCCTTCATCTTCTGCCTTATGATTCCTTAATGTATTTCATCATTTCAGCATCACTGTAGGACACTGAAGGAAGACACACAATTTTAATGTGTGACTGAAATGATTTTGTACTGACATAAATAGAAGACTATAATTATTGTGTAAGCAATATATGAGTACTGCATTAAACATGCATTCTTGTTGGTAGAATTACTGAGATTTCATAAAAACCAGGACACATGTAGTTTTGATCTTCGTAGTATGCTCATATACATATTTATTTGTGCATGTCTCTGCATGTGTATATTGTAATGTCTTTAGTGTGTGCTTCTGCACTTCAGGCACATTTTTTTGAGAACCTTTAATTTCTGTTTGTAATTCTGATACCCAAGTGTAAAATATTTTATTGTTTGAACTGAAATTTGTTTTACATGCTTTATGAAAAGAATGAGATATATCATCTGTGCACAGAAATGGTATTTGAAAAAGCAGGCTTAGTTTTATTTACAAATACATCTAAATTCAAACTAGACTAACGGGAACATTTTTGTACTCTCTACAGATTAATGAAGATTGAGCTTAAATTTGAAAATAAAATAAAGAACATTTTTAAAGTGTCTGTTTATTACTCCACTTATTTCACATTTCTGTGTTTCTGGTTGGGCTTTTAAAGCTGAGCTCAAAGAGGGCAAAGGTGTAATGAATGGCACATCTGCTATTCATGGAATCAGAATATTTCTGTATCTGATGTCCTCAGGTTGTGGCTCATGGACTGCTTGGTCATATGAAAGAAAGCAAAATACATATATTCCCATAAGAAACTGGTGTATTTGCCAAAGAGAGATTATGAGATCAAAATACATTTGTACCTCTGTAAATATAAATGGGAGAGTTTGGGGTTGCTGTCATGGCTAAAGTGGAAGACAGTGGGAATCTGAGACACTTTGTCTGCTAAGATGCCATGAGGCAGCTATGAGGCAACCAGAATACCTAGCTAAAAAAAGCTCTTATTCCTGCCTGAACTGGAGAGCACAGGATGGAAAAGTAGCTGTGGTGTTGTTTGACCTCTGCCATAGAAATAAACTCGTAACTTTTACAGATGATGCTTCTTATTTTTTCCAAAATTGCACGAGATTTTCGCTATATTTTTCCTTACTAGCAAAAAGGCAATTGCTGAAATATCCTCCCCATACTAATTGTCTGTGCCCTGGGTGTTGCCTGACAAGTTGCTTGTTCTCTTTGATTCCTGGCCAGGATGCTGACACAACAACTGGTTTGTTTCCTGTGGAAAAGGAAGAATAGTATCAAAGGAATGGCTTTGGGATGTGCCAAAAAAGGATTTAGGGACACAAGGAAGCTGTAGTCCAGCGCTCAGGCGTGAAACAGCCCATGGGAACCCTACAAACAGGATGATTCAAAATCTGGGATCAGACAATACCTTGCAAGTGGAGCCTTTGAACTCAATACACTGTTTAGTTTTGAAACATTAAACTTTCATTGTCCTCAGGCCAAGCATCCCTCATTGCACCAGTGCCTTCTCAGGTGCCTGCTTTCTAGACTGGCTCAGTGAAGCATGTGGAAAAGGTGCTAGCAAGAAATAAGGTGTACTGTAAGATGCAGGGATGCAAGATCTCATTCTGCCCTGTTACCACCCTCCAGTTTTCAAATCTTTCCTTCTGATTTTCAATTTTTTTTCAAGTAACCTGTGCATACTATCCATAGTTAAAAGCCATTCTTCTGCCCTTTGGTAAACTAATGGCAAAGTTGGGTCATTAATATAAGATAAAAAGTGAGGTGGTCCACCAGAAATTACATTTGTTGACATATGTCACTTAATCAAGATAAAATCCAAGTTTATTTGCAACAACTCCTTGCACAGAAAAACTCAGCAAACACTAAAATCTAGGAAATACTGAAATACTAATGGTAGAACTGGGATGTTTATGAGCAAGAAGAAAAAAGGGAGAACATAATAGATTTTCATTGATTTCTGGAGGACTGAATATCATTTAAGTCCTGAGTGCAAAAAGTGGGATGCTGCTGTATATCTGTCCATTCAAGACTGTATAAAACAAGTAGCTTTAGGTTGCTGTGGGTCCCTGCTTAGGAAAAAAATGGGATTGAGGGAGAAAGAGAAAGAGAGTGATGTCACAGGGCAAGACTGAGCTATGCTGCCAGTTGTATTAATTAGCTTTGCTTGCACACTTTTGCATTATAATTAGTATTATTCAGCTTTAATTTAATTTCCATTAACCTCTGCAAAACACCCACATGTTTGGATACAGGGAAACGTGTCTGGGGTATTACTGCTTGGATAGAAAAAACAGATTGCTCACAGTCAAAAAGCAACTTAAGAAAAGGCACCATAGCTAAGCAGCAGCCTATTCTTTATCAGCTATGAAGAGCTGTCAAATACAAAAGGCATGAAATTAGTCATGTTCATCTGGTTTTACCAGGAAATTAAATATTGGGGTTGTTCATGTAAGGGAGGGAGAACTTTCCAGGTCACACTTGTGAGTGGCTTCATTTTCAGATTGCTCGACTCGAGGACTGATTTTATATTCAGATTGCTCGACTCAAGGACTGATTTGAACCTAAAACATTAGGTGCTGTGGCCTGTGCAGTTCCCTAAACCAGCCCTTCTGCAGTGCAGTAGCATTTCCTTTGCCCTCAAATTAGTTCCCTCCTAGAAGATTTTTTCCACTTTATTATTTTCCTCTTTACTATTAATATGACAGCTTTTTTGCAGCACATTATTGGACACATTATTGTATAATTGAGAGCATAATTTTACCAATTCAGACATGGGTCTGAAAACTAAAGCTCTGGCACGCCATAGGTCACAACTGGAAAGCACAGGGACAAAATTAATTCTCATTAACTCACTGAACAGCCACAACCCCACCCAAGCAGTATCATCACCTCTGGGAACTGTTGGGATGTAGGGAGTGCATATTAATGTACATGTATGGTGTCCTATGCAAATGATATTCATTATTCATATTTCTGACTCAAAACCATCTTTCAGATGAGCTAACATGTTTAAAACCATTGTGGAAGCCAACACTTTATACCCATTCCTGCTCTAGCTGGGATTTCATATCTGATAAGGATTTTCTGTCCCAGGTCTGTGCCTGAAATCTTTTGACAATTTAGAAGAATATTTAACAAGTATAACAGAATAACTTCCAGAATATATACTGGTATATGTATATATTTTTTTTCCAGCACAAAATTGGTGTCGTCACTGCTGCTCATCTGTCTGTATGCTGTTTTTTCTTACAATGCATTGATTACTTGCATCCATGATGAGAAATAATTTCTTATGCCTTTACCATATAGGTATTTTTAATTTCTGTCTAATAAGCTCTTGCTGGTATTTCATGTTACAGATGCATTTTTATCACAGGCTGAATTTATGCTGCTAAATCTCTTGGTTTCAATACCTGCTCCTGGATCCTAGTCCCAGACCATCTGTGCACATGTGGCACATGTGCAAGTTCACCTCTGGAGAACACACAGGAACAAAACAACCACTTCCCTCTGCAATAAAACTGTGCTGCTCCAGGACATCTTCAGTTGCAAATTTATGATCTTATTAGCTCAGGATACCCTTGCTTATATCTGCTCAGTTGTTTGGACTGTTTCTCTTCAAATTCATGTGGGGTTTATCCCACATACTTGAAGAGGTAGTGCCGCTCAGATATATTTCTGTGCTCTCAAGAACCTGTTGGAGATTTGCTGGAGCAGGTCCAGGTGACCACTTTTTTGACATGTGTAGTATAATAAAATATATCTTGACAGTGCTCTCAGACTGCCTGTTGTACTCTTAGAAAAGTAAGAGCACCTCCCACCTCTGCTGGGTGTTTGGGATGTCTTTGAGATCAAAAGAAATAATGACTTCCATCTTCACATGACAGACAAGTTTAAGCTTTGAGTACACCAGAGCAAATCAGTATAAATTTTTTCTACTCTGTGATTTTCTTCCATATATCTATAATTCTGTGGCAATAGGTCTATGTGATATCTTTCTCCTTCCATTAACAGACCATTTTGGTTGCATTTAGCAAAGGTAAGTTCTGATTCAAGAGACGCTGATTTTCATACTACTAAGGCCATTGCATACCCCATTGTCTACTTTGTTAGCATAAAAACTTCAAAGTGAGTGTGGCTTGCACACTCTATACACTATATATATTGGCACTGTGATATAAAGTAACTTAAATGTGGGCTCAAATCAGTGCATTTGTAGTTTTTCCTACAGTTTTGCTTATATAATTTTATACAACATAAAAATAACTTTTCTATAATTTTAGACAATATTTTATAAATATTTTTTATACCAAAAAATTACTTTGCTCTGTTCATTAGTGAGCCTCTGGTTTCATTCATTCAACATGGATTATGCTGCTGCTGTTCTCCTACAATAGTCCACAATCTAGAAGAAACCATGTTACTTCACTACAAATTAGTACCAAAGCAGAAAGCTCTAGTAATGCAGGTTTGATTTTCTTCCCTTTTTATGGCTTTCAAATTCAGATCCTGGTTAAAAGCAGCATTTCAACTGACACAGCTAGAGCTCCTGAATATAAAGCAACTTTAGATTCTTCTGAATTGGTGGAGATTTGAGAACTTGTTCCTGGCATTCAACAGCTTCACTCACACAGTTCTTGTAGAGCTCAAACAAAAGCTTAGCTAAATTATTCACTTTACTCACAGGAGTGTAGAAACCTTGTATTTGCTAGTGGCTGAAGAAAAGACACAATGCATTTGGCAGAGATGCAGCAACATGTATATCTTGCCAGAAAAGGCCCAGAGAGGAGAGTGCAACAAGGGAAACATACAAATTATGAAATTAAAGGAATGTTGGTTCATTGGATTAAATTGTTGTTCTAGTTATACCTGCATAAATAAAAGAATACATTAAATTTTTCATATGATAACAGAACTTATTATTAACTTCTATTGAAATTGTTAGTATCTGTTTTTAGGATAAATTACTCCACAACACTTGCTTAAACAGCTTCATCTGAGTTTTCCTAAGGAAGTTGAATCAATTTGGTGCAAAATATGAGGCATATGTTCATATAATACAAGCACAAAGAGGAGAATAGAAAAAAATGCTGTCTTTGTCTGTTATTAATTTCAGTCCCTTTGTTCAAGAGCAAATAACTGCTTGAGTGGTGATGCACAAAGAAGACACAGGACAATTGAATTTATGAAGGATTTATGAATCCAAGGGCCAAACTGACAAATTCTAGTAACATTATTCCAATTGAATTTCCATCATAAATTGAATTGGGTGAGTTAAACTGATTTTTTACTTGTCTATTGATTTTACTCTACTGACATTTTGAAAGGGTATTACAATACCTTTGCTATGGAATATCTTTCTCTTTCTGACCTCTGTAAACAGGGTTGCCATCTCTGGATGTCCATGCTCCTCTTTACATGGATTGGTTGGCCTATTCTCTTAAGTGTTGTCAGTATCCTTAGGTCTGGAGTGGCTCCCAACCATGATCAAACTTTCCATCTTGCTGCTCAGCAGACCTATGGCCTCTGCTACCACACTGGGATTGTTCTGCCTTTCTTCACTCTCCACCATGAAAGTATCAGCTCTACAGAACGATACCACTCTGAAATTAGACCAGACATAGAACATAGTTCCAAACTTCCTAAATGCAACCATGAAAAACAGGGCTCCAGAAGAATGTATACTTCTAGCATATTATGATCATTGAACATTTTGGAAGGTTCTGAAACTGCCTAAAAGCAGCTTGAGCAAAGGATCATCAGTGCATGAGATGGCAATTGGTGGCACAGGGTGACTCACTGTGGTCTTTTGTGCCCATATGGCCCAGCACAGGTAGGAATGCAATTTATTGCAGTGCAGGACTAAAATTAAAGCCCTGAGTCGGACTTGGAAAACAGTTAAATACAATAATGAGCAGTTATCCATTGCTAAGTTACTGTCCTCTGCTACTGGAGGGCTCTGAATTGTGTTCTGTTGCAGGACAAGGGCATCACATCATGCTCCATGGAAGATGACATGGACATCTCTCTCATTCAAGGGCAATTTGGGTCCTCTGAGGACAAAGATAACAATGATGATTAGGCTGCTGTTGGGAGGGAAGCCTTGAGAACTTTCCCATGAATCCTAAATGTTCCTTTTTCTCAGAAGGTCTCTAGGATCCAGGAACTGATGGCTCTGAGAAGGGTGGGTTAGGATTCCTGTGTCACAGAGAGGCATAAATCCCACCTGGTATCTCAGGCTTCCCCTTTCTTCTTGCTTGTATGCCACATTTCTGCTTTGCTTTGCCATTTTGGATGCTTTGTAAGATCCTTAGCAATTGCCCACAGCTGAGCTTTACAATTTCCATTTCCATCCAGCATGTAAACTCTCACCCAGCAGGCCGTACACTCTTCTCAGAGAAGCAAAGAACCTCCTGGCATTCCTCTGCTTCTCATACTTATGCATCAGAGAATCGTGCCCCTCTGTCCCTGTTGGCTCCTGGCCTTCCTTCTCTATCTGAAGCTTTAATTTCTGACTTTTGGCCTCCTATTTCACCTTCAAGTTGAACACACTCAGTTATATGTCAGAAAGTCTGAGAAGGGAAATGAAGGCACAAATATGAAATCTTTGTATAAAAGTCATGTAAAAATACACGAGAGTGGTTAGCCCCTTGTCTGCCTCCTTGTGTCCCAAATTGTCTGCTGTCACAGTTGATGATATCTGTGAATTACTGAAACTCTGGCATGCCAAGTGGGAAGACAAATTTGTATGTTAACTAGATGTAGTCAGAAAAACATTTTTATGGTTAGACTCAATCCCTCGCTAATGAAGCTTTTTTTTCTGTTTATGACCTACTGTGATTACTACTGATGCATACTGAAATCTTTCTTAGCTCATTCATTATTGGCTTTGTCTATTTTAATGTTTTTGCCTGACAATATTCCATGTTCCAGTTGCTCCACCCCTGCAGGTGTTCAAGGCCAGGTGGGATGGGGCTCTAAGCAACCTGGTCTATTTGGAGATGTCCCTGCCCATGGCAGGGAAATTGAAACGAGATGATCTTTAAGATCCACTTACAACCCAAACCATTCTATAATTCCATGATTTTATTTTCTGCTATAATTTGTATTTGAGATGCTTTCACACTCACACAGTTGTCTCCATCATCTGACTACAAATGTCTGGATGGAAAATCTTAGTTTCCAGACATTGACTGGTTCTACTATGGTTGATCTTAAACATCAAGGATGAAAAAACATGTAAGGAGGCTAAGAAAATGAGGTTTATATAATTTGGAAGCCTTAAAAGTGGTCAGCATTATCTCCCAGAACATGGTGTAACTGGTTTCAGAACCCTGTTTTGCAAATCCTAATTTAAAAGTTATGCTGACACAATTCCTGGAGTGTAGCAGGTTTTATTAACCTGAGAAATTAGTTCTTACGTGGTTATACTTACTATAAGATCTAAAGTGTGACTCATTTTTGTATTGTGCATTGATCTCAGGCAAAACTGTATGTCTCAGCTGAAAACATGCTTAGTATTCTGCATGATGCTTCTATTTATAATAGTTTAGGAGCACCTGCAAGCAAGCTTAGGAAAAATATTATTTTTGAGCATTAAAACCATTATTAAAATAAGTTTTTGTTGTCATAAACAGTGACTAAAAAAAGACAGAAAATGACTTGCTGTTCTGTTTGTAAGGGCAATGCATACAATGATCATGACACTTTCCAATGAATTTTCCACACATTAACAACAACTTTATTCCACAGGATGTAATTGAGAAGCAATAATAATGAAAGATTTGTGCTTCTTACCTGAACTTCTTCCTTCATATTTTAGCAAATAGTGAATCTGCTACTCCAGAATTCCCACTGGGAGAAGGTGTTGAGAGGATGTATTTACAGGCAGATCTGTTTTATTTTTACAAGGTACTCTGTTATGTAGTTCACCAGAACCTGGGAAATCCCTGCAGCACAGGAGTAGTATGATGAGGAGAGATGATACAGTAGCTGGTTAAGGGGTGGATATAATTATCAATGTCCTGGAACACTGTTGTGGATGCTCATTAGTCTGCCTTTTACAGGCTGACATGAATCACCTTGCAGTAGGTGCCTCTGAACTTCCAAAACTATGGTTTTCTTGTATCTCTAGCATGCTCACATTTCAATAAATATCTTGAACTACCAACTTAAAGAACAGCACTGGAAATCTATGTGAAGTCACTCCTGTGTAGCTGTGAGGAAGATAAAGATGGACACGACACTTTCAAAGTCAAGCAGCAAAAGCTGCACTTTAATCTTCACAGCCTATTTTTATGCAGTTTTCAAAAGCCTTGTGTTTAATTCTAATTGGTTAGTAACTTTCTTGCCACTCAATTCATTGGTTCATAGGTGCTCGTGTGTGTATGTGCTAAGGCCATCTTCTTCAACAGATGCTCACGTTCATTCTTCACAGATTCTCACGGGATAGACTTCTTATTTTCACAGGTTTTCCATGAGCAATGGCTGACGTGCTTGCAGGTTCTCATGGGACAGGCTAGCTGTTAGCTATACTTAGCTGAAGTAACAAGCCCTGAACCATGATTTTACAAGGCCTTTTTTTGTAAGGTTTTACCTATGTGTGACACTTCTGCTTCGATAATTGCACATTGTACTGAAATGGACAGTTCACCTCAAATTAATGGGTCGGTCTTTTGGAGGGAGTAAAACTCAAAGCTACAATATAGCTCATTAAGCCAGGATTTTCTGCTTTGCTGTCAGAATCACCTATACCTTGCCTGTCCGCTCCAGGAGATTTGGTTTGTATCAGTCTTTTCCATAGGAAATCACTCATGCTCTGAAACACAGATTTCTCTTTCCCCAGTCTGTGTGACATTGTCTAAGGTGAGTTCCACTACAGCCACAGGAACAATGGGACAAGAGGGGCTCTGGCAAGAAAAACACTCACTGCTGCTGCTACCATTACTGTCCCCCACCCAGATGGGCTGCAGATTGATCAGGAGTGAAGGCAGCTGCTAAAGGTGCACAAGGAATGAAGTGTCCTTGGCCTTAAACTGTTAGGACAGCTTTCTCTTTACAAGCATACTTCCTGTTTAGTGCTTAATATCCGGGGCTAGGTGAGGTAACCTGTTTGGAAAGAAATACTATTAGCATAATCACTGTTTTATTAAAGCAATGCTGTGAAGGCATGGTGTTGTCATTTACAGACAAATGAAAGATGAGATCTTTCTTGAGATCTTTCTTACATCAAAGAAATCAACATCTTCTTGTGTGTGGGTGCCACAACCCACACAGCTGTAATATTTTGAAGGACTGAAGTCTAAATAACATTCTTTATTCAGGGAGGAACATGACATGGGTTCCAAGTACCCAGTAATGAGATTAATACAGAGCAATGCACCAACATTCTGTCTTTCTCTATATGACTCCTTCTCTAGTCTTCATTGCTGTAGCGAGTTGAGAGGGGTGAGTTACAGTTTAAAGGCTTTATGGAAGAAAATGTTATAAACAAGATTTAAGCTGATGCAGCTGAATGAGACTGCAGAAGTACTCAGAAGGGACTAACCCATCAAAGACTGGATTTTCTAAATAAATTTTTATGTTCTTCCTCACAAGTTTATGTGTTCAATAACATGGTAGGGTTTTGACTTCAGACAAACATTCTGTTCAAAAACTATTACTGTAAGTTAAAAAGTAAAATTTTGTCAGTAATGCTGTTTTGTCTAGTTTTTTTCATTTCCAAAATGCATTTGAAAAAAAGACAAGAACTACACTTTGCCATTCTAAATCTCACAACAGGATTGATTGGTGCCATCTACTGGCTATTTAGTCCTTTTAAATTCCAAAAAATTATGAATAATGTGTTTTAAATGCAGAATAATAAGAACATTATGAGCCTTATAACTGAATCAGCCAACATCAAGCTGCGTAATTGGCAAATCTGTAACATTTAAATTACATTACGTGAAACTTCGGTACGATGTTCCTTCAGTGCAATTCAATTATGAAACTTTTAGATGTGTCAGGAGGACAAAGCTCATGTACAAGTGTGCAGACTCTAGCATTACCACCATACACATCATCCTGGTGTGGGAGAGGAAGGCTTCTTCCTGACAACTGCCACTGCTGGAGATCCCTCCTCCACAAACACATGGGGCACCAACATGTTCATGCAGCAGGTAAACATGGTCACCTTGCTGTTTGTGTGGCTGGAGGGATGTCACCACAATAAAATTGGATGGAGAAAATGGTGCTTTAGCTCATAGCCCAGACAAGATGTGAATGTTTCTGCTGAGGGTGGGTTTAAGCTAGCTGGAGGGAGCATGGGCATGGAGGGGATGGCACAAAGCCTGTTCCAGAACATCCATTGCAAAGATGGTGGGAGCAAGCAGAGCTTGGAAGGGATCTGCTGTGCATGACTGCTGAATTCCCTTCTGCTAAATTTGATGAAAGACATCTGAAGATGACCTAGGATTTAAATAAGGCTTTAAATACCTTATACTCTCTGCAGTAAAAATTTTAAACTATAATTATTTGAGGCAGTGCCAGGGAATATCAGCAAATCAATATTAACTGGAATGTTAACAATATCTCCAGTGCCAGGTAAGAAAAATATTTACACATCTGAGTAGCTGCATCCCTAATCAGCAATACAGCTGAGCACATGGTGCTTTGCTAGATACCAAAGAGAGTGCTCACATTTCCTCCTCTGGTTATTCAAGACCTTAATAGAGACAGAAACAAATATATTTAGATCACACTCTGAGAACCAGCCTCTGGAATAACTTGCTTAACAACTAGGTTCTGAGCAAAGAAAGTATATTAATAGAGTGACTGAAGACAGGTTTCATGCTTCCTGTTCTCTGCCTTTTCCTGTCATCTAATAAAAACATGAGAGTCTTTATGGAAGGAAAAGAATGTTACTTTAACCATATCTGGTTTTCAGAGATTTATGTTAAAAATGCATTCTGATGGAACAAACTAAGCCATAACTTTATATAATGCCTTAGTCAATGGAACTAGAAAGGAAATAGAGTTCATTAGAAACCTGGTGGAGTGTGAATCTGCACTGAACATGCTTTGTCTCTGCAAGGTTTCAGTGTGTCTGATGCTGTTCCCAGAGCTGAGAGCAACTCTGGAACTTCAGCAAGGGCTGATCAAGAACTTCCCAATAAGAACTTCTGCAGAAGTGGAGTGGGGAAACTGTCCCTTCCATGCTCCTGGGGCTCTCACTTCCAGACCCCTGGAGTATGTGGCCTCTCAGAGCTCATGAAAAGAAAAATATAGTATTTCCAGGATAGGTAGAGCTACTGAGAGACTAGGACAGAAGATAGCTGCAAGATGAGAAATGGAGCAACGACAAAGGATAATGCAGATGGGTTTATCAAATAGTGAAGTACAATAACTTCCACAACCTGCAAATAACATTTAATTTAGCATCATTTGCTTGTTTGTACAGCAAATTTAATTCCAGGTATCAAGTTACTCCATGTGCTCAAGTGCTAGAACTATGTGAATATGCAGCAGGTAGATATAATCCTCCTCATGATTCACAGAAGTGCTGAAATGGTTTGGTGTAAGGGAACATGGAGCAGTTTTATGTTTCTTTAGGGTGACACAGGCAATGACACACAAAGTACCTGCGTGAATAGAGAGCTTCCAGATACTTATTGTCTTCTGAATAACCACATGCAGGTTTCATGCTCTCCAAGCACAATCCATGGAGGGATTCTCTGGATGAATGTGCCAGACTGCACAGACTATCCAGGGGCTCATTAGAAGAGAAGCAGTGCTGCCTGAACATCATCAAACCATTCCTAAATCTGGTTTGCATGTCTCGGCATCTGGTGTTTCCTGTTCCAGTCCTGGAGCATGGAGCAACTTGCATGGCTGAGCAACAGCCTGATGAGACCTTGGATGGCTCCATGCTGAGAAATTCGGTCACCTCTGCTTAGTAACATTCTGAATTTCTATACTTACTTCTCATTAGCTCAGGCCTGTGTTTGTGAACACAGTTGAGCACTACTGGCCAGTACTTGTCTGGTGTGTGTGGTCTCAGCCAGCAGCGGGTGTGGGAGCAGTGGGAGGACAGTTCACACATCCTCCAGCTGCATTTCTGGAAGACGGCACTAGTCTGAGCACCAAAGTCACCACAATGCTCCTCCTTCATTTGAATAGTCATTTTCCTTTGTTCTTACCACAGCATCCCTTTCCTCACCAAATATTTCTGATTACTTCCCTTTCCTTCATTAAATTCAATTGTTGAACATCGACTTCTAATATCAATCTCTTCCTCAGCTGTAGCCTCATCTACTGTCTGCATCCATCATCTCCTGAGGATTCGGGCCTTTTGCAGGATGGCAGCTCAGGTGCCAGGAAAACTAGCAGTGAAAGTAGCAACCAGGGTGGCGGTAAAGGTCGCAGCACGGGTGGCAGCGAGAGTGACAGTGAAGGTGGCAGCAAGGGTGTCAGTGAAGGTGATAGTGAAGGTGACAGTGAAGGCGGCAGTGAAGGTGGCAGCAAGGATGTCAGTGAAGGTGTCAGTGAAAGTGGCGGTGAAGGTGGCGGTGAAGGCGACATTGAAGGTGGCAGCGCGGGGCCCGCCGCCCTCTGCCGCCCTCTGCCGCGGGGCCCTCCCGCCTGGCAGAGGCCGAGGTGCGTTTGGAAACAATCCTCGAGATCGCTTCCAGTGGTGGGACAGGTTCATGGCCCGACACCCGACACTCAGTAAATTGCCTACAGAATTTATACAGTGCGTTAAAGAGATGTTTAGGAAAACTCCAGTGCCGAGTCAGTTTGAAGGGATTTTCACGCCGTTTCCGTCTGTGCTGCAGTGCCGGAGCCCTTCTCAGCCGGGGTTCCCCCGGTATGCGAGGCGCGCTGGGACAACACGGACGACTTCGGGGCCGTGGCCGCATGGCCGGGCCAAAGCTCCTCACTACCCCTCACTGCTCCTCATTGCTCCTCGCTGCTCCTCGCTGCTCCCCACTGCTCCCTGCTGCTCCCCGCTGCTCCTCACAGCCCCGGCCGGGGGCCCGCCCGCCGCCACCGGCCCGCAGCACCGCCGGGGCGGGAAGGTGCAGCCGCCCCGCCCCGCCCGCCAGACGCCACATCCTGCAGGTGCCGCGGGGCGGCCATCGCGGAGGGGCCGCCACCGGTGAGTGCGGGCAGCGGGTCAGGGCCCTCTCTCGTCCCAGGGAGCAGCGACTCCACCTCGGAGCGTTGCCGCGGGGTGGCCGCCGGGGGCGGGTCCCGGTGAGGGGGCGGCGGGGGCGCGGCCCGGGCGTGGCGGGGATGCGGCGCCGGGGCCGCGCCCGGCGAGCCCCGGGTCCTGGCCCGACTGCCCTGCCGAGCCCGCGGGCGCCGCTTCCCAGGGCGGGGCTGGGAACGGGGCGTTGGGAGCGGCGGCGGCTCCGGGGCCCGGGCGGGAGCGGGGGACGAACGCGGCGAGCCGCGGCCCCGGCGCGGTGTGTGGGGTCGGGGAGGCGCCGCGGGGGCACCCGGCCCGGCCGGAGCCGCCCTCTCGCCTGCAGGCCGGCCGGGAGGCCGAGCTCGGCCTTCGGACGGGTGGTCGCGGTCGGGTTGTTTCTGCTGTTCACTTCTCTGTCCCGTCTTTGCACGTGCAGACTCGAAGAAGAAGGGATTTAACAAAGTCGCGCTCGGCTAAAATGGGACAATAGCTAAAGCAGCTCTGAGGAGTCTGATTGTGTGCGTTGCTGCCCTGCGCCGGAGCTGGCAGAGGAAGATGCGTGTTTTTATCCTTGTGCAACGCCGGTCTGTCTAACTACTGAACAGAGCGATGTGCTGAAGTTGGAGATCCTGACAAAATGGGAGCACTTGTGTTCTCTGCGATCTGCAGCTTACTTCTAGCTCTGGTGGAAGGGCACAGCTTATTCACCTGTGAGCCAATTACTATTTCCAGATGTTCAGGAATGCCTTACAATATGACTTTTTTCCCAAACCTCATGGGACACTATGATCAGGACACGGCTGCTCGCAAAATGGACGTAAGTTTCTCACCCCCGTCTTCCCCCCCAAATTGTATGTAACAAATTTGTCATTCAGAAACTATTTGGGATACCTGTTGCACTGAATGACAAGACTGGTAATGTTTAGTGAGTAGATGTGCCTTCAGAGTGTTGTGGCGCTCCTGGTAAGGCGCTATATAAGGGAGCTACCGACTTCCTCCCTCCACCCTGCCTTAGATCCTGTATTAGAGTGGAAGAGGAATGGGTGTAGCACAGCAATGTGGCTATTCAGAGCATTTTGGCAGAGCTGATCACATATAGCTCAGGCACTTTACTGTTAGACAGAACAATTGTTGAAATTCTCAGGAGAAATAGTTTATGATATCCTGGCCTGCCTGAACTCAGTGCAAAAATGATATTTAGAAGATGCTCTTTGCTCCTCTGTCACCTTACATCTACTAAGGAGGATCACCTGAAGTTATTCTTAGCCCTATTCTCCATTGTGGCTTTTGCATTCTGATGTCTTCTGACTGGATGCTGAAACTTCTGACTGAAAGAGAACTTTACTCTTTTGAACTGAAAATAAGCACTTTTCTTACCTGAACTAGCTGTAAGTGTGGCTCCCCTGAGAATATGCCATGCTGTGGAAAGACTTTGCCCATAGCAATACCTGTGAAGGGTGAGAGCCTCTCTGGGTGAGAGGCTTGTAAAACAAGTTTTGAACCTGTTTTAATAATGGCTTTTCAGTGGTAAGAGAGGGGGAAAATCTTAACACAGGTCTTGAAAAGCTCAGTGTCTTGTGCTATGCAAAGGGTGCAACAGAAATGAGGTGAATATTAAGTTTCTGTCTTTAAAAAAATTATATGTGGTGTTGAAGGTACTGCTACTAAAATCTTATTTGCATACTGTTTACTGAGCTTGGAGGAGGGGCTTGATTCAGTTGCTGAAACATGTTTTTAGTGTTGCTTGGGATGATCACAATTCCCTGCCAGCCTGGGATAGCACAGGCTTTGGTCTCACATTGGTTTTGTCAACCCAGTGTAGATGTGTGGGAAATTCTGGTATCAAATGTTAAGCCATTTGTATGCAGGCAACTGAATTTGCTGCAGATCTCTGAGAAATTGAGGGCTTTTTAGTTGGAAGGTAGGCTGTAGGCTTCAGCTGTGAGCTGTGCAGTGTTTCTCTAGCCATCACTTCTCAGGAATGCTTCCTGCAGTGTCTGCCACTTTATCTCCTCAGGTACGCTGCTGCTTCTGACTGTGTGTGTTAACTGCAGCCATGGAGCCAGCACTTGGCTCAATGCATTTGTGCCTTCCAGTTGTCGCCCTGGTTTTCTAGGATTTTCTAAGCCTTCTGATGTTGACATTCTTGTAGTGAATTTTCCCACACACTTTTTCTGTAAACAACTCATTGTTTTTCATTCCTTCTGGAGGAAGAGAGATTTGATGGACTGTTGGTTTGACCTGTGGCATTGCAGAGGTGGTACTGTCACCTTCCAATCCACTGTCACCCTTGTAAAACTATAAATAGTGGAGTCAGAGAATAAAACTTTCCTTTTTTCCCTTCACCTGAGAGCGGTGTGTGCCTGTGTCCCTTCGTGTCGATCTGCGACATCTGGATCAGAAGGCTTAGAAAATCCTAGAAAACCAGGGCGACATTCCAGTCATGCTGCTGCTAGGGCAGAGAGGCCACAGAGCCATTTTTATTAGGTTGCCATGGCTGACTTTTCTCAGCTATCAGTAACTTGTGCCTAGTGCATGTGTGGAGGGAGTTCCTCCTGGAAAGTATTCATGGCTTGCCTTGCATATAGCTACCAACTTCCTTCTTGTTAGCTATTTCATTAAGAATTGTGTGGTAGTGAGAAGTTTTCTCTCTTTTTCCATCCTGTCACCCTTATAACCTGACTGCTAGTGTTGGATTACTACTCAGTCAACTGGCTGGGTGGCTGCAGGGAACAACAGTGTCTGTTAGGGTTTAATTTGCCTACCCTCTCTGATTTGCTTCCTAGTCTCCTGTCATTCCCACTGCCTGGCCTCTAATTTGATATTCCTAACTACTGTGGTGCTGTGCAGACATTTCTGAGCTGCCTCTTGTGTGGTGGGCTGCCTGCCTTTGTTGTGGTCCAGCAGTGATGATGGATTACTTGGTCAAAGAGAATTTTTTAGACAGCTGCTTTACAGGTGAAATAGTCTTTGCTCCATTCTGTATGAAGTTCATGTTGAATCCACTTCTAGTGGTTAGATTTGGCATTAATATGGTAAAAGCTTACTGTGTTTCATTGCTGGGCCTTCTTTCTGAGAGGGACCAGTGTGTAGCAGTGTCACATATTTTGATGTCATTCTTCGTATCATTCAGTAATGGTGCCAGTTTGTCCATAGTTGATTGCAACTAACCTTCTCAGGATTGTGAAAGGATTCTGCTTTTCGGGGGATTTTCAGTGTTGCAGCAGGGTAGGAGGAGTCACTCACTTCTGGAATGGTGTTTAATTTCAGTTTGCAGCCGTAACAAGGCAGTGTGTTAGGAGGTGGAGGAGACTTCTGTTGTTTTAAGAGCTTAATTTTTTTTTCCAATTTTCAGTCCAAACTTCATTCATACCAAAGAAAGAATTTTAATGGCATGTTTTCACTCTATAGAAGTGCTTTCCTTTGATCCTCAGCAGGAATGCTTAAAGGCTTTCTTTTTAATTCTGTCTTGCTCTTCCCCCTCCCTTCCCCCTGCCTGTTCTCAAAATTGGGCATGAGATTTACATATTTGCATGTAAGATCTCACAGGGTTTTGAGGTTGAGGCCTGCAGTATTTTGCTCCCTGTATCATAACTGACTTTTAGTAGGATCATGCAATCCTAAGGAATAATGTAGGGGCTTCTTCCACAAATCAAAAATATTTTGTGCAGAGAGCCCTAGTGTTAGTGCAAGTTTACGTTTCTACCCCCTCTAAGAATCTTTGGGGAGTGTTTGCTCCCCAAAAGGATGATGATTTGTCAAGGGGACAAGTCTCACCCCAAGGTGAAGTTCACTCTCCAAAACAGTGGTAACTCACCATGCCCTGCTCTGAAGTGCATGGTGGTGTTGTATAACTGCTGCATGGGAGTGTTGTATAACAAGAAGAGCTGTGCTGGGGATGTGTTAAATTGGTATTTCTGGATGGTGTCTTCACAGTAATCCTCCAGAAGAGGATGATGTGGAGCTACTGTCTCAGTAGTGGCTGTCTCCAAGGAAAGCAGCTGATAGATGGTTTTACAATTCTGCCTCATGGATCAGCTGTTCATAATGATGTGCTAAAACCAGAACACTGCAACACTAGAGCAAGAAGATGACTAACTCAGTCCTAGGGCCTCTGGTGTGGATGTTCTGGCTAGTGGGGATATTCCCTCTGGGATCTCGTTTTCTGCAATAAAAAAATATGTAAGTTCCAGTTGCTCCCTCCATTCACATGTTTATTTATTTAGTTTAATTTTGAGCTTTCAGCTTGACAGACCGAGTTTTGGCTTCTTGAGTTTTACTTTATATTTGGATTAGTTTTGTGTACACAACAGATGGTGGCTTTAGGAAAGTAAAACCACATTTTGTGTATGTTTGCTAAACAGCTGCATGACTGTGGAATCTGATTATTTGCAGATGCCTACCATCTCTGTATCTCAAAGCAGTTTATCAGTAACTGTTCTTGTTACTACTGGTTCAGATTGGGAGGTGGAAGATGTAGGGTTTGTCTGATGAGGAAAATAAGTGGACATAACAGAAGATCTGGTTCATTACAGCTGTACTTAAATAGGTGTAACTCCCCCTCGTGGTCGTCCACAAAAACAAGTCACTTCGAATTCCAAAGTAATTCCTACTTTAACTATCCTGGTGTAGGTTGTCAACTGAAGGCATTATTCCATCAAGGCAGCGAGTTCCTGTGTTGTAACTTACATTCATATCTCTTAATCTGTTCTGCTGCAGTTCTGGAATGTATCCACAGGAGACAAGCCCTTAAGCCTTCCTGATGTGGGCAAGATCCAGGCCTGTAGAAGTACAAAGGGAAAAGGCTTGCCAGTGAGCTTTTAGAGCAGACTGTAGAAAACACTGGAAAATGTTGCACAGAGAACTATGAAGTACCTCAGAGAGACTGAAAAAATGATTCAGTAGTGAGTTTTCCATTCACTTCTGAGTTCATGGGCATGTGCCAGAATATGTGTGTGCATGTCTGTGGAGGGTTAAATGCAGCTGGCTGCAGCAGTAGCAGAAATTGTGTGACAACTGGGGTCAGTTGAAACAAAGCCATTTAGAGGGGGTTAAAAAGTACCTTCCAAAGTTTAATACTGAAGTTGCATGAGTTAAAATTTGTAATGTAATGGCTTCATTTGCTTCCACTAAATCCAAATTTGCAGTTAATTCAATATAACAATACTTATAAAATCCTGCAAACCTGGTGTCTGCAAGCATGAATTGATACATGTGTCTGTGTACTCACAGGAAGGAAAAAGCTGTCTACCACTGTAGGTTGGGAGTTTAGGGCAAATAAGTGGTGTTTTATGAAAAGGTTATTACTGGGATAGCCTGCAAAGTATCACAGGTGTGAATTTACTTAATCTCTAGAGACAGCCATCTTTGCTTCTTGCTTGTGCTCCACATGAGCAGTGCTTGGTGTAATACATGAAACACTAATACTTGAAACTTGAAGCTTAAATCTCAGCATCTTTTAGGAAAACAATCAGTATTCTTGATCTGCTTGGAGTTATGTTTTGTCCCTGGTGCTGCCTCAGACCCTAAAGTGGAGAAATGTGTGCAGAGGTGTGGATATTGACCCAATGGAACAAGCACAAAGGAGTCTTTAATTCATATTTTGGTTGTAACATTTTTGTTGTTCCTTTACCATGGTACTAAAGAGCAGGGGAGGCCTTTGTAAAAAGTGGTAAATTTAGAACATCATGTGTTACTGTTTACAAACTTCTTTTCTAGCTTCTCAGAGTGTAGTGCATGTCACAAAAGATTGTGGTGATGAAGCAGCTGAATTGATGCTTGTTAAATGCAAGTTGGCAGATGCCAAAGTATTTTTGTATATACTTCATATGGATCAAAGGAAATACAAGACAGTGCAACTGACTTCTCTGTTGGTTATGTCTCAAGAAATATGGAATAGTGGACATGAGCAATTCTTTTGAACATCACCTTGGAAGTTGCAGAAAAGCATTGACTGGGTTTGAAAACGTGAATTATCTGTGTAATTTTGTAAAAGAACGTAAAAATTTGAGATGTATGTTCATTTTTTGTACTCTCTTGCTCTCAGGTATTCCAAAGAAACGTACATCATGCTTAGTTCTTAGAGTGGTGCTTATAGCAACATTCATAAACCATTTTTGCTGATTCCTATGGGTGCAGTAAATTACAGCCACTAAAAAAGTGTTTGTTACCTCAGTAGTACTGAGGCCCTTCAAGTGTGATTGGCTTGTGCAGATTGACTGAAAACAGGCAAATCTGTGTAATCCCATTATCCTGGCTCTGAGCATATCAGTCATCTGCAAAATCTGCTGCTGCTTTCTCTGAGCAGCAGGACTTGCCCACTTGATGATGTGAATAGCACTGCCTTGCTCTTTGTTCTGCAAGGATGCTGTTTAGAATGCATGGGGGTCCAAAATACTGCTTGCTTGGCAAAGAGATGGTGGCTGGGGTTCTTGGAGATGGTGTTGACAGTGTGATTCCAAGAGCCTCCTCTCTATCCATCTTCAGAGGTTATGCCTCCTCTGGCAAGTAATTTGGTGTTACAGGAGTGGATCAGTAGGTGAAGTTGTCAGCACACTTCCTACCTGACTGCTGCCTGAGACCGAGGAGTTCTACTCTGGGTTAGATTTTGGCCAGTTTCACTGTGCATGGGGTCTGAAGCTGGCCTTTGGAAGGCTGTCTTGCAGATCTTTGTCAGCTTCTGAGAAATACCATGGTATCTTGTTGTTTGTCTCCTGCAGATGTCTGTCCCTTCTGCAGTGCCCTGGTTAATGTTCAAGTGCAGCTGCAAGCTGTAGGTGGTTTCTTAGTCCAACCCTGTCTCCAATTCTCTCTTCTCCATGCTCAAGTCTGCAGTCACTGGGTAAATGAAGGTAGTGATGGACTTAGTCCTGTGGCTGTAGCCTACTCCTAGAGGACCTGTGCATGAACAGAACAGCTTCCCTGAAACTTTTTATATAGAGAATGAAAGCAGGAACAGAGCTACTGAGTTTGACTACTTTGCCTTCACTGATGGAGGAGAGTCAGGGCCTGGGAGCTGAGCTGTCTGCTGAGAACACATCATCCTTGGTGTTGGGGAGAGTCAGCAGTGGGTACAAAGCTTTGAGACACAGATGCAATTTCCAAATTGTCTTAGTGTTTTTGTGGAAGTGGCTGCTGCCCAGTGGAACCTTGTGAACTTCATGTGGTCATTAGTAAAACCTAGCATTAGATTAGGTAGGATAGGTGTGCTGAGGGTGATGTGCTGACCATGATTTTGAAGGTCATCTTCACATATCTTTCCTTAATAGTAGGCAAGTAAGACAAAATTTTATATTGTTGTGTGCTGGTGGTCCACACTGTCTGCCCTCTGCTGTCTGTGAGCTGTCAAACTGTGTGGGATTAACAACTGGGTAACAACTCACACCCAGTGCATTGGCCCACAGCAGCTCTGGAAAGAGCAACTGGGCAGTCTTGAAGGATTTGGTGAAGCAAGGTACATTGTGGGACATCTTTGCAAGGCTCCTCATTTTGTCATCTACAAATCTAGCCTAAGAATGGCAGAGGATCCTGATGTCTTTCTGAAGCGAGCTTTGTGGTGTTTGGGTGTGAGATGCTCTTTGCCCACAGTGCTGCATGGGTCAGGAGGCTGGATGGAGCTCAGGCCCTTGTTGTGTGCTGGTGGAGGTGGAATGCAGGCTTAGTTTTCCATTTGCAGGATGGATGTTCAGGGTGGTAGCTTGGCTACAAGGTGTTACCTATGCCTTCATTGATAAAGACCATAAAAAGCAAATGGTCCAGAAAAAATACACATTGGATGGGGAATGTGGTCACATGTCCATGGTTTCTTTTCTAGTTTGACAGTGCAGTGATTAAAGCAGACAATTTCTAAAAGTACTATTGTGTCATCTCTTTAGTTCTTTATGTATTCCACAGGGAGGGGGTGGGAGTAACTGCACCACAAAATTTGCTGCCTTTTTCTCTCTCTCAGTGCTGACTGTTGATTCACCAGCCCTTAGGGGCAAACATAGTTCCTTTGTCACATGGTTGCCTTTTTGGGTCCTCTCTGTGTATTTGTGTGCATCTGTGATTGCTGTAGCACGTTGGTAATTTGCCTGCCAGAGTAAAAGATGCATATGTCTGCCCTCTTCTTCTGAGCTGTGTAGGGTAGACGAGTGGAGACTTGCTAGATTTCTGCATAGCTATTGGGAGAGGTGGGCAGGGGTGTGTAAGAGCTGTGTGAGTAGCTACAGTATATGGGGGGGAGAGAGGCCTGGATGATCAGTCTTTGTAGGACAGTAAGGATGTCCTCTTACTGAAGATACCTCTCCTCTAGACAAGAGCTTCCTGGGAAGAAAAAAAAAAATCTGCCTTTCCTGTACTTAAAGTTCTGGTAGATCAAGTTATTTCAAAGAGTGACCACATCCTTCCAAGTTTGGCTCATGCTGTATTGCCCAGAGGGCCTGCATAACCAGATTTCTTTAGACTCAGTAGCTACTGCCACAAAGCACTTAGTGGCCAAACTCTCCACACAGTTTTCCTGCATACAAAATTAAAAGCATTGCTTTTCTGGAGAGGGACTGTACCCATCCAGCCTCATGGTGACCTAGCAATACCTGTTTGCTAGGATGCCACATCCCTGCTGCATACTGTTTCACCTGAGCTGATGTTCTTGTAAGGAAGGTACAAGGTGCACCATTCTAAGAGTCCAGTTGGGTGGGGGATCTGGCTGGGGATTATGCACAGAGCTACAAACAGAACATTAAGTGTCGAAGGTTGTCGTGGCCCACAAATCATAACGTAAACAGAAAAGGTGGCCTTACGTTTTTAGAACAGGAGAAATAGGGAGGATAATGAGGGGAATGTCACCAAGATGAGCACTGTGGGCTAACAATGAGGAAACTGTGTCTAATGAAGGCATTCAAAACTGGGAGTGTCTCAAAGCGTGACCAAGTGGAAGCAGTGAAAGCAGCAGACAGAGGTAATGATTGCAGATGCTGAGGTAGGTGACTGCAGCTTCATGGGCTTCAGCTTGGTCAAATGACTTGTGCATTTGACCAACTGATGTTGTTTCAGCATGTGCAAATGACTTGACTGATATCTCCTACATCATAACACAGTTGTTTTTTTAAAGACTACTAAAGTTTTCATTTAAGACTTAAAAATGCAGTAGCCAAGAAAGAAATGGTGCAGGTCTACTACTCTGGTAACTTGGGTGGTGCTGTTGTGCTGAAGTGTGTCTCCACACTCACAGAGAGAAGGGGAAGCATAAATATGGATGACTTTTGGAACCAGAGCAGTAATAACTTCTGCCAGAATTTCTTAGAAATGGGGGGCTTTTTTAATGATAAGACTGTCTATCAACATTATTACAGGTAATCCTTTACATTGAATGCTGCACAAAAGTTTAGCAATAAATCCACATACTCCTGTAACACATAGCAAATACAAGGAGAATTTAAGATTTGAGATTCTTATGCTACTGCAGTCCAGATGTAATGAAGCTTTGTCTAGACTTCAGATGTCTGAGGGCCTGCAGTATACCTTCCTTCAGTTAACTTACAGTTTTCTGTCTTTTATGCTGTCCAGTTTACGCAAAACCTAAATCAGATACGATGTATAACTGAAAATCTTTGTAAAAATAGTTCAGTTCTGTAACACTTGGGAAAAAGCTCTCATATTTGTTAAGGACTGTAAATTGCAGAGGCTGGAATATCTATAATTTAGGTCAAGCTATAATTTAGGTTAGAACAAAAACAGGCAGTGGATTTTGGTCATAAGCTATTTTGAAAAGTATTTGAAATACTTGTACTTTAGTTTATTTCAGATAGTGAGATGTAAAATTCCTGTCTATATTGTTTATAACCTTTGCTATACTTAAAAAATATAGGTATATATGTATTTTTATTTTGCATGTGAAAATACTTAAAGAGAAAATATGGAATGAAATTGTTTTACTACAGAAAGAAATTCTGTTGCTAGATCCCTGTGTGGGCCATTCTCTTGAGTTGGACTTGGTCCTAGTGGGTCCCTTCCAACTCAGAATATCTTGCAGCTCTGTATGGTTAGTACAAAACCATTCAGAGTGTATAAAAGTAAAAAAGCAGAATAGCCTGCTTTATCCTTCTGTGTCTGTGCCCATTATAGTGTCAACGGCAACCTTAGTGCCAAGGTGTGGTATTGGAGTAGTTTTATGGAGTTTGTCTCACCTCTTTTTGAAAGTGCATGAGTGCCTTACTGGCCTGTCAACCTTTGACACCATTCCCCCATGTGCTTTGTCCTTGCCCTGGTAGAATTTTTGATTCATATTCCCATAACCTTTCAATAGCTAATATAAAAGTTCAGACCAGGATGTATATGCAGACACATGTGTGTGTATATATATATATAATTTGACAGTCTAAGTGCATGTCTTGCCTTTGCTGTTTGGTTGAAGGAAAAAAATAAGCTTATATCTTTGCAAACATCTTTCTGCAGAACGGCATCGTTTGTCCCACTGCTTGTTTACTGCCCATTTCTTTCTCTGCACCACCCCCAGCCTCTACCAGCTCTTTGAACTTCAGATTTCCTGGAGAAGGAAACACAAACTATTGTCTTTTAAACTAACGGGGCAACTTACTTTGTACTCTGACAAAATACTTCATTCTTATCTATGTAAATGTTAAGTTGGTTACATTTTTAAAATGTTTGAAAAGCTTTTAGATTAAACACAACTTCGTGTACTTTTAGTTTATTGTGGAAGCTGCAGAAAGTAATGCTGTTTTTTTAAAGCAGCTTATTAAAGTAGAAGTCAAATTCATGTATGTTTTGATGGTTTTCTTTTTACCTCTGTCAAATCAAGATGCATTTAATAATAATGCATATTAAACTTAAAAGTATTCAGATTTATAATATACATCTTATATGCATTTATAGCTAAAATATAAATGGTGACTTTTAGTCCTGAAAAACTTTTGTTGGTTTACCCATGAAGTTTTAACTGAATTGAGAAAATAGAGATTACAGCTGATACTTGCTGCTGGCTGCAGTAGTTGATTATTACTCAGAGCTCAGGTAGAGACATGGTGTATATGGGCTCTCAAATGAGCTCATACCGTGTTCCTTGCTGGTTTAAAGGGTGGTTGACATTGCACTAATGTTTCTGTGCATTCCCATGTTCCTGTTTTGCAGTTCTGTTAAGAAGCAGCTTTTAGCAGGCATGTAGCAACAAGGCACTGACACTTAAACTGCCTCAGCTTCCTGCAAAATCCTTACATACCAAATTAAGTGTATTTAACTTGCCTTTGATCTAAATTTCTCAATGTAACTTCCAATGGGAAAAACCTAGTCTTTTCTCAACCTTGCTGTGAATCTATTGGACTTGTACATTTCATCCTTCATTTAGTTTCATGTGTTGGGACATTTATTTATCATGACTTAGTTAATTGTGCGTGAACTAGAAGTCGGAGGTTCTTGGCAGCTGATTCACTATGGCCATCACAAATTGCCACCCTTGCCAGCCTGTCTAGGAATTGCATGAAGGCATTAATCCCTCTGGGTGTGATGCTAATCTTGTTTGCATCCAGTTGAGAATAACTCCATTGTAACAATAGTGTAGGATTAAATCAGCCGTGCCATATTTGCTCCACTGTTTTTAATGGAAACAGATTATCATTGTAAAAGTGGCTAAAGATACTGTGAAGATTGTTAGTGTAGCTCTGGGAGTAGAAAGAGTAATTACTGTCTCCTCTTCTGAGATAGTTTATATGCACTGTGATTGACAGTGGCTGTATTTCCTATCACATCTGAAAACTTACATGTTTATAAATATATTTGGTTTAGAGTTTAGAGGCTATACTTCAATTCTGTAGTGACTGGATAGTAGGTTTGTTTGTATGGTACTGTAAATTATTAACAATTAATTTTTAATTATTAATCATGAAAGTGCCCTGCAAGAAGCAAGGGAGTTGGTGATCCTTCTGGGCCCCTTCCAATCTGAGATGTTCTATGACTCTAATTATTCATTATTTAGGTGGTTGTTATTCCCTGTAAAGCAGATACATAGTTACATGAGTAGCAATGTATAGGTATTATTTAGTATAGGTAGGAATATATAGAACTATATATTTAGTATAGGTAGGAATCTGAGGTACACAGTGGAGTACAATTGTAGAAATACAGATTTAAGCCTGCCTTTGCTTTGGTGACTGAAATAGAGAGTTCTGTAAGCAACAAGGTTGTGGTGTTGTTCCTTTAATCAAAACGTGTATCAAAGAGGTGACGTGGCTTAACACCACGACAGTTAGTGTCTGTCATTGTTTAACTCAGTGAACCTCAATGTTAACTAGATTAATGAAGTTAAATGCTTTCACATGGTGGGTAGAGCCCAGTGGTTGGGAAAGCAGGATTTTACTGTCTTAGGTATCTGACTCCAGTGGCTGAACAAAAGCTCAAGTCCTCTGTGTGTCTCAGCAATTCAAGGTATTTCCTGTCTTTTACATTGAAGGTTTGCCATGGATGATTGTAACAAAGACCTTGATGTTTCAGTCCACAATTTTCTATATTATGAAAGTGTCTCTGTGACACTAATCAGCAGAGAGAGTATTTTCACTTACTTGTTTTGGTATATGCTGGTAGTTATCATGCATCAGAGCCCCAGAGACTGATCATCTCTGGTAATGCTTCTCTCTAGGATCAGACTGAAGTGAGGTACAGCAGAGCATTTGAAAAGTTTGCATGTAATAATGAACTTGTTTCTCTTGTGTCTTGCAGTTAGTAGTTGTGCCTGCTAAGCACAAAACAGAGAAGCATGGTGAGCACAGGATCCATATATAGTTCTAGGTTGCAATTTACTTGTTGGCAAAGCACATTTAAGGACATGTTTGCACTCAGACATTTTTTCTGTATTTTGCTCCATTTGTCTTCACTTGTCTCTGTGGTGTTACTGTTTGCAGAACCACACCATAACTGGATTTCTGAGGTAGCTTGTCTTTGCTGCTGGAGATAATATAACATAGACACACCTTGTAAGGATCCTAGGACTTCATAAGATGTTCATGTTTGTTAGTGGAAAGTTTGCATCCCACAGTCCTTGGTTCTTCACTGATAGTGCTTGAGGCATGCCCCTCTTGCTGTTACAGGCTACATCATCTTTGACTTTACAGCTGCTATTAGATTGTTGGTTTGGGTTTTGTTGTTTTTTTTTAAAGATTGTTACTGTATTCTAGTTTGTCTTACATTTACTGAGTTTTGTTTCCCATTGTCAAGAAGATGGGAATTTATATTTTTGAACATACACTGACTGTGTGAGGCTCCCTTTCTGTTTTTTCAAGAGTGTAGATTCACTCTATTTTTAGCATTCTCATCACCCAGTGTGCAGATTTTCATCTCTTCTTCATATGACAGGGCAGTGGTTGCTAATGCTTAAAATGCCAAGTGCCTTGGTTTCCTGGAAGAGCGAATTTTGTTTGTTTGTGCCACATGCAGACCCTGAACTTCCTGAAGAGGGGAGGATTATGGTATAAGATTGTGAGTTTAATCCCAGACTTGCAGGTTTAGGATGCCAGCATGTGCATGCATGCAATTTACCCAGCTGACCACGTGGGTAAAATGTGGTTTGTGGTTGGGACATCCACAGTTCAGGTAAAGTGTCCTTGAATTTTACTGTCAGTGAGCTTGTGATCTTGGCTTTACTTTGTGCTTCCAGACTGTGAAGCTGGAGGAGCAAATACTTTGGTTTTGGTAAGATTTGCTTTTATGGTCCATCAGGAAACACAGACATACTATTTTCTATGAGCAGACTTTTCCATTTTGGCTAGCTGGAAGTGAAGCCCACACTTAAAGATACTTCATTTTAGCAGAGTTCCAGGCACAATTCACTAACACTTCTGATGTTCTTAAATGGTAAAAGTAGGCAGTTGCTGAAATTATATCTGTATTTTTCAAATCCCATTTGTGTGTGCTTGAGGCAAAGTTTTACGTTTTATAGGGGGGGTCTTTTTAGTTGAGAAAACTCGTTGGCTGTAAAATCTATTAGTTTTTTGATGGACTCTCTGCTTCTGTTGAAAGGGATAATTGAGATTATATATACTTCAGTTTCCAAAAGCATGTTCACAGCCTATATTTTTTTAAGAAACTGTGCTGGTAACCCATTGTAGACTTTGTTTTCCAATGCCTGCTTAAAGAACAAGAAGAAAAGTAGGTATAAATAAATAGATAAATGTTTTTTTCCCAATAAGAGGTATTAAATCCTGAGCTGATAGTTTCATGCTATACCAAATAAATCTCTAGAATGGTTCCCCTTTGTTACTTTTACTGAAACTTCTGATAACAAACTAATTCATAAATGGGTCTAGAAGAGGGATAGGTACTGAATTTGCTGAGAAAACAAAATGGGATTAAAGAATTGCAGAGAGATCATGTACTAGAAGCATCTGGACAATAAAATGATAGGTGTGATTTAGGGTAGGGAAATGCAGAATAATAAGTTTGGGGGGAAATAACCCGCAGAGTAATAAATATAGGGGAAGGGTAACACCCACTGTCTGTACTAGTTGGGTGGGCACAGTATTTTACCAGTTACTGTCACTCAGAAAGTCTTTGTTGTCACTGGAAATGTGATGTCAGTCTTCAAATTTAGTCAAGGCAAATAGAAGACAAAGTATACTATGAAAAGGAGCAGAAATCAAAATTTAAAGCTTTACTATACTAATATAAAAATATATTATAAAAATTATTGCAGAAAGACAAAATGGAAAGGAAAAAGTATAGTGCAATCTTTTACCTGTTTGTCAAAACACACATTAGGCTGCAAAACCAGGAGTTACAATAAACATAAAATGCAGTATTTTCTTACCAATGTCTGTTTAAATTATGCAGGGCAACTTATTGCTGTAGTATTTAACAAAGGGTTCAAACGTAAATGATTGAAAAAGGGAGAAGATGCATTTTAGGAAGAAAGGTTTCAACACAGTGGCTGTGTTGCAATGTGCAGCATGTTTCCTAAACCCTTGCTAGTAGGAAACTGGAAGAGATGTCAGCTTGTCTTATTACAGCCCCCTTGCTCCCAGCCAGGGGAAAATGAGGTGTCCAGCTGAATGGTCTGACTCAGAAGGTCAGCTTGTGTTTTCAGAGCATCAAACTTCTTGCTCTTGTGCTCATACTTTCAAGTGTCAGAAGGTAAATGTTTTTAGCAAGCTGAAAGAAATAAAAGAAATATTGTAAGAACAGTTACTCTTGGCAGCCAAGTCCTTGGAATACTGCTCTGATTACATTATAGGCTAAACATGGCATTCTTCCTAAAAAATTTTAAATTTATCTGGTGGTTTTTCATTTAAATAAAAAATTTTCAAATTTAGGGTGGTTTTTCATTTAAATAAAATATACTCTTTAAATGAGTGTTTAGACAATGACAATATGCTTTAGTAAAACTCTTTATGCAAATGCAAACATTTTATTCTTGCTTGTCTTGTCATTCATTATCTGCCTCTAATACACAATATCATTATACATGTTATGATTTTTAGCTTTTAGGTTGCTTCATATGACAGAAACTCTGTTAGAGTGGTAGAGGTTAGTTTTATGTCCTGACTTTCTTCTCTGGATGTTTTCTTCATGCTCATTTTCTGTATCAAAGGAGCAGGCTTAAAATATGTAAGCCTATTATCTGTATTGGAAAATGCTATTTAGAAACTGTCAAGTTGCTTATAAAAATAGTTGGTAAAATATCACTGTAGGTAAACTCAGTTTCATTGATATAAATATTGAGATTCTAAAAAACCTTTACTTTTCTAGATAAGATTGATGAAAAAGTTTTTGGCTGGTAGTCTAAAATTTGCTCTAGAAAATTAATTTTACTTCTTATTGAATGAGGTGAACTGTGGGTGACAAAAAGGAAGAATTCAGAACAATCAAGACAAATTCTGCAAGACAATATCAAAAATAGACTCAATTTCTGTAACAATTGAATATGACTACCCAGGCTATGTTGTTTATCCTAAGTTCCAGGAAGAACAGAGCAAATACAAATTAAGAATTGAGAAGAAAAGAAGCATCATAATTATGCAAAGGGAATTTAATTCATTTAAGGTAAACTCCTGAGTACTTTTTTCATCTGAAGCGATGCAGACTTTAGGAAATAATCCAATTTGTGGAACTGGAACACAGTATACCAGAACTGCACTTCTGTCCTTGTCATGAAATACTCAAATCTTGGGTTCCAGCAAAGGCAGCTCAAGAGGAGACATTCAGAGAGGGGGTCAAACTAATGTGTGCCTCTTGTAATGGCTTGTGCAGATGCAGCACACAGCTGGAGTGCTCTGAAGGGTACTGCCCGCATTTTTTGGTTTGTCATAAAGCACTTGTGTGTTATTCTTGCTCTGCCTTATCTTCTTCCTTCCTCCCTATACATTCCTGTATTTATTACCAAGGTCCTTTAAGGACTTGTAGGTATTCCATTTTGTAAGGGAATTTTATTTAGCAATGTCTTTTCTTTTAAACTGCATGTTCAGTACTAAGACTTGCTTCTTGAGTAAGGAGAGATAGGTAGATAGATAGGTAGGTAGGTAGATAGATAGATAGATAGATAGATAGGTAGATAGATAGATAGATAGATAGATAGATAGATAGATAGATAGATAGATAGATAGATAGATAATAGATAGATAGATAGATAGATAGATAGATAGATATGCAATGCTTAAAAGCTAGAAAAAAATAAGGATACTGTTCTGGACTCAATCTAATCTTTCCTTTTGTAGCCATTGGTTGAATGTTTGAAAGACATAAATATTGATGGCAAATAATTAAGTAAAATTCTTACTAAACAAAAATCTTACTAAAAGCTTGGCCTACTTTGAAAATTGCATGCACTATCCCTGTTTAACATCAGACATAACATTTGCACATACAGTAGTATTTTGGGCAAAATAATTTGCCCTAACAATAAAGCTGAGAAAATGTAAAGTGGAAAGGCTGGGGTTTTTTTACTTGAAAGCCTGTCTGACTGTGAATAAGCAATTGAATGCATTGAGCAGAAAAAGTTAAACTTGATTCTATGAATTCTTTAGTAAGAACAGTCATCAGTTACTCACTGCCTGTTACTTGATAATCCAGGCAAAGAAATTCTCAGTCATGTTGAGAGAGATTTTAAATGAGACGTTTAAAAATGAGAAATAATGTTTTGACCTCGTTAACAAAAAAAAAAAAGCCCTAAATTTAATTAGCATGAGAGATGACTATATCACACCACTTAGGACTGAAAATGTAATCTAACAGGAACTACAGGAACAGACACACCTTGGAAAACCTCAGGGCATTTGTTTAGAAGCTGACTGGTGTACAAAGACATTCAATGTTTTACTTTATTTTTAAATATCTTGGGCATTCATAATACCTTTCAGATTTCCAAAGTTGTCACATAGGAAAAATGAAGTTTGGATAGCCAAATCCAAAGATTCTTGTCCAAGATCCTGGGACAAGGGCTGGGCTGGAAGTGTCAACAGAGCCTCTTGCCACTCAAGGCAGTGGGTTTTGCTTTTTCAGAACTGCTGAACAAACACTATTTTCTAGTATTTTTTCAAAACCTACATAGGATTAAATGTAAGCCCTAGTGACGAAAGTTAGTTTTGATGCTTTGAATTTTCTTTTAAAAATTGCTAACCAAAGCCTTTTTCTTCCCTGTAGCCTTTCCTTATTCTTATGAATCTTCACTGTTCACCAGACGTCCACACATTTCTGTGCAGAGCCTTTGTCCCAGCCTGCCTAGATCAGATTCATGTGATTCACCCCTGTCGAAGCCTCTGTGAGAAAGTGTATTCTGACTGTAAGCAGTTGATGGACACTTTTGGAATTGCATGGCCTGAAGAGCTGGAATGTACCAGGTATTTTTCATATTGACAGGTGGTGGGAGTGGTATTTTTATGTTTCACACAGACTGAGTTGAAAATCTGAGGCAGACTGTTAAATATCACCTCACAGTAATTTCCTTAGTATGCTGACCCTGCAGTGCTTGTGCACGGGTCCATTTCTTTATTAAAACTTTTTTGTAATTCAAATTATCACCTGCATTTTCTGCCTGTGACAGTTTTTGCAACAAAGCTCTGTGGCAGTTCTTTTCAATAATCACATCCTGGCAAGAGGTAGCTTTTTCACTGTACATTTCTAAAAGTTTAAAATATTACATGTTACAGCATAGATTTTGCTTTGGTTTCTGATCTCTAAACTAGGGATGATCATGCTTACTTTATTAGGGGTTTTAGAAGTAACTGCTCATAAGATAATGGAATGTAGAATATTCTGTATTTCAGCAGACCCAGAACATTGCATAGTAGAAACCTTCCGTTGCTCCTAACTGTTTAAATGTGCCAGCCTAGTCTTGTGTTGCTTTTCCTGTGCTGCCTGCCAAAACTCCCTTTTTTGAAGTGTCACCTTTTCCTCAAAGGTGTTCACGTGATAGAGGACAATTAATACTTCATTTGGGGACTTAATTGTCCAATTTTAGATTTAGGTTATGAAGTCTCATCCTTCTTGTTTTTCTCTCTTCAGTCCACGTTGTTTATGCTCTTGGGCCTGAAATTTGAGTAGTTGTCCTTGGTTCCAAGCTAGGAAAGGAATTGTTTTTGTCTAGCTGCTCTGTGAAGAGAGCTTACTGTCTCATAATATGAAGCTCAGAACTACACACTAAAGCAGTACAGAGTCTGAAAAATATAAAACCTAAGGCATCAATTCTAGTTGAGAATGAGGGCTATTGAGATATTTCCTCTTCTGTTTACTTATTCAGGTTAATCAATTGTGATGAGGCTGCTCCTGCCACTGCTGCTGTAACCACAAATGTACATGGAACTCAGAAGACCCCAAGCCAGATCCGAAGGGATTATGGATTCTGGTGTCCCCGACACCTACACACTACCAATGGACAAGGCTACAAGTTTCTAGGAATTGATCAGTGTGCACCCCCATGTCCCAATATGTACTTCAAGAATTATGAATTGGATGTGGCAAAAAGTTTTATTGGAATAGTTTCAATCTTTTGTCTTTGTGCTACACTGTTCACGTTCCTAACTTTTCTGATTGATGTCAAAAGGTTTAGATACCCAGAGAGACCAATCATCTATTATTCTGTCTGTTACAGCATAGTCTCTCTAATGTACTTTATTGGATTTTTACTTGGGAACAGGACTGCCTGTAATGAGGCAGATGAGAAGTTAGAAATTGGTGAAACGGTTGTTCTTGGCTCCCAAAACAAAGCCTGTACTGTCCTTTTCATGGTTTTGTACTTTTTCACCATGGCAGGAACTATATGGTGGGTGATTCTGACCATCACTTGGTTCCTTGCGGCGGGAAGAAAATGGAGCTGTGAAGCTATTGCACAGAAGGCCATGTGGTTCCATGCAGTTGCCTGGGGAATACCTGGTTTTCTAACCATTATGCTCCTTGCAATGAACAAAGTGGAAGGGGACAATATCAGTGGAGTTTGTTTTGTGGGTCTCTACGACCTGGACGCCTCGCTGTACTTCGTGCTTTTGCCGCTGTGCCTCTGTGTGTTTTTCGGTCTCTCCCTCCTTCTAGCCGGCATCATCTCTCTGAACCACGTGCGGCAGGTCATTCAGCACGACGGCAGGAACCAGGAGAAGCTCAAGAAGTTCATGATCCGCATTGGGGTTTTCAGTGGGCTGTACTTGGTGCCTCTTGTAGCCCTTCTTGGATGTTACGTTTATGAGCTGGTGAATCGGAAAATCTGGGAAACCACTTGGGTGTTTGACCACTGTGACCAGTACCATATTCCTTGCCCTTACCAGGCAAGTAACGTTTTCCTTTATAAATAATACTGTAAAGTTAATTAGCAAAAACCCTTATGCATATCTGCCATGCAGTGAGTAATCTGTTCAGAAACATGGAGTGATTAGTTCCTTTTTAAGTCAAAAAACAATGAAATATTATTTTTGCTTTGAAAATTTTAATCTAATTGGTAGCATTCAGCAATTAAATTCAACTTGCAGCTCTAACAGAATATATAGCTTTTTATGATCTTTGAACTTCATGTTAGAAATTGTGATGGAGGAGGGTTGTTCCTCACAATATTTGCTTCTGAAAGCATTTGCTTAGTACTTCATTGCCAAGCTCAGTATCAGAGTACATAAGTTGAATTTTCATCAATTTTAATTGAAGCTGAAATAAGGATTCTTAAAAATTTAGACTAAATTGGATTTTAAATGCTGCTTATAACCACAGATTTAGAATCACTTTTTTTTTTTCTTTAAAGTATAGAAGTGTAAACCATGTGAAATTATAGAACAAATTTCCCATATGTTTTTTCCACAATAGCTGTAGTTTGCAGGCTGATTTTCAGAAATGCAAAGAATTCTTTATTAAAAAGCAACAACAACAACAAAAAAAAAAGCAAATAAAGAAAAAACTTCAACTAAAATTGTGGAGGTGGTTGTGTTTAATATTTGCCTCTTAAAATCCAACTTCTTTGGAAAGACTTTTAATTTAAAATCTGCCCATGTTCAGTAGATTAAATCTGCTGCAGTTGCAGGGAGTTTTGTATACTGACAAGTATTATTTCTTTCCATTTAAGAACAAATACATAAGAAGACAGCATCACTAAAAAATGCAAGTGTCTGGTGTCATCTTTCATTGCATTACACTTCCTATCTATGTTTTTTTGCTGGAATAAACTATCATTAAAAATGAGGAATAGAAATACAGGCATTATGGAATGATCAGGATTGACCTTTTTCATTGTTAAACACCATTTAATATCCTCTGGATTGAAGTCAGTGTAGGCTGAGTAGCACAGCTCACAGACTACTTGGTTATTTTGGCTTCCAATGCTGTTTCTTAACAAGTGTATTTTGACTTCAGTGGGTTTTATTCTGAGCTCTGTATAAACCTAAATGCTTCAGAATATACAAGTTTGAAAACAAGACTTTTATGCTTTAAAAATAATCAATAAATTTGTTTTGTGGTGCTTAAATATGACAGCTTGGCATAATAACACAGAGCATGTATTTTTAGCCTTTAATTAACCCATTGGAAGGAAGAAATATCAACATTAAATATTACAAAAAGATCTACTTTGTGGGATCTGTCCCTATGATAGACAGTGTGTGCTAATTGTGGAATAGCTCAAAGTGGTGTGCTTGGCCTTGGCTTATTTGAGCTGGCTTGTAGACTTTTGTTACATAGATTAAAACCAATAAAAACTGAAGTAGCTTATGTTACCTGGCTAACAAAAATAGTGGCTTTCATAGATGGGTCTAGCAGATAAGACAAGTGGCATAAATTAAACTTGCAGCATGACAGCTAAAGATAATAATCTCTCACTGGGTTAAATGTCTCAGCTCCTATGATACAGCTCTGCAAATAGGTGGATTAATTTTGCAATAAACAACTGCTGTGTAGTTCCCTGCAGCTCCTTGAAGATGCTGTCTAATCAGATTAACTCCCAACTAATCCTTCCAGTACCTGAAGGGAGCCTGCAAGAAAGAGGAAGAGAGACTTTTTTCAAGGGCATGTAGTGACGGGACACAGGGGAATAGCTTTGAACTGAAAAGAGAGTAAGTTTAGATTAGGAAGATATTAGGAAGAAAACCTTTACTTTGAAGGTGGAGAGGCACTGAAACAGGTTTGCCAGAGAAGTTATGGATGCTTCATCCCTGAAGTGTTCAAGGCCAGGCTGGAATGGGGCTTTGATCAGCCTGGTCCAGTGGGAGTGTTCCTGCCTGTGGCAGCTGGGGTGGAAGTTGATGATCTTTGAGGTCCCTTCCAACCCAAACCGTTCAGTGATCCACTTATTGTTTCTTTTAAGTTGAAGGGATAAATCTTTCACACTTGCCTCTGGAGAATATTTTTACTAATACTATTACTCCCCAAATTACCTTTCCTTTCAATTTAAAAGAAAAACAATTCCTTCTGACGGATCTCTTCTGTGTGTATATTCAGCTGAACACATCTGACTTGTCTGTACATGTCTGATGTTTGTCCACAGTACAAGCCTCAACAAAGAGCAACAGTCATAAGGAGAAAGTCTCTCGTTTAAGAAATGTATTTGTTTTCTTCATTTAAAAAAATAAATCAATGAGTATATTTTCTTCTTTGCATTTATTAAATTTTTTATCTTCTAGGCAAAGGCACTAGCAAGACCAGAAATATTTTTGTTTCTGATGAAATATTTGCTGACATTAATTGTTGGCATATCTCCAGTGTTCTGGGTGGGAAGTAAAAAGACCTGCTCTGAATGGGCCAATTTCTTCAACAGAAACCGCAAAAGAGAGTAAGAATTTTTTTTTCTCTGTTTTTAAAGCATATACTTAAATTTGCCTTTCAGACATGTATTTTTATATATAGCTGAGATAATCAAAATGTTGTCCTCAGACTATAAATGCTGCTTTGGGCATCGGCAGAATTCCACTGGAATCTGGGGAAGTTTTAAATACACAGTGACCCTTTAACAACAGTCTCAAGAAGACAGAAAATATTTTCCTCTGCTGATTTCTCTTTTGTAGAGCAGAAGGTGTGTTGGCTAATACAGATCTGGTTCACAGTCAAAGGAGGAAAGATAATTTCAGCCATCAGTTTAGTTCTTTTCATGTGTTGTGACCACTTCATTTGACACAGTACTTAGTACTACGTTTACTGTCATGCAGTAATAATATTCTCTGTTCTCCTCTGCCAGGCTTGTCTTCTTTTGAAATTAATATTCATTGAACCCTCCTTACTACCACTTTTATTGCATTAATCTAGTGTTCCTTTTTTTTTTTAATTAAACAGAAGAATTCAGTTTCATTACCTAATTTAAGCAAATTTATATCTGTGGATTTAAATAGCTTATAAATTTTGTCTCCATTTCTTATAGTTGTTGCTTTTTTCAATTCTTTTTTATGTCTTAATTATTTCTTTTCAGATTATCTGTTACTTATAAATGATAGTGTGGCTTTAGATAATTTTGTTTCTTTGGTTTTCCCAAGGCAGTAGCCTCTAAGCTCTTTTTATTTTACATCTCCATTCCTCAATGGTGAATCTATAGCTTCCTTTCCCTCTCCCCTCTTTTTCCATTTCCTGTATAATTTTTGCTTGTGTTTCAGATGTTAATTGCTTTTAGCTACAAGGATTTAAAAATAATTAAGTTATTTTTAATATGCTTATATTTTTTCGTTTGGAGGAGGTTGACTCCATATATAAAGTTGGTAATGCAACTGCTTATGAGCTAATTCTTCTTTTCTCTCTAGTAGATCATTAATTCACTGTAGACATTGGACCTATTTGCAGAACTAAGAAATGTAGAAATGTGCTTTATTTATTTGTTCCACAGACAGTTACTTTGGAGCCATTATGATTTTTCCTCCTCTTTTCACATACAATTTGTTTCCCTTTGTTCATTAACACCCAGCTCAGATTGCATCACTGGTTGCTATTCTTTCAAGGTTTTGTGTGCTACTCTTTATTATATTATAGCTAACATTATCCTCTTTGTTCAGTGATGTGTTTGTACTCTCTTCCAGTCCAATCAGCGAGAGTCGAAGGGTGCTGCAAGAATCATGTGAATTTTTCTTGAGGCACAATTCCAAAGTTAAACATAAAAAGAAGCACTACAAGTCAACTTCACACAGACTGAAAGTCATTTCAAAGTCAATGGGGACCAGTACAGGTGGCACAACAAATCATGGAACTTCTGCAGTAGCAATCACTAATCATGATTACTTGAGCCAAGAAACTGTGGCAGAAATTAAAAGCTCTCCAGAGACATCTGAGAAGGAGATGGAGGCAGATGGAGCATCTGCCAGAAGAGTGGAGGAGGGTGAAACCAGTGGAGATCAGATGTTCCCCAGCGCTAAACTGACCGTGGATCAGCTGGAAAGGAGAAACAAAGCAGACAGCACCTGCCACATGGGTACTTTGGCTGAGAGTGTTAAGAGAGTAGGTGAAGGAAGGTAAGGCTCCTGAACTCAGTATTTTCTTTGTTTCTACATATTACCACTGTTTCTCTAAGTGTTCTATTTCTTCTCTCTGAAGAATCAGGGTACTCTCAGGATGCACCTGACCTTCAGTAGCTGTCAAGAGAACTTGCAGACTGTGGCCATGTATGTTTAGCCTCTGGGCTGTTTTGTATTTTTGTAGGGTTCTTCTTTTTCTTTTAAGCATTGTGTGCTGGAGCTTCAGCTTGTAGGATATTCTTGCCTTGCTGAACAGTGACCCTCAAGAAACCTGTGTCTGCACTGCAATCACTTTGAGAGGTGATGAGTCTGAAAAAGAACAATGATGACTGCAGGCTTGGAAAAGTGTACAGAACTGTACTGCATTCATACAGCTGAATATATATATTACAATTTCACTACTCAGGTTTTTTTCCAGTGTAATAGAAATTAAACTGTGCTTAAAATTTGCTGTCTTTTATTTTTCTTTACTTACAGAATAACTCCTAAAAATGATTTTAGTGAATCTCCTTCACTGCAAAGGAGCTGTTCCCAAATACCTGATGTCCCACAGTCACCTTCCATATCACTACTTGTCTACTCAGCTTCAGACACCAGAAGAGAGTTGGATTCAGGAAACAGTTCCAATCCTTGAAAGATGGACAATGAATATCAACATTTGTATTGCATAAGACTGAAAATTTTTATGAACATTTGCATTGTATAAAACTGACATGAGTTCTTTGTTACACTGGAAATAATGGATATTCTGTGCCTTATTAAAAAACACATATATCCTGCTTTGCACTTATAAATCTATGTTTTGTTGTGGGGACAGCTAGCAATAATGTACTGTATTTAATCCTGTCCAGGACTAATGGAAATTGAAGTTCTGTAGGACATGGCAATAATGTAAGAAAAAGATGGGAGACAAATATTATTCCTTATATAAAGAACACTTTGTAATGAATTGCATTAAAATAATGCTTCAAAAGCACTGTTACTTCTCAAGGTATAAAATTCCATCAGCCTCTTCAATATTTTTCAAAACTTGTTAATTTTTTCTTTTTTTTACTGTCTCTTAAACAACAGTATCACTTAAGTAAGTGATGCACAAATTTCTAAACACTCTAAATTATACATCCTGCTGTATCAATTATAGCACTGGTTTATGGTAGCTTGTACACTGAATATGAAAGGGAATCTGAAATTATAGCAGTTTATTTTGTACATAAAAATTAATTTTGTAAATAAGTGACTGCATAAGGTCAATCTTTAGAACTGCTGTTTTGTATGTATTGTACAAACTTGGGAAAGTTCCCGTGCTCCCCTTAGGGTGTTGCTGAAGCCAGCAGTCCCCTGGTGATCAGCCAATGTGACACAGTTCTGAGAAAAGCAGGCTGGACCTTTACCCATACCATGCACTGATGTTTGGGGTGGGGCAGGCCCTGCTGCAGGGATGCTGCAGAAGGTGCAGCACTGTCTCAGAAAAATGCCTCTTGGAGCCTCTCCTGGCCTGGTGATCCAGGGCATGGTGACAAAGGGACACCTCAGACTCCTGGGCTCAGTGGGCACAGCCTGACATGCAGGCCTGGGGCTTTTGTCCTGAGCTGCAGTGACAGCTCATCTTGTGCTGTTTCTATGTGAGTAACTTCATTGTTTAAAAATGCTATAAAGAAATATCTTCCAGATAACTGCTGCAAATAACTGGTGAGTTATAAATATGCAGGCTTCTTTAACAATCTATTTACAGAGAAGACAGCCTTAGTACTTTTCCTCCAAAGCCTAATTTTCTACAAAGCCTAATTTTTGATTATGCTACAGCAATATATTTTCTCTAAATCAAAAAGGCCTTAATACATATAGTCTTTCCTATGCTAGGTGGTTCTCAGGAGGAAGTACTGCTGATGTGGATAACAATTTCATTGTCTGACTTTGAGTCAATGTTTTTTTAAGACCCAATGGGATTTGTTACTTGAGATAATTTTGAGACAGATTTTGCTGTTTTCTAAACCTAAATGTCAGTGCATTTTGTAAAACTGTCCAGCATCTTGCATTTGACCACTAATAAGAATATGTCTCGATGTTATGGTATTAGGCAGAGAATTTACTGTGAGCTGGGATAGCATTCATGGTGATGCATGGAACGATGAAAATTGCGTGGTACAAAGGACATGTAAGTGCTGGAACAACAGGAACTACGGTTCTGATAAACCAAAGTTATTTGTTTTATCCATCATGCATTAAAAATGAAAATTCTTTACCTTTATATTACAGTATCTGCATTTTAGCATTTGTAATTTATTGTCATCAATGGGATATGCTCTTCCTTTTAGAATTTTCCCATTAAAAGTACACAGAATTCTTGCTACTGAGTGGACAGTAAAAAAGATATGAAAAACCTCCTGTGAAAAGGTGCACTAAATACCCTTCATTTTTCTACTTCTGTTTGTAACCAGGTAACTTTATACACATGTTCAGTAGTTTTTATTGTATTTGTTAGTAATAAAATATGCTGTTGTATAGTAAGAGCTTCTGAGTGGATATTTCTCAGTAACTACATGTGGCATGTTTGTTGCTCTACCCACTACTGTAGTATTTTTGCACCTAAACCCCAAGTATTTTTTAGTAGGGCTGTGTGAGTTAGTAAGTATTGCAATGTTTTTATTTCTCCTGTGTGAGAAACTGAGAACAATGCTGGGAATTGTGCACATGAACACGGTGAGGAACTTGAACTAGTTCTTTCATCCTAATGTTTACAGCATCTTTTCTTTCATGACCTCTAAAGACCTCCTTTAGATTATGTAGAATGTGTATTTCCAGACTGCCCATGCTGCCACCTTCTTAAAATACTGATTTTTAATTTTTAGTGCTATTCCCTCTTTTTAGGAAGCTCTGAAACAAATTTCCTTTTGTGGTAACTGCTCTACAAAAAAATCAAATAATTTTGAAGTTATAACAATACTGTGGGCTTAAAAATAGGTAAATTATCAAAGAAGTGTGAGATATGAAGCAATAATCAAAACATTGGCAGTGAAACTCATCAGTGTTAGATTGAGACTGTAGCACTTTGTGTGTTCCAGGGCAGCTGCACCAGAAAAAACAGACTCGGAATTCCCAGATGATCCTTGCAGGCAAAGAGGCTGTGACCTCTCTGGGTGCTTTAACCACTAAGTACCCAAGCAGTGAATGGGAAGTTAAGGCTCTGTTTGCATGCTCACAGCAGTGATGAGGAGAAGGAAACTGAGAGAAAAGGGGCACAGAGATGAGTCAGGGCCTGGAAGACTGACTGCCTTATGGTGAGGGGCAGTGCAGAATCTCATAAGCAGCTTCTCTAACAAAAGGTATTTATTTGCTTTCCTCTTGTTATCTGAATGAAGTTAAACCATTCATGCTCAAAGGGCGGTTCTGAACCTGTGAGAATGACTTCTCCCTGGGAAGGGAGCTGATCTCCATCAGCTGAAGCTGTTTAATGGAGGCTTGCAGTCTTCTGGAAGATGTACTGTAAATCCAGCTATTTACACTGATACAGCCATTTTAGTCTTGTTTGCTGCCACTGTTAGAAAGAAGCTAGACTACAGGATACTGACAGCTTCTCCAAACCTGGAATTATGTGTGCCAAAGAGTCTTTCTGTGAATGAAGATGTCATAAAGCAGTTCAAATTATGCATTGCACTGAGTTTTCAGGTTGCATAGAAAATCTTTCAAAGGACAAGATAAATTTAGCATATCTAATAATACTTGATTTGTGAAATAAACAGCATCTGAAATTACCAATATGGTACTTTTATGGTACATGTTGTTTATACTGTATCTTACTGCTCTATTTTGCTAAATGTGTTTGGTGAAAACCAGGGTAGACTTTACCTAGAGGGTAAATCTATGCATATAGTTGAAAAAATAAGTCTAAGTTTTAAAAGGTAAACAAAATAATGTTTGTAACATTTAAAATGTGTTATTACCAGAGAAGAAAAAAAAAAACAAACCACAAAACCCTGCAGTATTTAAAACTTCCTGGTGTTTTTTTAGAGTAAAAACCCCAACAATTCAGCGATGGAGCACTAACAAGCTGAAGTATCACACAATTTTCTTTGACAACTCTTCAGCTGATTTACAGAGAACTGTAGCTCCTTTTTCCTTACAGGATACAGAATATATTTGGTTTAAACAGTCAAATCCAGTTGCAATTCAGAAGCAAAACAGAAAAAAAAGTAATATGAAAAGTTGAACTTCTTTAATAAGTTTAGCATTCTGAAAAATGCAGTAGCTGAAGAGAATGAAAATCCTGTTCTGCTGTGGAGTTTGACCACCCAGTCTCAACATGCTGTTTCAGAAGGCTGCACATCAAAGGACAGATTCTGCATCCTTCCCTTCACACTGGCCACTTGTTGGATCAGTCTTTGAAGGCATCTGGCTGCTCTCTGCCTGCGTTCACTGGTAAAGCTCACTGCCAGTATTAACCAGTGGTATTTGCAGTAATTGAGATGGCTGGCACCAAAGGTATTTCAGAGTCTCATGAGTATAGATGTTATTTCCTGCAAGTTTCTTTTTTTTTTTTTTTGCACTTATTCTTTCATGCCTTTACACTTATCATACTTGTATTTTTTTAATGGACTGGAGTTTAATTAAAGCAACTTATACAATGCATTCATTAGCTTTCTGCTTTGTATACCTAGAAGTGGAGCTCAGAATGTATTTCTGATTTATGTCTATGAAATCCACTTCTGTTTATTAACTGGCTTTTAGTTCCTATTAAAAAGCACTTGAGATTAAAAGTATAATCTTAAAATTATTTAAAAAATTATAATTTAAATTATAATTAAAAACAAGCCAGGACATTTATATCTGAGCTCTTTGTTAATGTTTATTCCCTGCATTTCAAACTTTGATCACTGAAACAAAATATGAAATAAAAGTTTGCTTTCTTTCAAGTTTTTTTAGTTGAAATAAAGTAATGGCCAATGAGCTATTTAAACAAATTACCTTCATTAAACGGGACAGAGCTGGTTTCTTAGCACAGACAGGAGCTGGAGAGGAGAGTAGTTCCTGCTGTTTGGAAGAAAGCACTTTTTGTGGAAGGGCAATGCTAAACAGGCACTCAGTACTGGGTGGAGGTGATCTGGAGGGACGCTGACTTCCCTCACAGAGAGCACTCTCATGGTACAGCAGGATAGTCATGAGAGAACATCAGGTATTTTAAGGAGAAAGGTATTTTAGGACTCATTTTTGCCATACATGGTGAAGAGAAACAACAAGAAGATGTTTTGTTGCCATTGAGTAGGTTTGTCAGAGAGGTGAGGGGGGGATGATTAGACAGGGCCATCAAAGGATTAACGGGAAAAAGGATGTTCCATGTTGGTTGTGTATGAAGGACTAAGAAGAGAATGTGTGTCCCAGTTATCTTCCTGATGTTCTACCTTACCACATGAAATTGGATCACAAGAAATTAATAGTCAATTATTTATCAGTTGAAGGCTTAATCTCTCTGGGAAGCATTCCCTCCAGACCCAAATCCAGTAGCAGGTATCTATCTGGAATGCAGGTAAGTCTTGAATGACTGAAGATGGAGGCTTTGATGAAGCTGAAGCAGTTGAGCACTGGGTTTGATTCACTGGTGTTGCCCACTGGACACAGTCCTGTCTGGGACTTGCTCTCCTCCTGCCAGATTCCTGCAGGCATGGCTGTGATCCAGACTTCCAAGTAAAGTGGATGCACTGCAGGGATAAATAATCTAGACACATGAATCTGTGAAATGTGGAGATGTGGCACTGACAGGTGTGATGTGCCAGTGGGTGGATAAGATGCAAATGTGTTGGGCTGGCTGAAGTCAAGGCTCACCATGCAAGTTAATTTATTTTTCCTAAAACTTTTCCTAACATTTTTCTCAAAATTTTAGTAGGCAAGATTATCCTGAGGAAAACTTAAAGATGCTGACAGCTGTGATGAGGTTCTCTATGGAGAGAAATGGACAGTCACCAAACCTGCAGGAAAAGCCAAGAAAGCACACATGCATACACACACACACGCACACACACACAGACAAAAGGAAAAAAAAAGGAGGAATTTGCCTTTTAAATTAATATTACTTCAACAGCATTTTTAGGGCACACATCCTGAAAGCTGCTCTATTTGACAATGGGAAATGATGGACTCATAAATAAGATCTGTAATCAACCAAGAGGTGCTGTAATTACAGCAAAGTTACAAGGATAGAAGCGAGGAAACCAGCACTACGTTATGCCTCACAAAAGCATAGTTAGATGTGCACCTGCTGTAAAAATATAACTTAAAGAAGGGCTCAAAACCACATTTTTCTTCACAGGAACCTGGCGGGTCTTTTGCTGTTCTGGCCAAATACAATTTCATCTCCACATGAGCCAGGGATTCAGGTGCTTGATCCTTTCCAGTGCCACTGTATCAGTCTCTTGTTGATGCAAGTCAAATATGATTCCTATATTAGCACATAAAACAACTTAAATACAAGAGTTTACCTATTTCAGTATCCTCAGGGCTGAAGGATGACCTCACTGAGCCACTTGTGGTGAACCTCACTGTGCCTGACCCAGCAGCCCCTGTCCATGTATTGCCCTTTCAGTGACAGTGGGTCGTGAGTGAGCACATGCTGGAGGTGGTGCCCAGAAGCTCCACAGCCCTGCCTGCCTCAAGCCATGGCACTTTTTCACTGAGGTCAGTGTGGGCATGGGGAGCCAGGTGACAGGAATGCCACAGGTTCAAGATCCACCACTACATCCAAGAAGCAGAGCTGCAGTGATCACGTGTGCTCCCCTCTGTCATTGTTGTCTGGCTCTGCTCATCTGTCTCTCTTCTGAGTTTTGTGCAAATGGGCCAAATTTTGTTTGTTTCTTTGACCAAATCTTTCATGTACTTCTGTGCATTTTGTGTGTGCCTGTTATGGTGGCTGTAGACCTCTGGTTTCTGTAAGCCACCTTGAAGGGCTGCAGAGCCCTGCCTCAGCCCTGCTCATAGCTTGCTTATCCTGAGGAACTTCTTTTCAAAGGTTTTACTGGACACAAATAAAATAAAACCTTCAAAGTTAAAGTCTATTCCTTTAATTTCAGGATTATCACTAATTCGAGCTACTACCTTCCAAAACTGGAAGAACAAACTTCTGGCAGTGCATTTGATGAATGGTGTAGAAAAATGCAGATTGTGCCCTTCATTTGAAGAAGCCTTCTTGTCTGAATGGAGCACTGTATTTCACATCCTAATAACCTTTTATTAGCACAGGATTTAAGGAAAGTTAGCTTTTCAGTTCTGTGTAAGCCTTTCTATTCATTGAGGTTTCATGAGGTAGCCAAGTGATTTTTCTACCACTGGCTGATTCCCAGCCGCTCTAATGAGCAAATGTTCCTCCTGAGACTCAGCTCTCCCCTTGCACGTGATGATTCACTGGACACCCAGTGAATTTAATTTTACCATCCTACAAGTCCTTGAACAACCCAACCCAAGTGGACCTGCTGCAGCCAGATGTGCTCCTGATGTCCCTGCAGACCCAAATGTTTTCGTGACTGCAGCTGGGATTGTGCCAGCTGCTCTGGGGAGCAGCCTTGCAGAGGCACAGACCAGACCCCTTCAGGGTCTGAAATTTGCAACCAGCAGCTAATGGAAACAGTATGGGCTTTTCATCATAAAGTTTGCACTATGGAAACATCTGGATGTCCTGATTTATCCTTTATCAGTGAGGCAGACAGTTCTCCCAAATAGTTTTATTAAAGTTTATCTCTCTCTGACTGTTTGTGAATAGTGTTTAGTTTACAATATTCAGTGCCTCCATTATTACTGTAGAAACACAGCTACAAGCAAATGCAACTATAAATCAACTGATGACTTGGACAGAAAAAACCAGATCTGCCTAGAACCCCAGCCGGCAATGGAAGGAACTGTTTCCATAAGTTGTCACTGGTATCTGACCTATGTCCTGGTCTTGACTTGTCAGAGACAATGTTAAATATTTCTCCCCATAGAAAACATAATTAATATGAATAACAAAAAGTGTTGATTCTCTCATGTTTTTTATTGTGTAAAAATACATTTCCTATAGTAACATTAAAACTGCCATGTGCTTATTCAGAAAAAAAGAATTAACATTTACCATCATGATTTTTTTTCCCTCACACTCAAAAAATGCTGTCCTCATGTATGTGAACACAGGAATTCTCTTCTGCAGACAAGCCTCTGAAGTGGGAGCACATGCCCCAAATATATTTTAAGATTCAAATGTTAATATGTGTACCTGCAAAGCACTGCTGGGGCTATAATGCTTTTATCATTTATGCAGAAGCTACTGGAACTTTTTTTTAAATAGGTCTATCTGTGCTAGAAAAGTAAAAAAATAAAGAGAGATGTTTTGGATTTTTTAAAAAATCTTACTCATGCTATATCAATCATATATTTAAATTAAGAGGTGTTAGAAAGGACTAAGGCCACAATCCTATTGGTTTTTATGCAGTTCCAAAGGCTTCTTTGGTGGAAGTTGGAATCAATTTCTTAAATCTGTAATAAATTACATGAGAGATCTTACTTTGGTTTTCTTCCACAGCAGTACAGACAGCTCTTTGTCTCCTTGATCAGACAGGCAGCCTGCAAAGAGCCATTTGAAAAATTCAACAGTTTTCCCTGATCTCAGCCTTTTACACCAACTTACAACTCACCCTAAAATGCCAGTATTAAAGTGAACAAGATCTAAAAGGATGAACTCCACAGTTAAAAGCACCAAAGACAGGTTGGCAAGGATGCTGAGTGTTACCCAGGGTATGACAACAGAGTGATGCAGAGATCAGGCTGCCAGCCAAAGTCAAAATCCCCAGACATCCTCAGAACAGGGAAATGTATGAAGCAATAAGAGTTAAAGGAAGATGAAAAGTCCAAGTCTTGGCACTTACCTTAATGGGCCTCTTTTGTCTCAGGATCCTCAGCCTTGAACTTTCTGTAATGTTTATGAACACCTAAGTCTGGTGCTCCTGGTTCCCTGCAGTTATTTCACACTGTAAAGACTGAGGACTGAATAACAACTACATTGAATAACAAATACTTACTGCTTGAAGTCAAACCAGTGTGCTAACAAACAGGATCCATAAACTGGAATAGTTTGGACAGGAAAGGCAGAGAGACCCAGTGACCCCATGGGCAGTCCCTTGAATTTAAATATGTTAGAGCTGAGGCGAATGGAAACACATGTGTGTATGGGAACATCCTTCTCTCCAGACTTGTGTGTCTGGATTTTTGGGATGCTGAGAGGCTGCGTGAGGGGGAAAGCAGCTCAAGCTGCAGCTGAGAGACTGCACTCCTGGCATCAGCCTCATCTATGAGCTTCTGTGGTGCAAGATGCATTGACTGTGCCACAGTGACCTTGTGTGAGCCTGCCCAGGCTGTGCAGGAGTAGACTGGCCATCTGGGAGATTTTAGTGACATCAATAACAACTCCTAATATGTTCTGATATGTTTGTGGGGCCATATATAAAAGATAAAGCCTGTATCATATGGCAGGATGGATAAAATGAAAGAATCCCTAGTTGATGTAATATGGATCATGGTCAGAGGATGCTCAGGCAAGTCCTTGGATCATGGTCAGAGGATGCTCAGGCAAGTTTATTATCACTCGTTTGAGCTATGAGAAATAGTTAAGGCAAAGTAGATCAGTAGTTCTGATTCAATTTGAGTATCTCACCAGCATTTGGCAGTGGTGTGTGCCCTCAGAAGCATTTAAATATATCAGAAGACCACAAAACATAAGCCTAACAGATGGCAAGGCTTGCTTGGGCTGAAGAAGGCTAAGGAGGATGTTGACATTGCTGTTTTCCGGATGGAAATGCACACTGCAAGTCAAGCAAGGGCTAGGAGCTGCACAATGCTCTCACCAGAGCTCAAAGCAGATGTCCCACTGCTGTTTGCTGAGACCTTCTCTTACAGTGCTCCTCAGTTTGCTTCCTCTGGCAAAGCCATTTGGAATTTCAAAGCTTCTAAACCACACTCAAACATATGGTGGGCAAACCCAGGTGGGGAAACAATTGTGAACATCCATGGAAATTTTATTCTCTAAAACCCTGAGTGATTGCCTGGGAAGGCGTGCAGTGCTGCTGCACTGTGTACTTCAGCTGCTGCACCTTGCCTGAGGAAATTAATTCTGTAGTGCAGAAGTCTGGCACCCTGTGAAGGGACACACCTTAGCAACAGCCTGTGTTGATGCTGAGGATCCCCAGCCCGCAGTAAGGACGCTTGTGTGGACATGCAGGTGACACAGAAATCAAACATCACCGCCCTCACAGCACTGCCATCAGCCCAGAGGCAGCACCGAGCCATTGCTCAATGAAGCCTCTGCCTGTGTTTGTGGATGCTGACTGAGGCTGTCACCAAAGCAATTGTTACAATTAAGGATTTACATCATTCCATAAAATTTCCCAGCTGGTTCAGGGAACCATTGTGATTTACCAGCTGTTTTTTTGAAGTTGGCAGGATGTAATGCTGCTCTTCTTCACAAGGTAGGAGCCCTCACCTCAGCAGTGTGGCTGACGTCAGTCCCAGCCCTCAGGACAGCGTGTGACGGGGTTGGTGACAGCACTGGGACTGACCTGTGCTGCAGCTCTCCCTTCACTGCTATTGTTCCACCAGCACAGACAGGGAAAGGGGAGAAGTGGCTTAAGTGAAGAGCCACATGAAGGGGTTCAGTCCACACAAAAATGTGGTTCCATGCAGCCTGTTTGAATGACTCAACTTCTTGTAGAGAATAGCTGCAGCATTCTTTCCTGCAGGAGAAATGTGTGGTTTTGTTAAATACTTCAGAAAAAAAGAGTTGAAGCTTATCTCCCCCTTCTGGAAACTCTACCTCTACAAATACAGCAAAGTTTGCAGTATACAGGAGCTACCTCAAACATTTGTTGTTTCTATTTTGAATTCTTGAGGACATATCACATCCTTTCTTTTACAGTGCTTTCAATCCGAGAATGATGAAAAGCAATGTATGATTTGGAATTAAAGCAGTATGGGATGGTTTACACTGGGTAGCCGAAAACTTTCCCTTTGTTACTGAATTGCCAATGTTCAGTCTGGCAATACCAAGTTTTTCGAAAAAGCCCCAAATCCTTTATTGTTCAGAAGGATTTTGCGTCCTTACCTTGGGTTCTGTTACAGTGAAATCTGTGACTGATGCCCGGCTGATACTTTATCACAGTTTCTCCTCGCGGTGCATCAGCATCCCGCTGTGGCGTTAGGCGGTGTCTTGCAGACACAGCTCCTTCATCGGACAGGAGCTACCGAGCGCCGGGCAAACACCTGAAGGCGTGGAAGGGAACTGCCTGGGGCTGCGGGAGAGCCGGGGGGAGAGCCGGGGGCAGAGCCGGGGGGAGAGCCGGGGGGAGAGCCGGGAGGGCTCCGGGAGCGCCGGGCATGGCCCCGCGGCGCTGCCGCGGCTCGGCTCGGCTCGGCTCGGCTCGGCTCGGCTCGGCTCGGCTCGGTTCGACTCGGCTCGGTTCGGTTCGGTTCGACTCGGCGCGGCTCGGCTCGACTCGGCTCGGTTCGGTTCGACTCGGCTCGGCTCGGCTCGGCTCGGCTCGGCTCGGTTCGGTTCGACTCGGCTCGGCGCGGCTCGGCTCAGTTCGGCTCGGCGCGGCTCGGCTCAGGTCGGCTCGGCTCGGCTTGGCTCGGCTCGGCGCGGCGCGGCGCGGCCCGGGGAAGGCTCGGCGGGGCCGGGGGCTCCGGCGCGGCCCGGGGAAGGCTCGGCGGGGCCGGCCCGAGGGGCGGGAGGCCCCGGCCCCGTGCCAATGGCTGAGGGGGGTGGCTCTGCCGGGCCGTCTCGCCCGGTTACGGGATGGAAATTCCCGGCCTCCCCGGGGAGGGGGCTCGGGCTGCGCGCTCTGAAAGGCTCATTTATCGCCGCGCTGCCGCCCGGAGCTGGGAGCCGGGCTCTGCCGCGCCGCCCCGCGCATCCCGCCCCGCACGATGCCCCGCGGCCCGGCCGCCGCCGCCGCCCCGCTGCTGCTGCTGCTGGCGCTGCTGCTGGCCGCGGCCCCGCCGCACGGCGGCTCCGAGAGCCCCCGGGGCAAGCAGAAGGCGCTCCGCCAGCGGGAGGTGGTGGACGTGGTGAGAGCGGCGGGCCGGGGAGCGGGAGCGGGGCGGGCGGGGGGCGGCTGGAGGAGCCACGCAGTCGCTTTGTTATTGCAAAGATACCAAAAAGGCGATAGATCAGAGGCTTTGGAAAAGCCTGGCGGCCGCTCCAGACAAGACAGCGCCGGTCCCGCGCCGCTGGGCATCTCTCGGTTCAGTTAATCGAGCCCTTGTTGCGCTGAATCAGGAAAACGCGGAGGAGGCGCTGATGGGCATTGACACAAACCGCGGGGTCTCGGCGGCCCGGTGTGTGTGTGAGCGCTGCCCCACCGGGCCCGGGCCTGGCGCCGGCCGAGCCCGCACTCCCCGCCGTGCCCGGTGCCGGGGCTGGCGCTGCGCTCCGCGCACTGCAGGGCCAGCGCCGGAACCTTACAATCAAACATCAGCAGTGAATGCTGCTTAGCTCCTTCCAACGTAAGCGCTTAACTGCTGCTTAGCTCCTAAAATGCTAGTGGATAAATAGTAATGAGAAAAACTATCTGCATGCTCTGAAACTGTCTACATGCTCACCGAGCACACTTTCCATCGGAGTGGCATTGAATGCATTATTTCCTTGGGCGGCAGGGACTGCACACCATTGTTTGAATTCCACTGCTACTAGAAACCTGAATGCATTGGGACTATCCCATCTCAGGGATAGATGACAGGAGGGAAATTTTCCAGTCCTTGGAATGTAGAAAGCAGATGTGAAGGTATTTCTGTGAGTTGCTGTACTGCCGTTTCCCCTTCTATAGAAAATCAGTGGTATGACCATTTCTTCCATGATCTCCAGAGAGATCCCTGAAAGGATGTGCTGGAAGCACCACTGCTAGCAAAGCTCCTTCCCTTCCACACCACTTCATTATCTTTTCACTTTTATTGTGGAAATTGAATTGCATTGAGAATAAGGAGTCTGAACGCATGGACGAGTTAACATTTTCTGAGCCGTGTTTCAGGATCCCTCAGTGCTTTGAAATTGCTCAGTGCTTTTTGGGTGCAGCAGAGTGAGCAGCAAAGTGTGGGTAAATCAGTGGCAGCTGACTCATGCACAGCCCAGCTGTACAGATGCTTCAGCAGAAGCCCTGCCAGGGCAGAGTGGAGGCAGGACTGAGGGGGGATCCTGCCTTCAGTGGATGTTTAATGTATGTTTTATGCATTTCCAGCTTAAGAAAACATGAAAAAGACTTGACTTGGCAAGACACAATTTTAGTTGGAGTAGACCCCAAAGCCCAGGTGATTCTTGTGCTCCCATTTATTTTTTGGGATGTGCCATGGCTGAGGTGCTCTCCCTGTCTGGCTGTGGGTGGCAGCTCCTGTGTGGGGACAGGCCAGCCCTTCCTGGTGGCTCTGGGGATGGGGGCAGTCGGCCACAGCTTTGGCCTGACCCAGCTCTTGCCTATTTCCACATGCAGGATTTCTGTGGTGAGGAACCACATGCGAAAGCCAGAGCCAGTCACTGTTACAAACAGAGTCCAGTGGGAAAGCAACAGCAAAACCAGATCACTGTTGCTGTGTGACATAGAAATGTCCTTGCATTGTTCTGCTGGGCTGGTGCTTTGCCAACCAACCCTTTCTCAGTGAACTTTTCTGAAGCATGGTTTTCTTCGTGAAAATATTCCAATATTTCCACTGCCTTTAGCCAGCAGGGTTTTCTTTGGTGAAGGTAGTAAGGGAAAGCTAGCAACCATTAGTCATACCCTCATCTGACTTCTTACTAGACCTCTCCATGTAGTCACTGATTTTACTTTTGGTGTGGCTCCAGCTAAGCCTGTGATGGCTCTGCTGGTTTTTGCACCAGAGCCTGTGAAAAGGCACAACCTCAGTGAAGAAAATTCACCAATTTGACAAAGGAAAGAGGGCAGAGGCAGTTTACAGCTTACAGTTTAGTTTACAGCTCCTGCAGGGCAGACAGGGGCATGGCTGGCATGAGGGGGAATAGCTGCAGCACAGTTTCTTTTTGAAACAGACGGCCATTAGGTGGTTTAAACTAGATGAAGACAAATAAATATGAGAAAGTGGAAGAGCAGAATACAGCTATCTGTGAAGATTTGGGATGAAGACTGGGAGGAAGCAGTCAGCACCAGAGAGGACAGAGCACATGAAGTAAAAGCCCTGGCCAGCCCCTGCAGGTTCCTGCTCAGCATTCCCATGCCCAGTGCTCCTCTCACATCCCAGCCCTTAGGCTGCTGTGGGAGGGAGCTCTGGGCTTCACAAACCTACTCTCCAAGGTGGGCAGAAGGTGAGAAGGTGATGTGTGTTAACATGGAGTTTGGGAGGGCAACATTTGACCTTTCCTAATGCTGTGATGTTAGGAAGGATGTGAGTGTGCCCTCCTCCCATGTCTGCTTTCCCGCTGTTACAAGCAGGCTTCCTGAGTTCAGCTTTATTCCAGGATGCAGCTTCCCACATTCATATCACCATCCATTTGTGTGCATATTGGAGTCTGAACTGTGGGGCTTGATTACCACCATGTGGTTGTCACCTCTCACCAGAGGAGCAGTGACAGAAGAAAAGTGGCATTAACCTTTGCTCTCTATGAAATAGAAAATTTTCTTAGGAAAAAAAAAAACATACTAAACATGTATTAGCATAGACAATTATACAAGTAATGGTGGGTTAGGAAAAAGTAACTATTAACATGTGACTTCTTTTTTTTGTTTCTGTTTTGACTCTGGTGAAATTTTCCAACAGGTTTTAATTCTTGGACTAGATAATTTTTTAATGCTAGGATTTATGCATCATTAAAAAAAGGTGCATCCTATTTTACAGCAAATTCTGCTGGCACTGCTTATCTTTGAAAATTTATTCTTCCTTTGTTTTTTCTACTTCAGTGGAACCATTTTCTGGGAGATGCAGAAATAGCCCATTGTGGTACAGCAGGGGGGTGTGCTTTGTTGTTATTCACTTGTGTTTGACTTGGTTAGCCTCGGAATTGAGGGGTGGGAGCAGCAAGATCTGTTCTCTCTTCCAGTATAATGGCATGTGCTTGCAAGGCCCCAGCGGCGTTCCCGGCCGGGATGGAAACCCGGGAGCCAACGGGATCCCTGGGACACCCGGGATCCCGGGAAGGGACGGGCTGAAGGGGGAGAAGGGCGAGTGCATGCGGGAGAGCATCGAGGAGTCCTGGACGCCCAACTTCAAGCAGTGCTCGTGGAGCGCGCTGAACTACGGCATCGACCTGGGCAAGATCGCGGTAAGCGGCGCCGCACCGGGGCTGCACAGCTCCAGCCTCACACATTTCCTGCTTTCCTGCATGCAAGGGTGAACTTCTCAAAGGCTTAGCTACTTTGGATTGCTCTCAGCTGTGTTTCAGCTCTGTGCCTCTTTCATTCCTGGAATAGGGTTTTGGAAGAATTTTGTGGCTGGTGTAAGAGTATGTTCAGTAGACCAGATCTGTCACTGTAAGGCTGAAAGTCACAGTACCAAAAAAGCACCTCTCTAGCTTGCCCAAAACAGGGCAAGGTTTTCACCATTTCAATCCTAAGAAGGGATGAACATCTTTAATCTGTTATTTGTACCCGTCTTTATAACTCTTGCTTCATAGTGGTTACTCACTGAAACTCAGTTGTAGTTGCAGGATGCTTCTGCAAAGGATCAGCATTGCTCAGGAGCAGAGTTGCCTGTGTCACCCAGACTGACACAAACACTCTGTCCTCACTGCAGCCCTGGGTGTAAAACTTTTAGAAAAAATCCCTGCTCAATCCCAGCTATGAAGCAAAGCCCAGAGTGATTATAGCAGTTTAACTGCTGTGCTGTGGCTAGAGAGAGAATCAAATTTTTCAGTAGACTTTTCTTACTTGCAGAACTGTCCCTAACTTTTTACTTATTTCTTTTTTTCCCCCCCCCTTTTTTTTCTTTTTTTCCTTTTTGGTCTTTTTTTTTTTTTTTCCCTTTTTTTTTTTTTTTTGGTATTTTTTGTCTTTTTCTTTTTTTTCTTTCTTTTTCTTTCTTTTTCTTTCTTTTTCCTTTTTCTGTCTTTTTTTTTTTTTTTTTTTTTTTCCCTGTGAAATCCAGCATGTTGAAGACAGGCTAACAACCACTTAAAAAACTGAAAGTGCTTATTTTTCAGTTGTGGAGCTTTTGCTGGGTATAAACTGCTCAGAAGTCTTGTGATAATCGTTAAGCCCAGGATTTCTGTTAGCAGAGACAGAAACTGTGCTTTCTTGTCATGCAAGGACTTGGGGGTTGGACTAGATAATCTTCAGAGGTCCCTTCCAATCCTTATGATTGTGTGATCCTGTGGCTTGAGTGCAGCTTTCAGAGAGCTTATATCTTTTTACATAAATCCCAGAAGGTGACTAGGCTAGCAACTTAACAGCAGGACTTATCTAAATAAAGTTAAGAATTTCCATAATCCGTTTTCTCCTTTACCATCTATGAGGTGCTGTTCTGATTTGCATCTTTGCACCACAAGGGATTTCCCAGGCTGTAATTTTATTTTTTTTTTTCCCAGAGGGGCCTAAAGAGAATAGCCAAAACATTTTGAAATAAATGTCTTCCTAAATCTGTGTCCTAAATATAAATATATAGGAAATAAATGGGCTCAACCCCAGGGGTTTGTGCCAGAGCACCTTTGTCTCCTGCCAGGAATGCACGTTCACGAAGATGCGCTCCAACAGCGCCCTGCGCGTGCTCTTCAGCGGCTCGCTGCGGCTCAAGTGCAGGAGCGCCTGCTGCCAGCGCTGGTACTTCACCTTCAACGGGGCAGAGTGTGCTGGCCCACTGCCCATCGAGGCCATAATATACTTGGATCAAGGAAGCCCAGAGCTGAACTCTACCATTAACATACACAGAACTTCCTCGGGTACGTATGCCGGGGGAGCAGAGATGGAGCAGGAGGCAGAAGCAGCAAACACAGAGAGTGGCCAACTCACACTTGTTCTCTTACTGTGCTGTCTCAGAGTTGGGTATTGATAAGTAATAGTATTGTAATTATTTATTAAGTGGTACTTTCTTGCTGTGGTACTTTTCGTGGTACTATATTCTGAGATTTAGAAATGGAAGAGATTTCTGTCCAGACAGGTCTACTGATCTCTGCCACAACATGACTACAGAGACATTCTGTGCTGTATTAACTTATGGAGAAACAGCCTTACTGCCAAGTAGACAGTGTCATCCTGGCTTAAAATACCGGTGTTTGCACATTGTCTGTGCAGAAATGACACTTTCCTCCTGCAATTTCTATTCTGCTTTCAGGAGGGGCGCAAAAGTACCTCCAAAGTGAAATATCTGGGAGCAATTACTCATTTGCTTAGCAGAGGCAAATTAGTGAATTCATTCAACATAAAGGGATGTGATACTAAGAAAAAGGAACATAAATTCTGTGTCCTTTCTCCACTTTTCTCCCTGTTCTGCATGACTGCATGCAATCTAATGTCTAGAGCTGTTATAGGACTTTTTCAGCGTAGGGGTAGAGCTGACTTGTCCTCATTACCCCACCTCCATCTAGTGGTGCTAGTGGGGCATCAGGAATGCAACTCCATGCAGACGCAGTGACAGACGTGTGGAAAAGCTTACAGGGTGGCCATCACCTTTACAGAGCTGAGCTGTAAACCAGGCATGGCTGTGCCCCCACCCCCTCCCATCACTGCTAGAAAGATGTCTGGAAGGGTATGAAGCCATATTCCAGCTCCCAGTGTGTAAATTTGGGTATTTAAGGCAGCAGCTATACCTCCCATTTTGCCATCCTTTCATCCATTCAGCAGCACAGACAGAGGCACTGCATGGCTTTAACTGATGTTGCCACATCTCTACATAAGAGTTTTTATTGCTGAAATTGTTTTAAAATTCTAAAACCTTTTCACCTTTAACTAAAGTTGCTGTTTTTAAGCACTTGAGTCCACCTTCAGTTGAGAAACACAAAGGGATTGTGTCTGCTGAGGTAACCTGACTTTTGTCTTTAACCAGTGGAAGGTCTGTGTGAAGGGATCAACGCTGGCTTGGTGGATATTGCCATCTGGGTGGGGACGTGCTCAGATTATCCACGGGGAGATGCTTCTACTGGATGGAATTCAGTCTCCCGAATCATCATTGAAGAACTGCCAAAATAACTTCCCTCTCTTTTTATAATACCTTTTTTTAAAAATTTTGTACTATTTTTTAAAGAATTTATTTCAATAGAGTTGGACACAAGTACTGGAATGAAAGGCACCAAAGCCTTGCATCTGTAGCCTTTGTCTTGTTTTGTACACAGTAGAGGCTTTTTATAATAATAATTTTAGAATACAAATATCAAAACCAAGTTCATTAACATTTTAAATTTCTTTTTTGATGTAATACCACCACTGTTGTTAGAATTAACCATAACTTTTTGTATCAAATAAATAAGACCTTTTACAAAAAAGAAATCCGGGTTATTTTATTGAACATTAATGTGTTTAAAGTATTTTATATGGTGTTGTGATACACAATTTTTTTAGAAGGCTTTATAGATAAAGTTCAAAGAAAGTAAAATCAGGTGTTGGCTTCAGCCTTCAGAAAACACACATAAAATGCACTCCTGTAAACCTGACTGCAGAATAGGATGCTCTGCTGTTACAGTCTTATCTCAATGAACTCCTGGTGACTTAACTGTGACCCAGACAATGTGGTAAGTGTTAAATACCTCATATTATGAATAACTGAGCAAAACCAGACTACCTAAGCTCTTCTTCCCTCTCTTGCTTCTTGATAGACTGGATTTCAGTGTAATATCTATGACTGGTCTCCATTACTAAGATGCAGACACTAAATAATTTTACAGTTACGACACTTAATTTCATTGCTCCAATAATATAATTCTCCTGGATTTAGCCTTTCAGTTATACAGAATCACTTTGGTGTTAGTTAAAAACTAGATGTATTAAACTGTTTAGAAGATACAGACATAAGACAGGTTGAAATGCATAGGCTTTCCAAAATTGAACTGATAGAGTGAAACAATGATGTCACAGCTGTTTGACAAGTGACAACACCGATCACGCTAACACAGAACATAAGCTTCAGTGTTTTTAGTATTTTCTTCCAAATGCTGCAAGTGGCATATTCAAACATTTTTTAAATTTGTACACATTCTAAAGAGAAACAACAATTATGTTTGTATTACAAAACCAATTTTACATTAACAAAATAAAAAAACTCATGAAAAGCATGTACAACATGCAAAAATCTCCACTCTTCCCAGAAATTAAAAGGAAAAAACCCATTAAATCTGAGATAATGAATTTATTTCAGCTATTTAGAATTAAATCTCATTTTCTTTTCTGAACAAGCTGTACGATTTGCCCCAGGATGGGCAGCCCTTGCCTGTAGCTGTTGTTGCAGATACCAGGGGAGGACACCTGCAGCGAGGGGAGCACTCGGGCTTGCTCAACTGCAAGATGGTGTGTGAGATTTGCTGCAAGCCAGCAAGTTACACAGCTGGTATTTTGTCTCTGAAGAACTGCAATGTTTTCACTGGCTTGGAGGATGGTTTTAAGGTACCTGAACACAAACAAGTTACTATGAGCTGAGCTGTGGTGTGGACTTACAGAACGTCCGCTAACACACAGTGAGTGATTGTGCACATGCTCACAGCCTGCCCCTGCATTTATCCTGAAGCATGGGTAAGCTGTTCTGGCCCAGAGCACATTAATTCAGGCTTGGATTATGTGCACAGCTTTTTCTCTTTTATCATGTTTTCATATGTCTTCACAATATATTCTGGATCCTGGGTGGTAGTTAATTCAGTGCTCCATTAAATTTGTTCTGTGTACCACAAAAGACACAAAGCCCAGTCAGCACCCTCCAAAGGCAGAAGCTGCTGTTTTGTATCTACATTATTTACATGGTAAACTTCCAGTAAATTTATCTTCAGCTAAATATACACAGCACCTTCCGTAATAAAAACCAAAGCCAGCCATGCTGGCCCCAGCCAGATGAGATTATTCTTTCCAATGAGATTATTCTTTCCAATGAGATGATCAACTATATCAGTAGAGGGGATGGGATTGTGGAAGAGAAAGTGTAAATTATGAATAAATTTAGTTATATACAAAATATGGTATTTGGCAACAGTATCTACAAAAACAAGTGAGTGGACTACTGAATGAAGATTCAAAATATTCAGTAGTTTCTGTAGCTTTCCAGATTTTAACTTAAAATTTAAAACCAAGTTCCTAATCTGTGAAATTTTTATTAAAAATTGTTCTTTCTGCTTTAGGTTAGTCTGGTAAACAGGAAACTTCTCAAAGTGATTACTCTGCTCCCTATGAAACTGATGATTTTCCCCCGTTGATAGCCTTTGCTAACTTATTTCCTAGTTAAATGATACTTACTAGATACTTAATATCTTCTTACCAACAGCAGGAGGCAGATGTTAAGGTCAGTAATGTCTTTCTTAAATAAATAAACTACCCAAAACCACCAAACACAGAACTCTAAAAAGTACATATCCTTGATGGCAATTATTGGTGTGGAAAAAAAACCCTAACTATTATGCAGATTTACTGATATGTACTATAATTTATCAGTAAATTAGCAATCAATATATCAACAATCTTTTCCTTAAACCAAATCAGAAGACATTAACAGATTGTTCTGGTTTTTTAAATAAAGTCCTGTGCACAGGATTTTTTTAGACTAGAAACATTTTTTTTTTCCAAAGAATACTACTGAAAGTAAGTGTGGTCCTATTTGTTGCTACACTGGCTTGAACACGGCATCACTATGGGATTACTAGAAAAAATCCTCATCTTTAAAATGTAAGCCTCCTTTAAAATATGCATTTACTTAGTAATATGTGGTCAGCTGTATGATTAATGGAGACAGACTCTGGCACAGAGAGAGATGAAAAAGAGAAAATGAATTAAGTTGCCAGCAATGTATGCACTTTCAGCATGTTGGTCTGCTGCTAAAACCAAGTCAAAAACCACAGTGCAAACCTGGCCTGCTATGAGACAAGAACTGAGCTTCATCAGACTTGCAATTATTCAAACCCAAGAATGGACAGCTGTTTTAAAAAAAACAATTTCAGTTTCCAAACTGCACCCCACTGAGCCACACATTTTTGTGTTGGATGAACAATGGAGTCTGGAGCATTCCACTTCCTAAAATCTGATGAATAACACAGAGGTGGATTCAGATGACATTCCTTGTTTTAATGAGACTCAGAGATTTAAGAAAGTTTTGACAGGCCCCAGGGTTGCTTTCATATGAAGTTTTCCACTTCAGGGAGGAGAGAATCTCACCAACTGTTATCTTGAGACTTGCTGAAACTGCTTAGTGAGTTATTCCAGGCAGGCCAGGATGAATGGAATTGCAGTGCAGCTGCCTTCACCCAGTCACAGCACTCTTATTTCAGGGTTGCAGACATCTGCTTCAAGCAGACACAGCTGATTCAGAGAGGAAGGCAGCAGTGCAGGAACGTTCAAAAGGAGAGATGTTGGCAGGGTTTATTGTCTCTACATTCTTTCCTTAAAATACCAGATCAATTCACAGTGTCAAAGAAGACTGCTGAAGTAAATTTCTCCCAGATCATGAATATAAAAAATAAAGGATAGATTCCTTCCTAGGAACAAAGTCCATACCTTTAATTATTTTCTTTCCTAAAACCAAGTAAAAAGCCAGACACATTTTCGTAAACTACAAAGGTAATACAGCAGGCAGGAGTCACTCTGATCACATTAGGTATAATTCCTTTGTAAAATCCATGAACACCTTCTTTCCTTTAAAGACAAAAAAAAAAGGTTTTAATTAATGCCTTTTAATAGAAAAAATGAGACATAAAACAAGGCCTGGCATTTTATTTCTCACACTCCCATTGAGAGATGTACTTCAGGTTAGAAATAACCATTTCAGACAGTGTTTAAAGTGCATCAAGTATTAACCCATTGTTTTTTCTTCTAAACTATAATAGCATTATGTAGATCAGTTATTTAGCCCGGGCTTTAAGTGTTTTTAGTGGGTATTGTCTAAGAAAGACAATTTACCATCTTTCTTCATGCTACAACAACTAAGAAAAGTCACCATTCATTTTTTGAGATTTTAAGCACCCCTTCCAGAATTTTGATTCCACTGGCCAATAAATAAGAACCTAATTTCACCCAATTTCAATCAGTGTGTCATGCTAAGGCTGTTAAAAAGTTATAGACACATTAAATCTCAGCTCTTCAGGTGCAGACCTCACAGGCATAGAACACCTGGAAGGAGGAGCAAACAGAGATCCCAAGAAATGCTTGGGTGTGGTTCACACAACCCTCCCTAAGTCCCATTTGTTTCATCATGAGCTCAGCAGTGGCTCCAGAATGGCTGTACTACATACACTTGAGCAGAACTAAAAAGACCTCCTGCAGCCTGCAGCACTGAAGGGCTCAGCACTGACACAGCAGGGCTACTTTTGCTCTGAATTGCCTCCAGTTGAAATGGTTGCACAGCCTCTGAACCAGGGGTGCTCCTGGAACAACAGAGCCTCAGGCACTTACTGAGCTGGCCCCTCTTCACAGCCAGGAGCCCATTCCCACCTCTGCAGCAGTATGGCCCAACCCAGAAGCACTGCCCAAAGCCATGGATGCACACACAGAGGTGGCCACCCTTGGTAAACACACAGGTTCTGTGTGAAAACTCTCCCCTGCACTGTGCAGCTCAGGCAAGAGCTCAGGGAAGGTTCAGGAGAAGATATGAATAGGTGTGAGGTCACAGGTCTCTAAAGGTCCCACAGGAAGCTGGGACCAGACAACAAGTGCAGGCAGGCCCCAGGGTAACCCAGGGACATCAGTATAATCAGCTCTGGCTAGCTCACTTCACCTTGCCAGGAATTTGGATTAGCCACAACTGCCAGCAGCACAATGCTCCTGTCCTGTGTGATAAGCCAAAGCAGTTCAAGTGAGAATTTATTTAGTGTCCCAAACCAGCCACGACAATGTTATTTTTTAGCCTGTGAAATTTGCTGGAGAAGAGAGAAGGGAGACAGAATAAACAACAGAAACCTGCAGGGGGCATTGGCTCCCTCCAATCTCCTCCTCTCTCCTTACCTTAGTGCTGTTGGTGGCATCTTGCACAACGTGACTTTGTACAACTAACACTTAGTTTGCCCTGAACTGTTCTGGTTCTGCAGTCAGCACAGGAGCCAGTAAAGGTAGCTCTGATTCTGTAAAACTCAGTTTGCAACATGCAGGCTTTTAATTTTGCACACCTACCTCCAGGTCCTGTGGATCACATCAAACACCCCAGAGTAGGTGTTATGCTGGTCTTGAAGACGAGCCCGCACGACTTGATAGGGATATGTTGCTACCACAGCAAATATTTTGGATACAGCTGCCATCATTATGTATTCCACAGTGTTCTAAAAGCAAGAAAAATTGTCAGGCTTGCCTTAGGTATGGTCTAAATTAGCCAGTTCCCAAAATCTTATTTGATTTTTAAATGTACAACCAAACAATACTCTAGATTTTTCCCTCCTATGATACAACACATTAAAAGAAATGTCAGTTTTTACTACATGCAGCGCTACAAGTAACTGACTGTAAAACATGTGCCTTCTCATTCCCATTAAAACACTTCTTCCAATAGTAGCTACCTTTGCCCAACTTGCATCTGAACAGTTTTCCAGGGTTTAATACCATCCCCTCTGGTTCCACAACATAAGAAAAAACTTCTAAAATTCTCAAAACACTTGCTAAAATAAGAAGTTGGGTTTCAAAACCAGTGAAAACCAGCTGCTTGTTCCTAAAAAGTGAGAAAGTATTATTTCCTTCTATATATTCTGCACTTTAATTAATGTACCAATACTTTGCACATTTGGCTGCTGTAAACCTGACAAGTGGAATCTACTTCTGTTTATTTGCATGCCACAACACAATTTTATTCTCAAGCATCCTACCAGTTTTGTATCTGATACTCTGTTTCTATACTTGTTGTATCTCTCTTTCAAATCCTCATAGGCCATGAACTGAAGTGCTCCATGTGATGTTCCAAACAGACCAGGCACAAATCCCTAAGAAAATGATAAAACAAGGTTAAAGGGTGATGCACAAAATCTAAACAACTTGACAGAGCACAGCTCCCACCCCTACATTTGTCCTCCCTTAATGTACAGACTGTGCCTGCACAGCAGTTGCAGTCTGACTCAGTGTCCTTAAGGGCAGGCATCACACCAACACTCAGTAACTGCTGCTTTCCTGACATGCAGCCTAAAGTCACCTCCTGAGTCACTGGGATGAAACAAGTGGCCCAGAGACTCCACCTCACAGAGAACAAGCTGGTAACACAGATTAGGATTGCAAGACCACAAATCAAGCTCAGTGCACATTTCCAGAGACTGGCACTGAGGGGTCTGGTTCCACCTGAGACTGGTAAAGCAATGACAGATGCTGGCAACTCAGAGAAGAGCCACCAGGAGCAGAGGTACAAAACATTATTGTGATTGAGCCTGGGAAATAGATAGGCATGTGTTTGCATGAGTGTCTCTACAAAAATGTGTGTCTATGAGATATATATATTTCTAGACTAAAAATGTTTGTGCCTATATAGAACCATAGAATCATTTTGGTTGGAAAAGATCTTTAGGATTATCAAATCTAACCATAAACCTGACACTGCCAGGTCCACTACCATAACATGTCCCTGTGGGACAAGAGAGTGAGCTGCTCCAGCACTGTCTTTCTTACATACACAAACACATGAAAATACACAAGCTTTAGGTTCAAAAAACTTGAAATGAAGGGGGAAAACAGGTACTTTCTGAACTGTGTCCACAAGAAAGAGAAGACAGGAGTTCTCCCAGGACCAGGACTAGCTCCACTAAAATGAGTTGCCAGCTGCAGGGGTTCTGAAAAGCACTAATTCTTTTTGAAGAGTTGGTCACTTGCATTGAAAAACACAAATAAATGGAGGATTAATCATCTTGGCCAGAAAGGGACTCTAAAGCTTGCTGCAAACTGTTAGGGAACAATTGTAACAGTAAAATGTTCAAAATGTGGTTAAAAGGACTTAAAGAATCAAAGTTTATTTCCCATGATCCATTTGGGCAAAAAAAAGGAATTTAAAAATGTGTTCAGATGCCAAAGTCTGTGTTAGACTAAAAGTCAAGCCCAAAATGTTGAAGACTTAGTCTGACTTAAGCAGAATATGATTAAAAGCCTGGAGAAGGTGAAAAGGAGAAGAGATCTCTGAAGGAGTCCACTGAATTAGTGTTAACAAGACAAAATAATAAAACTCCTAAATTGCAGAAAAAACCCCAACAAATAAAACTACAGCAGGCACAAAAACTGCATGGATAATACACAAATTACCACTTCAGGGATCAGCTTTCCAAATGCTACATATAGATTTCTAAGGTTTTTCAGTCTTTCAGGAAATGACTTTTTAGAATTTCTGCTTCTCACAGTAAGAAAAAATGGTCATGAACTCAACATCAGTAATCACAAACTAATGAAATGCATTAAAGGCTAATGAAAGTCCCAGGAAAAAAACCTTCCTCAAATGAGAACAAGTGGAATGAAACCACTTATCTGTATTTTGTCAGCTGTAAGCACAAAGTGAAGTTGAAGCCAAAGGGCCCAACAGAGGGAAAAAGACAACTTTGGTTTTCAGAAATCCTGGATCAGAGAAGAAAATAAAAGCAATATAAAAACAGAAGAAGAAGAAAAAAAAACTATACAAAAATGTCAAAGAAAAAATTATCTGGGTCAGCAAAATCAGTATGAAACTCATGGACAGTGATAGCAGGGAAAATCTTCACAAACATTTCTCAGTGATTAATCAGTAAAACAACTAAAAGACAGTGGAAGTAATTGTTCTCCACTTGGAAAGAATTAGAACAATGTATTTATATCATAGAAAAATGAGGTAATACTTTTCCTGCCAACAAAAGAAGAATGTTAAACAACCTTAAAGAGAGCTAAACTCTTAAACTTCAGCCAGAAGATTTGGATAACTTGCACCCTTGAGTCCTAAAGCATCTACTGGTTGTACTTCATACACAAATACCAGCAGGCCTAAAGTCTTGTGCTGAGCTTCCAAAGACTGAGGGACTTTTAATGTCGGGCCAATATTAAAAAATGCAAGAAGGGAGTGAGGCAACTGTCAGCCAATGTGCCTCAGAAAAATAGGAGCTGACCCAGACCTTTATTGATCATAGAAAATCATGCATTCTTACGGAAAAATGTTTCAAAGCAAAACTGACTTCACAGCACTGAGATATCTTGGCTGGGGAAGTTTTTGAAACATATTCTATTTTCTTATTCTTAGATACATAATATGACTGTAAAGAGAAATTTTATAATAACTTCACGTACTTCTTGTTATTTTTCTACTTTAATATTTGATTTTTCCAATGAAAACATGACAAGATGAATGGTTCCTCAAAGAAGTCTTACTTGAATTCTCTTTCAATGGATTAGAACAATAGATGGAATTAAATATAGTTCTATATTTATATTCTATAATTAGAAATTTAAATGCACATAATTCTGAGTAGCAGACAGTGGGAATAAAGAAATATTTTAAAGTTGGCGTAAAGTGTTTTAAGTGCTGAAAATCCAGACAAGAAGAAAATGTCTTGTTGGTTAGTGTTTCAAAGGTTACCCATCACAATAAAAAGAAACACAGGCAAATGTACACACTGGAAAACCTGTGCTTCTTAGTAAAGAGGGGAACAAGGTTCATTTGGTGATGTGGTACTCACATTACTGCCTCAAGTGTTTGACAGCACTCAAGCCAGAACAGCCTCTGCTGTCTGTTTCAAAAGAATGCAGCAAATACCTCTTGTAATCTCTCCAGTGCTGCCTTCATTTGGGCTCTCAGTGTGTCAGAGACCTGCAGCATCTGAGTGCCCTGCACTGACAACTTGTGCAGACAAGACACTGAAGTTGCCATTACCATCTTGATTCCCTCATGGTGAAAAATGTTACCATCTTTTATGTGAAAGCCACTTATGCTTATGTCCCTGTGTAGAACCCGCAACTTAAATTAAAATCAAGATGGCTAAATCTCAATGGATTTTGCTATGTACAAGTACAAAGATATAGAAAGCTTACAAGCTTCATATTTACAAGAAGAAAAATAACAGAAGCAAAGCATGCAAAATACAGAGAGCTAAGTGCCTTAGCCACTGAGGGGCCAGGAAAAGTACTTTATCCTCAGAGCATAGAATCTTGCCTACCAAAAGTGAAATGCCAACACAGAAGTGCCCAAATATATTTCACTTGGTAATGAGTACACATTACTCATATGACTTTTGTTGTTGTCAGCATGCTACATTATTATTCTGGCTTGATGAACCTGGATTTTACTTTAATCTCCTTAGATTTTATAAATTTCCTGGTATTTTACTCTTGTTTATTAAGCATTGCTCTATTTCCAACTGCTGCTTCTATATCATCAATAAAAGAGAATTAAAAAAATGCACATACAGAAATACAGAGGCCATGAAGGATGCTAGTTGCATTCCTGACTGATGTCTTAGTAGCCAGTCACTCTAGAATATACATCTAACAGTTTCTCAATAGCTCAGAGATATTTTAGGTTTTCCTAAGAGCACCAATCCTACAATCTTACAACTATTTTACCATGTTTGGGCACTCCTACCTTATGCTTGAAAAGAACAACACAGCACTCATAAAATGGAGATGGTTGCATTCATTAATGACAAGGCAATTTTTAGAGCTCAAATCTCCAGCAGATCCATGGGTGTGTTCAAAGTACATAACCCCAAGCTGTTTTTTAACTCAGCCTGGTGTGCAGCAGAGCAGCTCTGTCATCAGGGGGCCAAAACACAAAGCCCAGTGGATGGAGTGTGTGGAAGATCACTGACTGGATGATTACTGGGATAATGAGCAAAGGAGACTCCTCCTGCCTTTTCAGAACCAGGCCAAGTTCAAGAGGAACAACTTACTAAGAAACCCAGATTCAGGCAAACTGTTTGATGAACAATCAATACCCAGCAGAGCTAATAAAGACAGCTTTGATCCCTGCTAGAAAGATTGATGTAGCCTGACATAACCCGTTTGTACCTCAAAGGACTGAAAGGATTTGCTCAGATCAGTAACAGCATCTGTGCAGTAAAGAGCAATATTGAATTGCTTGGTCAGAAATTCCATTCTTTATTGTCTAAGGAGACAAATCTCAAACAGAAACTCTTTCCAGGTTTTTTTCCAATTCTATCTGAGACAGTTGCTCTGTTTGAGATCCCTTCATTTACCATAAGGTGGTACTACCTGATATCCCCATATCTGCTACAAGGAATGCTATCTGAAATGAAGATTATGAGGAAAAAGAAGACAATTGTGTGTACTACAACTCCTGACTCAGGGCAATTAACAAAGCTTTAGCTGTACAATTTCAAATAGAGCAAGAAAAATAAAAGCTCCCCGAAACACTGAAATGGGGGAAGCTAAATCATGTACAAGTCCAAGAGCCACCTGAAGAAGTGCCTTTTTCCCCAGTACAGACAAGGTTGAGACAGTCCTGACGTCAAATGGAAGCTGCACAGTGTGCATACTTATGTAGGTCATTCAGGACCTATTTAGGTCACCTTCTTTGCAGATTTAAGCAAGTAATTTGCTCTTTCAAAGGAAGTAGCTGCTTTAGTCCCACATTTGCAGATTAACACTACAAAGAAGTGTCTAGTGCCAAAGGCGACACATGCTACTGGCAGGAATAATCTGAAAAGAAGGGTGGAAGGACATCTTAAAACCTAACAGATCCAAGAAATCAGAACTTATCTACATGGAACAGAGTAGACATCCAGGCAGGCAAACCTGACAATTTCAATTTAGGAATAAGTAAGGTGCCCTGTTCCTGGTGTTAGAATTTGGCAATCATTGCCATGAAGCATGCAAGAATAAGAAGGATCACATTTTTCACTGAAAATAAAATAAGCTAATGTTCAGTAGTCAGGATAATTTCTAAGAGAAAGTGGTCTTGTTCCCTACTCCTGGCAGTGTTCAAGGCCAGGCTGGATGGGCTCTGAGCAGCCTGGGCTAGTGGAAGGTAAACCTGCCCATCACAGGGGTGTTGGAACAAGAATATCTTTAAGATCCCTTCCAACCCAAGCCATTCTATGATTCTATGATTCTGCAGCATTACTTGCAGGAGAAGAGCCAGCCTGAACTAAAATAGGTTTCTTCACAACTTCCAGGCACTGATGAATGCATCTTGATGTCATGACCTGAAGAGAGGAGGAGGCAAAAAGTCCAAATCTTGTTGCCATCTATTTCCCTAAATTAAAGGGAACAAAAACCTCACACATATGCAGGCCCTATTTAGAAGTCTGCAAATTTAATGTATCTAGAGCTGACAGATTACAGACATCAATAACCAGAGGGCAAATAAGCAGTTGTGAAACTATCCATTGTGGAAGAAAAAATTAGCAAGTACTTTAGTCATGTTATCTTCTAGAAGAGGTTAGAAATACAGAGATAAGGGATAAAATGCAAGGAAGCACTGCCAGCAACATAGGTTACATTGTTGCTGACCTGCTTATCCAAATTCTAATTATAGGATGATTCAAAAAAAATTACAAAGCAGTTTATCACCAGTATAATGGCTTTTCTTCTGACTAAGCCTTTTTGCTGCAGTTCTTCAGTGGGAAAGACTCACAGAATGAAAGTGAGCTGTTACAATTTTTTTTTTGTAGACAAATATTTAGAAGTCTCACCATGCTACTGGGTGGTGCCAGGCAATCATGGAATTTTTCTGCAAAGTGATTACCTTATATAAGCCACGGATGCCCTCTGTCTTGTATATCTTTATGAGAGCATCAAACATTCCTCGGTACTGCCGCTTGGATGGATCCACGCCAGCGTTATATTGTAGCACAAGTCGAGTCTTGGTTACCCAGATTGGGTTTGTAATGCACAGGGTCATGGCTCCTGGGAACACACAGAAGTTACTCCCATTGTTATGCCAACTCTGCAGATTGTCCCAGTCTGTTCAGTCCAATATAACACAGGCTTCTACAATGACAAAACTACTTCTCCTACCAGAGTACTCATACTGTTCAAAACAGGTGAAGTTTATGCCCTCTATTGCTCCCTTTCTCCCCCTTCAAAGCTCACAGTCAAGTCCAGTTCACTCCTGCTGTGGTACTCTAGCAGGGCACAAGTATTTTTGCATATTCCTAGTACAGTCCCTTTTTTGCTTCACCTTTCCACAGTTGGTAGTATAATCTGAGTAGACAGTAAATGCAGCTTCTTAATGTACCACAGATTATCTGAGTTATTCTTCAGTATACAATAATTCAAAATTTAATGGATACCTCAGTGATGTGAGATTTGCTTAATAATTTTGACAGGTTAACAGCAAGAACCTCTTATAGCTTTATAGGTTATTAAAAATACCATTGTGACAGAATCCATTATGACATTTCATTCAAACAATATGCCTTATATTTCAACGTTAAATGAATGCTTCAAAATCCTAATGAAGTTTTCCAAATTGCCTGTACAGCATGTAGTGACAGGACAAGGGGGCATTATTCAAACTGAAAGAGAGTAGGTTTAGATTAGATGTGAGGCAAAAATTCTTTACTGTGACAGTGGTGAGGCACTGCAATAGGTTGCCCAGAGATGCTGTGGACGCTCCACCTCTGGAAGTGTTCAAGACCAGGCTGGGTGGGGCTTTGAGCAACCTGGTCTAGTGGGAGGTGTCCCAGCCAAAGACAAGGGGGCTGGAACTAGATTATTTTTAAGGTCCCTTCCAACCCAAAACATTCCATGATTCAACAGGCCACCTCCTTTCCAGGTCCAGGTGTTAAATATTTAACAAGTTAACAATCTGATAGCAGCAGATTTCCATAGGTACATTTTGGGACCCAATACAGTACTAAATATGTAAAGTGCCTACACAGAATGAAAACTAGGACAAAAGACATTTTGTCAACTGCTAATTCTGCACAAAACTGGAGGACCACAGTGACCCACCTATTTGTGCTAGACATCTTTGTTTTATTTACAGACAACAAACTATTGCATCTGGGCTGGAACACTTGCCATCTGTAAGAAAAAGCTGCACAGAAAGGCAGGTAGCAGCATATGGAACAGCTACAAGTGAACATTAATTTTTGCATTTAACCTCACCAGCCTCCGCAGCTGACACTAGGTGTTCGCTCGCACTGAGACTTTCCATCTTCCCTTCCTTCTTGTAAGCTTTGATGGCATTGTAACTGGAAAATGTACAACATAGTTTAGTGAAGGTGAACACAGACCCACATCACAAAATACCCAATCCAGAATGACATACCTAAGACATACTTAAGATCATAGGGGTACACAGCCTTTGAGGAAAAGGCATCCAAACTACTGTTATTTAATTGATTCATTGTCTCTGAGCAGTCAGCTCTTTAAAGTGAACTATGGTAATATATATTTAAATTGTAAAATTAAACTGTCAGTATCAATGGGACTGCATCTTGAAAATTATCAGATATCCAGAATTAACTTTAAAAAGAATTTTAGTGGGACCCACAGTGCTAGGTATTGACCCTCTAGCTCAGAAATACACTGAGCATTCTTCTCTTGATCCAGTTTGCAATCTTTGTGAATTAAGGAATTGTCAACAGAAGATGAAGTGTCAATAGCAATCTACAGCAAAGCTTAAGGACTCAAGTAAAACAATAATAGAGTCTAGACAACTGAGAAGTGAGCTTTGCATAGGCATGCCAGCTAACTAGTCCCTAAAATGTTTGAATTAATAGGGATAAGTATTAACAGAGTTAATAAAGTAGAATATTAAAAAATGGGCTTTAAAAGCAAAGCCTATGAACTGACAAGAACAATGAAAAAACTGTCACTAAAATGATTAAAAACAATCAAACATTTAGTTTTAGTAGAAAACTTCACACTCTTTGATCTCAAGAAATCAATTTAGATTCTTGTTTTTCATGGGGTTTTAAGAACAGTGTATTGGCACTTTTAGAGAATTCTTTCTGAATAGTATCACCACCTCTCAAATTCCTTAGTACTTTCACAGCAGCAAGGGAATGCACTGTATCTGACAAAGGAACAACTCTCTGACTCAAACTGCTTTAAATTCTAAACCAGCAAACCATAATAAACGTTAACAGACCTGGACTAGCTAAGAGAATGACAAGTTTGTAAGTCCCTTAGCACATTTTTATACCTCACAAAGAAGATGCAATGTATATCTGAACACTGCATTGTGCAGGCAGTGACACATTTTACAGTTGTACTTACAAGAAGAAGTAAAGCCCCCAGGAGGCTCCTGCTCCCACCATGTTTGGAGTCACCCCTTGGTACAAGCCTCGAAGCCCCTCATGCTTCCAGACTGTGCTCATACAGTGAAGAATTCCATTGTACTTTGGCCTCAGCTCCAATCCATCACTTACTACAAAAGACAGAAATGGAAAACATTTTGGGAAGCATAAAGTTCAACTGCCTCCAAGCCAACCCAGGAGTCCACAGCCTCCAAAGCAATAAATGAACATGAAACATAATTGATCAACTGTATTACATGAGTGTTATTTCACAAGTATGCAAGAGCTGAGGTTTACAGCTTTATAAGCTTAGAGCTGAAGAACTTAGGAAAAAAAGGGGGGGAAAAGAAATAAAAACCAGAGATAACTACTTAGCTCAGTAAGAGGAAAGTTCCTATTAATCTGACAAGCCTAAGTAAATGCACTTTTGTACATTTTTGATGAGCAGCAGATCTGAAGTTTTCTGTGTCTTCTTTTTAGCACTCCAGCAATTGTGCATCATATTTCAAGTGATATGGATGGCATCCTTGACATGTTTCTCTAAGTTGTTTAGACAAGTCCTAAGTAACAACCCTTAAATTCAAATTTTCTCCTTAAAATGTTCTATAAAGCAATGGGTCACATCTTACTGATTCCCAAGTCAGTTTTTACCAGAATACACAAAGGCTTCTTCTCCCACCTAATAACCTAACAGCTGGTTGTCCAAATGTTTAGAAAATGCCACTTCAAAAATACAGAAAACAACAAGTTTTTGTCTGACAGATCATGTAGAACATGGACATCCACAAAGCTTGGAGTGGTGACTACTATTGCTCCTACCATAACAACAAAGGAGTAAGTTGATTACTGATGAGGTATGTGATGCAGTCCATGGTGAGATGACAAGAGGTAACAGACACAAGCTGAAATACAGGGAATTTTGACCAGAACTTTTTATCCAGCAGAATGGCCAAATACTTGAAAAAGTTGCCTGAAGAGCATCTTTGGAGCTACTCAAAACTCCAGTGCACAAGACTGAACAAACTGATCTAAGCAGAGCTTATCTGGGTAGGGGGTGAACTCCTCAGCTCTCTTCTGACCTAAATTACTCTGTGATGCCAACATAGCAGCAGCTTTCATTCTTACTACAGACATATGGCTAGACTACAACTGTACTGAAAACTGATCTCAAAGTTTTACAAGAAGTGTAGTTTTTGTGTCCCCACCAAAATTAATCCTCGTAAACAGGCATCTTCTGTTCAGTGCCACATTATTACTAATTCCTTTTGAACTCTTTGTCCCATAGACATTGTGACAGACTTCAGCTTTAGAGACAAAATGCTTTTGCTGAGCACAGTGTGACAACACCTCGACACCTTGACAACCACTCAAAGCTAGAACACAAACACCTCTTTTCTCCTTCCTAAGTGCTGCTAGACCTTTCCCAAAGACATTTGTGAAATTTTTACCATGCAGACACTAGGTCAAGTTTATAAACATATGAAACAAGATCGCAAATCAGACACATGAATGCAAGTCTTTCTGTCAATGATGCTGCCAAGAATCTCAACAACATTCATTTCTGATATCAGCTCCTGCTCCCTCATTGAAGACAAAACACAGGAATTATTATTTTCAATCCAAAGAAGCATGTGAAAGTACATGACCTCCAAAAGCCACCTAATCCAAACCTGTATTTAAACCAGATCTAATTAGACCTGGTTACTTAGGGACACGACCAGTTGACTCCTGAATGTTTCCATGGCTGAAGAGATTACAGCCTGTCTGGGCAACCTTTTCTAGTATTTGACCATTCTCACAGTAAAATAACTGGAATGATCCATGCTTGTGCCTGTTCCTTTTCAGCTCCTTCTAACTATCTCCAAGAATCTGGCTTTACCTTCTCTGTGTCTTCCAAGAACACTGTCATAGATTACAATTTTAGCTCCCCTCATCCCTTCCTTTCTGAGGCCAAAGGGATCCTGTTCTGTGTCATGTGCTCCAGCCCCTTCACTGCAGTCACACCAGTGTGTCACTGTCTTCCTTCCTTGTCCTGGAGAGCCCCAAAATAAACACAGTACTTCTGACATAGTTTTACAAATGGAAAACAGAGAGAAGAGAGCCCTTCTGCTGGCTGTGCTTCTCATAATGCAGCCCAGGATGTGCCCAACTAGGACATGCAACGTTTTGAATTTTGAAAAATGTCCCTGTCATAGTTTGGTGTTCAGATCTTAAAACATCCATGTATCTATTTAAGAAAACAATCCAAAGATACGGTAAAATGTTTCTACCTCTCTGAAAGAAAATATGATAAATGGTTGACGAGTTTCTCAAATCAGCAGAAAAGTCAAGAGAAGTTGCCATGTTTCCCTGTGGAGAAACAAACCAGTTACAGAGTTTTCTGCAAAACAATACCACTATTGTTAACAGCCAAGGTTACTGCAGAACCACCGCTAGCTTTGAGTGTTGAAAATGTCTGGCATAGAGGTGAACTTTGAACGTGGGCTCGGGCAGCCCGCCGGCTCAAGCGGGCAGCGCTCGGGTGCCTCAGGCACCGGCGGCCACGGGAGGGGGAGAGGCTGGAGCTCCCCGACGTGCCCGCGGACAGCTCGGGGCACCGCACAGGCGGCAGCCGCTACACGGGACAAGGAGCACCTCGGGATAGCGGGGGAGAGAACGGGACACCCTCTCGGCTCACGGCCGGTTTATTCCAAGCCGTGGGGCTGCCCCCGGCACCGGGGCGCTGCAGCCGCGCACGGGGCGGGCGGAGCAGCGCGGGCTGTGGGCGGGAAGCCCGGCAGGTCCGGGCCGGGCTCGGCGAGCTCGGGCACGCCGGTGAGTCCTTAACGCGGGACGGCGGCCGCTCCGGCCTCACCTGCGAAGCGGATCTTGACGAGGTCCAGCGGGTGCAGCGCCAGGGTGGACAGGACGCCGCCGCTCATTCCCGCCGCCAGGTTCTCCAGCCGCACGTGCCGCAGCACGGAGCGCAGCGGCGGCTCGCGTGACAGCGGCGGCTCGCGCGCCGTGCACGCGGGGCCCGCGGCACCCATCGCCGGCCGCGCGCGCGCAGGGGTGGGGGCGGGGCCGGGACCGCGGCGGGGCTCGCGGCCTCGCGCGAGAACGGCCCGCGCGGCGCATCCGGTCACGTGCGCAGCGGTGCCGGCGCGGCGCGATGCGGGTGAAGGTGCTGAGCCGCAACCCCGATGACTACGTGAGGGAGACCAAGCTGGACCTGCAGCGCGGTGAGTGTGGCTCCGGCCCCGGCATGGCCCTAGGCACGGCCCGGCACGGCCCTAGGCACGGCCCGGCACGGCCCTAGGCACGGCCCGCCCGGAAGGGATGAGGCCGGCGGCCCAGGAAGGCGTTCGAGCGCCCGTCGTCCGCGCTCCGCTCCGGTCCCGTCCCCTCCGCCGCTGCCCGCTAGCAGCGAGAGTCGGAGAGCTCGGGCAGGGGCCTTGGGCTTCCCTCCTTGCGGGGTGCCGCTCCCAGGCGGGGATTCCCGTGCGGGGCCTCTGTGGAGCTGAATTTGCCTTGCCGTGCCGCGGCCCGGGGCGGCGGCTGCCGGGAGCTCCCATCGGCGCGGCAGAGCCTGGGTCTTCCAGAGCCTGGTCAGAGCAGGAGTGCGAGGCTGGGGGTTTAATCGCTGATTTGGTACCCCGAGATTGTTCTTGATATTTCCTAGGTTACCCTTTGCAGTTTTTTGCACTTAATGCTGTTTCATTCCTGGTGCATCGAGTTCCGCTTCTTGCACATTCATTATTAAAACTGCCAAAAATTGTGTTGATTTTACACACAGAATAATAGAGTTTCGTAGGTTGGAAGGTTGGACTAGATAAGTCCTTGTGGTGAACAGTCCCACACCCTGCCCTGTGGAGAACAGGGACATCTTCAGCTAGATCAGACTGCTCAGAACCTTAAAGGGCCATGTGCCATTTCATTGTAAAAAACTTCTTACTACTATCTAGTCTACATTTATCCTCTTTAAGTTTAAAACTGTTACTCATTGTCATATCATAACAGACCATCTAAAAGGTCTGTCGCCATCTTTCTCACAGCCCCCTTTAAGTACTGAGAGGCCACAGTGGGGTCTGCCCTGAGCCATCTCTTCTCCAGGCTGAACAACCCCAGCTCTTCCAGCCCTTCCTCATGGGAGAGGTAGTCCATCTGCTCATCCATCTGCTCATCTCTCCTCTGGACCTGCTCCAGCATGGGTTTCTAATGTGCGTTCTTTCTGTTGCAGTTCCAAGGAACTATGACCCTGCATTGCATCCATTTGAGGTTGCACGAGAGTACACAAGAGCTCTGAATGCCACAAAGCTAGAACGTGTGTTTGCAAAACCCTTTCTTAGTTCACTTGATGGCCACAGAGATGGCGTTAATTGCATGGCCAAACATCCAAAAAGTTTGTCTACTGTGCTGTCTGGAGCCTGTGATGGAGAGGTAAGCTTGCAAACCACAACAAACACACATCTTTTTTCTCTTTTGTGTTTTGTTGGCTTGTTTGGTTGGTTTTGCCACACCTTACTTTTCTGCCTCTCTTCAACATGTTACCTCTATCCTCATGCAGTTTTGCTGCTCTGTAACTCTGCCACTGTACAGAGGAGACAGATTGTAGTGAGAAAGGTTCATGGGTCGAGATACTGACAGGGAGAGATCACCCACCTATTACCACCAGGGACAAAACAGACTGAACTTGGGGTTAATAATTGAATTTATTATTAACAAACTCAGAACAGAATAATGAGAAGTAAAATAAGACCTTAAAATTACCTTCCCCCACCCCTCCGTCCTTCCTTCCCAGGCTCTCCCTTCTCCTCCCCATCAGCACAAGGAAATGGGGGAAGGGGGTTGCAGTCAGTTCAATACACGTTGTTCCTGCCTCTACTCAGGGAGAGGAGGTGCTCTGCTGCTCCACCATGGGTCCCTCCCCTCCATGTCCTTCTGCAGTGTGAGTCCTTTCCACAGGCTGCAGCTTTTCATAAGTAGCTGCTGTGTGGGTGACTGTTCCACATTGTGTAGTCCTTCAAGAGGAGGCTGCTCCAGGGTGGGTCCCCACAGGGTCACAAGTCCTGGGAACCCTGCTCCAGTGTGGGCTCCTCTGTCCATGGGTCCTGCGGTCCCTGCCAGGAGCCTGCTCCAGCTAGGGCTTGCCGTGGATCACAGACTGCTTTGGGTGCATCTGGCCTCGGTCTTCTCCACAGGTGCAGGTGGATCTCTGCACTCCCATGAACCTCCTCCATGGGCACCAGGGGCACTGCTGCCTCACCATGGTCTTCACAGCAGGCTCAGAGGAACCTCATTCTTCCTCCTCCTTCTTCCCTCACCTTGGTGTCTGGAGAGTTATTCCTCTCCTGTATTGTTGCTCCTCTCTTCTCTGAGTGCAGTTAGTTTTATTCCTTTTTAAATGTGTTACCACAGAGTTGTTGCCACCATTTCTTATTAGCTTGGCCTTGGCCAGGGGTGGGTCTGTGTGGGAGCTGGCTGGCATTGGCTCTGCTGGACATGGAGGAAGATTCCAGCAGCTTCTCACAGAAACCACCCCTGTAGACTCCCACTACCAAAACCTGGCCACGCAAACCCAATACATGTTAGGACTGCTCCCCTAAAGAAGTTCAACTGCCAGATTAGCTAGGGTGAAGGGGCATACAACCAAAAATTTTTTTGGAATAGCAGGGTTTCATATTGCCTAAAAAAGGCTAACCCTATGTATATATATATTTTATTGTTTTACATAACTATTTTAAATAGCAATCAAGGACTAGTGGAACTAGTGGCAGGAAAAACTACCTGTCTTTTCTCACCCTTACATTGCTCATAGTACTTGAATACTTTAAAGGTATGAAGGGCAGTTTAAAGGTCTTCTAGGCAGTTGGTTGCTTTCTGCTTTTTATAGAAAGTGCTCATGTCATGCAGTATTATAATGGGGGGTTAACCTTTTCAGAGAGAAGGGGAACAAATTTCTGTGAAAGTTCTAATGCAAATTTCTTATCTACTGATAGAGCAAGTAAAGTACTGGGTGCTGTAAATACATAAAAATATAAAAAGTAAGCTCCATTTCTTTGTTGTTGGTTTTAAATGAGCCCAAAAGCTTTTAAACAGAAACCTCTGTGACAGGTGGACATCTATAGACAATGTAGTACAGCAGCTGGACAGAAAAAATTCTGTTGATTCCAAATTTCTTTGTGTTTTTGTCTTTAAAAGGGTATTTTTTTGCTAATTTTATAACTGCTGCTGTTTTTTAGCAAGAATTCTAGTTCAAAAACATGGAAGTACAAAATGCAGAAAGTATACAGCTTTGGTCAGGGGGGAGGATAGGAACAAAAGAGCCTCACTTTTAAAATTTTTTTTCAAGAAAGAAATAATTAGTTTTTAAAAAACGAAGATAAAATCTGACTGGTGTCCAAGCCAACTCTGCCATTTCATTACAACATGTGTGGTCTCTTGTATTTGAAGACTGAACTGCAGCTGTGGAAAGCTTACAGAATATTTGCTTTTTGTTTTTATCAGGTTAAGATTTGGAACTTGACCAGACGACAGTGTATCCGCACGATACAAGCCCACGAAGGCTTTGTTCGAGGCATGTGTGCCCGTTTCTGTGGCACATCATTCTTCACTGTGAGTATTATGGGGCTCCTCAGCAGTGCAGCAGCACAGAGTACCTGCTCACCATCTGTTTTCCACTGAGAAGCTTGCTCTCTGCCACAGAACATTTAAATATTGTATGAATATACTTATTAAATGTGTCGGTGAACCCGACAGTTCTATTTAGGATGAAGTTTTTTCTGATGCTGGGATATGGATATCATTCAAGAGCATGGAAGGTATAAATACCAGCAAAGAGCTAACAGATGGTCATGTAATTAAAACTCAAGTAAATAGTTTTTTTTTAAAGTAGTAAATGGATTATGTTTATTGCAAGATGTAAAAAAGTTGAAAAGTAACCGTTTGCATACACATATACCGTGTAAAAAAATAACCATTAACCATTTGCATATACTATGATTAAAAGTAATCTGATTAAGTTAAGACCATTCCAGGTGAATAAAGCTTTATTAATTCATACACAACAGATTCACTTGCATGTAAACTGCTTGGAAATAGTATGTCTTCCTGTTGGCATTAAAACAGTTCTGAGATAACACAATAAGAACTGTTTTTGAAAACAGGAAGTGTCCTGAAGTTGTGCTTTGTTTAAACTGGTCATAGAAGAGCCATTTTCACTACAGTATATTTATTTTTTCTAAGGTATGGACTAGATCACAGGGACAGTAGTTAGGATATAGGGAAAGTCACAGTAAAAAATCCTAAGTGACTCCAAGTTAGTTACTCCCCTTTTGACAAACTGTCTGCCTGAAAATTGAGAGAGGGAAAGAAATAGTAGTAGTGCAGTCATGGAGGGGAGGATAAACTTGTAAAGCTAACATTTTTTAGGCCTATTTTCTTGATCCAGGTCACTGCACAGCCCTGCAAAAGCTTTTGCTGGCATTAGTGCAAGAGGTAGAACAAAATTTGGGGCAGGCAACCAGAGCAACTGAGGTGGAAAGTGCCTTTTAACTGATTACAGGCTCACCAAAGTGACTTCCAGAAGATAATTTGCAGTTTAGGGTGATGAAAAACCACAAAATTCGGCCTTACAAAATAGCCATCATTCCAGCTCACCTTTTTCCTATTCAGCTATCTATACTGGAAACTGGAAAAGCCTTGTGGATCAAGATGGGACAGTGGAATAGGTGAAGGACAGGTGGTGGTGGGAAACAAGTGACAAGCTGGGAATCCATCGCCTGCTCTCAGAAGCCGACAGGTCCCCAGACAATCTCTGAGCTGCAGCCACTGTGGAGCCAGCCCCCACCTCCTCTTCCTGCTCCCAGTACTGCAGCTTTTATTGCAGACTGTTGTTCTGGGCTATGGAATGCTCCTTTGGCCAGCTCAGGACATCTGTCATGCCCGTGTCCCCTGCCAGTCTGCTGCCCACCCAAGCCTGTGGCTGGTGGGTGAGGCAGGGGTCATGGAGACAGAGTGGGAGCAGGGGAAATGCACAGCCAACGCTTGGGGCTGTATCAGGGCTGTTTCAGCCCAAATATGTTTTTCAGCCCTGATGTTTTTTTCCATCAAAACCACAGTGCCATGTGGGCTGCTGTGAAGAATGTTCACTGCAGCCAGACCGTGTACATGTTTTAATGACATGTTATGACCAGGAGAGCTAATCTGTTGCTTGGAGGTATAAAATGGAGCAATGAACAGGCAGGAGGAAGCATTTGTGTATATCACAGAGTATTTTTTTGAAAGGATGCCTATATTTAATTGCAAAACACATCTAGCAAAATAAAAGGGACTATATTTACATAAAACTTTTCCAATATTTCCAGGTTGGTGATGACAAAACCATAAAACAGTGGAAAATGGAGAGCCCAGAATATGGAGAAGAAGAAGAACCTATTCATACAATTCTTGGAAAGGTAGTAAATCTGAGTTTTGATTTTCCCACACCTCTTCTTTTGAATTTAGTTTGAATCATATCTTATCTAGCTTTTGAAGGAGAGAGCAATAACTTGATATCACCTATCATCATAATGGGTTGTAATTTGCTGGCATCAAATTTTATTATGGCATTTTTAAAGTATCTTCATGTTTTTATTGTGCTTACTTTACATGTAACCAGAAAGGACTCCTCTGATGCCACCACAGACTGCTTAGCTCTGTCTGTGCTAATTATCCCTTTCCTGCAAACTGGTCACATTTCTCTGTAGTCTCTTCAGATGGGTATTGTCAGTGCTTAGTCTGCATTACTTTTCATAAATAAGTTACTTTTCATACCAATCTCACAGACATTCAATACAAAATACTAACTTTACATCTTCCTTATTGACAAAAGCAGTCTAAAAATACATATTTTGGCACTTTGAATTTATGATAAGCTTGTGTTAAGAAGAACATTAAATGCTTTTTTCAAATTGATGGTTTGAAAGTCTTTAGTTAATGAAATGTCTGTGAAATCCATTCAAGTCCCTACTGAAAATACAGTTGCACTCTTAAATTTTTCATTTATTTTAAAATCAGCCAGGATTTTGTAAATATGCCTTTAGTGCCAACTCCACTGTAAATTACCAAAAGATGCATACATGCGCCTTAAATGGAAAAGAAAGCTTGCCTACTGGCAGGGGTACATCGGATAAGGCTTAGTTTCTAGTAGCAATGGTGACTTAATTTTCAGTAATATAAATGAGAAAAACCATGTGAGACTCCACATGCAAAGATTTGTTGATTTTTTTTTTTTTTCTTACAGAACATAGTTGAATATGTATGCATACAATTGGGTTTTTAAATTTTTGCTTTGTTTTTTGTTATTTTCCCTTAAAGACAGTGTATACAGGAATTGATCACCACTGGAAGGAGCCTGTTTTTGCTACCTGTGGCCATCAAGTGGACATTTGGGATGAACAAAGGACAAGCCCCAAGTGTTCTCTGACTTGGGGTTTTGATAGCATAAGCAGTGTAAAATTTAATCCCATTGAGGTAATGATTGTGTAATATATTGGAAATTTGTATTTTTCTTGAACAATATGAAATATAAACTCTGTTTATACCATCTTGATTTTTTTTCTTCCAAATTTCGATTTTATGTTTTAATGGAATATGTAAGGAGATGCATATATAGATTTTGATGGTTATATTATTTTGGAATGTAGTACCATACAATTTTATCTTCCTATCTTTTTTCTCTGCTGGTGTGGGAGAGGAGAAACAAAAGCAGAGCAGTCTCCATTCTGCCCACAACAACAACATACCTGGTAACTCAGTCACGCAGTGTAGCAGTTAAGTGGCTGTGGAGCTGCCAGTTCATCTGTTTCCGTATTCTGCTCCCTGTGACTGAGACTTCTCACCCTTCCTATGGCAAAACAAAAATTGGATCTTTTACAGCACTTCTGTTATACCCCTTCACTGGGCTGTGCTCATAGAAAAAGTGTTTATGAGGAATTGTCTGTTAGTTTTAAAGTAGAGGGCACTGCATGGATTCTGGATCTTACAGGAAAAGCTATTTAAAATGTTTGTGCTGGGTAAAATGTAATTAGCTGCACAGAAAAATTGATGAAGGTATTTCCTTGACTGAAAAAGAAACTCATGACCAGCTTTGTGAAATAGCTTAGGTATCTGATGTAAACTGTTAACCCACTCTAGAAGTGTTCAAAAGACTATATACACTGGTTTTGGGTTTTTGTTTTTTTTTTTTTCAGACTTATCTTTTGGGAAGCTGTGCTTCTGACAGAAATATTGTACTGTATGATATGAGAAAATCAACTCCATTAAAGAAGGTAATATTTTTCTTTTTAAGATTAATTACTGGTGCTAATAATCATACTGAATATATTAATAGCATGTAACTGTTGGTGACAGTAGAGAATGGGAAGCTCTGAAATCTGAGTTAACTGAGTTTTCATTGTCTGAGTCTTCTGAGTTTGAATTAATGTTGGGATTTAAACAATGCAGAGTTAGAAGGGCCTTTTTCTGCATTCAGACAGGCTGTCATGCTCACTCTGTTGTAATTCTTGATCAAGTGCCTGACCTGACAGCAATTTCACAATAAGAACTTTATGTTCCTGTATTGCATTCTGTCTATGTATGTGTGATTTTTTTTTTCTCCTCTTCCTTACCAGAAGGAAACAAGTTAACTTCACCACTGGAGAGCCTTGCTCTGTATTTGAAAAGGTTTTTTTCCTTCAAAGGGAAATAAACCCTTCCCTATACACCCACCATAAACATTCAGAAATCCTTTGCAGTGTAATCAAAATAATATTTATATGTGGAACATACCGATGTCCTAAAGATTCCTATTTAACAAAATATTTGTGTTTATTTAGATAAGAGGCTTGTAATTCATACACACCTATCAAACCTCAATCAAGTCCAGTAGTTCTAAGCCCCTGATCTATTTTAACAATATTCTTCTTGAAATGCAATATTCTGGCTTGTGAATATGCACTCAGTGTTACATACTGTCTGCAGTGTCATTGAGCTGATACACACTACAACATTAAAATGGTACTTAGTTATAAAAAAGAAAGTTGTTGGCGTAGCAGTGTTTCTTTCTCTCCCTGCGCCCCAATAATTTTTAGTGAAGTTTCATTTGGGCCACTGAGGCAGTGCTTATAAAAACTTGTCAGTGATGCCAGCTAAAGACCTGAATATTGAAATGAGCCCAGCCAGTGCTGTAGAGCTACAGCAAAGGATGCAGTTGAGTCCTTTGTGAACTAAGTTTGAATCTATGAGAATTTTACATATGTATATATGCTAATTATATATATTTAGCTTACACTGTACATACGTGTGCATATAGAATTACTGTAGACTGTGCACATGTTTGTGTATGTGTATCTCATGTAAGCAGCATGCTGAGATGCATTTCCTGCTGTAGGAATTATGCACTTAGGTTAGGACTTCCTTGCTTCCATGGACACAGTACTGCGTTTCCTCCTGGGATAGGGGTAATTCTCCTGTGGAAAGGAGGTGAAATGTCCATTTCTGCATTGAGAGCTAAGAGCTTTGGAACTCCTAAGAGATTGGTTTTGCTTATTAATGTTACCATACTTATGTATGGGCACTGGTTTCTGGCGCTGCTGCATTCCTGGGATTTGATCAGCAGAGCAGTTGGAACTCAGTGGCAGTCCCTTCATGAATGGAAATAGGAGTACATCACACATGCATTCCTATTCACACAATTCTCACATTGTGTAGCTCTGTTGCCCATTTGTCCTGAGTGTGGGTTTCAAAGCCTTTAGTTTAAAAGGGAGGGATGAGATAGTGAGATGCTACCTGGGTTCAAAAGAAGAGCTAGTCTAAAAAAAGCTGGGAAAGATGAATGAAAGCAATTCTCTTGAGAGACAAGAGGAAAATGTTTTGATAGGAATTGGTACACTTTAAAAGTCATTCTTGTGCAACCTGTGGGATCAGGAAAGCTTAGGGGGTTGTAAAGATAGACTTAAGCATTTTAGCAGCTGACAGGAGCTGTGTTTTCTCTTACTTATTACATTCTTAGGTGTTCATCTCAACCAAAAACCTTGCTGATAGTAAAGGAAGACAGGTTAATTATTTGGGTAATGTTTCTGTATTAAAATAATGTCAGCATTTCCAGACTGACATTCTTTGTAAGCAACTGTTCACAGTTAAAATAATTAAACCCAGAGAACCAAGTCTTCAGGTACTTCACAATTTTGACTTGTCTTAATGGGGACTTAAACTTATCCATTTTCTAAGAAGATGTACAATAGATTAAAAATAGCAGTTAAAAATGGCTCTGGCATGGGTTTAGATAGTTAATGTATTTACAGCAACTTAAATCACTTCAGCCAGGTTGCCTTACATACTTGTTACTAAACCTAATGCTAGAACTGTAGAGTCAATCTCATTTCTTAGGCACTATTTTACTTCCAAAAGCCACTGCTGAAATCAACTGAAGGCTTGTAAATTTTGGTGTAAAATAGAGATTGAGAGCATGACAGGACTTGACTGTGTTTGAAAGAGCTTGATTTTAGCAATATTGAAGTTATTTTGTAAAATGACCTAAAGTACTTAGAGATATGGTGGGCTAACATTAATTGTATGCTCATTTTGCAGTGGCCGGTGAACTTGCACCAGGAAGGAATAAAGAACAGTCCTTGATTATTAACTTCCCAGTTTTGTGCAAGTTTTATAATTAGAAGAATGCTGAAATCTGAGCAAATTCTAGTTGTCACATTAGTGTAAACAGAGGACATCTCAGTGTCTGCTTTTTAACTAGAGATCACTTTAGAGATCTGATGGTTGCATTCCCTTCTGGTAGCATGCAGTTCCTGAAATTAAGCAGTGTTCTGCAGCGCAGACTTTGTAATGAACAGGGTGGTGTCACTTAGGGAATGAGGATTTAGGGAGAATGAGAATTACAGGAAAAGACACACATTCATTGCAATCTTTTGGAGGTATGTTCAGTAAAATCATCACTTAACTTGTTTTGAGACTGTGTTCATTACCGTAAGGGTTATAATTGTACAACTATATTCTGAAATAGGTGTGTAAATTTATGGTGTTCAGTGTAGTAAGTCAAGAATAAAAATGAGATTTGAATGCCATACCGTTCAACAAATTTCAGGATTTTTAAGTAGGATTATAGCTGGCCTGGAGCATTGTAGAAAATCCTGTTTATAGAGTTGTTCAGTTTGTTAATCAGTTGCTCTGTAATTACACATCCACTTTGTGTCAGGCATACTGTATAGCTCTTATTTTCAAATAAATGGTTGGAAATTCCTCTCAGACTCGGCAGAAGCCAAAGCTGCAGTGTCTGATGTGTCAGATTCGTCCCTGCCTTGCCTTGTCCCACAGGGCCCCAGCTGTCCTCCAAGGTGGGGACATTCAACATACAGCTTGCTAGTGCCTCTTGTCTAGTCTGCAGTTAGAAAGCAGAAGGGTTTTATTAATCTGTTATCAGCTGCCTTCCTCCCACTTCAGGGCCAGCTGGCCTCTTTGTTGGCCATATGCTTACAAGCAGCAAGCAAATCTTACAAATGTGTGAGATGATTCACTGCTGGTACAGGGAGAGTGCTGAGTACCTGACAACACAGTAACTTCTGTGTGCCTTGCTTGGCACTTCCACAAAAAATGGCAGCTGGCCAGGAGAATTGGTGAACTGCAATTTTCGACATAAAATAATGAAGGCGTAATTACTGGGAGAACATAAACATGTTACAATTGCTTTGCAAATGTTGGTTCACAGCTTCAATTAATGACCATGTCCCTTGAAATAACCATTTAATTAGGTGTGTCTATAGATTACTTAACTAAAGGTTCCTGTAAATAGGACAGAGAAGTGAAATTTTTTAGAAGTTCCAGATTTACTTGTTGACCACTAACCAGTTGCCATGTTAAATGGCCACTTAGAAGAATTTGATTCTAAGGTGATTTACAGAGGAAAATTTAATTGTTGTGTAGCCCAAAGCAGAAGCATGTAATGAGGGACAGGAGGTTCTTGGGTTTCACTTCTAACACTGCTGAGGAAACATTCTGTCATGTACTATTCCTCTGCCATAGTTATCTAGTTATCTATCTACTAAGTCCTTGTCTTCAGGGGTATGTAGGAAGTTTTGAACTGCAGTGAGTATTTTATTGCCTTTAACAAGGTAGCAATGTGTAAATATATTTCAGGTTATCTTGAACATGAGGACAAATACATTGTGTTGGAACCCTATGGAAGCTTTCATTTTTACTGCAGCCAATGAAGATTACAAGTAAGTGTAACCTTGATTTTTGATAATCCTGAACAGGTTATATTTTTCATCTGTATCTTGGTTATTTATGATTGTGCTAAAATAAATTTTTAAAAGACTACTCAAACTCTAAATTTGAATTGCTTTATAACCTAGAGAATTACAGGAATACTGATTTCAAGAAATATGAATTGATGGTAGACTGCCTCTGTGTATCTCAGAACCTGGGGGGTAAAAAGCAGTGTAACTTAGAATAAATGCAGCTGAATGCAAGTATAACTTGAGATGGGCCCTGCAAAATAAGTACTATTGGTCCAGTCTGAGGCAATATAAATGTTTATTTTCTTGCCAACTCTTGTGAAGCTTGATACATTGTACTGATCAGCTATTTTCATGAGAACATTTCTTAAAAAAAAATATTATTTTGTGAGACAGTTCTGGAGACTGCAGTACTTATCCTTTCAATGTCTCAGAGCAGTTTTTTACTTTTGAACAATACTATTCATGTGAACAGCTAATCTGATATTGAAAAAGCTGTCTCTTCAAAACTAGGCCATTGCAAATATGCTCCATATCCTTTTTTCCAGGAAGTCAGTGATTTAACAATAGATCACTGTTTTCTTCTAAAACATAGGAATTTTATTACTTATCTTAAGGCTGTTTTTCTAAGGAAATGGAATCTGGCTCAGACCTTGAAAGTGGTGTTATATTCAGTGTGCCGTTTTTCTTGTATTTATGTTATGGTAAAACTATTAGACTACCTAATCTGTTTGTTTATAAGTTTGAAGTTTTTGTTTATGAATTTGGTTTTTGGCTGGTTTGGGTTTTTTCAATTTTTTTTTCTTCCTCTTGCTAAACTAAAAGTTATAGCTGTTGCTGTCAGGGACAACTGTTCTCTTGCAGCTTGAAGCATTTAGTATGCAAAGGCAAATGCACACATCAAAAATGCATATGCAAGTATTTGCTGGTTATATGGAGTAGCAATTTTGAATAAGATGCTGCATACTTGGGGAATTTAGAAGGAAAAAGCAATAATCACCATTATAGTGTTCAGTAAGATATATTTAATTTCAGTTATGCATTCATCTGCAGAAAGGAAGGTGAGAAAACTGTTGAATTAAATTTTTAACATAACAGTCCTACTAAATAGTATATCTTAATCAGGTTCCAATAAATGCATTGTGTGTAAAGCACATATGCTTATTTGATTATTTGCATATTGATTATGCCTCGCTTCTTTATTCTGAGGGAGTAGAGGTAGGCTTTATCTGAGCTTTCAAGTCCTTAGAGGAAACCAGCTGTGGTCCAGCAGCTGGATGTTTACTTTTAACATAAAACACCTGCCTTCCATGTTTTTCTATGGATAGTGTGCTCTGCTGGGCTAGCATCTCCATGGGTAAGGACCAAGCTTTCCCTGCATTCCTAGACTTGCTACACCAAGCTTTCCTTGCACTTGTCTGCCTAAGATAATTAGGCAGTAACAAAGGATGCCAACCAAATGGAACTTTACAGTAGACTCTGAATTACTAGGAGTTTACAGCATGGCAATATTAGGAAACCTTTCAGAACTGATGGGCTTGCTGTAATGATTGAGAGGTGCTTTTACAAGTTCAGGGTGCATACTTACATGGGAGGATGGAGTAAAGGAGGCCAGTGTGATGCCTGCAATCTGACCCATGGACAGATGATGAGGTGGAGCCTATCTGTCCTCTGATAGGGAGCAAGAAACCTGATCTGATAACTAGATCCTTTGATTAACAAGCTTCTTTCAAACCCTAAACAATGCCATTTTCTTTCTTTTCACCTGTTATGAGCTGTTTCAAGGAGTTTCCTCTGCAATATGGCTCTATCCTTAAGTGTGGTTTATGTAAAATGTACTGTTTACTTAGGACTTGTTCTGATGCTAAGCTTCTGATGTATTTATTTTAAAGCTTATATACTTTTGATATGCGCTTTCTTGAATCACCTGTGATGGTGCACATGGATCACGTGTCTGCTGTCCTTGATGTGGATTATTCACCCACTGGGAAAGAATTTGTGTCTGCCAGCTTTGACAAGTCCATCCGCATTTTTCCCGTAGACAAAGGTCACAGCAGGTGAGTAGTTTTACACCTTTCTCTCTCTTCATTCCAGTGACTTCCTCCCAAATCCTCAAAATTACTGATTCATTCATTAACATCTTCATTGGGGCATTTCCTTCCTGTGAGTGTTGAAATCTTATTCTGTTGGTAGCTTGAAACTGACAGGCTGTGTAGTTGACTTAAGTCTGGAGTATGGATCAAGAGTAGAACTACTTAACAAGTAGCAGTACTTCCACAATATGGAATTAAAATTAGAGTGGATTACTGTGCTCATGTCATTTGTATTTTACCATGGTGAATCCCATTTGATTTCCCTGTTGATGCATCTTTAATGTTTTTAGGTTGCTTTGTTCTGTTTCAGTCACCACTTAAGTTTGCAGTGTATTACAGCATTGTAGCATTTGCTTTCCTAGGGATTGTCTTCATCCTATGTGGATGATTGCTGAAGGCATTATGTAAAATAGATTGCTGTATGAATTCCTGAGGATCAGTTTGGGACCCTTTTGTGATCTGTTTCAGTGCACTTACTACCTTTTGTTCATATTTTGTTAACCTGGTTTTGATTTGTAATAGAGCGCTTTGAATACAATTCACATGGAGTTTGTTTTTCATGTAAGGTTTCATAAGTCAGTATATTAAATATTTTGCTGGAGTTCAGATTGAATCTACTGTGTCTCCATTATTTTTTTGGTTTTCTTTCAGTTTCATGAAAACTGGGGCAAGTTATCTGATCTTTCTGGTATCATTTGATCTTCATAAACCTGCCTTCATTATTCTTTCTTGTCAGTTCTTCCTCCTTTTTCTTTATTCTTAACTTTTACTTCTGCTTGACTTCCTCTCTCCAACCTTGTCCTCCCAGAACGTTGTTACTGAGTCAAGTTCTAGGTGGTTTGAGGTTGAAAATGTTGAAATACTGGTTTGGTGAAGGAGTATATTTTTATTAATGGTTGATGAAATTGTGCATGCTGTGTAACTGTTTGTGCTCCTATGCTGCATTAAATAGTGGGAGGGGCTGTTTACATTCCCTCTATATCTAATCTGCTGATAGTTTTCATGTTCTTTTTGTCTTGCAATAATACTTTAAATGTAATTAGATGCTGCAGTTTCTTTGTAGGTTTGGGGTTTTTTTTCTGACTTGCATTACTAAAAATTATGGTTAGCAGCTTCTTTGTATGAATTAAGAATGTTCACAGAAGTGGTGATATGTAAAGTTAACACACATCACTGAGGAGAAATTTTCAGACCCCGTAGCACAACAGATAAAGGCTTTATTTCACATTTAGCACATTGTTGCCAAGGTCTGTGGAAGGAGCTTTTCTTTGTCCACACTTTTCCCCCTTTTGTGTTGTAGCCATAAATCTAGTGAGGAGAAGATTTAAAAATGAAAAATTTTGCCTCATGTAAGCTGATTAGAGTGTTCTGGTACACTTAAAATTTTTTAGAAGCTGGGCTTCTTTAGAATTGCACAGTTCATATTAATCTCACAGAATGGAGAAAGTCTCTAAATAGAAGATCTGATCCTGCATGGAAAAGTGAGAGGGCATTTAGGAATACCTGTAAATAAGGATCCTGGTGCTATTCTAGTTTTTACTTCTGATGTCCTCCCAGTCTGAAAAACTCCTAACTGCAGTTGCTTTCTATTTTATTTTTAAATGGAAATTCAAATAGTGAAATTGTTTAGCCCTAAGAAATAAGATTTTTATGAAGTTGATTAAATTTAGTAAATGCTTTACAAACAGAACTGCATTTCTGTGCAAACTTCTAAATGACAGATTCAGGTTATTTGGCCATGTTTTCAGTTTTTCCTGTCCCTGAAAAATGACATTTAATACCTTGTGATGACAGCCACAGGATAGGCAAAGGCTGCAAATTCAAAGTATGAAAAGCGAAATTACTTAGTTCCCCAAAGGTGGGTGAAGAAAAGCTTTGTTACTGAGTCATGTGGTAGAAGGAAAGTAAAACATAGAAGTTCTTGTGAAGGTGCAGATGTGCACACATGCCTTTAAACAGTGAAAAGCTGATGTGAGTATTCATGTTTTCTGATGGTAGTTCTGCTCAGTCTTCCACATAGTTGTTCTTGTAGAGTATTGCTTGCTGGTGAATGAAAAGAGGTGATTAAGCTTATTCAAGCTTATTTATTCTGATATATTGATTACTTTTCTTGCAACCATTTCAGCTCAACCCCAGTCAAGTTTCTCCACACCACTTGAATAGGTGTTGTTTCTGTGTTTCTTTTACATTATTACTTGGGTTTTCCTTGCAAAAATAACTGAATGGAGGAAGGAGAATAAGCTGTAGTGCATGACTGATGCATCAAAGGAATGACTATTGGTAGACAATAAATAGACCTTACTTCTTCCTTCTTTTCAGAATGTTAATTCAGAATGCTAATAAATAACTAGAATTCCCAAAAAAAGTGTATTTAGTCCTTTATTTTTATAGCAGAAATAAAAGAATAAACTTGTTTGATACATACTTCAAAATATAAGACAAAAATTTAACAAAAGTTTAGACGAAAGTTTAACTTCAATATTGGTTTAAATGCAGCATGCAGAAACATTTTTCAACAGCACTTGTTGAGCATGAGACTGATCAGCAGAAACTAAAAAAGAAATGGAGTCCATTTTTGGGTTAAGGAGGGAAATCACAATGAAGAGTAGCAAATCCATTGCCATATCATAAATGGACAGCTGGGAGGTGTTTCGTTGCTGTTTGGTGTCAGATTCTTTGGCACCTATTTTTCTGCATTCCCATTCTGTAATACTCTCAATGTAAAAGCATATTAATCAAAATTACTTCAGGAACAGTATGCATTTCATACTGTATACCCTTAGCATGATTTGCAAAAAGAGTTATTATTTAACTCATTACTGTGATTTCTGTGAAAGCACTTATTTAAAAAGCATCTTATCCTAGGTAGTACTTTATCAATCTATCACACTTCTTTTGAATCTCTATCTATAAAAAGGTAAGATCAGCAGTGTTTAAAAAGGTCAGATTTATTTAAAAACAGCAGCAAGAAAATATAAAAATATTTTGCCTTGAACAGAATGCTCTCTGCTATTTGAAAGATAATGGTGAGAAAAGTGATGATAGATAATTTAAAAATGTGTCTCTGCTCTAGGGAGGTTTATCATACCAAACGAATGCAGCACGTCATCACTGTAAAATGGACTTCAGATAACAAATACATTCTGTGTGGCTCAGATGAGATGAATATTCGCCTGTGGAAAGCTAATGCCTCTGAAAAACTGGGAGTGGTAAGAGTTGCTTTTTGCTTTTTGTTAACACAAGATGTTTGGGGGTTTTTGTTATTATTACAACCAGTTAGCCGTTTCAACTTTTAAAACTTGTTTATGAAGGGAAGCTGTAAAATTATATTATGACATTTGTGTTTAATTTGTACATTGACATGTGCAGTACAGCTCTTTGCATTTACTGCAGTTTATAATAATAAGAAGGAAATGAGATGCCTCATTATTGCTACACAAGATGACTTCTTTTGGTCTTGTTTAATGTTAACAATAATCATCAGTTCTATCTAAACTAGAATTGAATTTTTTACGTGTGTGCTAATGGTTAGAATTCATCCTTTACTAATGGGAAAAAGGTAATAAATTGTGTTTAGCCGTACTTAAGTAATTCTTTTGAAGTTTAGAGTCACTACTTTTAAAGATTTTGACTGAAATGTGATTAGTTTGTATTCATTCATGCAGTTTGTTTAAAAAAAGTCATGCTGTGATAAGCATGTGTATTGTAAAGTAGGCTCTTTGCACTGATGTGTAGTTTGACACTGAGATTTTTGTTAACCTTTGTAGCTCTGAGATACCTAGTGGGCAAACTAGGGTGCTATCTGAGGTTTGCTTAATGCAGTGTCAGTCTGTTTGGTCGGGGTGTTCCTAGTGTGAACGATCACCAGCCTCATTAGAGATGACTTCTCTGTTATACTTGTTCAAATGTTTGTGTACAGACAAAGCCCAAATGTTCCCTTTCAGTCACAAATTGCATAGATTCATCTGCACAGATGAGTCAAAGTACTGAGTGACTTGGGAGAATGAATTTGGCACTTTGTGTGCTGGGAGTAATCCCTTTATGTAGCTTTATATTGTTATGGTATTTTGGAGGTGCTTACATTGCCTTTTCTTAGCCCATCAGCAGAGCTGTCAGATAATGTCTGGGGGAGTTTCTGCTTGGTCTTGTGAAAGGTTGTGGGGAGAGGAGAGGGAAGCTGTGACTCGGGGAAGAATGTGGTACAGCTGAGATGCTGGATCTCTTGCATACTGATGTCTGGGACTGCTTGTGATTACCTGAAGCTCCATCAACGTGAATTATCTGTAGGAGGGAAGTGAAACAGAGCTGGCAGAGGTGGCAGGTGGAGGGAGTGGAGGAGTACTTTGGGCTACTCTGGACGCAGGATAATTGATGGACTGCTGTGCTCTCTGAAGCACTGGATGTGGAGTAGCGCAGTTAAAATAACATGTATATCTTTAGCCATGGCCCGCCATAGGTACTGGGAAGTCCTGTTAGTATTCCCACTTTTGCTACAGAGCAGTAGATAAAAAAACTGCACAGCTTTGTGGTCTCTGCAGTAATTCTGATTACAAATGATTGTTTATGTTGAATTTTTTTATTTTAATTTTTTAATGGATAGTTTTTTTTTCTTTTATTTTCCTCCTGCTCTTCTGCATTGATTATCGGTATTTTCCCATTGGTGCTTTGGTCAAAGACTTAATTATCAGTTCCACAGTTGCTTATTTTGAGACTTTACTTTTGGATTTAACGTTCATGTTGAATTTGTTTAGATAGTGCAGTGTTGGATAGAAACATTGTTCCTTCTGTTATATCCATATGCCCATAGCAAAACCCTTTTCACCTAATTTTATTATATTAACTGACGCTTTCTCCATTTGCTCACTATATTTTTAGCAAGAGATCATGATGTTTCTCTAAAATGCTGCTCTGTAACAGAATTGTCTGGTATTTTTGACGTTCATCTTTACTCTGAGCCTTTCATGTGAAGGACAAGTGGGTAAAAAGAATGTCACAAACATCATTTTTGTGTAGAAACGTTCCCGATATTTTCAGATGTGAACAAAAAGTTCACTGCACTGACTACTAGATGGCATTGGCTGCTTTTGTTATGAAAGAGTAAGGATAATTGACTCTGGGAAGTAATAGGCAAGCACAGCTACTCCTAATTGCAGAAATGTTGCATACCAAAAGGACAGCTTAGCTGTTGTTGAAGTGTTCAGAACACAGACTGGTAAATGACATTCTGCTCTTTTCTGTAGTATTTGCATCAGCGAAAACTGGCCATGGATGGGCCTAAAAAAAGACAGTACTTAGTTGTGACTACTGGCTATTGGATATGGTCTGCACGTTAATACTCTTGTGTTCCTTGACCTGGCAGGAGTCCTACAAAAAACAGCCCTTGCTGTTTTCCCTTGTGAGTACAGTGTTGATGCTTGATGTGACCCTTGGGGGCTGCACCCACAATATGGTTCTGCTCTTGTGGGATCATTCCAGTGAAGTTTTTGTAATGTCTGTAAGGGTGTGTATTTCTGTCACAGCACTTGGGCTGTCGGCTCCCAAGAGAACCAAATCAATAGCTATCTATGACACAGGTCAAGGGACATGTGGTTTATTATTTGATTTTTTTTCCCTGTTTTTTAAATTTATTCTTGGGAGGATTTTTTTCCTGTGGGTTTTTTTTTTTTTTGGTTGGTTGGGTTTTTTTGGGATTTTTTTTTTACTGTCAGAAGTGAAAATCCTCCCATAATTTATGATCCTATCTTAGAGAAAACACCTTGCAACATCAAAAAGTCATCTTAAGAGGCAAAACTATTTAGAAATACAGGAAGAACTTAAAAGGGGCATAGAAAAATTGCTCTCACTTCACAAAACAGAGAAGAATTTGTGAAGAATTACATTATAATGAGAAAAGAACATTTCACACCTCTGTATCTTATGTGGTAATGTGTTCAAGCATGGTGTTGTTGAAGCCGTGAATTTAGCAAGACACAGAATTTGAAGCTGTCTGAAGTGGCTATAGTTGTTTAAAACTTTTTTAGAAGCACTATGAAGTTTTATTTTTCAGATGTTTAGAGAGCAATTGTAGCTAATAGGACTCAGGAGTCCTCATGGCTTATCATGCTCTTGGATATATCTTGGGAATGTTGCTTGGATTCAGTGCAAATCCCTGTTTGATCCAGCCTGGTAGTTCCTGTGATTCTTAAGAATGCAACTGTTAATGGCTATTTAGCAGGTTCCACTGATGTTATTTTAGTATCTGCTTCTTTTTTAGAGTGTTGGTGTTCTTATCTTAACAGACATATGCTTGCTTATTTTATAAGTGTCCAGTCATTCCACAGTCTGTGGCTATTTTTTGAATGTTTTGAATATTCAAAGCTGAACATTCAGTAATTCTGTCAGAAGTGTCAAAATATGTCTTAAATGCTTAGTTGCTTGGTCTGCTGTTTTTCTTTGCTGAGAAGATTTGATTGAATGACTCATCCAAAGGTCACTGTATTTCTGATATAATGCTAAAATTTTGCAATACATTGTATTTTAAGATGGATATTTTTTGTGCTGGGGGTGGATAGAAATCAACATCCTGACCGAGAAAGAAATATAGTAATCAAACTTTTTTTTTTCCTTTGGTGAGTACTTAGTTGTTTTTTCGCATTGCTGAGTTCAAAGGAAGTTATAGTGAATATGTGATACTCATGTTGTGGCTGGTGAACATTTATCCAGTTGGAAAGTTGTACTTTCTGAGCTGTACCCAAGCAGTCATCAGTTCTGACATGCATGTTTCTTTTGGGTTTTAATGTATTTGGCACTGCACTCATTACTCAAAGTCAGTGAAACATGAAAGAAAGAAGAAAAGTTTCTGGAGGAGCCAGAGGCATCTTGTGTCTCTACTCCACTGACAATTAAGTCAGCACAGGTTTTACATAGGGGTAACAAAACCCAAATATCTGTGTTGGAGCTACTGCAGAGGTTGCTTCAAAATAATTTTCTACATTTATCTTTTAATAAATTTTCATTAATTGATTAATATGTATTATTAATAATAGGATGTAACAGGTGTTATTTTTAAAGCAGTGAACATCTATCTCAGCATGCCCAGAAGCAAATGACTGTTAAGACTTGAGAAACTCTAGACTGTTCAAATACATAATATATGGCTTGTTAAGTATGTTTGATGCTTTTTTAACCTGTGCTTTTGAAGAAGTTTGGGATTTATGAAAAGGAAAATGACTTTGACTTTTGAGGAGGAAGATAGAGCCTGGTCTGAGTGGAAAGGCTGAAAAAGCAGCAGTAATATAGTGGATTTCAGTTAATAGTGTACAATTAATGTAATTGATAGAAAGAAAGGGATAGACTGGGTTTCTCCAAATTGTACTGAAAGTAATGAACCATCAGTAAAACTTGTAGAAGCTGTATAGCTCTTCAGTCTACCACATTAAAAAGAAACTATACCTGCATTTCTTAGAGTGTGAATTCTTAGTAACTTAACTTCTGTGAGTAGCAGCTGCAAAATTTTGTCTCTGTTACTTTTGTGAATTAGTACAGAGCAGTGGGTTAGGATGCTTAGAATTTTAGTGAAACTATTGATGAATGAGTGAACAGTAGTGGAGCATAGGTTTACTGCTTCCTTAAAAATGCAGAAATAGCAGATTTTGAGTATGGGCTAGTAGAGAGAGGAGAAAGTGCTGTTAGAAGTCTTGGTTCTGATCTAGCAAAGTGCATTAGCAGGAGCACGTCGAAACTGTCTTAAGCAATTGTTTATCCTTTCAGTCTGTTTCTAGTATGTGGTTCCATTTTCTGAGATAATGCTGATAACAAGCAGTACCAGACACTGTGGGTCATGGCATTCTTTTCATAGTGATTTTCAGTTTGTGATTCAGTGCACCTGCAACTTCAGCCCTGTAGCTATGATTTTATACTCTTAACATTTACATTGCCCTACATTACCTTTCTGGTTTTTTGCTTTTGTCATCCATTTAGATCAAAAATTTTGGTCCAGGAAAGAATGAATAATGAACTTCATGGCTATAAATTTAGAAGGTGTTTTCCGCAGAGCAATAGAAAAATAAAATAAGACAAGCTATAGTGTAGAAAATTGCTGGGATATATCTGGATTCTAAAAATATATTGCATCTGTGCTCTTGCCTGCCCTATCCTAGAAGGGCAACCTGAAGAGGACAGATAAACATTCATTTCATATTCTCATGCTGAATTACAGAAGTCTTAATAGTGTGGAGTTTTAAATACAGCCCTCTTGAAGAGAAGAATTTTTAAGGGTGGTTTTAGCTTCTAATCAGGGCTCTGCAAAAATGCTTACTTTCCTTCTGCTTAGATGGAAAAATAAGCAGTCTGTGTCATCAAGAGGGAGGAGAAGAGGCATGGGCAGTTTACTCGAAGAGGCATTTTCCTATTGCTGGCAACTTGGTTGCTTTTAAGAGTTCTTTCTCCCTTTTTTCACCCTAAGTATTTGCTGTGAAGTCCTCCTGTGTAAGGGACACAAATCAGTTATGTTTCTGCCACATACTCTTCATTTTTCTCGTGTAGGAAAGAAATTGCGCATTCATTATTTGAACATAGGAAAAAACAGTCATATGTCACCTTTAAGTATGTCTCCCCCTCATAATATCACATAAATCCTAATTTATTACATATATTGAATTGGAGAGTGTTCTAGTCCCTATAAATAAAATCTCTAATCCTCCTGTGCATCTTCTCCAGCCCAAAACAGAATGGGAGGTAACACAGTTCTCTTGAGCTGTTCACACTGAACTTTGTAAAGTGACTTACAAGAGAAGGCTGGAATTCAGTGCATTATTGCAATGTGCTTTCTTAGCTATCTGCTACCTCTCATGAAGGAAACTTGTCATTACTGCAACATTTTCTTTCCCCATCCTGTGGATGAGGGTGCACTTGGCACAGTTGGTGTATTGGCTGCTGGCATCTGGTAGTTAGGTGGAAGTCACCAGCTGTGTCCCTTTCTCTATACCACATTACCCATAAAAATGGAGTCAGGCTCCACCACCTCTTAATCTATATCATTTTTTTAAATAAGATGTCCTGGATGTATCTTTAATTTAAAGAATCACCTCATTCTTGTCTGTAGAATCATCAAGGTTATACTAAATAGGCAGCAATTTGCTCTTTTAAAATTAAAGAAAAATCATTGCATTTAATTAAAATTAAGCTCTTTAATTTGGATTATGTTGGCAGTTTTCCGCAAAGTGGGAACACCTGGGATTTACTGAGAGTGAACCAGCTATTCACAGGCTGGCTCACAAGGAGGAATTTCAGTAAAAGGGGGAGGGTAACTTTAGTGGGCTAAGACTGTAAAATATACTCAATTTCAATTTCAGAGGCCACAATGAGTGTAAGTAAAGCAGAAGGATTTGGATTTTATGAACAAGAGGGTGTGGAGAAACAGGTCAAGAGCATCATGTATCTCTGATGTTTGAATAAGAATTTTTTGAGCCATGAGCAACTGTGTATCTGGTACCTGGTTTCCTTAATGTCCCAAATCAGAAGCTCCTTTGGGGTAATTTCTATCAGTACTTGTTTTCAGACCATTTATGGTATTCTGGACCAAAATCTGAGTGTGATAATTATTTATTCAGAATTCATGAAAAATTGTACCACAAGTCACAGACAAAAGTGATCTCCAGAGTGGAGAATAAACAGCCAATTGCTGATTTCAAGGGGGGGGGGAAATCATGTGTCTCATTATGTTGTAAGTGAAATTTCCAATTGTGTGTGTAATAAAGTTGTTGGTTTTGTTACTGCTTCTTTTTTTTTTTTTTGTTAGAATCAGTTTGTCTTTTCTGGAAAGTGAGAAGTTAGTGACACCGAGTCATTTGCAAAGCTGAATAAATAGAAGTTGCATGAACTATTGTTTTACTTTTAATGTTTTAGGTGGAGATAGCACTGTGACACAAATGTGGGATGGCAAAAGACTGGTGCCATGGTTTAATGGAAAATGTGAAGGGTTTTAAAAATGTCTGAAATATTGGAGTTACATAGTTTGGGCAGGAGGGTAGGAAAAAGCAGATGGGATTAAAATCATATTAAATTTATATTAACAGATTTTATATTTATATGAAAACTCTCTAGACTGAAATGCAGCTGAAATTCCCAAAGATCCAAGTAAATCCAAAATACATAGAGGTTGCTAATGAAGCAATTCATGCTTTAAAGAAAACCACAGGAAACACATTTTTCTTTTTGATAAATAGACATTAGGACCAAAGGGAAAAAGCCTAGTTGAAAAAAAAAATCTTCTGTAGATTGACTGTCAAGAGAACATGTTTCTTAGTTTTGGTGTTGTTGATGGTGGCTTGGATAGAATTTTAAACATGAATTGAAAAATAGTCTTTTATGGCAATACCAGCTCACCTGTATTTCCTGTGGTTATGATACCAAGACTTTTTTAGCTGCTTGATGAAAGTTGGAGCTCTCTGCTATATAGTGAAGCTAGTACTTGAAATCTGATCCATGCTTTGTGCTTCCCAAGGGATCAGGGTGCTGGGTAAGATTCAGGCCACCTGAAGAGCTTTCTGTAAAGCTGTTCATGAGGGCAGTTCCTCTACAGCATTTTTAATTACCCTGGCTAGTGATTAAAATGCCTGAAAATCTTTGTTTTACAGGGAAAGTTGGTTGTCATCTGAGGTTAGGAAAGATTAATCAGCTATTTATGTTCTCATTTTTCACTCTACAGCACATTAAAATCTAATTCTCTGGAATTATATTTCGTTACTCCACTCAGCTTTAAAATGATAATGTTTTGTGTTTGAGCATTGGGATATTGTTGGAATTTTAGGGTTTTTAATACTTACCTACCCGTATTCTGGGGGAATTTACTAGAAAGAAGCCATTTGAATGAAAAGTTAAAATTTTGTTTTGTAGAGGAGATTGACAGTTAAATCCCTGTTCCTTTATAACATGCTTGTCTGTGTTACTTTCCCTGCAGCTTGCGCCCCGAGAGAAGGCAGCCATGAATTACAATCAGAAGCTGAAGGAGAAGTTCCAGTTCCACCCGCAGATCCGGCGCATAGCTCAGCACCGGCACCTGCCCAAGAGCATCTACTGCCAGATCAAGGAGCAGCGCATCATGAGGGAGGCTCGGCGCCGCAAGTGCGTGCTCCTCCTCGCCTTCACTTTCTCTTCCTCTAAATAAAACCATCCCTGCAGTGCTGCTGTGGCCTGTGGGAGTGATAGAGCTCCTTTGAGCATCTCAGTGAGGGATCATGAGCTGCTGGATTGATGCTAAGGCAAACGCAGATGAGTGCCAGTGGCAGTGAGGGCTGGCTGCTTCCCAGAAGCACAGTGAAGACATGGCAACAGATGCCGTGCTGGAAAGAGCCACAGTGCTGAGTTAAGCATGACATGGTGCCCCATTGCAGTGGAAATAGGATGGGCTGTTACAGAGTGTGTGGGGAGGGTTTTTTGGGTTCTGTATGGCTTTTTGTGGGTTTCTGGTTTTGCCTTTTTTGATAATGCCAGATTCCCGGATGAGTGTTTTATACCTCCTGGATCATTGCCATGTTGGAATTTCTAGGAGTAGAAAGTGGCTTACTCTGCTGTCGCCATTGGATTAACAGTAAAGTGGTGGGTCTTAGTCGTCTTTATTAGCTAAAAACTCCACAAACTTGAGCAGCTGATCGTGTTGACATGAAACCAAGCTGAGCTCCCAAAGAAAGGCTCATTTGAAACCTTTCTAAATTAGCCAACTTTAAAGTTACTTTCAAAAGGGGTGGTCCTTCTTCTCAAAGGAGTATATGGCTTTTGGTTATTAGAAACAGAGCAATTCTTAGAAACAGAGCAATTCTTAACTTTTTAGGCTGTCTTTGTAGGCTGACTTCACTGGTAGCTTTAGGAGGAAGACAGTATTTCTTAAACATTTGTGCTGACTACTGAGTTTCATTTTTCTGTTTTGTTTCTAGGGAACTGAATCGTCGTAAGCACAGCAAGCCAGGATCCGTGCCCCTCGTGCCAGAGAGGAAGAAGCATATTGTGGCAGTAGTGAAATAATTGTTTTCACATGTACAAAATGCCACAATGAAAGAAAAATGTCACTATTGAAATAATACACTGTACAAATTTGATGGACTTTGGTAAGACAGCATGTGGTTCCAGAAACATGACTTTTCTTCCAAGTTTGTTCATCCTCTGACTTGTCATCATCTGTTTTGAGTAGTTATGAGAATTTTCCCTGTAATATTTTTTGTAATTTTTCTGATTTTACTGGCCCAACACTGCATATTGCAGTGGAGTTTGACCCTTTTGATACAAGCAGATAACTTGGTGGAGAATATCTGTAATTCCAGTTCTATTCCTTGGTACTGTTACTACAAAAAAGGGATAAAATCGGTTAATACTTGTCAAAGCAAAAAAAAAAAAGTTACAAAAATTGTCCTTATGTTGTCCTTTTTAAAAATTTTTATTTAAACAAATTTAATAAAGTGACCTTAAACAATGGACCAGATTTTGATTATTTCAACTGATTATTCTTAATGTCTACATTATACTTCTTACAATACAATGAATTATTTTTCTTTTATCCAGAAAGAAATTCAACAGGATTTTCAGACATCTGTAAATATTTATAGTTTTGCTCTGTTTTTTTAACTGTTGTTATATAAGCTGACCAAATTTCAGACTGTTAAGTTGCTATATTAATAATTACTTAGTTGAATAATTTTTTTCTCTTTAAAACTTGCAAAATCTGGATTAAAAAAATTACATACATTTTATAAACCACAGAAACTCCTTTGTATGAGATTCATTATAAGCTTTCTATTTTACATTTATAGAAGAAAAATGGAAGTTTCACACTTTACAAGGTAACTGTATCCCAAAGTTCCTTTACAGTTTGCCTGGGAAACACCCTGTTTCTCTTCCCATGCAATAAACAGCCTTTTATTGAAGTTGCCAAGGTGATGAGAAAACTCTGCTGGAATGAAACTAGGCTGTCTAGACTGAAGAGAGATATGAGATATGTAATAACTGTAATGTTGCTTAACATCATCGGTACAAAAAGCTCTTTTTAAGTCTTAACACTACAGTGTGTAATGATATTCCCCTTACCCTGAGTTTATGCACAAAAAAAAAAAAGGTGAACTCAATTAAACTTTTTTTTTTTTTTTTTAATCTGGAAATTGAGCACTTTGAGCACTTGCCTTCATATAGTATCCTGTTTAATGTTTCTGCTGACACTAATCCATATGCATTTCTGGTTCTTACTCTTTAAGTTGTCTCTTGCAGTACTGTTTGGGCAAGATTCCTGAATCATCATGGCAAGGTTATGGCTCTTTGGTGATAAGAGGCCATAATGTATCTTTGACTCTCTGGATCACTTACCTTTATGGGGTGATGCAGGAAGAGAAGCAGATCTGAAGAGCTATAAGTAGGATGATGAGAAGAAGTGGAACAGATCAGGAAATAGGCTGATGCTGGCTGTGTGCCTGTTGTACTAATACAGTGCACTCTGTGCCAAATACAGTTTATTTTCTTCCTGAAATACTGAAAAAATTGAGGGAGAATATGCAGTCCAAAATATGGCTTGTGACACAGCTGTAGTCAAGTCTTGCACGATTTGCAAAACCAGGCTAATCTCCTGAAATGTGATTAAAAATTTTCAGCCTTGTCAGTTCTGCGTGAGTTGAAGCTGTTGATTATTGATTTGTTGAGTCATGGTAACCCCTGGTGTGAACAAGCCCTGCTGCTTGGAATTTATTAGCTCTGCTGCAGAACTCTGAATGTAGCGAGAGCTTTCAGTTGTGGAGTTGGTTAGGTTGTGATGTGGCATTGGTGTGGAGCAGTGGGTGTGAGCCGTGTCCCAAGGATCTCCTCATGTTCTAACACCTTTGTGAACTGCTGCTTCCAGAGAGAATCCAAGTGGTGCAACTCAAATGATCAGGGTTGGCTAAAAATTACTAGGAAGATTGTAACTATGCTGAAAAAAGGAATTTTAATGTTAGGAAAGTACTCAGAGTCTGTGTGTTCGGTTATGAATTCCTTCTCCAAAATCTGTGGATGTAGTTTTACACAGAGATTTGTCTTGGCATCAAGTGGGGCACCCTCTTACCATTCCAGGAAAAATTCTGTTTTCCAGAGTCAAGTCTTGCTGTGACTTCTAGAAACATGCTAGGTGCAAAATGAGTGTAGGTCTGAGCTGGGACTTTCTGCTTGGAAATCAGTTAATTGGAGTTTTGCACGGATATTCTTTCAGTTCAGAGGATCCATGGCAATGGATTTGTATGCTGTTGGGCCATCTGCTGTTGATTTATCCCTTTTAGAAACTCTTACAGTTTGTATCTGGTGCTTTTTGTGGTCATCCACCTGAAGTACATAATGCAACAACACTCAAAAACATTTATGTAAATGTAGTAGTTGCCAGGTGGTAGCTGTGCTTGCAAGAGGTGCTCATGTAAGTCTGTTACAGGCCATTGCTGAAATGGTTTAGAAATTAAAATAAAGAAGCAGGAGACTCTTAATAAATTTTTATTTGGCAGGGGTTTTTATTATTTTTTCCCTTCAGTGATTTGAGGGGTGTAATCAGACCTCGTCTTAATCACCTTAATGGTGCTGCCTAGATTTATCAAAATGACTGTATGTAGAAATTTTTACTATGCATACACTTGGGTACACATACATCTGCATGTATGTACCCAAGTGTATGCATAGTAAAATCATTAGGACCACATAAAATACTGAAAATCAAAGGAAACTGGTAATGTTTCCCTTCAAAATTTTGGTGGTGTTAATTAAAGAAAAAAAGGAAAATGACATTGTTTTCTAAACCAATGCCTACAGACCTGCTAATTAAAAAAGCCCCCAGACTTCTGTGTATGTTCTTTCTTTGGGAAGATACCTAAGAAGTGGTTTGAAAGAAAAATAATTTCTTTATTGCATAAATACTTAGAACAGTATTCATAGCATTGGTGAGTTCATAGCCTTGGTGTTTCATGATAAAACAGCTATGGAGTCATCAATGTTTTATTTCTATTTCGTCATAGCCAAATTATGTAATGAAACAGATATTTGAATAAAGTAATTTCTTTTACTCTCCATATGTTACAGATACCTAAAACAAACTAAATGACCACTCAGGTATGTGGAAATATATAAACCTTTAGACCAACTGAAAATTTCAACAGGAGGATTTTTTGCCTGTGTCTGCATGACTCTTCTTCACTTTGCTCATGATAACAATACCTTAGCCATACCCTGGCTTTTGGGATGAGGGCTTTTTTAGTTTCCCCTCCCAAGCCAGAGGACCCCAGGCTGTTGTGATTCCTGTATCAGCAAGCTTGTAACAATATAAAACAATACCTGTGTGCACACCTACACACAATACAAACAATAAACACTGCCAGCCACAAATCCCAGGGGCAGAGTGCAGTGCCTGTATCGGCGCCTGTGTAAACACAGACTGGGCTGGGTGTTGCTGCTCCTCCCTCTTCCTCCTCCGGCTGGCCAGGCTGAGCCTCACCTCTGGGTGTGCACGCAGCTGCACTGGGGCTCTGGTGGCTGCTCTGGGGACACTCCAGGAGTGACTGCCATGGTTCCCCTTTGCAGGCCCCTGGACCTTCAAGTGCCTTGGCCATGTGGTCCTGCTCCAGTGGATCATGCTCCTGTTGTCCTACTTGTGGGCTAGTCTCACTTGAGGTTTGCTAGCCTTGACAGGTACATGCACACAAGTCTAGTTGGAAATAGGGTGCAATATTAATATGGGATGGACTGCAGCACTGCAGTGTAATTGGTAAGCTGTCCACATGGGACTGGTCCCCTTTATCCTCTTTGTCCTTGGTTTTCCTATGCCTCTTTATCTCCAGTTTACTTCATTCACTCCCTTTACACACTTTTCGTGGTTACCTTAAACATCCCAGAGGAAGTTTGGCACAATGCAATCCACTAAAATAATAATCCTCCAATAAATTTTACACACTCCCTAAATTCATACTCCTCTGAAGTTTTACAATCTTTAGATAATACCTCAGTTTGCAGAGTTTTCTAGGGAGTTTCCTACACTTGTTTAGTGGGTTTTACACTAGGAGCAGTCATCTGTATCGTTCCCCTTCCATATTTTTTTGATTGGTGAGTCTGTGCACTTGGTTTTTCTAATTGTTCAGATCCTTGCCATGGCTTTGTGTTTAATTGGTAACCTTTAGTCAGGTAACATGCTCTGTTATATGGAAGTATCTCTGCAGTTCTTTCCCAGTGACTGGACCAAGAATGTGGTGGAGGCAGTAGATTTCATCTTGCTTAACTTTACATGTCTATATGCAGACCTAGTGCACAGCTTTGCATACCTGATCTGTACTCAATGGGGGTAAATGCTTATTTCAAGAGGTGTTTGTTTCATGCTTCAGGCATTTGTATTTTAGTTAAAACTTGATTTTTATACTTAACATTATGATGTGAAATATGACTGTTTAACTTATGAGTATCTGTCTAGGTTTGGACACAATTGCACACAGAGGCAATGAGGTTTAAGATGAGCAGAACCGGTGACAAACGAACACCTTGTGTACCTTCTGCAATTCTGCACCTAAAAGTCTAAAAATGTTTGAAAAGAGATGAATGAGATTTTGTAACTGAAGATAAATTTCTATGGATAATGGTTTGTGGGAAACAAGCTCAGTGTTAAACTACAGAAAGATGGAAAGGTGTTTGAAGAAGAGGGACTTTAATTAGAAAGAAAAGACTGTGATGTTCTCACCCAAGACTTCTAGGGCCTTAGAAGGTATGTGAAGAATTCTAGCACAAAATCAAAGATCACAGTTCAAATACCACCAAGTAAAAACTGCTGAAAGTGTCATTGCTTACTATAATAAATGAAAAAAATATACACTTCTCTCAGTTGAAGATCGTGTGCTTTATAAACAGTTTGAAACAACCTCAAGGACTTATTTTCAAAGGTAATGAGTAATTACTGTTAGACTCACTTAAGGCAGAGCTGCTGTTTTCTGGTGCCTTCAAAGTTTGATCTGTTATCTCTGAAGTTTTTAGAATATAAAGTGGAATATCTTGAATTTAGTTTTTTTAAATATTAATGAATATTAGTATATTGAATTATTTCATTTCGTCCAGGACTGGAGCAATTTCAGCAGGTACAAAAAGTGTGAGCTTATAGCATGTTGCGTCATGTTTTCTACTTTTATGGCTTGTGTGGGTAAAACCAAAGATCTTTCAGCAGACAAAAGAGCATTGCTGATTATTAAGAAGATAAATGGATGGAGATGGTATTTTGACTGTCATTGTAAAAATGTGATTAAAAGCCATAATATGATAGAAACCCACAGATTTAATATAGATTCAGTAGACATATTGTGTTCATGTATTTATTACAATACTGACATCCAAACCTCTAACTTCTATTCAGTCAGAGTGGAATTATTTGAAGATGTGGGATTTTATCTAAGAGCCTTATTGTAGAATATGACAATTTTTTTCAGCAACCTGAAAAATGCCAATTACTTACAAAGCAGTATATGAAAGCTGTAGTGGTGTAAAATACAAGTGGGCTGTGGGGTGTAGAAGGGATAGGGGATCTGTTACACCTGCTAAGAGAGGCCATTGCATCAAACAACTGCCTAAAACAACTCCACGAGTTCATGACAGAGCCAAGCCTTAGCAACAGCTGCAGAGTCCCAGTCTGGGCACTCCTGCTTTTGCTATCTGGGGCAAACATCCCTGGGTAGCTAAGCAGCAGCATTCGTCATTACTCATTTCCCTTTCACTCCGTCCTGTGAGAACAGCAGTTTGCTGTTTTTCTGCACTTTGAGATCTAGGATAGAGATCGAACTGTACCTGACGATGAAATCACTTCTTCCTATTTGTAAAACTCTTTTGATCTGAGGATTCCAGATTTTCCAGCATTATGGTTTTCTTTCTCTTCTGTTTTTGTTCTCTTCACATCCCTGCTTCCCAAAATAGCACCTCAGAAATTCTTGCTTTTTTTGTGGTTATCATTGACTTGGCTGAACGACTTAGGTTTTGCTAATCAGAAAATAGAAATACTTCTTTTTTGAGGCAATTTCTACTGTATTATATCTGGGGCAATATTACTCCTAATCCTTCAAAAAATGAGAATAGTTTTGCTTTTAAAGACCTATGGTTGCTTTAATCATTTGCAGATGCCTGTGAATCTACACTATGGTGTATGCAGTATTTGGGATTCATTAAGGGAAAGGAAACCTGGACTCAAAAATTCATGGAGGGTGAGAAGCCAGGAGAGCCAAAGGGGAAAGATTATTACCAGAATATAATTGCAAACTGGCCAAAGGGGTGCGGTTTGGCATGGCAGGAGATGGGGGAGCTATAAAGCACAGATCAAAAAGAAAGGAACATGTCAGCAGTTTTCTCACTTAGTTTGAATGAAGACGAAAGGGAAAATTCAATCCCTCTTATGCTATAAGAATGTAAGGTGAAATATCAAAAACACCTATTTTTTTCCCTCACAAATGGGATAATCCAGCATTTAAGTCTGAAGGCAAAAGAATCATTGGCTCAGCTGGGTATCTAAAGGTATCATATTTATAGACCAGCTATTTCAGGAAAAGAGCCTGTGTTCTTTTGCATCACTTAAGGCAAAATATAACCTTGGCAAACAAAACCACTGGCAATATTTGCAGTTGCATCATTCTCAAGTGAGTATTTAACATCAGAAAATGTTAGGACATTCATGATAAGCTGCTGTTTTTACATAATCCTATCAGTTATGGCTGTCTAGTAGCTGCGGTACAATATCTCAAATAGAAAATGTTCACTATCACAAGTTAAAGCAGCATGGGATAGGTAACTGGATTATGATACTGATGTCAAACTGTGGAATAAACTTAATTCAGTAATTGGGTCCAAATGTGATTTGAAACTAAGGTTTAGTCAGAAGAGGGTTTTTTCCCCTCCAGGAATAAAGGAATAAAACCAGAAATCTGGCTTAGTGACAATTCCTTATATTATGGACAATGTGTAGTAATTTGCTTCAAAAGACAAATACTTTTGTGTCTTGTGCCTTACTCTGTAGAGAATCTTGTGTGAACAGCCCTAGACAGAGATTTTGACAGAGCTCTCTATGTTGAAGAAATGTCATAGTGAATTTTGGGCAGAGCCAAAATTCAAACGGATGGTCACACTAAAGGATGGAGTCACAGTAGCAGACACGGGAAAAATGTGGCAGAACAGATCAGATTTTTAAGAACTAAATTCTTAAAAAACCTATTAAAATGAGTTTCATTAAAATGTTTAGTAACCTAAGATTTTATTCATAAGATAGGAAAAGCTAAAATTGTATCCATTGGATTGCTAAACTAACCAGTTACATATTTCAGTGAGAAATACCTGAAGGAGGAAACTGCAAATCTGTCAGGTTCTCATTTTATCTGTCTTAATTCAACCTACTTTTCATATCACCAGAAGCATAAGACTTCAGCTGCCTTGAGGAAGTACTATCAGAAGCCAACGCCATCACAGTTTCCCAAATTCTCTTGCAAAACTGCTGCTTTAGTGAATACTGTGCTGAAAATGTCTCTGGTTTTCTTGTCTTTGGGGATGCCAGAGGTCAGGTGTTTTGGGCCACAATGTCCAGTCCAAGATCAGGGCCTGCTTTATTCTGTGCAACTGTTTCTGAGTAGCCAAGGGGAATACCAATGCTGACAGCAGATTTCCATCTGTTCCTTCCTGACCTGCAGATATATGTTTAATGCATAGCTACAAAAGACTCTTAGCTTGTCATGGAGGGCGTTAGATTTCCCTGCTGGAGGCCAGCCATGGCAAAGCAAAGCTTTCCACTTGAGTCATTTGCTCACAGTTGAAATCATGCAGAAGTTGCTGTTTTAGTGAGGTAATGATACTTCAGACTTCCCTCTTATGGAGCAATACAATTCTCTGAGGTCACACTGGTTTTTATCACCTTTGTTTATCTACTTTCTGACTTCAGGACATTTTATTCAGTTCTGACAGTTCCCAGGCAGTGTGTTTTTTATCAATGTCTCCAGGAAGCAGATACCATCAGCAATGTCCAGACCTACATGTGCGTGACCTGACCACAGAATTTCACTGTCTTGAAGATGTGTTACCTCCAAAATACAGTAAATTCACTATGAACTTTAAGCCAGCTGGTTAGAGATCTTGGTCCATCTATCTCGTGTCTTAATGAAAACCATAACATTTTCTGGGTATTGTACGGATTCACTAAAAAATTTCAGAGATCCTCTTGAAAGCTTCCTGAAAGTCAGTACCAAAGACCACAGTGTAGGTATGTTTGGAATGTGCCCTGTGTCCCACTGTGCACTGGTTGTTCACTGACAGTGAACATACGGTCAGCACAAGAGCAGCTGCCAGAAGTAATCTGCTGTTCTTAAGGTACCTGATGATGCAGTGATGTTGCAAATCCAATTCAGTGTAAGTATGTAGGATAATTTTCTGGAGAGGACTGTGATGCTATGTCAGCCTTACAGTCACAAAAATTGTCTTTCAGGTAGTTTTGTATGTTTTTCTTCTACTTTCTTTTAAAGTGGATCCATTCTCTTGTTCTCAGTTCAAGGTTTAGAGCATCCTTTTGTGATTCTTTTTGCTGCCTTTGAGCAGATCTGATCTGTTTTACCATACACTGTGTTGTGCCTCCCAGTTCTTCACTTTTAAGCTATTATTAAAATCAGGAACCCCCTTTTTGCTACCTACCAATGTGATGTCTTTTCTTCATAAACATTTATTCACTTTTTCCATTTTAATGGGGCTTTGTCCTGACCATTTTGGAAGTACTGCTTTGCTGGTCCCTTTCTGGCACTGCTACTCCACAGCATTGCAGTGACCCAGCCCTATATTTATTGAAAAATACCAGAAAATCTTAATTCTACTAACATATTTTGCTGAGGATACTCAAGTTTTGTTTTTGTGAAACCTGAAAATTATGCCTTTCAGTGGAAAAATTGTTTTTTAAAGAATTGACATTTAAACACCATACATTTGAGTGGCTATTTTTTATTTACTTCTGCAAGTATCTTATTTATTTTCCACAATGGCAGCATATATGTCACATCACTGTTGGCATCTAAAACTTACATGCCCAAACATTCAGAGGAACAAATAAAAATTAATGCAGGTTAAAACCACGTTGTGCCCATATTTTATTATCGCCAGTCTGATGTGATTTTGTGGGCAGAAGAACATGCTCTTGCCATCAGGAGATAATTTAGTTACTAAAGTTGAATAATGTCTTTATTAGGGCTGCTGTGTGAACAGATTCCAGATACCCAGTCATGTTCTGTCCATAATTAGTTCTCTCTACTTTCCCATTTATGCCCAGCCATGTCGATGAGGGTGTGCTACTGTTAAAAAGGTTCTGTAAGATGTTTTAGGAAGTGTTTTTGTATCATGGTACCATTTGGAGGGTTTTCATCCTCACTTACTTGAACTGTGTACCTGCTGCTTTGCTGCTAATTGGTTCCTCATCAGTCTCACAGGGCTCTTTATGTGGTGTCACTCACAATCAGTGCAACTTATCTGTTTTCCTCCAGAAGGGGAACCTCAGTAGTTCATGATTTTATTATTGTTCTTCAATTTGGTACAATCTGTTCCTGACCATCTGTACCCACTCATGCTGAGAATATCAATACTGTAATTTTCCATCTCCCTCATAACTTGAGCTGATTTCTCCAGCTTGCAGCATTGGATGTACATGCCAGGATCTTGTACATAACATGGAGAAGCAGATACTTCAAGGTTTGAGCTTCTTGCTGAGATGGGATTGGACTGATGCTTGTTGTACAGATTCACTTGGGGCTATCCACTAATCCAAGGAATCGAGATGGATATTGTCATGGAGACAAAATGAAGGCTTAGCCAGTAATATTTCTGAAGAGGAAGGTGGTCAGCCTTGCATCCAGAATCAAGAGAGAAATTTCTGTCTGGCCTCTATCTTTGATTTACCCAGCCTTGGTGGATGTGTTGGGAGCTTCCACCATCCTGCTTGACGTAACTTTGGATCAGAGTCTCCTAAGCAGCCCAACAGAGCAAGGTACCAGGTTCAGAAATGGGGGAAAATGTGGGTTTGCCTCTCTGTGGGGTGCGTGTGCATGTGCGTGCATGTGTGTACTTTGCATAATTCTGGCAATTTGTATTCTACTGTACTTAGAATTAAGCAGGTTAATTTAGCTTTTCCTCTATTTGTTCATGTCTGGTGCTTAGAGGATTTGGAAAATCCTATTCTCAGCCATCAGCTAATTTCATAGAACCTACTACAACTGTTATATGTTGTCCGGTGGACTATTATATGATTGGTTTCTTTTTTGAAATTTTTTTCTTCACATGATGTAAAATATTTCTAAATGGCATGTGATTAGAAATCTGAGAAATTCTTTCAGTATTTAAGTAATCTTTCAGGTTATGCAGACTGCTACATTTGTGTGTGTGAGAATATAAGGGAAAATAAAGACACATAATGGACTATACCAGGAGGTTTCAGTGGTGTTATAAAGCACAGGAGTAAAGTTCAGATAATTTATGGTCCACTTAGCAGAAACTCTCAATGGAATAATACCTCTATAAATCAAAAGTATTTACTTTGTCCATTGCTTATTTTTAATATGTGATTCTGACTCGTGAATTCATGCCCTGTAGAAATTTCTATACCTTCTTGAATCATGCAAATGTTGTCTCCTATCACCCCAGATACTGCTTTCTTGAGTGATTAGCTCTGTTTCACCCTACACTGTTGTCATATATTTTTTTACTTCATCTAACTTCACCATTTTGGGGAAAAGATACTGTGCTAATTTTTCTTCTTTTTCAAAAATAGCGTAGAATTCGTTTTACCAAAATTGGAGAAGTACAAGAGGCAGTCAGTATATACATGATGTAGAACCAAATATGAAAAAAATGTATACACGAACAGAATAATTTGTGCTGCTTTCTTCATGTTACCTTTTTCTTGCTTCGAAGATCTGAGCACAACAAAATGTCTTTTTGAAGGACATGTGGACATCATCCACTAGGGAGACAAAGTACTTCTCCTCAGCTAGGGAACAGGTTTTCCTTTCCTCTTTTTAAGATATTCTGTGAGAGAGTAAAGCAAAGCTGAGACATCTTTGCATGTCCTTCTCATCCTATGAACTGATAGAAAGAAACATGACATAAAACAATGGAATTAAATGCTTGCTGGATATGGAATTATGGACAATACCAGTGTAGGGCAATAGCAGGTAACTCTATGAAAGCTGAATATGTTACATCAGGTGGACAAAGTCACAGGAAGCAACTTTCTGAGAAGTAATTCCTTGTGAGAGAAGCAAGCAGCCATGTATCCAACAAGTCCTCTTTGTTCTCAGGATGTGAGTCAGCAGTGTTGGAGTTGTTTGCAGTCATCTGCTGCTGCAGGTTAGGGGCTAGGCTAAAAGGCTTTACTGAAGCCCAGGCAGACAATGTCCACAGCCTTTCCTTCATCCACAAAACAGGTCACACCATCACAGAAGGACATCAGGTTGGTCAAGCAGGACCTGCCTTTCATAAAACCAACCTTGCCAGGCCTTATTTCCTGGTTGTCCTGTACATGCCCCATGTTGGCACTCAAGATGATCTGCTCCATGACTTCTCTGGCACTGAGGTCAGGCTGAAACCTTGTTGAAACCTCATTCCAGCCTTTCCTGTACACATTTGCTAATTTCCAGTCAACTGGGACCTCTCCAGTTACCCAGAACTGCTGGTGATGACTGAAAGCAGCATGGCAAGCTCTTCCGCCAGATCCATCAGTACGCTTAGGTGGATCCCTGTGGAGAGAGTCCCTGTAAGATCTATGTATTGGATAAGTGGGTCCCAGTTATTCCAATACATAGATCTTACAGGGACTCTCTCTACAGATCCCATCTAACCCCGTAGACTTGTGGGTGTCTAAATCACATAACAGGTTGCTGGCTATTTCCTCCTGGATTATGGGAGCTTCATTCTGCTCCCAGCCTCTGTCTTCTGGCTCAGAAGACTGGATATACAGAAAACAATTGGTCTTGCTGTCAAAGACTGAAGCAAAGGAGCCATTAAGTACCTCAGCCTTGTCCTTATCCTATGTCACTGTTTCCCTCTGCATCCAAAACTGTCAAATGTTGATTTGTCCTACACAACTCACGGACTGCAGTGATTTGCACATAAGAAGCAATGCTTTATTTTAGTGTATAACTTAGTTTTCTGTATTTTTATGGCTGAGTTTTGAATGTGTTACAGACTCTTTTTATAGGGTTTGAACTCTTGACAGCCATGAATACTTTTGAAAACAACTGTGAATGATGGATGAATACCTATGAAATCCACAGTATCACTAACAAAATGCCATCAGCTGTTATTGATGTTGTTTTGCTTGGTAGCTTTTGAAATAGCTGGCACAGGGGAGACTGCACACAGAACGTGGCTACTCATCAGACCAGCTCAGTTTGCTCTATGGGAGAGCATGAACAATTGCTGTGAAAATATTTCATGTGGAAAAGTAGAGACAAGGCTGGGAAGTCTTTCTGCACAAGTGTATCCTATTTGGCTTTGTACATTTGTTACATTTAGGCTAAGCAGCTGTGTTAAGTCAGTGTTTCATACTTCGTGGCTATTAGGATAGTTACTGGTCTTGTTCTTTTCTTTTCCAACTCATAAATCCCCTGTTTTTGAAAGTGTCATCCACTAATTTTATAGTGGATGTAGTCCCTTTTATAAAAGACAAGGCAGACTTTAGCAGCTGATAAGTCTAAAATATTGTCTCTCTAAAAGATTCTCTGCACATTGGCAGTGGAATAACTCATTTTGCATTCAAAGTAGGAGATTCCTTACACCTTCTTTTTTTGATATACCTCTTTGAAATGCAAGAGGAAATGTCAAAAATGATCTCATATTTTATTCCTTCCCTTCCATCCTTCCTTTGTAAGACCTTTCTTTATAGAGAATTTTTTCCTGTCCACTATAAAAACAGACTTTGTTCAAGTCCGCCTGCTTATACTTCACTATGATCAAGAAAGCTGGAAATAAAATTGTAACTTGTAATCCATTTATATTTTGAATACCTTTGTCTCACAGCAATCCTAACATACAGTTTTTGTATCAATTTGTAAGATGCTGTAGCATGAGAAAGGTAATAATTGTACTCAAAGGTTGTGCATTTTCTGAGACTAATATTGCTAGTAAAAATAGCCAAGCTTTTGTGCATGTGAATCCCTTCTCAGAATGTTTTGATTTTCTACTTATTAGAAAATCATTATGAATGTAATTATACTAATGTAGCTAGTGAATGAATCTTGTTTTAATCATACTTGTACTTCTAAGTATGGCAGAATCCTGGTCTGGAGAGCAGAACACAAAGCAGCCATCATCATGTTACTACGCGTTTGCTGACTCTCATTTGGCCTAATGCAATTTTCCCCTTAGCCTAGTAAAATGCCAAAGTTGATTAACGTTGATTAAGACTGTTCATAAACTTTTCATGCTGCACAGTTTGATTTTATCTGAGGCATGTCAACTAGGATCTCATGGGGAGCCTTTTCAGGGAAACAGTGCTAGAAAGTGTCAAATAAGTGCTAATGATTTCAATGTACAAGAAAGAAATTGTTTTCCAATTAGACTTTAGCTTTTGCCATTCTAGTGCCTTCTGTCTCCGGAGTGTAAAATGAACTTTCACAAGATACTGGCCCCTTTCTTCACGTACTAGAGCTAAAGTTGTAATGTATGCTTACTTGAATTAAAAAAATTAAGTTGCCTGTACCATTGTGCTTTTAGGAACAGTTTCACAAGGCTACCCCTTCTGCCTTTATCTATTATTTGAATTAATTGAACTTCCTGATAATTTTTGGTCATTTGACAGATGTGCAACCTAGAAAGGTAGATTTCTAGATACAAAATACCAGATGCTAAACTCTAATTATCATCCCTTTCAGGCATGTTTTCATTATCAAAACTGCTATAGTCCGGGTCTGTGAGAATATACTGTAGTTGAAAATCCAAACAGCTAAAGACCTGCTGCCTTTGGATTTTGAGGAAAACAAAAAGTCAAACCAGTATTTTCTATCTCTTCCCAACAGAGAGGTCAGAACTTAAACTGGATGCAGTAAAAAAGGAACATCAGTAATGGACTGGTTTTACAATAATGGATGTTACCTTGAGAACTTTCCTCTCAAATGCTACTTTGGGAAAACTCTAAACAGTTCCACTCCAGCAAAGATGCTCTGTCTCCCAAATTGTGTCTCATTTTTCTTCAAAGATCAGTTTAACACCATCTTGTAATAATGTCCATGAAAAAACAGTCATCTTCCATTTCTCTAGTGTTGCTACCTTTATCTTACTGCTGTCTTCTCATTTCAATTGCATTTGTCTGAGTTACCCATGTACTCTGTTTTGTCTGTGGCTCTCTGAGTTTTCTATGGCAATAGGCTGTTGCCTGTGCTATTTTTTCTATTGATTTCTAGGACACTAGACCCTTCATACATGACTAGGCTTTCTAAGCATGACAATAATAATAATAATAATAATAATAGTAGTAGTAGTAGTAGTAGTAGTAGTAATAGTAGTAGTAGTAATAATAATTCTTCAGGATACCATTAATACTTTTAATAATGAATAATAAATTGAGAGATAGAATCACATAGTGCAGTCCACAAAAGAAAAAAAAGGGAAAAAAAAAAAAAGAAAAAAGAAAAAAAAGAAAAAACAGTCATTTCTATCTTGTATAAAACCAGGAGATTGGGGACTTTCAAGATGTCACTACAATAGAAATGAATACATTCCTGAGATCTGGAACAGGATATTCTGTACCTATTCTGGAGGACAATCTTATGACTGAATTAAAAAAAAAAAATCACATGGGACTTAAGAATACTGGTGTTTCTTCTGAAACAGCTTGAGTTTCACAAGTGCAGGAGGGGTCAGGGAAGAGGGATTAGAAGGCAGCAAAGAGGGAAGACAATGCTGCATCCATAACTTACAGGAACATATGATAATGTTCTAAGCACCAGCTGTGCTAATGTTAGCCTGTGCTTTTTGTGTTGAATAATGCCTATATATTCATAATTTAGAAACCAGTGTAGTATCTGACAACTCAGAACAATTGAAAAGAAACCAGAGTGCTCAAGCTGGGGAAAATTTTTAATACCAATAAAGGTATTAAATATCAAGGAATGATCTGTAAGGGACCAAAAGAAATAGACTTGTATGGTTTTGTTAGGATTCTTGATTCTACAATTCTTTTAGCTGGACAATTGCAACACTGTTGATTTATTACAATCAGGATTGTTAGATTATAAGAATAAACCTTCTGCCCAGTTACTTAGAAATATTGCTGGTTCATGTAGAGAATCAAATAGAAATGTATAACCAAAGAATTGTCATTACACAGGAACTTTTAGGTTCTTTCAAAACTTCCTCCCATGTCTTTCAATCAACTAACAGAACAATCAAAATTGAACTGTCAAATTCAGACAGAAAATACTGAGATTAAGATCCTGTAAAGATTTTAGCCTGCACCTTTAATTCAGCATATTTTATATCACAAATATGACAGAATATTTCAAACTGAGCATGGAAACTGAACTGCAGGAATGAGACATAATAAAGTTTATAGCATTGATCATATTTACAAACTTATGTACCCTGTGTCTGTGTATAACTTTTCTGGACAAAACATCCAAGCTGCATAAATCATGTTTAGCAAGTATCCCATTCATAGAATAGTTTAGGTGGGAAGGAACCTTTAAAGGTCATCTAATCCACCACCTCTCTGAGCAACACATTCCAGTTTTACTACCCCTATGATAGAAAAATTTCTTCCTTCTATATATCTACTTTAGTCTACAACAGGCTAAAACATATTTCTCCATCTAACTTACAGACTCTCTTAAGGTATTTACAGGCCACATTAACGTTACCAGAGCCTTATCTTCTCCAGGGTGAGCTGCCCTAACTCTCCCAACCTTAAACCAGAAAACTATCTAATTGATCTGAACCTCTCTTCAGTTTTCAACCAGCAGTGCTTACAGAAAACCTACATGCTAAGGCCTCTACTATATTGCATTTCAAAGTACAGCCTGGATCCTAGCTCCTCAGTCCACTGAGAGAAGGGAAATCAATCTCTTCCAAGCAAAGCCAATTTAGGAATAAGGTTGGACATCCTCCATAACCCAAACAGTGCTGATAGAGAGTCTCCAGTCCTCCAATCCAAAAGGGTTTTGTTAATGGTTCTCCTTGAGCAGGGAAAGGGTTTGGAAGTGGGTAAAAATTAAGTTACACATTTCAGAGCAACTTAAGAAATTTACCATTCTGACTCAGTGAAGATACTGACCATATTCATAGTCTAGAGGAAAAAATGTGTTCTGTAGATAAAAGACCAATACCTTTCCATCTGCTGCAGATAGATCTTTAACACCAGTTAAACTGGGAGGAAGTATTCCACTAATATAGTTGGTTATGGCCAGCACTGTGTATACTATGGATGACACTCTTTTATAGGGAATGAGATTAACAACAAAAAAAAAATCTAACTTCTACCCATAAATATCTAGTATTGTTCAAATCACTTGTGGGGAAGCATCCAACTAATAGAAATTAGCTTGGAGCATAAAAAAAATTGCATAGAGACTAGCAAAATCCTCCTGAAAGCAATCAAATGACAATTTGATGATATTATATAATATGTTTCCTCAATTTAGATAGGAGAAAGCTGGGAACGATCCAAGACTGCACCAGAAAACCAGTCCATGATAGTTGGATAGCATTTAGTACAGGACCTGGAAAACACAATTTGTTGCAGTGTAGTTTTTCCTTCCTGTATGGGACTTTGAGGAGTTCCCTGCAGTCTGCTTCCATGAAATGTCCTGCAGGAAACATTTCTTGCTGGTTATACATCTGACTTGATCCACTGAGAGTCTGAGTACTGGTCATTTTCAACCAAGAATATGTCTTTAATTTCCTCCATTCACTGATCCATAATAGAATATTTTAAAGTTCTCTTCATGTCAGCGACATAAAAATGTTTTCTGAGCTTCAAATTGGGACAGAAATAATAAATAATTAGTTACACTGGATTTTCCCCATTATACAAAACATTATAAAGCAGATGTTAGCACTTCCTTTTCAGAGAAGACTTACACTTGACATGATTAAACAATGAATCTACCAACTCATTTACTCTTGTAGTTGCTATGAGGAAGGAAATGGGAGTAAGTATAATGAGACCCTTAGAGAAAGACATTTTGTGATGATATATAAAACTAGGTTACAATATCACTGTTTCCTTGGGAACCCCTCATGTCTAGCAGAACTGAAAAGGAACAGATAAAAAAAGGATATCAGAAAAATTATATTAATAACACTGCTGGTGTCAGTACATTTAGATGACTTACAGAAGCCACTAAAAGAAAGTATCACATGACTTTGATATACAATTAGAGTGAATTTTCATTTACAGATTTTGCAGTGAAGAACAATTTCAGCAGAGGATTGTAAACCAGGAATGGGAATCTGTTTTTTTGGAGGATGTTAGTCAGTTCAGAATGAGAAATGAAAATAACAGGGAGGGCAGGGAAACTGGAGAAACATGAATGGGAAGGTCAGAATTAAAACTGAATGCTCCTTATAAATAATTTTTGTAAATGATCATACTACATTATAGTATGATCATTTGTTGGTTTATTATAAACTGCTGTTGACCCCATTACACTGGAGTGGGTAGGGAAGTCTGTGCTGTATATTTTCATTAATATATCACCTGAGTAATGTAAATAACAGTAACAACATGAGACGATGCTGTGCAGGCTGACAGGAATGTGGAAAAAAATGTTTGTTTTCAATTGCAGAAAAATGTGAGGAATGATAGGTGGAACTGATTGTGAGAAAGGAAGGTAGAAGCTTAGAAAGGTCAAGCTGAACCATTTTTTCATTGTCATCAAGACAGGATGTCTTCTACTCTGAATCTGCTCTCTCTTTTCGAAACAAATAGCTAGATAACATATGGGGATTACAGTTCCTGTCCCTGTATTTGTTTGTTTACACTTACCCAGTAATGGCAGGGGATTTAGTGGAAACAAGGCAAATACCAAAGAGAAAAGAAAGCTCTGAAATTCTACAGTAATGCTGAGAGCAAGTATTTGTCATTTGTGGATGAAACATCACAGGCTCATTGAAATGAAGCAGGCACTGTACATCCAGAGAGTTCAAAGGTAAATATCCATTGGAAAGAATCTCAGCTGAATGAGGCAATGCACAGAAAACTGTAGTGATGTCTTGCAACAAGACTACAGCATGAATACTGCTTGTGTTTATGGTTGAGGCATGGCATTAAATATTTTTGAACCAACTGTGTAACCTGACTGGAGTGACTACTTTCAATTGGTCTGGTTCTTTGTAATCATTCTTAGAAGTGATTGACTGATTTCTCATGTTCTTCACTTCCCTGGGATAAAATGTATTTTTCAAAGGCTTCTCTACAGTTAATTCTTCCATTCAACATTCATAGATTGATAAAGAATGTACTATCTTTGGGAATCTGATGACACATGGTTCTAAATTTCTTCTTCTTTTTGATTTTGATGCCAGATTTATCTAGGAAGAAACCAGGAATTCGGTGAGAGCCAGCTGGCTGGAATCCAGCCTGAAAGGTGAAGGTGATGTGAACTGGAGGAGCAGAATGCTTTCAGGACTGAATGAAAAATTATACAGTTTATTTTACAAGGATATCTGATTAAATATAATATGGTCAGTGTCTTACACAATGGTTTATGGTTTTTACCATAGGGTCTATTATAAACAAGTTTACATCAAGAAATAGAACAGTCTCCTTTAGCTAAGGATGCCGTGACATTTCTTAGAAAAAATTAAAATTCAATTAATATATGTGCCTGATAATAGGTAGAGATAATTGTTAAGACCTGCTTTACTACAGCAAACGTCTCATGTCTTTCCAACAATCTGTTCCTCCAGAATTTGTTTCCACAAAGGAATGGTATTTTCACATGCAGGCAGAACTCTTTAGCTTGTGGACCTACATCCTAGAATTTATTCTTTGTGGAAATACAGCTAATGAGGACCACAATAGGTTCTGAAAGATTACTTTTCCTCCCATGTCTTTATACTTGGTTATAAATTGATATCATGGCAGATAACAACACCAGCTCCAAGACTATATGATCTGCGATGAGATTTCAAACTGCTAAAATGAAACCTTTTAAAATCACTTTATTATTGCTGTATACACTTCCATGTTATCCAGCACTGATGTTATGTCTCATAAAGTGAGAGAATAGCAAGCAGAAATCTATTGTCTCTTACAGAGTAAAAACATACAGATTTGGATTGAATTGTTTCTTTGGCATTCTTGGATGGGGTATTTCCCATTTATTTGGTCTGAATGGCATTTTGGGTAGTGTAGGATGCTTTTTCCAGAAATTATTTCTTGTTACAAAATGACTGCTCAGGTGGGGGATTTATAGGTAGCAAAAGAGTTTTGAGAGGTTCATTTCACCACTACCTGGTGCCCGTGTGGGAGGAGGACTTTCTTTTCCAATCTTCTCTAATGGGTGTCACATTCTTGCTCTTCTGAGTTAGAGGAATCTATCCAGACAGAGGCTGTGGTAGATTTCACCCCAGCGTGGGGTGAAGGACACTCCAGCAGGACCTTATGTGGGCGATGGTGGAGCAGCAGGTCTGTTGGGCTGGATCCGCACGGCTGAACAGCGATGCGGTTCCCGGCTCGGGGGAACCGGAGGCCGGCCCGGCGCACACCCCGCGTCGCCCTTGATGTTGCTCTGCGATTCTCTGCCCGATCTGCGGACCGTGCCGTGGGGCTACGAGGGGACGGGGATATGGGTGCTCTGCTGGCCTCCCGGGCGGCTCGCCCTCGCCTTTCCCTCTGCCTCCATTTCCTCCTCCCGGAGCCGGCACTCCCCCCCCCGCCAGATCCTCCTCCCTAGGGCTGCGTTCGGGGACCGGCCCGGCCGAGCGGGTGCCCCTCTCCGGCCTCCCTGCGGGCGGCAGGGGCAGCGGGAGCGGCGGGAGATGCGGGAGCGGCGGCCGCGCAGCGAGTCCCCGCCCTCCGCCTTGCCCCCCCGCGGCCGCCGGGCTCGGTCCTCCCAGCGCGTCGCCGGCGCCTTGGCTCCTCCTTGTCCTTCCTCGCGTGATTTTTATCGCGTCCATTTTTTGTGCGGGGATAAATAAATAAATAAGGGCAGCTGCCGCCCGCCGCCCCCCGCCGCCAGCCCGCGCGGCGCCGCTAGGGGCGGCAGCCGGGCCCCGCATCGCCCCGCGCCGCTCGGCTCAGGAGAGGGAGGCAGCGGGGCGATGCGGAGCCCCCTCCCGTGACTCCGGCTCTCCGCCATGCCATGGGTTAGGCGGACTCCATCCCGCAGCCGAGAGGGCACCAGCCAAGCGAGGCGGCGGCAGGAAGCGGCGCGGTCCGGCAGAGGAGCGGCGGGAGGCGGCGGCGGGAGGCGAGCGCGGCGCCCCGCGGCCCCTTCCATGGACGGCGGCGAGGAATTATGAGCCGCGGCCGGCGGCCGGGACTGGCGCTCGCCCGCTGGGGCTTTCCCCGCTGCGCGCCCCGGGGCGCCGGGGCTCCGCTCTCGTACGGCGGCAGTCGCTGCCCCCGTCTCCTGACTTCCCGACGCTCGCTCCGTCCCCCCTCTCCCTGCCTGGCGCTCGGGGTTGGGATAATCTCGCTCGCACCCAAACCACAGCGCTCCCGCGGCTAATCCTGCCCTCTCCCCTCTCCCTCCCCACCCCGCCCCCGGCCCTTCCTCTGCTGCCCTCTCCCCTCCCCGCTCCCCCTGCTCGCCCCCCGGGGCCCCTCCGTCCCCGTTCTCCCGCTGCCGCCGGCGGCCCGGCGGGTGGGTGCGAGGTCGGGGCTGCCGGGCACCCCGCCCCTCCCCGGCGGGGCCGTCATTAGGCTGCCGGTTGATTACAGGGTATTGATTTGTATGTGCTTCTCCCGGCGCCGGCCGCTCCCGCTGGTGCTGCTGGAGTTCGGGCAGCGCTTCTCGTAGCGGCGGCGGCAGCTCCTACTAAACATGTCGGCTCCCGCCGGGCCCCGGAGCGGCCCCGCCGCTCCTCAGCCTCCTCCGGCCCCGCAGCCCGAGATGCCGGACCTCAGCCACCTCACGGAGGAAGAGCGGAAGATCATCCTGGCCGTCATGGACCGCCAGAAGAAGGAAGAGGAGAAGGAGCAATCCGTGCTCAAGTAAGGGCGGGCGCATCCCTTTCTCGTCCTCCCGGGCCCGGAGCCGCGAAAGTCTCTCCTCTGGCCCCGGGGGCGGCACGGCCAGGGCGGGAGAGAGGAGTCGGGCTGCCGGGGTCGGGCAGGGGTGCTCGGCGCCGGGCGAGTGTGGGGCACGGCGGGAGGGACCCGCGGGAGCGGCCAGGGACGCGGCAGCGCTCGGCGCCTGCCTTAGTCGCGCTCGGCGGGGCGGCTCTGGCTCCGCACGCCCCGGCGCCGGCGGGAACCGGGCGCCCAACATGGCCGCACAGGTGCCGTCCTCACCCGGCGTGTTCCATCGGGAGGACGCGGGTGGGTCGGGGCGGCGGTCGGCGCCGCCGGAGGGGGCGGACCGGCAGCATCGGGCCCGGTGCCGGGGGCGCGGCGGGCTCCGCGCTGGCGGCGGCGGCCCTGCCGGGCGGAGCGGCACCACCGGGGCCTGGGCTCCGGCCGCCCGGCTGGGTGGGTTTGCCACAGCCGCCATCTTCCCCCGACAACGTGTCTGCCGCCCGCCCCCGCCCCGCTGCTCTTTCCAAGCGTGAGCCCCGGCGCCGGGGAAAGCAGGACGTCTTCCGCCTGCCCGGCGCGGGCGTGAGGGCTGCCCCGGCCCCAGCACCGGCACCGGGAGCTGTCCGGAGCGACCCGGCTCAGCATTTGGAGATAGTTGTCCACAGTCCCCCTGCCCAGCTCAGCGCCGGGAGCTGTCCGCAGTCCCCTGGCCCGGCTCAGCCCCGGCAGCTGTCCACTGCCACCCGGCCCGGCTCAGCACCGGCAGCTGTCCACAGTCCCCGGGCCCAGCTCAGCCCCGGGAGCTGTCCACAGTCCCCGGGCCCGGCTCAGTCCCGGGAGCTGTCCACAGTCCCTGGGCCCAGCTCAGCCCCGGGAGCTGTCCACAGCCACCCCGTTCTGCACCGGGAGCGTCCGGGCAGGAGCGCGGGGCCCGGGAAGCCCGAGCTTTCCCGGTGCGCCGTGCCCCGTTCCCGGGGTGACGCCGGTCTCCTTGCAGGCCCGGGGGTCCCGCTGCCGTGCACGGCATGGGTCACGCCCTTCTCAGTCGGCTGGCAGACACTGAGTAAAGTCGAGAAAACCGTTCTCCCTTAGTGATGGAGTAACCCCGCTGACTTCTAGTGGTTTAAAAATATGCAAAGCTACCGCTGTCGTGGATGTGACTTTGATGAGTGTGGTGAAGCTGAAGCTCTAAGTTCTAAGCGGGTTTTTTTTGTACCAAAATTCGCGTTGTGTCTTGGACATGTTAATTGCAGCTGGTCTTTCACACTCAGCACCTGGAAGCTGTCTTCTGGGCTTTAGTTGCTGACTTTGGAAGTCTGCTTCCAAGATTCACTGCATCATACCAAAAACTTCGAATATACTTTGTGTGACAGCTCCTAAATGTTGAGGAGATCTCCTAAAAACATTTCAAAGTCTGTTTAAAAAGGTTTTTTGTTGGATGAACATTCTGAAGCACGACAGTGTAATGTGAGCACTGGAAATAAAGTACCATACCTTCTTTTGTCACCACATCTTAGTGTCTTGCTCTACAGTTTGTTTGCTATTGGGATACTTTATTTTGAAACAATTTAGACTATTTTATTAAGTTACATGATATACCAAAACAAATGCAAATTTTTGTCTAAAATTTTTGCACTCTTAAAAATTATTAATAAAAATAGAAGTTCAAATTGGAAGCTGCAGGAATTCAAGGAATTAAGGTTTCATTTATTTTTATTAAATATATAATAATGGCATTAAAGTTTTAAAGAAGGCTCCTGTCAACTTTTGCTGTGGAGAGTATTATTTATGATCAAATGTGAAGTAAAACATCAGTACAATACTAGGATCAGCTTGAATGGTTAAACTTGCAAATGAAGAATAAACTGTTCTCAAGTAATGGTAAGGTAAAACTAACTTAAGAAATGAAGCAGAATTCTTTTCATTTGTAATAGTGAGAATCTTGGAAGCAGACAATGGGCAAATAAAAGGTCTTTATCATATCTTAGGATAAAATTTATGTAGGGTTTAGTTTCCCATTATGTCTCCCTAGAAGTGTCCTCTTGAGTTCTGTGTAAGCTACGAGGGAGATGGTAAGGTGTAAAGTTTATACATAAAGGATAGCCTAAAGCAGTGCTATTAGGAAAATGCTGTTGTCAATGGAATTTGAATAGATGGACCACAATATTTTAGAGGGTAGTGAGAAGTGAGCTGGTGTCAGATGAATAACTCATCAGTTTCATTTTTCTTAAAATGAAGTGTCTCCTTGAGCCATCAGGTACATGTTTAATCTAAAAATATCTACAGATTTATCAAGCACAACCCTCCACCAAAGTCATACCAGCATATTTATGTAGATATTACTGAGTTTAATTCTCTTTAGAGATATTTTCCTTCTGAGAAAGAATAAAAAAACCCTCCCATGTTTATATGAATGAACTACTGTTATTGCATAGAGATAAATATAGAGCTAAATCCTGCAGTCTTTGTTCAAGTGTAATTCTCCTCGAAGGCAAGCTTCTTTTGAAGTGGAAGGTATTTTTGCCTCAGCAATAAAATTGTGTCATTTCATCCCATGGAGACATATAGCAGGATTAAAAAAATGCTGAAAACAAGAGTTGACATTTAGAGATATTAACACAAGAACTGTTCAAATGTTGAAGAAAGCAGCAAGCATGTATTCCCTCTATTTATTTTTAAATCATTTATGGTGATTGACTGTCAGTATGAATGGCTACTCCCTGGGCTCTACTTCCTTTCTCCATTCTGTTTGTATCTTGTGTTTTTCAAATTCTTATGCTGTTCCCATCACTGTGGTATTTGAGCATTTTCCAAAAGAGCATTAAGTAGTGTGACTCACATCTGTAATGTGGACTATTTATTCTTTTCCTTTCACTCCCTGGGGTAAAGATGTGTGGATTTAAAATAGATACATAATTTCTCCTTATGCTTGTTTTACTCTTTTTGGGGAAGGGAAATACAGATGGTATTGAGTTGTAATCTGTAGCAACTAATAGTGATCTGGTCAGCATGAATTCTTGCCAGGATTTGACGGAACATGATGGCATGGAAAGCAGAAGCTTTCCAGATTTGCTCTGTCCTTTGGCCTGGTTTGGTCTGTGAAATACGCTGAGCCACAGTTGTGCACTGTGTTCCTGAGGTGGAGCTTCTGCTTTAAAAAGGATGGGTGGTAAACTCTGCTGCTTTGACTGTCTCTCTTCTGGAATTTTTGGGACCCTTGGAGTGCATTTTGAGTGTTATGGGCTAAGAAGTTGTCTTTTTGACAAGGTTATTGAATATATATTTTGCATAATATTTAATATGCATAATGTGTGACAGAGTGAATTTATGTCTGTACTCTGGGTGTAAGTCTTTGCTGTTTAAAGAGTATTTGCATACTTTCAACTTTTTTCTTTGTGGATATTTTACTGTCTTGGAAGGAGGATAGAATTTTTGATGATCACTTTTCCTTTAAATCATGCACATCCTTCCTCTTATAAAATCTGGTTTTATGTGTGTAAGCTTTTTAACAGATTTTAGACAGCACATTTCCTCCATACGGACTGACTTATGGGATCAGTCTTGTGCTTTTTTACTTTTAATTTGTACTTTATTTTTGTATCAAAGAACTGTGTTGAGAGAATGCACACAGGAATAAAAATAGACGTTAGGGTGCTGCCATTATTTATTAAGACTTCTGTTTCAGCCTGTGTGATGTGCATCTACACTTTCCTACTTGAAATATCACAAGTTTCCATCTCCTTTGCTGAGCAATTCTAAAGATAAAATGCTCTCCTCATAAAGTTAAACTCATAGCTCTGAAAAGACATGTATTTCAACTTTTCACAAGAGTCTGGATCAGTAGTAGACAAATTTTCCCAAGAAAAAAAATTTTAATGAAATCATCCAACTTTTCATATATTTGCAAAGCATTACAGGTTTACTATGAGGTCCTGGTAAAAGATTTCTTTAAAAAGTGTGTGGCTTTGTCAGCTGATTTACCTAAGAAAGGTGGAAACATAGTGGGCTAGCTAGAGGATGGTGGCTCTCTGTGAGCCACCACTGTCAAGCCCAGAGTGAACTTTAGGAAGGCACAACTGACTGCAGGCTCAGTTACTGTGGCAGGGATTGCACAGATGTGATAAAAATGGGGTAGCTACACTGAATGAAACAAAACCTCTGACAAACAAAACCAAGGAAGCTGGGCTTTGTGAGCTCTGTATGACACTGAGTGAGTGAGGTGTGGGGCAGGATGCTCACCTGGGGAAGAGGAAGCAATAAGTTGATGGCCATGACTCACAGAAGTGTAAATATCAGACTGACAAAGCTTTTGTACTATTTTATAAATAATTATCCTACTTTATAAATAATCAGCTCTGATTTACACTGTCTTAAAAGCATTGTATGTTTTGGATTTGGATTTCAGGGCTGGAAAGAAGATATATGTGGTGATTATTGATTTTGCTTTTGGAAAATGGAGATATGTATAGGAATTCCTAAAGTTTCTAGAGTAAAAGGCAAAAAGATTTGCTTTTGACTAAAAAGTAAACTAGGACTTCAGGCAATGTTAGTTATGTTATGCTCCCATAATTTTGCACCACATTTTGTCTGAATTCGGACTGCTGATTAGAACAGTTCATTGCTACACCATTCATAATTTTGCTCTTGTTTCTGTGTATTATAAAATCAAATATGGTCCAAATGACATTAAAAGTTATAACTTTATGCAGTATAAAATAAGTGATAGTGAAAGTTACACAAATATATATAGATATATATAGTTGAGAAGGATACTTGCCCTCTTTCCTGCCCTGCCAGGTCCTCTTCTCTTCCAACCACCTTATTCTGCTCTCTTTATAGTCTCCCCTTTCTTCTGTTTTAATAATTTGTGCTGCTTTTTGGGCCTCTCTCAAAGTTGTCATTGTTCCTTGCTCTTCACTCTTATCACGTGCTTAGACTGATGACAGATTTTGTACTGTAGATAATACTTGTCAGCTTGTTATGGCTTGTACCATTTGCTCTTCAAGAAGACTCAGTGTTTACAATTGTTCTCTAAAGAACCTAACTCACTTTTAGACACTGTCTACAAGTGATTAAAGTAGTACTTCCTCTTAGTGACTAAGCAGAATTTATTTGGAGATTATACAGAGTGCCAGTTACACTAATTATTTGGCTTGATAATTTTTATGTTGAGTAAAGTTTTAGAAGACTGCAATAATGCTGACATTCCCACATTCAGGAAGTACAAGGAGGATCAGTTGGATGTAGAAAGGCTTGACATCATATGGGGCTGAGAAATAGTCTAACAGATACAGGATTTAGTTAAAAAAGAACCCCCAAAATAGACATTCAATGCCAGATAGTATGTGCTTTCTACAGTCTTGTCAAATTAATATCTTTTTGCACTCTTTGAAAAAAAAAAGAGAAAAAAAACATTTAATTTTACATCTGAAAGAGAGGAGTGAAGATCATAATTTTAAGGTGCTAGGACTGTATCCTAGAAAGCAGTGACTGGGTGAAATGCAGTGGTCTCTGGAGGTGAGTTTAGGAGACTGAGTGGTCCATTCTGGATTTTGTCCACATCTCTGCATCTCAGCATCTCTGAGCTGGGTAACATTTAAATAACTGAGAATGTCAAATAATTGATTTTTCCATTGAAACAATGGTTAATTAGTGTATATATTGTAAGTGTCAAAATACACAGAAGTTATTGGTTACTGCAGAACTAGTGTAAAATGTGGTTTTACCCTGCCAGTGAAGTTTTAAAATACTTGCAACATATTCAAAGTTCCATAAATAAGAAGGAAAAAGTAAACTGATAGTTTGAACTTGCAATTTTAATCCAGTGGAATGGGATTTTCTTCAGTTTAATGCCACCCCTCACCCTTTTGCTTTAGTGGCTTCCTTCAAGTTTTGTTGTCATATTTACAGTCAGTCAGAATGCTAGGGCAGTTTCTAAGACCATTAGACCATCTTTTTCCAAGAAGGATTATTTTGGTATGATCTTTCCTTTTCCCCCAGTGTCTTCACTGATGATGCATTTTGACAGAAACTGGGGGAGATAAAATCCCAAGAACACCTTAAGTGAACACATTATGATCTCATCTATTCCTGTTTTACTGCAACAGGCATTATACATTAACAATGAGCTTTGAGGTGAGGATGATTTTTTAAGTTAAGTTTAGAACACAAGGGCTGTTTTAATAATATGTTTTACTATATCAAAGTTATTTGCTACAATTTACCTTAGACAACCTCATCTCTCTAGGAGTGGCCAAGTCTTTGTTTTAATTTAAACTCATAAGCAGGAAGAATCTCTTGAAATACTAGTTTTCTACAAATGGCATTTAAAAGCAGTTGTTGTTCAGGCAAAGTTATTCATATTATAAATCTGAAGTTCATATTGACCTATATTGTTTTCAATGCTTACTGAGTTTAGATCTCTTTTGCAGGACTACATGGTGTAACAGGAGGAGCTGTTACACCCTTGAAGTAACTCAGTTGAGGGTTTGTTATAATTTATTAATAAAAACAGTTTACACCAAATCTGGTAGTGCATTTGTAAACTCAGTAAACCCCAACAACTTCATCTCAGGAGCTATTTGTACTTCTGGTGATTCAGAAGCTGGCATGACCAGCTCTCAAGGCAGAAGATTCTGACACTTATTGTATAAAGTAGTGATTTGCAATTGTGAGACCCCACCTAACCAGTGAAATAAATAGCTTTCCTGGCCGAGGCAAGGGCACATAGCAGACAATGCACTGAATTCAGTTGCAAAATCAGTGCTGTGCTCAACAGCTGCTTCTGCATGATATCATGTGGTGGCTGTGTCCTCGTGTAGTTTTTCCAAGCTATGGTCTTGAAGCTGTGAAGATGTCAGTAAGGACTGACACTGTAAGAGTTAATGTGACAAACAGTAAGAGATTGTGTAGGGGAATAGCAGAGCATATAAGAAGTAAATGCATGTAATTTTTGGATAGTAAGAGTTCAAAGCAATTTCTGCTGGTTTATGTCATTGAAAGTGGCAGACAGTGTTTTTATAGTCTTGAGTTTAAGTATCAGCTGTCATCACAGTACATGCTTGCAGAGTGATCTCAGTTGCATTTTGATAAAGAAATCAAACTCATGCATTTTGATAGAGGAAAAGTAATAGTCATAATAGTTGACTTTATGTATCTGTATCTTTAGGAGTTTCTAAGTTTTGATGTGAGGCCATAAATAATATCTTTGACTTAAACTTTAAACTTTTTATTAAAAATATAGTGAGATATCCTTTTTATTAAAAATATAGTGAGTTTGTTCTAGCAGCAGTTAGCAAGAGTTGAACTCGTGTTTCAAACAAGTCTGAGTGCTTCTATTTTGAAAATTCATAAGAAAATCTTTAAACTTTAAATAACACATAAAGCCTATTATTTTCTTTGTTTACTGTCTCTATGGGGTTGGTTCTTTCTTCTTCTTTCATATGAGGTTGCGTAAATACTACCTGATGACCTATTCTTTATTTGACATTAATATTTTTAAGGTGAATCATTTCTTATAGCAAATATAATATTATATTTGTACTCAGAATATTTAACAGGTCATAACATCACTAGGTGTTCAATATAACGTGGCATTTTGGTTCTGTGTATTTTTGAGGGCAGACTTACTTTAGAATCTGTACTATCTTAAGCATACAAAGGACATAAACATTTTTCACCTTTAAATAAAATTGTGAGTTCGAAGAAGTTAACCTGTTTTGGAAAATGGTTTACAACCATCTTTTGTATAACTTTTCAGAAATGTGTACTCCAGTGTATTATCAAGAAATTCTTTTCCATATAGTGTTTATCTAACTCTTGGTGCATTTATACATTTTTCTGATTACAGAAAGGAGGAGTGAGAAGAAGTGATTTTAAAGCTGTTTAAAGCCCAGAGAACACATGGAATAATAGAAAACATAGCTGGTTGTGACCTCAACAGATCATCCAGTTCATCCTTTGCCTCAAGGCATGACCGGCTCTCAAGACAGAAGTTCTGTCACTTATTTGACAGAACTTATTCTGACACTTATTTGCATAAAGTAGTGATTTGCAAATGTGAGACCCCACCTAACCAGTGAAATAAATAGCTTTCCTGGCCGAGGCAAGGGCACATAGCAGACAATGCACTGAATTCAAGCTAAGCATCTCTGCAAGTGCTGTGTTGCCTATGTAGCAGAAAGTGAAGAGTGGGCCAAGCAGATCTTAGGGTAAAGCTCTTCTATACAGTACGAAAATTTTACATTTTTCAAATGATAGATTACTACTGAAAGGTGTGAGAAGAATGACTACACTACCTACTCAACCAGGGATGGAGGTTTCTTGAATTCCCTAGATAATTTGTCTCAGTTACTGAAAGTCCTTATCCTTACCACTAGAATTTCCCCCCTACTGTTAAACCTAAATCTCTTTCCTGCCATTTGCTGCTTGCTCTGTCCACAATGGGAGTGTAATTGAATCTGTTATTTTTCTGTTTGCAGCAACCCTTTATGTATTTCATAAATGTGATAATATCTCCTCCTGTGTATTTTCATTGCTCCTTTCTGTGGATTCAACAGGTCATATTTTCTAGACTGCTGACCATTCTTGCTGCTAGTCTTTATATATACTTTTTGACTGATTTTTTTTAAATACAGTGTCCAAACCCAGACGCATATTCCAAAAGTATGGGGAGAGCATGATGATAAAACTGTCTTGCATGGAACTCTTTCCTCATATAGACAATGTCACATGTGTTTGGGCTTTTTGTTGTGGTACATCACTTATGGATTCATGGTCAGCTTGTGATCTACTATCCTTTCACCATGCTTTTTTGCAGAGCTCTTGTTGAATCAGTCATTCCTCATTTAGTATTTTGAATTTGATTACCTCAGCTATGCAGTGTTTGTCTTTAGTGCCATTGAGTTGTATTCTGTCTATATCAGATGCCTCTTATGAATTTTGCATTCCATTTGCTTAAATAAAATTCACAACAGCCCTTGGAGCAGGAATGAGGACTTGCCTCTGGAGAGAGAGTATCCTACTCACAGAGATATTTGACGTCCTCGTGGCTGTCCATTCTCACTCCTGACTGCATGTTTGTATGCCTTCACTGTTAGGATGCAGAATAAACTTTTCCAGAACCCATAACTGGTTCAGCTGGGAAGTGAGAGCTGTGTTCAAATCTATTCCTGATAAAGGAGGTCTTTCACCAACTTGGAAATACACAAATGCTATATTATTTTGAGGGAAACAGTTGTATCTGCTGCCATATTTATTCAGTAGGTGCAAGATGTTGGTTGACTTACAAAAAATTTGACAAAAATTTGAGGTCCCAAAAATACATAATTATTAGGGGTTTAATGAAGATAATAAGATGGATAATGGAAGTGATTGTCCATACTCCTGATTGAAAAAATCTACTCACACCATTCTACATACCGAGGAGTTTTTACAGGGGAGAACCACCACGGGCATCAAAATAAATCTATCATGAGGTGTGAGTCCCCACAAAATCAGACTTCTTTAACTTCAGCATGCATAGAACTGTTCACATAATGAACATCATTGCCTCAGTTTTGATATCTTTTTAATTTCCACACTACATTGTTTAAAGCTTGGATTACATTATTTGAGTCCAGAAATTCTTTGGGGCTCTTCTGACCAGATCTGAATACCTACAGAGGGAGACATCCATTTCTGAAATCACTTAGGTTCAATTTGAAGCAAATGGAAATAAAGAGGTGCCTTTAGAATGTGATCCATCTCATCTTAAATTAGACATTTCAAATGGGCCAGATGAATTGCAGAGCCTATTTCTGGCTGTGGGCTTAAAAATAAGATAGAGTGAATATGTCAGATGTAGAGGTCTATCTCACAGACTTCTGGAGCTAGGTCAGTTAAGTCTGCCTTGCAGAGAGTAACTCTTCATCATATACTTGGTCTTGTAAGAATGCCATGGACACTTTGCCAGCTGACACTGATGTTTATGGTTCCCTAGAAGCTGTTTGTGAATCTACATATTTTGCTTATATTTCTATCAATTATTAATTAGGATATGCTCATTTATCTATAACTTTACTATTTGAGACTCACTGCTGGGAACCTGAGTATGCTTCCCTTCTAGTCCCTGGTTATTCTTAGGATTTGGTAAATTTTTATACTGAATTCAGAAAGCCTTTGAAGAATGAGATCTAAAAGAAGACCTTGGAATATAAAATCTTTCCAGCATGTGGGATTAAGCATGCCCATCATCAAAAGAACATTGCAAAAAAAACCTTCCAATGCCATTCCCCAATAAGAATGACTAACAGATATTTTGAGGTAGAATCTCATAGATTAAGCTAGTCAGATTGCTAGATGGGAAGTCACAAACAGGATTTGTCTACTACTTGTAGGATTAAAACAATGTAACATTAATACCCAAAGAAAGCTTTATAAACTCAGTTTGACAGTTTCTTTCCTTAAGTCACACACCACCTCTCTTTTGCTATGTATTGTTTTAATGGGATTTGTTTAGCTACTGTGTATTTACAAGCTGATAAGTCTCTTTTGATGGTAGGGTGTTAAAAACATACTGTTGTCCTGCTATGCATTCTGAATTCAGCATTTACTTGCTTTGGAAGTCTTGATAAGCAGGTATCTATGGAATATGTTGTATGGTGTTTAAATCAAACATATTTTTGCTGAATCAGGCCCTAAGACAGTTTGGGAGCATGAGTTTTGATTCAGCATGCTTTCATTAATTTGGCTAGTCATTGTGATTATGATTCATTTCATTCTGTGTAACCGACTGCTGCACAGTAAGTGACAGCTGAACTATGTATTATCCAACAGCTGGAAAAATAATATCACTGTCACTTCTAGAAGGCTGAGGATTATGCTTTTATCAAACATATATTTTTTATTAAAGTTGAAATGCTTCAGGAAAATATAATATTTTTTCAAACTACTTGTAACATTGCAGTAATGAAATGATGAAATAGCATAGCAAACACTATGAATTTAAAATTAAGAATTTAATTTTATTCTATGGATAGAATGAAGCAGCTTGTTCTGGTTTTTATTAATGTATTAGCTTTTTGGATTGGTAGTAAAGTTATTCCTGTTGATATTTTGGTGACAGTCTGATTTACATATAAGTAGTAACTCTGATGGGCTAAGTTTAAGTGAATGGTAAATATTTCTGAAGTGTTGATATTACTTCCATGCTAATACATACTACATCAGAAGACATTTCAAGTGAAGCAGTAATTCTAATTTCTTCGTGGAACTTTACCAAAGATTCCACCAGATTCTAAAGTTAAGCAAAATCCCAATATGATTGAAAGAAAACTGTATTTTTACCTAGTATCCATATTTCTCTTTAAAAACGGTAGCTTCCAAGTTTAAAAATATGTATAAAAATCCAGATCTATTTTTTTCCTGCTCTGTTTATGGTTCATCTGAAAAATTGGTGTAGAGGATGCTCTGAAGGCACTGGGCCAAGAAAAGGTGCTTTCAGGGTAGAGTACAGAGAAAGTACTTGTTATTTGAAAGCCTTGAATTCTGTCTGCTTGATATATGAAAATGCAGGTGGCCAAAGCGGAATGAAATTGCATGTGCTATAGCTGAGCACTAATGTACATTTATGTTTTTTGAATTTATTTAGACAAGGCAGAAGATAAGTGTTTTTAGCTACTGTGTAGAGTTTACATGAACTTGTCTTCTGCAGAATTTTCAGAGTGTTCTTGTCTAAAATTTGGTCTGAGTTATATATTCCCAAGCTTTCTATCACACAGATATTCTCATGTATAGAAGAAGGTTTTGTTTGGAGAAAGACAGAATAAACATTTAGTTAGATTTTTAACTTTTAGTATTTGTTCTGCACAAAGAAGAGTGATAAAAAGGATAGAATTAGTCAATGATAACACTGTGTCCTAACTTAATGTCTCAACATAAATAACTATTGCTTAATTAAGTAAGACCAGTTAGTTACAAGTAAGAAGTTTGTTTATTAAAAGGAATATGGGTTAAAATAGTGCCTTTGTTTAGATTTATAATTTTTCCTAATAAAACTTCAATAATCAAAAATCATTCACTGAATCTGGAGTTTCACTATGGAAACTAAGTCATAATTCAATAGGTATTGATCATGTGGTCATTATAATAAGTAAAAGCACTGATGTATATTTTTTCTTGTTATTATTAAAATAATTAATCATATGCTCCTAATTTTATTTTTAGGTTAAATAAGAAAGAGCAATTTAGAATTGGTAACATATTTTGTCACTCTTCATAGCCACAAGGTTTTTCTTTGATAAGGGCTTAGGAGCGTTTTATTATAGTAATCCACAAAAAATTTGTATTTCAAAGGGACTGCTGGTCCTAACATGAATAAGACTTAACATGATGACCTATTTTAAAACAGCTCTTGCCTGCCATTGAAACTGCTGGATTTTCAGTAAAGCTGCCCAAAAGAAAGATGTTGGTTTGTGTTAAAAGAGGGAAATTGCCATTAAAAATCTTCTATCTTGGACATAAGTGTATTTTATTTAGTTCCTGAATGGTATTAGGATGTGGAAGGAAGTTTAAATTCTGCAGTGCCTTTCTACTACTTGGTATGTTTGGACATTGTTAATATCTTTTTAGGGACTGTTTGAACATCTGCGTAATAGTTTTTCTAATTACATCACCGAAATGTATTCTACCCTTAGTTTCAGTTTAATATAAAGATTTTCTTCAAAAATTTTCTCAGTATGTGAAACAAAGGAAGGAAAGGAGTTATTGAACTGATGCTCACCAACCCAACTATTCTTTGCCTTTTAATTCATAATTAAGTTTATATTGCTATAATAAAGGGAAACTTATATAAAAACCTATATGGAAGCATATAATTCACTAGATTCATAACTAAAAATGGTATCACTTCTTCTGGTGTGAAGGAAGCATTTGTGCTGCATTGACATGTCCAGGTGTTGGGGTGGAGCTGCAGGGGTTGCAAAAGACACCAAGACCTGCCCTCATGTCAGAAAAAATTAGTTTCTGCCAGCTCCAAAATGGATCTGCCACTGGCTGTATTGTCCATTAGTGACACTGCTGGACAGTCATACATTAACTCTGTGGATAATGTGTAAGAGAAGATAAAGAATCCTGCGCACCAGCTGTGAGACAGAGAGAGAGTGAGAAAAATATGGGGGAAACAGCCCTGAAGGTGCCAAATTCAGTGAGGAAGGAGAGGCAGGAGGTGCCTCCAGGCACCAGAGCAGAGATTGCCCTGCAGCCCAAGGTCAAGATCACGGTGAGGCAGATGTGCCCCTGTAGCCTGTGGGGGACCTCGTGCCTGGGCAGGTGGATGCACCTCGTATGAGGCTGGGACATCATGGAGAGCCCACTCTGGAGCAGGCTCCTGGCAGGTACTGCAGCCTGTGGAGAGAGGCACCCACACTGAAGTAGGTTTTTGGGCAAGACTTCTGATTCTCCAGGGGCCCCAAGCTGGGGCAGATGTTCCTGAAGGACTGTGCCCCGTGGAAGAGACCTGGAGCAGTTCTTGAAGAACTGTAGCCTGTGAGAAGGACCGTGTTGGAGCAGTTCAGTAAGGACTGTATCCCATGGGAAGGACCCCATGTTGGAGCAGGGGACAAGTATGAGGGAAAAGGAGTCACAGAGATGGACTCTCAACTGACCACAATGTCCCTGCTCCCTCCACCTGCACTTCTCCACGTGGAGGTAGAAGATTCATAAGTGAAGCTGAGCCTGAAAAGAAGGAAGAGGCAGGGGGGGAAGCTGTTATTAGATTTTTTATTTTCACTGTCCTACCCTGTTATTAAGTGACAATAACTTGAATTAATCTTCCAAAATTGGAGTCTGGTAACTGGTGAGTGGTCTCTCTGTCTTTATCTTGACCTATGAGCTTTTCCATTATATTTTCTGCCCTGTCCTGCTGAGGAAAGGGAATGAAAGAATAGCTTGTTGGGTGTCTGGCAGCCATCCAAGGTTAATGCACCACAATATTTATTTAGCAATTTTATTTGCAAAGTCTAACTTGAGCATAGATGATACTACTCTTCCTGGGTCCCTGTGGAATCAATACAGTATGAAAAAGAGAGGCTTCTCTAGAAGGCAGATCTGAGAGGCTAAATTGAGCTCCAGAGCCCCAGGCAATTCCGTGCTGTCAGTGCAGCACCCGCGGCTCCATTGCCAGCCCAGCTGCTCCTTCCTGCCTCCATGGCACCATCATGGCCCTGGTGCAAGTATCTGTTGAGCTGCCTAGTGAAACTATTTCAGGGAGGTTAAACTAATGAAAAAATATTTTCTCCTTTCATCACTTTGGCAGAGCATCTTTTTAAGTTACAGAAAGGAACTCATCTGATTTACTGTGCAGTCCTACAAAATGCTGAGATAGCACAGCTGAGGGGCTCAGAGAGATTATCTCCAGTACTTTTGGAGTCTCTGAGAGGAATGGAATTATTCCACCACTATTTCCACAGTCTGCAAAGACTGGTTATGTGGCTGTCATTGAGAAAACCAGTGGATAAACATGTACAAACTAAGTTTTGATTTTGAAGTTGCTGTTTAAGGTCTGTGAATCAATGCCACCAAAATTATTGTTGAAAAAATTTTTGGTGAAGCAAACAAAATGTTCATAAAATTTTTCTGCTGAATAACTGGAGTTGGAAAGTCATTAGTGTTGTTACTTTAGATAGAACTAGGTTTTGTATCTTCATATTAAACAGCAGGTTTTCTTCTTTAACACTTTTAAATCTATGATTTTCAGGCATAAGTTAGTTCAGCACTTAGGAAAAAGAAACAAAGGCGAGGTAAAATACTTCAGATGACTCAGGTTAAGCTGTTGCATTTTCCAATATGATCTGGGACATAAATAATGAAAGATATGTAGCAAAGGCCATAATTGTAATTGCTGCACACATGCACACTAGTATTTTCACAGGTGACTGGGCAGTCCTTTTGTTGTGTAAAATGGGAGAGCTGCTTCACCCCTAGTATTTCAGATTATATATGGGAAGATCTTCTGATTATTTAAACTGTGTGATGGCTTTGGCTCTAAGTTTGCAATTTACTTGAAATATAGGTTGCATCAATATTTTAAAAAGAGGACACAGAAATAGTTTTTGTTCTAATTTAATCTGTTACTGAAACATAATTTTAAATAGAGATCTTGTAGATTACAAAAATTATGATTGACTTTAAATATGCTAGGGTCATGAATTCATTAACTACTGAATGTTTTTAAGATTACTTAGAGAAATACAAGGTGTGAACTTACCATTGCTGTCTACGCCGACACATAAGATAACGATAGACCTTGCATCAAAGCATTTAATTTTTTTTATAATCGCAATAAAAGTAATTGATTCTCCTAAGTTGCAGGCTTGCAGACTTACTTGTGCATTTGAGATGTAGCCTCATTGGCTTAATTGAATTTAAAAAAATGTCTGAGAAATGTAGCAATTAAAAATATTGCCATGCTAGTTGCAATTTTCTGAATGCCTACCTAGCATTCTTATTTTTAAGCAATGCTATATTTAGAAGGACATTTCATTCTTTCAGAAGAGAAATGAATCTATCAGAACTAGGACTATTATGTAGGAATATTAAATATTCACATATTTTGTACTACTTGGTTGCTAATATTAGCCCAGTACTCATAAGGATCTACATTCTACTATTGGTTAGAATTTTTTTTCTCTTGGATTGCTGGAACTTTCATCTTTGATCTGCATTGTATTAAAAAATAAAACAGCTGTCCCCTTTCTTATGTCTCCCCTCCAGAGTCCTGGTAAAAATTACTACAAAAGCAATATTTTAACATGTTAACATGTGTAATATCCCCAGATGACTGTGATGGTCCTCCTTTCATAATCAAAGCCCACTCTTCTGGAAAGATTTGCTGCCCCCACATCTGAATAAATTATACCTTTATAAAAGGTCATATTCATTCAGAAGCCAGTAATTTTACTACAACTTTGTTTAGAATTTATTCCTATGAATGTCAGATATACATTTCCGGAGGATATAGTGAACTTTTACCTTCTCACAGGTTAATATTTGGACTGTTCCAGTGGCTGGTTAAAAATTTCCAGAGTCTGACTGTACGGTGACTTCATTACTGGTTTGTAGTACTGGTGCCTAGAATGTGTGTGTTAGTGTAAAGTGAAATACCAACAGGTCTTTCCTCCTAATGCTATATGTAAAGAAGGAGCACTTATATTGGATGTTTCTCTCTCTAAAAAACGAGAATAGAACATCTATAGAGATCTAGCTGTGATGATAATGGGATTATTCTGAAAAATGAAAGATATTGTGAAAGACATGTACATGTTTAACAAGAATTTTTTCTACAGAAGAAGTTATATATTTCTTCCAATGCTCCAAATAAGTTTTAAATACAGTAAATTCTAGTTTAATATTTTTATTTGACTTTCATTTAAGTTATACAAGATAGGATTTCCAAATTTTTTAATTTAAAATCCATTTTGTATGTAGAAGAATTCTGGGAGATGACCATTTAAGTCTGTCAGTACTTTGTATTTTAATACACTTATTTAAGGTTGTTCACTTCCTCCAACTCATTTTATAGAGATATAGTGAAGCTTATAAGAAAATATTTGGTTTAGACCCTCTCACTGGCAAGTAAAACACTTCATGGCTTTCTTGTTTTGCTTTCCTGAAAATTTTGTTTCCATAATGAAACAATAGAGCTGAATTTTGGTTTAACTTGAATTCTTTTATTCTGTTAGAAGTCTACTAATGTCATTAGATCACTTCTGATTTAATCTTATTGTGAAAGAAAAGAAATTACACCCATCATTTCTCATCATTTATGTCAAAACCTATAAGGGCCAGGTGGGAGTGAGAGACTGCAGACCACCTTGCTCCAGCCCTGTAGAATTTAAGCCATGAATTTGTACTTCCTGAACTGTCTTTGCTGCCTGAGGAAGAGTGAAGAGAACAGCAATCTGAAGTGAGGTGTAGTGCCCATTCTGGTGAAATCTTGAAGCAAATGAAAACACAATCTGTCACACTGGAATTGTATTCTTTGGTTTTGTAAGATTTTTTGCCTTCTTACTTGATAAAAAGGATACTTATTTCATTTTCATATTCACTGTACAGGCTTCGGAGTTTCCTGTTAGCAGTAAATTAGCATTTACTGTTACCATTGCTGGAGCAGGAGGTGCATGTAGTGAAAGAATAGATTGTAGACCGACTCCTAATATTTTGCAGATGTCTTTATTTTTCTTACACAGTAAGGTGTTTTCTGGTAATTTCTGTTAAGATTGATATTATTTCCCATTCTAAGAAGTGGATAAACATCATAATATCTAGTGTTCTGCTGAATATAGATAAATAGATAAAATATGTCAATATTCATATGATAATACAATTTTATTATATAAATTTATATGTAAATATTTGTATGATAAATATAAAATAGATAAAATGAAAATTGAGCCACCTTGTCCAGAAATAACCTAGCAAGAGTAAAATTACAGTTATCCATTATAACTGTTGAAATTCATCCAGCTATCCACTGTACCTGTAAAAGGTGAAGACATTAGCAAGCCTTGTAGTATCAGCGCTCAGTTGTTTTCACTGTTGGTTCTAGAGCATGCTCCTTTATTTTTTTTAGACTTAATTACTTGATTAACCTCCTACATCTTTGACTACTCTACTGCCTCTGGATATTTTTGTGTAACATTAATTTGTGCAATACACACAGTATGAAGGTTCAGAATTTAATAAACTGAAATTAGTGTGTGTTTCACAAACATGATAAAGCTTTAGGTTGAAGTTCAAGAATAATCACATGTGTAGCAAGTATTCTGCTTACAGTAATAGAAAGTGAAGGAGCTGAAGGAAATTGCAAATTGATATTTTCACTTATGACATCACCTTTTATGTAGATACAGCTTTAGGTTTTTGTTTGTTTACAGTAGATAAAGGGAGGACAGTAGGGCTTTTGGTGGTTCTTGTCTCTCTACAGTTAGCTCACCTTTAAGAGCACACACACTATTTGAGTTACATGAATCAATTTTTATACAAATGTTTCTGGAAATAAAAAAAATATTTGAAGAACATTTCTGATTTAAAGCTAAAAGAATGTTATTTCAATAATAAAGTGCAAAGTAGAAGTTATGAATGCACTTGACTATTACTAAAAATCTGAAATATCCTCTGTATGTTTGTACCCATAATTTTAATAACAAACTACAGCTATTTTTGAAAAATAAACAATAGCTACTCAGTATCCTTTGGGGTCTCATTAAGAAAATCTTTCTGATCCAAAGTTTTTTACTTTACCTTTTAAAATGTCTTAATTTAAAATTATTTTATCTGTAGTAGACAATATGTAAATATAGCTGTTGTATTGCCTAGAATGATCTTTGTACCTACAGCTTTCTATTAGCTCTTTTTGGTGGAAAATCCCTATATTTCTCTTACCAAAGAAATGGGTGCTAACAAAATTAACTGCTGTCCTGATAAATTTATCCAGTTTTGTCAAGTAAGCATCAAAGTAACAATATCCTAAAAGGGCCTATTTATTAAATGTTATTTCTAAGAGCTGGCATCTGATAGTTGAAGCTTTTTTTGTGCTGTCAGCTGCACCATTTCCAACTGAAGTACTGTTTTTAATTTGCTTCTGACAGACAGCCGTGCCAGTCAAAATGCGTGAGCCTGGTTCCTATCAGTTTCTGTTCATTTGCTTATTCACTTCCTTGCTTTGCTACAACCTACTTGTGCTTTCTCAATCTGTCAGATACACTTAAAGGAAGTTGTACTCTACCTTTCTACCCTAGTTTTGTTTCCCCATGTTTCTTTATTTTAACAATCTGTTCCATCCAGTTTTGGTTAGTGCAGATTGATCTACGTTCTTTGGAGGGTGGATAGATTGAGTCAAGGTGCTTGTAAGAATGACACCAAAATGCTGAAGGTACAGGGAAATCACCTAGTCCTGTTTCTGCCCGTACTGAAGAGGAATGCGAAGTTTTTTTGAGGACTGGTACTTTCCATCTCCAGCTGTTATGTGGGTGTTTCCTGGACAAAAGTGGAGAGGGAATTGACCTTAGCATTTGCTAACAAGTTTTGTAATTATCTACACTCTGACAAAGAAGGAGGTGATTAGAAACAAGAACAAATCTGACTTAGATTATCCTTTTGCACTCCCAAAATACATTTTTACTGCCTTGAACAAATGTTGCCCCTGAAGCAGCACAAGTAGGTTTTGTTCCTTTCTCTGGGCTTTTGGTAAAAATAGAGCAAAAGCACATCATCCACGAGACTCATATCTTAGTGTGCTCATCTTTGTCTCTCTCTTTCTGCTTCTTTTATTTTCCGTCCTTGAGGAAGGATGTTATTATTGCAAAAGTTTTCACTGGGAAGTCTAGTGGTTGAAAATAAAGTTGAGGAACTTGTGTTTCAGGTAGAATATTATTCTCTACTGAGTACTGAGAGTCCAAGAGCTTCTCAGAACACATTTCCCAGTACCTGCAGCATGGTACATCTTCCATGTTCTCTGGATTCAGATATGCAACTCAACTTTGAGGTATTAATCCATAATAGCACAAAATTAAAGTGTCTTTCAAGTCTCTCCAGGCTTCCTGTGTCTTGGTTTCCACAAAAAGGAAGCCTCTCTGTGGCAGTTGCAGTATACTATAAAAAATAGCTGATCACAGAGGTGAGGATATCTGAGTCCTGATGCATCAGAAAGGATTTGTTTAGGTTTACCTTCGGTCCCCTCCTAAATTCTATTACCTGCAGGGTGCATGGCATTGTAGCATCTCCTTCCCATGTAATCTAGCAGTATCCATTGCAGCAAAACCTGTAGCTTGCCCTGCAGTCATGTTTTTAACTGTAGTGTGTGTGGATGTGGTTCTCTCAGGTTGTTCTTGTTTCTTGTTGGACATGGAGGTTGCTGAATTTTATACAAGTTATGTTTTCTCATATTTTTTAGGAAAAGTTGAAATACTCTACATAGGAAATGATTTAAGCATGAAAAAAGGTGACATTGTTCTCATTTGAAAACAGAAAGTTCAGCCTACTGGATACTTTTGGTTTTAAAAACACTATTTTGACATCAGTACAACTGTGCCACCAGGAGGAATCCAGTATAACTCTATGATAGTGCACTTGATAATCATTTCACTCTTAATAATCTAATCTGTCCATTGTAATGAAGCAATCAGCTTGCTCTGCCCCTAGCTGTAATCTAAGAGCAAATAATGACATTTATTCTTGTTTCAACAGTTTTGCTGTTGAATACTATTAGGTGGGGTTTATTTGATCTGTTCTTTCAGGCCTTTTACATTTCAGGAAAAAAAATAATATGTCAGGAAATTTGTTGCAAGGATATTTATGATAGATGAATTTACCTTGCTGTCATAAATTTCCTTGGTTCAGAAATAAAGGTGATATAACATTGGAGGAAATAAAACAGAAAAAAATAAAGAAAAAAGGGCAAGGAAAGGAGAAATCTCAGCTGCTATCAATTCCTCAGGTTTCATTTGAAGTGACTAAAGAAGTGATCTGTGACAAAGTATTACTCCTTCCTGATCTCATCAGTGAGCCTTGGAAGCTTCCATGTATTTGTCAATTTCTTTTATGGGCTAACACTCAATTTCAATATATATTATTTTTCTAAATCTGTCTGGTTAAAATAGGAGCAAAAATTCCTTGTACACTTTTTATATAGGATAAACACAAGATTTTATTTGATTCGTAATATTTAGGGATTGAGTAGATGGGTATGTCTATTTTGACTTCAAAAGAATTTGTTAGCACTTGTTTTCTTTCTCATATTGATTTTTTTCTTCCCCCTGTTGTCCTTATTCCTTGTAAGAGCTGTTCATGATACAGGTAGGTTTTGTCTAGTGCAGGTGTTACTCCACTCCTACAGTGACAAGGAATTCAGCATCACATATGGCATTTGGGAGATGTCAGGAAGGCAGGAGGAGAAGTGTTTGGGTTTTTTTCGCTGCAACCACTGAAAGGCAGTTCTAGGTAAAAAGTGATATTAGGAAATTTTTAAGAGGAGAAAGCACCTTTCTTTTGTGTAGAGTTTTCAGGGTTTTATTTATCTTCAAATTCTACCAACAGACTTTTCTGCTGTAGTGTATTGTGCATGTTCTAAGTTCATTGGAATCTTTTCAGATCCTCAGTAAAGTCTTGATGTACTCAAAGCTTCATTACTACTTCTTAACTTTTTTGGGAATTTGCGTGTTCATTGAAGTAATGAAAGATTATTTTCAATTTTTGCCAGGATTTTTTTTTTTTTGACGGAACTTTTCATGTGATGCTAAAAGCCAGACAGGTTTTGATATCTGGATTCTGATGGAAGAAACCTGAATTTCTGCCAGGTCCTTTCCCCAGCTCTTTGGCAGCCTCACTGGCAGGCTGGTGGGAAGCCATATTCTGCATCCTTTGACTTGTTCAGTCCCTGGTTCTTCAGCAGCAGAGACAGCTGGAGCTTCCAGGACCCTGAATTCTGGGCAGCATGTCAGGCAGCTTTGCAAAACCCGAACTCCCAGTTAAAGTGGGGCAAAAAAAAGTAATTCCGGTTTGTGAAAAAATTCTAAATATGTGGTCTTGATTCTTCATAAAACAGAATCACTGCTAGGCTTGCAGCTTGTATACTCCTTTCCTTATGTGAATTTTGAATGCTCTCCTCTCTGGATTTTTTTGGTATCTCAAATGAATGTAATGCCTTTCTCTGATTTACCTTTCCCTCTTCTGTCGGTGGCAGAACAATGTTTATAGTTAAAGAGTACTTTCACAAATGAAATATTGAAAATATAGGAATGTATGGTCTGACATTTTTCAGATAAGATGAAAATTTCAGCCCAGTTAGTCTATACAGTGAGAGATTCTTATTAAGTTTGACTGCCTCTCTCTTTACTGGAGGCTGAAGTCTCTGAAATAACCACTGAAACTGCATAAACCAACTAAGTTTTCATCCTGAATAGGCATAAAATGTTAAATTGATTTTGTTCCAATATTTTATTAAAATGAACCAATGGTTCATTCTTATATTAATCTGGCAGCATAGTGGGCTAAACCTCTGCTGTGAAATTTGATATTTCGTATACTATATATTATTTAAATATACTTTTCTGTGTATTCAACACAGACAACAAACAAAACGTACTTCTAATTATTGTTATCACTGAACAAGTAGCCTTCTGTTGTCTAATTTAGTACTAGAAACTTCTTTAACCCCTCAGAAAACTAAATTAGTACCATCCTTACAGAATAGTAGAGAAAAAATTTAATTGCCTACCTTTCCTTATTTTCCTTGTCTAATTTATATTGTTAGCATTTGGGGCAGCTCTCAGGAGTTTTTATTATTTTAGATGTTCATGGCTACTCTGGGTTATGCTAAATTTGTGGTAACCATTTGCCTTTAAGGTTTTTTTTTAAACATAACTGTGATTGGCATTCCCCAAAGGATCTAATCTTAAATAAGCCTCTGCTTTCATTAATTTTTGGGCAATCTGGAAAAGATCTCTGAAAGCATACAAAGAGATAAGAATAAAAATTTATAAATGTAATAGGAGAATAGTAAACAAAATTAACACAAATTTCAACTTTAAATTTATTTGAATGCTGAATCCATGTTAAAGTTTTTAAAAATATGATTTAGGCAAACTGCTAAGTCAGATATGGTGGATTTTTTTCTTTTTCCATTTATCATCAGATATTCAAAGACATTAAGATAAAAAGTATGTAGTTTCACACTTTCACCTGTTTTTTGGGGTGGTTTCTGTTTATTTTTTCTTTTTTTTTTTTTTTTTTTTTAGTTTAGGGGTTTTACTTTTGTTTGTTCACTAAAAAAGGTTGGGGCCAGAGAATAACACCCTTCTGTTTCCTGGTTTATAAATTCCTCTACCATCTGAATTTCATGTTGGGTTATTCTCCCAGGACTACTTTCCTGGAGCAGTTCCACACACTCAGACAGCTGCCCTTTTAGTCAGGGGTCAATCTCTGAAAAAAGAATAGATAGCTGCATAAGAAGAGGTAAAAGAGCAAGAGAATAGGAGGAAGATCTCTGAGGTATTCGCAGATAAACAGTTTGGAGAAAAATGAAAATTCTTCTGTACTATCTTTGGAATTTTTTCTAAATGATGAAGAGCAAGTGTTCTAGTCAGAAAAATGCTTTGGAAGATGCTGAGGGTGTGGTCTTACATCTATATGATAAAAATAAATTGCAGTCTACTGACTCTTTCCATTGAGGAAATGATCACAACATCCTAAAAAACTGGAAGATTTTATTTTTTATTTTCATTTTTTTTTCTCTGAGTTTATTTAGCATTCCAAGTGAGAAATCTTGAAGCTTGGCTTGTGGGTGAAGTGAAGTGCTTCATCTATACTTGGAAGAATATAACTAATTCCCTCTGTTTTTCGCCATTCTTGCTTTAAGCCTGAGTGATTTTATGGTGTGTTTTTCCAGAACTGTATTTATTCCATGTTGCGGGCTACACATGCAAATCTGCATGAAAGGTTGGAGTGCTGTGGTGCTGTTGACAGACTGTTTCATACAAATAGAAGCAATTTTCTTGGAAAGAAAAGTGGGTTTTAGTCTGAAATCTTTGAAACTGGAGGAATTTTTTATTATCTTGGAATTAATTTGGGGAGTGATGATCAGTATGGATGTTCTGAAAGTTTTTGTCATTAATCTCTTTACCTGATATCCATAGCAGACTGAAAACATACTAAGAAATTATGGATCAAACTGGACTTTTCACCTTTCAACCTGACACTTAATTCACATCTGGAATTCCTTGCTCATTCTAAATAAGAGTTGGATTTTCTGGGAAGGGCTATGTGTCCTGATGGTGTCTTCTGTGATGGAAAGTCTGTCAAGAAGATTTTCAGGACTTCTCTCTAGACAGCAATGTAGCAATGGAACTGAAATCATGTTCTTTCTGTCCTTCACAGTTTTTGGTTATTTACATTCCTCCTTTTCCTTTAGTTTCTATTATAACATGGCATGCCAACCAAAAAGTCTGAAGGAGTAAATGTCAGAAGATTAGGCTGAACAAAGAGACATTTGGAGAATTCTGAATAAGTAAAATATTTGAAACTTGCTTGTGTCCTTTTTTGTTGCAATGAGGTGGGAGACTGTGTTGAGGTGGGGGTTGTCCCTCTTCTGCCAGGCAACTAGGGACAGGACAAGGGAAAATGGCCTCAAGTTACATCAGGGGAGGTTCAGTTTGGATATTATCATGATGTGGTTTTGTGGGTCTGGTGGTATTCATATTCAGTCTAAGGTATCCAGTTGAACTTGATGATCTTGGAGGTCTTTTAAATTTTAATGATTCTGAGGTTCCACTGTTTTGGAAAGGAGGTGGTTTTCCTCCAGGTACAAGTTAGAAGGTAAAAGAAGTACAGTGGGAAATCTCTGGCTTTTCACCAAAAACCTTTGCAGAGTCTAGTCACTGCCCATTTCCAGGAAGAGAATGAAGAAATTGAGGATATCCAATCATTATGAAGTGTTAGCATAATAAAATTTTATAGGCTTACTTTTTGAGAACATCTATTGAAATCAGGATTTCTATTTAATTTTATGTTCATCTGGTGTCTTCTATTTCATCTACAGAACATTTAGAAAAGATGCAACCCAAAAGGTTATGGTCATAACCAGCTACAAGGAATATTTCATGCTATGTTATGCACAAATATTTTAAAGAACTTCTCAGAAGATAGATTTTTAGAGAGATTGTTGGTTTTGGGTTGTTTTGTTTTGTTGTGTTTCGAAGTGGCATAGATCAGAAAGTCTGTTGTAATATGGCCATGTAAAATCACCACCATGTTTTATAATTTTTTTTTATTATTTGCTATAGCTATGCCTATATTTAGCCCATTTTCACCTGTTTGCTTTATGTTACTTTATTGATCCAAAGCTCAACTGGCATATTATTGCCAGTCATGTTTGAATGACTCTGTGGATCTTTCCTAAATGCTATTTTGCCACTTCTGGGATCCCTATGGATGTAGCTTCACTTGTAAGTTCTAGCCTTGACAGATTGGATGTGTTGTTTTACCTCTGTCTGATTACAGAACCAGAAAATCCTTTCTGTTTGCCAAATCCACAATGTAGGAGTTGGGATTGCTTTCATAGGCTTGTAATACCTGTGAAAAATGAAGCTATTAATTTTTCCCCAGTTGCTAAAATAGTTATAAATTTAAAATTGTAAATGAATGAGGCTCCTGTGTCTCAGGAACATCAGGAATTTCAGTTTCTAATTTTTATAAGTAATTATTTTCCAAGCTAAGGGTATAAGATGATAGATAAAGCAGTCACATTTGCTAGTATGCATTCCCAAGACAGCTGTGACAGCTAGGAACTTGGTTTAATATTGCCAGGACTGTGTTAGAAAATATATGTGAGAAGGGATATAATAAAATCAGAGATTGAAGAATCTAAGGGGAAAGCTATAGGCCATTGTTTTGAGGAACATGACACCAAAGAAATGTTATGACATCTCTCAAACTTTGTAGGATATGCTGTGGTAAAAGGGATTGAAGAAGCTAACATGGGTGAGATTCAAAACACTAATTTATGGGGCAAAGTAGTCACAGATGTGTAAATGCATGCTGAGAAAAAGTTTGCTAATTCCAGACTGCTCTTTTCACTTCCTACAGTGCTTTACAATTTGGCACTACAACTGAAGGGGTTTCTAACCCAATTATGTTTGGTAATGCCTATCAACAGATCTCTTTTCTGGGCACGAGTCATGTAGTTTGCAATACCATTTGGTAACAGGCCTGTAACAGTGGGCCCTGTTTTTCCCCTGGTTGGTGAGAAATAGCATTAAAAATAATGTGAAACCTCTTGATTGAAGCTGGGAATATAGACATCTGTTTATGATTTTTAAAACACATATTGTATTAATAGAGGGCTGCTATTTGCTATGGAATATTTTATTCAAGAGAAATGTTATAGAATATAACGGATGTATTGGGGAAGAAAGAGAGGTTTTGCAGAGGAATCAGATATGACTTTTGGCTTGGGGCCAAAGGAGGCTTTCAGTAATTCAGTAAATGATACAGTCATGTGCACCAAGATAAATAACCTTCAACATGAGGCATGTCATGTGAGTGCATCCTTAGACTTTTAATATTTTCACCTCAAATAGTGGTGAAGAAATAAGTAGAATTTGTCAACTTCTGCAGGAATATGAGGTGCTAAGTTAGCCATTCTCTTGAGAGAATAATGGATGGGCAATAGGAAAATGAGGTTAATACCGATGTGATTTACTATGTAGATAAATATCTGAAGTCCTGTGCTAAGTAATTATTGATCATTCATTAATAAATATGCTGGGAAAGAAATGGTGCACTGTGCCTTTCTCAGTTTTCTGATGTACATTTTGCAAAGGTCAGAGACATCAAGAGTTGAAATAGTAAGAGAAACCCCAATTTCCCTGATTTCTCTGATGTAGTGAGAACCTACAGTGGAATTCAGGAACAAATCTTTAAATACTAGAGGTGATCTGTCTGTTCCCCCCTCTCCACAGAACAGGAATAAAAATATTTTTTCAATGTTTTCTAGTTTTTCTGTAAGAGTTGGAATGAAATATCATTTAGTCCATCTTGACTATAAATGAGGCTGATCTACACTGGTGTTACAGTCAATTACAGAGTGGAGAATGATCTGGATTGCCCTGTGGATTGTAAACCTCATTGAATTTTTGCAATAAATGCTTTGTTTTGCCTCACCTTCTCAGTAATGCAAAAGACAGACAAAATAATTTTATTTGTGAATGAGAGACTAAAAGATTAATATGTACAATGACAGACTAAATGATTAAGATGTCCAAACGACCAAACTGGTCCCCAGCACTCATACACAGGCTGATGTCTTTGACAGGGACCATGCATACATACGTAAGAAAGAATATCTCACCAGGCAGTCTTATAGCCTTTTTTGCTGTATATGAAAACAAATTTGCCTTGACCAAATTCATTGTGTTTAAATAGAATTTTCTACATGTCCCCTGAATTGTTTGATTTTACAGTTTATATATTTTCAGTTTATCTCAGTTTGATCTTGGGTTCTTAAAAGTACCACACATAGATTTTTCCAATGTGGAAATAATTCTCTGCCATTGATCACCCTTACTGTCCTTCTTGTAAGTTTTTTTAAATACATTTTTTTTTCTGATAGGTGGTAACTAGATCTGAAAGGTTAAAGATATGAGAATACTACATACTAATCAAGTAATGTAGTAGTATATTGGCTTTCATAATAAGCTCCAAAGTTATTGCTTTTGCTTTTCTTGATTACTACTAGAAACTGATTTTTTTTTCCTGAAATATAATAGCTAATATGTCAGAGAGATTTACATCTGCTGCTAGGGTTGTTTTTGTCACATGCATTACTTTTTTGTGTATCCACACTGACTGTTATGTAGCATTTAGTTACAAAATTACAGCAAGTCTGTACCATTGGGGAATTCATTCACCAAAACTTGTATTTTCATATTTGCCTTGTGTTTGGATGACAATATTCATGCTTTGAGAACTGCCCTCTTGAAATAAGAATGTACTAGATATGGAATTGAACACATATATTTAATTTAAAACTTTGTAATGCTCCCAGTGAAGGTTTTCTCAGATTTTTCTTGTCCTAGGTACAGTCTGGATGAGAAATTCCTGTAGTTTGATAATTTTATTAAATTGATATGACCTGAAGTATATTTGAATACAAATATTACTCACTTGCCTTCTAATGATGCAGTTACTGAACATAAATAGTTTTGTATCTCAGAACTACAAGACATCATTTTATAATTAGTGTTAGACTTTAATAGTTATATATGCAAATGTAAGGGAAATTCTGAAAAAAATGGTCTAAACATAAATATGACTTTATGCAGTAAAACTCACCCCTTTTTTGTTTAGAATTTTTGCCAAGTATTTGGTTTGCCTTAAAAAGAGCAAAGCTCCACTAAGTGGAACAATTTAGAGAATATAGACATATGTGTATATGGTCATAGTACAAGCTTTATTTACTTAGCTGGAATTCCTGTTAAAATTATATATGTGACTGTAATTTAGATAACAGAACAGATGGAGTGCTGTTCTTTTCAGGTTAAAGTTTTAAAATTTATTTATTTAATATCCATTTTCATCTCTGTGTTTTCAAGGATTTTTTTTTAATTGGTTGGTTGGTTGGTTTGTTTTGGTAACATTTAGAAAATTTGGCATTACACTGCTTTCTGATAGTTTTGGGAAGATTATAATGTACTTGCTGTGTTGCATTTACACTGCATTCTGTGAGAGCTGTGCTTGAAAAATGTGCAAGGTTCCTACAACCAGAGGATTCCACATAACACAGAAATACCTATTGAAGACTATTCCCTAGGTCTCACCAGTATGTTTAAATATCCAAGCCACCGTTATTGCTGACTCTTGAAAATGTAGATGTTTTGGGATGGGTGGGTGAGGACATGTGTACTTAAAAATATCTGGAAGTGTTTGAGGAAAAAGGGAAAAATGCCAAGTTTCTACTGGTATACACATATTTGGTACCAAATAAAAATTTCTTTTTTTTTTTTTTGATTTTAAGAGGAAACATGATAATTATTCTCTATTTCTGTTCTTTTAGTATGTATGGAATGAATGGAAGATGAATCCCTAGACAGAATGGATGATTCTTAGGTTATAAGGTCCAAACCCTAGCTCTCAGTCAAGCAGTCTTAATAGCGTCTTTCATAACTATTTTATAGGTAGAGCTTGATTAGTTTAACTGTCTTCTGCTCTCACTATTCTTACTTGAATACCATTCTCTTTACAGCTAGAAGCAATCTTCTAATTTCCTGCTTAAACCAGTCCCAGACAATTTATGCCTGTTCTTTATTGTTTTTCTTCTTTCTCTGATATTTGACTGTACCTTTACTCCAACTTTTTAATTCTTATTTTGCTACAATTCAGATGTCTCCTACTTCTTAAAACATGTTCTGTATCCCCTAATCATCCTGCTAACTCTCCAGGTGTTAAGTTCATTTTTCTTGAAGATAGATAAACAGGACTGTATGTGGTGTTCAAGGCAAAGTTTTTACAGGACCACTGTTTGGTGGATTAGTTTCTTTCTTTACCATAAGTGGCTGGATTAGTTCTCTTGCTCCAGTTGCTCTCCTCTTTTATTCTGCAAATTATTTGCCATTCCTGCTTGCTCTCTGGTATGAATGACTTTTGTACATTGGCTTCCAAAGACTTGATCTTGTACTGGGTACAAGTGGCTGTAGCACTTTGAGAGGGAAATAGGAGCATGGAGACTAAATGATCTTGTATACAAGCAGCACACTTAATCACAGGTATATTTGATGTTAATGAATTATGTGACCTCCCTGCTCCACCAGGTAGAGGGCGAGGCCTAGGAGCAAAGCTGGGGGTCAGCATTACAGTTCCTTACATGGTCCCCTGTCAGCAGAGATTATAGTCATGAATGGTTTGGGTTGGATGGGACCTTCAAAATCATTGGTGTATTGTTCCAACCCCCTTGCCAAGAGCTGGAGTGCCACCCACCGCATGAGATTGCCCAGGGCCCCATGAAACCTCACCTTGAACAATTCTGAGAGGGGCATCTATAATTTCTCTATAATTCTATAATTTACCTTTCGCTGTGTCTCACCATTCATACACTAACAAACTTCCTAACATCTAAATATTTCATCTTTTACTTTAAAACTGTTTCCCCTTGTCTTACTGTGCAAAAAATTGCTCTCCTTGCTTTACAAACCTCCCTCAATACTGAAAGGCTGCAATGGGGTTTCCCTGGACCCTTCTCTTCTTCAGGCTGAACAATCCAAACTCTCTCAGCCTGTCTTCATAGGAGAAGTTCTCCATCCCTCTAATCATCTTTGTGGCCCTGCTCTGGACTTGCTCCAGCAGCTCCACATCAGAATAATACTGACGATTGGGGAAACAGTTATTTCCTTTTAGTTTGTGATTCTATAGTTCCTAAACCCATGAAATTCAACAAGTCCAGATGAAAGATCCTGCTCCTGGGTCAGGAAAACCCCATGCAAAGATGTAGACTGGGCAAGAAGTCTACAAGAAGTCTCTTGTAGAGAGAGAAACTGTGAGGAGACTTTGAGGTGTTGCTGAATGGAAAGCTGAACACAGCCTGGCAATGTGATCTTGCAGAGCAGAAAGCCAGCTGTATCCTGGGCTGTAACTAAAGAAGTGTGGCCAGCAGGTCAATAGCTCTACTCCTGTCTTCTGAGGCCCCACTTGGAGAACTGCAACCAGTTCTGGAGTCCCCAGCATATGATGGACATGGGCATGCTGGGCCAAGTCCAGAGAATGGCCACAGAGAGGTTCAGAGGGCTGGAGCACCTCTGGAGCTGGAAGACAGGCTGAGAGATTTGGTGTAGTTCAAACTGGAGAAGAGAAAGCCCTGGGGACACCTTATAGAACCTTCCAGTATCTGAACGAGGCTCACAAAAAAGAGGGAGAAGGACTTTTTATGAGGACATGTAGGGACAGGACAAGGGGGAATGGCTTTAAACTGAAAAAGGGAAGGTTTAGATTGTATATTAATAAGAAATTCTTTAGTGTGTGGGCAGTTAGACACTGGAACAGGTTGCTCACAAAAGCTGTAAATGCCCCACTTGAAGGCCAGGCTGGTTGGGGTTTTGAGCAGCCTGGTCTAGTGGAAGGTGTCCCTGGCCATGAGTAATTTTGATAATTGTCTCAAGAACTTATTGTTATCCTTAGTGACTTATGTGCAGCATACTCCTCTTCAGACTTATATACTTTCCTCAGAAATCCAAATAAATGAGGCACATCCTGGATGTCATGTCTTTAAGCTGGAAAATTTATCTTAATTTTGATAATTTTTTCTTTTTTTTTTCATTAATTTCCCCCCCCTGTATTTGCTCTATTTACTTATGTTTTATTTTCTCTTTTTTCCTTTCCTATCTGTTCATAAACAGTGGGAAAGTTCATTTCTTACAACTTTTCCCTGGACTTTAGTTTACTTTCTTCACAAATCTGCTTCTTAAAAAAGTGCTCTGGCTTCTGGCCTTGCTTGGCATGCAGTACAGCAACCTTCTGTCAGACAGCCATTCTTACCTTCTTGGATGTGTGTCTGGGAGCAGACATGTTTGGAAGAATTCAGTGATTGCCGGATGTTTGAGCTCAGAAATAGGAAAGAACTGCAAAAAAATCTCAAAACTTCTTGTCTGAGAGTTTGAGCAGATATTTTCCACTCTGGCAGCTTAGGTCAGAATAGAAATGAATTTATTAATTGGAATATGGGCTTCTCTCTGGAATTTTGCTTGAATAAGTGAGGAATTGTCAAGATTAGTTTAATACCTAGTGTGTTTCATCCACAGAACTAGTCTTTAGAGCATAGTTTTGACCCTGTTATCATGTTCTTTCCCATTGCACATAGCCATTAGTCGATACTCTTCCTCTTCTGTTGTGGTGGTTTGACCCTGGCCAGCAGCTAAACACAGCTGCTCACTCCTTCCCCTCTCCTGTGGAATGGGGAGAAAAATAAAAGAAAGGCATTAACATTTGTGAATCAAGATAAAGGCAGTTTAGTAGGTGAAGCAAAAGCTATATTTACAAGCAAAATACAGGAATTTATTCACTGCTTTCCACTAGCAGCCAGATATTTAACCGATTTCTGGTAAGTTTGGCCTCAGGGTGTAACCATGACTTTCCCTGCTTCCATGCCTCTTTCTTGGGATTTTATGGCTCAGAAAAATATTGTATGGTATAGAACATCCTTTTGATCAATAGGATCAGCTCTTCCAGCTGTGTGTTCTTCCAGTTTCTTGCCAACACCAGCCTACTTCTGGAGTGATAGACTGGGAAAAAGCCTTAGCACTGTGCAAGCCCCATTCAGCAATAACCAGAATTCTGGTGTGTTATCAACAGTGTTAGTCACAAATGCAAAAACTTCAGGACCATAGAGGCTGCTGTGAAGAAAATTTACTCTATCCCAGCCAAATTCAGTACACCCGCAGAGATCCTATCTAAAAAAAACTCCACAAAAGGAACAGTAGAATAGGGGATTATTTGGAATCCCCTAGTGCTGTGTAGAACAAAGTTGTGCCTTTTACGTGTGACACACAGCTATTCAAGTGGTTTGGAGATTGAAGAAACATTCCTTTGTTCTACTTCCAGTTCCCCAACAGTTCTTTTTTCCTTACTATACCCTGAGGTGACCTTTCTCTTCCATTTAGACATTGATAAATCGTATCAGTGATGGTGGGTTCATTTGGTGCCCATGTGCCTCACTGTGTTTTATTCTCGGGCAATACAGTAATTCTTTCATCTCTGGACCAGTGCTGCTTTTTGGCTGCAATTTTGGTCTGAAATGTAGAAAGTCTTATAGAAGATTATCCCTATAGGTTTTTCTCAATAAGATCTTACTTAGAAAAGGATCCAAGATAAGTTCTAAAGTGTTTGTTTAATTAAGATAATTGAAAATTGTATATTGTTCCCAAACTGGAACATGGCCTCACATCTTGGATGTCACTTTCCATATGGGTTGTATAGAATAATTTACATTTTATATATATTAAACAAAACTATTTTGCCCTTCTGTCTCTGAACTGGAGGCAAAGACCCTCACAGTAAAGCACATAAAAATTCTTGACTAGTATGAAAGCACTAAGAACACAGAAAAACCACTGGTTTTCTAATATGTTTTCTAACTCTTCAGGTCCTCCTTTTATAAAGAAAAGTGAAGGTGTACAAAGATGCTACATCAGGTTGCCTTACACTGGTCCTCATAAGGATGGAACCTTTAGAATGACAGCTCTGATCTCTGTTACAGGAGCTAATGAAGAATTAGCTTTGACTGTTCTTGATTTCTCCTGGATGCACAGAAATCATGTGATGGGATATCTGGCCAGTGACTCTCAACAGTATTAGCAGAGGAATGCTCTGGGTTGTGGGTTCTGGGTTTAGCTGAGTTGGGAAATAAGTGTAACACATATTAGGATTTATAGAGGATTATAATGCATCTCCTGTAAGATGCATGAAGCCAGCAGGGAGCTCAGGAAAAAGTCTTTCTGTTCTTATTTCAACTGTCTGGATCAAAACCTGATATGACTCACAGAAGATCAGACCTATCATTATGGATATGGTTGTGTTCAGCCCAGGTTAGAAGCCTCTCCTTGCAGACAAAATGTCTGGAGGATTTGTCTTCTAAAATATAAGAATTCTCTTTAGTATGTGTGATCTGAAGTTACTCTCAGAGTAACTTTTTTTTCCCCCTGGTTTCTGTATGATGTCCAGTGGAACATCCTTTGTTAAATATTAAGGCCTTCCACAAGAGATTTTTTGCTCAATATGATATAATATTTAAAAAATTTATTTATTTTTTTTTAAATAAAGCAGTTTGTTATCTTGCAGCTTTATTTATGTAAATACAGGCCATTATAGAGGTATTTAAAGAAAGAGTGAATTAAAAGCCGTGATGTAGAATGTCAGGTTGAATGGTTGAAAAGTGATAAAGTTTTATGCAATCGAAAACAGTATTTTGTAACAGGAAGTGTTATAAAATTCTGTTCAATCAATCTTCATTATCAATCCTGTCTATTAATAATGAAGAATATTTGTTAAACTAATTGGCTAAACTAAGCATACCTGAATTCGTATGTGTGTATATATATATATATATATATATATATATATATATATATATATATATATATATTTCCCTTTAAAATTTTAGTGTATTAGTTTTGATTTCCTACCACAGAAAAATAATTTAGGGGCAGGGCACAGATGTTGCTAAAAAAAAAGAGTCCATGATCTACTCTGAACACTCAATAAGATTAATTTTACATTTGGTAGGATGTAGGGGCTGATGTTCTCTGTATGAAATAGTATCTCTTTTGTAGAGTGAATGAGAACAGGAGAGGCTAAAGGCAACCGATCATGTGGTTATGTTTGAAAAATGGCTAAGTGGAAATGACAGTATGGAGTTCCACGTACGTGTGGTGGAGTCTGTTGCCTTTAAGGAAACAGAAAAAAGACAAAACAAAACCTTTGAAACAAAATCTTAGTGCTTTATAGCTGCTAGACTTTAAATCCTGGGAATTTTAAATTAAACTCATGGTTTTTTCACTTATGTTCTTTATCATATGAAAATTCCTGTGTCGGGAAAAGGAATGTCAGTAAATAATTTTCCTAAAAATGAATAGAGGTTAAAATATATAAAATATAGCACAGTTATTAAATATATAGGTTATAAAATATAACACAGTGAAAAATTAGGCTGTAAATTGAAATAGAATTTATTTCATTGTCAGAAATAAATTAGCTGGGTAAATTAGTGGAGGTAAAAAAATCATGAAAACATACTTATTAATGTAGGAAAGTGACTTAAAACAGAGGGAAAACATATTAAGACAGTAATTTTAACTTAAAAAATTATACATTATTAGCAAAAATTTGCCATTTTCATGGTCTCTGACAACACTGGGAGAACTCTAGAATTACTCACAACTGTAAAGGGAGTTTTTTTCCCACTCTAAATGTATTTGTGGGAGGTTGTTGTCTGTGAATGTACACTTAATACTACAAACATGGTATCCTCACATATTACAGAAATGAAATGTACATTTGTAAAAAGAGAATTGCAATTTGTTTTCAATTGTGCATTGAAGACAACCTTTCGCATAACGACATACATTTTTATGGAGAGTAGGTAAGACAGTACACTTAAATTTCTGTATTACATTCATTAATTCTTTATGTTTATATAAAATGTTCTTGTTTTATTAAGGAAAACAAAGCAAGAAAGTGTGCCAGATTTTTAAAGAATGCCAAGTGAGAGAGGTATAATGAGATTTGAAGTTAAAAGAGCACTTAGCTTCACTGATGTAAACATGGAATAAAATAATTGATTTTCTGACTCTTACTTTTAGCACACATATCAGTGTCACTCTCACAGCAGCGTGTGCTTACAGAGGTTCTGTTTTACCTGGCATGTGCTCACGTGCACTGTGGAATGTGGACCAGGAATGGTCACTTCCCATGGATGGCTCCTGGTTAGAGGGGCAGTGCTGAATCTCAGCTGAGATGCACATGGCCTTTAAAGCACACAAAGAACCAGTATGTCCAGCTAAATGTATTTCCAGATTTTCTTTGTAAGATTCTAAATAATTCTGAAATTTTATTGCAAAGTTTTTGCAGTGTGTCAAGGTATATTTTATTTTTGAGATGGAAATTTTATTTGAAGGACTTAGCCTTCTGAAGTATATGTAGTATTTATATAAAAATTAAATAATACTATGTATTTTGTATTTACACTGTCTTATATTAGTGTAAAAATAGATAATTTGAATACTTTATTAATATTGTAGTTGTTGATAAAATGGAAGCCTTAAATAACTTTAGTTCATGGGCCTTGCTGTCTTCACAGAAAACCAATAACTTCTACATCACAATGTAATTGCTTGGAAGAATAAATTCAATTTCACTTTTTTGTTCACTAAATTGTGTCGATTTTCTCAAATGGAATTATGAAACCAATCAGTTTGCTGCTTGTTCTTCAGTTAGGAAGTTTTGTTTCTAATCTGATGGTGGTTACCCACCCTGTTTTCATATGGTATTACTAAATTACTGAATATTGGATTATTTTCCCCTGTCTTTTTTTTTCTGTTTAGTGATTGAAAATTGTGATTTGGTGTGTGAGGGGTCATGCTGTCTTATACTTCATACAACATTCAACACTCAGGAAGCTGCCAGAGCAGAGGTTAATAATAACAGACTAGCTGAGCTGCCATAGAGGAGTGATATTCAGTCAGTTTTGAGGGGATAAATGGGTTTAGCAAATAATTTAACAGCAGAGCAGAGCACAGTGTCTCGGCCGGGAGCATGTGGCACTCGCTGTTGTACTCGGTGCTGGCTCATGGGGGTGCTCCAGTCATGACTCTGGGGCTCTGCAGGAGGTTTCTGACCTGCTGCCAATGGGAGCTGAAATGAAAGAGGAAGTAAAAGGCAAAGAAGAGATGGACAGGTTATATGTCTTTCCTCAATGTTTTTTTCTGTGATTTATGAACACCTGTTTGAGGTGTCTTTTATGACAATTTTGGACTGCCGGGGATATTTCTTAGGATCAGACCAATGAACGCTTGTTACTGATGCTTTGGTCAGTGGGTCGCAGGAGATGAAGGGATGCAAATAGTCCTCTGGCAAATGATGACTAAAGACATAATCCAACATAGCCCATTCTTCAGCTGGTATTTTCCATCATTTAAGGCTAATTTCTGATCTTCTGTTTAGTTTACCATACATTATTAACACATTGTCCTTTGGTGATAGAAGTATATTTTGAAATAAAAGTTCTTTTCAGTTGCTAACTTGTTTTTTCTGTCTACTGTATCTTTTCCTGTCAATATCAATTGTTCTAAGGCAGTTGAAATTTTAAGAGTAATTCAACATGGAAGACTTATGATTTATTGCAAATGTAGGATTCCTTCTTGTACAGTAACTTCATGTTCTGAGTTGATTAGGAATGAAGCACAGTGACAGAACAGCTGAGACTTCAAGAAGCACTGTTCCAATACAATAACCTAACTGGTTATTTTAAATTGAAATTTAGGTCTTCAAATCTTGTCGGATTCATATTTACACTACTCTTACACCTAGATTTATTTTTTTGTATTTTTTTACTCTAAAGTTGTCGTTGTATCAGTTGTCACATAAACCTTCTACTCAAGACAGAGAAAACTGCATGCTTGCAGTGGTGTAAGCAGACCTTTCTCGTCCTTCAGAGTCCCTTCTTTTTATTCTTGTACCAGTCAACATAAAAGAAGAACAAAATAATGTGTACATTAATTATAAATAGTGTAATTATTACTTAATCAAGGTGGGACTCAATTTTTTTGCTGATTTCCATTGTTTTTAATGAAAAATTACAAACAAAAAGAAATATATTTTAGTGGAAATAAAAACGTTTGATAGAAATCAGTTAATTCAAACAAAATTTAGAGGCAAATAGTTGTACTGATTTATTTAGTATAACTTCTAAATATTCTGCTTATCAGTGTTATTACTTCAAAATTCAGTTCTATAATAAATTCATAATGAAAGATCAGTATCCTTTTGTGTCATAACTAAATCAATGAAAATTAAGAATGACTTCTATTTTAGGAGAGAATTGAATTTTTTGTGCTTTATTAAAAAAAGTCACAATTGAAATAATAGTTATTGTTGGACATAGTTAAATTTTTTTTCATGTGACCCTTTAGGCTTCCTCTTCAGAAAGAAATACAAAATTGCTATCGCTAGTCAGCTCTACTCAAAAAATGTCAAGCTGCTGTAAAATTAATTCATCATGCATCCTAACATTTCGTAGTTAAAGTGTTTGGTCATCGATTTTACAGCTATGAGAAGATCCTCCTATAGAGGTGTCATTATGACCATATGGTCTAACTTCTGTATAACATATTGCAGAATTTTTGTAGTAGTCTGTGGTAAAAACTTTGGCCATGAGAGCTAGTTAAAAATTATATAGCTTGTCTTCTATATCTTCACCTTTTTTTGGATATTGAACTTTGTGCTTTGATTGCAAGCAGAATTGTGTCCTTTCATTGTAAAACCAAAAAGAAATACTGATAAAGGCCAGTACTCATCCTTTTATGAATACACATCACAGGATCTCTTGTCTTCCAAATGGGTATTAGTGTAAGCCCATATTTTAAACATATTTGGTCAATTGAAAAAATCATGAAACATAGTCTTTAAAAATTTGTCCAGATCTCCTGAACATGTTTCATTTGCCTGCTTATTTTAATCCTTAGGTTTGAGCAACTTTTCATAGTGGGACAACTGTTGGAGCTCTAAATCTCTTGTTTTCAATTAGAAAGGAAGATGTCTTTTATATATCAACTAATTGAAACACCTTAGATAACTTGTGTGAACTTCTGTGAACAGCCAAAGATGAAATGCCTGTTTGATATCCATAACATCAAGATGATGAATTTATCCCTTTTGTACAGCAGATTTTGAAAATAAAAATAATTTAAAAATGGAAGTAGCCAGTCCACTTGCTTTAAGTTATGGTGAATCTTTTGCAAAGCAAATGTTAGGAATTTGGTTTAGTGGTGGACTTGACAGTGTTAGGTTAATGGTTGTACCAGATGATTTTAAAGGCTGTTTCCAACCTAAATGATTCTAAGAATGTTATGTTCACTTTGTCACATAGTGATAATTTGCTCTGTATTAAACAAAAAAGGATCAGCGGCATTTGTTAGAACCCACCTGTCATGTTACTGGATATAGTTATTTGTTAGATGCGTTTTGCTTTAGGTAAGAACAGTTACAGGAACTGTGTTTGCACATTTCAGCACAAATATTCATTACCCTATTTAATTTTTTTTACAGCTAGTACAATTTTGTACTAAGTTCCAACAATCAAAAAATTTGAACTTGCATAGATTTTGCTGTTTCAGCTTTTCAGATGACAAAGGTGATACTTCAACTCTTTCTTTTGGACAGTATGTACTTAAATGAAAAGCACAATAACTTTTTTTTACACTAGTACTTATCTGTAATTTAGAAAAATGGCCAATCTTATTTTTCCAGAAGTTTCTTTGAATCCTCCTTCAAATATTTGGTTTTATAGACTGCAATAATATTTGGAAATGGATAGGTAGTGTAATGAATGATGACAGAAAAAAATTTAATTTAAAAAGTGGAGCTGATACTTGTTTGTGGAATGAGCCATTTCTGTTGAAATAGAATGAAAGCAATGCTTATACTAGCAGGGAACAATGAATGTGCTGCTTTGCTTTGAACAGCCATGATTAACTTGAGAAAAGTGAACAATCTCCAAAATTTCTAAGGTTACTCACAGTCCTAGGAATATTTGCAAGATCAGGATGTCAAAGAAATTTATCTTCTGACCTATGCCTACCTATCACCATGCAACCTGGTGTTTGCTCTAGAGCTCCTTGCGTGTCTAAGTTTGGGCCTTAGCATGTGCACAGATGTGTCTTAACAGGAAGAAAAAGTAGATTCAGCTTGCCACAATCAAAAAACAGACAGAAAATTTCCTAAACTCTGTCTGAGCATCATCAGACATACAGCAGGCTCACCCTATGAAAACCTATGGTTTTGAGTCTGTCATAAAAGGTATTTTGATAAGGAAATGAAAGAAGGTGACCAGAATACAAGCTCAGACAACAAAAGGTCCTGGGGGAACATCACTAGTTCTGGGCTACCAGTCGGACTCCAATCTTTGTGCGCTGCCCCCTGAGCCTGGCAGTCCAACCAGTTTTTCATCTGCTTGTCCAACCCATGTGTCCCCAGTTTGTCTGGGAGGATGCCATGGGAGACCAGGTCACGGCTTTGCGGTCCCCTCACACAGCCAGAGGTGGCAGTCAGATAATTCAAACTCGTTTGCACTCCTCTGTGCTTGGAAATGGCATCCACCAGGATATGTCCCAAAACCCCCCATGAATGTCTGATAGCACCTTCATTCTCCCAGGTGTTGAACCTATGATATTATGTAGAAAATGCAGAGGCTGACAGGAAAGCAAGCTCTGTAGTCCTACAAGTACAGACTTCATCTGAGAGGGCAAAACAATCCAGATTTCTGTCCCATTAATTTTATTTCTGGCCAGAGAAGCTATTAGCCAAAGGATCAATACCAATTTATAAAACAAATTAATTTCTTCAGTTAAATATTGACTTCTACAAGAATATTCTGTGAAAAGATAATCTGTGGCACTATTGCACATAATTTAAAAGTTCATACATGTAGGGAAGCTTCAGTCAGGTATCCAAATTCATGGAAATTCAGACTGAAATTCAGAAGAGTAGTGTCCTTATCTTTATGTTGGCTAGATCTATAAAGCTTATTTGTCGGATTTTGGGTGTCTGCATTATGTTTTGAGGATACTTCCTTTATTATACTTAGTGCATAATTTAGTTTTCTTGGGTACTCTTTAGGCCTCATAAGAGTGCAGCACAGTAGGTGCTAAATCTTGCTATTAGTCCTTGTCTGTTAAGGCACTTGTGTGAAGTTAGGGATGTTCCTAAATATTTGCAGTTTTTTGCTGTATCTATGGGCTTTAACATATAAGTGGAGGAAAGGAGTTGCCTTTGGCCTCCATGTTGTATCATTATGCAGAGAAATAATTTTTTTTGTTGGAACTTTAGCTCTGTTTCTTGAGGGTTGATTTAGCCCTGCCTTGTGTAAGACTTTTGTATTTGCTTGCCTGATAGCTATATCTGTATTATGGCCACAGCATATGGGTATGCCCCTGATGGAGTAAAAAATACCAGACGTGTAAAATAATGCTGTTATTTTTAAATGAGAAACCTGAAAAGTGTAAGGCTCTTGCAGTAAGATTTTTTTGTCTCTGAGTGCTTAAAAGGTCTAAGCTATCAATTGTATACAAGACTAGTAATCCTGGGGTAGAATTCCTTCCAGGAATGAATACAGGGAATTTGCCCTTCTTTCCTGGGGAATGAATGATAATTTTTGTTTTGTTTGTTTTAGAAGGACTTGCAGTATCCAAAATTGATTTATATTTAAAGAGCTATAAAAATTTTAAGTGGTCATTGACATTCCAACCAGAATATATTTTTGTAGAGTTATCATGAAGGTGGCATTTTTAGATAAAATACATTAATTATAACAGTGTCATCAGAGATGCTACTATTCTGGCCCATTTTATAGAAAATAGCTTACATTTCCTGCCTATTGGAAGTTTCATAACAGGAAAGGCTACTGTGGCTATTCCACAGGGATGTTTGACATAATACATATTTTTTAAATTGCTAGTTGACCACCTGCTTTAATAATTCTCTTAACTTCAACTAATATTTGGAAAATGGCTAACATTTAAAAATATTCTTAAAGATATTTAAAGACATTTAAAATGTATGTACTCTCTTCATGGGTGTTCATGTTGAGTTCTGAGGTTTTTAGGTAACTGCCAATAAATATAATTATTATACAGGTTTTTTAGACATAGCTTTTAATGTTTTTTATTTAATTATACCTTTTTCAAGGCTACTGTTACTGCTGTAAAGAACAAATTTCCTTTTTTTGACTTGCTGTAATAATATCCGTAATTAATGATACAATAATTATAGGAATTTTGGTATTCACTTGTTGTTTCAGTAACTAATTAAGATAATGCTTATGATGAAGTCTACCCATTTACATCCTGAAACTATACACAGGAACAAAAAAAGACAAAGGGTATTATTAGTGTCAGTAAGTTTGACCACAGCGTTGTGGTCTGGTCATCTGTGGCAGATTTAATGTTCATTTTGAATTATAGGCTTCTGGGGTTTTGACAGGCTTTATAGCAAATTAGAAGTTCTGATGTGCCTTTGTTGCTCATTTTGTAGTTCTCAACTTAATTAAATGTGAAAAAGAGGTTTGGATTTGTTTTCTATTTTATACTGTTCCCTTATTTTATCAATAGATACTGAAGAAGTGCTGATCCCATTCTGTTCTGCAGAGGTTCTTATGCTGTCCTCATCAACATATATCTTTAGTCGTTCAGTCATGCATTACATGATATGACTAACATCTGTTACATTTGGTTTGTTCTCTCACATTCTCTCCCTGGGGGAGGAATTTCATGGGCAGTTAGTGGGGTTTGTTATAACATGGAGGGGGGTTTTAAAAAATATGTCTATTCCTTTGTGTTCATATTAGAGGAGGTGAGATCCGTGCACTTTGCACATACAACAAAAGACAGAATGGTTTAGGAGTGGGGGATTGTTGTAGGAAAGTTCCGTCTCCATTTATATAGACTAAAACCATTATTATGCCTGAGGAGGGAAATTGCTGACCATGATCTTTGTCTTGGACATGTTGGACACAAGGTGCTGAGCATTTTGAACATAAGAATTGAAATGTCCCACTTGATGCTCTCTTCTCTTAAAAATCAATGCAGAGAGTAGAAAAGTAGGCCACAGTGCTTATGGTGGAAAAATGTTAAAGGGAATGTGATAATGGCTGATGGCTTCTTGCTGATGAATTTTGGATTACTGTGGTGAGGTAGGTAATGATAATGGTAGCTGATAAATACTGGTACAATTAAAGATGAATAGCAAACTTTCCTAGCAAATGAGGAAAGGAGAAAACTGCTGGAGGTGTGTATGGTAAGCCATTGTCAGGAGGAATTCCAAGAGAATTCTGAATTCTGATTGACTAAATTGATTAATTTACCAGTTTAATAATATAGATGTCCAACAAAATAGAGATACAGAAAGTGGTCTCTTGTGCCCATTTACTTTTTGTTCAGCTTGCACCAGCTGTTCTTCATTCCTGAGGTGATCTTGTTTAAGTAATGAAACCCTGTTATCACTATAAAAGCGATAAAAATCAGCACATCCAGATGCTAAGCTGAGCTTTGAAGCATCTTAAAAAATTAGGCAGGATTTCTAAAGCCATGATCAGTGCAACTCTTCTGCTTATTTGCAAAGATATAAATACATTTTATTTATAGAATGTCTTTTTATTGAAATCAAAAGAGCTTGCTATTTCCTTCTGAGAACTGTGGAAGATGGCAGAGTACTTCTAGCACTGCTTTCTGTTCTAAGAATATTTTGCAAATCAGTGTTATTCTGCAGTGTTATTGTATTAGCAGTGAGATACATTATGTATAATTAATTAGGTAGTAATTTTTTGTGCTTTTTATAGATCATATATTCTTTGCAGAAGTCAGGTCCATTATCTAAAGTAATATGCTAACCAGGTGTGGTTTCTTCTTTGAGCTGCAATAGGAGCCACTGTATGCAAGTTCTCCAGAAAGTAAAAAGATCTCTTTTCTCATAACTTGGAAGAATTTGCTAATTTCTCCTTCTGAAGTTCAGTAGTTTTGTAGTTTTAAAGTCTTATTAAATGTAGCCCTTCCTTTTGTGTAGTGCTCCTGTTTTTAATCAGTAAATCAATGCAGGCAGTGAGATAATATTTCATTTATTTGGGAAGGGCATTGTTTGTATTACATTGTATTACATCATTTGTACTACAGCTATTATCAGTAATATGCTGAAAATTATCAGCATATTACTATGCTCATAGTAATAAAATTATTACTATTATCAGTAAAATGCTGAAACAATTTTAAGCAAACTAAAAAAAGGACTCTCATAGTTTTAGCTATGCAAACTACAGAGATTTGTTTGGATAGTTCATGAGAAAAATGGGCACATAAACCCCCATATAACTTTACATAATATTATTAATTAATTATATTTTTAAAATATCTATATAGTATGCATTTGAAATGGATTTAAATTTTGTGGTGGTGGTATTGTATTAACATAACATATGCTTCGTGTAGAAGGCAATCTTTATTTTGTTTTCAGTGCATCTTTTTTACCCTCTAAATATACCCTCACATACAGTTAATTTCAAATATATCTCACTTTGCAGTTAAATGGCTGTTAATTTATCATTAGGACATAGATGGTGACATATATGACTTATATGAGAGGGTGTGATGAATTGAAAAAGGCTGCATACTTGAAATCCCACAGAGGAAGTTTTGTGAGTTCATAGTAAGAGGAGGAAAGAGTGGTTGAGTAGGTTTTAAAGTCAGTTGAGGGACCATTAAGATCTGATTGCATCACAAATGTGATCAATCTCTTTGAGCAATCACATCAAGCTCAGGAACGTGAGATTGAAATAGGACATATTTTGAAATACAACCAATATTGACTTAAGTTTCACTATTATTAATGAGTAAGATGTTTCAATATTTACAAAACTTAAACTTTCAAAATTTGCATTTTAGTTCTAATTTCCTCCCTCTTTCCTCAAAATGTCTCTTCCTCAAGAACAGATATTTCAGTTTATATCAATCCCGTTCTGTTCTATATGTTAGGATACAAACCCAGGCATCCAACCCAGCTAGGACTTGTATTCATCATGCAGACCAACCTGCATTATCTTCTCTCCATAGCTGCTTTTCCTGAGTCAAGGCAGCAGCTTGGTTCACTCACAATGGGGCTGGCTACAAACTGCTATGTGCACACTTTGAATGGTCAGGGGGCTACAGTGCCAAAGAGAAAATGAACCAACAGTCAAAACGCCTGGTAAAGTGCCTGTGTCTCCTGTGAACATAAAAATTGACAAGATGGAAATCAAAACCATACTTTTATCAATTTTCCAATAAGGTTAAAAATTCTGAACTCAGGTTTCACATTTTCCCAATTCCCATGTCACTCTTGCCCATCTTTTCTGAACTCTTTAATGTTATTTGTCAGTTTTCACTCCTGTTTTGCTGTACATGGTTTGGAAAAAAAGGTTTAAGTAAATTTTTGAATTGTGTACACTGTTCATGAATTTTGGGATTCAGCTTAGATGCCATTGTCTTTCTTAGAGTTAAGATCTCTTTTAAAGGGAAAAAGAAGTACATTATTAACTATATGAAAAAACTGAGGCTATCAGTTTCAAAATGTGTTATTTCTGCACCTGTGACAAGCACATCCATAAATCTGCATTTGGTATTCTCAATCAGCGCTGGCTTTTCAAGTAAGAGTTCAACTTTGACTAAGAATACTGAGATCATCAGGAAATAGACAATATAAGTCAAAGGAAATCTAGAATGTTTGTACAGGCAAGCAGTGCCACAGACAGGCCTCACAGGGTCATGATACGTGTGCCTGCTCTGTCTTTGGTGAGTAGGGATCATATGTAAAAATATGAAACCATTGTGCTTTCCAAGACAGTGCTGCCCAAAAGTATTAATCAGTTTTAAATTTTTTTCATTGGTTAATGATTGTTTTCAGAGAGAGCACATTGTACCTACACAGGACCATTGCGATTTTTTTTTCTGCAATGGGAATGAGAAAAATTTCAGAAGTGGTTGCAGATATTCTATACTTTGTCTTATTCTAGAAGGTCAAGATCATGCTTCCTATTAATGTTTTTATTCAGATCAAGGTATCTATCTGAATAGACAGTGTAGAGGGATGCAATATAACTAAATGAAGATAGTATAGAATGTAATCTTGCCCCCTAAAGAGTTGCAGCTGAGCCAATTATCAAGGATTAGAAGCAGGCCTGGTGTTAACAGGCCCAGCTGTAGCCAATCAGAAGAGTGTTATAAAAGAGAGGATTGGGTGGTTGAGGGAACTGGAGTCAGCTGGCTGCTGTGAGGATAAGGAGGAGTCAGTGCCTGGAGGAGCTGCCTACAAGAAACATCAAGGAGGTGTGAAACTCCAGCAATATGGAACCCTTGTAATGTAATGACAATAGCACTCTTGCAATATAATAACAACAAGACAGGGCTTTGGAAAATAGACTGAAGTAGTATTTTAATTGAGATGTTAAGATTGTATCTAAAATTGTGACTTTAAATTTATTTGTAAGTCACAAAGATAAAATTACTATTATTGTGGTCCTGTGGATTTTATTGTAAGCTATTTTATGAGTTCACTTTTGGAATCACTTTTCTGGGTATGCGTTTATATAAGATGAGAAAACAACAAGAACAGAATCCCCCTTTAGAAAACTGGGGTGGTGTGAGTGGAAGAAGAGACAAGGTTCAGCAGTGAATCAGTCTACTGAAATTCCAAGAAAGCCAGGGGAAAGAAATAAGCTAATTTTTTGTAAGTATCTCGAAGATAAGAAATAAACGAGTAGTAGTCAATGTGGATTTATCAAGAACAAATCATGCCAGAAAAATCTAATTTAATTCTGCTACATATATCAGCTTCTGTAGACAGAGAAGTGGTAATAGAGTATCTTCAGGAGGGCTTTCATATCTTCTTGAAAAACACATTCCTAAGTAATCCAGGGCAGGTGCTACAGAGAAAACTACTGCAGAATAGTAATATTTACCCATGAGTAATAAACCAGAAAGTTTTACTTCCTATATATGGATGATTTTCTGTCTCAACAAAGATTTACCAAACGAAACTTTACTGAAGTTGTCAAGCACATCCATTATTGTTAAGAATGATGGAATAGAGTGCACTTACAAGCATGTAAGAAAAGTTATAAATTATTTTTAGAAAATAGAGATATTGTCTAAAATTACTGAATGATATTCAACAGGGACATTATTCAGTAAGTACTATGCTTACATGTAATCATACATTGAAATTGAAGTTAGCTACTGACTCTGGATCTATTCCCAAGTTCAGTATCTAGGCTCCAAACTGCCTCTTATGCTGAAAATGAGCTTTAATTGCACATGTGGTTATGGAAAGGATACTTGCTATCATAAGTTGCATAAACATTACAATGTCCTACAAAGCTGTCAGGCAATAATGAGCATCACTAAATGCCCAGCTAGAACGAGTTTAGTTTTCAAAATTGCAGCTGAAAATAGCAGTGGGTAAGTTGACAGTAAGTCCAGGTGAGATCTCTAGAAAACAGGCCATGAGAAAAGGCTAAACACTTCAGATAAGCTTTAGGACAGAAGACTTAGGGGAACTTCAAAATTTCAAAGAAATGAAAGGCTGCTGTTTTTCATGCCCTGAGTCGATTATGGGACAAGAAGTATTGAGATCAACTTGAAGTTTGGGAGATTCAGAGAAGATAGAAAATAGAAGATCTAAGTTTTATTAGATATTCAGCTATTTAATGTACTGTTTTCTCATTTGCCTCTCACACAACTTAGTGCATTGAACTTATGATTGGGGTAGACAATGACTAATGAAAATACCCATTTCTCATCCTTCCATCATTAATTTCTGCAGTTTTGAGAAATTGACTCCTTTTGTTTTGGATAGGTTTTTAATCTAAGAAATACATTTTCTTTAAACAAAAATGCATGCACATCTTTACTCAGAAGAAAGGGTTGAGTATTTTTGTTACAAAACAACAACATAGAAATTTACCAATTTGTGAACTTGGGAATGGCTTTTAAACTTGTTTTCTGTAGATTGCCTTTACTTCTCGTTTATACTTACTAGTATAGGTATAAAAGAAATACTGAATCTACAAAATTTAGTTTCATAGTCCCAGCTGGAGATTGATGCTGGTATTGTAGCTCTGCAGAATTTGTTAACTTGTGAGTTCTTCAAGGGTGTTTAGCATGTGCTCCATTTTAAATCATGGAACTATTATCTGAGCTGGTTTTGATGTCACTTTGTTTACTAATTTTCTTTTATATTTACTGTCTTCATGAATGGCAATTCTATTAATTTTGAATGTATTCTAATTGCAAACAGACATGAATGAATGTTTGCAATTCACTAGGAATGGGAACAATGAGTGTCTGCATTACAATAAAGATTTAGGAGTTAAAAGATCATTCAGAGCTGCTATGCAGGATTCCCTTATTAAACATTTAGAACTTCTGTTCAGATAAGAGTTTGAATAACATATGTTTAGGAATAATGATTCTCACAAAATTACTATTTCTACAGGTAGCATTCTGTTAATGCATCTAGAACAGGTGTAGCCTTCCTGAAGGAGGAATTTGAGATCTGAAGTTTATTTTTTCTATCCCTGCCTCCCCCCTGCTACAAATGCCTTTCACCTATTATAGCCAGCCCCAAGTTTCTGGAATCCCAGACTGATCACTCTTATAAAGGAGTAATGATCATTTCAGGTGAGATGTGTGTCAGGGAGAGCGTTCTGAGTTCTTAATTTGTTAGTAAATTTATTCCCAGGAAATAGAAAACAAAGGAGGAAAACTTCAGATTCTACTTTGTAATGTCATACAAATGACATTGCATCCTTTCAGGAAATTTAGACATTGACTCAACATCAAAATGCTGAACTTTGAGAGAATACTGTACTCTTAAGTAGTGTATGAAGTTTAATTGTACATTTAAAATTTCCATTAGTTTTGGTGAAAAGGTTTAGAGGTTACCAGCACTTGAGTTTGTGTCTTGAAGATTGTTTGAAGTTTTTTTTGCAGCCTGACTAGGAAAGTTAATCTTAGTAAAAATATAGAAAAAGTCCGATAGAAAATGGTAAGTTTCTAACAAATTCAGGGATACTGTATTTGATTTCAGAATCTATGTTAAAAGTAATCACACAATCAATCTTTTTCTTTATTCTGGGGGAGAATTTTGAAATTTATAGAAATGAATGTACTACTTTCAGGAACCACTGGGATATACTTTTTGAATCAGAATAAGAAGGAAATGCCCCAACAACTTGTATTGATTTAAACTGTAATTTATGTGTAACCTCAGAGGTTAGATAGTTTGCTCAGAGGAATAGTTACAGTAATTTCTGAGTCGTTGCCCTATGAAAGCCAGTTAAAGAAGTTTAAATAAACATGGAATTTACTAAATAGTAGTACCATTTTTATTTGTTTGTGATCTTGCCTTTTTTGCATCCAGAGTTCTCTCCTGGAGCCTGTTTAGAGAATAGATATTTTGTTTTCACTGAGAAATGCGAAGTTACACAGATCAGATTCTCACTCCATTCTTAATTCTATGATGCAGGCAGAAGTGCAGTTTAAGGCTTTTTTTCATTGTTTATTAAAGCAATTTTCTGAATAAACTGTAAAAAGACACTGAAGGAAATTAGCACACAAAGCAAAAATAAATTTATAATGTCACTGCAGCATTGAAATTTAGAACAGCTTGATACATCATCCTTCATTGTACTCTGGAATGTCAAACCCAGTGGACCCAAAACCCCAAGGTTTTCATAGGCCGAGTAAATCCACCACTCCTTCAACCTGGAAATGTCTCTGATTCAGCCACTGGCCACTACAGAGGATCAAATGTGGCAGGACCTAATGCAAATCAATGAAAACTATTAATATAGTTTAATTGTTAATATAGTTTTAGCTTTTAAAACTAAAACTTGGCATTTTCAGCCAAGACAAGATATTTTGATCAGAAGCCCTTACAGCTTAGATTGAAAGAAGATATTTTAATTAATTTTAATAGCAGGTCATTTAAATGCTTTTAAGCTTCTGCTTACAGTGTTATTTGTGACATAGAAATGATTTGAAAGAATTTTAATTCTGGTAAAATAATCAAAATTGTTAAAGATTAATTTTGCCAATGTGTTCTGTATGAGGTTTTTTTTTGTATGTGTTATTTCCTTTATTGATTAGTTGTCTTCTGTTTAGAAGGCATTTGCTAAAGTAGTTCCTTTTTTAAAAACCCATATTCAGGGAATACCATCTCTCTTTTAAAACCTTAAGAGTTGGATGTTTTAAGTGCAGAGAGAGCGGAATGTATGCAAAATTGTCAGTAGTTTCAAAACTGTTGGTGCTCATGGGTTTGGATTACGTTCATCTCTGGAACCCAGTTTGCTCACTAAAACAAACACAAGCCCCAGTTTAGCTGGCATCCATGATGCAGCTCTAGAATCACTTTGCTTGCTCACTGTAAATAAGTCTGTACAATATGGGAAAGAAAAATGTGCACAAAAATGATCAAAATAAACTCTTCAAACTAGGGGAGCCTTACTCATGCAAAAAATAGAAGATGAGGGCATAAAAAACAAAGTATCAGAAAAAAAGTTAGGAAAATGGTCTTCCAAGTATCATCGAACTTTGGTTCATTTCAAAATAAGGGTGCAAATAGCAAGCAAACCCCAGCAGAATACTGATAAAAAGAGAAATGTAGACAGAAATAGTAAACAATTCTGGAATATTGTCTTTCTTAGTGGAACATTGTTTCAGGCATATAAAACCAATGGAAAAGAACATTTCCACTGTTGTAACTGTGTTGCTATAACTAGTCATGCAGTCAGTTTATAATAATATACTATTTATGATTCTAAATTTTCTAGTCATCAAATGAATCCCCAGACAACATCTAGTTTTAAAGAAAACCACTCATGATTTCTCTCAGTAGCATGTAAACTGGGCATTGTATTTACTTCTAGTATCTCATGTGATCAGCGACATTACATCACAGGTAAGATTATATCACAGTAATTTCCTGTGGCCTCCAGATATGAAATACAAATTATATAGAATATGTGAATAGAGAATTCAATGCTATCTGCAAGTATTCCCATTTATATTTTTATTCAACTAAATATATTCTCAGGAAAAACTCCAGTATTTTATGTTTTAGTCTCACAAAAGAGATATTAATACTTTAATAGCATCATACTATAATGATATTATCATCATAATACCACCATCAGCATAATAATGTATAATAGCTTCTATATTATATAGAATATATAATAGAACAAGGTAATAACATAGGCATGATTACCTCATAAAAAAACTTTTATCAAATATATTTTATTTAATATTTTAACTCTCAATATTTATGTGAACAACACCACCAAATCACAAAAAATGGATGATTTCTTGATAAATAGACTATTTGAAAGTATTGTCATTGAATTTGCATGCATTACTGTTGTGTTTCTCACTCATTTTTCTTTTTCTGGTTTTTCACTTCTTGTTTAAATCTTGGAATGTAATCTTTTTTTTTGTAGTAAAAGTTATATTGTGTTTCTTTTTTGGTAGGGAACTTGAATTTTTCAAGCCATTTAGTAATCCAGCCTTACAGCTGGAGCACTTGTCCTGCCAACACCCTGTTTGTTCTGCAATAGTGATCCGGAGCTTCGTGTGCAGAGGGGCTGCAGGACACAAGTCTGCTCCAAAAAGGGGCTCTTTGTTAAAGCTGGTTTGGAAGAGAGCAGGAACAAATTCATGATTTTGTTTTATTTCTATTCCTGTTTCATCCTTTGCAATAACCCTTCTCTAGGATTGCCTGAACTCTGGAAGAAATTGGAATCTATTTCACACAATTAAATGTCACAGTCTGAGAAATGCTAGCTTATTGTCTACTGTGTAGTTTTTAAGCTCTAGTGTATAAGATTTTCAGCTGGTGGATATCTCAGAGATAATAATATTATAAAATAGCTATTTAACAGGCAAAATAACATATCAAGTCCAAAGTAATTACCAGAGCATTTAAAATTAATTACAGAATCAAAATTAATTGTTTTTAATTCACCTGCTAGCATCTGAGCCCAGGGTTGCATATTTCACTAGCAGCTGACAGAACAAGAATCTATAAAAGCACTTTCTGCAGCAGATGCTTGGAATGCCATCTACTGTTGGAAAAGTAAAAATCCAATCCAAAAGTAACTCAAAGCCCTTAGGAGATATTTCTATATTAATGGACGCTTTATTACATTAGAATTCAACTCATGTTCTAAAAAGGTTCTAATGTGTTTAATTTCGATGTTGTAGCTTTTGTATTAATTTTAAAATTACGATTCTGTTTCATTTTATGAATTCCTTGAGAATTTTGGTTAATTGCAAAACATTTTGAAGCATAAGTAAAAAATAAAGTCTCATCTTTCCAATACAGGAAGAACAAAAATTGCATTAAGTAAGGGAAGTTGTGATCCAGACACTGAAATAAATCTCCCTTAGAAATCCATATGATTAAAATTCTAATTTAAAATATTTAAGCCTTTTTTGAGTTTTCTAAGAAAAACTGTTGTTGGACAAAACTTTATTTGGTATTTGATTATCCATTACTGAAGTTCACTCTGGTAAAACTGTGTTTGGAGATAATAATTTACTAAAGTTTGAATAGTCTTGTACATGTATATGCTACATTTGGATATATTTATGGATGTGTTATTACTATAATAGTGAGAAATGTTTGCATTTTGGTCAGGAAAAAGACTATAAAATTTACCTTGTTACAGTCATTCTTATTTCCAGAAGTAAAATATGGCTCACTGTAATGCAGCTATTGTGGTGCATTTCACACATCCTGTGGGCAAGAATGTAAAGCATTTTTTTTCTCTTTCCAGAAAATGTGTAAAAAAATACACATAATATTTTTTCCTCTTTACACAAAATTTGTGGCAGACCCAAGTGCTATTCCAACACTTCCTTGGAGAAACCTGACTTTTTGAAAATAGATGCAGTCAAATGAATGCTAGCTGTCAAAAATTAATCTTTGCTAGATTTTAGGTTGTAAAGATATCTGTATCTTCAACATTTTTTCAATGCAAATCTCACCCAAGGTTTGCTGTGAGGTCCTTATAATTACAGAAAATTGCATCTAATAACAAATGCTACGTGATAATTGGACAACTTTGTCTCTATTCCTTCTTGGAAAATTAGAGGAAAGTCCAACATTTTTTTCAGATTTGATGCCTGCTGTCTCAGAGTGATTTCTCTCATTCTCTGTTAGTCATCTGCCTGAAATATCCGCATATCTGAGGGACTTAGGAGAGTAACATTTACTAAATTGGAGAAAAAAATTAAATCCAAATAAAACAGTTTTCCTCCAATGAATTGAAATATGCATGTGCCCAAAGTTCAATCAGCTCAAACATCCTGAGTGAAGGCAGTTGCTGCTTACCTAGAGGCTGTGAACAAGTGTCAGGCTCCCATGTGAGGTGTTTCTGCCTGTTCAAAATATGAGAATGGAGATCAGAGAGAAGTCAGAGCTTTTCAGATTGTGTGAGGGAGACATTAGTGTGACCAGATATACAGCAGGACAGTGACTGTTGTCTCAAATTTGAACTTTTGACAGAAATGGAAAGTTATTTGTAGGAACATTGCCCTTTTTTTTTCTTGTCTGAAAAGGGGTCTGCTGACAGAACAAACTGATTGCATTCAAGGAGGTATTTACTTGTATCTCACGTCCTTGAAATGGATTTGGAAATTCATTATAGTGAAGAATGATGCAACATTAGCTGCTCTTTAAATGAGCTGATAAAAGCTGAACAGGTAAACTACTTTTAAAGAAGTATCTACTATGGTTCAAGGATTCCTTAAATTTGTGTGTGTTTTTTTGTCTGCTGCTCTTGACATACTTCTTATGCATGAATTTGATCTTTGTGTTGTTCTTACTGCATTTCTAAAACAGGCTGATTTTTGGCTTTGTGTTGCAAGTCAGCTGGTCCAATCTTGCAGCCATTGTTTATGATGGTAGAGATGAACAGCTGACAGATATTGGTTGCTTTACCCAGATAAAAAAGCAAATCTGTGGGACTACTAGTTCAAAAATATTAATAATGTGACTATCTGAAAAAAACTTCTGAAGTTTTAGGATTGAAAGATACAATTTCACCCAATAGAATTCCTTTGTTATGGTTGTTTATATTGTTTTCTGGTTGTTGCCCCTCTTTGAAAACTTTGTGTGATCTATGACTTTGTTATTTCTTACTTTAAAATTTTGTTTTTCCAAAATGTTTGGAAACATGTTTTACATGCGTTGTTCCCTCAGCAGACGCGATGCCTATGTGGGAAGCAGCTGGCCTGCTGCAACTGGGCAACAAATTATAATGCTGAGGACTTTAAAAATCTGTCTTAGAAATTCCCACTTAATATGTGATAACTAAAATATTTTTTTCCTTACTAAATATAGGGAAAAGCTGCAGTAGTTCACTTTAAACTGTGGTAGGTTTGGACAAACCCATAGACCTTTTAATATCACCTCCCTGGTATAAGCCTCCTCCTTGCAATTTTGTATAACCTTCAAAAGAGCATTGATTGGTGAATGAATTATTGGGACTGTATATAACATATGTATAGTTATATATAGTATGTGTATATACTATACATACAGTGTATGTATAACTGTATATAACATAATGGCTACTGTTCATTGTAGTACTTATTTAATAGTACAGTTTTTATTTAATATTACTATAATAACTTTCTCATGTGCTGATTGGTGAGTTTGACATTGATTTTTATCATTTCACTCTGAACACCATAACAAATAGCAGGGAAGAAGCCTGGCTGAGTTAGGATGTGTGAGAAGCAAGGGAGCTTTCTTTTGTAGAACACAGTGTCTCCTTTTCCCATCCCAGAAATGAATGGTAGGAAACAGTTCTGCCCTGAGGAGTTCTTATCCTAAGATAAGCAGAATCAGATTTGTTTTGCTGATTCCAAAATAATCAAAACATGCTGTCAGTTCTTCAGTTTTAGAGTTAAAAGTACAGGGCTGTTGAGCACTGGTTTTGGTCACAGTGAACCACATTTTAGTAGATATTTTATAAAAATATTAGTGTCAAAATATCACTTTGCACCTTGTCTGGAACCTTAGATTAAACCATCCCATTTCTAATTAACATCTAAATGTCAGAGTAGGCTTTATCTCACAGAACTTGTTATGTTTATGGATGATGTTCATCTGAGGCTCATTCAGGGACCTCATTCAGCTTAGACTGTTATACAGGAGCATGTATATGTTTGTGCTTATCTGTAAAGGATGTATGGTGCCTTCTTGTTGTTTGTCATATATCTTCAAAGTAAATTTAGTTTGGACTTCAAGCAATGTTTGACCTTTTAAGCTTGGGTTTAGTTAGGTTTTATATTTTTTCTGTGTACCAGGAAAAATATTGTTTCTAGCCCAAGTACCCAACTTCTCCACCTGCTTGTTCACTTATATCAAATATCCAATAACCACTCATCTACTGATTGTGGAAGTGCTTTTTTGGAAACTACTGGTATGTTTGTTACAAACAGAACAAAATTACAGTAAAATCACCTGTGTATATATTCAGGAAAATATTCCTTGAGTATTACTTTGTTGTCCAAAATATGATCCTCCTCAATTCAAGTGTTCATACTCTCTAAATTAATAAAAAACTTGGAACAGTAATATAAATTAAAGACTTTGTTTGATCAAAATAGTTAAACTGCATGTTATTATGTGTGTGTTCTTAAATATGATCATAATCAATGCAAAGAATCAATTCAGTAATATATAGTATTTTAAAGTTATGTAATTGGCATGGATTTATGTTTGACCTCCTTTCTGGGAGTTAAACATACTTATGTAATTTAACATAATTAATCTGTAGAGATGCCTTCTCAAGGAAATAGCTGGTTGTATTTGAATATATGTCTGTGTTAACTCCCCTGTTCTGTCAAGGGTGGATGCAGGCACAGTTATATACTGTGCTTGTGTTGTGCCTTGACTTCCAATGTGTGAGTGCAGTCACTGCAAGTAACCCTTTTTTTTTGTTCATTTGGTGCAGGGCATATAATTGAAATACTGTTATGAAGATTTAGGAAAAATAAAAAAAGGAAAGAGTCCACAGCAGGCAATCTAGGAAAATGGATTAATGGACCTTGCATTCTAAGACAGGGTGTGGAAACCTCTAAATGTTGCTGGAGCTGATGATCTCTCCCATTCAGCAAAATTAAAATGAGGGAATGGGTATCTTTAGAGTGGTTTGGATATAGTTATGCATGGAATGCAATTTTTTTGACAAATAATGGAAGGCACAGGGAAGCGAGAGAGAAGGGAGGTTAGAATTTTATCATTGTTTCTTTAAATCTATATTATTTTCAGTGCGATTTTCAAGGGTATAAGTTACAGGGGAGGAAGTTGTTCTAAATTAAGAAATATTGCCAATGGTAAATACTTTTACAGATTTTGTCATATGCTATGACAATGGGAATATATAAACTCCAGGTAAAGCTAGTTTCGTCCCTTCCTTAAAATCTTTTCACTAGTCCTGCATTGAAAAGACATTTGCTAACTATGAAGTGATTCTGGAATAGTTCAAATTCTTCTTAACATTGTGGACAGTTATTGAAGAGAAAGAGAACACTTCGAAGATGTTGGTGCCTTGACTCTTGAGAAAGCTGTGTCTCTGTGCTCTCCTCTGGGTTAGTGTGGTCCAGAATGCAAATAAATGAAAATACTAATCCTGAGACTAGTATTCAGTTTAATTCACCTTATAATACAGTTAGTTATGAACTAGTTAGCATTCATGCTGTTGTTTTTATTTGAAAAATAGCAGCTTTGCGCGTTTTTGTTGCGTACAATATAAATCTGGGTTTGAAATGAAATTATTTGCTGCTGTCTTCTCTCAACTATTTCTATTTCTTTATTGTGACCAAAGCTGGAGGTCAATGTCAGTATGATATCTGCAGAGGAAGCAAAATGTGGCAATTCTTTATATAGATCTGAGACTGTCCCTCATCCTTCCTGTATGATTTGCTTTAGGAAAACCAGATAGTTTGGCGCATTAATATTTAATCTCATGTTGATTCTTAAGTTTAGTGCAACATGCATTGCTCATTGAGACTACTGCACATATATCCTGCTTTGTCATTAGCATCTACATTCTCTGAACTTAAACATTTCATACAAGTGTCCAACTCTCTGGATTTCCTAGGCCATATATTTAATAAAAATAACTACTGTAGAAGCACCAACAGCTTCATTAAATTGATGCTCACAACATTACAGCATTAACAGTAATCATAATATATTTAGGGTTTTTTTCATGGATGAGTTCCAAGCAAAAAATTGACTTGCTTTTCCAATCTTCTCAATTTCAACAAAAGGGCTAGAAAAAACTTCTATCCTGGTCCATCTTAATCCATGGAGTTGGTTAGGAAATATGGAAAACATAGGCTATTATTGAGCAAAAGATTGAAATTACTGACCTGTGTATTTTTAAATGACAGTGATATAGAGTGTTATATGCTATACACTCAACTAAGTGCTTCTAGGACACGTTAGGTACACCCAGTTTACTCCTGAACATTTGATCTCCTTGTGCTTGTAGGTCCATGGATGGCAAGTTGTGAATCTTGTGAGTATTACTGGGTTAGAGGTAAATATTATGTTTATCCCTGCCAAGGATGGCTGATTCTGAAATACAGATTCCCCAAACATCACTTGAGAAGAACTAATAGAAATATCTAGGAGCTGTAGAGTCTGTTTTAAGTGTTATTTTCATAGATTGAGGCACTTGAGTTTTTCCCCTATGTTTTTGTGGCGATTCATGTGAAGTATGTGAAAATAGAGATAAGCTCTGGTAACAGAGTGCTTTTTAGTTTACCTGTCTCCAAAGCACCTTGTGGAAAAAATATTTTATGGTTTTGCCATAGTAGATTTTAGAGAGAAGCTTTTACTGGTGGCAGTAAATTGAAAAATAGAAAAGTATTAGGAATTTAAAGGGATAATAATTTTTATATTGATGTTTTCATTACTTAGTTTCCTGCTTCCGTTTTTCTTGTTCTCTTCCCTCTTCTTTCTGTTCTGTTCTCATATTCATTTCCTGTGCCAGTGGGAATAGCCTTAATCTTTGAGGAAATTTTTAGTACACAGAGAGGATCTAACATCAAAAACTGTTCACAGTAACTTGAGATTTAGCTTAATGATTCCAGCTACTGGAAAAGATCAAAGGGGTCTGGCACTTGGACTGTGTAGGCTTGCAGAGGAACACAAGAGTAATGGTGCTGTGAGTGTTTCAAAGGGCAGAGGTTCCCCATAACAAAGTGCTAGGTGTAAAAATTCTTTGTTGGCAAGTAGAAAAGTCCTGGCTTGTTTTCAAGTGGAGTAGTGAATGGAGTTGTGGTCTTTCAAAAAATAAGTAGTGACAAAATGTTCAAACTCCTCTTATGTTTTAGAGTAGGTGATAAAATACTTAGTATTCTGCACTGTTGGAATACATTGTCTCAGTTATTGTCGATCAGACACATTATCTGCAGCCCCTTGGTGTTTCTAGAGCAGAATTTGTTTCTAGAGAATAATGAGAACTGGCACTGTTCTTGGTAGAGTTTTGAGTGGATAGAGCTGGAAAGACATAGGAAGGTTAAATGAAGACAGGTAGCCTGGAAGGAGCAGGATGTAGTTTTATCAAACTACAGAATGCAGAATTATACTGCTTGGGGTATTTCAGTTGGTCTGTTGAGAAAATGGAAGTCTGGGGGTTTGCTGACCTGGCAAGGCACTTCTTTTAAGCAGTTGTTTGTTGCGGATTTTTTGAAAGGAGGGAAGAAACAATGCATAAATATGGGAGTACACAATCCAGTGAAACACAAACCAGCTCTTGTAACCAAAGGAAATACAACTGTATGTGTACATGTAGGCAGGGTTCAAGTTATCTGGAGTCTCTTTTGTCCTTTTCTGTCTAGAAAAAGATATTTAAACCACAGCAATGCTAACAATACATTCAGTGCATTTCATCTAATATATAATTATTTCTATCAGTTGCTACAACTTGTAATTTCATCTGAATGAAGTCTTCTGAAAAAAAAAGAAGCAGAAATTAGTCAGTGGTTTTTGTATTTAGATCCAGAATCTGTATCTGTTCTCTGACCTTGAAAGGTAAATACCTGGCTGCACACCTGAAGGCTTCAGGCCTGTTGATCCACAAGGTTAATATTAATTTAAAATCATATGGTAGAATCTATTAATGAAATAGATTTCTTAATAATTTCTTTTAAAATTGTAGTTTGTCTTCTATGCTTGTTATAAAGTCAAGGAAGATAATTTCCTAATCCAGGGACTGAAGGATGTATGGAGAGTGCTCGAGGAATGCATCACTGTTATATAATAATGGAAGCTCTTGTCCTCACATAACTGCAGAGTTGGAAAGTGGATAGTGAAGGAGACAAAATTCTAGGAGGCAAAAAGATTAATTTGTAAGGAAGATATTTTGAATTCTAGGGTCATATCATATCCTGACTTAGAGCACAGTGTTTCTATAAAACGCTGAAAAATTAATTTTAAATGTAGGTTTTCAACATGTCTGATAATGGAAAATGTGTTTTATTTGATGGTGGAAAACTAAAAATTGATTGTAAGATTTTCAAAAATACCAAAGGTTTCCAGCTGCAATTGAAGCCATCATATATATATACTATAATGTAAATATGCTAGATCTTGTTGAAAAAAAGTGTACCAAAGATTTCAAACTGCACACTTAGGATCTTACACTAATTTGATCTCAGTTCCACATGTGAAAAATGATTGACCATGGTCACTATCCAAAAAAAGGATGTTGGTTGTAATCTGATTATGTGAAGGGCTTGGACTTCCTTTGTTTAGTTCTATAGAACAATTCACAATGAAGTAATAAAAGAGTCGAGTACAAAGGCTTGGAAATCATGTATGGAAAGGAATGGCTAGATCAGTGATATATTCAATTTTCAATGTCCAGTTGTCAGGCAGGTCACATTTCAGTGTCTAGTTCTGCATAGGCAACTGAGGTATTTTGAATCATTATCTAGGAGTTTTCTCCTCACAGCTGACTGCTGCAGAGCCTCATGGCTCATAATGTTGGGGATCTAAATTAAATGTTCTGAGCTACCTAGTGAGAAAAGTATGGGCATGCTTTGATTTCCTATCCCTCCCATTTCTCCTGCTTTGAATTTTCTACATTGAAAAACAAGTCTGGATTATCTTGATTATAGATAATAATATGATTAAGATGCATGGTAGAGTGGAATTGCAATGGCATGTGACATTTTTGTTTTTATTTTTTCTTTTTTGTTTAATATACCTGCTTGATTTTGTGGGCCTTGCTTATTTATTTATTTTGCTTTTTGTACTGGAATGTTACTTTTAATATACATTTCTAAAGTGCTGAAGAGGCAAAACCGTGTTAGACATTTTACTGTGTTTTGCATATTCAGTTTTCCCTTTTGGTACTCAGTTTTGGAAAGATATTAGTGTTTCTCATTATCCACTTATTTAAATTTTATTTAGTCACTGAATCCTGTTTATGAAGTTATTTCCTGTGATATCATGTGATGGACAAGATATGGATGTATTTTGGTGAGCTTTATTTTTCTGTGCAACACCAAGCATCCACTTAACATTATGAGCCTGGTTCTTCCCCTTTAGTTAGGTGAGAGTATTCTCTATAGAGAGACATTCAAAATATCTATATAGGAACCTTTTTGGGTTTTTGAACATATAGGGAAAGTAAATCTCAACTTGATATTTAAGATGAATACCTGCAATTAGAGGATGTAAGTATTCCTGTGGGTAAATGTCCCTCTTCTTGGATTTTGTCATGGTTTAACCCCAGTCAGTAAACAAGGCCCAGGCAGCTGCTCACTCATTCCCTCAGCAGTAGGATCAGGGAGAGAATTAGAAGGGTAAAAGATAGGAAACTTGTGGGTTGAAATAAAGACAGCTTAATAGGCAAAGTAGAAGCTAGTCACACAAGCAAAGCTAAACAAGGAATTACTTCAGTGTTTCCCGTGGGCAGGGAGGTGTTCAGCCATCTCCAGGAGAGCAGGGCCCCATCAGGTGTAACAGTTACCTGGGAAGGGGAACTCCATCACTCCACACATCTCCTCTTCCTCCTTCGCCCAACTTTACTTACTGAGCATGATGCCACATGGTCTGGAATATCCTTTTGGGCAGTTTGGGTCACCTGTCCTGGCTCTGTCTCCTCCCAACCTCCCATGCACCCCCAACTTCCTCCCCAGAGTGGCAGTAGGAGAATCAGGAAAGGCCGTGGCTCTGTGTAAGCCCTGCTCAGCAATGGCAAAACCATCTCTATATTATCAACCCTGTGTTCAACACAAAGTCAAACTACAGCCCCATACAGCCACGAGTAAGAAAATTAACTCTACCCCAGCTGAAACCAGCACAGGTTTGGTATAGAACATCAGCTTGCTCATTTAAGTTAAAGCATGTATTTTAGTTGGAATATTTTGCTTAAGACAGTGGACAACTACTGATCAGTACAAAACAGACCTACTGTATGTATTATCCAGTTAGTTCTTTAAGCAAGTCCTAGTAAAGTTCACTGATGAGTAAAATTCCTTGCTTTCCTTCCTTAGTTTTTAGTTATGTTGTCTTCAGGTTCTGACATCACTGTAGTTTAATAAATATAATGCAGATTTTCCTTTAATCTATTGTATTTTAAATAGTATATTAAATGTTAGAAATTTGCCTTGAACTATGACAGGCAGTTAAGTTGGAAATAAAGAAATAGGTTGTAGTTCACATAATCAAAGCACCTTTCTTTGTATTTGTTGCTGAAAGTGTTGCTGGAAATGTTTTAATATGGTATTATGTGCCAAAAGATTGGAAGTCAGGTAACATGACTGATTTAATTTTAGTTGCATATTAAAATTTTCTATTCTTGGCACTCCCCATTTTTAAAAATAAATGGAAATAAAAACAAACCCATAGTACAACTTAATATAAACATGCAACAAATACTAAAGCAAATCCTTTTAATTCAAAATAGGAACTTTTCCCTTCCCATTTGATAGAGATGTTAGTACTTCAGGGTAGTTGTTTTCAACATGTTGCACTCAGCTGTGCAAACTTATCTTTTTAGGGTGAAAGAAGAGCAAAAACCACAGCCGACACAGTAAGTAAAGTCTCTTCAAGATGCACTAGGCTTGACTTTTCTACCTTTGCCATGTTCTGCTCTCTGCACCTTTGATGGTATTAGCTTTCACTGATACCTGATAGGCTGCAGGTAGTTTGTCATCTGCTTCCTGACTGGCTTGTAAGAGAGCTGCCTGTAGCTTCTTACTCCATCCACATGTTAGCTGGATGTAGGTTCTTGCTGCCTGCTTGTGAACTGGTGACTTGTAGAACTTTACTTCCCTTACACCCTTAGTGGCTGACGTAGTTCTGTAGTGCTGCAGCTCACATTCCCATTGGCTCTGGCTTTTCCGCCTGTCTATTTCTACTAATGTTGGATAAGAAAACATTTCAACTAGCGTGGTTTTGTTGGTTATTCAGTCACATTATTTGCTTGTTTAAACAGGTGGTTTCCCTTTAGTGGGATCACTGAGCTGGTAAATAACGTTCTTCAACCACAGCAAAAACAGCAAAATGAAAAGGAGCCCCAGACGTAAGTAAGCTGCTCTCTGTAGATTAAGTAACATCTGTATAGCATTAGAACATGATGGAGGGTATGTTTAAAATAATTTCCCCTTTAGAACATGCAGGTGAGGGCATTCTACAAGCTGAGCACCATTTGCTTTCCAACCCTTCATTTGCAAAGGGAAAACTGAAAATCAGGTCTTACTCTCCTTATCAGTAACTTAAGTGATTGCATTAGAGTACAATTTAAGGAGTTACTGCTACTGTGGTTATTTTTTTTTTTTTTTTTTTTTTTTTTTTCCCTGTGTCTTGGCAAACGTTCCTTATAATGAAACTTCTGGTCAAGTGATATGTTTTCTGTGCATGAGAAGCTGGAATGCTAAGGCATATAGCATTAATTATAGCATGTCTATGCATATGTGTGGTCTGAGTCATGCATAGAATGCTATATGAATCTACATAATATGTCAGAAGAGCTTTCTAAGTACCAGGAACATATCATGTAATTTTTTTAATGCTTTTAGAATATCTGTAATGTTTCAGAATTTCAACAGATGTAAGGTGAAATCTTGGGTCAATCAAAGCAGAAGAAATTTTGACTTTGATGGAGCCAGTGTTTCATCTGTGAATCTTTTCTATGATTTTTTTGCTATCTGAAAATCTTAAGTTTTAACTGAACCTGGCAAAGCCTAGGGCATCGAGTCTTAGAGTAGAACAAAGCATGGAGAGGAAAATATTCCTTTCATAAAGAGAAACTAAAAATATTTATTATTATAAATTTTCAAATTGCTAAAATGTGTTTTGGATGTTATTTGAGCCTTAAACAGTTAAGTTGCTCTCTTCTTTCTTCTAGAGGTTTATACATTGGGAGTTCATGTGATGAAAGAAATGTTTACTTTTGAACTCATGCATAACTGGTTTAAAGCATGCGTATAACTTGCTAATTACTTTTCAAGCAGAATCAATTTTTTTTTATTTTTTAATATATGTATTTAAATTGATCTTCATACTTGTGGGTCATGAAAGCTGTGATGTTTTTTGAGTATACATGGTGAAAACATTTCATGAATTAAAATGGAAAAATAGGACATAAAATTGATGTTCTGTAAAGCAATGTATTATTCTGAGCTCTCTTTCTGATATTCTCACTTAACTGCTTATAAAATTCTGTACATATTAATAGTTGTTTTTTTGGTTACTATTAGAAACTGGCAATATTACATTTTTTATACAGTACTTTGTATTCCCTGTTTTCTTAACAGTAAAAGTTTGTTCTGCTCACTAGTGTTGTGAATATGAAGCATATGGCTTTCAAGAAACTTAAAATACTATATTGGCAGTGTAAACAGATGTAAAAAATATTAAAAAATTATTACTGTTAGAATGGAAGGATCTTTTTGAATGATGACCTCTTTGGAAACCAATTTTGTTCAGTGTTTTTATTATATTACTGAGAAATTAATTAATTGGTATACTCACTGAATTTTTAGGTACACTTCTCCCATTCTTGTGTTAACAACTCATGGCATGATTATATTAAAAATTATCCTGAATGGTTATGATGTTATGATGCTATTCAAAAGGAAAAATGCAAAGGGATGTTCTGTAGGGGTAGTTTATGTGGTTGACATAGGACAAAGAAAAATTGTGTAGGGAAATAATCTTTGGCAGAGAATCAGGGAGCCCTAATAGTAAGTTGAGCTGTAGCCAGTATCCTGAAAGAGATTAATGTCATACAGGAATGTACAGACACTGGCCAGGAAGCACTGTGAAGTTTTCCCACTGCTAGGCTTTGGTATGGTCTCATCTGGAATAGCATAGCCTTCAAAAATTATGTGGAGCAGTTGTAATTCAGTGGAGAGTAATAGGAATGAATAATTAGGTGTCTAAAAACCATGGTATGTGTTAGGAAATAATCAAACACATGAGTTAGATTTAGCCTCCTAAAAGAAAATCCCAGGGAATGAAGGAGATGGACAAGTGAAAGGAAATTATAGCTTTTCCATGTTCATCTCATGGTGAAGCTGAAAGGAGTAAACTTAAGTTGCATTAGGGAGGACTGAACTTGGTAGGGAGAATTTTTTAGTGGAAAGAAAACTTAAAATGCTTGCAAACTTTGTTTAGGCCTTGTTTGGAAGCTGTGAAAATCCTAAGGAGCAGGTTTGGCAAATACCTGTTAGAAGAGACACAAGTGTAGCTGGTCATGTGCTGGAACAAGAGAATGGACTAAATGACTTTTAAAAGTGTCTTCCAGCAGTGTTTGTGATAATTTAATTAATTTGTTAATTATCAGGATTTGGTTTTGTGATAATTGTAAACGTTCAGGGAGAAAATTGAACAGAAATACTAATGGTGCAGCTTTTAAATTTTATTTATTTTTCTGACATTAATGGCTTGCAAAAAAGTGTACTGGGGAGCACTGTGGGACACTGGGGAGGAGAATAAATGTCTGTAGAAATTTTACTACTATTCATACATATTAGGGTATTTTCCACTTGAAATTGCTATTAGAATCTGAGTCTAATTTTGAGATATACTGATTGTCCACCTTTGCTGATGAAAAAGCTTATTTACAGTGAATCTGAAGAGGACAAAATGTGGTGAGTAATAGCAGAATAGGACTAAGTAGTGTCTGAAAACAAGGTATCATGTTATAGATTTCACTTCTGCTCTGGAAAAGGTATTTTTGTAGGCCCATTGACCATGTATGCCTATGGGCAGAGGTAGGATTAGTCTGATGCTCTTGGACATGAGTTCTGTACCACAAAATGTTTGAGGTTGGAAGAGACTTCTGGAGGTCATCTTGCCCAACCTTTCTTTTCATGCTGTCACCTAGGGACACTGTTTAAAACTACATGTAGCTGGATTTTGATTATATCTAGGGATGAAGACTCTAGAAAATCTCTGGGTAAGTAAGTTATTGAACAGGACTGGACTCAATAATGACCCCTCTAGGAACTGGCCTCCAACTAGACTTTGTGCCACTGATCTCCCTGCTCTGGGCCCAGCCATTCAGCCAGGGCCCAGTTCTACTTCAAGTCTGCTCCTCCAGTCTGTACTTCATCAGCTTCTCTATGAGGATGTTATGGGAGCCAATGGGACAAGCTTTATTTGAGACAAGATGGACAATATTCACTGCTCTCCCCTCACTGCAGTAACTTCATTGTAGAGGGTCATTACATTGGTCGAGTATGACTTCCCTTGGTTGATGCCTGCTGACTCCTGATCACTGCTTTGTAGTTCATGTTCCTAGAAATAGTTCCCAGGATTAGTTGTACCATCACCTTCCCAGGAATTGAGATGAGTCTGACCAGTCTGTGGCTCTGTAGATCCTTATGCTTCTTCAAGATGGAAGTGACATTTTCCTTTCTACAGATATTTGGCACCACTCCCAATTTTTGTGATGATTCTGATACTGAGAGTGGTCTTGCATAGCTTGGCTTGATGAAGAATACTTCTATCTCCAGCACGTGTGTACTTCATCATGAGTTTTATCAGCAGTGTTGGAGATATTTCCCTATTTTAATCCTTAAAGAGTAGAAATTCTTAGTTGCCCTCTGAAGCAACTGTTTTGATGCTTAACAATCAGTCTACCAGTTTTTATTTCTTCAGATTTATAGGGTATATATTTTGTAAAAGGTGTATTTGGGTTGTTTCTCATTAGGATGTGGTGGTCTTGTTTGACTTGGATTTATATCTTTCTTCAGAGTGAATCTTGGAATGTTATGTAATGGTGTTAATCTCCAATCACAATAAAGGAATTCCAGTGCTTGAAGGCACTGAAGATTCCACTATTGTAATATTGTATATTGGCAGTATTCAGCAATGAATACCTGAGAACACACATAAGGAGAAGGGTGTGCATAGAATGGTTCTGATACAGGTATTTTAGTGACTTCCTGAGGCAGTGGCTGTGTGCACACTGCTGGATTTATTCCCTGGCAATAAGGAATCTGTTTGCCACAGTGACTTGCAGTCCTGTTTTAGACCTACTTGTATTCTTGGTTTCAGAACTTGGTGAAACTGAATTCTTCAACTTAATTATCTGTATGGAGAAATTGTCACCTTTTTGTTTTAAAACTGCTTTCTGATATTTTCAATGGGAAGTGCTAGTGTTATATAATTTATCTATAAAATGGACAACCTTTCCACATTTCTATTATGCTCCACACAGTTTATTATATTTCATAGTTATCCCTTTAAGCTGCAGAGTCAGAGTTTTTCCTTCTATGATAGGAACTGCTTATGGTCATTGTTGTCTTATCTCCTTTTAAAAGCCCAATTAGGTATTTTTAGTTAACAGTGATCAGTGTCACAGCATTCAAGATATGAGAGCTCTGTGTTTTTAAGTAGTGATGTAGGAAAGTTTCTAATGTTTGCTGCTTAAAGATATCCAAATATTGAAAAGATGGTGGGTTTTATCCCTTTTCCCATAAACATTTTTCTTTATTTTCAGGCTGAAAGTTTGGTTAATTGCTAAGAACTGTAAGAAGTCCATCATTGAATCTGACAGCAGAAATTGAGCCTCTCTTCAGTTTTTGGTAGTTATGAGCACATTAGTAATGAACAGTAGACAAAATGCAGTCAGCATCAAAAGTTATTAAACATAATGCTTTTTGTAGCTAAATAATTTCAAAATAAATACATTATTGTCTTTTTGTACTTTTACTAGACTAATTCTAGGAGAGATTGAAAAATGTACATTGTTTAGCACAACAGGGATTTTTTTTTTACTAAAACTGGCTTGTAAATAAATAGATATTTGTTTTTTCTGGAAGTCATGTTATCACTTAAGGAAATGAAGATTGAAAATTACTGCAAGATTACACCTAGTAAAACCTTTTTGTGCATATTTTTCTGTAAATTAATTTTTCTGTCGTGGTAGACTCCATCAGCAAAACAGTAAAATTTTCAATTGTGAGAATTTCTAATGAATTCTAGTTAAACTAGATTAATTTTTCTCACATACTTAACAGAAATCAATGGATCATTAATTTTGAATTCTAAATTTACTGCATAAAGCATGTCTGCCAACCACAAGGTAGTTTTGAATGTCTTCAAATTATCTAATGGGCATGTGGTAGCAAGCCCACATCAACCATTATTTAATGCAATTTACACTATATATACACTCAGTGGGTTTATTTGCAGTCAGTGCAGTTCCTGTTCAGGCTGCTTTTTTATAGAACCTGTTAAAAACACTCTACTTGAAAAAATAATTTCAGGAAAGAGAAAAATGGTCTCTGCAGCCAATACTACGTTGGAGTCATGAGAAGTCTGACATTCTGCTGTGTTTTCTTGGGCAGTAAGATAGAAAGAAAACAGAGTGAGTTAAAATTATAATTTGCAGTATACAGTATATTAAAAAAATACAGGCAGATTGTAGCTACTGTAAATGAAAATAGAAATCCACAAAATACCTCTTAACTATGAAACTGGTTTTGTCTCCTTAATGTAGTAAATATGAGGTACCAAAAGAACTTCTGTTGCTTTGGTCATTTTGATGGCTTGTTACATCTCTTGCTGAGACTATTAAATTTACCATTTGCAACATGACATGGTAGTTTCCTGACTGTATGGTTGCCCTGGACCTTTTTCTCAAAATATTTAATACAAGCAAAACTTGTCTATGTTGTTTGGATTGTTCGCAATGTTTATGAGGTTAGGATACCCTTTTGGTTAAGCAATGGCTGGTTAAGCATTGGAAGAAGCTGCCTAGGGAAGAGATGGACTCACCATCCCTGGAAGTGGTCAAGGAATGACTGGATGTGGTGCTTGGCATGGTGGTGTTCAGTCAGAGGTTGGACTCAATATTTGAGGTCTTTTTCCAATCTTAACAACTCTATGAATATAGTAGAACTAAGTTTCATCAGCAGACATGCTGACAAACATGTATAAAACATTATATAAATAATAAATGCTTGGCACAGGTAAATATAGTAATCATAAGAAACATATTTCTTATTGTAACCCAACTGATCTATTTAAATCCTGAAACATACATGGTTTTGTAATTCAGTAGAACCACAGAATATGGTTAATTAAAAAGGAATAGATGCTGCATTAAAAAAATTAATGATGTTTATTTATAAACTTAATTAATAAGAAATTTTAAAAAGATCAGGGAAAATGTAAGAAACCTATTGTGTGTTTGTGAAAGAGCTGAACTTAAACAAAAAACAAGGTAGTATGATATAATGAAAAATTCGTTGAGGATCTGGGGTTATAAAAACAGACTTGTATATAGAAAGAATACAATCAGAAGTACTTACCTGGCCAGCAGTTGGCATTAGGGGCAAGGAAAAGGTGAAAGAAGTCCCCCAAAATGACATAATCTGTGTTTATATACATTACTCAAATAATAAACTGGATAAAAGAATAAAAAGGGAAAATATCAACGTATTTATAAGGTAGGGCTGAATTGGAGCTATATCTGACCTATTTTGTGTACTAAAATCTCTAGATGTTTTGTGTTATATAACAGAAGTAGTAAAACATATAATATGATTGAAGAAGGGAATGTTTCCATATGTATATGCATAAAGGTGTAAAGTGATGATTTCTAGACACTATATTAACATAGAACTGCTCCTAAAAGCTTTGTGGGAAATATTTTCACTCTTATTTTTGCAATTTCTCAGGGTTTGTGAATGTCACAGGCTGTGGCACTACTAATATGCTGACAACATCCTGATTTGAACTGCTTTCAAAAATAAATAGACAGCACCCCTAGAGGGACGACAGGTTGTCTGAATGAGATAAGCAAATAGATTTAGAAAATGCTGGCTTAAGCTTAAGACAGAAGTGATACTCTTATCATAAGAGGAAACAGTGTTAAGCCTGCCGCTGAATCAGTGAACTCTGTTTCAAATGCAACATTTAGGATAGAGGCAAAAGGTGTTCTTGCAAGACATAGAGGCTCTATATACACTCATTTTGGCGTTAACTGTAACCCTAATGAATGCTTTAATTTTCATTTTCCAAAGAAGAATCATGCATTTCATTCTGTGAAGAATTGATGCTAAAAATCATGCATCAATTTCTATGATTTATCAAGTCTTGATATTAGGAAGGTCAAAACTTCTAGAGAAAATCAGACTCCAGCTGCTGTACTCCACTGGCTCTACATTATTCATGATAATTTAATGTCATTCTCCTTAAAATGGCTGGAAATATTGTATTCTGTGAGTGGAAGTGATGTGAACCCTATTTTACATGGAATATTACTAGTCCCAAGTAAGATTATTCCAAGAGGTGGCATAAGATGGTTTTGACTTGCTAAAGGAAATCTTTTTTTTTCTTTTATGAGAAGTGACTATTCAGTTCACAAACAGCTGCTATGATGTACAGAGGTTTTTTTAATGGATTATCTATAAATTTTTAACCATTCATGGTACATAAATTTTTATTTATGTCAATTTGAGGGAAATTCAAGTTTGTGGAAGTATCTTTTTAATAACTGTTTTTTCTTTTAACAAAGGAAATATTGCGATAAGTGACATTCTTAGATTTCTTATGGAGTTTCTATTTTGATAAAATAACCTCTTAGTCACATTCAATTCATGGAGATGACTTGGTAGAGACTAAGCAAAAGGAAAGAAAAAGAGAATATCTTCTATTTTTTATGTTTTGTTAGTTTGGTAGAAAATTTCATCAGATTTTTGAATATGTTTGCCTTTCTCTTCAAGCAGGGAACAATTGTCTTCAGGGAAAATAAAAAATACATGTGTGATAGTATGCTGATGAATTGTGGTCAGGACTATGATTCTCATTGTGAACATAGCAAATACCAAAATCTGAAATTCCATGGGCTTTATATTATCTGAATCACTTTGCATGGCATGTTTTATGTCAGTATTTGCCCTCTGGTAATTTTTCATTTTGAATTAATATTCCCACTAGAAATATATGCCCAGGACAAAAACTTTCTGCTGTAGAACAGCAGTTAGAGTGCTTGAAGCTGAAGGGAAGCCTGAGAGTTCAGCAATTCTCTGGCCTTTGTGCACAGACAGAATCCTAGTTTGAAACCTAACAGAGAACCAGCCAGGCTGTGCTTCGTGTATATGATTTCTGGGTGCCAGTTAGTTGAGACAATTACTTTTAATAGTACAAAAATTGTTTTCCTAGACTGTCTTCTTCAAACTCAAGACTACTGTTTTCCTAGTTTAAAGATTTTCTTAGCTCTCTTTGGCACGTTTCCCATGTATTTTATTTTGGTTCTCTGTGCTGGTCCATTCCGGTGAAGTTTTCCTCACCATGGATATTTGTTATTTTTTCAGGATTTTCTGTATTCTAAACATTTTAAATTTAATTTAATATTATTGGATTTGGAGAATAGAACAACACATTATAGTGTTTTCTATATTATCTAGTTTGAAAAGATGTCAAAATAGTTGCTTATAGGTTAGTATTCTTCTTTTTGGTTGCATTTTCCAAGAGAAAATAAGCTTAGCAGTCAGAATCATGAAATCAAAGGATGTTGGAACTAGTTAGACTTCAATGGAACTGATCTCTCTCTTCCCTGAAGCCATGCTTCTGTGAGTCATGCAGCCACCCTCGTAGTACTGTAGATGTAAAGAGTATGTTCAGGATGCACTCACACAAGACAGCAGAGTTATGAGTGTCTGTTTTCATCACTTAGGAAGAATAATTGTGACTGACTTGGGCTTGCTTTGGCAATACAGCTCCTGTTTTTTTACGAAAATTGCTGACTGGAGCTTTTTAGTGTTCAATACTTGTAATTAGGCTCACCTGGTCAATACTTGTAATTAGGCTCACCTGGTATTATAGGTTAAGAGCTGCTTTCTCCAGGGATGATTCTCTAGACTTTTTGCATGAGGCTGTAGATCAAAACAGTCCTTTGGTTCCTCTCCTCAATATATTTCTCCTTATCTCCTTCTTTCTGTTTCATCCTTTTGACATTTTACCTGGAAAATCTCAGCATGGCTTTTACCAAAGAGGAATAACCTCCCAGGGTATTGAGGTTATTGAGGTATCACACATGAGTAAGGGTATGAATAATGTAAAGGTGTTAGCTTGTATAATTTTTGGAGAGCAGTATCTTTATCCAGAGTAATCCCAGTTTTGGTGTGGTGTGGTTTTTTTTTTCCCATATAAACTGTTAGTAAGAAAACATGAACAGAAGATACCTTCATTTCTTCTGCTGTGCATACTACTGAGTGATTGAAAAATGTCTGGAAATAACTAGAAGTTTTTTAATTATTGGATGAATTGGGAAGACAATTCATCCAATTCTGATGACAGATTTGAAGTCAGAGATGTTATTTTTACCACTAAATAAACTTTTATACATTTCCTGAAACAATCTATCTTTACTAATTACTTTTAACTATTTCTATCAAATACATCAGGCTTCTTAAATCAGGAGTGATTGGTGCAATAAAAAAGACTTTCAATGGGTAGTTTTAATGGACAGTAATTTGATATTAAAAATATTGTAAAGTTTTCTATTTTGCACCACAGGTAGCGATATCATGATAAAAGCATAATGAAAAATGTTGAATAAATATTCAGGAAAGAGGAGAGATTCAGAGACCATGGTTGAATCAATTATAACACCATAACTGCATAAATACCCTCAAGATGTTGGATTGAATTCCTGGAAAATCAGCAACCAGGTTCATGAAACAATACCAAATTTCAGAACCAGGAAGCAAGTTCTGGAACAATGCCAGTAACTCTAGACGTGGATCTGGTGGATATCTTTTAACTCTATGGAGTTTCTTCATATGGAAAATGTTTGGTACTTCACAGAGTCTTCCTGTGTGGCCTAAGCCAGATATATTATGATTTACTACTGAATTCTGGTGCTGAGACTGGTTTGTATCTCTGGAATGACTTCTACAAATGATCCAGCTGTGGCCAGTACGGAATGCTGATATGGGCACTTCCAGCTGCTAATGATACCAGTGGAAACAGCGATGCTTTTCATACTTAGTTTGAATAGCAGTGGGTATTTTTGCTTACTTGCAGGTTGAAAGCAGAACCAGACCTGTCAGTCAAGAGTATCTGGGAAATTCCTGTCCCCTGGAGTCAGGGAACACAATTAGGCTTGCTGAAAATACAATTAGGCTTCCCAGCTGCAGAGCTTTTCAAGTGAAAGTTCAGTAATGTTGGTTACCTGCTTTTAAATTCCCAACTTCTTTCAACAACCTTTCTGTTAAATTGAAACCTGTGAGTTAATGCTGTTTGTCTTTGGGAGGGTTTACTCTCTGTTGTGTACTTTTATTTTGATGGATTTGCAGTGGTTGTCATATAACTTTCAGAGTGGAGATGAGTAAAGTGTTATCACTGTTGTCTTGTTTTAGCCTTTTGATAAGGAATAGTTGTAGTATTTTCTCAATTAAAGAATGAACATTTAATTATATTTTTTATAATTAACTGAAGTGTTGTTGACGGGCAGCAAGGCTAGAGGAAAAAAGTGTCTATTCTCCCTTATTTAAGGCAGGAAAGGATTAGACTGATTTAGAAAGACTAACTACAGGATGTGGAGCTCTGCTATGTTTACTTACAGAAGACATGCTAGATGAGACAATTGTCCTTTATGACCAGGAGAAGATTTTTATGTGATGGTAGTCTTCACTCTAGTTGTGGTTTTAGAGATTTAAGGACAATTGAACAAATAGTCAGAACATTAAGGTGTGCTCCAAAAGGAGGCCAGTCCACAGAATATTTGTGTCATGAAACCCTCCATCAGCCCTTCTATTTCCAGATGAGTGTACTTTTTACTTTTTCAACATCATCATTCCCATTTGCTTTTACTTGTGCACTCATGGGTGCTTTCTGTGATGATAGAAGAATTAATATAGATTTTTACAAAGTAGCAAATTTACCTATCTCTTCAAAAAATGTTTTTCTGATTATGTTCTGTAGAGAGAGAAAGTAAATTCATAGTGATGTGGCTCCTGGAGTATCTTGGACTCAGAACAAACACAGATGGTACCAGAGTGAGTTGATCAGAAGCCTGGGGTGAGGAGGAATACCACTGGGTACAAAGTCTCATCTATGAATAACATTAACAGACGGTGAAGATTCTCACAGAGCAAAAAAAGGCACTGTCACAGAAACAAAAATCCAGTTTTTACTGAGGAATATTTGGAATTTGGATTTGTCACTGACATGATTCAATTGCTCCAAAATTTGAAAGGTGATCAGTAACTCAAGTTACTCTTTCACATGTCACCTTTTTCTCATCCTTTAGGAAGTTTTGCATCCATGTGTATATTCTCTTTTTCAACTGCTGATTAGTAAGAATAGGTTTGTTGTAGGAAATGGATTTTCTTGTTTCAGTGTGAGGCTATGAAGCAGCGAGAACTTAGATTTTTGTCAGCTGGAGGAGTCAGGCCTCTAATCTCAGGTGTACTTTATCCATGTATACAGAACATGTCAGAAAACACTTTTGGAGCAATTGTGGACGCCCCTTCTCACATTTATGTACCTAAGAGCTAAACATGTTTTATTGTTTCTAGTGCAGTGTTCACCAACAGGGTGAAAACCACTAATATTTGTATGCCAAAAATCTGATTAACAGGTAACTTCAGAAACAGCAGCATGTTGTCTGTTTCAGGATTAAATGTGAATTTAAATTAGCAAATATACTGTAGTCGTATTTAATCATGTCTAGTGATGTTGCTGCTGTCTTCTCTTTACAGTAGCTATATTGAATTTTATTAAGAAAATATTAGGCTGTGGGCTCTGTTGGAAACTATTCTTTGAAAGATTAACTATTGGATTTGGGACTCTATTGTGTACATTTCCCATTTCCTAGCTGTTACAATAATAGTTACCTATGTACACTAAATGAATATTCTTTCTTTGCTTAGACATGCAACATTGATGAGTTGTGATAATCCTAGGATCACAACTTCTCTGGTGATTTGTTCAGGTATTGGCTGTGATAGCCCAGCTGTGCCTTTGCCTCTCTTTTGACTCTACCTTCAGGGGCCAGAGAAAGATGAAAGTAAGATGCAGGTATAATAAACTGCTTCTTTGGGTGTCCATATTTAAAGAAGGCTCTTTCTCCCAAGGTTGGAAACAGACTGTTACAAAGATCCTGTTGTAGCAGCTTAGTTACAATAGCAGAAAAAATTGGTAGTGTATCAGTATTGATATTGTTTCATCTTTGAATAGTGATGTCTGGTCAGTCCTGCATACAAAAGACATACAAAATAAGAGTGGCAAATGATTTTGAGCAGGATGGAATTGACCACGTTCTGCAGTAGGGAGGATAATAAATATTGTTTCCCCCCAGATTTTATTCCACAATGTCTACAATTAGGATAGTAGATTTTTTACAAAGTCATGGCAGGGTACTTGAGGGTACCTCTTTGAGAAAGACCAAAAGGAAAATCACCTAATAAAGTAAGACTTTCCATCCGCCAGAGTCTACAAAGTTTGATTTGCGTTGAACCCACTAAGGGATTAGGCCTGCAGATATTATTATTAAAAAAAAAGGAAAAAAAGGCTTCTCAGCAATTTACACGATGGCATAACAAGATAGTAATCTATGTGCACTGAGCAATAAAAATACAAAAAAAAAAAAGGCTAAGACTTACTCTTCTTGTTTAAGTGCAGTTGCGCTTATACAAATGTGAGTAAAATTTATTTATATTTGCAGCAGTACTCAAGCTTTGTAGGAAAGCAGATATTCACAGAATTGTCAGTGTCCCTGCTCCCTCTGGTAGCTCCCAGGCCTGCTGCTGCTGCTTCCTTCACTCTGTGGGGTTATGGGCAGCAGGCAGCCTGGCTTCATTCTCTTACAACCCTCATGTGTACCCAGAAACTCTGAGCTCTTAATGGTTAATTAATAGGCTTTAATTAAGAGGTTAAAGGATTTCAATATAGGATTAAATTCTGATCTTCTCTCTGACACTGATTAGTTGGGGTGGTTTTGTACAACTACACTTATTTGGAAAACTCAAGCATTATCTGTCAGAAATAGTATTAGATTTACTACTATTTATACAGTTTTTGATGCCAAAATTTCTTGTCTTTTACAAAATACTTTTTATCAAATACTTTTACTCTTAAGTGAAGAAATACTGCTGCAACGTAAACTGACATTTTACTTCTGAGAAGCGAAGTTTGAGTTCAGTGCACTTTTACAGTAAAGGGGAGGTATGGAGGCATGGATTTAGATATAATTAGTGTGGCAAAAATCATTACACACCTTGTTCACACACTTACAAGAAGACCCTTCTGCAGGTGAGCAGTCTCACTGAGCTCCTTCCTCATTAAAAAAAAATTATGTATCTATTAGCATGATGAAATTAATTTGTGTATTGGCCTTACTTCCTGTTACTTTAAAAATATGAGCAGTATGGAAAATAAGTGTTCTGAGAATTGGCAAGCTTTCAAGAGGCTCTCCCCCTAGAGTGCTGCTGGCAATGTGGCTTCATTGGTGCTACTTTTACAGTAAGAATTCTGACACAGTCAAAACTGAGATGCATCAGGAATAATTGCAAATTCCACTTCTGGTGGTGATTATTCAGCATCAGACATGTTGATGTAGTTTGCTTGGGTGAAGTTGAGACAACCATGTGTTGAGCACAACCAAGACTTGCTTACACTGGCTTTCCCAGCATTGGTCACATTTATTTCCTGTTTGTTAGAAAAGGAAAATCATCAAGATAGGAACACTCCTGTCACAGAAGTAAAAAGATAGGGGCTACTTAATAATTGAAAATGCTCATGAATGTTGTAAACAATGTGGAATGAACTCATTCTAATCATGATACTGCAATGTCAGGAGGTGTTACATTTCGGAGCCGAGACAGTCTGACCTATTATTTAGCATGTGTTTATTTTGGCTATGTGTGTAATTGTCCAATGAAAAAGTAATTTTTCTATTTATAGTAAGGATAAAAACATTGATCACAGTATGTTACTTATTTTGGACATTTCTAAAACTACAGTTGTGAAGTGAATGACTTCCTACTGTAAGTCAACAGATGATCCAAAAAAAGTAACTCGAGTTACTATGAGAAATACTATCTCTGCTGGAGATGCCCTTTATAAATGTAATAATGTTGCAATGTGCTTAATTGCCAACATATGGATTAACCTCTTTTTCTGTCACATTTGGTAAATACTGTATCCCTTTAGAAGGAAATTTAGAATAAAGTTAATAAAAGTGTCATTTGGGCAAACAAGTAAAATATAAGATAAACTGTGAAACTTTTTCTGAGTGAATAATTTAGCTAGAACAGTAATTTGTATACTTTAAATAATAAGGCTGTTTAAAAATAACTTCTAGTAATTAAAATATTTATAAATGTGCCTCAGGTTCCTTTAAAATTAATACAATTCCTAAAATAAGCAGTATCTGCAAAAATGTGGAGATAATTAAGGGACAACTAGATTTCTAATGCTTTTCTATTAGTGTAATATTTCTGCTTCAAAACAGCATTCAAGTGAATCAGGAAGAAACTTCTAACTATAAAAATCAGCATGTTTTTATCAGCATAGATACAAAAAGTAGAATGGTAGTATAAAAATAGACTGTAAAAGGAAACTTTTATGGGAGCCAAGTGTATTTCTAGGAGTTTAGATTTCAGGTGAGAATTTTTGTATAGGATATGAAAGTTTGTATACATCCTATCTGAACTGTGTGTGGAAAATATCCCAGTAGGAGTCTTGAGTTTTGCATAAAGCTCATAATGTATTAAGGGTACTGCAACAGCTGCAAAAGAAGCATAATTCTAGAAAATAAAACAGTTTTCTGTCTTTTTGTTTAAAAAAAAAAAATCACAAGATGTTATTTCCTTTCTGTTCAGCAAGGAGTTCTGACCCCTTCTGCTTTTTTTTTTTTACCTGGGGATCTTTTGTGGTTGATTGACTTGTAGGTCTAGAGACATTTTGGTTTCTGGTTGGGATTTTCTGATAGATAGACAACTGCAAGGGGTGGTAGTTGAGAGTGTCATGATTCTGGATGTGAATAATGCTATGCCTGATGTGCTTTTTTTACTGCAATATAAGGCTAAAGATCTTCCCTTTCCATTGTGCCTTTTCTTATAGAAATTAAGGACAGCTGCTGGTTGTCATCAGACTGAATGCAGAAAGAAAGATTCACTATTCCTATGCACAATTTCTGAAAACTCCACTTTCAGTTGTCCAAAGTGCTTAGCAGCAGTGGTGCATGATAATACCATGGCATCAGTAGAACTGAAGATTCAAAGAGTATCACCTATTGTAAGGTGTCTCTGATGGAGCCCTTTTTAATATTCAGTAAAGCTTGAGCTCATGTTGCATTGTTACTGTTAAATGAGAGAGTTCTAAAAGGTTCCTTCTGTCACTAGGACTATTTTTCCAAACTTGAAACACCACTGTATTTGAGACAATTGGTTTTTTTTTGTATCAGAATTGGCAAAACTTATTTACGTGAAGTTGAAGGTATCTGGATATGTAAAGCGTACAGACTGACTTTTTACATTTTTTTTTTTGTAATGGTTAGTTAAAAAATTGCCCATAATTATTTGTAATTTTTACAGTTCCTGGAAACCTACTTTTGCTGTAAGTTGAACTGCTTGCTCCTGATCTTATTGTCAGCTGAGGTTCAGTTCTTACAGCTTCAGCACTTCATCAAAGCAGCTCCTTTGGGATAGTGTGGATTACAAACACAGGGACGAGGCCATGGAACTGGAGATAAAATATTTTTAACTGCATGAATGCAGTTGTGGAATGAACTTGGAGAGTTTCCTTGGAGAGTCAGGCACTTTTTCAATTACAACTGGCATGGTTAATCTTACTTTAAATGAGACCTAAAATTACCTGGGAAGTGTTGGCCTTGTTGCAAGGGTAAAGAGCAGAAGGAAAACTACCACTGTTATGTGTAACAGTATGGATTTAGCTTACCCTCTTGATTCTTAGGCATTAAAACCAGAGTCACACTGATACTTCCAGTACAGCTGGAGAGGGTAAAGAATTAGATGAAAAAATCCATTAGAGGAAAAATGAAGACTTTGTTTATGAAGAAAGAATCAAAAATGCAGCTAAGAATGTTTATTTTAGAGTCAAATAAGAAAAGCATGGTAGGAATAGACATGCTCACAATGGTTTAAGAAAAGATTTTTTGATTTTCTTTTTAACTATGAGCAGCATAAGCAGCTATGGAGCATGAGGAAAAATATCACAGTGTAATCACCATAATATTTGCATGAAAGTTGTGGAAACTTCTGTTGTAACATAGAATTATTTAAATAAGATCCAGAAAAGAATAATTACAACCTTCTCGGTTACATTGAAATAAAACAGAGTGGTGTGAAAATATTCAAAGGTGTAAAGTAGTTTCCATATGAACTTACAAAGGAACCTTACTTGTTTACAGGTGGTTACTCTTATAACTATCAGCTATGGAGAAATTAGGGAGCTTTGTCTGAATGATTTGGCCATTAAACTTTTGGAGCAATGTGGTATTGTCTTTAAGTTTAAATGCCCATATTTCTTATAACCAAACAAGTGTTGGAAAAGATCTTGATAAATTGGATGTTTTACTCTATTATGTCTGTTCAAAACTTAGTTGCAACTTTCTAGCTTTATGTCTGTTATAGATTGTAAAAGTAGAATAAACAGTTCAGTAGAAGATGAATTTTAATAAACAAGAAACAATTAGAAAGACACAAGAAACAATCTTACAATTTAATCTTTGAACTGTGGAGGAAAAGCTAGGAGCAAGTGCCTGTTGTTCTGAGGAAAACTGGGAGTAACAGGTACAGCCAGGAGCTACCCGCTTCCTTTTCCCTTTTTATGCATTTTGTCTGGCTTATCTCGATATCATTAAACCCACACAGAAATATGATAGCATTAATTATGTCAGTCCTTTTTAGTCCATATGTTAATCTTCTTCATGTCCACTTCTTGTGTTCACAGGACTATTGTACTTAGCTATTGTTCCTTGCTCCCCTGTTAATAAAGAGCAGTTTCACTTCTGCTAATAAGCAAAGTTAATAAACAAAGGCTGCAGTTTTATTCAATACTGAGCATTATAAAGAGGAAAATAAATAGGTCTGTTCCAGGTAGGCTGTTTGTCTAGCTGGTGTGTTTTCTGTTGATTCATTTACAGTCATATCCTCATTTATTAAAATACATAGTCTTTTTTTCCACATTCTTGCTTTTCTTTTTTTTTTAATGACTTTCTGACTGTTTTAAGTTAAGCTAGAGTCAGTGACATGACTTCATCTGAGCCAAAAATTTATTTAGGATCATACCAAAGTAAGTAATTCATTCTGATGTCAGGAAGAATGCAATGGGAGAATATTTTCTATTTTGTTAGGGAGGTCAAATAAACTGTGAACAAAACGTGATGCAGTGTGACCTGTAAGCCTTTGCCGGAGGCCCTAGTAAGTGGGGAAAAGAGATAATGGAGCCAGGCCAACTTGAAGTCATCATATTGGCCGTGTATTTTACCTCTAAGAGCAGCCTGTTATGAGGTTCCCACCAACAGAGAATATTTGGGTTCATTCTCCAGCATGAAGCAAATGATGTTAGGTCAAACCAGAACATCTTTACATTCTTTACATCTTTATATCTTTACATCTGCTCCCTTGCAAGGAAAAGAGACACTGAAAGAGAGATCTGGTAATTTTGGATGCTCGTTAGCTCTGATATAGTTGGCTTTTCCCACTTGAATTGTAAGTGAGCAGCAGGACTGGCATGAACCAAGGGCAAGATCATTTAGCAGCCACTCCTTCCTTTCCCTTCTCTTAGCTCTTTCTCTACTCTTCAGCATTTATGGCACAGTCAGTGTAATTCACTCAGATTTAGAATATATTTATGCATTAGACTAAAAGTGTATGAATTTTACAGTATTTTTTTAGGGAAAGTATCCAAAGACATCAAGTTCCATATGTGTGAACTTATTTTAATTCTGCCACTTTTACCTGGGGTCCAGGCGTTGGCCATATTGAGAGGGTTTTTTTTTGAGGTTTTTTTTGGTTTCTTAAAGGTTTTTTTATGAATTTGTTAAGAATATGATATTGAAAAATAAATACCTCATTGATTGAGAGGCAGGTAGTATTTTTCTTGCTGTGAACAAATTTAATTTTTTGTAAGTAATATTTTACTATGCTTAGGGCTGCCTTTTTCTCTGAGTGGTTAAATCTGTAGGCTCTTTAAAGATGTTCTGCACTTAAAATTATGTCACTGTTCCTCTGTGTCTCTTTCATGTTAATGAATATCACAGAATAATTAAAGTAAAGAATAACTCCTTAATAGGTTAGAGATTAGAAGACATGAAAATCATGGGCCTTTTCCTAGATAGCTCCACCCGTAAACCAACTCAAAACATAATAGGTGAAAAAGCTAAAAATTTCAGATTTGTTTCCACTGAAATTTTCAGGAGGATTTAATCTATTAAGAAAAAATGTCAAAATGAAGTATCTCACTGTTTGAGGTGCTGAATAGCAGTAAATATTGTCATTATATGGCTTTTAACCTTCTTTTTCTAAACAAAATACTGAAAATGCTAGGAAAAAATCTGCCTGTTAACTTTTAAAGTAGGGAAAATACATTTCCTGCCTGAAAAAAATTAGTAGAGTTCATTTTCTGCTATATTCTTTGCTTAAATAAAAGAAAATCAGAATATTTATGCCAAGTACAACTCACAGGAGAAACTATGTGCACTTCTGAGATAAGCTTGGGAGTTGCTGTGTCTGAATAGATTTCTTGGACTCAAGGCAGGTAGAGATTCAAATGAATTGGATTTTATGGTATCTTTCTGTTTTAAAAGAAAAAGTTTGTGAAAGTTTAGCTAAAACTGGTGCTTTGATCAGAAATCAAAGTAAGTGCTTGTCTAGCTCTTTTCAATATCTTAGATTTCTCCTACTTATTGTAAATCCCAGTGCATAGATTAAAAAGCAGCATTTTTACTTGACACTTGTATTTTTTAAGCCCTTTCAATTTGAAATATATTTTTTTAATCTAAGGTCCACGCTCAGATATTTCACTTAGGTGCTCCTGAACTTAAACCTACTGACAGTAGAAAATAATGAATTTTTATTTGAGGAAGTCAGACAGTTAGAAATCCTACGTCAATTCCAATGAGATTGTTGAGATCTTGCCAGCAAGAAAGTTAAAGTGCTGTGAATTGAGTGAATGTTTGCAGAGATCTCTGCTGATATCTACTTTCTGTCAATATTTCATTTTCACTGATATGAAAGCTGAAAACTCTGAATTGTGAATGGCTTCAATACTCTAGTTGTGTTATCTGCCTCGGAGTGATAACCCGTTAATTTCAAGTGTAATTATATGTAAGGTTTTTGTTTGAAGTTAGATTTGAGTCTTTGGTTGCTTAATAATTTTTCTTTATCTGGTAGAATTAGAGCAGAATCACAGTCTTCTGAGGAGGAGTTTTGTGTGGTGCCCTTTCTCATTTTGGTTGAATACTGGCAAAACGATAATTTTTCAATTAATACATGTCCTATTTTGCATTGCTGGACATTGTTGGGCTTTTTGGTTTTCATTTCTATTTTACCACCTATGCATATCCATATCAAAGCATAAAGCAAAACCAGGTTTTTCTGCCCTTTGCACTTCATAGAGTTTAAAGCAAATGTGGGTTCATTGGTTAGACTTTGAGAGAGCTATTCTCACAGTAGTTTATGAGAAACATAAAGATCTGGGGCTTTTCTCTTAGTAAAAGTGGTTGTTTTTTTCTTTTCAACACTGGTAAGCCAAATAGTTCTTGTTGAATAGTTTTCCTTATGATTCTGCTTGGGTTTATACTTCATATCTCTTGTCTGATTCCATAAAGCTCTTGCCAATGATGTAACAACAGGAATTCTCTCTGAAGAGAGTCTCTGAACTGACCTGCTCAGAGCATGGTTATTGCCAAGACTCTAATGGTGCTCTGTCTGGGCAAGTTTTGAAAAGCTCCAAGCATAGTGATCCCACAGTGTCTCGGGACAACTTTTTCAGTGCTGCATTGCCTTCCAAATGTACATGCTTCTTCTAGTGCCCAGCCTGAACCTCCTCACTAAGTGACGTGTTAGTGCCTTTTGCTGCTCGACTTGGATTTTTGACTACTAGGAAGAATTTGGCTCTGTAATTTTTCTTTTCAGGTAATGTTTAGATTAGATAGCTAGTTTCAGACAGGTGTTAAATCACTCCTTAGTCTATTCCTCTTCACTGGATTGAGCTAAGATGTGATAATTTTCTTTTTTGTTGACAAACTGGACTTGTCAAATGTGTCATATTTTTCCACATCCATCAATAGCAGGCAGACACCAACCTGGTCACAATAGTCCGGGTGCAGCCTTTCCACTGCCAGTCAAAGGGAACAAATAACTTCCCTTAATCTGCTGCTCATACTCTTGCTAATATGGACCATATGTAATTTGTCCAATTTGTAATGCAAGCACACACACCACTGGCTCCTTGCCTGGTTTCCACCCATTGCCCATTTCCAACCCATTCCAGGGGTTCTTATCAGCAGAACTGCTGTTCAGCCTGCTGTTTCCCAACCTCTATGAGCACATGGGGTTCTATATATAAGAGTAAAATCCATTAAGAAGTGGGTGTAGGCAGTGACAGGTTAGCTGGCACAGTTGTAAAAACAAGAACTTCAAGAGTACAGTACAGGAAGAATGTCGTATGCTACCAGTCATTGCCACCAGCAGAAAAATTGTTAAATGAATGGACTTGGCAGAACTGAAAGTGAACAAACCCTTTTTGAAGCTGGATTAAAGCCACATCCGTGCTCTGTGCCTGGGAATACGAAATGAGGCAAGTGCTACATCTGTAATAAAACTTTGAGAGAGAAATGAGGAAATGAGAAGCGGCTTCTATGCTCACATCTGGCCTAAACATCCTGGATTCTTTCTTAGCAGTTGCCCTTTTAGTGGCAGATTTTTAGCAGATTTAGAAGTTTCAGAAACATTTATGTGAACTTTTGGGAGGTAGGTATGGTTTCAGAACTTCTTGACAGTAAATTTTTTTTTAGTTTTGGTAAAATGCTGAAAGTTTTAGGGTTATTCCTGGAAGGGAGGAGAAAATTAAAATTTCAGGACAGTAATAAAATGTCAATAATAAACTTGGATTTCTTACTGGCCTTTGGCATGGATCAGGAGAGACTCACTGATATTGAATTTTTGACTGATATTGAATTTTTCATTTCTGGAGAGGTGTGGACAATCAGGAAAAGCAGAATTAAATTAACTCCATTCCATAACAAAGCAAGTATTCCTATGTGAACTATATCTTGATGCTGGCAGAGCAATCCTAATTCTTAAAAACAGTTACTTTTCACACTGAGATGTCTTCTTATGAAGTTATCTTGGATATGTTATTTTAAAGAAAACAAACTTTTCTGGTCATATAAGCCTCATGTACTTCACCACTGTAACTCCCAGCCAATTACAAGTGTGGTTCAGGGAAGTAATTCTCACAAGAACAGAACTTAATTACCAGTTTCCCAGAGTAAATTTTCAGTATCATTAGGTGTATATGTAAACTCATGCCAACTTCTGCTTTTCCTCTAAAATCTATCGCAGCTGTTAAAGTACGTACTTGTATTTTTGAAACAAATGTAGTAATGGAGTGAGGCTTTGAATCAGTATAGCTAGATGGCATGTGCTACAGGGGCCATTGCCAAATTACACTTATATAAGGGTCATGGATATGCATTTCTGAGTTTTCTACTTAAATGAGCAGTTAATTATGATTTAATATAACTATAACAATTTGCTAACAAAGAAAGTCTCTATAATTTCTAAAAATAAGGCTTTTCATTGTGGAACAAAAGTTTGGCCTGTAATATAACTCTTGGTCAGAACCCTTTTTTTTCACTACTAGAAAGACATTGAGGTGGCGAAGTGTGTTCAGAGAAGGGCAATGAATTTGGTGAAGGGTCTGGAGTCCCATGAGGAGCAGCTGAGGGTGCAGGGGTTGTTGAGCCTGGAGAAAAAGAAGCTCAGCGGTGACCTTGTTGCTCTCTGCCTGAAAGGAGGGTGCAGCCATGTGTGGGTCAGGCTCTTCTCTCAGGTAACCAGTGGTTGGATGAGAGGAAATGGCCTCTAGTTGCACCAGGGGAGGTGTAGATTGGATATTAAGAAAAAAATTCAGCATGGAAAGGGTTTTCAAGCATCAGAACAGGCTGTTCAGGGAAGTGTTTAAATCACAATCTCTGGAGGCATTTAAAAGATGTGTGGATGTGGCATTTGGGGACATGGATCAGCAGTGACCTTGGCAGTGCTGGGTGAACAGTTGGACTCAATGATCTTAGAAGTCTGTTCCAAGCTAAGCTATCATGGATGGCTCTAGCATCTTCACCTCTTGCATTAACAGAGTAACTCACTGGATGTCGGGACTGGAAGTTGTAGTCTGGGATACTTGAGTTTGGTTTCAGTCTCTGAAGTTTGCCTTGGTACTGGTTACTTTCATTTCCCTAGTAAGTGAACTTCCAAGCCCCTCAGGCAGCAATGACTGCAGACAGCTTGAACAAAATGGAATTTTATTTTGTATTATGTTTTCTGAAAAGAAAACATTTTGCTGAATGTGTTTCAGATACTGTGCTATTCTAAGCACCTAATTATTGCTATGTGTTTTCAGCTTAAATTTTGGCTTAAACCTGTACAGGCTAGATGATAAAAAAAATTATTTATCTACAAAACAGATCAACATTTAAAAAATGAAATTCCTAAAATGAATGCTCTGTATTTTGTTTTGAGTACATATTCATTTTAGGTGGTTCTGCTTAGTAAATAGAACACATATTGTGTCTAACTGAATATTTCATAGATTCTGGTCTTCTCTGTTTTAAATTTTTCTGACAGCTATCAATGCATGTAATATTTTTCTCAAAACAGAAAAATATGTAATAAGGAACAATTTTGGCAGATTATGTGTCTCCTACAAAACAAGGATTTTGGAAAACTACTCTGTATAACCTTGGAAAGTTTATACTTTAAAGGAAAAGTTATGACCTTTACATAGATTCTTGTGCCCAAGAGGAAATACAAGTGAAATTATTTCAGTACATGAGGCTTAAGATTTGGCAAAAGCCTTGTGCTTTTTATGCATCAGTGAGACTGGTAAGCAAGTAATCATACAAACAAAGGCTGTAGATTATAAGGAAGCCACAAAACTGAATGCAGCCTAAAAATAAACTTGGAGTTCAGCATAGATAATATGCTTTAAATGGAGAATGCAGTGTTAAGCAAAATTAAAAGGCAGGCAAGGTCTCAGAGATTACATGTGTTATTGATGGAAACAGGCCAGACTACCAACTACCAATTATATAGCGTTGTCAGTGTAAAAACTGAAATGTGCCACATTTCCAGACTTCCAGTTTTTTCAACTTCATTCAGCTCTTGCTTATTAGTAACTTGTGTTTTGTCCCATTCAACAAAGAGCACTCAACAATGAGCTCTTTGGAAGCAGGGAGAAGGCAGAGGAAGCTCCTCGCTCCGGACTGCCCAAATGGCTTTTAGGGCAATGCCAACCCTGCTATCCCTCCTGCAGAGGTCCCAGATGAGCCCCTCTCCCTGCTGGTATGGGTGGGACAGGGCTGAAGGCGAGGGAAAAGGGAGCCACTGCTGCTGGGAGTCCACACTGCTGGACTCAGGATTGATCTTGAAGTGACGAGAGCAGGTACACAGAAAAATGACACATCAGCAAGTGAAGTAACCCTCTTTGCCCCTTCTTGGGAAAGGGCTGGTGGCAGCTGGGAGCTCAGGCTGCAGGTTAGTACGGAGGAGAGGCACGACTCCAGCCTCCTGTCCTTCCTGCTGGAGAGAGGGAGCTGCTTGCCTGTTCCTACAATTCCTCTGTGGTCTAATGTAAAGTACATTCTTAGGGGAGTTTGCTTGAAAAACAAAGTGAATCCCAACAATTCTTGCCATATGTGTGAATATCCATGGTAAATAACTGCTTGAGTTAATTTTTAACTGACTTGGGTAATATTTGTTTTGGTAGGCACCTCTGAAAATTCTGATGAAATAGTTTTGCATCATTAATTTATATGTGATCTACATAAATGGCATATTTATGTCGAAGGAAGTTGGTCTCCTGGATTTAGTTGTTTTCTAGGAGGTCATTTTTTGTTCTATCTTATGATTAATGTGTATTTTTTATTAACTTAATCTCAATATTTTCAAGAAGAATAATTCTAAGGAAAAATAAATGCCTTCTGCAATTTTTTTTTGGTCTTACTTTACATTTTTAATGTTTGATAAAAAGTGTTTAATTTTTTGGGTGTTGTGTGAACTTATTCAGGGAACTAGAAAATCTGCCTAAATTAGATAAGTAACGTCTAATTTATTAAGCTTTAAAGTCTTGATTGCAAAATTAGGCAAGTTGAATTCCATGCTAAGAATTTAAACATCACTGTTCAGACCCCTTTAAATCACAGTGATAAAAAAAAGCGAAGTAAAAGTTCTTTTTTTCTTTCTCAATGGGTTTGAAACTCTCGTGATATGCAATGCCACCCTTCCCATCTTTTTCAGAATCTGCAAAAGCTAAAATATTATGGCTATTTGCAATGAAAATTAAATTTCCCATGACATAATTTACCTTTAGAAAGAGAGCTTTTGAGAAAAACTACCATTATAGAGCATTAGATGTGTCTGTAGGTTTGGTCAGCATGAGACACTTCCTATTATCATGTATTGATTAGATGATTGTGGACTCAGAAATATGGATGGATTAACATGACAAATTAACATTGCAGCTCTGGCACTCATGGCCACTGACTGCATTTGTTTCTAGTTCTGGAAATAGATGGTAAATGTATGTGTGTATCTTAAGCAATTTTTCCTGGATTTTACATCTAAGGCTGTCTTCTACTTTACATTTTACTTGAGATGAGAGTTCCTATCCAATGATATGAATGGCTTAAATGATTTATAATTTTGTTAATATGAGGTAACTTATTATGAGCTTAAACCTGGTGATTGGAAAGTCATTGAAAATAATTTTGGAATCATTATTCTATGCAGTGTTGTTAGATAAATGAAGATAAGCTAGATCAAGAGAAGATATTTGCATCTATCTGGTGGGATTAGATAAAGGTATACTTTAAAGAATTAATTAGATTTTTTTTCCCTCCTCTAAGCTAGTTTATTATTTAACACTTGAGCTCTTGAATCACTTATCCTGTGTTTCCAGCTGTTGTATTTATAGCAAACATCTGGTCCCACCTAAAGGAAAGTTTCATCTCTTTGTAATAGCTGGACTGTGAGCTCAGTGTTGTCAATGTTGAGCTTCCTCCTAGAGTTAAGTTATAATGAAAAAGAAGTAGTTCTTGAATGTAGCACTTCTGGAACACTATAAATTAAATATATTTTCTTTACTGCAGTATTTCTCTGATTTGTAAAAATGATTATAATTTAGTGACTGTGAAGTATTTGTGGGAAAAAGTAAACAACAACTAATGATCTCTTCTCTTCTGCAGAAAATTACATCAGCAGTTTGAGATGTATAAGGAGCAAGTGAAGAAGATGGGTGAAGAATCACAGCAGCACCAGGAGCAGAAGGGTGATGCCCCAACCTGTGGCATCTGCCACAAAACCAAGTTTGCTGATGGCTGTGGCCATAACTGTTCCTATTGCCAAACGAAATTCTGCGCGCGCTGCGGAGGAAGAGTGTCCCTGCGGTCCAACAAGGTACGGAGCTGTGAGGGCTGGGCAGCAGGCTCCTCCTGAACTCATTGCTTATGAATCCAAATCACATAACTACTGAAATGGATTTCCTCTAAGGAGAAATCTACCCAGGGCTTTTTAAGATACCTGGCCTCATTTCATGTAATTTCCAATTGCATATGAATTTGTGATTATGGCTTTTATGTTAATACATATCCTTTTTTGACTAACAAGCAAGTAAATTTCTTTGGTTGGAGAGTGAATCTCTATTTGAGAAACAGAAGTATATCTAGTGATCTAGTGATGCTAATATTGAGATATTGATTATTAAAAAGTAGAGCAAGGATTTGTTTCTTTCCTGCTTGCAAAGGCTCTTCTGTACAAGATTATTGTAGAATTAGTGTTAGAAAATTTTATATAATATAATATTGTGCTTTAGAATATTTATTAGCTATCGTACATATCCACACATATTATGCATATTTATATGTGCATACATATGCAAATGTTAACCTATTTCTGGGAAATAATTAAATGCACTAAGATATATTGTTCTGTATATGGTGGAGTTTATAGTATAACAAGTGGTAAACAGCCATCTGAATTGTTAAAAAAGCTGAAGGATAGGGTATAAAATTCAGCACAACTGATGTAATCACAGAAAAGTCCTCTGAGATAATTTTACTCAACATTTTAGATAAAATGTTCATATCTGATACACAGAATCTTTCTCCAATTCTGACACATAGTTGTGGAAGACTTATGGCAATATTCAGGAAGTATTATGCTAGTCTTTTTTGAAAATATGTATTTTGTAAACAATACAATTTAATTATTTTAATGTTTATTCATGTGATATTTTTATATAATTTAGTTACATAAGTCAATTTTTTCAGTAATATGCTCGTTACAAGTACCATGCAATTGGTAAATATTATCTTTTGTAAGGTAGGAGACAATAGTATGCATGTTATGTATTTCTTGGCCTAAGATTGAAAAGTAGGTTTAAATAACAGACTGAAGTTTTTGATTAACAAAGTATAAAAAAATAAAAAATTATAAAAATTTAATAATAGTTCCTGATAATTAAAGTAACTGAGATTATGTCTAAATGTGTGAAATCACCTTGGTTTTCATTAAGGTAACTTAAAAATGCTGCCTTCAGTATGTTTACATATTTTTTTTTAAATAACTAAGTCATGTTGCTAGTAAAAAGAGAGGTAATTTCTGTATTCATTTCAACTGATTACAAAAACCAATTAGGACAGATATTTGATCTAGGCATATCATTATGCCTACATCCTTAGAAACATAGAGCTAGGAAAAATTCTTCATTTCCTAATGACACATTCTGATACACCATTTAGATTCTCTTTGAGAGGGATCATGTGAGCTTGACAGACAGATATATGTCTGACTTCTCTTGACAGATTTCCAATGAGGTTCTTCCACAGAGTCTTAGGTAATTCCTACTCACCATGCTCACCACAGATAGCTTTTCTTACTGTCTAATGCAAATCTGTCTTTCAATAAGTCAACTTCTCCATTCAGTCTGAGACTGTTCTGCAACACTTCTCAGCTGGCATTTTCTTCTATTTCTTCTTTTTGCAATTGTAGTGTGAGGCTTCCCCGCACCTCATTCATTTTTGTTCTAGATAATTTGTGAATAAGGTGAACAGAGTATCTCTGGACTGATCTCCTGTGAGGCTTTGCTGGTGAAATTTTTGCTTAAAAAAACCCTGATCATTTATTGCTGGGTTTTTTTCTTGTCCTTTCATTAATTAAATTTTCTCATGGATGAATTTATTCCTATTCCATGGCAGCTGAGATTCTTTAAAAGCATGTGATTCCAGCTGAGCAGTAGGACTAAATCCCATTTTCTTACTTTCTCTGTGACTACTTGAAAGAATTCTAATACATGTAGCAGATGTGAATTCCCTCTACTAAATCCATTCTGACTTCTCCATGTTTTATCATAATTTATTCACATGCTGGTAATTTTATTGTGTATTTGAGTTTCTAAAACTCTGTCCAATGTGGACGTCAGACTCAATTGTCTATTCTTCAATTGATATAATGTTGAAATTCCTTAAAAACATTTTGGGATTTTTGCCAACTTTTATACTTATCAGTGAAAGACTGTATTACAGTTACTAATTATTTTAGACTGGAGATTCTTTACACTAACTATAATTTAATGAAAAACATGTTTTTTGTTGACTCACTTTATTGCTTCTCTTTCTGAAATATTAGTTCAAGGTATGTCCTCCAGTTTATTCTGCATGAAATAATATTCTAGAGTAAATACCTTCCTAATCACTGTGAATATGAACAAAAAAGATCTAATTCAGAAAGAGTGTGGCAGTCTCCTTGCTTTATGCCTACACTGATTATTCTGTTAAAACTATTTTGGTCTACCAGAATTCATCCTTATCTCTCTTCTGAATACAATTTCAGTTTCTGGAAAGATGACTTCTATTAACTTCCTATTTTAAATTTGCTTTTTTTTGGTCTCTGTAGACATTATATATATATTTAATGTCTGCCTTGGACCTTATAAAAGGTGATAGTTATGCTGTCTGAAATGTTCTTTGGTGGATCTGTTTGAGATGTTCATAATATCAAGTTTCAAGCAAAACTCTTGCCTTTTACTCCAGATTCTCCTCCTAAATTGTTTAGTACAGGCCAGTATTAGCAGCATGCACCTCAGATGATGGAGAATTGCAAAGAATGCTCCTCTTTCAAAGGTCTCAAGGCTGACTACTGCTTACATGGTTCATGGCCATGAGAAAGAGCAGGGAGTGGAAATGTTTTGACAGTTGTCAGAGCATTAGATTAGGATTCTCAAAATGCTTGGATGATTTATTCCTTTTTCAGTTTTGTTAAAGTGCCTTAAATATGTGAGCATTAGCATTCAGTTCAAGCTGTACAAAATTATAATTATGTGGGAGTTCCTTCTAGCTCAAACAAATAAAAATGATAATGGTAGCACTTCTTCTGTACAATTTATTATCTTGGTGAATGGTGTATTTAGCTAAATGGGGATTAAATTTCAAGGGAGTAAAAAAACCTTGAACAGTCATCTTTTATGTTTATGAACACTTTCAGATTGATTAAAATTTAAATAATAAATCATGTGAGAGCAAGCAGTAATAATTCTTAGTGATAAGAGTACCACTGAAATATTAAATATACTCCTGTTCTTTTTTTATTATATACTAATTTGTATAGGGAAATGCACATTGAATAAGTCAGTAGACAGCAGAATGAGGTTTATGCAGGTGAGAAATCTAAATGCTAAAATACAGCCTCCAGATTTGATACAACATTTTGTGCAGCAAATAGGAATTTTAGCACCTCAGAATGGCAGTTCACTAAACCAACCTTTTACTTGTACAGAAAGGAAACAATGCTTGTCTAGAAAGTTAACCTAATGCATGCTGAATACCTTCTTTCAGAGTGTTTGACAACTTACTAGCACTTGGAGCCTCTGAAACATCCTTATTTCTTTGTCTTTGAAGAACAATAGTAAGAGATTTTCAGTCATTTTGTAGGACCCAAAAACAACATGGGAAACATGCACGGTGTAGGTAGGGAACTTCTCTCAGTTCCCCTGGTTCAGTGCAAGCTTTGCATTCTGATAATTTCCTTGGGATTGTTTGATTTTGAAAAAAACAAGCTCCCTTTACTGAATGATTCTAACTGCTGGACTTGCAATGTGATCTGTGTGGAGTTGCAACACGAGACTGTAGCATACTTGTGGTAATGCATAATCATTTCCATTCTGTTGAGAATTAGCAAGCACTGAAGAATTAGTCTGTCACAATCAGGTTTTCTAAGTCACTAGGATTTGGAATAAACTCCATGATTTGTTATTGCATACGAGTAAGTTGGTCTTTAGAAAATATGGTTTGAGTTTGCATTTCTCTACAAAAGACACATAACGCTGCAAACATGAGGAAAGGATTCCTCTAAACAGTAAACTACCATTTTGAACCAAGAGATATTGCTCCTGTAAAATTTACTTAAAAACTACTTTGCTTGCAAACTTATACCTAGCAGAACTAATATTCAGAATCTGCATTTCTGTTCTGATTCTTTGGATTCTCTTGATTGTTAAAAACACCTGTGATTTTAATACAAGCTTTGTTGATATTATCAGTCCTTCAAATGGCAACTGCACAAACTATTTCTGTTATTAGTTTTATTTATTTATTTAAATTGGATAGCTATTTTGATCTCAATATACAGCAAATGATGGTCTCAATTTCAACAGAAGCTTCATGTTTGAACTCTTTACTATAAAGCTTTCATAAACCTTAGAGGTTGTTATGATCCTGATACAGTGAAGAACACAAAGTTTTACCCAGACTTAAAATTTTAGGCAATTAAAGTGAGAAACGTACAGTCTTGAAGAGTAGCTTTGGCTCATGCAGTCAGATGCCAGATTGACCTTGTAATAGATCTTTTAAAAAAGGATAAGGGATAAATACTGACTCATTCTACATTTTTTTTTTTTTTTAGTATAGGATGGAATTCCACTTATTTTGTTAACATTTCTGTGTGACTGAATACTCATGGAGATAAGACCTTTCTCCTTAAAACCACTGTTAAAATACAGCTGCATTTTCATGTGGAACAGGACAAATACCTCTGTTCTTTGAAAACTGAATAGAATGATTTCTCTAATGTCCTTGCTATTGAAATGCCTGACTAGGCTGTCTTTCAGATTCTCAATAACATAATTGCTTGCAGGGTACTGCTATGAACTCAAAAATGTTTGACAGTGTGTGTGGAGGAAGCTGAGAGGCTGGAGGAAGTAATAGGTGTTTGGTAAAGCGTGATGGCGTGCCTTGAACTTCTTCTCATATCTTTATATTTTGCAGCTTGTTTCTGAAAAGAGAGTCTTTATCCTGGACATTATTCAACACAGGTTGATTGTGTGAATTAAGTCTTGGTTACTGTTATGATCAAAGTATGAATGACAGTATTTTGAATTATGCTTATGGATTGTAATTGTCTTGGATAGTAGAGTGTACTTCTTCAGAGGTGAGCATGAGAAATCAAGGCTGTAGATGTTTTCATACAAAATGTCTCTGAACACTGCTTTCTTTCTTACTGCAATGGGACAGGAAACCTTGCTAGGAAAGTATGAGACCACCTGGTACTGAGCAGAAAAATATTTCTCTGCCCACAGAGTGATAATGCATGGATGTCCTGTGATTTAGATCGCTTCCTATGCTATTTACAATTTGTATAACTGAGAACACCACTAAAACCCATAGCATCTTTAAAATGCTTTAATCTTTTGCCACTGAACATAGGATCATAGAATAAATTGGGTCAGATGGGACCCGTGGAAGTTTTTCTGGACCAATCTCCTGCTCCATGCAGGATTAACTTCAAAGTCAGATGAGGTTTTTAGAACCTCGTTCAACTGAATTGTAAAAACCTCCTAAGAGAGTGAATCCCAAACTCCACGAGACAACCTCTTTCAGTGATTAACAACTCTTGTGATTTTCTGTTTTTCTTACGTGCCATACATACCTTAATTGTTACGTTTTGTTTATTTCCTGTGCATCTTCAAGAAAATTCTGTCTTTGTGTTTCCTATAGCTAAAATTCAAATAGTTGAGGGATGCAAGTAGTTCCTGTCTTCCCACATCCTTCCCTATCCCAGCCTTCTTTAGGCCAAACAATCCTATCTCCCTCAGCTTCTCCTTGTATATTGTGTGTTTTATTGCCTGACTGTCTTGTTTGGCCTCTGTTGTATTCTCTCCTGTTTGTTTGTAACTTTAGGATTGGAGGGAACCTAAGCCTTCTCTGAGAGTTAGGTGTTACAAAGTTACATTTCATACAGGTATTGGAAAAACAAATTAATTGTCACCCTTTTTTGGTAAGCAGTTGTATTCCCAGCACAGTCAATGCTTAACCAAGTGCCTTCATTTAGTCTCTGTATTGGCGTGTGAAATTAAAATACCAGATAAAAATCACCATTCTTCATTCAGTAGAAGAGGGAATATTTTTTACTAAAAATATTAAAAGTTATTTTTCTAAAGTATTGTTCCATTTACAATTTAGATAGCTAAGAAGACAATTTCTTTGAGGAAAATAGCCAATAGGAATGTTTGTATATAATACTGATGGGTATGAAAAGGAAAGTATATGTGTTATAGACCTGGCATGACATGCAGCAAACACTTGTGACAAAGTCTGTCTCCTTGTGCTTTATAACTCCAGGATTTTAAAGATATCTTGAGTGACTAACATGCAGTTTTGCCATTTGAATACCCTCAAGTTGTCTGTAGTAAACAAAAATTCTTAATTTCACTGAACTCTTTGCAAGTGCAAAGGATTGATGAATGCTGATCACTCTTTGCAAGTGCAAAGGATTGATGAATGCTGATCATTTGCAGTATTGGGGTCCAAGGTATGAGCTAGATGCTGCATCCTTTTGATGAGATGACCCATTCTTTTGTGAAGATAATTCAGGAATGACTCACAAATTATTTTTATGAAAATTACTTCCTTTGAGCATTTTTTCTACAATTTTTTATTATAAGATAGTCTCAATTTCACTCATGAAAAAATAATGAAAATTATTAAAATTACTTATTTTCACTATATCTCCTTCACCACTAGGGAAAATAAGAAATATATATATTACTTCCTTTGATATTTATGTGTTTATCTTACAAAAAAATTCTAGTACTTACTTTTAAAATGGATGGACTCTTTCCTTATTTGTGGTTTTTTTTCCCCTGTCCTTTCTTTCTTGCTTTCGTGGATATGAACTCCAGGAGGACAAAGTGGTTAGAGCCTTTTTTCTGTTTAAAGTTCTTTTCTTTTATGGTCAAATTATTTCCTGCCCTACATTTGCTCTCATTTACACAGGTGTAATTCCCACTGAAGGCAAGGGGAATTACTGTCATTAAAATGAAAGCAATGCTTGGCATAAAAGGCTTAACTGTTTTACAAATGGCTTTCTAATAACCTGTGAGTTGTTGTGAACAGTATGCATGGTATTCCTCTCTGTTTGCAGCTTTTGTGAGCATGCCCCTGCCTTTCCTTTGCTTTTGCAATATATGTGCACAGCTTAAAATGGGTAAATGTCATTTGTGTCACAGGTGTTTCTTTGATAAAATTCATTTGTGTTCCTGTAGAAGTGGCATAAAGTGATCAAAATGATTTTTAAGCTCTGTATCACTGATATGTATGCTCTCCACATTTTAGGTTGTAATTTTTTTGGCATGGTAGTTCAGTTCTGATTGTCAATGACAATACAATTAGATACCAGTAAATATTAAGAAAAAATATGTATCTTAAACGTTTAGGAATATGCCAGCAATGTCATAGAGTTATCCACTAATATAAATTATTTTCCAAACTGGTTTGTAGGCTTTCCTAAAATATAGTGCACATATTGTATTCAGCATAATGTCAAAATAATGTTAAATGTTATGCATGTCACTGACATTGTTTGTCTTGATAATAATGCACATAGAAAACATATTTTACCTTAATCTTTTAGTTTAGCCAGGTTTAAATGGTAGTATAAATCTGAATTTGGGAATGAGCCTGGGTAGGTTTCAATTTTTTCACCAAATAAGTGTAATGGTTTCTAAATAAGAGAATTGAGAAAACTACATGAGCTGGTGTAAATCTATTTGTCCATCAAAGTCTCTGCTGCATTCTGAATAACTTAAATTACAAAAGCAATTTGCCCTGTAATGCTTGAAAAATAAGTTCCAGATTGAAATGGAGTAAAGAAATTCTTTAAAGTTAGTATACTTTTAGAGAATGGCTTTTTCTATAATAAAATGTAATTTTTTCTTCCTGATAGAAGTGTCAAGGCTCACATTTGACTTGCACATATGATTCAGAAATACTTTGCTTCACACAGAAGTTGTAAGCCATGTGCTGTTGATACCATTGAGGACATATCTTTAGTAGCAGGCAAGTGACATTTGAGGTGGGCCATCTCCTGGTGGCCCAGTCTGTTGGAGGGTACACAGCTTTCTTTTGGCCTTTTTCATCCGTGTTTCTCACAGTTAAAAGGCTGAGAAAGTTCAAAAGCTGTGAAGTAACGGCATTTTGGAGAATACAGAGGTAGCTGCTGAATAGAAAAAGCAGATGAAGAAAAGGAACAATTTTCTCCTTGAAGAATGTACCCTTTCTGTATAACCTTGTAAGTAACTGATGCATCCTAACAGTGCTTATTCCCAGTGAGTCCAACAACTGATGCTTGTGATATCATCCATGCTAGAGCCATGTTAGATACTAAATTCACCTGGAAAATTAAAAACATGTGAAGGTTATACTATTATCTGACTTTACCATGTGCATGTGTTAAGGAGGAAAGGGACAGGAATTTCTCTAGCTAATCAACTAGTTAGATTTTTCCATGAAAAAGGACAGTGGCTTAAGTTGCATTATGTAATGTCTGATTCTGCTGATTTTGAAATAGATGTTTTAGAAGGCAGAAAAAACATCCAATACATTAAGTCAACTTTTTCTCAGCTATAACATTGTAAAGAAAGAACAGCAGGGGTATTTTTGTTTATATTTTAGTACTAACTATAAGGTTAAAAGCCCTGGTGTATTGAATGCAGTGTAATGTATCAAAATAGGTACCTTCAATATAAACAGTGGTTTTTGTATGCTACAGCACTTACCAGGAGATTAACACACCCAGTGAAGCCTTAATATTATTTTCTATCCTTCATTTTCCAGTGTTAGTGTAGAAGGTCTGAATTCCAGTATTTCTTAGGAGGCCTATTCTGTATTTTGGAACAATAGAATGGCAAGTTCAATAGAAGATGCTCCTAGATAAAGCTATAGATACTTTGTGACTGTTGATGGTTTGTTGACCCAATTTAAAAAATAGCTTTGGAAAATGGGATGTATTCAAAGCATCAGGTATGTAAAGAGTAAGAAATATATTTTAGTGTAGCAGTAATTGTTACATCTTTTGAATAATATTGCAGGGTAAAGCTGGGACTGCACATGGAGTTGAATAATTGGGACAACCATAAAGCAGTTTACTGGTGCTATTAATGGTGATGGGGAATGGAGTTAGCCATGGATCCTGGTTGTGTTTTAGTGCTGTACCCTTAGGCACACACAGAAGGGAACTTAGACTAGATGTCCTTCTATTCACTTGTGAGACCCTGCCTGGAGTGCTGCATCCAGCTCTGGGCTCCTCAGCACAGCAAGGACATGGACCTTGGAGTGAGTCCAGAGGAGGCCACCAAGATGATCAGAGGAATCAGAGCACCTCTCCTATAAGGAAAGGCTGAGATGTTTCTCCAGGCTGAACATCCCAAGAGAAGACTCTGGGAAGACCTTATAGCAGCCTTCCAGCACCTAAAAGGATCCTACAAGGAAGATGAGGACACATAGTTTTAGCAGGGCCTGCTGCAATAGGAAGAGGGGAATATGGTTGGTTTACTTAGGTACAGGAGAAGGTTTTTAGAGTGTGGGAAGTAAAATGCTGGAACATGTTGGCAAGAGATGTGGTGGAGTGGTGCTCTGAGCAACCTGGTCAAGTTGAAGCTGGTCCTGTCCATGTCAGGGCGGTTGGACTAGATGAGCTTTAAAGGTCCATTCCATCCCAAACCATTCTTTGGTTCTATGAGATTAAATATCACTTCAGAGTTTGCAGCTCACTGTGCCTCTTCCCACACAGAACATGGGAGTGACTCATTCGTGTCTCAGTCCTTCCTTAGTCAGGTATATAAAGAAGTACTTTTACAAAATTGAGACCCCAGTGTGCCAGAAAGGAATAATTTAAGATTAAAAGAGTTAGTTAGTGTCTGAGAAGGAAACAGGTAGTGTTTTAAAATTGAAAAATAGTGTGAATTTTTTCCAACTTTTGGATGTTTTTTCTTTAAGAATCAAAGGTACATTTAAAAAGGTTTCCTGCATTTCAATCACTAATTGTCAGTCAAAATGTGACTAGGAGGTAGAGATTTCTTTGAGAAACTAGAGTAAATTAAGACTGTTAAAAATGAAGTTGATTTAAAAAAGAAAGGTATACAGGATCATCTCCTTTTTACTTATACTTGGACAATTATATTCTTAATCAAATAACTTTATTGACATGAGCAACACATTAGCTAGAATAGTGAAATTGTGTGATGATATCACTGAAAATCATGGAAAGTATGATTAAACTGATGAGGAACCAGGAAGTGCAATGCAGTTTGGGCAAAAATGTCTTTAAATAGTAGGAAATGCAAAAGTAGTAGAATTTCTAAATTTTTACTGAATTTTATCCTGGATTTAAATGAAATTATAGACATTACCTTTCATTGGAGACCATGACTTTAATGTAACCACTGGTACTCTGGAGACAACAAATAAGTAAGTAACCTAATACATTTTTGGAAAGAGCTGACAGGAGAAAATGGGGTTCCTTCATTTTGCTGGTTATTATCTGGCTTTTTAAAGCTGATAAAATTCAAGTGGATTGCTTTGTTATGGACTTTTGAGGTTTAGATTCATTGACTCATATTTTTAAATGTTTGTTTTCAAGTGAGAAGTTTTGTAGTGACATGAAATCAGTAGTGGCATGGCCCTCAGAGCTTCTGATACTTTTTTGGTTCATTCCTCTTTTCCAGTGGATTCAGGATCTTGTTTTTAGAGAATCTGTTTTAAACTGCTACAGATCAAAGACTTCACCAAAACTGTTTATAATTTTGTACAGGATAAACCTGAGGAAGAATGCAAGGGGACTTGCTTTTTGTTTTGTCTTTATTTCCTGAGCAAGGAAATAAAAGTATTTGGCACTTTCTTTGAAGTAAGTCTTCTACCTTTCTAATGTTATTAATTTTGAAATACTTAAGACACAGACAAATAACTTGTATTTAAAAATCTATTCTGAAACCTCCACCAGTCCTAAAAACTGTTTTTTTTTCCTAAAACAGTTCTATATAAAATTACAGTAGAAAGGATAAAAAAGCAATTATCATAGGGCATTGTTCTTTATCCCTTTATCTTACTGCAGTTAAAACTTCCTATTCCCCAGCTTTACTTCACCATGTTCCAAAGTAATCAACATTGTTATTCCAGTCAGGAGAGACCTAGGTGTTGACCTAGGTATTTTCTGTTACTTTTGTGAAAATTTCACTGCTAAAAAAGAAAGTTTTTCTCCTTTTACTTCTGGCATTCTGAAGAGGTCTTGGGCCCTACCAAGCTCTGTATTATTTCTAAACCATCAGTGTTGTAGTTCTATACCTCCACAGCACCTGAAAACTTTCTCATCTGGAATAGAAAGAATGCAAGAAATATTTGCAGAAGCCATAGGTTGCTTCTCCTACCTCTGCCTTCTTGCTTCTGGAAAAGATCTGCTTGGGGAAACTCTTGCCCTGTTCTCCACACTTGACTCAAGCTGATTTTCTGTCTTATGAAGAAACAGACTCAGAGTCTCATCAAGGTTTTTGTGGCCTGTGTATGCTCTGTGTATCTTTTTTAAACAAAGAAATATGTTAATTTACAGATCACTGAAATATGGAAAAAATCAATTTTTTAGAAAGAGACTCACTATAAAATATATAATATTTCCTATACTTAGAATATCTCTGAGAAAAGTCTCTTCTACCAGCTATTACATAGGATTGTTTTCTGAGATATCTCTTTGCTGTGGGGAGCTTAATGATTTTCCTCAGCTCGTGAGTATTGTCTTTCAGATTGGGATCTCTGAAAGTCATTCAGAGAGTTGGCAACTTAGATCTTCCTGAATCCACTTGGGCCACTTGTCCCAGCCTGTTCTCTGATCCTGTTTCTCACATATCCATTTGTCTACGTTGCTCTCCTTTATCTTACTGCATTCAGACTGCACTCTTGTTTCCTTGATCACTAACAGAAAGCACCTCCAGTAGCAGAAGGTGAACAAACTTCTTGGTTGAAATTGGACTTGGATTGCCAAACATATTTCAATACGAGGTTCTCCTTTTGCCTATCAAAATTATCCTGCAATCAAGACATGTCTTCTACTCAAAATATGTTATACAGCTTTATTTTCAGTGTTTGCAGGACTACAGTTATGTGACATGATAGAATGTAGTCAGTATAAATAGATTTTTAAATCTGCAAGTAGCAGACTTAAACTTGCCTGAAATCCTGGTGAAGACAACACATAGTAAATACCTCCTACTAATGGTTAAATTGGCATACAAATGTTTTATCTGAATTAGATCTCATGTGTTGCTAACTTTTAGGGCCTTACTGTCATACCAAAACACACTGTCAGCTGGCCGTCACAGTCAAAGTACAGGGAGATTACACTACATTGTAGTCCATACTCCAACTTTATATTAACTTCTTTGAGCTTTTGAGTTGAAGATGTTGGAGGATTTAATTTTTTATTTTCTTCCCCTTTTTTTTTTCTTTTTTGCCTTTTCTGCAATGCCCATTGCCCTGTTTTCTCATGCACAGATTATTGGCTTCAAGGAAGGGTTCAAGGAAAGGGGAATGTCTTCCTAGGAACTGCCAATCTCCTTTTACAGCTTCTGCTTGAAATTTAATTGGAGAATAAAAATAAGACAACTCCTTCATATGATGTAGCTTTAAAATGATCTTAGCTATGTCAATCCAATAGCTACATGGGGTTTTAGATCCATGTAAGGAGACTTTTCTTTCATTATCTATGCTCCGTGCTTAAAGATCACACTCAGATGTGTTTCTTGCTTAAGAACAGAGGCAAATACAGAAAAAAACTGACAGTGAGTCTAAAATTCTTTTTACAGTCATATTTGCACTTCTGTACTAGATGAGCAAGGGTTTAAAAGCCCAAAAACTTGAATAATTTTTTTTAACCCACAATAGTATGTGTAAAAGATGCTAGTCCTTCCTATAAACCTTGTCCTTTAAATATATACTATGGTGGTATAATTTTACAGTACAGAAATTAGAAGTAGCTGGTTTGGTTTTAGGTGTACTGAATTTATGAAATGCCCTAGGGGTGATTTAGAGAGAGTCTGGTTAAATTAGAGTGACCTGTTTTTGTTTTGCTAGCTATTTTTCCCATCCTGGTAGCAATAGAATTTTATCTTTTAACTTCAAATTATTCAAAATAGATTAATTTTCCATTGAAATTCTTATTCAAGCTATCTGAAAATAATCTTGTCTTAAAACATGTATGGAAACATTGCTATAACAATAAAAACTATAGCACATCAATAAATTTTCACTTTTGTTCAAATTAATAGAGCAAGAGCAGTTACAAATAGCAATTCTGGAACCAGAAGATGAAACAGTTCTTGAGCAGTAAGTTTTATTTGCCACCTGTTGCAATATTCAGAAACATTACCATGTGCTATTAAGTTCCAGGTGTAGACCTTTATCAAAGGTAGCTCAGCAAATTCCTCATTTCAGTCCCAGGTGTGTAACAGCACACCTAGGACTCTTTGGACACAGTTAGACTTTATGGCACAGCAGGGGATGGTATAAATGTTTGATTATCTAGATTCAGCGTCAGTGGCTGGAAACCAGTGCCCATATATATAAATAATGAAGACATTGCTAGTAATAGAGTAAAGCAACAAACCTCCCACGGTGTTTATTTAGAGCTTTATTTAGCTGGTGCCTTCAAGGAACAGATTAGTGGCAGGTTTAGGAATTAAATGAAAAAGGCCTTGCATCTGGTTTAATATCTGTTTGCTCTGTAGATCTCCTGTGTGAAGAATGGAATTTGCATGGCCAGTATCTGTTGATATGTGAAATACTGTATGCACAGACAAGACAGTTATTCAGCTTGGTGTGAGTGCACTTATGTAGACAGTTTTAGCAGATGTTGAACTTCAGTGCATTCAAGAAAAACATTAAATACATGTGAAAAATTCTGTGTTAAAACTAGATGTCACCTATGAACTATAAACGGGGTATTAAAAAATTCAAACCAAAAACTTGGTTTGAATTATTATAAAGATCCCATCATTCAGCGTCAAGATCTACAGAAAAGCCTGGATTTCAGGTAGCTAATTCAATTTCAGTCAATTTATATGTATAATTCTCAAAAAGCCACAAACATTAAGTTTCATGTAGTTCACAAGCCCTTTTTAGCATTTTAGATCTGCAAGAAATAAAATACCTAAGGTTTGTAAACCAAATACATATTAAAAGGATTTCTGTTTGATATGGGGGATAATATACTTTCACAAAATAAATCCCTACAATGTTTTATTACTGATAGAATCCAGATGTATCTTTATTAAGTGGGCATCTGAGTAATTTTTTTTCCTATGAATACAAATACCTCCCATTTATCTGTAAATGTTTAAAGTTGGTCAGTATTAATCACTAGTGTTCATTTAACCTGTTCATCTTTCAGTTTCAGTGTAATGGCTACATAACTTCAGAGTCATGACCTGTTTAATTAAGATGTTCTTGCTCTCAGATACTTGATCGTGTGATTATGAAAGATTATATTTATTACTGTTGAGGATTTGGATTTCTTACAGTTTTAGGTAGACAAAGTATGGGATCTTTCTAAGGGATTGGAATAGTTTAACCTCTACATTTAAGATAGGATTCAAATGCCTATTTCTCCCAATGTGTGCAATTGCCTAGTGTCCTTGCATTCAATATTAGTTAATTTTTAGATTATAACACCATGTTGATTATATTTTTTTAACAAATTGGTTTTGCTCTGTAGATGTGAAGCAAATTCCTCCTACTTTGCTTTAAATTATTTTTTAGTTTTAACTAATCCTTGTTTGACTTCTGTTTTTTATTGACATCATTGTGGGTGGCCAAAGAAAACTTTCCATGTAGTGAATGTCTGGCCTCAGTAACTTGGGAGGAGCATAATTCTTTAGATTGTTCTTAACATTGTTGTATAGCAAAAAGTGAAAATTAGTTAAAAATGTAGTGTAGAGATTCAGATACCAATCTCAAGTACTCATTTAAAAATGTCAAAAAAGCTATATTTTGTTCAAGAGAAAGTGCTTTAATAATAATGACCACATTGCAAAAGATTTTTTTGGTCATAATTTGTGTTTCCAGATTCCTTCTAGATTAATATGGTTGTTTCTTTTTTATATCTTATTCATGTATTGATTTTAACTGCCTATTTATAATAGACTTTGAAATAGAATAGCTATGATCCTAGAATGACTTCTGTAATTTTCTGGTGTCATAAGCTTAAAAAAATGCTGTAGATATATTTAATATTATGAATGGGATTCTGATACCATCTTAGGTAAGGGTTTGTTCATGCCCCAAGTCCACCAAAAGGCTGCCTGCTGTGTAAAGCCTTACTCAGAGGAGAGCCTGCCACCAGTTACAACTTGCACTTAGCAGTTAGGGAAGGAACAGAGGGGTTGTCAGAGAGAAGCAGACCACCATCTTCACTTTCCATGGACCTAAATGTGGCTTAGGTCTGGTCCAGAATTGAATTGAATAGAATTGAGAATTCAGCCATATATAATTTAACCTTCTGAGGAGATTAAAAATTCTTGCATAAAGAAACCATTGTGTCAGGATTTAATCTCAACAAGAGTGGCTGTTTAACCACTTTTCTTTCTAAAGCCTCCAACATTTAGTCTAGCCCAATTATATAGGCTGCATGTGGTGTCTTCACAGAGCTGACTTTGACATTGTCTGTAGTGAATATTGAAAAAATGAAGGGAGAAGCAGAAGCCACGTGGAGATGTATCAATAGTAAGATTCAGTGGTTTAACAGGGTAAATTGATAGGAGCTTCCAGCTGTGAGTTGGAATGTAAAACTACACAGCCTATTTAGAAAGAATTCCCAACAAATTACATGGGGTTTTTTTAGGCAAATTCTGTGTCCTTTCTAAGGCACAGACATAGTTTCCAGGATATACTTCTAGAAAGCCTTTTATTCTTCTGAGAGCTTCAAACACTGATGCAAAGTTTTTCAGGACAAAATTCTTTCTTTAATATTCTTTGGAAAGTCTACTACTTACTTAGCTGCAAATTGCAATTGTAGTGTGGGTTGTTTTTTGAAGAGAAATTCAGTGATTGATGTTCTTCGAGACACTTTGTCCATGGCTTTTTTGCTGTTCTTGCTTCATCTGGATTCTCATACTAAGATTTTGGAAGAGCATGAAGGACTTATTAAAGTATGACTCCTTTGGACTGTCAGTTCACATACACAGAATATGTGCATGAAGATTCTATCATGATATATCTAACTTTTCCTGCCAGAGGGAATGATACAAAAGAATTATGAAGCAGGAAGTGGTCATTAAACTGTAGATACAATTATCTGAGAGAAGTTAAAATAGAACTAATTTTAGGGAAGGTGATAATTCTCACTAATAATGCTTTCAAAGCCTGCTAATTTATACTAGCAGAGAAGGGGAAACATTCACCAATCTGCCACTGCTGAAGCAGCAGAAGGATTTGCATATGTGGAATTTGTAGCTATTTTAAAGGAAGAAGTAATTATGGAAGTGCACAACTGAAATAGAAGCATAGTATATTGAAATGAAATAGAAGTATAGGCAGTTAACCATATTTGCTTCCTAACAAAGGGGACTATTTGACATTGGATTAAAAAAAAGGAAAAAAAAGAGCTTTATTTCATTGTTCTTTTTTTCCTTTTGTTAAATACAATTGTTCTCTCCAGCATACTGATAGGCAGATATACCTAAGGTGTCACTAAGTCTGTTGCTTTTTTACCTGTAGTCTATTCTATTTTGAAATTCATGAAACAAACATACTGACATACATATAATTTTTTTAAATGTTAGATTTTCTTGCTGTTCTTTCAGGGTTAGCTATGGCTGGATCTATTGCAGGCATAAGATGTGCAGCTGTTGTAGCATGCAGCTTGGTGTGGGTTTCCAGGCTGGACAGAACAGCACTGAGAATGGTGCAGGGAGGCGATTGTCCCACCATACCATGAGCTGGTGTGGCCTCGCTGGGTGCAGGTTGGGGTACCACACTGAACAAAGGACATCACACTGTTAGAGTGAGTCCAGGGGAAGGAGAGTAAAGTGGTGACAATCCTTAAGGGTAGTGGCTGAGGTCACTTGGCTTGTCCTGGTTGGAGAAGAGAACGCAGAGGGGTGAGCTCATTGCAGTCTATGGCTTCCTCACAGGCACTGGGAGGTGGGCTGGGGGGCTTCAGATGGGACATTAGGAAAAGGCTCTCCAACCAGAGCAAGGGTGTTGAGTGGAACAGTCCCCCCAGAGAACTGGACATGGCACCAAGCCTGTTCCAGGAGCATCTGGATGATGCCCACAGTCATATGCGTTGGTTGTAGGCAGTCCTTTGAGGAGCAGGGAGTTGGAGTCTGTGCTCTTTATGGATCTTTTCCAACTCAGCATATTCTATGATTTTAAATGTTTTACATTTTGTCTGAGAGCTATGCTGCTGTGACTACATCGTTAGAGCTCAGGCAGCAAGTTCATGTGAAGTTGAAGAATGTTTATGTGGGATTCAATACAGCAGTAACTACATGATAAGCATCTCAATTTTTCTATTGCCATTATGTTACACTTCATTAGAGTTGGATCTTTCGTTTTTCTCAGACAATTTCAGTAATGAATGATGACACAGATGATGCAAATGGTGTAATTCTGTTTATTTCAATTTAGTGCCATCTGCATACAGACCCCAGGCTTATTGTGGTCCTGTCACATTTCCTCCCTTTTGGTCCCTTGTTGATGTTGATATTGTGTCTTCTATTTATAAATAACTCGTGAACACTTAGTGCATTCATCTTCAGACAGTTTACAGGTGTTAATTAACGAATATGCTCAGCACCTCTGGGCTGTAGATAATTTGTTATTTTTATTAGCTGATCCCTTAATGAAGCTGTGACATTACAGATTTTTTGAGCATGAAGACGTATAAATAACATCTAATTGAGAATTGTAGGAAACAAAAGTCTCAGAATGAAATAATTTTATGATACTTGAATATTATTTAACATTGCCTTTGAGAGCAAAAGTCTTCGTAAAATAAAACAACTTGGAGATGTCATTTGGATTGTTTCCTATGTGCCAAATTTGGTGGAAAACAAGTATTTAGTATAATAGTAGCTCATAATAATTAAATTTTATTGAAAATTTAATAAAATATCGTAATAATATTTTATTTTTAAAAAAAACCTTAATATTTTCAAACATGCAATATTTGTGTAAAAGCTGTTAATAGCATCCACTTTGCTAGAAAAATTTTGAATAATAGTAATTCTAATGCCTATTTGTATTTCCTTATTGCAATCATAATTGCCTATTTGTATGTTTTACAAAAAAAATTTGCCTTTTCTCCATCACAAATTTCTAATCCTAATTTCTAATGGGCAAAGTTGCTCTGAAAACAGTCTTTACAGAGATAATTATTTTTTGAGGCATTAAGGGAACAAATAGGCAAAAACAATTGGACTGAGGGGTTAAATAACTTTTGTGCAGGGACAGCTAAGGGTTAGTGTAAAAAAAACTAACTTCTTTGCAGAAGCTTAAATTATAGAAGACCAACAGTAATTACTGGTTAAACTGAAACTATGAGAATTAATTGAATAAAGAAAAAGAGGGGAGTGTTGCAATCAACTTCCTACATGAGTTCTTCAAGCCTTAGTACCGGGGAAGACCTTTAATGTTGTCACTAGTGGCTTTGGCATAGAGAACAAGAAAGCTGTAATTAAATACATTACAAAAAGTTGGATACTTGTCAGCACAGGAGAGCAATGGGATACTGCACATTAGAGAACCAGATGACCTTCTGAACTCCCATAGTGAAAATGAATGCAATAAAACACCACTAAGTGTAAAATCAGGAATTTAAGGACTAATAAGGTTTTCTTCTCTGAACTACAGGCCAGGGACTCCTGTGTGGCACAGTCTTGATCAACAGTCCTGAATTCTGCTTTCCATAGCAGGGTAACTGAGTCCAAGCTGCTTGTTAGGAGTGGTTTTTGCTCCATGCCGTTCTCCTACACTGTGTGCTGGCCTTGTCTGGGGGATGCTGGTTAGCAAAGGCCTGACTGTGCCAGGAAGCACAAGAATTCGCAGGAATCCTGGGCCAGCACCTGGCCCTGTGACAGGGTTATGTCTTCCTAGTATAGGTGTAGTCTCAAAGAGCAAAATCTATTTGGTCTTGAAAAATGAAAGCAGAGAGGGTATGTGATTGGTAACTGTGAAAACATCAGGCAGCAAACAGGAGAGAAATGCCAGTGCCAATACTGGTACAAGAATAAATAGCAATAAACTAGTTTGGAGCATGTGAGCACTGGAAGTTGAAAGGCATTTTTTCTATTGTAGCTGTAGGACTTGGAAAAGTGTTTTGACAGATTTTGGGCTCATTATTTATAGTTAATTTTAAGAAAATTTATTACATTATGAAGTTTTTTAAAAATTCTTTGAAACAGCAGGCAACTGGAAGCAATCCATGAGGTTTCTTCCTATTCAGTACACTTAATGAGCTTAAGTCTGCTAAGAAAAATGCAGGAACTGTGTACTCAGTTCTTTTGCTTTTCTGAGACTGTTACAAATCTGAAAGTTTGGTAAACATGTAACTTGGTCAACTGTACATTCTCAGTATATTAAGTAATTATTTAAATTTCCAAAGTTAAAGACATTCTTTGTGAACCATGCTGTAAACTCTGTTCACTTAGAGCAGGTTTATTTCATGCCAAACCCAGTGCACTAATTTAATAAACCCTCATGGCCCTCTGAACTACTGTGTAGGTTAATGGATTCCATTTTGGAAGGAGTGCAGCAGCATTTGTTGAGACATAATACTGACCAGTTTGTGCTATGTCCAAAGCACACCCCATGTCACAATAGCCATTTTCTCACTGGAAGTCTGCATAGCATTCTAGTTCTTAATGAAATCATGAAAGCTCATGAAGGAGCTAAGTATGGTAAATATGGCACTGTGTAGGAATTTTGCACTGTCTTCATTGGCATGGACTGGACAGTTTTGAGTTGTGCCTGTGCTATAATGAAAAAACCCAGATTACTGCCTTTACAGGCCTTGAAGCATATCAAATATTTTATACATTAACTTCTTCATTTTATACAATATTTTTTAGCAAGGATGTGCTTTGACTTTTATTAACCCAGCTAGATTAGTGTTCTAACAGTTTCTAGTCCTACTGTGCATGTAGAGGCGTTGAAAAAAGTATGAACAAAATTACTAGCATATGTTTTGAGGATAGTAAAAGAGTGATACAAAAGAGATACACTGTCCCTTAGAATAAGGTCACCATTTGTACCAAAGAGTGTACCTTTAAAAAATTTAGTCATATAATTTTCTGCTAGAAGGGTAGTGTCATGTAAATATATACTGTATCACATGCATGCACAAGATATGATATGCTTATTTCACTCTGACTTGGTTGTTTACAGCCATTATAACTTTTCATACATGATGTATCCATTCACTACAAAGTCAAGAACAAATGTAATCACTCCCCCAGTACAAAGCATTGTTGTAGTGCAAATACACGTATCTCTTAAAATATATGTAAAGGTGTTGGTCTCATACCAGTATTGTAAACATTCTCACTTTTCTTAGCTGGTATTGGAATTCTTGTGGTATTTAATACAAATTTGAGGGATAGATATCTGTTTGTCATTACAGATATAAGACAGATAATTATCCTAGCAGTTTTGATATTCAGGCAAACTGATTATAACATGAAAGTCAGTACCATAGCACAGACTAGTGGCATAGAAAAATATTGAAAAAACATGTAATCTTTATCAACTTTTATAAAAGTCACAAATTCAGAGATTAACTTTGCTTATGTAATGCACTTCACTGACTAAATGTGTTAATGTAACAGAAGAAAATGTAAAGGGAACTTGTCTGTACAGTCAGAACAGTAAAATGAAAGAAGATTCTTTTTCATTAAAGTTATAACCAGACTCTGCTGCTTAGAGTATATGAGCATAAAGATTTATTCCAATAACTTCAAAATAATGGTTTTGTGTCTTTAAAATAGATTTTAGCAGCGGCAAAAGATGCATCTCTATTCTGGACCCAAACCTCTAGAATTATATCTCTATAGAGAGATCGTACAGACATTGCAAAAGGCTCTGTGTTTTCCAAAAATATAAATGTTGGCTATGGATTGCACATGCTATATATAAATCTTCCACAGTTGTAGACACTTTGATTAAAAAGGAATGTCAACCCAGAAATTTTTAAAGAATTTCTTATAGAAAACAGCAAATTTTCCCCCAGCAGTTGTGGAAATCAGTACTTCTGGCTGTAAGAGAGAACAAAGACTTTAGATAGCAAAAGGGAACTACTGTGTTTTTAATGCAAACACGAGACAAGTTTTTGTAGTGTATAGAACCAAGTAGATAAGATTTTAAGTTTTAGCTAACTTCTAGAAGTTTTCTAGTCTGATTTGAGGAAGATTGAATTCTAAGTAATAAGTAGGGTACTAAAAAGTTTTACTTCTGACAGGGACAACTAATAATGCTGCTGAAAATTTTTGGGAGATTTTAGTGTATTCTGAAAAACCCCAATAACCAGAAAAGCAATTCCATCTCATTTTCTGGGGATATGATGTTCAAAGGGATCCTCACAGTCCTAAACCCAGGACACTCACTTATTACAGTTCCATGGAAGCAGTTTTGCCTTGCAAAAAGGCAAAATGAAGAAAGATTAGCAGAAATAGGGGCTAAAAGTAAAGAAGATACCATTGACCCCTACTGATACTGGGTCTGTATTCCTTGAAGATGGACAGATTTGCTGCAGTAAATTGTAGTTTCCCTGACTGCACAGAGGAGGGTGACTCAGGTTACTTCGTGGCAGTGCTGGTTTGGCAGTGTCCATTCCACACTGGCATGTGGACTCTTTTGGGTGGTGCCCGGGGACAGGGTAAGGAGCCACAGCCACAAAGTAAAGTACAGGAAGTTCCACCTCAGCTCGAGGAAGAGCTTATTAACATTGAGGGGGGCAGAGCAGTGGAACGGGGCTGCCCAGGGATGTCGCTCCTTCTCTGGAGACACTCCAAGCCCACCTGGCCACGTTCCTGTGTCACCTGCTCCAGATGACCCTGCCTTGGCAGCGGGGCTGGACTGGATCATCTCCAGAGGTCCCTTCACCCCCTAACGATTCTGTGCACCTGTCATCAACACAGTGCCTGATGGAGAGATGTACTACATCCCTAAAGAAACTTCCTTAGTACAGGGTGGCTTCAAACATTGCCCTGCTCCATGATGTAATGAAGTTTTGTACTGGTGACAAATTAGTTAAAAAAAAAGGACAAGCAGTAATGTGTTTGTAATCATGATTAATTACCTTGATGACCCAAGCAGAGTTTTTTTACTTCTCCTTTTGTGCCCTTCTTGCTTTCAGTGCTGCAGTCTTGTTACCTTGTATGATTTTTAAAGAATTGTATCCTATGTGAAATATGACAGCCAAAAAACCAACAAAAACGTATGAAATTTGCTTAAGATTACTAGCAGCAAGTGCAGCAGTTAATATAATGCTGATATATGTTAGATGCTTCTGCCAAGCAGGTGACTCTAATAGATTTGGTGAAATACTGTGCAAGCATTGCACTACAATTTTTCACCTCAGCACACCTGTAATTTGAAGCAATGTTCTAAAGACTGGTGAGGATTTGGTGTAATTATTTCTTAGGTTGTAGTGTTACAGCTATCAAACAAAAGGTTATCCATAATCAAATATACTGAGCCTTTTAATCTCATCTTCAATAAAATAAGGCTTCCATTTTCTTCTCAGGGTTTAGGGTTAGACCATCAATAACTGTACTTACAGGGATAGTGAATAGTGATTTTTAAGATAGCTGTCTTTTCACATGATCCATATGAAAATACTGAGTGTCATACTATATCCTTTTACTAAATTGTGTTTTGTTTTCTCTTGAGATATCTGTGGATGTAATTTCCTGATAAATATATTTTGCATTTATTGAAGTTAAAGTGGTATCTCAAATCTGTTTTATCTAAGAACAAAAAATTTTAGTATCTTTTTTAGGACAATACAAATAAGTGATTTTTGTGCATTATTTATTTCTGATATGTAGATGGAAATGGCTGATTGCTGGAGGTTTTGCAGAATTTATTTTATTGGCCAATGTAATAATAAATGCTAATAATATGTGATGAAAGCTGCTGGGCAGTGTTAGAAGTGGGAACATATTATGAATAATTTTACCAAAAATAGTGAAGAAATCAAAAATGAATTAGAATTTATTAGTTCACTGTATAGAACTAACCTTTGAGAATGGAAAGCAGATGGAAGGTTTAAGGTAAATCTGTCTAATCCATATTTGGAATACTTATTTCAGTGTTGTATATGAAAAAATAAATTATTCTTTGAAAAAATGGATATAACAGGTAATGTGAAAATGTCAGGTATGTTTAGTGCATTCTTTTCAGCAATGAGAAGTTTACCTGAACTTGAGCAATGCCTCATGTATTCACTAGGTGGAGTTTCAACCTTTCCTATGGAGAACATCCCGATCCAGTGCCACTAGCACCTGATGTTCTAGTTTTGAACTAGTACTTAGGTTGGAGAGGAGATTTTCCCCCATATTTTCCTTCTCAAATTGGCACTGTTCTCGTGTGGAGGAGTGACACCCACAGATTTCAACGCTGATTTTTGTGTACAAAATATGCTTATGACTGTTTTTGGGAGGGTGGGCAGGAGAGTTGCAAATGTGTGTAATAGATCATGTGTCTACCCTGGAGAGCAGATTTCTGATGTAAGGGGTTAGTCCTTTTTTATTTCAGTTTTAGAAGGGAAAATTCTATGTTTTCTCCTCCTAGGTTTGCCAAAATGGCTGTATTGAGCATGCAGTCCACTCGTGTGGCCTTTGCCTCTCTGCAGTGCTGCTGTCACAGTCTCAGTGGCTGCTCTGGCCTGGCAGGGACAGAGCTGCTCCGTATGTGTGGGAGCTGCTGAGCACTGTGTCCCAGGCGGAGAAATCCTGCCCAGGAACATGCCACTGTGCCCTCTGTGCTCTTCTGACACCCTCTTACAAGTGTGTCTGGATTTAATTGAGAGGTCTGCACCAAAAATTACCAGTACTTTTTAAATTGTGAGACTACTTCTACGTGCTGCAATAAGATGGGGAAGGCAATTTTGTCCAGAGCTATTTGTGGGCTTGTAATTTTTGTGCTCACTGAAAGCACAAACATTTGTGTCTTTGTGACAGTTCCCATTCTTTCCACTGTGTGTGACATTTGAAGCTAAAATTATGTTAGGGTCAACACTATGAAATCCTGCATGTTGAAGTTATGTTGGAAATAAGGTTTCATCAGAAGTGTAACTTGGAATTATTAAGCGCTCCTAGAAAAGCAGAAAAAAAAATCTGCAAAATTCATACATCTTTGTATTTTAAATGCCATGTGTTTGATTTTTTTTTTCAATCTGAAATACCCTAAATAAACTTTTCGGGAATCAGGTTAGATCAGGAGTACTCTTCCTGATTCTGCTTTTAGAGGAGGGGATAGGAAATCATATAAATTCAGAGGGAACTTTTATTCTGTTTGGTAAAGGAGAATAAAACTGGTCATCCTGGAGTCCATTGTCTGGGGACAAAGTTATGACTGTCAGCCAAGGAAAAAGTTGCCCAAGTGATTTGACTGTAGTATCTAGCTTTTCTGATATTTTAACATCTACTAAATGAAGTGAAAATAGCAAATGAGAACTTCAGGGGATTTTATCACATTGTTACTCAAGTTGTTATATGTTTGTATACTTACATAATTGTATCACATCTGGTCCTTTCATTGCTCTGACACATACATGGAAAGTTTAGAACTGTTTTCAGCTGTGTACAGACCTAGCAGAAATATTAAAGCCTTTTAATTACTATTGATTGAAGAGGGCAAAAGTACTTCTGTCTTGGGGTCTGAAATTTCACTTTGCTGCTTTCTAGCTTAATTAGCAAAGCTAATACAGACCTGTTCTTAAATGTGTATTTGAATGATGTCCAGGCCTGAAGCAAACGCATTTTTGTCCTTTGAATGTCCCCTAAGGACATCAAATGTACCTCAGAGAGCAAGCTGCTTCTTGAGGAGTCTCTCTGTTTTGCCCTCAGTGCTTTGGTGATTTGTTCTATATTGTTGATGTAAGCAGACACGAGTTCTCATAAATTATAACAGCCCTCTAAAAAGATAAGAAGGAAGTTTACTAGGATGGGGCATATACCACCACCATTAAACAGGCAAGTGACGCCTCCTTTTCCTGCCCCAGCCCGACAGTTTGAGAATGAGGCAGTTGGTGGCTTCAGTTTGAGTCTGACCCTTGCACCCAAATAACCTTCTGCATGAAGCTCTCATTGAAAGGTTTTTTGTGAGAATTGGCTAGAGAGCATGGCCCAAATTATCTATTAGATAATGGCCTGGAGAATGAAAGCAAGATACAGATTGCGACTTCTGAAATTTTTTCTGGAGGACTGAGCTAGATTTATGGTGGAGGTAGAAACTGCATCTTCCATGTGATTCCACGGAGTTGGCTGCGTTTAAAAGAGTGATGAATGTTGATGTAAGCCTTTGCATGTCCTAAACTCTAAACTACTGGAAAAAAGGCAGTTTGCTGTAGAATTTAAACTGGAGGCATAACTAGATTGAAGGCTGAGCATAGACATTCAAGGAATGTATAGTAAAACTAGTACAATTCTGTCTGTGAACTTAAACAAAAATATATAAAGGCAAGAAAAAGAAAAGAAAACTAAGGATTAAGAAAAATGAAGATTAAAGAGCGAAGGAGGAAACTTGCAGTGAATTAATACTGTCTACAATCCAAATTTTAGAGTAACACAGTAATCAGTTTGAATGTGTTCATAGCTGGTGTGTTGTTTTTGATTCACTGCATTCTGATTTATTCTCATATAGCATAATAACTGTATGTTATTATGAAATTAGCTTACAGATAGTTGGTGTTGATTTCCTGAACTGCCATGTGACTAGGGTGATCAGAGTCAAAAGCTTTGCAAAGAAGTACATTTTAGAATATTAAAAAAATCTCATTACTACATGCAGGATCACACAACTGGGAAGCTGTAATACTTTTATAATTTAGTAAGCGTATAGTGCAAGCTAAATTGTGGGTGGGAAGTGGAGAAAAACACCGCCTTACACATTGTGTTATTTTAGTTATAAAACAGCTTTAAGTTAAAATTGCTATGGAATTGAAGTTGCATCTTGAAGTCAGCATCTTCAAGTAAGCACTGGCTATAGAGCACCATGGAAGAAAATTAGCAGAGCATTTTGGAGAATTATAAAATGACTTGTTTGCAACAGCAGATGACTTTTTATAAAGTTCCTTCCTTAGTGAGAGAATTAAAATGGATTAAAATTTCAATAATTTTTAATTCATTTTTTCTGTCATCCTCAAGGTATAGTGTTAGTTCTCAAAGCTTATGTTTATTACAATTAGAACCTCAGTATTAGAACGTTTTCATTTCTGTTGCTACTACCTGTTGCTTTTCCTTGCATTACCAATAATGAAAAAAAAAAGAATAAAAGTATTTTTGTAATTTTTTTGAAAACCAGTTACTCCAAGGTTGTAGAGACATATTTTATTATATTGTAGCTAAGATATTGTAATTTTAATAGAAGTAAAGCTGTAGTCTTTCTACTTTGGGAAATGGTAACAGTCAGTTGATGTGTGCTTGCTGGAAAGGTTGCATACAGTGTTCAGGAGCTAACGGATTTTGCATTTAAATGTGTCTGCACAGGTAATGTGGGTCTGTAACTTGTGCCGAAAGCAACAGGAGATCCTCACGAAATCGGGAGCCTGGTTCTACAACAGCGGCTCGCACGTGCCGCAGCCGCCGGACCAGGAGGGAGGGAGAGCTCTGAGGAACGAGGAAGCACCTCAGGAGAAAAAAGCAAAACTGCAGGAGCATCCGCAGTACCAGGGACCACCAGGTGACATATCCACACAAGCTTTGGACAAAAACAGATCTCAAGGGCTCACAAGACAAGACTCAATTAAGAATGGTTCAACAGTAAAGCATCCAGTAACAAGTGACACATCAGACAGGTAAGAAAGTATTTAATGATTATCCTGATAAGATCTGATGAATTTATGCTACAAAATTGATTTTATCTTTTATAATTTTGTCTTGCTTTTAGTCTGTAGCCTATAAAATACATACTGGCATTTTGAAGCAGGACTGAGAAACCTTTTGTTGGTTTCAGATGGTCATAGCCAGTTTGTGCTCTTCATTCCTTCTTACTCAAAAAGTGTGGGGCATGACAGTTGCAGTGTGACAGTTTGTCCATGTGCTTGCAACTTGGTCAAATTACAGTAATTGTGCTGTGCAGAACGTCGCCGTATTTCTTTTGTGGTCACTATAGCAAACCCAAAATAGGACTCAAAAAGGCAGGTTAATGGAGGACAGCATCTGTTCAGACTACTGAATTAAGACGTGATTGTACCTGCAGTACATGGTATTGAGGATAGTGAAATCCTTGTGTAATGACCTGAGTCTTTTCATGGTTTCTCAGTTTCTTGCTGTTAGCTACTGTCATTAGTATAAATATTTTTTTCTTCCCTGATTTAAATTGGTGTTGCTTGTGTTGTTTGAAACTGTAACTCTGAGTGCTAATGCAGTAAGAGTTGGTTTAGCCAGAGACTGGAACAAGAACTTCCCTCTCTTTTTCTTTATGTGATTATTCCAAGAGGCACCAGAAAACTCTCCATCTCATTGGCCAGGTTTTACGAGAACACAAAAGTAAAAATGGTTTCATTGAACTGATATAATTTTTTCATAAACCACACTTCTATAGAACTTTAAATATGGTGGGAAGGGAAAGATGAGAGTGCGGTTGCTCAGGTGTTTCCATGGAAATGATATCCTCACGTGTGTGTGAGAGACCTCCAACTGCCTTGGAATTTGGCAGCCAGAGCAGTATAATCTGGCAGCTCTTCTCTGCTGCCCAGAAATGACCTCATTACGGCATTTATTCTGTGAGCTTGAAACAAGTTAGACATATATAGTATCTTTTCCATTCAGTATAAGGAAAAGAGTTTCCGTTTTTCTTTACATCTTGTATTACCCCATATTTTATTTCTTATTTTTGGTCTTAGATGAGCGCAAATTGAATGTAATGAATCTAACCCTTTTTGTTTAATGTCTTGTGCCTATGGCTGTTTGCTCTGATTTCAGCTGTTGGATTCAGTATTTAGTTGTCCTGAGTGCTCCTCAGTTACATGTGTAGTGTCTGAAAAACACAACTGGCACCCTAACCTGACATTAGAGAGCAGGAGAGACAGGCTGATTCTCTTGTGGCTCATTTTTTCCCATTAATTTTGCCAGGAAATTGGTATCATAGATAACATGATAATAAAAAAAATCCCAAACCCTTGTTAGCAGCAGCAATTTAACTCTGAAAGTGTTTTTATATTATATGCACACAGAAATATGGAGGTAGAGAGTAATATATGAATAAATGTATAATTGAGATATGCAATATGTATTTACCCTAAACAGACTTAAATGATAAACATGGGTAATATAAAGTGATACTTTCCAACAGGATGAATGTAGGCTTTGTTCCTGAAATCAGAACTATTTTGCTGATTGTGATTACTTCTACTTGATATATTATTTAAGTTCAGATAGCTTTTTCAGTCATTTGCCTCTTCATATTTTATTTGGATAATAATACCGATGTTCCCTAATTTACATATACAAATATGCTTAGAATATTATATATATTATATGCTACTGAAGGATAGAGAGTCTTCTGAATAATTTTATTCCCTAATGCTCCTCACATATACGTTTTTTCTGGTTCTAATGGAAGGTCTAAAAGATTCCTCTGTGATGCCCATTCAAAGTCTTACTGGTCAAATGGGCTTTTAGAGGAGAATATCGACAGTTCCGAGAAAGACTATCCCAGAATTCAACTAGGTATCTGCAGAAACTGAGCCACTAACTAGTATGTTAGACTATTTGTCTACATGAAGGAATTCTTTGAGAAAAACTTGGCCATTCAAAATGTCCAACGTAATAAGGAAATAAACCAAATATCTCAAGCATTTAGAAGTGGTTGTTGCTTGCCTTGCATAATCACAATAATGGAAGTATGTAAATAGAAACAAAAGTAGAAAGTGAGAACTGTATTTTCTGTCTTATTTTTCATCAGAAGGACATTCGTTTTGACAGAAAAAATAATTTAAAAATGTTAAAATCAATAACCACTTGTGAAAAGAAAGGTATTGCTAAGACTTTATACATTTGGGTTATGATTTGACTATAAAGGTAAAATATATTCTTTTAGTCAAATTTTTTTACATCTTTTTGTAGCTTCCATGGGTGTTGCAGCAATCGTTGCTTAGAAGTTGTTTAAATCAAGTGTCATATATCTTATCTTGGTCATCTGGAAACATGTTGGTCACAGAGTAAAGGGCAACATTCACTCCTTTTATCTCAAGGTCATCAATGTCCTTTCTGTCTCACTCCTTACTGTGTCTTTTCTGGTTGTGCTTTTTTGTTTTTCCATCCTTGAATAGTACTCACCATATTTTTTTTCCTGTTCTCTTTACTAGTATTGTTCTTCATTAAAATTTTATTGTTTCAACCATTAGACTACTATTCTGTTTCCTTGATGTAAGCAACAGTCCCATTTGCAATTGATAGATACCGGCCTGTTTAGACAGATAGATAGGTACTTGTTTATAGCTCTTCTCTGGCTGATCTATATTTTTTTGCCTGAAGAAGACTGGAATGGATGATTTTGGATTACACATTCTCCAGGAGCATGTTTCTTATATGGGATCTATAACAGAAAAAAGCAAAATGTAAAAAAAAAAATGTTCAGAAGTAAGTTGTACTTAACAAGAGCAGAACAGTTTTCCATTACATTTTTATTTTTTCTAGTTCATATAATAGAATCATAGCATGACTTAGACTGCAACTTTAAAATCATCTAGATCCCCCCCACCTGCCATGGATAAGGACAGCTTCCGCTGGACCACTGCTCAAAGCCCACCCAGCCTGGCCTTGAACATTCCAGAGATGGGGCCATCCACAGTTTTTCTGGATAACCAGTTCCTGTGTGGCATTAACCTCACAGTAAAGCTTTTCTTCCTTATGTCTAGCCTATATCTACCCTCTCTCAGTTTAAATTCTTTACCACAGTGTTTACAATCTGGCCCATGGTGCTTTTACTGCTTTTTATGTAGTAAACCTGTGGGTAGGGCAGGGCCAGCAGGCACACGTGTATGATTCACTAAATGGCCATGGTGTATTTGACATTGTTTGGGGTGAGACTAAGGGAATTTGTCCCACATGGATCTTTTGTGCTAAGGACAGTTGAACTGTGATCATATGTAGTGGTTTTCACAGACTTAACCTTGTGTGCAGGTTGTATGAATGCTGATACAGTGTAACACCAGATTCCCTGAAAACTGCAAAATGATGTGAATCCAAGAAATGTGAAATATTATTTTAAGTAATCCATAGATTCATAAGGTCTATTCTGAGGTCTGCTGAGCACAGATGGTAGATTTGTAGCTGCAGTTCTTTGATTTGCAGATTCACGTTAATTCTGGATTAGGCAAAGGGGCCTGATTTTATTTTATTTTCATTAAGATCTTTCATGTAGTCTATTGTTTCCAAGATCTACACTACTCATCATACAATATGTGTTTTGTTTCTAGAAGAAAAAATAATTTGAACAGACATAATCTCTTTTTTTCAGTCGTTCTGCAGGAGGCAATCAGCTTGTAAAATGGTTGTTTTCTTCATTCCAAGCCCATGTTTATAATGCCCTATTAAAATGTGTACAACACCCTAAAATTAAAATCTGGGAAACAAGGAACCTATGAAGCTTTTTTTAATTTGTTATTCTCTTTGCCTGAATTGTTAGATCTTTATGTGGTATTGCCATACTTAGCTTTTAAAATAATTATTTTTTCCCTCTCAGTAGGATCCATTGAAAAGCCATTTCAGTAATTTTCCACATATGTACTTAGTGTTTTAAACTGTAAATATTTTGTGACATTCCAGAAGTATTGCTTCACAAACCTTTATTCTGTATACATATACATAGCTCTCTAAAAGTAGTAAACGACTCATGCATCTTCCCAAAGCAAGGTTACAATGACACAGCTATTAATATATATCTGAAGCGGTGTTATGTAGTTCAGGTAGATGTGGATTTTTGAGGGTTTCAAAAAATTATTATTATTTTCCCCAGTCTGTATTTTAAGAATCCAAAATGTTCTTCAAAATTTGAAAATGATGACTTTCATTTTACAATATATATTTTTCATTAATGGAAGAATTATATTAATGGAAGAAAAACTTCCTCAAGGATATTTTTCATGAAATTCAATGAAAAAAAGAAAATGAAAATATTGTGAGAATGTTCATTTTAATGTGTTATGAGTCAGTTTATTCCTGCTATATCTATCAGAGGTTGAGCCTTGTCACAAAGAGAGAATTGGTTCTTGGTATAGGAAAAGATCATGATCTGTAAGCTCATGATCTGAAGGAAGACAAATAAAGCTGCCTGAACCCTTTTCAGATTAACTGTAAGGATATGAGATTAAATCATAAAAACCAGAACGAAAACAACAAATTGAGAGAGTGAGCAGCTGCAGAGTTGCACAACAGCGGTATTTATTTTCCAGGCCAGCAGACACAGTAAAGATATATCCTACTTCCCTCTCCCTTGTTTTCTCCTTTCAGTGATACATATGTATTTGGGGTTTATTATATTCTATAACCCCCCTTACTTCAGAAAAAAAGAGGATTTTTAGGGTGGTTTCCACACACTATATAGGAGGCTTGGAGGACGTATTTTATTCTGAGTGAGAAATGCAAACAAGAGGCTACTAGGGTCTGAAGGATTTGTGCATGTATTCTTTATGAAATGCATACGTGTGCTTCCCACATATAAAGGCTTTATTCTGTTGGGTCACCAAATAGCAGCAGCATTGAAAGTGGTTTCCTGTGTCCCTTTCCTTCCATTCTTGGGAGGAATGCCAGTATGAGCTGGCAGCATAGGATCTGTCTTTGGGGACTGCAGCTGGGGATGTCAGGGTGTGAATAGAGAGGAAAAAAGAGACCAAAACAAGAGAGAAAAAGAAGGAGAGAGGAAAAAAGCAGGCATAAGTGAGACAAGAAACATGAAAGAGCAGCATGAATTTGAAAATGAAAATGTGTGTCCATCTGTTTCATGTTTATATCTTTTTAAAATGATTCTTCTTTAATTGCTGGATCATGAACAGCTGACACTGAGAATAGCACTGATGGTAGTTTATTGCAATTTAAAATGACAGTGTAACATTAAAGTCAGGCAATTATACTGATATTTGAAAAGCTGAAAACTGCCCATTTCTCGAGATTATCACTATTTTTCTGCTGCAAGGCTTATGACATGTCACTGTAGTGCAACCTCTGGTTTTGATTGTTTCTATTTCTGAGTACCTGAGTTGATAGATTTCTAGGCCAGATGTGTCAAAACCCCTTTACTTGGACCCGTGGAGACTAAGCATATTTGAAAGCAAAGTATTATACCTGATTTTCAAATAAAATAGAGGTATTTTAAATTTTTAACCTATTTCTTTTAGCTTCTGGCATATTTAAATACAGTGAGAAATATTTAAATAATTATGTAGAGAATGTATTTAAATTGTGTTGGCATTCAAGAGTCAGACTGATGAAGCTGTGTGCAGATTTGTTCATGCTCAGACAACAGTGTCTCTAAACATTTTAGAATCCTTCATGTAAGGCATAAAAAAATTGATTTTTTTTTAGACATTTTAACTACCACAGGAGCAAAACCCCACAATTGTTGATAAGCATAATTATATTCTTTCACCTAATGAATTAGTCTAATACTCCATACAAGAAATTTGCAGGTTGAGTTTAAAATTGAATCGGTATTCTTTTCCATGCATGACTGCAAAGGCCTCACAATGACTTCCCATGGTGCTAGAATGGGATGCAAAAGTTTTTAGAGGTACTCTACAGTATTTTTAACATATTGACTAAATATTTAAGTTTTACAGAATTGGAAATGCATCTGAATAAGGTTTTATTTTCATTTTCCTACTCCCAATCCAGCATTTTTACCACTTTAGTAGTCCTTAGAGCTGTAAAGTAAAATGTCAATCTGAACTACTCTCAGTAGTTTTGCTTTTGTTTCTTGTGTTTCTTGTGCTTTCATTTCGTTGTAGACTTTTTATGATTCTTGAGATAATAGTTTAGAACAAATAATAATTTAGGTTTTTCTTCACAAAACTGCTCTTCTAATTATTTAATTCATCTACACAAAGGATTATAGGTGTGGATCAGCATTTCATGGCTGTTCCAGTTTTTAGGTAGAAACTGAAGTTAAGTTGATCTGCAGTCTCAATCTCACATGACATTAAAAAATAATTTAATAATAACTATGGCCAGAGGAAGCAATTGAAATCTGTGGGAAGACAGCCAGAGAAAGTACAGTATTTAATTATTGAGAAGAAGTACCTTGGGTCTAAGAAAGTCAGAAATCCTTTAGTGCAGAAGTTTTAATTAAATAATTAGACACTTACGACAAGGATTAAGCTACACCCACTCATGAAGATGAGTAAGGATTTTGATATTTTTTGTAAGGCAAGGTCTCTGTAGGAGTTCCTGAAGGATATTTACATTGTCCATTAACAGTCCAGACTACACATAGTGGGTACACTTTGTTTCTACCTGTCATTATTAGGTTGCAGCAGGTTGTAGCATATTCATTCTGTTCTAACTTCTGAAAAAGAGGTGTAGCTTTTTCTCTCCATTACCTTTGCAGAACTGTCTGTTTTTTGAGAAATGAAACTCCTTGTACAGTTCTTTGTCTCCTAATATTGGTTCTGTGGATCTCCTGCTGGCATGGGCAGTGTCATCTCTGACACAACGTTCAGGACGTGAGCCACCCTGTGACTTCTGTGGGGTTTGTCTGAGCTGTGCCTTGCTTCCCTTCCTCCCCTGTTATTTTTCTAAATGATTATGCTTGATTAAAATATCCCTTTTATGATTATTTTAAGCAGAACCTTTATCTAGCTGTAGAACCTATACTGAGTAACATTGGGCTTCCAACCAATGTCAGCTACAATTTTGGGTCCTTTTATTTTTGAGAAAGATAATCTGTTTGTAAAAGAGAAAGAGAAAAGGAAAATTCTAGAACTGTGAGATGGCATGCAAATGGTCTGGTCCAAATGGACTGGTGCAATTTCTTTGGCTTTTCCTTTGTGTCTCTAGAAGTCACAAATGATAAAGAAATCACTTCTGTAGTGCAATTTAGTTGTCACTTATCTTTTTGATGGTAAGATTAAAAATTTTAGTACCTGTCAATCTATTTTATTAAGTCAGATTTGAGGAAAAAATGTAACAATAATGAATGTAATAGGACCAGGGTGACCATTTTTTCATAATTCAAAGTTACATTATTAAGCCATACGATTTTCTTTGTACCTTTCCTTTAGCACGATTATTCCATTTCTTTTTCTGCTCTTCAAGAGAGATCCTTTCATCCCTTTGCCTACTCTGGAATGTCCTTATAGAATTATTTCTTTAGTTAGTTATTTTATTAACTTATTTTTTTGTGTATCACTATCTCTTTTCCACCAGTGTGAGAAACAAAACCAAACTCTGGCTAGACATTGAAAGTGGTTTCAAAGATATAGCCATGATCTTTTTTCACCCTAAAGACAGACATTCTTTTCTTCTCTATGCCGCTTCTTTTACTTTCCCCATGATGTAGTTCACTTCTTTTCCTCACTTCACAACCAATAATTCTGAAACCATTCCTGAGTGTCCTTTCAGTTTCGTGGTGAACTAATTGGATACTTCTCTCCCAAGCTTTGAGAAATCATAATTTTGTGCTTTTCAGAAAAAACAGAGGTCTCCATTCTTTACTAACAAGAATAAGACAGCCACAGACATTTTAAGGGAATAGTTGCAGCAAAGTAGTGCAGTACAATGTCATTTCCAGTTAAGTAGGAAATGTAGGTGACCTGAAGTCAGTGACTCTTGAAGTGGTGTTCTAAAATCCAGTGTAATATCTGTATATGATATGCAGTGGGTTGTGTATATGTGCAACTTGTTCTGACTTCCTGCACTATGCAGCTCTGTTCCCTGTAACCATGCCCTGATGTTTTTAGAAAATGACTTCAGCAAGTGCCCGGTTCTGCAGCGCTGAGCTTCCTGAAAACGCTGTTAGGGACCTCAGAAAGTCTATCATCTTCGCAGAATATCAAGAGGTTAAGTTGCTCCAAACGCAGCTTTCTGGATTTGTGCTCCACTGTTTTGTCAGCTGGTATTATCTGCTTGACTTGGCCCCCAGATGTAATTTATCTGCCTAAGCAAGTTTCCATTATGCAGCATGCAATAGGACAAACCATGAACTTTGCTGCAGAAACCCCGTCTTCTTTGTAAGAAGAAAATGGCAAGAAGAAGAGTTCTTATGGTAAGGTTGTGATAGAAAGAAATGCATTTTAGCTGCAAGAAGGTACATTTGTAATGACTTTGTGAAAATACTGGACTTTAAATAAGTTCTTGATGATCACTTAAAAAAATTTTAAAAATACCTAGCAAGGCCAAGGAGATTAAAGCAAAAAACACCTGATTTGCTTTATAATGCCAAATAAATTGCTAAGCTTCAGAAGGACATTGCATTCTAAAGTTCCAAATCAGTGCACAAACCCAATTTTTTTGAAGAGGTAGATTAATTTTAATTGAATCTTTTTGAATCTGGCATGAGGTGCTGGGCTGACAAAAAAATGACCTGCTTGAGTTGCATCTTTGTGCTGCAGTTAGAACTGTGAAAAATATTTAAGCTAGAAGAGGAGTCAAAATTAGTTCAACAATGTCAACCCTTGAATATAAGAAATTTGACAACTCAAAGATTAGTTCAGTAATTCCACCTCCTCACTAGGATGAGATAATTGTATTTTATTCCTAAAATGGACATGTAGTGATTAATCTTCCTGTACCATTTATTAACAGGGTCTAGAACAAAAACGTATTCTTGAAAGAAACCAAATTTAACTTGAATATGCATTTCTTATAAAACAATGCATAATTTGGGTGCTTCTTGTGTCTCAAGTACATGCAATGAAGACTGAAGAACTGATTTTCATTTTAAAAATATATATCAATATCTGAAGCAAGAAATTTGATCTTCTGAATAAAGTAAAATTGAAGTAAAATATAATTTAATTTCTATTCAGCAGATTTTTTAATGCAGATATTCTTTCCAAAATTAGAATGTCTCTTCTAAAGACACTGAGAACCAGATTAAGAAGGAAAAGAGGAAGATATGTCACTTAAATAATGGAAAAGATAGGAATATTTAGTAGATGGAACTCAAACTCTCGAGCTTTGGATATTAAGTACAGTATTTATAGTGTCTCAACTTTTCAAAAACATTGTTTTGGATGGTGATAAACTGCATTGCAGTAATGACTGATGCACTAACATAGATCTGGATAATTTTCACCTACTTTGCTTTACTTCTCCTTCAGGTGGTTAAGAGCATATATAAGAATGTTAGTGTCCTTTTGGTAGATAGTCCCAAAAGCTGTCAGTTGTTTTCAGTGTTAAGCTTGGCAAAGCCAACCAAACCAGGAGATTTTGTTCAAGACAAGGATTTGAAATTTCACTCTCTATGTGGCATACAGATATTTCTTTCAGAAGCACTTTTTTTTTTTCTGTCTGAAAATGAGATTTATTTAGGAATGTATTCTGTGGTATGTCACCAAGTATCATAAAACCTTACAGTTACAACAATCAATTATGAAATTAACCCCTACTCCCTTCCCAAGTGACCAATGATGCCTTTATTCCACTAAAATAGAACTTCTGTACTAAATGGAAATCTTTCCAAAGTAAAATATTTATACAGCCTTAATGCTTATAAAATCCAGGCTCCATGGCACTGTCAAAGGAATTGAATTCCAGAAGTGTGTGATCATCAGGAAAATATTCTTTTGGTTTTCCAATCAGCTGAATATAGGCGCAACCCAGGAGACCATAAATCTTATAATAACATGAAAGGAAGATAAATTAGTCTCTTTGAACTCATCCCCAAGATATGGAAGGCTCGAATTTTTAACCAGTGGACTGAGCAGCAAAAATTAATACACAATCCAGTGCATAGATGTGTTGTCATAGCCTCTGTTATACTAAATAAAAAGACTGATTTTAATCTTATTGTCATTTGGACAATGGTTTATCTTTCAGTTTGCACATATAGTAGTCTGTGTTTCCATCACAGATCACCTGGACACATTGACACCCAACACAAGTTTGGACCTTTAAGGACCAAATCAGTCATCTGAAAATAGATATGGTGATAAATCTCAAGATATTTTCCAAGTGAAAAAAAGTAATTTCTAAAATTTATTAAACTCCCAAATTAATTGTGAGTGAGAAATAATTTCTGCAATGTATAACTACCATGGATTTCAGGATCAATGCAATTGTTATTTTCTTTATACAACGTGGAACTTTATCATCAGCTTGCTCACCAAAAAAGCGCTGGTGTTAAGGATGTTGTAACTGTGGTAACTGTTTCTTTCATGAAGAAAACATTATCTCTTCTGTGTGTATATATTGGAATAATTTCTGTTGGGGGCATTTACATAGTTGATAAACATCGTTGGATTGTTTTAGGATTTATTTTTTGCTGACTGTTTGCTTAAATTTCTATAACTTGGAGAATAACGGGTATAAGTACAATCTGCCTGTGAGCACTGAAGAAATTAACTTGCACCTTAAATACTTCTTCCTGAAATGGAGAGGAAAGACAGGTGTCTGCAAACTGTTAGTGAGTGTGTATTTTCAGATCCTGTTTTTAGTATTTTACATTATTAATCATGCATAATACTTTTTTAGTAGTGTTTAAATCAACTTTTATGTTTTTGAAAAATGAAAAATGATCAATTTTTATAAAAGTGGGGAACAGAAATCTCTTCTGTAGCAGATGAAATTTTCAGTGCACTGTTTCAAAAATCAATCAAATCTCTGTTCTAGGCCAGCAGTTCTTGTCTAGTGAGACACATCTTATTGGTGAACCATCCAGAACTGCCAATGAGGCATAAAGCAGGATTCATGTACTATAATGAGGTGCAAGAAAATATCAATTAAATGTAAGTCAGCTGAAGGTAAAACTGGTTGAAATATACTATTCTAAACCACATGTTCTACAAGGTGTAGCATCTACTGAATATCGAGCTTTTGCATCCTTGAGTGTTCCACAGACTTCTCTACTTCTTCAACCAGTATATAGAAAATTTGATGTTCCTGTTGGAAAAGGAGCTATTGCTTTAGCGAGGGCAATGAGGTCTCACTTAGATCTTTTCTAACTCTGATTCTTTCACCTTAATAGTACCCCTTCCATACTTTTAGAAATATTATTTATATATTGTATACTACATGTATGAACATGGACAAGTGCATACATTCACACCAAAAAGGTAGGATGCTTAGCCATTTCAGTAAACTATCAGAACTCTGGGAAAGCAGAGAACTGATTATGGAACCATAATTTGATCCAGAGTTTCAAGAAATTTATTTTGGGGAGATGTATTTCTCCTATAGGAAGCTGATAAGCCCTGCAGAAATGAAAAAAAAAAAAATTAGTAACATTTATGAGTTATTTTAGTAAAAAGTAGAATCATGCTCTTGCAGATTGAAGAAGTGATTTGTACATTTATTAGAAAAACAGGTTAGTTTTCTTGTTTGTCAAATGCAATTTCTGCCTCAGTAGCTCTTTATATAAATTATGTCTTAGGTCAGGATAGTTTGAAAAACCCCATTTCCCTAGATTGGAAGGCTTCTTTTTTATATGTGACATCTGCCATCAATAGGAGTTTTGCTAGAAACTGTGAAGATCCCTAAAACACCTGTGTTATATGTGGGGAAAATGCATGAGTTGGAAAAAGGGAGAGGATGCACACACCTGTATTTTTTTGGTGTTAGAACAGAGCTAAGGCAGGAACTGGAAAGTGTTCTCAGATCTAGCAATAGAAATAAAACCAAAAATAAAGTAATTAGACAAGAAGAAGAACACTTCATTAATCTGGTTTTGGGTGCTCATGCAATTTTGGGTCGCATGATTTTTCCCCCCTACATGTTCCTCTTTCTTTCTATTAATCATACAGGAAGGAAAAGGTGGCTAGCTTTCCAAATTGCACTCCTTAGTCATCTACATTTAGGTGGGATGAATCTGGGTGTCTTTGTTTTTAACAATCTAAATTCAACCTCTGAATTTGCCTAAAATCAGTAACATCTTCATTTTTAAGCATAGACTTCCCTAAGCAAGGAATACTTAGAAAAGCCCAGAATTGGCAAATGAGGTAGAAGGCAGCACTGGAACTTCATTGCAGACCAAGCAAGCTGTATATATTGTGTAATATTTAGAAGAAAAAAGATATGAGGAATAATTAAAATTATACATTTTATGTAATTATTTGCAAGTATTCTATGCCTTTTCATATTTAAATAATACTTCCCGTGTTGCCTTTCAGCTAATGTATTAAAGAGAATTCCACAGAGACGCTTGAGAAGCCATAATCTATACTGAGCTAAGGAAATTGAACAATAAGTCAAAGTTATTAATCTTAGAGATGTCTTAAAAATAATTATACTGGGAGGTATACTCAGTTGTGAGGCATATTTACTTATTCATTTCAAGAATTAGTACTGTTGTGGTATGGTCTATCATAATAAATAACAATAGGTTTTCAAATTATAATTTTCCTATATCCTTTGTCTAATTGGTTTGGTTTTGTTTCCCGTCTTACTCATCCTCAAGTGCGCAATTTGTGTGTGGTCAGTGCCAGCTTTTGTATGTGTCCATACCAGCCCTAGCAGTAGGATTTCCCAAGTGAACATATGGCACATTTCCTAGTATCTGTGTAAGGAACAAAGTTAGACCTACCATTGTGTTATCTGAGTTTTAAAAAATGTAGAGTTATTTTATCAGTAAAAGTATTTATTGTAAGTCATCTGACATTTAACTTTCACAAGTCTTTATTTTTTCATTTCACAGATTTAAAATTTTATTTAAAAAGCTGGTTAAAAATGCAAAATATCAGCTTCCAAGTATTTTATTTGTAGAATATATTCTTTTCTAAGTAGTAAGTATGCAGGCAAAAGATGATGTTTAACATGTTGGTGACTTTCTAGGAAGTTTAAAAGGCGTCCTGATCAGTGGATCATGATTATTTCTTTCATTTACTTAGTCCATGATAAGATGCAGGGAAATGAGTTGTGTCCTCACAGAACTCAGCACATCTAATAAAGGACAGCTGGCACTTCTCTACTTAGGGAGTCCTAAGCTGCCCTGGAATTTACTGTCAAGACTTTGCTTTTTGGGCTGGTGTACTTGACTTCCTTGAGAATCTATAGATTCCAAGGTTAGTTTTGTCTTTTATTAAAAAATAGACAGTTGTTTACCTTTTTTCTCTGTGTGTTGAAGACATAAGTACTGAGAATTTTCAGAGATGGGAATGTCCAGATAGCTGTAAAGGTGCTAAAGGTAAACTGACAGCTTACTTTATCCTCAATGTAAGTAGGTTAATGAGAGCATCCTCCTTACCACTTTGGGTGTTGCTGTACTTGCTGGGCGAGTTCCTGACTGAGGAGCAGAGCACAGGCTGCTTCCGCTGGCACTGGAGCAGTTCCAGTATCTGGGAACGTGCTAGAGGCACAGTGTTGAACTGCGCTTTTGGGCCTTAATCCAAAGGCTGTTGGCATGCAGTGTTATCCCTGATTTCACTGGAATCAGGCTACTTAACACTTGATGCTACAAGGAATGTATTTCAACAGACTTTGGGATGGCAAAGTTCTAGTATCCTACACAGCAAGTTAGGCAAGGGCTTGGGGTCCACACTTCGTGCGTGGACTACTGACGTTACTCTTACCTGCAACCTTAATCACATCACTTAAGCTTCATATCCTAGAGCATTTAATGGAGAATATGCTTACAAGGTTTGTTATAATTAACTCTTTTTTGAAACTTATTCTAAAAATAAATTAATAATAATATTTCATTGTTCAATATTAATGTTGGTGGAACAGGAGATTAACTTTTGTGAGTTCTTTCTGCATGGGATGCCTCTAATAGAAAATCTGATAAAAAATGAGGAAGGGAGAGTTAAATACACCTGGGAGGCAATTCCATGAGCTTCAGAATCAGTATAGCCTATAGTGGAATATCATGTTTTTTCATCCTAATTCTTCTGTGATGTGGTGGAGGACCACAATAACTTAAGCAACTTTTCCTGTCACTTTTGATAATTCTGCCAAAGTTCAGATGGCAGTGTTGTGGCTATTTGCTGACCATGCTCTGACTGTCTTTCTGCTGTAAAAGTCAATGAGTAATGGCTCTCAGTTCTACCCACTCTTCCTCCATGCACACTGACTTGGGTCTTTGTCCTCCTGTGATGACACAAATTTTCTCAGAGATTGCTGGAATTTAACTATATAAATACTTATGCCCTTTGAAATTACCCAGTCTCCTCAAGCATATTAGTCATGATGATAGATGGTAGTATCAAGGAAAAAAGGGATAAACAGACTGTCCAGATTTGAGTCTCAAATTGGCCCAAACAGTGTAAATTACACTAAAGGAAGAGTATGATTAATTTAAATGGCTACATGGGAGAATTATGAAGAGGGATACTGAGAAGAATTAAATGGAGTGCCTCAAAAAGGGAAGAAAAAAATGCGAAGATGCTGAAAATAAAACACAAGAAAAAATCCCAGTATGTTATGGTGTGTGATGAGGATGAATTTACTTTTTTTTACATTACTATACTTTAGTAGTGGATATTTTCTGTAACGAGCTTTGCTCTCTTAGCTGGAATTTCAGTATCTTCCGTTGTAGATCTGTGACCTGACTACCAAGGATTAAAATCAGTATCACTTTTCCATTCTTGATTAATGTTTAACTCAGTGAATTAAATAGTTCTTTCAATATTTAATTATTTTACGGGAGAGAGAACCGTGTCAACAGCAAAGACAAATTCCCTTAGGAATAACCAGGGGCATGTTGATAAGAACTTTGTGGGCATATTTTAGGAAGCCAATAGAGAAACCTGGGACTCAGTTTTCCATGCTTCCTCACACTGTTCTAACGGCCCAGCTACCTGTAATAAGAAGAATGGTGCATTTTGAATGACTGCTCAGGAGCCAGCAGAACAAGAAGATTCATTTTTACAGGTCTTGGACAGAGACTGATGCTCCCCTGTAGCCTGGATTTAGGTACTTTTATCCTTTTGGGTTTGAGGCTTTATCAGCGTCCCTTTCTTTATTATTTTCTATAGTAAGTATTCAGAATATTGTCTTCTATGAGTCCTGTTGTTATGTGTTTAAATTTCTTGTTATGGATTTTGCATTAGATAAAGTTTTCTTGTGAAACTGAACCTTTGAACATTGATGTGATGAAATACAAATGGGTGTGTGCTTTATTCCAAAAGAAAGTCTGCTTGCATTTCACTTGTAGTAGTGAAGGGAAATGCCCATCCTTGAATGGAATTTTCAATAGTCCTTAAAATCATGTCCCACCTCGGAGCATCAGTTTGCTGACCCAAAAGGAGTGGTTTTATAAACAGTAATAATACAACACTATCTAATGTCCAAGGCCACTGTTGTTAACTTACCTCTTTGAAAAGAATTTGTTCAGAGTTTTATTCTTTTCATAATGGATGTCAGTCAAAATTTTTTGATCATGAGTATTTAACTAAGTGCTTTAATAAGGGCATATTGGAGAGCGATGGTGGTGTAATACAGGTACTTATGTGCTATTAATGACAAAGTTTTATGTAGTATCTAGATGGAAAAAACAGTAGACATTAGACTTTCTGTACATTTCAAAAACCCCAATATTATCCCCAAACTCCAATTGACTCAGCTCTGCAATTTTCTTCTGCATTTCTATCAAGCTATACTTACATACTATCCAGTAGATTAGAGTGGAATTGAATCCAAAATTGTTCTTGATAGTATCTTTTATCCCAGAAAAGTCTTTGTCCTGTAAGCTGTAATGTGTAGCTTTAATAAGTCTGTATGACTCTACTTTGTTTAAACTACAAGGTCCTGTGAAATCTTTTTTGTATGCCTATTATAAGTGATGCATGTAAGTAATGTTTGAGATAACATATTTATACATATTGTCAACTTTCTTGTATAATAGATTTACATTTCTGAAATCTAGAATCAATTTAAGGAAGTTTAATCTTATGTTTGAAATTGAAATATTTTATATAAATTTGAAAACTCATATTTGGGAGATTTCTAGATAACTTTTTGTCTTAAAAGCTTGTATCTGATGGACCTTTATTAAGATTCAGTTTGGCTACAGAGGCAGGTATCTGTATGGACCTCAGTGTAGCTTGGCTTAATGGATCCAGTGATGCTTTCTCAGGCTTGTCTTTTCATTTTGAAATAGGCTGTCAACCATGTCAGTTAGTTGTTCAGACTATCTAGTACTCATTTTGCTTTTTCTCTGCAATATCTTTAAAGTACTTGGTCTTCATTTCCATAAAATCCTTGATAAAATTTGTGCGAAAATGAAATATATTATTATGAAACCATAAATAGCAAGAGCATGTACAAATATCTTTTTGCAAGTATAAATACACCAAATACCATGATAAAGACACTGTCAAAATTATTTTAATGAGGCCCTCAAAGGATAGGAAATGCTAGAAACAGAAGTGTTTAAGCAGTGCTTGGCTTACCTGGTGCTCATTAAGTACACAAATAGGGGTGTTCCAAAAGAAAGAAGCCTGTGCATATCAGACGTCTTTTTCTTCTAGTGTGGATATTGGAGAGTATAGACTGAGAGCCCTGAAGAACAGAAAAGGGGATATCAAGTTAAATATCAAATAGGCAGAAAAGTAATCCCTGTCTTTTTCAACGTTATTATCTGAAGCTTTTAATTTGGGAACGCTGAGGGTATAATTTCCTGAGCCTTAGAAATTACGCTGAATCACTGCCCTTCCCAACAGGAATTTTTTAGTGTAAGAAACAGTGACACATTTGAAGATCTGTAAAAGCATTGAAATATGGTAAATAGTACCTGTTCCATTTTGTTCACAAACAATGTCAATGTACAGAGAATAAATTTTATGTGTGGTTCTGCTGACTTTGTTTGATTGTCAATTTCATTCTGGTTCTCAAAGGTCAGGTGCTTCAGTGGGCAGAGCCTACTTTGATCCTGCTCCTTCATTCCATTCCCTCCAGCCTCTTCTTGTTAGGTCTCCTTACTTCCTTGATTCTTCCCAGATGAATGATGACGTTTTGGAAAAGGTGGAAGTACCTAAAAGAGATGTTAGCAGAAGTCCACATAGTAGGGTCACTATACTACTCTAGGCCACATAATAAATACAGGAAACAATTGCTTATTGGCTAAAGGGTCTCTTGGAGTGCGTTAGAAGGGTCAGGAGAGAAAGGCGATTCTATTTTATTCGGTTCCATTCTTTTTTTTGAAATAAAAAATAGTATTTTAAATCAGTAGTACTCTAGTATTCTAGATGACCAAAAACATATGCATTGGCACAAACGCGATTTCTTTATAGCTGAATTTTCTGCTAGCAGCAACTATGAAGTATTTGCCTTTAAAAGTATTCTTTACTTCTCTATGAAACATTTTACATGCATGAGCATCTGCAGGGTACTCTTTATTCCTTATTCCAAAATAAAACTTGAAAACTTAAAGTTTTAAATATGTTTCTTTTCTCTCTAGTTTTAGGACAAATCTTAAAAAAATAAGAAAGAGAAAAAAAAAAAAAAAGAGTGTATGCCCTAACTTCCATTTTAAATATCTGAGAATAAAGATGTAGAAAGATGGATGTCAAATGCTCAGCATTTTGTTGCAACTACAAGAGCATTTTGACTGTGATTCCCATTTATAAGGCATGCAGCAAAAGGATAATGTGCTTGAAATATATGATAAATACTGGTCTTGTACCTACTCTGTGGCCAACATTGCCTCTGAACTGTGAAGTGGTACATATTATACTGATTGGAATGACTTGAACTTTTGTGACAAGACGACTGTTTCTTGGAGCAGATTAGAAAATTTGGTTTTTTTGGTAGAATGAATGTAAAGGCAAATTTTCTTGCATTACAAACATGAGTTCTCTGTAAGATAAGTAAGGTGGTTACCAAATATTACTTTTTCACTTTATTATAGTAAGATAGCCACAAATATCCATTGGTTCCTACTTTAGGATCTCAAAAGTTACCAGCTTTGGCAGACATAGAGTCTATTACTTTTATCTTAAATTGTAATACATTGCTCAAATACAAATGCTTTCATAATGCACAGTATGCTATGGACAAAAAAATAGGTATTAAAACTATTTTGGGTAGTACTTTGTAGGGTTTCACATGAGTTTTGCAAACAGATTTATTAGCAGATATTTTCATGATTTGTAAAAAAATATTTAAGCTGGGTGGAAGGTGGGAGTCACAAGTATATCCCTTTTACAGGGGCCAGGAGATGAATTTGTTCCCGTTTCTTTTTTTTTCTTATAAAATCTGTGTTTTAGCTGCCATCATTCTGGCCAAAGAAGCCTGGATGACTTCTTCCTCCTGAGCACATCAACACACTTGAATTAGCTGGAAAGATGCTTTTTCCCATATCATTTGAGATTCAAATTGCTTTCAGTGGAAGAGGTTTAATAATAGACCTCATTTTATGTTTGTTTACTTGGAGATTTTGTAATTCGTGCTAAGATGTTAAAAGCTGTGGATAAAAAATGAGGTATTATAAAGAAAATATTTTTAATTGTTATTTTTTGATTTGACAATGATAAACTATTTTCTGTATTGTTATGTAACATGATCCTCTGGCACAAGCATTGAAGGAAAAGAAAAAATGGTTTTTAGTCAGGGATACTTATTTTCTGTACGTTTCATGGTATTCACAGTGCATACTGTGTTGCAAAAGCTCACTCTGTTCTGTTAGATGACTGATTCTGCTTCTTGCTCTTTGATATCTGATACTTCTGTGTACCAGTACACGGGCTCCTAAAATAGTGGGTTTTCCTGGAAGCAGATGGGCTTGGAGCACCCTAAGAAGTGATTGATTTTTCTCGGCTCTGTCATGGCTGATTCAGTGCAATAAACTTTTAAAAGATACTGAAGACATTTCATTTTGTAATGCAGTGCTTATATATAATGCAGCCATTCCTTTTAGTAATTGTTCAAGTTTGCATGGTAAATCATTGCCTCGATGCTGTATGTGCAATCCCTGACAGAGTGGTGAGGTATAGAATGTATACTGTTTGCTTCAGTCGTGAATTGATACTACATTTTAATGTTTGCATTAAAATCCTGTTATCTCAGATACAGTATAGCTTTTCAGATATGAGACAAAAGATCTATTGTTACAGTCTCAGTGCTACATGTTGTTTATTATGTGCAGATTTTTTTTAAAGTGGTCTTTCGGTCCTTTAGAATTGCCATTACATTATGAAAAAATTAAGAATTCTACATACATGGTCATGGATATTAGTCATTTTTACAGGGGAGGGAAGGAGGAGGGGAAGATGCAGAAATCCTCCTCCTTCTAGATAGTAGTAACAGTGTGAGGATGCCTTGTCCTCCTTTTTTTTACTTCTGAGATTTTACTGCTGGCAGCCAGATGTGCTGAAACTCCTGACGACAGCATCTATTCACTGCGTGTTTTTAATAGGCTTAGAGAAATATGAGTAGAGTACATGAAAGCAGCTCAGCTTCACACTTCAGCTGGGAATGCCCAAAAAGCTTACTGCTGTTTAGAATTCTTGCTACAGTCAGGAGAAAGCTGCTCGGGTACTAAATCTTCTACGACTGAATTAGAAGAATAATGACTGTACAATTAACTATCAGCCCCTGCTCATTTAGGCACAGTTTTTACAGAGATCAGGAGAAATATGGAACTTGATTGGCATATTTGTTTTTGATGGTGTGTACAAAATAGATGACTTTTAAGACAGGTGGTGAAGAAAAATAGAAGGGAAAGAAAGGGAGAAAATGCAATTTGAAACACTGCGCCAGGTCTGCAATTCTGTTTTATCTCATTTTCATGGGGTTTTCTCATCCCCTCCAAATATTTTACAAAATGATCTTTTTGGACAAACGTTGAACAACACTAGGTAAGTAGAAATGAAATATTTTTGCTTTATCATTTCTCCTTTTATGCTGATGGCAATCTGTCTGCATGCTTTTCAGTGGGGTACTTTTATAACTACACTCCTAGATATTAATATTTTCATGGTAGCAGTGAGTCTGTTAGTGTTTTTATGTTTTATGTAAGGATTTACATGAGAACTCAATCTGCAGAAATAAAGCTAGCAAAGATAGAATAAAATATTTAAGATGGTTATGTATCTTTCAAGTACATTAGCTGCCATTAGAAGCTAGCATTATTAGCTGTAATCCTTAAAGCATATTAAATATTCATAAACAAATTTGTCAGAGAAAATTATTTCTATGTGGATATGGCAGTGAAAAGATTAAATGCTCAGAGATGTGTCTGTTTAACCATGCATAATTTATTGGAAGATGCAAATTAGTAGTCCTGCATACCTTTTGCAAAATAGAAAGCAGTTCCTTATTTTTAAAAGATTTAGATCCTGTATGTAATGCTTTTCAATAATGTTGTTAACTGGTCAAATTATAGCTGATTAGTGGATGCTTTGCAGCAGGTCAGTCAGCCCTGTAGGGTATCCTTTTGTGAATAGCTGTTGTTTTGTGGGAATTAGAAATGATAGGGTGAAGTTGTTGTTTATTGGTGTGAGAATTTTTGAATAGGTTTCTTAGGACTTTTGGGGGGGTAAAATGAATTAATAATGCCACATTTCTGTGTCATTATTCAGTAAACATATTATAGTGCTGATGTTTAGAACTTTTTCATACTGCTATTAAACATTACACATAAAAATATTAATAATTTTATCTAAGAGAGTGGAAGTGCAGGTCAGGAAGCAAAAGAACCCTGTAGTTTTTTATAAAGATAGTGCACTGATGGAAACATTCTGGAAAAAGGGTGGAAGTAATAGGCAGAGACTATATCCAGCATTTTAATCTTCTTCTCTGCCTCTGTGGGAGAAATCTCTTTTAAATGGGATATAATTTCTTAACTACAGGGATATTTGCACTTGATAATTCAGAAGATGGTTATAATTTTATTTCCCATAATTTTGTTGTAAGGATTCTCTCCCTTACTGCTGATATTTCCTTTTAAAATCTGTTGATATTTATTTTATGTTACTCTTCTCAAGTTTTGTTATCTTGGTTATGAATTTCTAATTAGGTATGTAAAATTATGTGGGTAGTTTTAGCAATCATAATCACAGATATGAATTAAGGTATTTTTAGGTATATATGAAATCTGTATTCAATGAGATTTTTCTTATATCCCTTTGGTACACTGTGAAATATTTGAAGCTCTACAAAATGGAGCAATAATTTACGTATTATCAGCTGGGATTGTAAAACTGCATTTTTCCAAGTGCATAGTTTCAGGCCTGCAGCAACCAGCAAAGCCCTTAGCAACTGTTCTAATCAGCCACCATCCCAGTCCTGATTCCCTGGATCTGCTTTTGCAGATCAGAGTACATGCTTTTTGTAGATCAAGGTGCATGCTTTTTGAAATTTTTTTTTTAAAGATACATGTACATGGTTGTTTTTGCTGTTTATTTTGCTTGTGAGACCTGGGCAAAAGCTGCATATAGTATCAGATAAAAAGACAGAGTTATTTTATTCATTTGCTGTGCCTTAGATTAGGAGTATATTTATTCTAGAAGACTGTCAAACAAGAAAGGATTCTTAGGAAACTGAGCCTCCTACCTAGTATGGGCTGTTTTGCTTAGGATGAGAATATTCCTGTATTTATAAGGAGCAATGTTGTGTTTTTCTAGGTATCAATGCTTTTGGCCTCAAGAAAACATTTTGCAATTTTTAAACAATATGCAGCAGTAATTGTGAGAGACTAATCCATGTTTCTCTGTTTTCTGATAATGAAGTTATGTGAAAGTATTTTAAGGTTTTGAGTTAAAAGATTCCCTCTTCCAAAGAACTATTTGTATTTTAAATCTGATCTTGATAAAAGGTTGTTGAAGAAATCATCTATTAGTCACTAAAAAAATCTCACTGGCATTTATTACAGAGGGTAGTCCTTTGATTGTCTTACTGATTTAAAAAAATCTGTTTTATATTTTTTTAATTAAATGAATGTAGTATATAATTTAGATAGAATTTTCATTTAAAGCTTTGCACAATAAATGTAAGGCACTTGCTAAAACCTAATTGTTCATGCATTAAGAGTTAATGCTTCAGAGCTGTGGTATACCTCCAGCATGTCAGAGTCTGCTTTGATGAGGTATAGTGTGCTCTATCTCTTTAGTCTTCAAAGTTATATATTTGGTCCTTTGATGATCCTTTCTCTTTTGAATAAGGTTTTTTTCTGTTTTTACATCTGAAAAGTACAAGTCAGAGTCCAGAAAAATAATGGCTGACATTACACACAGAGTGATTAACTGCTACTGCCACAAAGTAACAATGTCAAGAAAACAGCTTCATGCATACAAATTGTACAGTAGATAATGGAGAGTAAAACAAAGTCATAGGAGAGGAGGTAGTATATGGATAATTTTAATTGAATAGACATTCTTCTTAAGTTTCACATAATTTTTTTCTTGGAGTTCTTGTTCTTCAGTTCTTCAGAAAGTTAAGATACAGTGAAATTTTCTTGAGGGAAAGATGGGGATCTTAGGCTTTGCTTTCTCTAGCTATGCTAACCATTGACAGAAACATACATTAAACTGTTTTTTATGATTTCCCATAAAAACTTTGAGTTGGCTTTTTATTTGCATAGTTCTGGCTTTGCAGTAGCTGATGTGAGAGGGCCCAAATGATATTAAGGTCCTTGTGAGTTAGATTGATTTTAGTACTTAAATGGGTTTTGTTGTCCCCTCCCAGCAGCCTCTAATGGAGGAATATTGCTGCTGAGTTCTCCTCTGCCAGCTGCAGGGCAGCACTTTGCTGTAAGATGCTATTGTGAGTGTAAAAGAGAAAGCTGGTTTGCTGGGCCTCCCTCTTGCTCCTGCACAGCTCTGTCTGACCTTACCAACTCCAGCCAGATGAAGCAGCAAGAGCTATCATTTCACCTCAAAATTGTGCTGGGGGTTGGGGTGCTATTTCCTGGGTAATAAGTTATTTTTTATGGAAAAATTATTAGAATGGCCTTATGTTGGGAAACCATAAGAATTGTTCTGTATTTTGAGCATTTGGCAAATAAGTAGTTTATGGAATAAATTCATCATGTGTCCAGAAAAGAAATCAAGAGACCTTTTATGAAAACACAGTATGTACTTGCATTACATCCAAATTTTACAGCAGCATCTAAAGGAGGTTTGCTTTTTGTGCAGTCTAAATTTTTTCTGATTACTTTCAGTGACAAAAAACAATGAAATAAAGTTTTAAAATATATTTTAAACCTTTAGTAAATTAGTAAGCTGGATTTTCAGATTTCCATTCTTCATTTTGTGTTTAGTGTACAAATACTGTGCTGTTGGATGCTCTATTTGTAGCAACATGCTTTGAGAAGTCACAATTGCTTTGGGCAGTATTGAGATTAACACATTACTGCATAATGGCAAGCATCTTTTGTGACTCAACTTGGTACAAAATGTACAGAGGACTATCAATCCAATTTTGCAATTGCAGTTTCTATTAGAAGCTTTTCTCATCAAATGGAAAGCAGTCAATTTACCTAAACTTGGTTTCTCAGATGATATATTGTTAGGATTTTTTTACAGTTCTGTGAAAGTCAGTTTACTGTCTAGCTTGGCCACACAGGGGCATAAGATAACTAATATATTGAGCCTAGAACCAGTACAAAGATTGTTCACCAAATTCTGTGTACAATAGAGACTTAGGAATTGTCTCATTTTGAAATTAGAAACACCTAGCTTAAAAAAACAAATTGTATTTTCTTTCATTATATTAAACCCCAGTGTTTTTGAAGACTCTTAAGAGTTTTCACTTTTGAAATGCCTTGGTAAGCATCTTTTACATATATGTATTGATTTTTAAAAGATGAATAAAATTACAAAATAAATTAGTTACTTGGCAAAACTAGACATTTCCACTGAAAGTATCATTTTAGCAGAAACATATGATTCCTTTCGTTACTTATTTTCTGTTTTGTTTCCTCCAATATATCTAACCAATATATATAGTAGCTATTTACCAAAGGTCCATTTTATAATGAAGCCATCAAATGATGTTGGAATTACTGTCACGGGCAATTGTTATTTTTTCTGGTGTTGACAATTATTACTTTGACATTGAAGGAAAAAGATAATTTTCCCTTTCCTATTGGGAAAAAAAATTGTCAGACTATTTCTGTAGAATAGATTTGAGGTTTTTTTTCCCCTGACTATATTGGTTCAACATAGCAAGAGGTTTTCTAATACTCTGAGAGAATGTTGCATTTTCAAATATTACTATTCTAAGAGCCAAGAAGAAAACCACGATAATGGTGTTAGAACTGACAGTATATTGTCCATATTCTGTGGTGCAATACTGTGATTGAAATTGCCTCTCCTCCCTTTTCAAAACTGGCTTGTCTATAGCTACCTTTAAAATTTTAGTTTGCTGGGATTTTCACATCTGCTCCTTTTTACCTCCATACTAGACTAATAGAATCGTGCTTTAAGTATATTCCTCAAATTTGTAGTTGATGTGCTTTCTCAAGTAAAACATACACAGTGTTCGTAAATACATTTGTTTGTATTCCTACCATGTAATTTTTCCATGTAATGTATTAAAGACATAGCAAAGCTATTTCCTCCTCTTGTTCTTAACTGTCTGTGTCTTGCCTCAGACACAAACAGAATTCCAAAACTAAGCTGATTCCAATTCTAGATCTCTGTATTACTGTAGGAAACTTGTCCATGTCAAATAGTCCTCTATCTTATTTTCTTCCTAAAATTAGAGAAATAAGCCATATTCAGGTGAATCCCTATGTGCCTATATATCTATATGTATGTGAACTTCTCTAAACACAAAGGGAAGACTGGCAGCTGGGACAGCAAGTTGTGTATAAAAGGCAGAGAGAAACTCATACAGCTGTGTATTTGGTCTTTTCTGCATCTTTGCCAAACATTCCTCACAGAACACTCTGATGTGCTCTTTGTGCTGCGATAAGTGTATCTGACTTCATCAGTCCTTTGGCCCTTGATTAGCTTCTTTGGGACAGAGTGGGACGAGTAGTATGATATTTCTCATCTTGTCATGTTTCTGTTTTCTTTGGAGGAAGCAGCTGAACGTACTAGCTTGCCTCAGAGCTATTTCTTTTTCACAGGAAGTTGTGTATTCCATCCCATCTAGGTGGCTGTTGGGTTTTGGGTTTGTTTTTAAGTCCCTATTTCTAGGAATAACCATCCCTGTAACATTCTGTTACAGATATTTTCAGAGAGAGAAAAGTAAGAGATTTCCTTACAGAGCCATTTCTTTTCCCATCTCTTCCAGCTCTGGGGAGAGATACCTTCTGTTACTTCCACCTCAGTTGCTACAGATTTAATAAGGTGACATATGCTTCCTCCATGCATCTCACAGAGCTGTGGATATTTGCAGCCATAACAGGTTTCTCTCTATTCTCATTGTGCATCAACTGCTGTTATCTGATGATGGCAATAAAATCCTAGCTGGCATATGATCCTAACCTCCCACCAGGAAGAAAAAAGAGGATGGATCAGAGGTGGATAATTTGTCTCAATTCAGCTATTATGTTAAATTCAGAAATTTAAATAATCCTAAATTTAGAAATGATTAAATATGCTTTAAAACTTGATTTTTTTCCTCACCTGGGTGAGAGCAACAGAAATCTAAGGAATAGCTGAGTTACCAAGTACAACTTTTTGAAGAGAACATGTAAAAAAAAAAAATCTCTTTCTATTCTTGAATAACGCAGATGATTCCTGTCATTTCTGAGAACAGCCCAGTAAGATGTGGGTATTATCTTCTTTTTTTGGAAAAAGAAAAGGCAGAGAGCACGATATTAAAAATGACTATGATATTTTATAGTTGAAGCATTTAAGAGATTTGTTCAATGACAAGAGCCCAGTATTTTATGGGAACTGCATGTTCCAACATCCAGAAATCAAGGTTGCTAGTCTTGACCCTTGAGTGCATAATGGGTGCATCCTATTATCCACTCAAGAGTCAAGACTAGGGCAGAGCAGGGCAGAGCTGCGGTGACTACAACAATAAGTAGCCCTATGTATCCATTTTACTCTTCTTCAGGGTGCTGTCACTCTGATAAAACTGGCATGAGTGCTAACTAAATCCTGCCTCAGCTGGGAGTTAGTTTTTTATTGGTGTGCAGCAAAATCAATGTCCCAGACTGTTTCCTGAAACTGGTCAGAGTCATATGCATAAATATTTCATTTTCCCCAACTATATGGTCAAAAGCTTCTAGTGAGAGTCTTCACCAATCCTTCTTTGCGTGTTACCAAGTATGTTAAAAGATCACAGAATATTCTGAGTTGGAAGGGACCCACAAGGATCATAAAATTCCAATTCACAGCTCCATCCCCAGGAGTCACAACCACACCATGTGTCTGAGAGCATTGTCCAAACACTCCTTGAAAGCTGGCTGATGCTGTGACCACGTCTCTGGGGAGCTGTTCCAGTGCCCCACCACCCCCTGGGGAAAACCTTTTTGTGATATCCAACCTGAACCTCCTCTGACACAACTCCAGTCCATTCCCTCAGATCCTGTCACTGGGACCACAGAGCAGGGATCAGTGCCTGGCCCTCCTCTTCCTCTCATGCGGAAGTTTAACTGCAATGAGGTCTCCCCTCAGTCTCTTCTTGAAGTGACATCAGCCACTCCTCATATCTATGGCTTCCCCTCAAGGCCCTTCACTGTCTGTTTCCCTCCTTTGGATGCTAAGAGCTTAATCTTTCTTATATTCTTGGGTCCAAAACTGCACAAAATAATGGTTAACACCACTCGTGTAGCCCTCACCTTCTTTACACTCCTTTATCCTTTTAGCTTTTTCCATTTTGGGTTAGTAATCGCATGCACATTTATGGTAAGATGTGCCTACTAATGGCACTATCCCTTTAGCAGGTCAGGAGCAGTAATTATCCTGCATGGTAGAAATGTGGGGCTTTGAAAAGCAAAACTTTCCTTACCAGAAAAAAAAGCTATGTCTTCACTTTGTTCCTTGATTGAGAAGTTTTGCTGCTGTTCCTACCACAGTTACTTATTTACTGAAGCAGTGGAAAGAGGACCACTTCTGCTGGTGTGAGTTTGGACATTTCTTCATTATTTCTTTCTGGATAGAAAGCACAGATGGACAGAATAGCACAAATAACATTGGGATGTTTGGCTGTGTAGGTCTGGCTAAGCTGGGGAGAATGGAAGGGAGGATTACTGCAGTTACTCAGCTCCTTTCCTGTCAGGTGTGATGGGACTGTCAGTCACTATTTATGGACCCATCATCCCTTTATATTTCTCAGGAATATACTCTGAATTTTCCACTATAAAGGCAGAATGAAGGTTTACTCATAGAACTGTGTGAAACACTGTGTTTCAAAGTGGTTCAAGGAAGATTGGTATTGAGCCCCAAATGATTTACAGGGTTCTGAGAAAGGAATCAATGAATATGATATTGACCCCTGAAGAATTGTGAAATCTGAGATAAGTTTGGAGGTAATGGCATAATTTTAACTTTACCCTGAGATAAAAGGTTTGAAGCATAAGCTGCAAGTCCTTGGCTTCACTTCAGCATCTGCTTAGTGATAGGGAGGGAAAGTCAGCCTTCTGAAAGCTGCTTTTTGAGTTCTGAACCTGAGAAGGAAGAATATGAGATTGAGAAATGAAATAAAAATGTTATGTGTTGGAGAAACTTGTTCCAAAGTTGCCTAAGTTTGAAAGAGATTTGAGATTGAAATGCTGAAACCTTAACTTTGTTTTATAATAAGAATTGAGCTGGATATATTGCAAGTCAGAGGGAATTTGCATGGTGTCTGTATTTATAAGAATGAAAATATGTCTTGATTAATACACTTTATCCTTGCTGCAATATTTGAGTCACCTTTATGATTAAGATATACTTCCAAATTCACATCTGGTATTCAAGTCAATTTTTTGTCATGAAACTTCATCAGCATTTTGAATAAATAAGTTTTAAACCCTTGTGCCTTAGAAAGTAGTAGTCACATATATCATAATAGGAATAATAAACTTTGATTGCTAAAGGTATACAAAACTAAGTTGACAAGCAAGTAATGCAATTATAATTCCTTTAAGATAGTTTTCATTATTAACCTTTAAAAGAGAACGTATAGTCAAAGAGAAATGCTCTAAATCAAAAAGTTTAGTCTATGGTTTGACTACTGTGCACCAAATATAAGACCTTTTGGCATGTATTACATGTCATAGATAACACATTGTTTCAGTAATAAATAAATGGTAGAATAATGAAATAAGAATATTTTTTTGCAAATTTTAGTATTTTTTCTCTATATAAGACATTAAAAATAGTTTTAAAGTGACCAAAGGAGATGATGAATAAAACATTAGTAAAAGATGGAACCTCAAAATTTCAGGAGTATTGACTATTTCTTATCTTACAAAATATGTTTGCAAGTATAGATATACAAACTAAATTAAAGTAACATTAAAATCTTTGCCTGAAACAGGATGTTTAAAATCTCTCCTCCCCTGTTACCCTCTTCTCTTCTATACATACAATGATGTTTCTCTTCATGTTTCTTGATTTTCCTAATATTATGTTTTAGGTTGTTGCTCCTGTGTCTTCAGCTTGCACTCAGAACAAGTGCATTTTGTGTGGAGTTGAGGACCCCAGGGGCAGTCAGTCTTTCATTCACTTAAGGACCTTCATTTTTCCCCTGCTAATGGTGGCATTGTTCTGCTACAAAATTACCAGAACAATGAGTGTTTTAGAGAAAACTAATTTTTTATTGCTCTTCTGTATCACAGTGGCTCTAATACAGTTCAAGCATTATTCAAATAACCTACAGTAAAATCTTCTAAGTGCCCTGTTTGTAAAAACTCTTCCAGTAAGACATGCTTCATCTACCTGTCATACTTTGCAAGTTTTTTAAAACGCAGGAAGGCTTACGATATAAAAAACGGAATAATTCAAATTATTTATGTCCACAAAAGCTTGCTTTTGCTTAACAGATATATTTCATCTTGAAGTTGCTAATTTGTAAGACACAGCATAATCAGAATGTATAAGGAGTACCTGAAATCATAATTCAAATCTTTTTTTTAATAAAGCATGAGTAGAAAGTATAGTGTTGTTCAGTCAAAGAACCTGGCAAGTACAGAGGTCTGATTTCTACACTTGCCGCTGTCAACATCTCCTTTGTAGTGCCAGGAAAATCATGTGAACTTCACAGCTGGAGTTCCCAGGAATATATGTCTTATTTAATGCCTCAGGAATATATGTCTTATTTAATGCCTCGTGTGCATCTATGAATTTTAATTTATAAGTATTTGTAGAGGTCTTACGATCATGAATTCGTGAGTATACACAAATGAAAGTACAAATTAAAATTTCCCTTTTCTTTTGGAATTTAGGTACATCTCTAGGCATTAGAACACGTGGCAGAGTAACTTAAGTACCTTAGAGATACTGGATTTTGTGCCTTGCCCTTCATTTGCACCCTTAGTCTTAGCAGCTGCACATTATTTCACATTACTAACCAGATTGTTTCCTTTGGTACTGCCAGCTACATGGCTGATGTATCCTTAATACAGTGAGATTTTTTTCTTGAGATAGTTCTTCAGAACTTTTAAATTCAAATATTGAACATTATTCATATACAAATAAAGCAATTCACAAAGAAATTTGTAGCAGTTGTGAGGATGTACAGTAAGCATGTTAAAATTGTGGAGTCATAGAATTCTTTAGGTTGGAAAAGACCTTTAAGGCCATCAATTGCAACTGTTAACCCAGGACTGCCAAGTCCACCACTAAATCATGTCCCTGAAAGATAATAATAACATGATGTAAAGTTTATTATATCACATGTAATATATGAAACACATATTAATATTATAAACATTGTAATATAAAATATAGAGTGTAATGGAGGCACTAAAAAATTGTGTAACCATACAAGATACTCAGAGACTATGCTCACAAGAGTATAGTCTCTGCAGTAGTGTATAAAAAGACCCTGTTCTCCTGTTAAGCACAGACAAAAACTTATTTTTAATTATTAATTAATAATTATTTCTTTGTTATTAATTCTGCACAGAATTTTGTGCGGCCTCTTGACAGTATACTGGTCAAAAAACTGAAAAACAGCAAATCTACATTTTTGTGGATTTTATTATTACTTCCATGTAACTAATGCAAAGGGATTTTTATTGGATTTTGGTCTTCTGATGTAATCCACTATGAGTAAGTCTGTATCTTGGAGTTCATGGCTGAATATAGAAATAAACCCATTTCCTACTTACCTTTATTTGGGAAGGTTTTAGAATAATCACTGGTGTCTAAATGCTGTCTCAAAAATCACTTTTTTCATGGAAATGATGCAAAATCCATTAGTTGTATTTAGTTTTGATCACATACGGGTGATATCTGACCTGCACTTTTGGCATACAGAAAGAAGTCCGACGCATATATTCACCTTGATTGGAACAAGTGGATATTGAAACCAGAGCTCAGATCAGGTTGAGAACTAATCTCAAATCTACTGCTTTTTCAGATGAAGTGAGATGAACTAACTAAAGGAAAGAATTACGTTTCTTTTAATACATCTTTGGCAGGACATCAGCTTTACTTGAATTCCGGGAGTTTCATTATAGCAATTCCAAATATGGAGTGATGTGGTATTTATGTGATATGGTTTTGTCTCCAGAACGTGATGTTAACTCGAATGAAAATGTGTAGAAAAAGTACACTGCAATGTAAGGAGCGCAACAGGGCAGAGGTAAGATAGGAAACAGAATTTATTGTATAGACATATTCACTGAGTTGCAGTTATTTCTGTCTCTTGCCTCTCTGTATTATTTTCTTCTCCTGCTTTGGTGACAAAAAGGTTCAAAATAATAGAATATCTCATTAAATCCTATGTCATGTATCCCTTGTGCAATGCAGAACTTAAACTATGGCAATAGAGTGGAATATTTCGTTATCTCCATGTACCTAAATAAGATATTACAGAAACTAATTTCTCTCCTTATTACTTTATATGGGGTTGAATCTGAATTTATTACATAAAAGCACTGAACTAAAAGTCCAGTGTCTTTCTTTGCTCATACCATGACCTAATAACTTACCTTTCTTTAAAATTTTGAAATGATTTTGCACTAATGGCCATTGGTACATCTTTTAACTTACCAGAAGAGAATGCACTAATTTAAGTTATATAACCAAAACCAAGAGAAGGTAACATGTTCTCAGTCTAATAAATTAATTTCAATTTTTTTTTCAGTGCTGTACTGGATTAGTCTATATACTGAGCAGATCTAGGAAGAAAATTTTATTTTCTTTTAATTACTTCATATGGTGTTATTTTGGAGCATGCTTTAGCAAAGACTGAACTAGATCTACTAAATAAAGAAATCATCAATGCTACAATCATCAATCTGAATGCACTTTATACTTATTGCAAATTGACTAATGCCAGCATGAATCTGATCTTATGTTTATATACCTATATACATCTCCAGAAAATAAGAAACATAGTAAGGACCTTAGCATATAGACCTAGACTTTGCTGTACTTTAAACTTATTGTGAAGGCCAATTTAGAAGCATTACTAAACGGGAAAAAGGGGATTCTGAGAGCTGCTGTGATGGAGAATAATGGCAGTATCACAGCAGAAGTCTGTATTAACTCTGCAGTGAAAGCATAGTCTTCATTTCACATGATTATATTTTCTATCTGTGATGTACTGTGTGCTGATTAGCTCTACTTTCTGCTGCAGGGCTGCTGCATTTTATTTGTGCTATATAATCATGTATAATAAATAAGGCTGTTTGAATATTTAGCCAGTAATGACACTACATTAATGCAGGTATCCATAAATTATCATGAATTAATTATGGTTCCATAGGTAATGTAAATTTTTTTTTTTCCTTCGAAGGAGAATATTTAACTTTGTTACTTGTATGAAGGAAAACATTCTCAGGTATTCCTAACATTCTCTCAGGAAAGTTAAATTTATCTGAATATTTTTAAATCTCATCTTTAATCCTGTAAAATAATATTATAGCTATATATAAACTGGGTCTCTTTGTATTTTAAACTCTGTACAAACAATAAAAGGAATAAGGTATTAGGATAAATTTTCCCAATTTCTTTCTAAATATACGATCTGCTAACTGAAAAAATGTTGCTGGCCAAGGCTGCTTTCCCTGAATCATTATGGACCTTGATTAGTCAATTAAGATTTTTTTTTTCACTCTGGTGGTTAGTTTTATTTTAATTTTTATATCCAGAAATAATTTATTTGATAAAAGAGGATTCAATATTTATTGTTACAGAATGATAGAATGGCTTGGATTGGAAGTGACCATAAAGATCATCCAGTTCCAACTCTCCTGCCATAGGCAGGGAGACCTTCCACTTGATCAGGTTCCTCAATGTACCTAAGTATTGCTGTCCTCAGGAAATATAATTCAACAAAGTAGGTATACATTTTGCCATAAAATCAGTACCTCTCCCAAGTAGCCTTATATTTTTCTGTAAACTGTCTTTCTATATGTTGATGAAAATTTTGGCTTCTACAGAACTAGTTGGAAAAAGGAACTTTGTATCTGAACTCTTAAAGATGAACATATGTTTATTGTATATCACTTAGAAACTAAGCCTGAGATAATATGGAAAATATTTTAGAAACAACAGTGAACTTTAGATAAACATAATTTTTAGCATGGCAATTTAATGTTTTCCACAAAAAGTCCACAGATGCCTGCTGGGGCTGACCATGACTGGTAGGTTATCAACTAAATAAAAAGATTTGAAGACTGTCTTTGGTTTTGCATAGTATTTCTAATTGTTAGCTATAAGGGGTAATATGCTGTCCAACACGTACCTGAGACCCTGATATTTGGATCACTGTGCATAATTCTGGACATGCATTTTTAGCAAATCTGGGCTTCAGAAAAAGCATAAGGTAAAAAATTTCAGGAGAGAATTGTAAAGAGAGGTGGAAATATGTCCAGGTTAGTTTATCTAGCATTTAAAAGAGACAGAGTAGCAGCAGCTATATGTATGCAATTACTTAAACAAGAAGAAAGAAGATTTATTTAGGCGATATAAAAAAAACCAAACATAGAATGTGGTGTAAAGAGTGGAAGGCTTACACTGAATGCCCATGCAAATTTCTTAACCTACCACAGTATAGAATTCATCCCATAGGAAATGGTATAAGCCTTAAATTAGATTGAGTAAATTCTAGAAAATGTACTGTGGGGAAAGAGCTTTCATTGTCATGGAAACAAACTAGATGATCTAATAAATGTTTTCCATCTCTAGCTGTGTTCTATTTCTGCCATTCACTTTCAGGTGAATTTAGAAAATGGAGGTATTTTTGATTATTTTCACTGTCTGGCATTACAGGATAGTATAAAACAGCTGAGATTTAAGTGCTATCTCAGGAAGTTTATATTTCACTAAGATAAACTAGGAATTATTGTTTCCAAAGCATAAATGCCTAATTAAAATACGTGAAATAAATCTCATTAATAAGAGTTCAAATATTGCTGCTATTATTCCTAGTTTTTTCTGCATCATGTGAGCATCACTTCTATTATATTTATCTAATTGTGCTGTCTCTCAGTCCAATGAAAGGCAAGCCAAAGACCTGAAATGAAAATGAATTATTTTTATTTATCCTTTATCTAAATTATCCGCTTGACAAGAAAGACCTAGTTTTCAGAAAAATGTGTTTATCATGTTTGTATGTTACCCATTACACAAGATTTTGTAACATAAATTATTTGCTTGGAGGATTCTCTAAAGAATAATATTGCAGATGAAATATGTGTTTCTTCCCATGAGGTTAAAAATTAATTTGACCTAGCACCAATCTAAGACTCTTTCTTCCAAAAAGGCAACTTTCACCTGGTCATACCAGTAGTTGAGACATCATCAGCAGTTGTGTTTGTTTAAATTCTAATTGTATATTTAGTCTCTCTTCACACAACTTAATTCTGAAATCAAATATCTATATAAAGAAGTAGTAAAAAATTCCAGGGACAGAATGTAGAGATTATGAAGCCATTCTTAGTGCTTGCTACACTTATCTGCAGTTTCTAAATTTTCAGTAAAAGGTTTTACCCTTTGCATTGCTAAAATAATTTTCAGTTATATAAACTTTATGAGTCAGACAGTGTATTTACCAACACATGAAATGGAGCTTATATTAAAAGTTCAAAACCTAGAAGGAATATTTCAAAAGCTAACACAGTGTTTGAGGGGCTGGTATCAGGTACCCAGGAGGAAACGAGGCTTTTGTCTCACCTGACTTCCCATGCTGCTTGGGAGCACCACAGGCCTCCAGTGAAATCAGTGGAGACACATCAGTGTTTTAGGGCAGAGCCACTGCCGTATTTTAGGCAGCTGCATTGATTGGAGTGTTTGGCTGACCTGAAGAGGGGAGGCAGAAGTAGCTTCATTGTTTTGGAGAGCTCATTTACAGAGGGATGTGGGTGCAAGGGATGCAATTACTGTTCCTTGAAAATTTCCTTGATGCCTAGATCCCCACTTCATGCTCCTGGCTCACGTTGCCATCTAGCATTTCACATGCTGGAGATAATTAACCAGTTAATGGCAATTATAATGAAACTCAGAGTAATCTGAGAAAAGGACTGTGACACAAATATTAATTATCTCATATGAATATGACCGTTAGATGCACCCAGATTTTGAATCAGTCATCTAAATGAGGTCAGTGTATCCTTCTTAGAGGGATTTGAGAGGTTACTTTGGCATTGTAATGCATGGAAATATTAAATGATAATGTAAAATCTGAAGAAAACTGAACTTGCTAATGAATATAAATTTGTTTATAACATTAATAGTTTCTGTATTTTTGCTTAAGTAAAGCAATTGCCTCTACTTAGATTGTAGGATTCATACAGAGAAAAGAAATCATCTCAAATAGTGTGATAGAGAAATGCTATCTTTTTCCTTAGTAGTTGATATGTAGTGTCTATTAAAAACCCTCATATTCTTTTCTCTAGCTACTATGATTGTTGATAAGAGCAATGATGCTGCTTAGAGAATAAACTTTATAATTTTATTATGTAACAGTTAAATGAAATACATAAGAATAATGAAATTCGTATTACCACAGCCTGAGTCTGTGAAAACTAAAATGCTGACTGAGGCTACTCAAATATATCTATTAAAATCCAAAAATAATCTTTGAATGTTCTATTTATGAGGGATCTAAGCCGGCAGCAACTTTTGTTTATCCTTGTATACTTTGAGAGTACTGGAACTTTACAGAAGGTAAATTTATTAAATCTATCACTGCAACCACAATTTAATGTGGTTTTCCAACAGTGAGCTCTATACTGTAATACTTGCCATAGAAGCAGATTATTTTCAACTAAACTACATATCAGAGTAGTAACTCTCAGAGTTATTTTTTCAAACACCTTCACTGTTTTAACACCATTCAATTTCCAGCACTTTACAGAGATTGATTTCTAAACTGAAAACTTCAAATATAATTTTGCACAAATAATTCTCAGAAGATATTTCAGACTCATAAAAAATCATCATACTCCCGATGAGATACATTTTACATGAGTCTATTTCAGCTTGTTTAAATTTCTTTTAAATATGTTCTACATCCATGATAACCTAAAGATAACTACAGTGCTGCCTACCTTTGCTTTCCTTATGGCTGTCAGCAGCAGCTGGTGCAAAGACTGAAATGAAAAAGAATCAGCATAAAATATATTCACTTTTTACAGAATATTAATTTAGGCTCTGTGCACCAAAAGAAAAATATTATTACTAATTAATTAAAAGTAATAAGAAATGCTTGTCAAATAGTTGTTTCTCTAAGAAGATGTTTGCCTTGGTTCTGATCGTGTTTAAAGAATAGCCACAGGAGAAAAATGTAATAAGTGCTTAAAATTAAACTTATCATTTTCTGTTTATTTCTGTTTTAACTTCATTTTATCTCCTGCGCTATAGTTTCCAGAAATTTCTCCTTTTTTGCTTTTCCTATAAAGTAGAGGCAGCATTAAATTTAATTTAATAGCTCTGAAACACTATGCAATTAATTCACTCAAACAAAAAGCATACTTCACCAAATGCTTCAGAACACATATCCAACTGCACTGCCAGACTGTCTGGTTCCAGATAAGTTTTCTCTTCAGTCATTTAGAGATGCAATGTTAGACTGTAAATTATTGTAAAAATCCATCAAGGATATTTTTCAGAATATGTATGCATACACTAGTACACATTTTTTAAAATAGATATAATAATTAACAAAAATTTGTGACTATCCTAAAGAAGAATTACTTTTTAAAAAATATTTGGAATACATTTTGAAAAATAAATAAGTGTGCATTTTGTAAATCAAGCAGGTCATAGAGATCTGTGGATAAGTACGTAGGTAGTTGATAGATCACGGACATCTACATTTTTATGAATCAATTTGCATAATTCTGAAATAGTTCTGAGAAATTCCTGCCAGTTCTGCAATGGCTTGTCACCTAACAAGCAGGTAGTACTGTATGAGGTTCCTGAGTGTGATGCCTCAGGTTTTAGCCTTTATACTTTTCAGATTCTTTACTGTTTTAGTGTGCAGTGCTGAGCTTCATCTTAGGGGATGGTGAGCTCTCTTCACAGAATAGGTGGACAAAACAATTCCTTCTTTAGCTGTGGACCAAGGACAAATGATCCAAATTTCAGGCCCGAGAGAATAAACAGGAGTGGACTGAAGGGAGAAAAACAAGAAGGATGAGACTTCATAACCTGAAGCTATAACTGGACAATTAACTCCAATATGCTAATGGACCAGAACTTATAAAAGTGTGAGACCTCGTGACTTGTTGTCATTTTGTGACCATTTTGCTTTCATATTGGGTGTAGCCCTGGCTGGGCTCTTGTACTGCCCAAGGTGTATCCATTGAGGCCTTGTAATAAATACCTGCTTTATTCTTTAACTCTGTCTGGCCTCTGTTCTAAGTCAGCCTTGACAAGGCATCAGGAGGAGCACTCTGGGGCAGTAGGAGTGCTCAGAGGCAGAGGACACTCCCAGACCTGAAGGCAGCACAAGGCATTCTGACCTTGACAGAAACTCTCTCAGAACCCTCATAACAGCTCAGTGAGAAGTGCACAGCTGCAGCCTGGCATCTTCTGTCCCCCTGTTGGTGAAAGAATAAGGACATCCTAGAAGGTGACCACAGTCAAAGGCTCAGAGTTGAGAGACACGAAGCAAAGCTCTGCAGGCAGTGGTCACTATTCCTGGAAGCACCAGGGAGGTGGGGGATGCTCAAGGCAAGGGAAGCAGGAGATGAGGGAATGAAAGCAAATACCAAAAATGCCAAAACCTACAAAGAATTTTCTCTGCTAGTGATATGACCTGCTTCATTAGGGCCAGGAATCTGGTCAAAGAGCCAAATTCTCAGATTCCTTAATCTTCTAATTTGCAATATAAGAGTGATTAATGATTAACTTTGCAATTTACTTCCACTTCATAAACTACTTAGGAAGAAGTTGTTATTGTTCTCATACCGAAGTTCTTGCAAGGATGGAAGATTGTCTTGTTTTCTCCTTTTTGACTCTGCAACCTTAGCGTAGTCAGACCCTATTTTATGATTTTAAGATATGATTTATTAGAAGGTGGGACAAACAGTTGCATGTATTTTCATCTCCTATGTGTAATGGATATTTATGCACATATGCAATAAAATCTTACAGCAGCACATGTAAAAATATATCATTATCTCGTAGAGTAAGAACAAACAAATGTTTCTGTTTCAGTTCATTTCCTGTGAATGTAAAGCTTATAAAATTTCAAGCAAAAAAATTTATATTGAAAGCAGGTTGTTGATAAAGATAGACCCCATGAAATTGGAGAAAATAAAGGAATCTGTATCGGTTAATAGCAAGTGATTAAAAGTGATTTGTTGGGTTTTTTTTTGTTTTACTTTGATACACTGTTTTATATACTCCCTCTTACATAAAATAGTTTGGTTACTGTAACTGAGATTTTGGTAACTGTAATTAAACAACTGTTGATATGGACTGCATATCAAAATCTACTTGCTAAGCACATTAAGCAATAGGTTGTAGATAAGTTCTTGTGGGAAGATACAATAATACATAATATGCCAGGTCTCTACTGACGGGCAGTTTCAAAGAAGATATGGAATAAAAAATTATCATACCAAGACAAGTATTGTCCAGCTTTTTGAGCAAATGGACGAAGTGTTGTATCGTAAGAATATCAGCAGGTCACATAGATAAATTGTGAGTGATTTAATCATTATTTCTCCCTGCTTTCTAATCATTATTTCTCCCTTTTTTCTACGCAAAAGAGCTCAAAGGAATCCTAAACTACCAGTGGAATCTTTAGCTACCAATGGAATCTCCTTATATGAATTCTCATAGTTAAAGATGTTATCAGGGAACTTTAAAGATACCTGCTAGAGTTTAATCTACAACATTAGTAATTTGTGTGTAATCAGCAGCTTTTTTCCTAATTTTTAGCTCTAGATGGTAGTGTGTTTAGTTCAGGCTGTACCTAGAGATACTGAAAAGTTACCTTCCTTCTGTTTTCTCCTGTTTACTGTGTTATTTACTGCAGGGGAATGGTGGGATGGATGAAGGAATAATTGTAAAAATTCTTTGTATGAGATTGATCTTGATAACCTAATGAACAGGTTTGTTGTCAGAAGCAGTATGAGAGTGACAGGACTGATTCAAATACTTTCATTTAAATGAAGTTGTTCATCTAGAATGTGTTCTCAGACTGCAATAAAATGTATCGATAACATAGATGAAGGGACTGGGTTCACCCTCAGGGAGTTTGCTGCTGACATCAAGCTGACACTGACTGACACACATGACGAACAGCATCCAGCCAGAGGGACCTGCACAAGCTCAAGAAATGGGCCTGTGGAAATGTCATGAGGTTTAACAAGATCAAGTGCTGGTGCTGCAGCTGGATCAAGGCCACCCTTGGTATCAATCCAGGCTGGGGGATGAACAGGTTGAGAGCAGCCCTGCCCAGAAGAGCTTGGGGGTGCTGGTGGATGAGAGGCTGGACATGTCCCAGCAATGGTCACTCACAGCCCAGAAAGCCAAACCTGTCCTGGGCTGCATCCAGAGTCCTGTGGCCAGCAGGTGAGGGAGGGGATTCTGCCCCTCTGCTCTGCTCTAATGAGAGCCCACCTGTAATACTGCACCCAGCTCTGGGGTCCCCAGCACAGGATGGACATGGACCTGCTGGAGCCAGTCCAGAGGAGGGACACCAAGTTGATTAGAGGGATGGAGCACTTCTCCTAGGAGGTTAGGTTAAGAGAATTGGGATTGTTCAGTCTGGAAAAGAGAAGGCTTCAGGATGATCTAATTGAGGCCATCCAGCAGCTGAAGGAAATCTACAAGAAGGATGGACAGAGACTTTTTATGAGGCCATGTAGTGACAGGGAAAGGGGGAATGGCTTCAAACTGAAGGAGAGTAGGTTTAGATTAGACATTAGAACAAAAGTAATTTAATGTGAGGATGGTGAGGCACTGGAATATATTGCCCAGAGAGGTGCCCCATACCTGGAAGTTTTCAAGGCCAGGTTGGATAGAGCTCTGAAAAACCTGATGTAATGAAAGGTGTCCCTGCTTATGGCAGGGGCATTGGACCTAGATGGTGTTTAATGTCACTTCCAATCCAAACAATTCTATATTTTTGGGTTTTGATATCTCGGTAGCATTTGAGATTTTCCTAAGGAGCAGAAAAGGAGTATGTGCTGTTATTATTATCAGTTACGTATTAACCATTTGTCCATAGGTTACAGATGACAAGCTTTGGCAACTACAAAGCTGTATCGTGCAAATATATCCTTTTATTTAAAAGAAACTCTCTTCTCTATTTTTTGCTGTTAGAAGATTAATTTCTAGGTTAGAAAGATTCCAGATACTGATGTTTGGTCTAAACTGCTCTGTGAACATTTAATTGTACACATAAGTTGAGTGAAAAATGTCCATGAAGCTCTCTATTTTAAATAAAAGTATTGTACTAGCAACACAATAATAATAATAATAATGGTCCAGCATAAAAATATTTTACTATTTTTGTCATCCATAAATAGATAATTAATTACTTAATAAATTGATAGATTATTATTGTATAGATTTGCTGACCCACTACTGCATTCACTGTAGTCTTGTACAATTCTGCAGCTCTAAGATGCTCAAACCCTAACAGAAATAATCACTTACAAGTTGTGGAGAAGAGTAATAAAGCAGACCATCTTCCAGTACAGTATATCGTGGAAGTGGTTAAATGATATCCAGCTGGCCTCCAAACAGTGCAGTCAAGATAGTCAATGTGATGGGTTTAATGAAGGGGAGTGAAAGAGGCAGGACTCAGAGTCACAAGGCTCTTTCCCATGGTTTTGGCATAGGAAGAAGCCTCTCTGTGGATATCATAAGTGAAGTGCAAAAAATCTGTCATCTTCTCAGCAGTATGTGACTTATTGTTATCATCATTATGGTTATTGTGCTGAGTTATTATGGTTGCTGTAATTAAATTTTACATGTGAGAAAAGAGAAAGATCTGAGGATGCTCAATCAGGATTGGAGATGAGGTACAGTTCGGAGCAAGAACATAAGTATCAGAAAAATTGAATGAATTTCTAACATTTCAGGAACTGCTCATAGGAATGTTGCAGTTCCGAAGTTCAGTCATAATTGGGGTAAAATTCAAAGAAAATTAGTTGGGTAGAATGCTAATAAAGGAACAATTAGAGTTTCAAATGCATGAGTTTGACAATGGGGTAATGGCTTGATGAGTCAGTACCTTTCTTTTGGTGGTGACTTTTGGCTTGTGTTTCATGACTTAGTTATTCATTTAGATAAAATTCTGTTTTTCTGAGAGGAGTGAATATAAATCAAGTATGACCAGATTCACCCATGTGGGAGATAAGTGTGAAAAATGTGAGTAAGATCATTACCTGCAGCCAGTTTTAGATTCAGTTCTTCCATAGGGATTTTCCCTCCTGGGAAGAGCTTAAGAAAGCTCTACATTTGAGTTCAAAGTCTGGAAAACCTACCTTAAAGTTGAAGACGCTCAAGATGCAGCATATTTAAAGAAGGTGAAATATTCACTTTACAATGGTTGATAAGTGTCTGCTCCCTGAAAAGTTTTCTTAGGTGCAACAAAATCCATTATCTGCAAGGAAAGTAATATCTCAGACTAGAATAAGGTGGAAGTTTTGTTCTTGGGTTCAGAGATTTGCCATCAAAATACTCTAAATAACAACTGAATATTTTTCAGAAATTTTTTTTTTTCAACTGGAATGCAATTTATGGTCATGGTATAAGAAATCTTCTAGTCTTTGTTATCTGTGAGAGCTCAGATGTTGATAAGAATAATTTCCTTACAATGTAATTTATATAGTAACTAAAGTGCAAGTGGAGGCTATAAACCTACAAAAATCTGTATCCTCAGAGATTTGAGACAAAGAAAGATAAGGAAGTCTGTAGTAAATATAAGGGAGTAAGTGTCTGGGTGGAGATGGAACTGTGCTAGTATAGGAGCAGAGTGTAAATGGGCATAGCAGTAATGCAGTCTGCTTATGGACACATGGTGCTCCACAGCTGGAAATATATCAGTCAGCATGGTCGTCTTATAGACCTTTTTCCCCAAGATATTCCTGTGAGAAATGGTCACTAAGTTTATTTTTTGTGAACGTAATATTCCTTCTATTTTGTTACTTTGTCTATATATAAGAACAGTATCAACAATAACATGAAAAAACAGCAGTATTAATTGAGCATAAACTGGTGAATATTATTTCACTTTTGAAGCAAAATTTTTGAATTTAAGAAATTATTTTGAATTCAAGAATTCATCTTGATAATAAAATATTATACACGATGATGTAATTTAATTTTTTCTCCTTAGACATTTGCTTTGTGCAACATCCATTTTTTTTCCAGTGAAAGACTATTGGATTTTAGAAAATTTTGCTCTTCTTTTGACATCCTTACTAATGTGTTTTGTACCTGCCAGCAGTCAAGAACATATATTTTAATTCAAGAAAATTTTCCATAGCAGACATTTCAAATAGTATTAATTTTATCATTAATTTTGTTTTAAAACAAGCCTTAAGGCATCGCAATCTTACTTGAAAATATAATTTTATATCTTGTTTATTACTTAAATATATGTATGTTTTTAATTGTATTTATTGCATGCCTTATGTATAAATTAAGTAGTAGATTTAGTAGTAGGCTTCTGTGCACTTTAAGAAGCTTTTCCAAGGGGGTGTGTATTGCTGTTTCCTGTAGCCCCCATCAAAGTATTTATGATGATACTCATAAATTTATTTGTCCTTATTAATCTCATAAATACTGAAGCTCAATGGACTCATGCTTTTATATTGTTCAGAAAATATTCATATTGCAAGCAACAGCTTTCATTACAATCCATTGTAGTCTTTCCAAATCATTCCAATTCTAACGGGGTTATTGTTAAAGAAACACAACTCATCATTTGGTTTCTATTTCCATGCATTAGATCATGTTACTATTTCTCTTAAATCAAGGGAAACCTAGGAAATTTGTTTCTCTTTTGATAAACAAAATACACTGCATTGATGGAGTCTTTCTTAAGTGACATATTCTCGGGGTAGGACTGTGCCTATCTGTGCTTCCTGGAGTTCAATCATTAGATGCAGACCTGATTTTCAAAGGCAGTTTCAATAAAAATTTAATATAATAATACAACTTCTGTAATCAATTGAATTTCCTCAGTTCTTAGTTATAAATTCAAGGATTGTACTGTATCAGTCCCTCTGCTCTTTCTTGAAAATTGAAGTGACCGCTTCCCAGTTTGGAGTCTTCCATTCTAATATTGTGACTTGCCTGTTTTATCATGCTGCTAAGAGTTGCATTTATAGCTCTTCTGCAACATGATTTTTGAAGTTATTCCTCCCTTTAGTCATTCACTTAGTGTCATCCTGACAAGTGCATGCCTTTTTGGGAGATACATAAATTTCAATGTGTAAGTAACTATTGGCACAACACCCGCAGTGCTTCAGGGTCTAGGAAATCACAGCTAACACATCACCTTGCTCATTGTGTACCCCATTTGAAGCTACTGTGTACAAACTCATAAACTCTGTATCATTAAAAAGTATAAGCCAATCATTGCAAACCTTAGAGTAATGTTGGTAGTGATGGAATGGGAAATGCTGTGATCATGCCACCTAATAGTACCTAATATCTATAAATCATGTGACTTCCTTCCAAACTACAGGAGAGCAATACTTGCTGGGTGTTTCTCTCTGCCAGCTGAAAAAATTTCTATTTCATAACAAGGCTCATGTAATTGTTAGAATTCCTGTGCTCGTAATGTACTTGCAGAAATACTTCATGCCTTTCTAATCTCATCTGACAAGGGACTTTCCTTATATATTTTTGGCTCAATTACTAGGTTCTTGATAACTTCTAGGTTTATGTCAATTACTCATCTTTTCCTCTTTTCTGTGTGTTGTATTTGTGTAACTGCTTTCACTAACCATTCAAGTAAAGGACAGGTGCTAAAATGTTGTTAAGAGTAATAGATCAGAATTTCAGCTTTTCAGTTAATATTTTTTCCATCATTTGATTTGGTTCCTGATTTGAAATTGTTTTGAGCTTTGGAGTGCAGATGACTTTAAACCACATTGTATTTAAGACGAGGATTTGACTGCCAATCATATAACACATACAAAGTAATTGTGATCAGTTGTACCTTGGATGTTACTCAGACTTAGTTCCTGTTCTTCATCATCCTCTCAGGATGACATCTGTCTTCTGTTGATGAAGTATTTTTTTTCTCAGTATTGACAGAGTTCTAAAAAATTCTAGATACATTTTGGCATTGATAGCCTGAGATGTCCAGTATGTGGCATATTTGCTTATTCTAATGTTTCCCCATTATTGAAAAGGTTTTATTTTGTTGCTCTGTAGGTTATAGTCTATAGTCCTGATGAATTTGTCATTTACTCAGCTAGTATGACTGGATGCTTTGTAGATAGGCTGAAGCTACATGAAAGTGGAACAACTGATTGATGCCCTTTCACAAAGTATGTGCATGATGATGCTCATGCATGACTGGGAAATTATAGCAAGCTTGTACTCTGTCTCTTGTTTTATATGCTAAAACATTTGACATAATTTTGCTGAAAGTTATTCAGAGAATGTAAAACAGGTAAAGGAATTAAAGGAAAGTAATTTAGAAAAGTGAATTATTTGAATTATCTGACCCCCATTCATTGACATGAATTGTATGAAGAAATTAGTCTTTTATGAGATGATGCATTTATTCTTTAAATCTACATCTAGACAAATGTTCAATTCCAAAATGTGATCAAGAATGTCTTCAAAATTAGTCATTCGTTCTTAGTGTTCTGCACTCTTCTAACCTATGAAGGGGTTGTGTTGGCAATGTCATTAATTCTAATATATATCATTACTAGTGGCAGAAGCCCATCAGGCAATAATTTTAACTTGTAAGTTGACTTTAGAAGGCAGTATAGCATCCAGTAGTGTATTCATTTCTGACTGATTTTAAAAATAAGTTTTCATTATATTCTATCAGCAGAGATCATCAGTGACCATATCTATCTCTTGAATATTTCCTGCTTCTCTCTCTCTTTGGACATCTTTGTTTGGCTTGCTCTTTGGGCTAGATAGACCTTAAAACAAGTATGTGAACAAAATACGGTTTTGTTCTTCAGCACTTCACTGACATCTTGAAAAATTTTAGAAGCTTTCCAAATACCTTACCTGTGCTTTTCTACTAGTGAGAAAAGCACTCCTTTTCTGAAATGAAATTCAGTGGATTAAAATGCAAAGGCAAGCAGCACTTTTTTCTCCAAAACACTGTTCCTTTGCACAATTATTACTTAAAGCTGCCTTCTGATAGCCATAGTAGTATCTGGCAGATATTTTGCAAGACAGGTTTGTAGTGTTTTACTACTTGCCACAGGACATATAAACAAAATGTCCCTTAGGTCACTTTCCTACTTCCCTATTATTTGCACACTTTCAAGTCAAATGGCCTATTTTTCTTTCTGTCCTTTTCCTGTAGGCTCCTGTCTACTCAGGAAAAAAGCCAACAATGCAACAATCTACCAACCTTTGCATGCCCCTAATGTGAAAAAGAATCCTTTTTGAGAGAGGGGGAGAGAGAGAGAGAGAGAAGACCTTTAAAAACTAAAATGGAATGTATGTACCCTATGGGGAAAAAGTGCAAAGGTGATTGCATTTAAAGTTTTCCAAATCAATGAGATCATGTAATGAAACTTACAAGAACATTCTTCTGTATAAAGAGCTCAGCCAAGCAGGGCTATGGCCACATTTATTTGAGACCCATTCAATATTGCAGCCTATGAAACAATTCTTTGTAGCCAAATTCACCCATTTAATAAATACACTTTGACTCAGTGGTACGTCTTTGTTTGCATGAGAACCCTTTGGCCCTTCTCAGCTGGGTTGTGCTGCTAATTAGTGTCTTACCTTCAGAACTGCATAAAGGTTCTCAAAGGAGATCATAGATCTTCAAATACAACATAGGGTATTTTAGTTGAGTCCAATCACTTTCGTTGCTGTTTAGGATGCTAACTGATACTTCTGGAAGGTTTTCAAGATACTGCATGCTACAAAGCACTGTGGCTTGCTTTTTTCTCTTTCTTTGTCTTGTCTTTTCTTTTTACACTTAAAAAAATGAGACATGTTGTGTGAGATTTCAAGGAAAGGAAAGGAATGACCAAGAGCTTTACCAGTATCAGATATTTTTGAAAGCATTCATAGATAAGAATACCAAATGACAACCCTAAAAGTAGACAATACTTCAGAGAAAGAATAAATAAATCCCTGGTAAACTGACATACCTAAAATTCATTCTTGACCCCAATTGCATCCATTAGGCTATCCATGAAAGGGTAAAGAAGTTGCAACAATAAGACAGCTGAGATTTTTTTTTTTCATACCATCTGGAGCATGCTTGTCCTCCTCTCAAAAATCTGTTGCTAGATAGAGCCAGATTCTCACACATTGGTGAAAACTAAAGTCTAGCAAAACTAAAATCAAATTATGCTTCTTGGAAACAAGAATTAGATCACTGAAAGCCATGAAGTGCAGGACTAGTTAATTAAGATGGTGGAACAAGCAGGATCCAAGCCTTGCTTTTCAACATTTCATGAATGTTAAACTGACTTCTATGTGCCTAAAATTCAGGCTCATATTCATATATCTTGGTCAGATGATACCTTAGTTAAAAGTACTTTTTTCTGTTGTAAAACAATGCAGATTTCATGCCTCTCTTACCCTATTTGGAACACAGTCACAGAAAAATAATTCTTATATGATTAGGTTACCTTTCGGTTCTTAGTTTATTCATGACTGATGTGTATGTATTTCATCTTGCTAGAACATTATCCTGCTAAAGTTATTCCTTTCTCTCAATATGTATCTCTAATTGGAGTCATAATAGTCTCTCTTGAGTTTCATTTTGCATAGCTAGATAAGCCAAGCTATTTTTAAAATAATTTTTAGTGAAATCCTTAATTTTCTAAGTTATTCCAGTACATTTTGTGACTTACTTTTTTTTAAAGGTGACTCAAAGTATATAAGGTACTCTAAATTATGTCTTACAATGCATCATACAATGTTACCAAACTTCTTTCTGTTGCCAGAAGTAACTTTCTGATTACTCCTAGAACCATGATTGTCTTTCATATCTGGAAACTCTCAATTTTGGCTGGTAAACATGAATCATTCTGGACTGCACTTTTCTGTGTTTAGTTGTTGTCAGACACTATATAACTTTATAAAACAACACTTGCACAACTAAGTTTTATGACTAAGAAAAGCAAAACTAAAGTTTAAAGATTCAGTTCAGGTTGGTTGTAAAATCAGAGGTTTGGATTTTTTTCTTCTGATCCCAAGAGTGGATGTCATAAATCTTCATTTTGGTATTTTTAGGATTCAGGGTCCACTGTAAGAACTATTTAAACTTATTTCAAAAATTATGCGTTTGATTTTTAAATAAGAGAGCTGAGCTTCCTTATTTTTTCTTTTTTTTTTTCCCTGCTAAATACATAGATCATCTAAGTAATATTCAACTTACATGATTTTTTTAAGAAGCAATGATTCCATCACTTAATAGAGGGTAAAACATGGTCTACTACACAGAAATCACCTTCTGATACTTCAGTGACAAAAAATTTATTAGATACGTTGGAAAGCAAACATATTTGGAGAAAATAGAAAAACTATTTTGGCTGTATAGTTCCCCTTATAACTGTGCTCCTACTCTAATGCCATAGGACCATGCTGTATAAAAAGTCTGGTTCCTTGTGCCTGTTAAAGGATGAGCTTTATTTTTTCTTTTCCCATCCTTGGGCATTTTCATGATGTAAATGAGGCCATGTGGGTCAGAGATTTCCATACAAATGTCTTGTCTCTGACAGGGACGAGCAACAGATGTTTATGGAGGAATATGAACAGCAGTGAAAGTGGAGAACAGCTTCACTGACAAAAAATTTGGGGACTTTTTGAGGCATTGTTATACATAGATGGTGTCTGGTAGATCTGTTCTCACATTTTTAAACAAATGTCTTATTCCATGTAGTGTTTTAGCACCCACAGACTAATACTACAACATGTGAGTTACATCCTTTGTGGAATAAAATTATTTCCTTTTTGCTAGTTTTGAAATCTGTAATTTGACAGTTTCATCTGGTATTTTCAGTTTTGTGAGATGATGTGTTTTCTGTTTATCTTTTCCTTCTTATACATGACTTTATAAACTGAAAGCTTCTTCCATTAGCCTACAGTTTCTTTTCAACATTTCAAAGCATTATTTCTATGCTTTTAACCACTATTGACCACTAAGATGATATTTCAGAAAAATTACCACAATGTCTCAGGCTTTTGAGATAATAGCTTATTTATGGTTTTCTAGAAGTTAAATTTGCTTACTGTTTTTTTTGCCCTTTTATGCTTTTTGGCATTTACCATTATAAACCAGCTTATTATTCAAACATTATTGCAGGGTCATTGTATAGCAAAGTGTAATCTGATTTTGTGCTATATTTTTATTAAAGTATGTTGAGATTGATATTATGTGAATTAAATATGCTGATAATGCTAAATGAGAGAAATTGCTAACACCTGAGTTGGAACAAAGGGGTGAAATAGGATGGCTCCTAGTAAAATACCATTTATAATGAAACGAATATGATGAAATACAGCTGTAAAAATGCAAGTGACTATCTTGTGCAGGAACATAACAAAGTGTTTTGCCTAAGTTTGAATATGTGAGTCATCAATTAGTCTGCTCAGAATACAGTTTAGATGACACATTGCCTTTGATAGCTGAAGAGTTTTTGGTCTGTTCTCATCAGTCCCACATCCCATCTCACACATTCCCAGCTCTAGAGGCCCAATTTGCCATCCCTTTGGACAGATGTGCTGCAAGTGCTCATTCATTGCTCCTTCAGTTTAGGTGGTGCATCCCTGAGCACTTCCTATGGAATTCTAGATACTTAATAAATAAAAACCAGTAGTTGAGTCAGAAGGAAAGCATAGATACGGGGGACCCTGTACTTTCTGTGCTCTCACTGGGGTCCTGCAGTACCACGGCTTTCTATTCCATTATTTGTTATTGGTACTGAGTATTGATACTGATCATGGTAAAGAGAATATCTGTAAATAAAATTCAGTGATAATGTGTTAGTCTGCTTATACATTACTGGACTTCTATTTATTTTCATGCAATTACCCCATAAACTAAATTTGTTTTACATTGCTCTTTCTCATACATTGTAACTCCATAGTAGTGCTTAGGGATAATTTGTTAGTTATGCAGCTGTACATTATACAGTGACTTTTTTTTCCCCTTTGAAAAACGTTTGGATTAGAGATACTTTACTAGTTGTTCAGACTTCTATTTTTACCCTCAATGCCCTTAAACACCTATACCAACTATCTTTGAAGGCTGTGTAATTAGCTCCCATAGGCAATTTGAGCTTTTGTTTGAAACTTCATTTAGGAGAAAAATCCCATGTGAACCATTGTATTTTTTTTTTTAATTTAATTTTTCTGGCTGAGTTAAGAATTGCTATACATATAATGCTTACACAGCTAAAATGGGCATCTCTTGCCTTCTCTTCTTACTTGTATTTTGTTTTTCTTTGACTAATAACAAGCTCCTCATAGTTATACCTCTTAAGTAAATGTGTCGAAAATGATCCTTACTTGCTGAAGTATTATTTTTGGGAAGAAAATTTTTAAATGAGAAATTTTTAAATGAGATCACACTGTAAATTAATTAGTTAGTCATGTATTCTGCTTGGTAAGGTATTCTTGTAGCCTCTGGCTTAAATGGGCCATTCCTACATAGGAAAAGAAGCTTTAGAAGAAAAGCATAATTAGATTTTTTTATTCTTTTACTTTTTGGTTGCAGAGTAATTTTTTTTTTCTTTTACTTGGCAAGTTGCAGTATAAAGGACCAAAGATATAAAGCGTATTTTATGAAGACATTTTACTTTCCACACATTATTTTTGAGTACTGAATGGTTGAATAGGCTTTCTATGTGGGGCACAAGCATGCTAATATTCATGTAACAGAATATAGATTGTTGCAAATCATAATATTGCATACAGTATAATATTCCATTACCAAAAAGGTGGAGGTTATTCTGTAATGACATGAAAAAAGGAATTTTAATCAAGTTTTTAGTGTTGGGGTTTTTTTCCTTCTGTCAATTGCTTTAAAGTGAATTATTACAGTAACTTGAATGAACAAAATGTAAATGCTAAAATTTTAGCTGAAGCTGATTTTATTTTGAGATTAATAGCTGACTAAGGTTGCAGTGAACTGTGAAAGCACAACTGAGAATGCCAAGAATGATCAGAATGCAAAATATTTCAGATTTCATTATACCGTAACTACAAGTTTTTCTTTATTTGGAGTGCCTGCATTATTTGACCAGCTAATCTGGATATACTGTATTGAAATTAGGCTGTACATTACTGAAACATCCTTTTGTCTCTGAAAAAAGTTGAATTGTATTACCAGAACATTCATGTAGTGTATTTGAAATTTACAATAGAATCATGTGCCTGTTCCCAGTAAATGACATAAGAACCACTGTACATGCTGCAAGTGCTACTAGAAATTGAGCCTTCATTTGTCTTTAAGAAATAATTTGCTCTTAAAATATTCTTATTCCTTTTTTAGTGTTATTATAAAAGACTTTAGTTTCCAGCAGTTTTATTTAATTTTGACACAAAGTCCATTTACTTTCTTTTTTAATGGGCTCTAAATATATATTTTTGTAGCTTCCACAGCTTTTTATGATGAAGGTTAAAAATTACAGTTCTGTATTTTGATCTTAGCATTAAAAAATGAACTAGTATGGAGATTTAATTTTCATTTTGGCTTTAGATTCCCATAAAAATGTGAATTACCTTTGAGATAATATATTTTTTTTCTTACTGTGAAGGTCTACGAGCAAATAATATTGGGGTATATTTCGACTAGGATGAGGAAAGGAATGTTTATCTAAGCTGTTTCACAGCTTTCTGAATATTTGCACTTCTAATCCTTATACCTGCTGGGTGTAACATTAGCTGCTTACATAACTTCCCATTTTATCTTTCAAAATCTAAGAAAATATTTAAATTTGGATTCAAAGGTCTTTGTAAGAACACAAGCTTCCATGTAGTCCTTTTGGAACTAGAGCAGTACCATAATTTCCCAGTGTGAGAGCGTGTCGAAACTGGGAAAGAAGGTGCTGCAGTCTGATTGAAAGGCGAAAAGTAAGTAGAAGTTTAACAATTTAAAAACCGTTATCAAAGTGATTTGTCTTGATGTACATTAGATGATACAAATTTGGTTTTTGCATTGTATCATACGCAAAAAGTTTGCAAGTGATTTGCATTTTTTTTCCTTAGTAAATTTTAAAGGTATTTCCTGTTACTAAATAACTTGAATAAAGAGGAAAAAAAAAGGTGATTGAGAATGCTTATTAAGGAGGAGATACAGCAAATTAGATTTTTGGTAGAGCTGTGAGTGTTATTTGCTATAATCTCAGCAAATAACAGTTATAGATGGCAATACAAAAATGGTTCCTTAATAACCATGTGTGACTTTCAGGTGTACACTTAACCATTGTTTGCTTAGGGGACATTTCTTGTCTCACCAGCTGAGAATCTCTTAGTCAGGAAATGCAGGAGCTCAGATCTCAGAGCAAAACAACACAAGCTCTATTGAAATGGAATTAACTCCCACAAGAACCTCTTCTCCCCTGCACTGTTTAACTGTGTGTATTTTACATCGCCCTGCATTTTGACCTTGCGAGCATGAGCCAGTTGCTCTGTCAGCTCACATTAATGCTTAAACTCAGTAAAATATCTTAATGGAGGCATCCAAGCTCAGACCCTCTTAGGGAATGGGGTTTTCAAGACTGACTGCAAAAGTTCCCTACTCAAGTCAGATAATACTGAACAGTGCCTGAATGTCTCTCAGAAGAATAATGAATATATACTTCACTAGCATTTCCTTAAGAAAATTTTTATACTTACCAGCATTTAGAAAGAGCTTTGGCTAGAACTGTTCTGTTGGATTGGCTATTATATTTGGGATAATAATATAGTGCTTCAACAAACTATTTTAAAACACATACTGGCAGGAAAATTGCACATTATCTAAAACCATTGACTATTAAATTTTATTTCTTTGGGGTTTTTTTGGCAGGTCAGTCTAGCACAACAGACTGCAGCAATGTCTTCTCTATTTAACAAAAATTTAGAATTTCCTGTAAAATTTGATGCAATAAGAGTCACTTAATTTTATCTAAACTGGTATCAATAAATTGTCGCAGCAATACGGATTGATTCACGAGGCATTGATAGAGCTCAGGAATATGTATTTTTCTAGTCAAGACAATGTGGGCTCACAGCTCAGACAGCCAGTCCTGTTCTGTCCTGCCTCAAGAGAAGTGTGGTCAAGGGAAATGTTCCTGCTCTTCTACTCTGCTCTCACAGACCCCACCTGCAGTACTGTGCCCAGCTCTGGGGTTCTCAGCAACAGAAACCCATAAACCTGTTCCAGAGGACAGCCAGAAAGATAAAAAATCAGTGCTCTGCAGAGTTGGCATTAAAAAAAAAACAAAAACAAAAAACCCCAAAAAACTAAAAAAAAGAGAAGGCTTCAGGAGAATTTATAGCACTTTCCAGTACTTAAAGGGAAACTACAAGAAAGATGGAGAGGGACTCTTTATCAGAAGTGCAGTAATAATGAGAGACAATGGTTTCAAACGGAAAGAGGGTAGATTAAGATAAAACAAAAGGGAAAGAAAAATTATGAGGAGGGTGCTGAGGCACTAGCACAGGTTGTCCTTGGAAATTGTGGATGCCCCATCCCTGTTTGTGGCCAGGATGAATGGGATTCTGAGCAGCCTGGTCTAGTGGAAGATATCTATGACCCTACAATTCAGTTTCTGTGTTATTTAAAGCTCTGTAACCTATATAGAATACTAATTTTTTACTAAATAAAATAGCATTGTTCTTATATTTGTAGGCAGAGCCTGGAGATACTTATAATGCAAGGTTAGCAACTGAAAAATTGACTGAATAATGTGAAATAGTTTTATTTAATATCAACTCAAAAATCAGAACCTTTCAGGAACACTATTGATTAACTAATCAATACTCCAATTTTTCTCAGTTTACAAAACATCTTTAGACTTAGGGCCTTTTTCCTGTAAATTTTAATGAAATTGTGATTAAAATATATAAAAGAATATTTTCCTGTTCAAAAATCATGAACTCTTTTTAATGTCAACTAAAAAGACATATGTTAAATTTTAAAAATTTTGCTCAAGCTACATAAATCCTATAACAACTGTTTATTAGTCCTTTGTTGTTTCCTGACATTTAAATTATTCCATGAAGCCACTTATTAAAATAAATTTAAAGCTCTCCAGGTTGTTTTGAAAAGTTATTTGATACTGTTTTGGAAAATAAGCCAAAAACAACAAACCAAGTGAGGCACTATCAATGAAAAAGACCTTGCTTTCAGATCCTGCTTTAAACCTGATGAGGTCTCAGTCAATTCTCTTTTTGTTTCAAAATTCACATTGGACATTTGGAGGGCAATGTTGTCATCCTGGCTGCTAGTTATCAGAGAGAGAAAAGAACACTCATGCCAGATGGTCTCATCCTTTTATCAGGTGTGTAATGGTGATAGACAGCATGTCAGTTGGGCAGCAAGAAGAGAAACAAGAACGGTAGCAAGAAATATAGATGTCAAAAATTTACTTTAAATCTTTTGTCTTGTAGAACAATGGAATAGAGACCAATGCAGGGCAGGTATCCTTTGTATCTTGAAAAGCAACATACCTGTTGATTCTGGGCTTTACAACATATAAAGGGGCAACACTAGGATAATAGTGATGCAAAAATACACTGTGTTTTCCTCAACTTTATTGCTTGTTCTATGAGAGATTTTACTGCTTTCAAGGACTCTAATTCTGCTTGAAAGATTTTAGAGAAATATCAAAGAATAAAAAAGAGCAGGCTCCAGGGAGACCTGATCGTGGCCTTCAATATATAAATGGACTTACATGCTAGATGGAGAAAAACTTTTTTTAGGGCCTGCAGTGACCAGACAAGAGACAATAGTTTTAAACCTAAATAGGGTAGATTGCACGAAAGGGTTAAAAAAAAAAAGGAGGTGATTAGTCACTGGAACAGGTTTCCCAGAGATGTTGTGGATGCCCCATCTCTGGAAGTGTTCCAGGCCAGGCTGGATGTGGCTCTGAGCAACCTGGTCTGGTGGAAGGTGTCCCTGCTATGGCAGGGGGATTGGAACTAGAAGATCTTCAAGATCTCTTACCCCAAAATTTCAGTGTTGCTGTGGAATGCTCCCTGTTCTAGCAGTAAATAACCTGCTTGTATAATTTTTATTTCTCAGTGAAAACACGAGCAAAAGGAGACCAAGATGCACAGGGGTTCTATTAAACAAATTATTTTAATATTTTTTAATTTCATGTAATGAAAAGTTATATAATCATTGGCAGAGTATTAAACAACATCCAGATCAGGTATGACTACATGTCAGACTTGTTTAGTTTTAGATCAATATGCCATTCATCACAATTCATGATGCAGAAGCTGCATCACACATACCTCACCTACACAGTCTGAAAGTTAAGAATGGGATTTTTTTTCCCTTGTACTCTGGTCCTAGTAAAACTTGCTTTTCTTATAAGCTTATTTTTGTATCTTAGAACATGGCTTTTCTATTTCTATTTTTCTTGTTTTCTTACATTATTGATTTGTTTTTATTTGTTTAGGATTTTTTTTGGTTGGGATAGTTTAATGCTTTTGGCTTCAGTTTGGATTCTTCTCTTTTGACATTGTAAGTCTACAGTGTAGAAGTCTATCTTGTCTGGTCTTCCTTTAGAAGGAGATAATAAGCAGGTCTAGAAAAAAAATCATCTCTTCCTATGAAAGAGATGAAATTTAGATTCTCTAAGTGCCATTTCTTTCTAGTTAGTTTAAGGAACTGACAGATGACTTAAGGAGCTTGCTCTGGAGTGCCTAAACTACTGGTTCTTTCCAACAAGGTAAAATCACCTGGTCCCTTGGGTCTGGAGTTTCTTTTTTTCCTTTTGTTTTATGAAAATTTTCATTCTTTTTAATGTAAAATGGTCACTAGTTCTATTGAAAACAACATTGATAATGTTTTTAGGTTGCTTTCCTTCTGGATTTTCAATTGAGTCTTAATGATGATGGTGATGATTTTTAGTTTGGACATCTTAACATGTAAAGATCAATATCAGGCAAAACTTTCAATTTAATTTTGAAGTTTTGGAAACTGCCCATGTAAATGAATGATTCTTCTTTTTTTTTTTTTTTTCTCCTCACAAAACATCATCCAAAAGAGATGTAGATATCAGCTCTTAGCCATGACAGCTATGGTAGTTCATTCAGACCCTACACAATGTGGTAAAATGCAACAGGTTCATAAAAGTTAACTCTAGCTAGAAGGTTGTTTCCCTTGGCTCTCTTTATAGTCAAGGGAAAGGGTTTTGAGTGGATCATTGAGAGAACCTAAACTAAACTTAGTTTTCTGTTCTGAATTGCCCATTGGAAACTTCTGCCTCCCTCTGCCCTGTAGTGGGGAGCTGGGAGAGCAGATTCTCAGGTGTGACTGTGTCAGAATATCCCCAGGTAAGCGCACAGGGAGGGGCTCCAGTGCTCTGGAAGCATTACAGGCATTGTACATCCTTTGAGGGGTTTGTTGGGAATTAAGGTTCTTGTCCCATATTTTATAGAGGGAGTGAACCACAGGCTATTTTCTTTGCATCCTTAAAAGCAGTATCACACTGTAGCATGTCAGATGGAGTAAAATCTGTTAATTCCAGGGTGAAATATACTAGATTTCATTTTTATTTTAAGATACAGAATGATAGGGGTTTGGGTGCATATGTTGTTTAGTTTTCTAGTTCTGATTTTTTTCTGTATACTCTGAATTACAGATAGGGGCTTTCAAATATGCATACACACACTCGTTACCTGACAGATCAAATTTTATTGCTGTTGAATGCAGCAAAAATATATTTATTGAATTTAATGACTTTTATCTGATGTGATCTTTGTATAGTCTTAATAATGTTAGCCATAGTATTTATTCTTTTTTAATAGATAAACATGATTTACTAAAATACCATTATATAGGTACCTCAAAGTAAAAGAAAAAAATATAATTCCTGTGTATTTCTGATGTCATTTGGTAGTGAAATAGAAATTAAATTATTTTAAACTCTTAGGGATAACAGGATGAATGCAACATAAGGCTCAATGTGTAAAATGGTCCAGAAAATCACTCCTTCTTTGTTAGCAATACTGAAATTTAATGTACCTTTGACAGCATCAGTTTTATGTTCAAGTTTAAAATTGTAGTGAATTTGACAAGAAAGATTTTGCTTGTGACTAACCCTTTCATCACTTTTATGGTACAGGTTTATGAAACCCTGAGTTATAAGCTTTCGGTGATGCTTCCCTGTAGTTAATTTTAAACAAGCTTACAGAAGGAAATTCAGCATTTCCCCCCTTCTTAAGTATTTTGTTTTGGGAAGTCACTCTGTCTAGAATACAACACAGTGAATCACTGGGTGATTTGGTATTTTGGGGCAGGGATTTTTTGTTTGCTTGGCGGTTTTCTGGTTTTGTTTATTTGTTTGTTTTTTACTATTTTAGTGAATTATTTTTAAGGAACATGAACATGCTGGAACTTGAGTTTTTACTTTCTGAACTGGATTGCAGGTTTTCTTAAAACACTTCTCTCTGGCATTAATATGGACATTTGTGGGATAGTATTCCTCTATAAAGGCTTATAGGTATGCTGCTCATTTTGGCAGAATTGCATGAGTCATTTTTAGATGGACTTGGAGCATCTAGACTCTGCATATCAGGTTACTGTTGGTGAGTCAGCAAAAATGAGTTGCTGATGACCTGTCATTTGCCAAAGAGAGCAGATGTCAATGCCTGTGGTTCCCAGAGGCATCCTGTGCCCGTGGAGGCATGGTGCTTCCTCCCTGCTCCCACTGGGCATCTCCCAGCTGGATCCTGCAGCGGCCGAGCCGCGGGACCACGCCTCAGCCTCTCGGTGCTCGTAGGGAGCAGGGTGTGATCACTCTGATGGCCTTAGGATTCCATGCTGGGTGCCTGAGGTGTCTGTGCGCCAAAGCCATTCGTCTCGCACAACTCCAGTTACTGTAAGGTAAGGAATTATTCTCTCTTTTGTTCTTCTTTTCTCTCTTCCCATGGTTATTCCCACAAACAGGCAAACTGATTAAGGCTCTATGTGTGCTTTAAAGGGCTTGTCTGAAAAAATGATGGCTGCCAAAGCTCTCTGTAAAACTAATTTTGAATTGGTTTCTTTTAGCCTTTAGTTTTAAAAATAAACTACCAAAAAGTCTGCCTCTTCCCGTGAAATTTTATGGATCTCTCTTATCTGCAGTGACTAAATGATGAGTAGATAAATGAAATTTTTATTGCATACACAGGTGGAAGAACTGAGTATGCTTTCAAATATCCAGAGCTGTTGCATAATATTTGGTGACTCACAGAAGAGTAAAGATAATAGTTTTTAAAAGATTTCAGTCTCCTTTTGGGGTTTTAAATTCTATGGTCTTCTTATGGTTTTTGTAATATAACGCTTCTAAATAAGTGACTCAGAACCTTAATTATTGTAGATATTTCTTCTCTTTTGTTGTCTGCTCTTTGGAAAATAAACCAAAATCAGACTGCTTATGTATTACTGTATATTTTCCTCTGATGATTTTGTTTTCACTGACTTTCTCTAAGAATTCTTCTGAAAATTTCTGTTTGTACAGGGCACAGAATTCTCTCAGAAAGCCATTTCTGATTAGATTCTTCTGTTTCTTCATCATGTAATCACATTTCTTAAACACAGCCACAAATGTAAACTGAGACACATCACTTTTATGGTTTATTCAGTAGACTGCATTGCATATTTTGAATTTGTTAGCTATGTCCTGTTATTAAAGGAGCCTGTAAAGGAACGTGTCTTTGTGATACTAGTGTGCAGTTACATTTTATATATTCAGTGACCCAATATTTTGTAGCATTTCGTATGAGCCATAAGAGAGAATGAACAAAGCCTAAGTGCATGAGTCATTATTTGCTGAAAGGATTTTTTATTGCAATTTTTATTGTGCCTCTCAGAGTGAACATGTTTTTTGTTTTGCAGGGATTAAAGGTTTTTTCTAGTGAATATCAGAATGAATGTGCAGTTCTCTTCTTTTGCTGCTCTTTCAACTGGAAAGTACAATACAACCCCAGCATGTACTCTCCAGTAGAAAAAGCATGGAGTTTTAGAGAATATTTAGAGACTAAATACTATGGTGATTTTTAGAAACTGTCTGGAAAAAATCCTAACCCTTTAAAGGCTCAAAAAATACATGCATTAGCAGAACAGAAAATCACCTTGACACTATGCCAGTTGCTTTATATAATTATCTCATTGTATAATTAATACTGGGGAAAGATAGGTAAAAGTAGTTAAATACTTAATGCCAGAGGGATGGACATTTTAATAATGTATTAATGCATTTATTGTAAAAAATAATTTTGATTCTGAATACTAGAAAAATATAATTTACTAGTATTTTAATATTTTTTCTATTCTAAGCTGATAATAAAAATGGTTCAACCTCATTGTCTTGGAAGCAAGGGATGCTATGGATTTAAAAAGATGTGATGTATAGAAACCTGAAGTTAATGAATTCACTGAAGTATGATTTTCAAGAGAGAAAATAAATGTAAAAATTTCCAGGGCTTTCTTACTCTGAGGAGCATACTTCAGGGGCATGTTGAACCTTGATAACTGAGAAATTTCCATACAAATGTCTTTGGAAAAGTGACAAATGTAGGTGCAATACTCCAAAGTAGATAAAGAAGCATCTCTCCCTCTCACATTTTTGATCCAGCAGTCATTTTATATCTTGTATAATGTCCCCCTTAGATCCCGAGAAGAAAAACAGCTGCAGTTTTAACTACAACAGCATAACGTGTGTAATTTTACTGTCCTTTGTTTCAAAATGTTTTAGAAGCACTGGTAAATTGTTTTCTATTTCAGAAGTAATGGAATCTGGAATTTAGGAAAAAAGATTTGAATTATAAAGACATTTACTTGCTGCGTTTGGTTTTGTGTTCATTATGAAAACATAACAGAAATATCTCTTTTACTCTGTTTTATCTGATCAGAGGGCGGTAAAATAGCAATATTATGATTTATATAAAAGTATAAATCTTAATCTATACAAAGTGGTCCAGAGAGTTCATAAACATGCACTTATTCAATGTTTTGATGTTAGCTGTTTAAGCCCTGAAAACTGGTTTACGGTGAAACCAAACTGTCTGATGGAATTCTCAACACTCTGCTGGTTAAAAGATTTGAAACTTTATTAAACTTATGGCATGATTGCCCATTGTCTCAGCCAGCTTTCATCATCCTGACAGAGCTCTGGACGTCTTTTAAAAATTGACAATATCTGTTGTGCCTGGAATTGCAATTCAAGTTATGTCTACTTGGACATCTCTGTCTTTCCAAAGTCAGGCTTCCCACCAATACTTACTTTTAGCCACTTACAATAAAGGCTGAGGTTATCCATATAGAAATTTTTTCCCCCTGATATTGTGCTTTCCATCAGAAAATCTAACCTAGTATGAGATTTTTTAAAATGGACTATTTTTCCAGATGTAGAGGGTTTGGACTCTAGAGGATGCCACGTTTTTGTTAATAGTGATATCAACAGGAGATGATCACACTCGACAAATGTCAGATTAAGCTTTGTTAAGATGCATCGTTTTGAATTTCAACCAATACTTTTTTTTGGTCTTATTTTTATCACAACAAAAAGAAGGAGAAAATGAAAAGTTTTAGTAAAGTCAAGTACAATAAACCATCCAATGACAGATGGAATAATTATTTCCTGTTGCCAGTCCTCCTTTTTTAAAAGTTCTGTTTTAAATATTGTTGAAATATCTTGAATTCTCTAGATATGACTGACTAAGTGGACTTGATTTCATAACTTACATTTTAAATAGGCTTTGAAGCTTACTGGCTGCTGATAGTTGTCCTGACTGAATAAATTTTGTGTTATTAACCACCACTACAATATGTGTGACAGGAACATCAGCTATCAAGGAGTAGGTGACTAATTCTTCAAAGATGAGACAATGCATGTTCTGCAGTCACAGAAAATTGCTAGTGATCCTAGAGTAGTTTTTACTCTTTAGTATAATAAAGTCTTAAAAAATATTTTTTAAAGCAGTAGTCTGGATAAAAGAAAAATTTTTGTTTCAACCAGTCACTATTAAGATAAATTTTTTATACTGAATATTCACAAAGAATGTTTAGAGTTATTAATGTTTTTCTATATTAAAGGTTTTTGAGAGAAAAAAATGGTCTGGTCAATAGTCAGGACTTATTATTTTAAAGACCATGTCTTTAAACAGTTTTTTGCTTAGATTTCTGACGTTCACAGTGCTATTTGGCTGAGTGTTATGGACCAGCTATAAAGAGGTTTTAAATCCCCTACAGCATTTCTACTGAGATAAAAGTAATAAGAGGAAAATAGTTTTTCTGGTGAAGATTATCTGTCTTAATGTAATGGTTTTGGGAAAAGTAAAGAAATATGGACTGAGATATTAGGCATTTTTGAGAATCTCAGACTACTTGCTGTATTAAATTTGTTGATATCAGAACCACTAAATAGGCCTCCAAAAGTAATGAAGAGAATGCCATTTACAGTAGGTGCAGATTATGGTGCACACGCTCTTTGGCTTCTCTTCCTATTTCTTTTTCTACAGCCTCCTCTTTGAAGTTGTGCAGATGTATTCTTCCCTCTTTGTTCTTTCTCTCCATTTCTTCTTGTGCTGAAGGCATTGAGGAGTAATCTGTGGTCTTGTTCTGGCAGCACAGTAGCTTGTGAAGATTGAGACATATATTCTTATACTTTACATTTTCCATCTAAATTCCAAATAAAGGTTTTATATTTGCCATGGACTTACTACTTTTTGATCCATTACTGAAGTAACAAATTCAGAAGAATCAAGTGTTACTTCCATTCAGAGTGTGTGTGTGTTGATGTTCTATGCATCTTGGTTTCCATACAGGAGCATATGGGCAATGAGCATTGAAACTCCCTCATACAGTTGCAGCATTGGAGGCTTTGCTTAAGTGTTGTGATTTCACCTAAATTGCATTCATGGCTGGGCACCACTCTGCACAATATTGAATAGGAATAGTGAAGATAGAGTGTTAAATAATTTTAGCTGTAAGAGTAATTGCTAGAAATTGGAGAGTAATTGTACAATTATTCCTCAGTGTACTAGTTACTGTAGTATAATCACACAGGTCGCCTCAAACGAAGAATTCTGGGAGTTTTCTAATTTAAATTGCTGATTTTAATCTTTCTATTTGCTTATTATCCACTTCTTACATGAATGTGTTTCAGTTTTATCCCCCATGATGATCTTGAATCATTGCTTGAAAAAAGCCTGCATATTCCTGTTCATATGAGGGGATACCATTCAGTCCCATGCCTGTTTTTTTGTTGCCTACCTCAGAAAGGGGTGTCATAAAAGATGACCCAGAAAGACAGTAGGATTTGTCAGAAAAATGGTCTGAAGAGAAATGCTTAAAAATATATTTTGTTGAAAGGCCTGATTTGGAAATAGATTCTCTGATGGAAGAGAATTGATTCACTGCACTGCATCTGAAACCTCATTTTTTACCCCTTTGTAAAAAATGGTGTAAGATCATAGAGGTCCTGGATCCCTTGTGTTGGTAATGTTGTGGTTTAACCAAGGTCACAAGATACTTTTGATGGCAAAGAACAAGAATATATGTGGATTCAGGAAGGCTAACTAAAATATGAAAAGTGTGTCCATATAAAGTGGATTTCTTTGAATTAACTCTTTTGCCACCTGGCATTGTGTGCCTCAGTATGCCAGTGAACTACTGGACATAAAAAGAATTGGAAAGTTTAAAAAATGCATGAGCAGAAAACAAGTTTTGCAATACAATATGTGTTCAGGTTGTGTTGCTGGAAGAGACCTATATTTGGGTCTTGGGCACCAAAACAAATGAACTTCTGTGTTAGAATATTTGGAGTATTTATGTCTTGGTGTGGTATATGAAATCAGCATAATTATTGTTAGACAACAGGTAGCTTGACAGCAGAGGGGATCAGGAAAGGAAATCAAGTCTGACTTGAAGCTCCCTTTAATAGTCAACGAGCTTAAGAAAGAAGTTCAGGGGATTAATTGTCACTTGATCATTGGATGTAATATATATTAAAAACCCCCTCTTAAGCTGGGGCTTGAGCTTGGTCATGGAATCACGCTATACCACTGCTTTTTCACATGCCGTCATCAAAATTACCTGTTGTTGTTCACTTCTGAAGGCTATTTATGTGAGCATTTCTGTTGGGGTTCCTAGTGCTGGTATATTTATCCTAACTTTAGTCATGCAGTTGTTCCTATTTTTTATAAGATAATTGCCACAGAGACATTTTCGGGCACCTGCAAGCTTGCCATAAACAATGAAATATGGAGACTTGTACTCCTTCTTGTTAAACTCTATCATGGAGATTTACTGAAAATTAGAGTTTGTGAGTATATATCATAAGGACCTTAGGGATCTTGAATTCTTAATCTTGGCCACCCCCATATTTTTTAAGAGACAAAGGGCTGGTTTTTTATGTGTGTGTGCTTTGTTTGCCCTTTTTCTTTTAAGGTGAGGAGTAAATTATTATCATCTTGTTGCTAGTTTAAGGCTGATTAGGACATAAGTTTCTCAGTTAACTCCCTACTTTCCTTTGAGTTGATAGACAAGAAGGTGCCCTTGGGAAGAAATCCTGTCCTATTCCAGACCCGAAGATTCTTTGGGGCAATATCCATTCCAACAAGGAAGAATAAGGGACAAATCATTCCTAATCATATAAAGCCTAACAAAATTATATTGGAAAACTTGGCAGTGGGAATGATAAGAAACATTTGAAAGCAGGAATATTTCTGAGCATGTCTTTAGGTAACTAAATAAAAAAGAGTATCACGATTTGTTCCTGCACAGGTATTTAGCCTGTACTTACACTGAGCAAGTTATAGCTCCTGTAGAATGTACAACTCTCCTTCTTGTTTCTAGCTGGCATTATTATTACAGAGGATGAAATGACAGAAACTTATCAGATTAGAAATATCCTGGTTTGTATTTTATTTTGTGTCTGTCTTTCAAGGCACTGTTTTTTATTTTTTGATTTCTGTAGGCAGTATTTGAAAAGCTGTAGTCTCAATTTACTGTTCTTGGGTTTTTTTTTCCCAAATCACTATTAATGACAATTTCATTACCTTTTTGAGTACAACTTCCTTAGATTAAGAATTTACCTTAATGAGATCCTTTGCCTATTGTACCAACTGGTGATCAATACTGATTGCAACACATACACCTTCCATATAAAATAATTAATGCAAGCATTTTTTTCCACTTCACTGAAATGCTTATGCCTATGTTTGTTTGTAGCTTCCCTGTATTTTTAAGATAATAGCAGTTCCCAGTCCAGGTTCTTGCAGGATTTACAGGCCCCTGTGGTAGTCCCTCTGTTTATACATAATTTGCATAAAATGCCAATCATATAATTGACTTTATTAAAATCTTTCATGATTTTATTTTTTGTGATAAATAGATCCATTATCTTTGAAAATCCAAAACAAAATCTTCCAGGTTCTTGCACAAGTTAAAGGCTCTTTTTCAAATCCAGAGTTTTTGAAGAAAACATTATACCATTTGCAGTCAGTGAGACAACGTGGCCCTTCTAATGTTAGGTTGACCTGACCTGAAAATGTTGAGAAAGAGAGAAAACAGAATTTTGCATTAAGTTGAATTAGGATGAATTGCATAATTGCCCACTTTTGCCCGTCTTGCAAAGTCCTCAGGTATTTTGCTGTACTAGCCTGTGGGTCTCAATCTTTGATGATTCTTGACAAACGTTGTTCATAGTGTCTGCTAAAATGTTGAATCTTTGGCTATGAAAGAGTTTTTCATGTTAAGTTTCTGTCTTGCAGAAATGTGTATTATTCCTAATGGCTTTAGAAGTTTGACTTTTTTTTCGTATTTCAGTGTAAAAAATTTCCACTTGACATTACCTTAATGTTGAAGCAGAGTAGGTGAATCTGCCTTGGCACTTGTCTCTGGAGGTCTCTGGGTATGTTGCACTGGGAGGAACTATCCTCTCCCAACTAATGCTGGTGCAGTGTAACTTTGTTGTGGAACAGACATCACAAGGCACAAGAGCAAGTGCAGAATAAACAATCAGCCAGGCAGGGCACTCTTACATCATAAAACATAAATAAAGTTCTTCCTCTTAGCTTAAAGGAATGAGGAAGAGAAAATACGTCATAATATTTCTCTATTTTTGAAACAAAATTTGTGTTTCAATATTGTATTTTTCTAACATTGAATAGAAAATGCTTCTGTATCAAAAATATCAGCTTTTACCCTTCACTCTATTGATCAGCAGCTGCAGCTGAGGTCTTCACTCACAGTCAGTTTCTAATATGTTATTGAAAATATTGAAACTAGTCAAAAAAAGCAAAAAGGGGCCAAAGAAGTGATGTCCACAGCCACTACCCCAGTGATATATTTCAGTCCACTTTTCACAAAAACTTGACCTTAGAAAATCTCTTCTTTTCTATGAGGAATTGATGATAATTCTCTTAAGAATTTCCCTGTATTTTAAGTGGTTTTTATATGCTGCAAGAACATTCTAACATGGCTATAACTATTCACTTATTCTCCTCTGCCTCTCCCTTCACCCTCTACTCCAAATTTCTATGTATTTATGAATCAAACTCAATTCCAACAGAGTAGTGTTGGTTTTTCTCACCTTGCTACAAGACTTACAGCAGTAGGGAAATGGCCAGCTAGTGGAAATGTAGTAGTTCTTCACGTTGTGCTTTTAATAGCATATAATCCAATAATCATCCAAAATAATCAGATTCATTGTTTTGGGATATATCTCTCTAATGATAACGGTAAATGAGCTTGGTGCCACTGTAAGGCCAAATATAAGGATTTTAATTTAATTTTTTTATTCCTTGTCAGCAAAGTTTCATTTATATCTGGAATTAATCTCATTTCTGTAAAAGTATCCAGGAAGAATGAAATCAAACTACTTGATCATGGTTTCTCTTCTCTCTTTTTTATATATGAATCTATTAATATTGTAACTATTTTGTGTTAGTTCACCTCAATATGCATTTCAAAATTACTATATACCATGAAATATTCTTTGCTAATTGTAAAAGTCCGATCTGTCCAACTATCCATTTCTACTGTTTAAATTACAGTAACTAAATTACTGAAACTTGATTGTGATTTTCTGCTCTGTCAACTCAAGCATCTCGAATAATTTTTATAGCCTGGCTCCCCAGCCTGTTATCCAGTTGATCTTATTCTTGAAAAGTGCTTCAGTGAGCAAACATTTAACCTTTCGTGCTCGGGTCAACAATGAAAGTAAAGTTTGACTTAAAACATACTTCTGGTCCCTAAAATCTGACAATAACAGTAATTCTGTAATTGATGGAAAAAGTGGCCACTGTTATGTCAAAAATCTGCGAATAGCACAGTCTGAACTTCAGTCATAATTTCATCACTCGACTTTGTAGGATCCTGCTGGAAACAAGTTTATTGGGTAAAGCAGATAATGTTGGTGACAGGAACTGTAAAACATGAATGAGTTGGGCTGTTTATATATACATGAAGTTACAAAATGAGTATTCATTTCTCCTGTGGAATATAAAAAGCTGTCATCTTATTTTAGAAGTAAAACTAGAGTAACTAAGTCTACCTTCGTTGCAGTAGAATGTAGAATACATCCATGGACTTGTTTATGTTACAAGATGAAGTTTATTTTAGTTGTTTCATTTTAAATTGCTTTAGATTTCCACACGTTTCTTTGTTTCTTGGAAGAAACATAGTCAACATTTCAGTGAATTTTATTCAGTGCTATTTTGTTGCTAGTAGTTCTATAAAGACTATTCAGTATTGTTTTGCTTCCTGCTAGAAGTGGTTGCTATTTTCCTCTATGTGGTCTGTACTGTTGTCATGTTAACTGAGTGCCACCTTTTGGTATAGAAGTTGCTAAGATGCCATGTTACCCTTTTCATTTCCCAGTGTTCACTTCCACACACTTTCTAGAGTACTTAGTGATTTTCCATATGGATTTTTGCAAGCATCCATGAATATATTTTCTTTTCAGAAGGCTTTGTATTGAGCCTCTTTAGGGAAGGCTTGCTCTAGTGCAGACATCTCTAACAGATGATAAGAGAATAAAAGGGAGGAATATCCTGAGCTGGTCTCAGCACTGCAGAAAAACAAATTAATGCTGGTAGAAATACCTACGTCAGAGATCTGATCTGACTATCTAAGAATGTCTCTTTGACCTGTTGATGTTTGAAAAACCAGGCTGTTATTATCCCCTGTGAGGTTGTTACTACATGGTAGCGCGATGGGAAATTTTTCAGATAGTGTCTCTGAAAACCCGGCAACACAGACATGATTTCCATCCTAACCTCCTGCCTGAGGGGCTCTGAACTGACGGGGCTCTGTCTAGGCAGCCATAACCATTTGATCCTGAACATTTTGGTGAATAACAGCTGTGGATTGTGAGCCCACTGCTTAAACTACTGTGGGGAAAGTTCTTTTGCTTAAAAAACATTGTAAAATCATGTCCTAACAACACATAACACAGGTGCTATAGCTTTTACAGAAATACAACTTAATTTCATCTAAACTTGTGGTCTGCTTCTATGATAGACTTAGGTGCTACTTTAAAATACAGACATTTAATCTCGTCTCAGCAGTATGTTGAGAATTACAGTTGAACCAGAAATTTAAAGTTTTATGTACCAAGGTAATTTCCAAGAGTTATTTAATGCCTTTGTCTCATTCCATAGTGGTCCTGCTGATGTTCCCTAGCAGGAACACATTTACCCTGACATCTTGGTCTTGGAGAAGCTGGTGCAGACAGCCCATCATTCAGTGATGAGCCACCACTGATCGAATTCACAAGATTTAATAACAGGTCTTTACCTCCCATTACTGAGGCAACTGGACATTTTCACAGCGGTTATTTTATGCTTGCTCTTTTATGGAGGCATCAAAACAGCTCAGTATGATCTATTTCATCTCTTCCCGACTGAAATATGAATCACAGAGATATTTTAAGACTTATGTTCATTGTATGATATCACATTTATATTTTAATTGTGGACACAATGAAGATAGAGAGAAAGAACAGAATATGTACCGACTCAAATTCATTAGCAAAGTTAGTTTTAAAAGTTCAACAGTCCAAAATAGCCTCCAGATGTTATTAGGAAAAACAATTCTCAAGTGACAGTTCATGTCACTGATATTTTCTTAGTTTGGTCATTATTGAAATAGCTTTAATTTTTATGTAATGGTAATAATGCCCACACAATAATGGAGTGTTTATTTGAAAGAAAATTCTCCCTGTCATCAAACTTAAAGATTTCCTTTGAAGAACCAGGATACTTCCAGCTGCTGGTAAAAGCACCTGCTGAACAATCCTTGGCGTAAGAAACTGAAACGCTTAGATTAGACTCAAAATTAGATGAAATTATGTATAGATTAAATCTATTATAATATATTCTCTATGATGGCTGAACAAATAAACTTTGATGCAGAATGCTTTCCTTGGAATCTGAACTCTTATTGAGGTGAAGAAAATCTAGATTTCTTCTAAGTCTTTAGTTTTTCCATGTCATGCTACTTTGTCATGACTTAAATATATTGCAGTCAGATTTGGTTGGTGCTTTATAATAAACATAATGTATTCATAAGCTAGTTTGCATAGGTAGAAAATGCTGTGGAAAACTGTACAAAAATGTATTTATAATCTATTTAAGGCAAATGAAGATATACATTTGCTTTCTATTATTTTCACATTTTCAACATATTTTTAATGTGAGTTTTGATGACTGTTTTTCATTGATTTTCACTGGTTTTTTTAACTGCGTAAGAAAAACGTTTTCAGTTTTACAGTATGGGCAACACATCAGACTGGAATACATGCCACAACTATTTTAGCCTAATAGTTGAAAATTATGCCAAAATTTGACTTCTTACTAAAACTAAAACTTCAAACTAAAAGTATGATAATACATAACTTTATTGAAGACCTAGAACATAAAGAAAATGCTGGAACTAATATCACAAAATATGAAATACTGGACCTGCCGAATTTGAAAAATAGTTTAAATGAAATGTCCTGACCAGCATGTACATTTGTAGGCAATAGTACTGTAGCAAGGCACTAATCAGCTAAGTACCATAATCCTCCTTATAGGGTAAATTCTTACTTGACCTCCAGCTATATACAGCACATGGTAACAGCATTAAACTATAACACTCCCCTCATGCTCTCAATAGCTTCCCATTGGGTCAGCTCTCTGACTTGAATTGCTGTTGTTGCAGACACTGAACTTTATTTTTTTCCTGGATGCCTTATATTTTATAAGCACATTTTGGGGGCAGGGAAGGGTTTGCAAAATACATGCCTAAAAAATTGTGTCTCGAAATGAAGAGGCTGTTTGTGTGATTTCACTGAACCTAGAGGATTAAATGAAAGTGCTAGCGAGAGCAGAAATTGATGTATTCTCATGAACCCGAGGCTTCCAACTACCCAGATGTGCAGTGGCTGATCAAAAGGTAAAGCAGGGAAGAAAGATGCCGAATGTGTTGTGTGAAAACAATGTCTCTGCTCAGCATTTCTTGTTCTTCTAGGGGGATGATTAGGGAGATTTTTTTTTACTTTTAGTAAAAAAACTCAGTGGAAGTACTGAAAAACTTTTTCTTGTGCTTCAAGTATATGCAAATATTATCTTTAAAAAATCTTTTGCTACTCTATAATTTAGTTTCTTAAATTGTATTCTAATTTCTGTGATAAAAATAATTCTTGAAACATTATATTTATCTTAATAAAAATAGTATATGTAGAATTTTGAAATGTTCTTTTATTTTATATTATTTGTACTTTTTAGTAACAGTTCAGTATTATATTTACTCATTCTTATGTTAGTATTTTTGTGACCTACTATTCTTTTAATACCCTGTGTTTTAAAGTAATTTAAATCCTGCTGTTAGACAGATGTTAATTGATTCCACCCTTCTGCAAATGGTTTCTGTAGTGTCAGTACTGATGCAGATAACAAGAATGCCCATTCCTACCAATTCTTGAAAACTAATCAATTTGCTCTTTATTATAGTTTTGATTATTATTTTCTTTGGGACAAAATTTTTACTGAAAGAAAAGGTGCAATATTGCTTGTTTATCTATTAAGTGGAAATAATTAGCAAAATATTAATTTTGAAAATGTTCAGAAGTAGAAATAATGAAAAATCTTGGCATGTTTAACCTATTTTTAAGAGGTAAGCATTCTTCAATATATCTGAAAGAACACTCAGTAAAATATTGTTGCTTTATTTCTCAGCTTGCAGTTCTCTAAAATAATATTATATGATTTAAGAGCTGCTGAATACTCAGGCAAAATAAAGGAGGACAAAATAATTTCTAATGTTAGTCCAGTTTTCCTATCTCTGTTGTTTTTTATTTAAAGAAAAAAAAGTGAAACAAAAGTATTAGCTAAAAATTTGTAAATTAGCAATTGATACTTAAATCACCTCTTTTGTTCTGCAGTTTTTTCCATGTTGTAACTCTTTTCCTCATACAAATTGAAAGTAGCCCTGCTGCAATGCTGAATTTTTGCCGAATTTCTTGTATAGAATAAAAATGTATTGTTTCATATGTCTGTGCAATCATGTCAAGTTCAAAGCAAAATTGTTATCAGTGGTGACTTTAATTATATTAACATTTTGTTACTGCAGATTTCCTTTCATTCTGTTGATACAAGCCTGCAGTCAGTGAATTCTTATTTTCAGATAAAATCTAATAGAGATCAACATCTGCTCTACCAATCTCATGCTTCAGGAAATTTATTGAATTGTAAACTTAATTCATATTCCTTGTAAACTTAATTCATATTCTTTGGAGATATTTAGCTGGAATGTATTGTAATGTTTTTACGTATGGTTTCTATAAGGCAAAATTGCAAGGCATGGCTGAAATGAGGAAGGAAATATTGTCTCACATGAGCTTTACCTAGTGGACTCCTTAGATATGTGAGTGTTAGATGTACTTCAGAACAAATTTTGAAAACCATATTGGTCAAATGCAATACACACCTTTTCTATTTATCAAAGTAGGCTGTTTAAATTAATTAACTTGTGAATTGTGCACTGGTTGCTTACATTCTTCATTTTTTGAGGAGTGAGAAACTAAGAATGGGGAACTGATAAATCATAAGTTTAATCTAGTATAAAACTAGACAGCATAGAGTAACTGTAAAGAGAGATCTTGGTGAAAACTGGAACTGCTTTGAAGTCAAAAAAAATACATCTTTTTTCAACAAGGCAGCCATAGCTGCTTCGTAGAATGTGCAAAATGAATTTTCCTGCACAGTATGACTCAGCAGAGGCAGAAGTTACGAGGAGAATGAAGTTAAATCATTATCAGATAGCCTCTTAAAACCACTGCCAAAAAAATTGGAGATTTTTCAGTCTGGCAAAGGAGGTCTGTGGAGATGGTTTCCTAAATGAGAGAGTAGAACCCTCCCTGTGAAAGGCAGGCAGACTCTAAGCTGCACAGCAAGTTTTCTGGGCTCATTGCGCTCACGGGGCTTTGGGTGCAAGGTCCAGAGAGTGCCCAGCTCAGCTCCTGGGATCTGTGGGACAAGTGCTTTATCTGCTCCCTGTCACTGTTGTTTTAAACAAGTGTCCTGACTGTTGAATTCAACACATAGAAGTACAGAATTTCAAATAGTAGAAGAACTATTCTTAAACGATTGCTCAGGGGCCAACAAATGCACTTTTGCTGACAGAAGCCATAAAGTAAAGGAGAAATGAAGCTGTGTTCAGGGTATGATGAGGTCTCTAACAAGAAGCTCTGTATCTTGAATGACTTTTGTGAAAAAGTTCTGGTGGCAAATGACAATTTTTTACCTTCTCTGAATTATTTTTCCACGTATTGAAGGGATCACATTTTGAGTTAAGCAAAATTACAATATATGCAGGAGAGATATTTTCAGTTTTAATTTTCCATTCAACATTATTCCTTGATAATTTATAGGAAAGAGAGAACAAAATTTGAAAGTATTTTCTAGTAAATTATAATTAGGTCTTACAAGTAGATGGCCAGTATTCATTTCCAAGTAGCTGATGGCTCAGGCCCACTGAGAGCATTATTTAATTGACCCAAATTATCATTTTTTAATTGACCCAAAGCTTCTGATAAATCATACTCTTCAAGTAACTGCAGGTTGCTTCAGGTGGTCAAATATAACTTAAGAATTATATCTTCATGAAGGTTTTCTCCAGTTCAAATGTATATTTTGTTAGTCTGAGGAAAAGATCATTAGCAGGAGGGTCTGATATCTAGTTTTGACAGTGGTATAATTACTTTACATATTACAATGTTTCTTAATGTCTCTGACTTCTGAATTGTGATGGAGACTTAATTTTTAAAATATCCTTTTCTAAAATACATTTGGGTCAATTTTCTAAAAACCTAAATCAAAGCAGAAGAGTTTTTCTCTTTAAGGCAGAATCCAAGTGAATGTCAAAGAGTTTCAAGATATTTAGTTCCATTATGGAAATCACAGCCATCAAAGTTGAATAGCTGTCTTATATTCTTCTATGCTATATTTTAAGCCCTTGAGTTCTATTGTGATGTGGGGGAGTTGAATAATTTAACTTTATGAGCTGGAGTACAGATTACAGTCAAGCTATTTGCTTTTCCATAATATTAGTAATATCTGTAGTGCACTGCAAATAAAGTTTCCATCAGTGTAGGGTTATGGGTTGTGTACTAAAAGACCAAATGTCACGTATTGATAAATTACAATAAAAATAAATACACAGTAATAAGTAGGAAAAAATAAGTTTCATATTCTGTATCTGAAAAAAAACCCCATTTATAGAATGTGCCTGACAAAGAGATTTTTGCAGTTTTTAAACCATAATAGAGATTTTATTTTATGGTTGTTTCAAACAAGTAGCAATCACAGTGGCCTGGAGGATTTTTCATAAAAGGTGTGGTAACCTTTTCAGAAAAGGTGGTAATCCTTCTGACAAGAGATATATAGTGCTTAGTTCAGCTGGCAGCTGGAGGGTGCATATCACACCCTTAAAGTTCACTTAGCTTTTAAGGTTCCAGGGAAGTCCTGGGAAGACAGGAGTAGTCATTTTCCATAGTGTATCCAGCTGGGGGTGCTTGATGGAAGGGTTTTATTAAGGTGTCCTTAGGGTAATTAATGGTGAGAAATGGCTTAGACAGATGAAGGTGAGTGAGAATTAGCTAGTGATCTGAAAATAGCAGCAGATTTTTAATAGTAGGGACAGGCCTTAAGTTTTCATCAGTACTAGTTGCCTCTTACTGTGATTTCATAATTCTGATTTGAAATGTATAGCATTCATTGTACAACTCTGTATATAGCAGATATTTTTAAAATTAAAAAATTGTTGAATGTTAAAGGGAGGCAAATTGTGCTGTGATATTCAGTAGAGAATGACAGACTTTAGTACTAAGGGTCTGGGGACTGTGGGGCAGGGTGAGCCCTCTCCTGCAGCAGGTTTCTGGCTGATCAGGTGTACAGTACAGTTAATTTATTTCTGATGGACAGTACTACAGCTTCTGGTTAATTCAGTAACTTCAGTAGTGAAATAAGCTGACTTCAACAGGAATGAAATTAATTAGAAAGAGGGCCTGATGATGTCAGTCAACTTAGGCCAGGAATTCAATTAGCTACTTTTTTTCTGTTAGGCTGCTTTCTCTGAAGAAAAGCACTATGTTTGCAGGTAAGTCCTTTTTCTTGCGTGTGCCCTAGTAGTTGCCACACACAGGCCAGCCATGCAAAGCTTTCTCCTTCATTAAAGGTTAGAGTAGATTGAGGACCCAGCTGCTCTTCACATAACTGTCAGCCATAGATGGTTTCCTATTTTTATATCTTAAACGGAGGAAGGAAAATTACTGTTTGTAGTAAATGTAGCACATGAGGTTAGAGAATGTTTGTATAAATGCATAAAAATAAAATGCTAAATCGGCTAATTCTCCTCTCATTAACATAGAAAAAACAGGTGTACTTTTTAGTAAGTCTTGTGGCAGTTCATCTGATGATGTTTTTCCTTAATAGAAATACATTTTCCTCAGCAGCAAGTCTACAACAATATTTTCACTTGTACAGAAATCCATGTCTTTTATGCCCCTCAGCCTCCCCCCCATGACATTATAGCTGCAATGTCATCAGAAGAGGATCGTATCCATATGAGGTTGCTGTGACATGGAGTGCTATATTTATTTATTTTATGTATATATACACATGTGCATGTTTTTTGTATGTTTATATAATCTTCTACTTGTAGCTAAACTAATTCTTACTGCTGTGTTGTTTGTATTGCTGTAGATATAAGTGTGTAGAAGTTTAATACTGAAGCATGTGTACACTCAGGCTGCTCCAAGACACACATGAGATTTGTCAAACTAGAATCTGTATGGCTTTGTGTGTTGCACTGTTCATCATGGAGCTGATAACACAAACCATATGTTCTAGAGAGTTTGAATGCTTTGGAGGATCAAATTGATGTAAACAATGCTGCTCTGAAGACACATGAAGGTTATATAGACTGAGTATAGACAGTGTGACTATTGGCAGTATAGTATGTGTACATTTCATGTGTACATGTATTTGTCTTGATTTTGCAATGAGATTCACATGGATTAATGCCTGTATCTGATGAATGCAGATTTTTCCTATATGAGGGACACAATCGGGGAGAGGAAGTTATGCACACTTTTGCTATAGCCATGACAGAAATTTTCAGGAATTGGGTAATTTTCTATTGGAACAATTTATTTTGGGATATGGCATAATTTTTCATCATCTCAAGTACTTAAGTGAAAAATATTTATCTTCCTTAAAGTACTTCTGCATCTAATTGCTGTTGTCCTAATGAAGCTTCTATGTCTTTGCAAACTGCATTTGGGTAGTTGTGTTGTTCTAATTGTCCCTTCCTGTTGGCCATTCTGGTTTTAGCCTTCTGAAACTCTGTTCATGTTACATTAGAATTATTCAAGTTGAGTCCCCAGTAGCAGAGTCTGTAGAGATTTTGTAAAATGTACAGAAGTTATAATTTCTGCTGGAACTAACACACCTCTGTAACAACACAGATGGGATGTCTTAGCTCCACTGTAAGCAAATAGGCATTTGCATGATTCTTACAGAACTTGTCATGCTTCACACTAAGAGTTTCATTTTTGCAAGATTTAATTAGTGTCCTCATTTTTACATGCCATTGCAAAGCTAAAGTACTTTACTATTTACAAGGCAATACTGGGTCCAAATCTTTCAAGCACAGTTTAATAATTCTGTATGGTACCTAAAACAGTACAGGATGCCAGTTTGCCAGACACCCCACAGGCCATGCACACTCTGCACTGACAGCTGTTGTTTTTTCTTGTTCAGCAGAGACTGCATTTCCTTCCTGGCTGTGAAAATACTGTTTTCTCTCCTATCAGATAGACAGAGGCAGCACTTTGAAACTCTTTCCCTTCACAGCAAAAAAAGTGGTTTGTTTTCTGAGTTCAGGACTTCTGAGTTCATCTGATTTAGAAAAGTGCTGCCATTGAATCTTTGTCTGTTTTCTGCCCTTGGCACAAATTATAGTTTTGAGGGAACTGAAATGTGTGTTTTTGAGCAATAACAGCTGCTAAAAGAATAAACTAACTGAATGATTTTTCTAGCCCTAATTTTCATGGTGATTAAAAAACTCCATTGAAGACAAGTATATGGTCAAGTTATATTGCTGTAAAATGATTTAAAGGATTATAAAATTTTGATACTTGTAAACCAGTCATGACTACAAAGTAGCCTAAGTATTTGTCTTCTATATTTTATAAAGTCATATCAGCATTTTTCCTTCAAAGCTGTTTTTTATTCAAACTGCGCACTGTAAGCAGATTTATAGCATGACATCCTTTCTTTAATTTGGTACAGAAAATGTGGGAGCATATTCACAAAAAATGCAATGAATGGATTTTTTTTTTTTCCATCAGCTGGTCATTTTATCTTTTAACTAGCATTAACTGTATATTTGTGCTACATAAAATATTGACAGGATTCTCTTTCTGCTTTCTTGCCATGATTATTTAGGAAAAGAAGCCCTTCAATATCAAGAGAACAGAGCAGAAGATACGACCAAAGGGACGAGAGAGACGAATACTCGCAGTATGCTACATCAGACAGTGCGATGCCCAGGTCACCATCAGATTATTCAGATAGGCGGTCACAGCGTGGGCCCCAGTTGTACGAAGAGCCTGAACTGGGTGATTATAGAGATTCCAACAGGAGGAGCCGCAGGCGTTCCAAGGAGTATCCGGTAGAAGAAGAAGATGCGCAAAGCAGGGAAGAATATGAGAGGCAAAGGAGGGAAGAGGAATACCAGGCACGATACCGGAGTGATCCTAATTTGGCTCGTTATCCAGTCAAGCCGCAGCCATATGAGGAACAAATGCGTATCCACGCTGAAGTGTCCCGCGCACGACACGAACGCAGGCATAGCGATGTCTCGCTGGCAAATACAGAGCTGGATGATTCTCGGATGTCCATGCTCAGGATGGAACGGCCATCAAGACAAAGATCAGTGTCTGAGCGCAGGGCCGCCATGGAAAACCAACGTTCATACTCTATGGAAAGAACTCGAGAGGCTCAGGGACCAAGTCCCAATCGTCAGAGGACCACAAATCATAGCCCTCCTACACCTAGGAGGAGTCCAATTCCTCTGGAAAGACCAGACATGAGGCGCTCTGATTCTTTAAGGAAACAGCACCATTTGGATCCCAGTTCTGCTGTTCGGAAAACAAAGCGTGAAAAGATGGAGACCATGTTACGGAATGATTCGCTCAGCTCGGACCAGTCTGAATCCGTCAGACCTCCTCCACCAAAGCCCCATAAAACAAAAAAAGGAGGTAAAATGCGCCAGGTTTCATTAAGTAGCTCAGAAGAAGAACTGGCATCCACTCCAGAATATACAAGTTGTGATGATGTAGAGATTGAAAGTGAAAGTGTTAGTGAAAAAGGTAAGATTTCTAATTTTTTTATTGGTTCACTATATAGATTTTATTTGGTTTCTACTGCTTTGGACATTTAGCTATTTAAAATGGTTGCAACCACACATCTCCAGCCCTTCACAGATGACTCAACTTTGTTGTGATGGGAATCGGGATTTTTTTTCTGATTTTGTGTTTCATTTACATAAATTTGATGATTTATGTGGAAAAGATCATCACAGCTCCTATAAGTATTTGGATTAGTTAAAGGAAAAAACATGCCTACTGAAAAACCTATCAATGAAATCTGCAAAATATCTAAAGCTGTGCTGTCATATAAGGCCACGGTTTCATGTTATTTAATACCAGATTTGTGTGCTCCTGGATCACAATGAGTGCATACTTGATCTGGATCAAGTGTGGGCGCATGACTGCGTTTTTGTTGAATTAACTGGAGCACATGATACAGCCCTTATGCCAGTTTCATGCTGTCTGCTGCAGGTTAAAGAATGTCTGATCTGCAAAAAGATCTGTGTATGTAAGGTTAACCCACTGAAGTTTTGAGACAAATTTAAAATTACTGATGTTGTTTACACCAATAGAGGTTTCTTTTCCTTGTGGTGCTATGATGAATTTTTATTTTAGTGCTTTTTAGAAGTAGTTTTGGAATTACTTTCAGAAAGAAAACTAAGATTGATTGAAATTACTTCCTAGCCTATAAAAGGATAATTTCTAATTAAATATGAAAGTATTGGGGACCATGAATTTAAACTCAATGAAATGAATATTATGAGTTCACTTACCTTCATGTATGTTGTTTTAAGCTTTTTTTGAGTTTTTATTCTTATACCAGTGAACCTTTGTTACTTCCTCTAAATGGTTATCTGCTGTTTTGGATTGTGAATAGAAAATTTACTACTATTTATTTTATTATTATTAAGTTGCTATCAAGTTGGTTCTGAAGCAAGTAATTATCTTGAGTAAGTGTAATAACTCTGAATTTTCATATGTCAATATCCACAACCATGGTCTGATAAGTAAGGATCAAGATTGTGTAGAATGGAAGGAATTTTCACTATGTCGAAGTAGACAGTTCCATGTACTTCTGTGAAACAGCTGTGCTGAAACCTTGACCCCCTTAGTGTTCCTGATGAGTAGAAAAGACTTATACCAACTTTATGGTGCTCATGATTTTGCTCTTTGCAGCAACCTTGAGAAAGATAGGACCAATCAATACAGGGGAAGTAGTAACAAAATGTTTATTTAATGCAATTCAGTGCAGGAAATGTATTATACAAGGTAATATAGACAATATATTTTTTGTACACATAACAAAGCATATACATTGAGGATTATAAAAGCGCAGAATCATTTAGGTTGGAAAAGATCTACAAGATTATTGATTTCCACTAATTTAGCACTTCCATGTCTTCTAACACATCAATAACCCTTGTGTCTGCTGCTGCACAGCTCTCTATCCCCTACCTCCATGGAGACAGCAGAATGAAGGACCCCACTGGCACAATGTCTCTCAGACACTGGAAGGGTGCTGCCTAATTTATCTGTAACAAGTCTGGTTTCATGCCTTTCCCCTTCAGACCTAGTTTAAAGCTCTGTCCATGAACCCTGCTAATGCCTGAGAAAAATCCTTTTCCTCTTTTGAGACAGGTGATCCCCATTTGTCATCAGCAGGTGTGGTGTCATGTAAACATGATCAAAACCCCACAAAATTCTGCTGGCTCAGAGTCAAATATTGGTCTGCTGGATCTCCCTCTCTTCCCTCCTCATTTCCTGCAACTGGGAGAATAGAGTAGAAGCCCACTTGTACTCCTGGTTCCTTAACCTGTCATCCTAAAGCACTGATGTCTCTCTTTGATTGCCCTTGGATTTCTTATTGCCACTTTTCTGCCCACCTGAAAAATCCATAACTGCTGAAGGCCTTGCCTGGATAGGAACCTTTCCCTTCATGTCTGGGTCTCAGGGATCCACTGGACTTTGACAAGAAGTGGGTGTGGTCTACATATTGGATCTTCTGCTCCTTTCAGATGAGAGTTTAGAACATCCTCTACAATTCTAACAATTCTAGGTTCTCTGTAATAAATTCTAGGTTCTTTGTCATCTTACAAAACTTACAGCTTTCACGTAAATAATTTTTCATTTTAGGTGTCAAAGAAAACATTCTTACTGATAACAATAGTAAATAATAATGACAATGTCGTGTCTGTCCTGTTTTCTGAGGGAATGAATGAAGCTAGATATTTGTTATACAAATTAATTTTAAAAAGTTGCAAAGATTTTGCAGGGAAAAAACATTCCTTACTATGCTTTGTTCATCTTGATTGAATTAGTGTGAGCACTTTTTAATGACATATAGAGTATAACTGTGTCAAAGTGGCCTAGTGGTGGCCTGCAGCTGGAACCAATGTGGAGAAAACCTTGGTTTTTCATAAAGGAGAAGAGCAACTGCTTGAACTGGGGAAGGATGTGACTGCTTTGAGTGTGTCTGCTCCCAGCCTGTGCTGGGGATCCTGAGCTGGGGGAAGGGACCATGCATAGTGCAGGAAGTCATTCCAGGAGTAACTCCTGTACTGGAACCAGAGCCAGCTGCGCCAGGCTCAGCAGCCCATGTCACGTAATCAAATAATATCTTCAGACCCTCCGACTTCTCCCCTGCTCTTTAACCCCTGGAGTGGCATTTTTTGCAAAGAGGGACTGGGACTCCTGTGCAAGAAATGTGGACCTGTCAGCATTGACATGAAGGGCTGGGATGGTGTTTGGTGGGATGAGATATGCTAAGACCACGGTCAGGAGCTGACACTGACAGGTGAGTTCATTCTTTAGAAACTCAGGAAACAACGCATGAGAACAGTGTTAAATGGACATAGCTGAGATTACAAATGAGTTTACCTGAAACATAGGTTGTGCCAGAATTAGACATATTTTTCAGAGTGAATTTTGTGCAGATCTTCATAGACATTGAAACTCTTTAGTGACATAACTGAGCACCAATTTAATAGATGGCCTCTGCCTTTTTCTGTGAATAGGATGAACAATCCTTTCCTATTGTGTTATTCAAATTTTTCTGAAACTAATAATATTTTCTCTGCATTATGTAAGAGACCCTTCTTCACTCTTGCTGTGAATACCAGGCTTCTGTAACTGCAAAGATGTCTCAATTTACAACACTTATTGCCAGTCCTGAGATCAGTGTAGCAGACAGTTCAAAGCTGTATCTCCATGACAGGACCTCCTGGCTGTCTTAGGAAATACACTTTGGAGGAAAAAAAGAAGTTGCCTCTATGTTTTGGACCAAAATATTAGGTATATTGCTATTTTCCCTAATAATGAAAGATCAAAATTGCTTAAAATTTTAGAGAAAAACAAGTATTGAAATGTCAATGTTTTTATGAAATCATGAATTTTAAATGGCTGTAAAATGCCACCTCCATCACTAAACCCAGGTATTATAATGACATTATAAATGTTCTAGACTGTTCAAATCACCAATTCTTTCCCAAAACCATCTCAGTTTACATGGTGTAGTTTGAAGGCTCTGAGAAATGTGAGTTATAAAAAGAAAACAGTTGTGATGGTATTGTAGCAGAGTCAACTATGTCACCTACAGAGGTCCAAATAAAGCTATATGTATAAAACACAAGAACTATGAATTTTGTGTTGTGCAAGTCAGGCCAACCTTTCTACATTGATTGTCCAATTTAACTGTCTTCTATTGTGAGGGACAATTAGAGTACTTTTTTACCTTCATGTTCAGTTTGATGTTTTCCAGTGCAATTCTAAGGAGGAGGCCTTAAGGGGAGGTTTGAAAGGGCCCCCATAATTTGCGGGCTAGCATGAAACAGATGTGAAGCAGAGTGGCTAATTCTGTGTGTCCACAGGCTTTACAGATAAATTTAGAAAATCAAACAGTACCATTGCCCTTGTGTTCCTTATGGCAATACTGTCACACCTGCAGTCTGCCAAAGGACCAATCTGAAGAGACTCAGGAAATCTTGTGATCCCTGGGGTTGTTTTACCCCCACTCAGAGGAAAGGCACGAGAGAGGCGACCTGTGCTGAAGCTGGGGTTCTGTCTGCACCTTCCCCAAACACTTGAGGGTCTTAAAAACAAGTCTTTACAAATCTCTCAAACTCTAGGGATTCAGCAAGAGACAATCTCTACATGGAAGAAGAGAATTCATTCAAGGAAATCTAGGTGTGTGATAGTTCTAAATATTGCCCTAATTTGTTCTAAATAGAAAGTAGGACATAGTAGACTCTCCAATGATGGTAAACAGTTCAGGCATACATGCAAACCATGCTCCCAGCACTTTTCAGAGCACCCTGTGAAAGGTATCTGTTTGCACAAATGGTGGCTGACATCTAATGTGGGTGGAATCTGTGGTGGGAAAGTGAAATGTGTTTGCGTTTTGTCAGTTCTTAAATTTAGTGTTTGCTTTCACTCTTATTTTATTAAAACATCATAGCTAGTTAGTTTTTATTGTCAAAGAAACTCATATGCATAGAAAGATAGAAATCTTTAGTTTGGAAGAGATCTTTGGGATAAAGTCCTACTGTTAACTTAAGAATGACAATGTCACCACTAAACCAGTGTCACATCCATGCCTTTTAAATACTTCCAGGGCTGCCCAGGGGACTAGTGAATCAGCTAGTCCCCTGGGCAGCCTGTTCCTGTTCTAGTGTTTGATAACCCTTTCAGTGAAGAATTTTTTTCCTTATATCCAGTCTAAATTTCCCCTGCCACATCATGAGGCCACTTCTCTCCTTTCTGTTGCTTGTTACTTTGCAGAAGAGTCCCACGCCGACGTGGCTACAACTCCTCTCAGGTAGTTGTAGAGGGTGATAAGGTACCCCCTGAGCCTCCTTTTCTCCAGGCTAAACACCCCCATCTCTCTCAGCTCCTCTTCACAGGACTTGTGCTCCAGACCCTTCACCAGATTTGTTACCCTTCTCTGGACTCGCTCCAGCCCTTCCATGTCTGTCTTGTAGTGAGGTGCCCCAAACCAAACCCAGTATTTAAAGTGCAGCCTCACCAGTGCTGAGTACCAGAGGCTGATCACTGCCCTGGTCCTGCTGGCCACCCTTTTGCTGATACCAGCCAGGATGTGACTCGCCTTCTTAGTCATCCAGGCATGCTGCCAGCTCATATTCAGCCAGCTGTTCACCAACCCCCTAACAAAACATGTGGATAGACTCGAGCAAACTTAAAACATTGAAGATCCGTGTGTTGTTGATTGAAAGCTGCAGAGTGCAGGCTGTCTGAGCAGAAATGTGTGCTTGCAGGACCAGGTGAAAATACACTTTGTCACTAAGCACATGAAAACATAAATACATAACCTTGCACTGGCTGTGTTGTGGTCATTTACAAACTTGTGAAGAACTGCCCTTTTTCATGATAGAAGTTAAAATATCCTCATGTCTGGAATAGCCTTCAGGGCCTACTTGTTTATTGCAGATTTGAAACCAATCTGGTAAACATCCAGTTTAGTTTTTGATGGAGAATTAGGTTTATTTGAAAACAATATGCTTGTCACAAGTTAGAAAAAGTGTGGTAGCTCATGGTGTGAGAAGCAGAAAGCACATTTCCTGAGTGCTACTGCAAGAACAGTGCGTGTCTTACATGAGCAGAAATGCCAAGGAAGTGGGATTCCATCAGAGAGCTCTCACTTTTAAATTCAGAGAGATAAGGGACCTGATTTCAATCTTGCTTGTGCCAGTTTCATACGTCTTCAACAACTTTGGCTTCAAAGTTACACTGAGCTAAATTAGATCAGAACGAGGTCATTGTTTCTAAAATTTGTTTCATTCAGGTTAGAGAGTTCCTGAAAGTCTAACTTCTCTGGAACAAATTATACTAGAAGGCAAAATTTTAGGATTAAGCTGCAGCAGTTGAACGAAAAGACTTGGAATTTTCACACAGTTTCAGTATAGAAATATCTTACAATTCAAAGTACAAATTTTAAATGATCAAAGAAAAATGGTTATTTAAAATGATGAAATGTTTGACATGTTTTATTAAAACAGATTTCAGAGAGTCACAAAATTTGCTTTTGTTATTTCACTTAATATTGCAGTTTAGGAGATTGTGTTTTGTTTTTGTGATTAAATAACTTTTATTTTTATAGACACCTCTACCTCTTATGTAAGATAAATATAACTTAAATATATAAAGAGTTTGACTGGAAATTCAGAATGCTATTATTCCATTTTTTAATCCTACTCCTATGAACTACCTCTATTTTAAGTGCAAATATAAGAAATATTGAGAGATAAGAAACATTACGCTTTTCTCTGTCTATTTTTAAGCAATAAAAAGTCACTGCTTTGAAAGTACTTCTTATAACATTGACTAAGAAGTACCTAACTACTTTAAAATGTTAGTATTGCCTATGATATTTTTTATAGAAAAATATCTTTCACAGATGTATAGATGAGAATAGAACTAGAATGTTTCAAGCTACAGAAATTTCTAATTGTAGAGAATTTTTAAATAAAGTATTGCTCAACCTTCTCCTACTTACACACTTCCATGGTACTTAGAATATATGAAAAGGGTGTGATCTTTTGCACCATTTTGAGAACTCTACTGTAACATATTTTAAATTTGCAGTAATTTAAAATATTGGTGTAAGACAATAACATCCCTCACTGAAAAAAGCCCTGCCTTTTCCCTATTCTTGGCTGCATATTCACATCCTTATTATCACTCCTGCTGGCAGAAGCATTCTGGCAGGTGCACACTGCATCAAGCCAGGAAACCTTTGGGGGTAACTCTAACTAGGTGAAAAGATGGAAATATTAACATTAGAAGCTTCCTTATAAAATGATGGTTGTCCTCTAAGATTGTAGAATACATGCTGAAAAGATGGTGTGTAACTTGCGCATTCTCAGAATCTGGGGATAGACAGGGATTTCCTGAAGTCAGGAAGAAGAAATATTTTCATATAGTAATCAGAACATACAGAATATTTTATCATAGTTAAATGAACATGAATAATTTCCTAGCACATAAATTCAAACTAAAATGTCTAATATTCAATTTTATTGATTAAAACCTTGCCTAAATTGCAATCTGAACCTTCTGTATACAAATGTACAGGAATAATTAAAACTTATTAAAAATTAATTCCTTAATCATATTTCCTTTTACTCTGTGACTTTGCTGGAACTATAGTGTAGGTGAAATGTTGTCTGGGCAAAAGATTAATAATCTTCTGAGATAGTGTAACACAAGAACTATGAATTATTACTAAAGTATTTTAGTGTATTTGTTGTAGTTATCTGGGGTTTAAGGTGAGATTAAGTTTTTTATTAACCAAACAAAATGGTTTTTAATATTGTTAACTTATGGATCATTGGAACCTAGCTGTAGTTTACCTTTTAACACTAACTGCAAGATGTAGTTTCCCCTGGAATTTATGAAAATATGCTATTCTTAAGGTAAAGATTGTTGTTTTTCAGTTGAAACTGTAGACCACTGAATCATATGAGTGACCAATATTAAAAGTATCATAAACAATTTTGCTTTCTCTGTAACCCTTTTTTATCTTTTTGAAATTTAAATAGAAAACAAAAGAAACTTGAATTATCATTCCAAGATTCTTTTTTCACTATCCTTTACCATTGTGGTAGGTGGAATATATGCTGAATAAAATCAATAAATATCCATAAACTTTTTAATAGTGATGAAAGAAATTTTTGTACAAACATGGCTGGAAAGGGAGTCATCCTATGAAATGCAAGGCTTCCAATGTAGGGAATTCTTATCTTATTCAACCTGCTCCACTTATTTCAAACTGCAATTATACTTTAGCTAAGTTAGAAAGATTAACTCGATAATCAAATCTTGCATCAGGGCTAAGTGCTAATAATTAATACAGATTTGGCACACATAAGACAAAATGAAGACCTATTGGATTCTATGTGAAACATTTCAGTTCTTTACAATGCCATGCTAGAACAAAAAAACATCATGGAGTTTTTCTTTTGAAGTTTTCTGAATATTTATGTAAATACTGGATTTTTTAGTCTTTTTTACAGAGTCCCAACAAACAGAAATAATGACAACACAAAAAGAAAAAAAACTCCTCATGTACTATCTCCAGAATACATGAAGTGTATTTTTCAAATTATAATTTTCTTCATGCTTTGATGAAATCATTGTTCTTCTAATGAAACAAAACAAATCTATCTGTCACAGATTATACTCTGTGTCATTTTAGATTTTGTTAGTGCTTTCCTATGGCATATTTAAATTGATTTTGCAGGTAATTTTGTTACTTCTTCTGTTAACTGTCAGAAACTAAATGGGTCACTGTCAAATGAATTTAATTAATGAAAAAAATGATTATTTAGTTGGTTGTATTTTATCATTTGTGTGGTTTGGGTTGGTTTTTTCTTCATTTTATGTAAAAACATGTCTTTCTTGTTCTGTTTTTATTTTGATGTATATTTCATTAGGGATAGGATAATCAGTATGGGAGAAATAGAGAAACCAAAGTGAAGGGGAAATAAGCAGAACTGGCATATGTCATTCAAGTGAGAACTGTTCCTAAGATGCTCTGTCCTTTGGCCCTGTTGTCCCAAACTCCCCAAAATGAACCATTCAGGACCTGGAGTTGTTCACAGAAACTGCTTGAGATTAAACTAAATATTGCCAAGGGTGAGACCTGGAGGCATATGCTTGTCAGAGGAAAGCATGTTCTTTCCATCTTCTCGCAGTTCTCACTCCATCCAAGTCTCATCCATTGCAATTCACAATCTGGGCACCAGGAAGAAATATTTTTATATAAATAGTCTGGGCAAAGTGGCGCCAGTTTCTGCGTCCCCCTCTGCCTGGCTGTAGTTTCAGCTGTTCAGGAGCTCTGTGTAGCAGCGAAGCTGCTCCTGGGGGAAGGCCCTGGCGCAAGGGTGAGGGCTGAGACAGACACTTGGGGCAGCCCCAAGGACAGTCCTGCAGAAACCCTTCCCAGCCAGAGCCTCAGCAGGTGCCGAGCGATGGGTGCCTCAAGAATCAGGCCATCTGCCTAGGAATCTGATTATTGATTTAGCAGTGCAATTTCACCCTATTTCTGGCTAAGTTGAAAATTCTAGCTAGCTTTTTCCAATAGTAATATTCTGTCAAAAGTATATTTAAAATGCTATACGTGTGTTTTAAAGTTTTTGGTGTTTGTCAGTAACATCAAAAAATTATTAACGCGTTTCTACTCTGATGGTCCACTGATGATGAAATCCTCATTTTAGGGGGAAGATAGAAAAAAATGATGTAATGATAATGAAATTTATGATAATTAAGAAAATATTAAATGAAACTCTTTGAAGAGGATTGGGTCATTGCAGTCTATCAAATTAGTGCTAATAGTTTTTTTTATAAAGTTGTGTTGAGCAACTTGTTTTGCTTTGAAATACAAGGTATCTGCATCTCTCTTAATAGTGAAGTTTTATGCTAACATATATAATAATATTTTTATCTCTTCTACTGAAGTAGTCTTATAATTCATGGAAAGGGTAAAGACTATTGCACAAAGAAAATAAGAATGTTTAGCCCCCATTGCTTTTTCTTGGGTGTAAATCATAACTTTTATTGCCATAAAGTATGTGGCATTGAAATGTGAAAGGATTAAAAAAATTAATTTCTAATTTACTTTGGAAAATATTTCACACAAAATATGTCATGCTTTTCCACTAAAATAGTGGCATCATATAATATTCAGCTGTATTGAGGACAAAGCAAGCTTTTGGTCCTAACTAGTACTGAAGGTAGTTGGTCATTGTCACATGTTTACAGAACCATTACATAATAAAAAAGAAAGGGGAAAATGGAGAAATACCTCTCAGAAATTTCACGGAGTTCCCCCATTACTCACACTGCAGCCTGGTGTCCCTTTGTATAACCCATCAAAGGCTTTACATTACTCAGTGGTTTTTCTTCCCTTTACTGAATTTTCAATTTTTCTCTTCTATAATTTTTTCACCCTTCCCTCTTTTTTGAAGCCATACACTTTAGGCAAGGATTTGTTTGATCATGCTGCAGCACTTAACAGGCTTTCAGACTTGAAGATACTTTTGAAAGTTTATTTCAGTTAATATTTAACTTGCTAAATTGTCAAAAGTGCTGTAGAAGTCAGGTACATCTGATTTCTCCATTTCACCTCACTGATTAAGTTGTTTCCAAGGAATGTTTGAGTAGCATTTATGAGCATGGAGAAGTAGATTGTGAAGAAGTGTGTGGTATTGAAGCTCCTGGTTTTAGTCTCATCTGTTGCAATAGAAAAGTGAACCTAGTAGCCTGTGTTCATGCAACACTATATTCTATGTTAAGATGTTCTTTTAAAATGTGTAAAGGCAGATGAACTGAATGAATATGTGCATAAAAAACACCTGTGTCACACACTGAGGTTTACACCAGAGTGAAGGCACCAATTCTTATGAAAATGTACTCAGATCAGTGTTATTCTAGAGAAATATTCTATAAGAGATAGTTCCTGTGTTCATACTTTCTGCCTTTCTGAACATTTAGATTATGAATATCTTTTAGGTTCCCAGTTATATAATCTGTTTACTTGGAAAATGTAAATATATGGGCATTAGTTATATAATCTAAATAGAATAAAATAAAAGTTTTCATCACAAACCTCCACGACTATTTACTGTTTTCCCTATTTATAGGCCATTTTCTATATACATCTATAACAAGGAAAGGCTGAACTTGTGATGCACTATGAAAGATGTTTAGATACCACAGTTCTTACTAGTCCTAGGAAGTGAATGTATGCAGTATGTTTCATTAGATTTTATAATTTCTAATAATTTTGCCATTTCTGCATAGTATCATTTTGTTTTAATTTTTTTAAGATTAACTCTGAAAATCTGTTCATACTGAAAGTTTCTAAAAGATGAGTTCCTTTGAGAAGTCTTCATGTTCTGTTTTAATCACACAATTTAAATACATTTTAAAAAAGAATATTACAAAGTCACCATTTTTTAAAGCTAGGATATTGATGTGTTGAAGAAATTGAATTTATTCTTGAAAGCTTCTGACTGAGGGCAGTCATCAGAATTTGGTTTGAACTTCAGACTAATATCCCAGCACTATTTAAAGGGCTGCTTTTTAAAATTGTTTTTTGGTGTACAAAGTATATTTACGAGGCTGAAAATTCTTTTCTGACGTATGTAGTCCATTGCCTCAAGTCAATCATTATGAACCTTTACAAAACCCAAAGCTGGTCAGTATTTGAAATCTTCATAGATGTAATTCAGTATAACCAGAGGTAGTTGGAGAAGGTTTTCTGCTCTTTGCTTTGTGTTTGTAGTATTGCAAGAAAAAATTAATCTCTTCAAACCCATGAATTTCATTGTAAATGTAAAAAATTGTCATGGAAACTCAGGCCAGTTGAGTGGGTGAACCAATTTAAAGACCCCATAAAAAGTGAAGTCACCAAGTGCTAGGGTCCCACTTCAAGAGACTGAGAACACAAGGTTTTGTCTTGAAGCGTGGCTCAAAAAGGTGAGCTGTGGTGAGCCAGAAGCTCATTGTCAGCTGGAAGGAAATCATCCTATCATCCTCATCCTACCTCACGATTGCTTATCTGGACTAAATCCATCATTTACCTGACTTTTAGTGAGCCATTTTAGGTGACTACACTGGTATGAAACTAAGCTGCTACAACAAATGAACACATTCCTTTCACCTTAATAAGCTGAAGAATTCCTATGGCATATCACCTTACCAGCACTGGCACAAAAGAGCACAGTCACACTGCTGGGAGCAGCATGGAGAAGAGCGAGAGCCATGCCCAGGGACAAAGAGCTCTTAGATAACTCAGCTGCCTAATGGACCACATTTCCACTAGGCAGTAAATAATAGTATGACTTTCAAGCAACACTGGCAACATCACAGGCAAAATTGCAAATTATAAAGGGTGATGTAAGTGACAGATTGAGAAGTGACAGAGTAGGTGAGAACCTCTTGGTATTCCTATTTTCCTAAAATTGAAACCACATATCTTATCTAAAGATAGGTCTGCACTGCAGCCCAAAGCATGACTGCAGCTCATCTTGGCAGATGCAAACCAGTTTTTAGGGCAGCAGTTACAGTGCTGATATCTGGAGCTGCAGAGTGCTGACTGCTGAGACCCTGGGTAAATATTCACGTGATGAGTGCGTGCTGAGCTGCTGTGTCCATGTCCTTGTTACTACAGAGGCTCTGCTGGTGTACAGATACCCTGTGAGATAAGCAGCTTTTCAACCCTGGCCTCTTGGAAAAGGATGACTACTCTAAGCAGTAAGCTTGTGCAAATAAGAGTCCTTTATGGCACCTGTGTAAGATGAGAACAAGCATCTAGGAAAATGCCAGTACTTTGTGTTATTACTCTAGGATATGTTCACAAAATATATGGTTGTGGCAAACTTTGTACCAGAAAAATGTATTATCTACTTAATGTTGTTGCCTTTTTTACTAATAGTTTTCTGTAAGAAAGGAAAAATGCAGCAAAAATAGATACATAATAAGGAATCTTGACATAATTCTCATTCAATATTTTCTGAGCCTGAATTAGTGTTGTTCCCTTCTCTTTTTATCTGTACAAAGTAACTAAAAAGCGGGTGTAAAAAAATTAATATTCTGATTTGCTAACATTAACACTAACACCTTCCTTGTGTTCACTCCACAGTAGATCAGATGATTAGACAACATGCATTGCAGGGGAAGATAAAAGCTTTATTTTTCAGAAGTGGTAAAGCCTCAGTGTGTCTATGAAATTCAATGAAAGCACAGAATGCTTTAGTCAACACCTTTGTTCTTTTTAAATATCTGGAAAGAGACTTGTACACAGTGCCCTGTCTCTTTGAGTGGTTTACGTTTGTGTTGTGAGTGTGAAATCCCATCACCCTTTGAAGGCGCTGACCTTCAGTGACTGCGCAGATTCAGCTCGCTGAGCATTTGACAGAGCTGTGTGAAGCTCAAGCTCCCTTTTCATTGACAGTAAATTGTGCTGTAAGAAGTACTATGAAAGTACATTGTATTTATGTAATTTTGTTCCTAATTATAGATAACAGTTGCAGGTCACCTGTTTGAAAAAAACCCCAGATTGTAGCACTGTCTGTGACTTGCTTTGTCTTTAGGTTCTATATCAGTGAGACTTGGCTGTATGTGCTGGATTTGTGCTGTGGGCTGATTTTTCTTCTTCTTCTTCTTCTTCTTTTTTTTTTTTTTTAATCCCCATAACAATTCAGAAAATGCAATTCAGTCATTTCAAAGAATGAATCTTCAGGAAAATGTCTTTTTTTGTCCATGTTGAAACACTTAAGACACTAATTTGAAGTGGTGCATAATCTTCCTTCTGAGGGTGTGCATTTTATGTCACTGAGGAAAACTGGCAAAGTTTGTTGTAAACCTCTGAACAAAAATCATAATTCACAGAGGCTTAGGAGAGAATTGTTAGTATTTGGTTGCTCATATCTATGGCTCTGCTGAACTTCTTGAGGCTGCTGTGTATAACTGCAATACATAGGGACCTTTCCTCAGGAATTAAGTTGTTTTGTCTTGCATACTCATAGCCACAAGAGCATTTTCCCTTTAAGTGCTCTGAACCAAGGCAGTACAGGATTACAAATTAAAGACTATGTATTTTGTATTCTTGATATGTCTTCTACATCCTGCTGACCCCGGGACTCCTTATGTTGGTTGGTGAGAATTATGTTAAATATTGTTCAGATAGTAGTCTCTGCAATTTAATTAAAATCATTTTTATAAGTTATTTGTACTTATAATAATATTGTTCCTTAAGTAAATTCCTGCAGTCTAGACCTCTGGCAGAGATGCACTAAAATACATTATTAAGTGATTTCTTTGGCAATAACAAGCCATGGAAACTGTCTCTACTGTTCTCTATTACATGTTTCTTGTCAGTTAATTGCAATGGGATAAGCAAGCTCAAAAAAGAAAACTTCAGGAATTGCAATTTGTGAAACAAATTTCAATAAATTTTTAGTTTTTAATATATTTCATCATTCTTTTAGCTGCTCTATATTTTTCTCAGTATTTGCTATTCTTTAGATCTTTCTAGCTGAATGTTTTTTCTCCAATTTTGTTTTGAAAACTGATGCTGTAAGGTTAGAAGTTATTAAAGATTTATCTTTGTATGATTGCAGCTAGTACAGTCGCCAAATCCTTTCTAATCATATTTGTCAAGAGGGGTTGTAAATAATTTTCAAATGGATTGCCTAATAGCAAGTGACAAAAGGGAATTCAACTCAGTTGTAGAAGATTGATGGATTTGAGTTTTCTCTTGCATTTTAGGCTTTGGATCTGTATTCATTTGTTGATCCTACTTCATGAGGTTTGTTTATTTTATCTGTCACTGAAGTTACATATACAACAGCTCCCAAAAGCTTTACTGTCCTTGGAGGACAGAGTGGGTAGGGTGTCAGTGTGACTCCTGGAGGATACAGCTGCGGTTCAAGTGTTGCACAGCTGTGACTGGACTGTGTCACATCAGCTTGTGATGTCCTAGTGTCCTCCAGAAATGTAGACACATACTTTTGCCTGTCCAATTTATTCTTTATTAGGCTGAGCCTTGCTGGGGTGCAGAAATATTTTGGTTGCACAAGTATATGCCAAGTAGCTGGCACTTTCATTTCCATGCTACCTACCCCAAAACTTTCTCAGCCCCTCTGGCTCATCAGAAGCCTGGCTAAGCCTGCTTGGATGGCTTAGGAGTGCACAGTAGGTCCTTTTCAAGGCCAGGGATCTGGCCTGCCTATCAGAGGTTTAAATTTGGTATTACATAGCATAATCCACCAAATGCTTTGGCTGTTATATTCCCTGTAAAAATAAAGCAGATTTTGCTGAACTAGACAGCTCCATCGGATCATGTACTTGCAAACTATTTATGATAAAAACATAAGCATAAAATTGTAGCTGCATTTCCAAATTACAGGCTGAGGAATAGTCAAGAGAGTCCTAATCCTTGACTGCTGCTTTTAGCTACTATTGCAATAGAACCAATATAGTGCTGTCCAGAGTCTAACTTGGTGAACTGGCAATGCTTTATTGAGCAGGAGAGCTCTGCTTTAGGACTTGTGGAGTGTTTCTGCTCCTTTTTTCTAAACTGTTTTTATAGCTTCACAGAATTTAGAATGAATAATTACCATTACAACATCTAATGCAGCCTGCTATTCATCACAGTCCATTCAGTCACATGCTGTTAATTTGTTATTGAGCTCAATAACTTGTATTACTGAAGAACATCTCGTGCTTGATCAAAGGGCATTTCTTGAAAGGCATCCAGCATTTGTGTGAAGGAGAGATGAGAATCTATGATGTCTCTTAAAAGTTCATTTAAATAGATGATTTCTGTTGCCATTTAAGGTGAGAATTTACATTCAAAACATTAATCTAGCCTTGCATGTATTTTAAACCTTCATCTTGAAAGATGCAGTCTTAATTTTATGCATTCTAAAGCATCCTGGTAAAGTCAGTGGAATTAATCTTACAATGTAAGTTTCTGCATTTGCCCAAGACTGTGTGTAAACAGAAACAGAGAGCAACACTCATAACTACATGTAATTTGGGCTCCTAGGATTGTTGCAAATGGTAAAACTTCATCTCATTAAACTTGAATATATCTTCATTAATAATTATGAGGACTGAGCCTATCTAAAAAAGACAAAATAACCTTAGTTCAATGCCTGAACAGATCTCCTAACTGCTGTGCTCTGGAGTTCAGCTAGATGTCTTTTCCATCTTTTAATATGAGAAGTTATGAATTTAAAATATGTGAAGAAATAAGCAGAACAGATTAAATGGTATTTTAATTATAGAATATTTATGTTTGAGAATATACATTGCTGTGTGCATCATATAACTGACTGATTTGTTTTAGGTTTTCAAGATGGTCTAGATGTTTTGAGCTAACAACCTGCAAATAGATTAATATTATTTAAGGAAGAATATTAAAATTGTATAAAAGTTTATATAGGAAAAGACCTGCAGAGAACAATAGGTTTCTTTGGGAGAAAATTTCAAAAACAAATGCATTTAGAGTAAGTGTTTTCTTGCTCTTTAAAATGAGTATCCAAGAAAATGGTTATTTCTATCATTACCATTCCAGTAATAAGAGAATAACATATATGATGTAATTATTTAAATATTGTTTCTAATATTTATTTTATTAGAAAAAGATGCTTAGTGAATTTAAAATCAGTGAGAGGAGGCAGTTCTAAAATTATGTGAGGACAAAGTAGAGATTCATAAGTTGGGTTCAAATGATTCATGTTTTGTGTACTTGAAAACTGGAAATTTACTTGGAATTGTTGAATTCGTGACTGTTGAAGTTTAATACAATATTTTACTACATCAAATCTAGAAGCTGTATTAATTTGATGAAAGAGATCATATTTAAAAGAGAAAATTTTTTTTATGACAACTGAAAGTCAAATATTGAAGAAAGAAAGAAAAATAGGTCAATTTCATCATCTATTTCCTGATTAATATAGTTGTCAAAGAGTGAGAACAGACATGAAGTATTTTTCCTGTGGACTGCAGAACTTTTGTTCTTTCAGATTTTATTATCTTCCCCTGCAGTTTTTATTGCTGACCACACATTGTGTGGTGTGGGGCACCCCTTTGGTCAAACTGGGGCCAGCTGTCCCAGCTGTGTCCCCTCCCAGCTCCTCATGCACCCTCAGCCTCTTTGCTGGTGGGATGGGCTGACAAGTGGGAAAACTGTCCCTTGCCAGCTCTTATGGGGCAAACACTGAGCTCCGGGTGGCACGGGGGATCCTGCAGCAGGCTGATGCCAGGGAGGGTTTGTACCCAACTGTTCCTTCCTGACAGTGTGAGCAGGTGGCATCTGCCTGAAGGAGCAGGTTGAAATGCTTGGTGAAGGTACTTCTACCTTAAAGTACTTGCAATGAACTAAGGTAAAAATATTTATGTAAACTGTGGTACTGGCATCACGTGCCCTATGAGGCCTTTTTATGTAGAAGTGACCTATTGAGACTATTAAAACAAATGAAGTATTTCATGTTTACTGAAAAGAACTGAATTTTCTGTGTCTCTAAGACTGATGTATTGTGTTACTTGGATTGGCTTGAATTTCTAACAAGATGCAAATGAGTAAAATTAGCAATTGAATGTACCCTCAGAGGTAAGTGCCATCCCCTTGTGTGCTCTGAACTAGAGCAGCATTTGCCATCAGACATTTCTACAGTTTGTGTGTGACTGGTAATAAACTCAATAGAGTGGCTGGGGTTAGAATCATGATCACAGTTTGCATAAATACAATTATGCCCTTTCCAACTGGGGGTTTGTTTGTGCATCTTTGGCAGAAGTGGTAGAAGAGGAAAGCAGGTCTGACTTTGCAGCTGATTGTGGAGATAATGTCTTGGATGAGTTTCAGGACTAATCTAAGTAGGCAGCAGCCCAGAATAATTAGGGTTGGTGAAATTGCCCAGTTGATTGTTTTGCATGCTGAGTTTGCTGTTGCTGCTGTAAGAGAAGTTTGTGTTTGGTGCAGTGGCTGCTGCTGAAAACAGGGAGAGGATGAGCTGTGTGGTCGCCTCAGGCTGCAGTGACAGCCATGGCCTGAAGGAAGCAGGAACAGCAAACCTGATCCTGAATCCTTAACCCTCACCTCCATGTCCTCTGCCTCCCTCTCCCAAAATACAGGACACCACTAGCCCTCAGTGCAGAAAATTTCACTTCTCTCTACAAAATTGAGAAACTTTTCTTTGGCTCTGTACATGTCTGCTAACATTTCTGGTCTCCTGCAGAACAGAGGGGATCAAAGGATGGGTAGATGTCTTTCTAATTAATTTTTTCAGATCATAATCTAAACCAGCACATTGACCACTCTCCCTATAGAAACCACACGTCTCTATAGATGATACCTATTATAAGGAAGGGAATAATATGTGCAAAAGTACTGTTGCAGCAACAGAACTGCTCTTTATGTTTGATGGGCCCTTAAAATAGTTTTTTCTTCCACAGGAAGAATTTTTTTTAAAGTTATTGCTACTGACATCTATAATATCTACAGTCAAAACCAGACGATGAATTGATGACTGGAATATTAAAGTGAAATAATGAATGACTCTTTTTCTTTCATATTATCTAACATCCTCAGAAGGAAAAATCCTACCTGTTAAAGGGACTCTGACAAGTGCAAATTGTTACTACTGGGGAAAAGGAGAGGTAATAAAATGAGGATTTTGGGGTCATTTGTATTGGCTAACTTTGTTTCTTCAGTTTAGGACCTTATTACTCATAAAAAAATAAGGAAGCTTCTTTCCCATTAGTTTTTTTGGGTTTTATTTGTTTGTTTGTTTTTTGGTTTGGGTTTGTTTTTGGTTTTTTTTTTTTTTTTTTTTTTTTTTTTTTTTTTTTTTTTTGTGCAATAGGTACAGGAATATGAAAACATAATATTTGAGAATAGGCAGGCTTTTAATCTCCAGACTTTAGTTTGGGGTTATACTAACTGCTTTGCTTTTCTCCTCCTTTACTTTTGCTATCAGTCTGGACAATATTGCTAACTACATCTGGGTTTCTCATACTAGTTATGGTGGTGGTGATAGCATGAAGTCAATTCAGAAACTGGGCAGTTTTGGAACTGGTTATATAGAAGTCAAGAAAATGTCAGAGAAGGAAATTGAGTATGGTGAAGAAGAAAATGTAATAGTGATTGTGAGTGTATTGCTGAAGGCTGTTTCAGCCAGCCAGCCCCCTCACAGGTTTCTGGTGTGACCCACATAGGTAATCAGCAGGAAGAGCAGTGCCATCAGGAGTGGTGAGTAAAGCAGCCTGAAAGCAAAGGTTTGGTCTCCAGGATGACAAGGTGGGAGCTGCAGATCCCTGATGGCCAGTGGCTTCTCCACGGTGCTCTGCAGTAGAGAAATCTAGGCTCTGCAGTCAGTGGGAGTTTTTGTTCCTTTTTTAGATGTAACCAAGTTTATTTGTTGAGAGGGGCATTATCATTGATAATAAAACCATCAAAATGTGTTTTCTACATTTAACATCAATTTATATTTTAAATGTGTATATGAAGGGTTTGCACAAAGACCTAGACAATGAGATTGTTTTCTGTTGAATCAACCTGAATCATCAGAATATTTTTGACTTCCCTGAATTTAGTAGGAAGTTTCTGAAATGCATCAATTGGAGTGAGGATTTGTGTTTTAATTACAAAAAATGAATTCAGTTAACTTAAGCACTTTCAAGATAGCCTATTTTAACAAATGCTAATGCTCAGCCACTTTCTTTCAAAGACTAATGTTTGCAGACTAGATTTTTCTTCTAGAAGCCAATAGAAGCTGAACATGATAGTTTGTGTAAGTTTTAAGTGTTCATTTGACTCATTTGACTCAAAATTCTTAAGAAGTCTTCTCAAGTAAAACAACATAAAAATTGAAAGTGGTAGAAAATTTTAATATCAGGCACGAGCATGAATAAAAAAATTGTTAAGTTATAAATACTTAAATAACTGACTTGGAAACACATCCACATTTATGTGGAGGACCTGTAAAATACCTGGAACAACTTCTGCTTGCTATATACTACAAAACTTTAAAAAAGAAATAAAGAAGAAAGTATTTTGCTTGCTTGTGCACTTTCAATGACAGTATTTATATTTTCCTAATTTTTATTTGGGAAAAGTCTTGAAAGCCAAACCTGTTTTTCCTGGGAGCCATAATTTTTAATTAAATATTTTTTGCCTTTAAGAAAAGTCTAAATTATTTTCTTTAAGAGGAAACCAAAACTATGTTTAATTATTAGTATGGTAAACCTTTGCTATGGTAATGTATTGGCACACCAGATAAGGTCTGCTCTCAAATGTGCAGATGTGACTAAGTAAAGCACTTATACATCTGCTGTGAAAATCATCTACACATAATTATTAATTGCATCTGTGCCAAGACTGCAATGTTTTTGCAAAGCTCTGCCTCATCATTGATTGAAATTTTTAGTCATCTTTCCAAATACATTGATATTTTTTGAGGAGGTGTTTGAATTACATCTATACAAATACTTTACTATGAACGCTGGTGAGTTATCTTTATGATTTTCTGAAAGTTTCTTTTATGAGCATATTTAGAGAAAAGTATCATGACGAATGTAGTTTCAGCAATACAAAAGAGAATTGTTTTGGTGGAAGAGTAAGATTCAAACCAGGGGAATTCTGAATGGTGATGAGTAACATATGGACTTTTGAAGTCCAGGGTTAAAATATCTCTCTGATAAGAAGGTTGTAAGGATTACATCTTTTTATAGCATCACACATATGACTAAGCAGTAAAAAGCATGTCATCTACATTCTTTTTTCTAAACTAGGTTGTGCTGTAAAACTTGACTTATATCATGATACAATGTGGGATTTTAATGCAGTTGAAATTGTGCATATGACATATTTTGCTTCCATGATGTGCATTCCTCACAAAATAAAAGGCCCACAGTCTGCATAAATTATAGATGAGAAAAAATCTAAGTCATATGTTGCTTTTAGCCAGGTGCTTCAGCTAGAAAATAATAAAAAAGTGTTTCAGCACTACAAATTCCTATGTATTATAAGGCTAAGATAATGTAATTTCAGAATTTAAATTTTTAATACTATGCTCAGGTAAAGTGACAATAAAATATAGTGTTTAATCCAAACTAACCTCAAGGTTTTCTGTCCCAGATTTTATTTTTGCAGTTGTAGGTATTTATATCTACAGAGTGTTCAATTTTTCATAATTAGCTTCTTGATTCAACTTATTAGTAAACAACCTACACATTCTTATCTTTAGTTTGACATTACTCACATTTGCAGAACAAATTCATTTGAGATGGAATGCTCTCCTAAGCCAGTGAGGAGAACAATGCAGCACATTATTTGTTAAGAATAGAAAGGATGAGAGAATGCAATCATTATAATGTAGTGCTCATTCACTGAGGTGAACTTCAAAGGGCAGACTGGTTTGTTGTGACCTTTTTTCTATGCTATAATTTCTCTGAGTGTTAATGATTTTCCCTGTGAATGCATCTTGTGAATATTTGCCACACAGGACACTTGCAGTGTGCCAGTTATAAACTGCTGAAAAGAGATGGGGGAAATAACTGAAAACTGACAAAAAAAAAACTCCTTAGTGCCTTTGCAGTCTGTAGGCAGACCAGAGTTTGTTGAGTGGTTTTGAAGAATGCCTGTACTACTAGGTGTATCTAGGATGTTGAAGTCTTTAGTCAGTGAAAGATTATTCATTTTCCTCCCTCTGTTTACTTTTTATGTCCTGTGACATGAATAAACAACCATCTGCCCTACAGAAGCCCCATAATCCTCTAATTCAAGTCTTTGGGATTAACCACCTTTTATCCAACCATATTTCTGTGTCTAGCCTTTAGCCTTTTTCGTGTTCCAGCCTTTTTCCCCTGCTAGTCTTGGTGAAAGCATTGCCTTTAAGAGAGACTTTTAATGTAATAACTGTCTTGGAAGATGTAGGCACCACCATTTTCTTATATTAATATTTTTTTCTTATATTAATATTTTTACTTCTTAGAAAACAGAGAAATTAGGGCTTTTGTTAGTTTGAGGGGAAGAAGAAGGCTGTTTGTGACTTAAATTTCAAAAAACATTAGTTTGACACAGGATAAGATTGGATCAAACAAAGTAATCATATTCACATAAGAAATTTAATTAGGAAACAAACAACTTAGAACCCTTATATTATGGATAAAAATTATGTTCATTTGCTTGCAATTTGTTCACAGTGAATTCATTCCCGTGGTACTTTGGTGGTAAAACACTTGGCAAGTCATTTCCTAACAGTGATGGTTTAATTATATGAAAAAATGTGGATAATGAAGTTGTCAGAAATTATCTGCCAACCTGAAGAATCAGAATCACAGGGCAGGATCTGTCTTTTCATTTTCTGGCACCCTAGTAAAGAAAGAACAGAGAGCAGAGAGAAGAAAAAAATAATAGTGGTAGCAAGGAAAAGGGAGGAGGATGGAACAGCGTGGACCTGGCAAGAGGCCTTTGCAGCGCAGAGAACTGGGACATGGGGCTGATGTAGGTCTCTGCAGTAGGACAGGAGGGCAGTAAATCCAGGCTAACACCCTGGATTCGCACGTAAGAGCGCTGAATTGCAGTGCAGCAAACAGAGCAGTCATTAAGATAATGCCTGTCATTGACATGAGTCAGACTGATAAAATGGCTAAAAGCATTTCTAATGCAAATCTTCCAAGTTCTCTCATGGCTGCTCACTGCACGGCCCTTGTGAAACACAATTCAAATTATCTGTTTCTGGAACTTTCTATCTTTTATTGCAATTTCAGCTTCTTGAAACAGCTGTTCTGTTTTCGTGAAGTTCAGTGCTGGTTTGGTCAACAAACAGGATGGAATGACATGTTTTTAAAGAGAAAGTGAATTGCAGTGGGGATGAGGCATATTTTTTACTCTGAACATTTATTCTTTTGCTTGTGCGTATCAGATCAAAATAATCCCACTGACAGATCAGCAATTAAAAGAGAGTTACAAATAAGCAGTTCTGCATACAAAGAAATTAAAGGCATACTTCCTTCTTTCTTTTCAGCTTTTGAATGATAAATTTTGAGAGAATTAAGGAAGCAAAATTTGCAGTTTATTTCCATTCAATGCTGTTAGATTCTATAGTCTTAAGTAAGTCTATACAAATTTCCACTGTTTTGCTCTTCCTTACCTAATCTTTCTAATTTGAAATATTTTGTGAATGAGATGTGGGATCCAGTGCACTCTCACAAGTCTGCAGACAGCAGCAAGCTGAGTGGTGCTGTTGAAACACTTGAAGGATGGGATGCTGCCCAGAGAGACCTGGACAAGCTCAAGAAGAGATCCATGGGAACATCATGAGGCTCAACAAAGCCAAGTGCTTGTGCTACACCCAGATCAGTATTGATCCAGGCTGGGGGATGAACAGGTTGAGAGCAGCCCTGCCCAGAAGAGCTTGGGGGTGCTGGTGGGTGAGAGGCTGGACATGTCCCAGCAATGGTCACTCACAGCCCAGAAAGCCAAACCTGTCCTGGGCTGCATCCAGAGTCCTGTGGGCAGCAGGGGAGGGAGGGGATTCTGCCCCTCTGCTCTGCTCTAATGAGAGCCCACCTGTAACACTGCACCCAGCTCTGGGAGTCCCAAAATAAGGATATGGATCTGTTGGGAAAAGCCCAGAGGAGGCCACCAAGATAATCAGAGAGCTGAAGCACTTCTCCTGTGGAGGGAGGCTGTTAGAATTGGAGCTGTTCAGCCTGGGGAAGAGAAGGCTCTGAAGAGACCTTAGAGCACCTTCCAGTACCTAAAACGTGCCTACAGGAAAGATGGAGATGGATTTTTTAGAAGGGCATGTAGTGACAGAATAAGGGGGAATTGTTTTCAAGCAGAAGAGGAGAGTTTTAAACTAGATGTAAGAAGGTTTTTAAAAAGAGGGTGGTAAAACACTAGAACTAGGATGCCCAGAGGGGTGATACATGGGAATGGGGAGTGGAGTTAGACTAGGACTTTTAGAGATCTCTTACAATCCAAACTATTCTATGAATCTACAGATTTATATATTTAAAGTATTCTGAGATTTAAGGGTGAAATTTGCTATACTGGTATTTGATGAAGAAAATAGGCAAGTATATGACAGTGGCCCTGGTGATGCTGTAAATCCATGTTGCATGCTACCAGCATTTTAAAACAATTTTTAAAATACATGAAATGAGTCCATTATACCATGGGGGGCTTGCTATACACTTCACCTGTTTTGCTTACATCTCTGCATTGTTACACAGAACTCACAACTGAAGAAATAGAAATTAGAGACAAAGCAAAGAACTTGACACTGCCAAAGCATTTGCCATTTCTTATTAATTTGTTTTGTGACTGTCATTATTTATAACAAAAATTGTTTTCATGTATTTCATTATGTTACTCTTAGTGGTGAGTCCTATTATTATTTGATTTATATGCAAATTTATAAATAAATTAAAACATGGGGAACAAATAAACTCTGCAGTTACTTTCTCATTCAATGAAGAAATTCAGAAAAGCAAAGTGTTCATTAATCTTATGAGATTGTATTCTTGGCACAATGTATTTGTTTAATAACAGCTGTATTATTCATTCTTTAGCCACAGCTGAAAGTGTTTTATTTCCTCTGTAAAATGACTTTCAAATTGGTGTCTTAGTGAAAAGAGCTGCCATCCCTGTCAAATCTCTTCACTAATGTTCTTTTGCTGTGTCCTTGTAAACACCCCAGAGATGTGGGAGGAAAAGATGGTTTATTTCTCAATTCCAGAAATCAGAAAAGTTCTGGTTGCAAAGCAAGTTCCAGTTGGAGTTGTACAAGCTTGAAGAGGGTCTTGAGGTACAGGCAGATTTTCCTGTGGAAACAGTGCCTTTTAAGCTTGCAGTAGGGGCAGATTTCATCCAGAAATCACCAGACTTCAGTATGGATCTCCACATTTTATAGTTCCTTTTTGCTGAACAATGACTGGAAATCTTAGTTCAATTTGTTCTTAGTTCTATTTGTGATGTTCATTGGCAACTTTTGCGTTTTGTCTGAGCGAAGGCGACTTACTGAAGTTCTTGTTTTGAAAATTAAGTTATATGAATTTCCACTTATGCCAGCTTCTAAGAAATTACATGTCTTTTACCCAGCATCAGGCCTTTAGAACTCTGCAAAGAAAATGGCATAAAAGTACCAGCAATTGGTAGTGGAAATGCAGCATGGCAAGTGCATGTGATACTTAATGCTGGCAGACTGAAAGCTCTTCATTAAAGTATGGAACTCGCTTTAGGGAAAGATTTTAATATGCACTGAAAGATACTTTTTGCCTGTAGTTGAGAAGTATTTCTACTGGTAGGAAAGGGTACAAAAATGGAATTTTCTTTTCAATTTTAAATGTTAATGTGTCCTGGTATCTGTTATCCTGAATCATGAATAATGAACAAGGCAGAGCAAAGGGCAAAACATCCAAGTCATGAATTCAGAAGTCAGCTGAGAATTTTTCTATTTCCTTTGGAGGCATTTATACGGATTATGGTTGTCTTTTTTACTAAGTATAATGTTCATGCATAGTCAAAGCTAGAAATCTAGTGAGCTTGTTTATATCTGCAACTTACTCGGTTGTCCCAGCAGAAACAATGTGAAATAATTTGGTTATATGAAAAATCAGGAATAAGTATTGGAGCATTGTGGTAATATTTTAAAATGTTGACTGTTTATAGTAATGTTGAAGCAGACATAATACTATAATTTTTCTTTATCAAGTTCATTGTGTTCTCCATAGTGTGCACAGTGTAGTGCAGATTTTGGAGGAAGTTCTAATGAGAAAGAGGCTGGGGATTTATGTTCATTGTGTGCAGAAGGGCCAAATACTGAAAACAATTGATGTAGAACTGACTAACAAAGCAGTGTTCAACATCTGAAAAATGAGTATTGTTTTACTGCAATCAGATCTTTTTCATTGTGAGGTCCTGGAAAAATTCCATTAAATACAGCATTAGCTGCTTACAGAAAGACCAAAAGTTTGCAACTTTTCACATAAGGCTTTTGTAACAATGCACATTCTGGCATAATATACCTCATGTGACCCTAGTCACCAAAGGCAAATTGTTTCAAGCTACAAAAGTAATTACTCTTGACAGATGAAAGTGATGTATTTAATTCTTACTGTATTTTATAAATTCAAAAATGAGAATTTTGTATATGAAGAAACACATTTTTCCCCTCAATTCTAAAAAAAATGTGCCCATGAATACAGTTTATTTAATGTGGTTTAATGATGGGCATACTTCTCTTTCAATGATCCTCATTTCTGTAATGTTAGCAGAAAGCAAAATAAAAAAATCCCCATCAATACTTACTTAAAAGGGCTATATCTATATAAAACAAAGCCAAGTATTTTCTTAAGCCAGAAGAAATAAACTACTCCATAAATACAATGTGAGAAATGCCGACCAAATTATTTTCACATCTGTATTTGGAATGCAATCTGACAACATTCTGGGTGATGTCAAATATGGACTGAGAACAGTATTTTGATGTTAGTAAATACAGCATAATACTTGCTGAGGTATAATTAATGCTATTATAATATTGAAGTCAACAATATCTGAATTGAGTAAAAAAGTGTGTGTGTATACTCCCAAGCATCATAGCTGTGATCACATTTATTTATTTATTCTTTTATTTTATTTATACATAGACTAATTTAATTTACATTAGCTTTGTGTGAAATAGCTGAACTAGGTGAATTTTTAATGTAATTTCTTTCTCTTTTCCAAGTTATCATTCTAGAATGTGACTTAAAAGCAAACAAGAACTGTAAAGAAGAGCTTTTAAAAAAAGTTACTGGTGCAAAAAAATTAAGGTTACTCTTGAAAACTAAATTCACAGTGTGCCAAAAAATGATTCTACATATCAGCCAGATGAATCTACACTCTGAGTATTCACCTTTGAGAAGGTATTTGCTCCTTTGTGCACAGAATCAGAGCCCATCTCTCATTGCTTCCCTTGAACAACGTTGTTGTCTTTCAGAATCACATATGAATTAAAAAATGTAAGTAAGTAGATTGCATGGTCAGCTATATTTTGCTTCTTGAAATATTTCATTTGTACCAATCTTTTTGCTTATTACCCCATGGTCCTTTTTCAGCATCTGCCTTTTTCACTGTAGGAAATGGATGGTATCTGGAGAAATGAGACATTCTTTTCATTCTTATTAAGAGAGCCTGGATTGTTTTAACCGTCCCATCTTTTAACAGTCCTTTGCAGAACACTCATCACAGTAGTGTTTGAATGACTTGCATTTATTCCTTTATCTCCATAAGTGGAAGAAAGCTTTATTATCTTGGTTTTATGGACTGCAAATCAATGGATCACTGTCAGAACTCAGCTTAGCATTCAAATCCCTTGTATTTTGAGTCCTTTGCTCATTACTCTTTTGTGAGGAACTGAAGATCCACATTTCAGCTAACTATTTTTATAATTATTAGATTTCAGTTGGGGTTGCTTGCTAAAATCTGGGTTCTGTTCAGGCACAAAGCATTTAAACAAAGCAAAAGATCAATTTTTTCCTTCATTCAGTTCACTTCCCTCTAACTGCCAGGCTTGCTCCTTCCACTTTCTGCATGACACTCTTCCTTCTTCTGGGTCTTGTAAAATTTGCAAAAATCAAAATCTCTAAATTCTTTAACTGTGATATGCATTTCACTCTCTTCTATTAGCATTTGTTCATTCCTGTGCATCAACTTCATAACCCTTTTTCTGCATTCAAAGCTCTCCCAAATTTGCTCTTTTTATGATTAATCTCTTCTAGCAGATTAAGTAACTAGGGCATTGTACAAGGCCAGGGCTGGGAACAGGGCCTGAAGTCTCCAGTGGGGAATGTCTGCCTTTGTTACACAGCGTTTGAGGAAGGGCAACCCACACGGGTGCCTCCTTGTGCCGTCTGCCCGCTCATTCTCCTGACGGGTGCCTTTAAACCAGGGAAAGAACTGCAGCCCTGACATCCACCATACCCCCTTTGCTGGTTACACAACAGTTCTGCAGTGTTTGCTGCTGGAGTAGACAGCTTCCACAGAAGCTAAAGAGTGCTTGAATCTTGCAGAGTCAACTATTTTATTATGCCTGTCTTAGACGACAGAGCTCCCATTCCTCAGCGTGCCCAAGCTGTCAGGATGAGGTCAGTGGTCATGTAGGTCTTTGTTACGCTGTGGATTGGTAACTCATAGCCTATGGCTTACTCTAAGGTGTCACCTGGAATGCTTCCTTGTCATGTTCAGGGACACAAGGAATGAAGTATGAAAGCAGCAGCTGCCAGTGAGAAGACTATGGCATTGTACTGGTTTGATGTAGGTTGAGACAAGTAGCTGAGTGAAATTGAATCCAAAATTGTCTTGCTCTAGGATTGCACTCACCTATTTTTTTAACTCCCATGTCTGATTACACGATGTTGATTGCATATGGAAATAAGTAGAAAAGATTTTGAAAATAAGTAGAAAAGATTTTATGGTTGCAAGGGACACTTAAATGTCCCTTTGAAGGATCCTATTGAACTTCTGTGCTCCCTAGGAACAGGCAATCTCCTACTAAGTTCTTGCGGTGTGCAGTAGCTGAAATTAAAGACAAAGTGCCCTGAAGTTTTAGTTTCCCCCTATTGGAATACTTTAATACTTGGAAATATATGAAGTTGGGAAATAGGATTTTTTTATTGTAAAATTTTGTTGCTTCTGACTTTGTTTGAAGAAATAACAAATTCCTTATTATACTTTCCTTATAAAAGAAAGGATGTTGCAAAACAAGCAAAGAAGAAAGTTCCAAGAAACACCTTAATAACACAGTCATTTATGAAGTTGAATGTTGGAACTAGAGAATCTTCCCATCCAAATAATTCTATGATTCTATGAAATGTAGAAACCGTTTTTTATGGCATAAGATCTCATTTGAAATCAACAATAAAAAAGATGCTGAGTTGTGGCAGAGAAGCAGTCAAAATCTGTAATTGTTCACATTGGGATGAGTAGTTTGCCAAAGTTGTTATTCCCAAAGCATATCATACTTTCCAGTTCTTTATCAGATTTGACAGAATATGATCTAAAAAAAAAAAGAAAAGCAGAACAGCAATGTCACCCTAAAAAGTCATTTACTTGTGTTGTATACAGTGTATAGCTGTGAGCATAGCCAATTCTACATTTGCAAAATCCTGTGGTATCTCTTTCTTTCAACAAATTAATCTCTACATTTGCAAAAAGCTGTAGTATCTCCTTACTTCAACAAATTCAAGAAAGGGAATTACAAATCATAGTCCATTGTAAAATGTAAAATAATAAATGTTAATGGTGTTACTATTTGTACATTTTCAGTATTACCAATCAAAATTTCATTTGAATACAATTTTATTTTCTTTTGATAGATATGAATAGTCCAAATTTACTTGCATGATAATAAGGAGCAACAGAAAAATACTGACAGCTAAATTATTTCTAGTCACTATAAAATAAGTAAAATATTATCACAGACTTTTAAAAAATGGCAGATTTAGGTAATAACATAGTCTAATCATAATAAATTTATTATAGCTTATTCTTGGTCTGCATTTTTATAAAACCTTCACTCTGACAAGTCAGCAGTACTTACAGTACAGTGAAGATGCTCTATGCAATTTTGTCTGCGCTGAGCAGACAGAGGCAGAAGAATGTTTTGGGAACTCCAAGAAAAATTTGCTGAGCAGTCTTCCAAGGGTCTAATGGAGGCATTTCCAAGTGTTCACTGCCAGATTTAAATCAGGGGAACGATCCTTTTGTTGCTTAACAGTCAGATGGCCATATCTGGTTAGGTCAATGTGTAGACACCTGTGCCAGCTGTATCCCACACCTGTTTTTTTTTGACATCTGAGTGTTATATTCATTCAGATTAAAAATGCATAATGAAAAGAGGCAGCCTCTTTAATTTAAAAAAAATACCAAAATCCTCCAATCAATCAAAAATGTTTACATGTAATTTTCATATTTCTTGCTATGTTTCTTCATTAAGGACTTTCAGCTTCATACTGCATAGAGATGAATAAGTAGTTAATGAGTGAAGTGCATAAGTCTTTGGACATATGGAGATAACATGATGCCTTTTCTGTTTATTTTCTTCTTTAAGCAGTAACAGGTTAGTTTGCTAGCAGTTTATCTGAAAATTAAATTGAACTGGACATTCACAGGGAAATGTAAAACTGGTTTGAAGAGTTGTGTTAATCTGGATAAATTATATTGCCAAGTAAGGTGCACACCTAAGGAAATGAGCAAATGAAGCAAGGGAGAGGATGGCTTCAAACTGGCTGTACCTACAAGTATCTTACTCAACTCTGTCTGAAGTCAACTGAAGCCTTTTGAGTATATTGCTTTGTTGTCTTAAATACATTTGTAACTAGATTAAGTTACTGACCTCACTTGAAGCAGTAGCCTCTGTGTTTACATCACAATTATGCACCTCCTATTTTGTGATGTAGCTCTTCTACCTGGAGAAGAGAAGGCTGGTCCACCCTTTGCTACACGATGTGATTGCTTCTGAAAACCTCTGTGTGACCCACACAAATTACATTGTCTGAAGAACTGCTTTGAGCAATCAGAGCCTCCATAGTGTAGGGCCTGGTCCAATTTATGAGGCAGAATTCCCTGATGGTTTTGCATCTGATGATGCATCTGAAAACCCTGATGGTTTTCTTCTCTTATCACAAATTTCCAGAAATTTGAACGTGAACAAGTAGAGGATGTGAGGGAATTTTCCTTGAAAAGTCGTGGAAAACACTGACCTTTTACTTAAACTCGTTCTGGAAATATTTAGCCTCAGGAGATATATTTTTGGGTAATTGTGGTAATAGAAAAACAAGAGACTGAGATTAAATCCCTTATGTAACTTCTATTACAGCTTCAGCTACCATGAAGGCTATAATTATGAGTGTAGTTCTTGTTGACTGTGGAAAGGTCCCTGAGCAGTGTGCTTCTTCATGTATTCAGAGAAATGAAATAATTGCAGAGCTAACATCCCCTATTCTTCTGTGGACACTTCTTCCATTGTTCTATATTCTTCAAATAATAATGAAGTCAGTGCAAATTACAATGAAAAAATATACCTTTTTACATTAGGATTCTAAATTAATTTAAAATACAAATTGCATCTGTATCTCTCTATTTATTACTGTAACAATCTTACCCTTAAATCTCCACAACACTTTTTAAACCATTTTGGTTTTCTTTGAAATACATTCTTAGGGAATTTCTGTTTGAAGGAGGTTTCCATCCAGCTTGTATACATAGACATGAGCAGGCTTGGATAAATGTTGGGAATATGATTTTTTCTGTTAGTTTTAATCATATAATAAAATTTGCTGCTAATTTTGCGAGTAGATTTGTGTAAATTCTTGCCATTTTCTAAGAATAGGTATAATAGAGTGGGGAAAAGGCAGAACTAAAATCCGAGGGGAAAAAAAACCCAAACGTGCCCTGTATTTCTCATGTTTGGCACTGAAAGTTGTTTGGAACATTTTAAAGTGTTTGATGGTACATCTGCATGTCAGCAGCTCATTTTAAGAGGTTAATTGTAGCATCTTGCTCATTTCATTATGCAGACAGTCCACAAAGAACAATTCCTGGAATTTAACCCTGACTCCTGGAGAATATTCTCACAGCACCAGAGCTGTCAGGAGACAAATATTTTTGCATTTAGATTATGTTCAGTAACTAATGAAAGGGGTCATTAACTGAAGAAACAGTGGTATGAACTAGTTCCTTATTTAGGTTACACCTTTCCCTCTGTGCACAGAAGATCCATTGAGAGGATGGGGGACTTTACCATAGTATTATGAAATATTATACGTAAAGACATTTGTATAGGGACTAAATAAATCCTCCATGGCAAGCTAAGTCTTGTACCACCCTTACTTTCTGAATATTTAATTTTTCAACCTGCCCTTCCTCTTAATGTAATGTGTATGGGAATTTTCCTCCATGTATGTATAAACGTGCCTACATGAGCAAAATAACCTTCATTGTGCTTCAGTGTCTTAAAAATCAACCACCATCATTGGTATTTTATTTTTGCACATCTGTTCTTTAAGCTGTAACCCAGGTGTAACAGATCATTGCTCTAAACTAATTTGATTATACAGTATCACACTGTCAAGCCTATACACAGAAGGTATGAAAGTAATAAGACAGTTGGATATGATTTTTACTTCTGGGATCCACTGGAGTTTCATTTTCAGATTTCTGTTCCTCTTTAAAGAGGTAATTAATTTCCTTCAAAGAAGATGGTTTGACAAAAATAACATGTAAGCAAGCTCAAAACAAAAGGTGTTTTTACATATACCAAATTACTTTCTTCATCATGACTGCTACAGGGGAGATCAATAATTAATGATCCAATTACTAGTTTACAAAGGCTTTTGTTGCAGTGTCAAGGTGATGAAAGAGCCTCCTGCACTGTTTTTATTTTTGCTTCCACTACAGCTAACTGAATCAGCAGATGCACTGCACATTTCTAGATCATTTATGGCATGTGTGCTGCCAGAGATGGATGATGCTTTGGACTTACACCTGCCATTAAGCTCTTATATCTTAAAGCAAACAATTTTAAAAGTATAGTGAATAAATGTTGTGTCTCCTGCAGTTTAGTTTTGAGAAGCTAGAAGGATAAAAATTATACTTGTTTAGACAACCAGAAAGTTATTTGTACTCCACATGAGAAATGTTAGGTCAGGTTTAAAGAAAAGAAAACCCAAAAAACTGCTATGACTTGTAAAGAAATGCTGAATTTCTTTATGTTATGCACAGTGTAAAAGGTGACATTTGCCACAGAAGTTTTACTTTCCACTTGATTTTTAGGTAGAATTTTGAAATTTGCCCATGTCTTTCTGCATAATGTAAATTGAGAGTTACAGACAAGAAAATTAATCAGTTTAACTTCTATTGAAATGATTTACTATTGAAATACTAGTTGTTCAAGTATGTAACACAGAGGATTGTTTTAAAGGTTATTTTTATTCCTATTATGAAATGTGCATTTCCTCATCAGTTATCAAGACATTTAGAGTGAATTTAGAGTGTTCTGTACCCACTGAGAGTTTGTAAGAAATTATTGGTAATGCTATGCTTAAAAACATGAACTAGACCTCTTTTGCATTACTCCTTCCCTTCAGCTGTCCTTGTAGGATAACAGCCATGTCCAAGGGTAAAAGTAAGAATGTATTTTCATCCCAAACAAAATCTAAGAACTGAACAGAAAAAGGCAGAAAGTATCTGGAACTTAGATACTGGTTTGATTTATTTTAGAAAAACTGTTTCACCTCAAAAATGTAAAAGTTTTTTATATTTTTAATTTATTATTATTGTTGTTGATGATGAATTTTTCTATTAGATAAAAATAATTGTATAGGTTATTTTTATATTGTTTATCTCTTACTGAAAAAAACACAAAATAAGTAACTCTTAATATCACTTTTGGTAGCAAGATGTCAGTGATCTTGACTGGAACTAGTGGAGAGAAAGGAAAAAGATGTGATCAGTGAAACAACTGGGTGGTCCTCAGTCACAATATATGGGTGGCTGCTGGGCTGGTGATGGAAATTGATTCTAGATAATGATGTGCCTATGAGAGGAGCCATTTCTAGTAATGTCTCCTTTCATTAGGATTAGCTCTACATGGGATAAAAGATAGGAAACTGTTATGAATAAATATATTTATGTTTCTTTAAACCTGAGCTAAGGAGACTTTTCTTCTTGACATGTTCACTATTTCAGCTTTACTTATGGTTGACAGGTCTCTTGATGAACTCTTAACATGCCAGTTGTACTTATGACAGTACAGCTCTGTCATGAGTACAGCTGGCATGTTAAGTCCATGTCCTTATTTGTGAATTTGATATTGTGCCTCATGAAGAATCTATTCCTTTGCTGTTTTTCTTGGTCTCCTGTTGTCTTAATTTTGCAAATTTGAAGCTTACTTATTAATTAAGATATACTGATTCAAAGTAGCTTGGGGTTATTTTCTGTAGTAATTAGTGTTGGCATCAAAGCAGTAAAGAATGAAAGTAAATAAGTACACAATATAGAGGACTTTTTTTTTCTTGGTTTCTTTTTTCTTTTGTTAATAAGTATTAGAATGGACTATGCATATAGAAAACATTATTATAGGCTCCCTGTCAACATATGTCCATTACTAAAAGGAATGAAAATGCACCTGGTTATACACTGCCTCTCAAAGGTAGAGAGCTTATTTCTGTCCAAATAGAAATAGGGTCACATTTAGGATTCAGTTCATGTGAATTAAATCCTATGGCCTTGAGACTTGGAGATGCCTTTTTGGAGCTACTCTGACAGTAATTTTGGCACAGTCACAACTTCAGGATGTAGAAAAAGTGTATATCTGCATAAAGCTGGGTATAGGGTAAGCCAGCACAAAGTGAATTGCATAAGCAAATATGTCTACTAATGCTAAATAGACTTTTCATCAAGCTATTTATTTCTTCAGTTTAACCAAGCCTTCTTCAGTGAGTGTATATAAAATGGTAATGAAAAGTCTAATGGAAATAGGTACTGAGAGCCCACAAAACCCCAAACCTCTTTCCTAAACTTTGCAGCTGTTTCTCACAAATTTTGAAAGTGCTCCAATTATGAACTGTCTTCACTTCCAGGGGGCTATAAGGCTTGTTTCCAACTGGCTTGTCAGGTTTTACTATAACCTTCCTGTTGGCAGCAAAACAGTTGAATTTGCCTGGACTGGTTTCAAAGTCTGAGGACAGAATTTCTTGTGCATGTGCCATTTGGTTCCCAGTTGTGCAGCAGCTCCAACACATCACAGAAACGTTGGATTCTGTGCTTCCTTAGCAGTTGTCAAGATGGCTCATTTTTCTGAATCAGGATTTCAGTGATTCAGGAAATACAGGGGTTTTCCTCACCTGCTAGACACCAAACACTTCCTCTGTGCATTACATCCAAGAACTTGTTGACTTTCAGCAGACTAGTCTGTGAAAAAGGTTGGGCTCATTGGGAACACCTAAATATGCTATCTGGTTTTAGATGATGAGAACATTTTCACAGTATTATACAACTCTAAGATGCTGAAACAAGGGCCAGATATGAGATTCTTTAATAGGATTATTCTCCCATGCATTGTTTCCTTTTTATATGAGTCCCTCATTCAGATGTAGGCAAGCTGGTATTGCTGATACTGGTTGCAGGACTGAGATGGTGAAGAACTTGTGATCGAGCTGTCAGTTGCAAATCTAAGGTGAAAGGATGCATGGTTATAACACACAATCAGGGAAGATGTGTGAGGTCAGCCCAGGAATTCATATGTGGTCTTTGTGGATGTGAATAGGGAAGAAAAAGGGAGAAAGAAGTATTTTAAAAATAATAATGAAAGAGTAATAAATTGCATTTGATTACTTACCACTGGGCAGGATCCAAAAATAGTCTTACTGAAACTTTTCAATGTGTGTTTTCCTTTGCATTCTGCCAAAAGAACTTCCTTTTTTTGGGTACAGGCTCTAAATTTTGTAACAGCAGAAGGAAGAAGGAAAAAAATGAAAATGCTACAAGTAGGGTCAAAAGCATAATTTGAAATAGGTATCTTCCTAAGATAAAATTTTTAAGATAATCAAGCAAGAGAGAAACCCACAGGAAATTATATTTAATTCTTTTTAGTTTTCCCTCATCTCGTTATATATTCCCTTACTCATTAGAGTAGCAGGAAATATATAACAAAGGTGTGCAAACCTGAAAAATTTGAATCCTAATTAGGAAACAAACTGGCCATGGTAGACTGCAACCACAGTATAAAATGTCTGGCTGTCTCCCATAACTAAACTGTACCTGTCCATTTTCTTGTTGATTAAGTTTTTGTACTGAATCATATGATAGAGGTCATGGTGTGGCATACAGCGTCACACTTCAGGTGTCATATGAGAGACATAATTGTAAGTGTATAAGTGTAATTGCTTGTGTACTGACCTGTGACCAAGTGTATTTGCCATGCTGATATGTTTTCTTTCAATTTATTCCAAGGAAAAACATTTATCAAAATATGTTTGATGAACAGACTGGGCATAATTTTGTTTTAGAATATGTAATTTTGAAGAAAGCAATTTAAATGCTTCTAACAAAACATAATTGAAAAAAATACTTCCAGTAAATATTCTTCTATTAATAGTGATCCTAAGTCTCAGTTTCAGAAAGAGAAGCAGAATGAAATAGACATGCTGAAACCCTTTCACCTTTCCATTAGGTGATCTTTACTTCAAGAGTAATAACTTTTCTGTTAAGCGGTTCTTGTAGTAGTTGAAAGCAGGGCTACATAGTTTTTGAGGGTAAACCAGGTTCTTCAAATAAAATCTCTTAGTAAGATCTTCCCCTGAACAGTATTGCTTAAAACAACAAAAAAAAGAAATTAAGTTTTCAATGACTAGCCCATGAGGTCCTGAGACATTTCTTTGGTGCAGCATCTCTATTCAATAGTTGTATGGTGTCAATGTCATCATTCTTGCCACAGGGGTATGCACTGTTACCTGCTCCCACCTCCCTCAATCTTTTCTCTCACCTGCCTTGTGGAATGCAGCACTCTGCTATTCACTAATGGAGATTTATACATTTTTCTCTTACTTGCTATATTTCTCTGTATTTCACTTATTAGAAGTCAAAATATACTTCGTATCCGTTACATAAAGAACAGCTTCTCTTTTTTTTCTTTGCTAGGATCAGATGCTTCAGACATTTTCCTAGGCTGTTCCATGTTGAAAATTGACAAATCCAGAGAAATAATAGTTTTCCAAGAAGAAATGTTGAAATGCATGGTAGGAATTTTCAAAGCCTCTGCAAACCCTGCAGGAAGGTGCTTCTTTTTAAATCAGCACTCAGACTTCATCAGTGACTGTGTTGGATAATATTTCTGTGCTTTACAGTCAGCTGTGTGACAGGCAGCTTTACGTTTGCTCCTGCACCAAAAGTTAGAATGTCCCTGAAATGTCCAGAGCTGACAAAGCAATTGTTTAAGCACTCATATAATCACCTCCAGGCAGTTCTAGCTGTGTAGCTCCTCTTTGGAGTCACCCACTGTGTGGCAGTCTGGATGGATAGTACTGCAAACACAGAAAGTAACCTGCTTAAATGGAAGCTCTTAATAGCTGTAGTTCACTTTTTACTTCACTCCAGAGACCTTCCGGTACAAGGCTGCACTGGGAGCTGTGCAGTTAGGAGGAGGATACAGACACATGGGATGTGTTCAGCTCACTGTACCTTATGCTGAAAATAAGCTTTGAGGAGGAAAATACTCAATTGCAAGGTTAAATAATTTGCAGTTTTGAGTAATGACATATATGTACCATTAGTGGCTCAAGTAGTCAGGAGTATGTGTTCAGTATACACCATGTAGTCAGGTAGTCTCCTCAGCCTGAAGAATTTAAAGTTCTGTGACCTGTCCTTTTTGGCAATGAGATATGAATTTGAAGACAAGTTTTTGGTTCAAAACAAGATTATGTTTTTAGTTTACTAAGGGAAACAGATGACAGTTTAGAGAGGTCTTGCTTTAGGTAGAAATGGCCTGGGTTATGCTTATATCCTATGTGAAGATTTTGGGCACTTTAGAGCATCCAAATAACTCTGTATGAGTAGAACAGCCAATTACATGGAGTGCTCTATGTCTAGCCTGTTTGGAAGATAAATGGTTCTGCACTTGACCATGAACTTAAACAGCATTCAAAAAATAGTACACACGCACCTTGTATGTTAGATACAAATTCCTTAATGCTTTATAAAAAATACTCAATTATCGTATTTCTGTGTGGGAAAGGCATTATCGTAAACAAAAAGCAGAAACTGACCAAAATAGAGTATATTCTTTTAAAATATACTCCAAAATACAAAGTTCCCATTGATGGGGGGTCCTGAATGCATGTAGAATAAAAAAATATTTTCCACTGCCTGTTTGGCTTTGTAAAGAGAAAATAAGAAAAGCACACTGAATACTAGTAAGGTTATAAAGGCTTCAGCTTAACCCTGTTTCTGCAGAAGGGCAAGGTTACTGATGTTGTGGTTCTCCCAGCCTGATTAGTCCATGGAAGCTTTCCATATACACATAGAACTCATTGACATTAATAAGAGCAGACCTCACATATGTCCTTTCCTATATCCAGCTGTACTCCTGAACTCAAAAAGCATCTGAATATTGTTATAATGGCATAAACAAGGACTGTATCTTCCTTAGTAATATATTAGGTTCCTCTTCCATGAATCATGATTTTGATATTATATCCTTTTTAATTTATCAATGAAGTCACATTTTTTCCTGTGTAATTTCTGCTGCATACCCTAAATGTATATATTCTCAATAATAAAGTATTTTCTATGGTGGATGATTAATTTTTAAGAGAGCAGCAAGTGTATTTTCTGGTACTCAGAGTTACAACTATGGTGTCTATATTACAAAAGATCATGTTTTAACTTTTATTTTATTTCTTTACTTTTATTTTGTTTATTTACTTATAGATTTTTTTCTTGTATGCAAAGACCTATGTGTTTTACATATATTACTTTAAATTTTACAAGATTTCAAAAATCATTTACCTTGTCAAGATTTTAATATTTCTAGAACTCCCATTGAAAAACTGATGTCCAGTGACTTTATCAAGCTATTAGTTTTACTTCAAAAAGTTGTAGGTATGGTAAGCCATACATGTCTGTCATAGAAATGTAATACACTACAGAGCTTCCAGACAATCATCCTTTTATTAACTTGCATAGTATTTATGCCTGTCAGTTAGATCAATTAATACAGTATTAAGGGCAAAATCTATAAGATCTACAGTAGCTTTACAACTTCTAATTTATATGATAATTTTTGGAAACATGTAACTACATATTTTACACAGATAAAACCAAAACAGTATTTGGATGGAGTTGTTGCTTATTTTAATTTTTCATTTTATAAATGCCAGTTATTTAGTATTTACTGTGAGACACAACTACAATAAAAAAAGCCTTCTACATCTTGTTTGAAAAAGGGAAGGGAAAATGGTGGAGCAAGAAGAGGGAGTGCTTTTATCAGGTAACAGGCTCAATTTTTCAAGTCTTCCTCTGTGCAGATTTAGTTCCAGGGTTTATCATTTGATGAAGAGTAACTATTTTTGCAAAATGACTGAATCTAATCTTGGACACATACTGTTTGTGGATGCACCATACAGTAATAAATGGGTAACAGGATTTGGAATAAGCAGAAACCAGCTATACCAGCAGACGAGCCTGGGACCAATGCTTAAGGGCCCCAGGGAATTTGTAAAACAGGCAATATGTAGGCTGGAACTCTTGCTATCCTCTGATGATTTCTAATTTGTGAGTAAGGGATAGATCTTCACGAGCTCCCTGATGATTTCACTCAGTACCCCTCAAAGCAGTGTCTGGAGGCAAAAGGAGACCTGGAAATTGCTTTGCAGAAGTAGCTTTAGCAAAATGTTACTAGCTTTCAAAAGAGTATTTCTTTCCCCTTTGGCAGGATAGCCACACTTTTATCTGTAACACAGGCAAGATATTAACATTCATGGCAAAGCAGTTTTGGTAAGAATTTCCCATTTTTAAATGTTATCTTCCTTTCAAGAGTCAAGAAACATAGTTAAAGATTTACAGCCTATTTATTATTTAGAAAATATTAATTATTTGATGCCTTAAAATAATTCTATGAAGTTACTTTATCATTGTTTTTATGAAAGAAAAGATTATTTAATATGCTACAGGATTTCTGCAATGTGTAAGGGACTAAGTTCAAAGTATCTTTTTGAAAACAAAGCCTTTGTATTTTGAATATTTCCCTTAAAATGAAAATGAGACTTGATTTTTTATTTCCATACAGCATATGCAAGTTTCTATTTTTGGAGGAGACAATTGAAAAATTGTATTTCTTATTGTACATATACAATATACTAAGTTGGACTTGATGAGCTCAAAGGGCTTTTCCAACATAGTTAATTCTGTGATACCTCTCCAAGGAGAACGTTTTACTTTACTAAAGCATCTTTTATTTTTTGTAGTTTTATGGGGCTGTATCTTCACATCCTTTCTGTAAAGTTTTCTAGACAAGTATTAAGACAGTGCTAAGACTTGTTAGTTACGTTTCACCTCCCTACTGATGTAGTTCCAGAGGAATAGGCTGAGCAATGTTGAAGCAGGATCTGAAGTAACAGAAATAGAAAAATGTTTTTTGAGGTCTTTGTTAAGGAACCCTGAACTACTTTGCTTTAGTTTGGTCAAATTTGATAGAAAATGAAACATTTTTTTCCTGCACATAGTACTATAAAAATATTATGTAACATTCAGTAACAAAATATTTTTCATATTACATGTAGTAACAATGGTGAGGGGAAAAAAAGAGATAAACGTAATAGTGCAGAATGTGTGGGCATAATTTACAGTTTAAAGTACCTACGTAAAAGAGAATGTTTTATTAAAATACATGAGTCATTCCCTAATTCTTTGGACAGCAGCATTAATTTAGCTCTCTTCTTAAACTGTTTTTCAAACTTTTCTTTCTACTGTGTGTCTGCCATGGAGGTTAAATTCTGACTCTATGAAATACTTGTTTTGTCAAAACCCTAAACACTCCCTTTTGTGGGGTACCTGCACTTACTAGAATTCATCCTAATATTTGACCGGTAGACAAAGCAAAGTTAATATGCTTTTTATTCTCAGTATAGTTTCTAGATTTTTACTTTCATTTAACCTTTCTTAATATCACCTACTGCAAAATGAATGCAGTGTGCCATTGTTTTAAGTATTTTACTGATGTGATTAGAATAAATACTAATTTGTGTTAGAAAAGCAAAGAAATAAGTTCCTTAAGACATTCTGTATTCAAATGCTTCCCCTTCTGGATATTCTATTAGAAATACAATTTGTCTTTTAATTTTATAATTTTATCAAGACACTTAATAAATCTGGCACAAGAATGCTTTGCTCTGTACATAATTCTTTGCACACATCAACACACACAAATATATCTCCTTCCTCAATGTTTTTCATATTCCATGTACTCTGTTGTTGAAGCCTTAACTTTTTCTTGGAAGCCCTTTGCAAGTCCTCCTGGCAGATGTTATGAATCAGATAGGATGATCAGAAGTCTCAACAATTTTACTGTATCTTTGTTTGTCCTTTCTTTCACCTTTCCTTTACTGCACTATCTTGTCTGTCTGATTCTCGCAGGAGACATGGATTACAACTGGTTGGACCATACGTCTTGGCATAGCAGTGAGGCATCCCCAATGTCTTTGGTGAGACATGTGGAGCCTTACCATTTAGTTGCCTTTATCATTTTACATTTCCTTGGTTTTATTTACACCTTTGCATGTTTTCTTTTTTTGTATCCTTTTTTATCCCACACCTATAGGGGACAGTCAAAGGGGAAAAAGAAAAACTAGTGAGCAGGCAGTTTTGTCGGATTCTAACGCCTTATCCGAGAGGCAAAAGAAAATGGTGTGCTTTGGTGGCCACTCCTTGGAAGAGGACTTGGAATGGTCTGAGCCTCAGATAAAAGACTCTGGGGTAGATACGTGTAGTAGCACCACTCTAAACGAGGAACATAGCCATAGTGAGAAGGTACTGAGATTATGGAGCCTGCATTTTAACCTGCTCATTTGGTCTTTGTTTGCTCTCTGTCACTCATTAAAATAGCGCATAAAATAAAAGATAGGGTGTTTCTAGAGGCAATATAGCATTTCTTAAGGTGCAGAAAAGAAAAACAAATGAAAAGTCTTTGCATGCTTGCAGCTTTTACTGTTTGGCAGACTAAGAAAAAAATTGAGAGGCATAAAGGAATATTGTTCTTATGGTTGCAAATTAGCATATCTTGATATTACCTTCAAGAACAAAGTATTTAACAATAAGGATTCTACCAATTGGCTTATTTGATTTACTATTTCCAAACTCCTGGGGCTGAAATTAAATTAATAGCTGAAACCCCAGGTGAAAAAGGGAGAAAATTGGGTCTCTCTGCACAGAAAAGTTGTTTTTCTTTTTTCCCTTTCACTGTCATAGTTGTTCATTTGTTTTGTTGCCATGTAATTTTGTGCAGTACTGTGCAGAATTAAAGGCTTTGCCATCTGCTTTTGTATTTTTTATTTTTGCTTTCTGTTTGGTGGAGATTATGATAAATCTTTTTAGAGTTATTAGTGGTAATGGGAGCAAATTTATCTGTGCCTGCTAATTTTGCATGAAATAGAGCATGAAATAATATTTTTCTGTGAGAAAGTACTATGATTACACAAAAGAAAATCTGAACAATTCATTAATTAGGCCAATAGACAAGTATAACTGTGCCCATGTATAGTAATGGAATAATAATGCTCACTGTAACTGTGCATCATGTGTGAATTAATTATTCCAAGAAAGAAACAGAGTATTAAAATTAATCAATGAATATACCTTTTACCAGTATTTTTAAATTTGAATCTGCTACTACTCAGAGAAAGTAAAACACTAAAAATATTTGTTGGTCTTGGATAAAAATTGAAATGTTTGAAGTAGTGGAAAAATAAGATATTTATGATATCAAACTTTCAGTTTGAGTTAAACTTCTTTTCCAGTATTATTCTTATACTAGATTTTTAGCAAAGTTTTTCTCAGTACTCAGGTATAAATCTCATTGTGTGTAGATAACTATGGGTATTTGTCTATATCTGTCAAATCAAGATTGAAAGATCATTCTAGATGTTTACAAATTTGATTTAGTAAAATAGATAATGGTATTAAATATTAGACATCCATTTTGATGAATGATATGTCCAAATAAATATTTTCCGGCACAGTTTTCTGTCATTTTTATATTAAAGTTTAGTGTAATCATAATACTTCCATAGCATTTTTAAAATATATCAGCAAATGAAAAGTATTACTGAAATATTTTTCATTAAAATGCTATTCACTGTATTTTCCATTAACACCATATGATAGCATCCAGTAACTTGGCAGCCATCCAAAGATGGAGATCGTCTCATTGGTCGGATTTTGTTAAATAAGCGACTGAAAGATGGAAGTGTGCCTAGAGATTCAGGAGCAATGCTTGGATTGAAGGTTGGTGATGAACAATATTGAAACTAACAACTCAGTTAAACTAGCTACTTTCATAATTAAAGCATTCTCATACCATATAGTGCATGCATACCAATATTGATAATGCCTTACCATTCTCAAAATTAAAATGTAGACATAATATATTAATTTACCTGCAGTAATTTTGTAGGGTCCTTGGCAGAACTAAAAAATTGTGTCTTTCTGAAAGACTAGACATGTTTTTAGATGTTTTCTGAGGACGTCTTCTCAGCAAAGTGCAAATTGCACCCTTGCTAGGAAAGCCAAGTCCTGTCTGTCTTCTTCAGTAGGGAGCATTGCACCATGGTATTACTTCTATTTCCCAAGAAAGAGAAGAAAAGTGAAAAAAAAAATTTCCCTTTTTGAAGACCTGGGGGCCATCTGTGAGTTAATGACATTTCAGTCCAGATCAGAGTATGCCAATTGAACTTCCTCTTTGAATTTTTCTCTCCAACGATTGTTGGATTTGCCACAGTTTAAAAACAAAAAACGGAAAATTGTTTAGTATTTTTGGTTTTTATCACAAAATGTACTCTTTTTAATGTGTTAACATCTTTTTCACGATGCAGTGCTCTTTAAATACATTATTAATTATTTCTAGCTCATATATTAATCTCAATTTTTTGTGATATTATTATTTGCAGTCCCAGAAATGCTAGTACAAGAATGAGAACAAACTATAAACAGTGAAAGAAACAAACATGTATTTATTTTGATTCCATACCATTGCTGTGAGAAATTATAAAGGAGTTTAAATTTTCTGTTCTCCTTTAGCATGACTCCTACTTCACCTCAGGTATACAGATTATGTTATTGTCACACCCAGTGAGTAAGGATTGAATCAGTGTGGTTATGTATTACATATGCTAACATATTTTGCAAAGATTTAAATTTTTTATTTAATTAATAAATAATTTTATTTGAAGTCAATGGAGAAGCCAGTTGAACATCAAGTTTTAAATATTTATTTCTGTCTTGTCGGAAAATGCAAGAGAAAAGATTAACAGTGCCATTAGGAAGCACTTTTTGTTTAAACATCTATGTTAAAATTTCTCAAATCTCATATTATGAAGATGAACTCTTCAGTGAGATTTATTAATAGTTCAGATTCAAGAGTAACTACTTTTTAATCTCAATAGACATCTGGAAAGAGTGATTTCCAACAGTTATCCCTGACCTGAATTTTCAAGTATTTACATATTGAAAGTAAACTAAACTGGATTTAGTATTACAAATTTTAAATCCCAGTATGAAGGTCATTAAGAAACTTCAAGAATTTGAAGATTATTTAGTTATTACTGATTCTGACATGTAAGTCTGATTGTAAGATAAATATTAAGGTCAAACCTGTTGAAGTTCCCTGTAGAGAAAGCCACATCCTGTCTGGACTTTCAGTGTGACAAGTGTTTTCATCTGACTTGCCAAGCCAAAGGGAATTTCATTGCTTACTGTGAACATCCTGAGTTGAGTTACATTAATATATCTTTTCCCAGTTAAAAAAATAGCGAAGTGAGCAATTAAATGACCAATAACTTACATTGTTTTGGGTGGTAATTTACAATACAATGAGATACTATACATGTATTTGCTAAAATTTAAAAGCTTTAGGATTCTCTGTTTGCATTGTTTTTCAATTGTACACATTGCCAGAATAGCTACAAAAATAACCTGCCATAGCCAAACTTGTGTGGTGTTTGTTCCAAGTGTATATGTATTACCTGGACTATGTAAAACCCAAGGAAAAAGCTGAATTCTTTCTATTGCCAGAACATTTAAATAATCTAAAGAAATTTTCATACTGTGAAAATACTTCCTATTTGAAACAGGTAGTAGGAGGAAAGATGACTGAATCAGGTCGACTCTGCGCATTTATCACCAAAGTTAAAAAAGGAAGCTTAGCTGATACAGTGGGGCATCTTAGACCAGGTATGTATCTACTACAGATCTATACTGCTAAGTTTCTTTTCTGAAGGTGGTAACAAGTGAGCAAGTTTAATTACATGTGAAATTATATTGAATAGATGTGATGAAATACTGCAGAATTCGACCTGACACTGTTACTAGATGGTTGTTTTTATAAAATATAAATTCTCATGCTATTCAAAAAATATTTTCATATTTTTGCTCAGTTTTATACTCAAAGTAATATTCTGTTGATGCCCTCCCCAGTCATTTTGTGGTGTATATTTTGTTTAGTGCAAACCAAGCTGTGACAAAGATATGAGCAGAACCACCTTACCTAGGAAGCTGCTTCTGTTTCAACATACAAACCATAGATTGCTACACTGGATGTTCAAGAAATATTAGCATATGAACTATCTGAACCAAATTGATGAGATATGACGTTTTAGTTATGAATTTTCTAAAGAGCATGTTGGGATTTCTGTAAGCCACAGCTGCCAAAGCAAGTAAGAGCACCATCTGAGTCAGTAGGGGTCCTACTGATTATATTATTGTTTCACAGAACTTTACATGTTTGAGGCTGAGCTGCAGAAAACCCTTAATACTCAGGTTTTTCCTGCATGAAGGCCTCCAAACTTGTTCTATAATACAGGTTTCACAATCCAATAAACTGAGAGTAGAATGGGTTAAATAGTAGTTGTAAGTGGTGTCCACAGCAAACTTCCTAAGCAAGGTGTTATTACTTACAGGTGATGAAGTATTAGAATGGAATGGAAGGATACTACAAGGAGCCACCTTTGAGGAGGTGTATAATATCATTTTAGAATCCAAACCTGAGCCACAAGTAGAGCTTGTAGTTTCAAGACCAATAGGGTAAGTAATTTCATGTGCTTTATATTATATATTATAAAATTGTTCACTTTTAGGATGGAGTATTTCAAACATTCATTGACATTGTAAAAAGAAAAATCTTACGCAAAATTCTGTAAACCAAAAATGTAGCTAGAATGATAGATCATGCCAGTGAGTAAAAAGAGCTGGTGTGAAATCTGTGTTCTCAGAGTCTCGGGCATCATCTGCTGTTATGGTTAAAAAATATGTTTCCTTCTCTGGCTTTTCAGTTGGTGAGCCAGCCTATATTGGCTCTGAAACTGTGGTTATACTGGTTGTTGTGATTCTTGACTGTTGATTTTTATTTCTCTATCCCCATTTTTTATAATACATAAGTAAAATTATGAGATCATAATTAGTCTATGAACTGATGATGAACTCCATTTATTGACAATCTGCAATGTAGAATTTTGTTTGAAATATAATATGCTAATGAAAAGATCAATATGCTTTGGAATGTCTTGATCCACATTTACATCACCTTCATCTATCGAACTATTAAATTATCGCTTGATATGCAATACAGAACATACTTAAATGAATAGTTAGAATTGTATAGGACTTTTTCTTTAGTGCTGTACATTGCCCATTCTTATTAAGCTTCAAACCTACCTCTCAATGTCTAAACTTTTTTTTTTCTTGCATAGCAGTAGCTGCTTTGTTGTATTGGACTGTACTTCCTCTTCTTCAACTGTTCTTTTTCTTCCAAATTCCTAGACCCTAAAGGCAGATGTATCACATTTTTAATTCTCCATTGGAAGTTCCATATGTGGTCACATCAGGGTTGTGAAGAGGGGAATGATTATCACTGATTTTGAAGATATTTACAGTTATTAAGAATTTTCTTTTTTTCCCCCAGAATTTTTTGTGATATATGGGACACAGAACTGGACAGGGTGATAGGTAATATCATCTAGATTCTCTTTTCCATTTTAGGTTGGACCAGGTGATCTTTCAAGATCACTTCCAACCTGGCCTGTTTTAGGATTTTATAATCACATTTAAATAAATATATGTATCCCTTTATTTTGTATAAGATGCACATTAACTTAATATAAGAAATCATGACTAAAAATTAAGAAGTACTAAAAAAATCTAGAACTATATAATCTGAGAATGGCATTTCAGTGAGGATGACACTGTTAGAGTTTCAGCTATAATAGGAACTTATTGGGTTGGACACATCAGGAACTTAAGGTGTAGGAATTTAATTTGGTATGCCAATTTTAAACAAACTTGATAATAACAAAAGCTAGCTTTATGTTGTCACTGAGATGAGAGGTTATGTCCTGCATACATATGGAATTGCAACCCCTTTAGGGTAATGACTGTATCGTCTGTCATGTCTTTGCACAACTTGGGAGGTGTGGGTATAATAGTAATGCTAAGGGACAGACTGCATTACTTGTCTCAGAAAAGGAGGTCCCAAATTAATTTCATGCACAAATCTTCCATAGTATCTCTCTAATAGAAGTTTAGAGCAAAAGTTTCTCAGAACAACTCACATCTTGAAAAAACCTATTTTTAAAAATCCTTCTGCATTCTTTTCATTGTGTAAAATCTCCTGTATTATTTCTTGTGCTTTTATATTTCCTGCCTCTTTTTCAGCTTCCTTATCATCATGCCCTCCATTATGTTGCTGTCACTTGAGCAGCTCATCTATAATTCCTTAAACCAAGTGTTGTTGGCTCTCAAGATGCCTTTTTCTGCATAACCACTTACCTCATAGTCTGAAGAACTGAGCTAGATCAGTGATAAAAGATCAGTGTGTTTGATTCCCAGTGTCAGTTTGCAGTATATGTAAAAGAGTCTCAGTGATGAATACTTCCTACAAATTGCTAGGTTTTAGATTTTGGTTAGGTGTGTGTAACTCTTAGGAGTTTGATATTAACAGCATAATGTCAGAAATGTTTTTCATGAGGTTAGAGCTGGTGAACTAGAAGAGCTATTACTCTTTTCAGTTTAGATTTATGTTCAGAATCAAATGCACAACAAAAATTAATAAGTCATGTTTGTCCAAGGAACCATAACTTCATAAGATTGTCTTCTGCTCTGGGATGTAAAGTTTCAGTGTATGCACAATATTTAAAGTTTCTTATTTCCTAGATATCAGAAGTGAAATTTATTTTATTAGAATTATCAATGCCCAGTTGAAGGATTTTGCTTTTGGATTGAGATAAATCCTATTATTTATAAGGAGAATTTCTTGATGGTTTCATGGCAACACTTTAAATAGTGCAAGAAATCTTCAGTTACCAGAAATTAACTTAGCGAGAACCTGTTCACATCCTGATATTCTGAGAATAAAACCCAATTCAAGTAAAGACAGTTATTTGTTTTTCTCTTTATTACGGGCTGAGTTTTATGAAAACTGAAGATGACAAGCTAAGCTGACAAGGCAGATAAAATTGAAAGCCATTCTGAAAAAATCCCAACAAAACAAAACATGCCAGTTAATCATGCAATTTATCACTTTTTAAATCTTAGAATAAAATTGATGGCCAAATTGGTAATCAGTGTGAGCTGGCTGTCCCTATAACGGGAACATGTTATTTTCATGGTTTCTTCAGTTTTGGATTTGGAAGAAATAATGCACTGTGTTTTAATAATTACTCTATACAACCTGCTTGCAGTGGAACATGACTTACTATGCAAAGAGTCTTTATGAAACTAATTTTACTTCTCCTCCATCTGTTTATCTCTATGAGAGTTCCTTATAAGAAAAACCATTCACACTACCATGAAATATGGGGATCTGTATGCTTTAGGAGTGTAAATGATAATGTTCAAAGCTCTCAAGTTTATTTTTTCAGCTATCTATAGAAAACTCCTATTCATTCTATTCAGAATGATTTATGTAATATATATGTATTTTTTTTTCCCAAGGTTTTCTTGTCAGACTCATATGGTAGAAGGTTTTTTGTATTTATGAGTTAAGCTCGAGAGTGTAACTCAGAGTCAATTACTAGGCAAGTATTGGATCCTGTTATAAATTCTCCTTATATACAAACTTAAATATTTGCTTCTTCAACAGTGCTTGTGAGTTTCTCACAAATTTTGTGTACTAACAACAGAGATTTTTTTTCTTGTCTGTACTGGGCACTTAGAGCAGTTTCATGCCTTCTGGTTTATTTCAATCATTGGATACTGTGCATCAACTCACTTGGAAAGATTCCTCGTCTACTTAGTAAAGCCGTCTTTCTAGTGAGTCTTGAAAAATATTTGGAAAAGATATACTGAAGGTATTCTGGAAAATTTTTTCTAAAGCAAATGGATACTAAAGAAAATATATAAGTTATTTATGTATCATACTGACTCTTTCATTGTATGAAACAGTAGATATCACTGGAACTTTTTTCATTTCCCCTTCCTTTTCATTTACCTTTGTGGTGGGTTGACTGAGCACCAAAGACTTGCTCTCTCCATTTCCCTCCTCAGCAGGACTTGGGGAGGAAATAAGATGAAAAAGTTTATGAGCCACTCAGTAGTTACCATTGTGGGCAAAACAAACTTGAGGAAGATTAATTTTTTAGGAATTAATAAAATAAAATAATAGTGAGAAATGAAACCAAAACTGAAGCCCCCTTACCCCTACCTCTCTTTTTCCCAGGCTCAAATTCACTCATTTCCCCCTGGTTTTTCTGCCTCCTTCTCCACGAAGCAGTCCATGGCATGGGGAAAGGGACTTGCAGCCAGTCCTCCCCCTCCACTTCTTCCCTGACCTTGGTGTCTGCAATGACTTTTCTCTCATGGCCTTTTTTTCCTCATTGTTTTCTCTCACAGCTGCTGCACAGCTGTTTTGTCCTTTATTAAATATGTTATCACAGAGGCACCCAAGGAGCCAGCTGGGCCCAGCGTGGTGCAGCCACAGCCTCTCCTCGCCATGGCCACCCTCAGGACTGGCTGTGGCCTTGGAGAAACCAACTGCACTGAAACACACAACAGGATTGTAAATATTGGTTTTGCTGTGACTCAGAACTGAAGCTCTTCATCTTGCTCGGTTTTGCTCAAATAGCTCTGAAACTGTTTATTAGCATATTGATAATTTTTATTAGCATACAGTAATGTTTGCCCCCCCAGAGGAATAATATGTTCCTTTGCTTGGGGGGATGTGATTGAGGGATTTAAAATGATGTGGCTCTGCACACAATTTAGTACATGTGCTGCAACATGTCTTGTATATGAACGAATGCAATTTTGCCAGATGAATTTATACATTTTATTTGGTTATGGAAAAGGTAAGATTGAATTTGTGGTTCAAGTTCAGTAAAGAATGTGCTGGGATAGCCATGATTGGCAGCCGAATATCTTTTGGTGAGGGTCCAGTAAATTTAATTAATGTATAATGTCATTGTCAAGCTACTACTCACAGTTTTAGTTTACAGTTAACTCTGAGACTGTTCTTTTATTTACTGAATTATTTTATTTATGACTGTGCAGCCTGTTTCCTACTTCCACCAAATCTTTTCTGTAGGATTTAAGTTGACACTGAAATTATTTATACTGGATAACAGATAATCATCCCAGTAGCTGAAGACAGCCAGCAGATCATGCACCATTCCTGAGGCATTCCATGATGGATTGGGAAGTGTTATAGTTTAACTGAAATTTAAATATGTTGTTAGATGAAGGATCAGCCTGTCTTAATTTTCCTGATTTCAGGGACATTCCCAGAATACCTGACAGCACACATGCACAGCTGGAGTCCAGTAAGTTTCAATTGTGGGGTAGGAAAATCTTCTCTCTCTTTTATGTAAGCACAAATAGAACGAAAAATGTCCTCTGCAGTCAGTATAGGTCTCGTCTTTTTGTCTATATTTGTCTCCATATGTCATCTTACTGTATTATCTATCTACCTTTGTTTAATAATAAGCTATCAAAACAGAATATTGTGATTTAGGTTCAACATTGGTTATAAGCTAAGATGAGTTTTGATTGAAGAAAATATAATTCTAAATAATATAAAAAAACATTAATAGCAATTTTTAATTCCTCTTCTCTTGCTTTGCATTTCAATAGTATCTTATAAACTAAAAATGGGAAAGAAATGTTTTTTGTTTACAGCCTGAGTGATAGCTACTTTGAACTCAGAATACCCTTACTTTATTAGAGCCAATCACTGATACTTAAATTGACTACACCCATATTTCATGTAGGGAAGAATAACTTGTTCTTTGGCTTGGATCTGATAAGATGGATTTCAGCCTGGAGTTATTTTTTATCATTGTTTCAGAACGCTATTATAATAGAAGCCATGAATAAATGAAATGGCATAAGCTTGATTATAATAATATGAAAAACTCCTTCAATGACTTTTTACTCATTGCCCAGTTCTTAAAATTAATTTTATGTTTTGTGAGATGTGGATTGTCTTTTGTATTTACAAAAATACTTCACTTTTCCTCTATGTTTTGTCAAAATTTGACCATTTTCAGACCTTGTAGATTTGAAACAAAATATACAAAATCATTGCGCACGTCTTGATATTTTTGTAAAAATCTAATTAAAAATTAGTTAATTGTATGAGATAATAAATCAGAAGACTGAATTCATTTGACCACAGTGAAGTGTTTATTTTTGGACCTTCAACTTACTGACATAATTACAGTCACAAATATCTGAATAATCTATATTCCATTCTATAAATAAAAGCTCCTGATTGCATCTGATCACCAAAAGATTGAGTATCATCATTTGGTAATTTTAAATAGATTTTAAAAATGGATATTTTTCACAATGTTACTGCATGTTTGGTTATATTTCTACCATTTCTGTTTAAAGAATGTTGAAATATATGCATAACTTCTACTATGTATAAAATATTTTTGTTTATAATTACAGGTTCTAGTTCATTTGAATCTCAAAAAATGGACCGACCTTCTATTTCAGTGACTTCTCCTATGAGTCCTGGCATGTTAAGGGATGTTCCACAGTTCTTGTCTGGACAACTTTCAGTATGTAAACATTTCATTGATTTTAATGTTGTACTTTTTGCAGCATATACAACTCTTACTGTAGTGCTAGCTACAGAAATTTCTTGTTAAACTAGCCACATTTTTTGTTTAATGCCATACATCTCAGTCTAGGCAGGAACAGAATTTCATAATCATATTCCTTTTATTAGCTTTTGAAAATTTGATATATACATGTATATGTATCTGATAAGCTAGACATGTAGAGTCAAATTTTCCTAAAGGTCTTATCTTGGCCTCCAGTTATGTTTGTGCTGTTGAGAGTAAACATTTTTAAACTGTCATACTTGTGTGTAGAGTTGGTAGATTTTATTACCTGTGTGCCTGGATGTTACAGCTCGTTATTTCTTATGCACTAACTTTCATATATAACTTCCCCAGATATCCCTCTGATATTTTACTCATGTTGTATTCTTTGTACTGATGTTACTCAGTTTTGTTCTTCACTCTCACTGAGAAGAAAGTTCATTACGTGAATATTTTCTTTTAAAGGATACTTTTTTTGTAATAAACTGAAAAAGTTGGGTTTTGTGCATCTTTCCATGTTATTTAAAATTCCAAAGTGTGATTTTTTAAAAGTGCTCAGGTGAAGCCCGACATATTGAAAAGGAAAGGCAAATGGAAGGGAAGCAGTGCAAAACTCGTGTTTAAGTTTGGAAATGTCACGTTCATGTTACTTCCAAGTTGTATATGTTGAGTGTACCATAAAAATATGCATAAAATCCAAGCAGACTGTTTCTAGGTCTCACAGAAATGGTTTATGGTATGGATAGAGGAGACAGAATATTTTTGTCTCTTCAGTGGCCTTGTTGGCTCCATCTTGCGGTGCATGAGACATTACTTGTTTGCTCATCAGAAAAAACATTTACAATACATAATTTTCTGTAGTTGTTGTACTTAACTACTTTAAAAGATTCAATTGTTTGGATAAATGGAAAACTAAAAATCTTGATTGCAGAATTCAAAGTGCTTTGCAAAAGTACAATGACAAGGGAACATGAACTGTCAGAATACACTGAACAAAGTTTCTAAAAACCTTATTTTTACAAGACAGTAAAAATTGTTGATAGGGGAGACAAAGAAGAAATTTATTTTTTCTAAACTTCATAAAAGATTAGGCTATCAAAAAGTTGTGGCGTCTAGCTCCCAGCAGGAAATTCAAGAGCCAGAGTTAGCTGCTTAGTTGACCAGTGCACACACACGATGGAATAATTATCCAAAAAGAAACCACATAGAACTGACTTTCTCACTTTCTCAGTTTCAGATCAAAATCATGAGTTTAAGATTAGGATTTTTTTAGTAAAGTCAGTAAGTCTTTTGATTTAGGAGCTTCATAGGATTCTGAAGTTCAAGGTATATAATCATAGTATTGGGAAATTTTGAGGTATATTCTATTTTATTGAGAATAACAGAAATCCAAAGGTTTTATTTCTCAGAATGGCATAAAAAATTCAGTGTTTAACTCAAGAAGACATAATTCCTATTTTTATTTCTTTTTTTAATGTTTCAATATATAAATGCCTATTCTAAAATGTTTTTTCCATCCAAGGAAACCCAATAACATTACAAGACATTAGAAAATCTTTGCCTTTTTTTTTGGTGCTTCCTTATCTACTGTTTGCAATTATGTTCAATACTCCCTACTTCATATTATCTCTTTCCCTCAGAGAGCAGCTGATACCTATCTGAGAACACAAAGCTCCAGCTGGATGAAACTGAAGTCAGAAGTCCTCTGTAACTCTCTAAAGTTGCAATTTAGACATCTAAAATTAATAGGCAGTTTGAAAGTTTGGAAGCTGGCCTTGTCTGCCCAGCTAATGACACAATGGAAATAGCTGTATTTCATGTTAATCATGTTAAGGGCACAAACCAGCTCCTGCTGCTGTTGGGTCAAGACTTTGGGAGAGAAGTACTAAACTTTTTGCTTTGCTAGCAAAGATGGCTGTCATAGTGTCTGAGGATGCTCTGCATAGGTGGCAACATGGAGTCTAGGCTATGTATGTATATGTAAATTGCAATGTATAGGCTAATATGCATTTTTAGAAATAGAGGACTTCAGGAGAATTGAAGTATTCTACAGGAAGAGTATTTTCAAAACAATCAATGTAGTTTCTTTTTGGTCTGATCCTTTAAGATAGTTTCGAAAAATTAAAAATGTTGTAACATCAGATTTGGGTGTTTATGTTCTTGAAAGTAGTATGATGAATAGTTTTTCTTCCACTTTTTAATATTTGGGTTTATCATTCTACCATTTTTGGAAGTTTTGAAACTTTAGAAAAGATAGTGAAAAAATCCTGTTTGTAAAGTTAGAGATGTTTTGAAAAATTAGAATAAACTATGAGATTTTCTAATTTTGGATCTTTAACAAAAGTGAAGTAGTAAGGTAAAACTGAATTTTAAAGTTACAAAAAATATTTTATTTTGAATGCCTCAAAATGGATGTGCTTCAGTATTTTTGTTTTCCATGTCTTAATCGTCTCTTTTCTAACAGAACAGTTGATGGATCATATATTCATTCAAAATAGCTAAGTAAGGTAGAAATGAAAGGAAATACTAAATTCTGAATGTAATTGTGAATGTGCTCTTTGTGGGGAGTGCCTAGACAGGAGAATAACTACAGAACCCTGGCAACAAACGAGCTGTAAATTAGTAAATGAGGATGTTGTTTATTGTGGAAGTGGTGGGTCAGTGATATTCTGGTTGATGGTGGCTGAATTCAAGCAGGTGTGATGGATCTGAGGGAACAGATGAAAGGCAAGATTTTGGAAGTGTTTTCTGTATTTTCTGTGCCTTTGAACAGTAGCATGTATCCTGAGGGATTGCTGTTAGTGCAGCTGTGGTTACTGGCATAGGCAGTGAAATACAAAAGCTGTAGGCAGAAATGGAAATAACAATTTGGATGAAAGTCTGAAGTATTTGAATGAATACTGGAGTATAGGCTTATTCAAACAGTACTATAGATCCTTAAAGCATTTTTATATACAAGTTGGTATTTGGAATCTATTTCTTTATGTTCAGTATGGTTTTGGCTGGTTTAGCTGCAGCAATGCCACTGTAGCATTCAGGGATGTCTTTCTCTGTCTGTTCAGTCTTCTGTGTTTTCCTCTGTATTGGCGTTGGTCTGTGTAAATGTTTTCTTTGTGGAGGTCACAGTGTCAGTCTAGAGCTGACTAATAGGATTGACCACCAAGTAAACCATTGCACATAGACAGAAAATCCTCTTTACATTAATAATTATTCTGCCCAAGTACATGTGTAATTGAACAAATTATGTGCAACTACAGTAAACTATTGTGTGTTATAACTGGCTCATATAATTTATCCATATTATCTGTGTTTTATTTTATAGCACTTTTTATTCATGTTGTTTTTCAGGGGAGTATCTGTTATTGCAATTATAGTTTTTCTATTATTTGCTTTGTCTCATTTCTGTTTCTGTATTTTTTCACTGAGTTGTTTTTCCTTTAATATAATTTTGAAAAAATCAAAAGTATTCTTTGTATGTTGGTGCTCTTAGCTTAACTACTGATTTTTATCTACATTTTTGATACTATATGAAAAGTATAACTTGAAATTCTTTTCCAATAGTTAGGTTTGGGGAATAACAACATAAGACCATGTAAATGAATACCAGTATAAAATCACAGTATTAAATTTTTGTGCTGGTGGAAGTTCTAGCAGAAAAAGGGTATAATTTATAAAATTAATCTATATCCCTGTACACTTGAACCATAGAACCACTTCAATAGATTTTCCATACATATTCAGTTTATAAAGCAATAAAAAATAAAGTTATAGTAATTATAGTTGTAATATATACAACATAATTGAAAGCCTTTATGGTACATTAAGAAGGGCCTATATGTCAGCACATTGAGGGGATGAGATCAAGTACAACACATGCTAACCCCTCCCCTTTCATGTGTTCTTTTTCCTTTTCTTTCTTCCCTTTGTACCTCTATAAAATTAAATTGCTGTTGCTCTAACACCAAAACCTGGAAAGTTCTAGGTAGTGCACACAATGTGTTGATTTTCCTCCATTTCCAAGGCAGAATATGACAGGTGAGAGCCCGTGGTGCATGGTGGGAGAGATTCTGTCCCTCTTGGGATTGCAATATCCTGTGATAATTTTTTTTTCCCTTGTAAAATTGAACTGAAACAAGCTGAAGGTCTACTTTTATTGTGACTAGGTCACATTCTGACACCCTTCACTCTGGGCTCTGCAGTCCTGCCTGTGCAGAGTGGCAGGTACAGTGCAGCTGCTGCACCCTGCAGAACGCTGGGTGTACATCAGACAAAACCCGTGATCCAGACTGCCAAATTTTCTTATGTATCCTCTTTCTTTGGTATAAGAACAGATTATTTCACACATTTTATAGAACAGATTTCTTGATCATCTGTGCATGCCAAATAAGCAAGGAGGGTGGCAGAAGCATCAGCACATTTCCATGCTTTGAGTACATTTCTAATGGAAGTGAATATTGAGTAGTAGCTTCTTTATATCATTTTGAATTAGAACAATAATATCAGGAAAACTGAGCATAAGTAAAGGAGATTCCAACGTGTCAGATGGCTGTGATTGTTGTGACCTACTCCATGCTCCTGTTCTCCCCCTCACCAGCCCTCTGAGGTTGTCCATGCCCTATACTCTGTACTAATTCTGTGCCACCCCATTAGCTGTTGCCCTAAGCTGAAGGTGGGGAGTGGTTGCTTGGAATTTGCAGCTAGTCCAGGAACTTGTGTTGCCTGTACTCAATGTAGTCTTGATGAACCTACTGGAGGCCACAAGGCTCTATGGGGTCTGAAGTGTTACAGCACAAAAATATGTTGTAAATGCATCTATAAATGCAGTTTGTTAAATTTTCTAGATCCCATTTCATGCAAGAATTTTGTGTGTATACCATATGTCATTTCTGTCGTGATTGCTAGAGAATTGAAATACATTGTACCTTCCCTCATGTAAAGTTAATATCAGAGAGCACAAACTTTCTTTAATTGTTTTCTAAGTATTTAGGAGGACTTATCAAAGACATGACTCCTAAAGTTGCAAAAAAGAGGAAACCTTTTATTTTACTCACTTTCCTAAGTAACCAAAGCTGTCAGTATGTGAATTGTACTTGTTTCTCTCTGAATATGCATGTACAATCTCCCTGAAAGAGATGATCAACCTTATGTTTCCAACCCCACTTTTAAATCACACTTTGCCTACCTTTTGTTTCTGTTACATGTTATTTCTAAATCTATTGTAAATGTTGTCTATAGACTTGCAAAGAGAAATCCTTGCTCGTGGGGAATCAGTGGCAAAATTCATGCTGACTTCCCTACGGCAAGAATTTCCACCAAAGAGTTTTGATATGATTTGGTAACAGATTTGCAGATTTAATTTATGCATTGCATTAAAATACTTTTTGTTAGATAAATATGTTGTTGGTGTAAAGCTGTGTTTAAAGTAATAGTTATGTGTCTTTGTTTTTACTTTTGGTCTTTTAGTTTCCAGCGTGTTGTCGTTTTTGGTTTTGTTTTATTGCTTTTTCTTTAATTTTGCTTACCAGAGCCAAAGCCTTAGTAGAAGAACAACGCCTTTTGTTCCTAGGGTTCAGGTAAAGACTTCGTCTGCCTGACAGAAACTAAAGTTGCGGGTTTTTCTTTTGTTTGTTATGGAAAATGCATAGTAGGAAAACGTTACATTATAGTCCGTTTTCCCATATTTTGAGTGTGTTGCTTTAAACCATATTAACAACTTTCATTTCATCTTGTGATCAGCTTGTAAAATTCTGCATGGGGATTAAAATATTAAATTTAAATTTAAAGAGACATCTAGTTTTTTCTAGTTGCTCAATATTAAACTTAAACAGGTTTCAATAGTGATGATGACTATGCATACCACATAAAAAATTTGTGTATTGTTTAGGCAATAAGTAATTTTGTGCTTGAGTTTATAATGTAAAGATGAATGTCTCTTTAAATAATTCATTATCGTTACTCAACACATATTTTTTTTGCATTTTCCTCATAATAGTAGCTCCTTGAGTAGAAGATGGGCAAAAAATTTGTACCTTGTTTAAATAAACAAATTTGTTGTTTATGGAACTTGGTTCTTGTATTTTTAAGTACATCATTATAGCCAAAACTTTACTTGAATAAAAAATAAATTCTCCCATTGTCTTACTGAATTTATTCAGCTTTGATATTCTGTTTAGGTACAAGTTGTTTGCCTTTTTTTCATTAGGAAGCTTCTGAGGTATGATAGATTTATGCAAAAATAGGTTTTACTAATATTTCACAATGCTTTTCTTGCTTTGCTGCATGTTTGTCTTTTTTTTTTTAACCAGAATATTATCTGATTTTCTTACAAAATATCTTTATGGTGATGTTAATCTTTTGTGTGGCAGTTTTATAAATGTTTTTCTTTGATTAATTGACCAAAATGTAAAGGATGATCTAAGTGATCAGAAGGAGATGACTGAATTTCATTATGAAATGGAAAAGAGATAATTTTTTTTAATAAAGGAATTCTAAATAAGACTGTAATTAAGACATCAGATATGAATCATATTTGATTAAGTACGCTTTTTTTCACAATGCAGTATTCTCAAGAGTATTCCTTTCAACTGCTTAAATATAAATTCAAAAATTAAGAACTTCTAAAGAAAAAAGAGATTATAAAATAATGCCTTGATTGTATGATTTAAAGCTAATTTATTATGTGCTATTGACATAAGCTGGCTTTGTATGAAAAATTTAAAACTTCCTTTAGCACGATTAAGAAAGCTGTATTCTGCTCATGATAATGAATTTAGAGAAGTACAATTACAAGTTGTTAAGTAGTTCATAGAGGTAAATATTATATAAGTAGCTTTTTTAATATTTATTTCTTTTTATATATGTGCTAAATAAATTATAAATTATATGACAGTTATTGTTCAAGTTAAAAAGGAAATCTCTGCCTGAAATATGCATGTTTCATGAAATACTGTAATGTAGAAATAACATGTAGTAGTTCCATATTTTAATTCCATTATACAAAATAAAGACATAGACATAAAAGTTGTCTGTTCCACTTAGACTAATATCCTCTCATGAAACAAAAAAAATACTTTGCTCAAATGATTATGGTAGTTGAGAAAAGAAAAAAAAGTCATTTGCTAGAAAGTATCTAACAAGAGGTGAAAATGTTTAAGGCTTACTTGCTCACCCTTGCATTATTTTTTATATTGTAGGTAAGAATTGTCCTTACCCCCAGTTTTGTCTAAACAATCAGTGCCTGTGGAGTCCTTGTGGACATGTCTAACAGGTTTTTTTTGCAGAGCCCAGTAACAGTCCATGCTAAACATAAGGGTTTTGACAAGAGTTCTTGAAGAACTCAAAATTATGACCTTGGCAAAATCATTGCACCTACTCTGAAACAAAAAGTGATCCATCTGCCCACTTCTAGTGGTGATAGTAGATAGTATAAAAAGATTAGTGTTAGATATAGTTACCATGCAAGCTGCTGAAAGAACAGGAATTCTCCAGTGGTCTGCAAACAAGGGTATTAGGAGCAGTCCAGCAGCAGTGCAGAACTCTGGTTACTTTTTTGGCATGACAAATTCACTAAATCAGAGCTCTGAGCTCCTGTTTACGGTTGTCAGGAAGTATACATTTCATTGTGGGCTGAGGTATAGCTGTGCCTGTAGAACTCCTTACAAGAATGAAAATCTCCAAACATTCTGTTTATACTTATTTGTTTCATCACTCTAAACAGGAAATGTATATCTTTATTCTTGCTTGCATCTTCTTTACTTGTTATTCTGAAACTGATCCTTTCTGGCAAAAGCTCCTCTTCCACACTTCCCTCCATGACATTGCATTCATCTTCTGGCTCACTGGGTGATTTCATAGAATCATCATTATTTCATTGGGAAGAAAGACATTCAGTTTCTTTCCTATCAAATGCCCACTGAGCTTTTACTAATTTTACATTACTTGTAAAAGTGCATCTTCATTTCCTGAACTTTTAGATTCAGTTTGCCATACCAGTAATTTTCAAACTTGCAGAGTGATGCTTTATGAATCTCTGTAGGGAAAAATCTGTTCTTAAAATTGTATTTTCTATGCAGTATCTCTTGTTTACTTGGCAAAGCATTCTTTTGAGCTAGAGTTGCCTCTGGGTTTTTCTAACTTCAAAAATTTCAGCCATCCTTTTGGCTTTAACACAGAACATCAATATATTTGATCATGTATAAAAATATGTAAAAGGTGAAACCACTAAAAAAGAGATTTAAAAAGGAGACATAGATTAGGGCAGCATAAATACTTCTATAATTTCCTGGCCTTTATATCCTACATGCTTTTCCATTTGACACCCTTTTCTTGTAATTGTTCAAGCATATTAGACAGCAGCTGAAGCAGAAAGCAATAGTAGTTTGATTTAGCAACCCTCAGTGCTCAGGATTTTTTAGAGGTGTGTTTAACAACATTCAAAACTGGCCTCAGCTATGCCACGGACATCACCACCTCAGGGCAGTTTCAGCATCTACATAAGCTTAAGTCCAAAAAAAGATTATTGCAAGTATTTTTTAAATTAAACTGAGATTTTTTTTTTCAAACAACAGATCCCACTGGTATATCTTTAGTTTCAGAATAATGTGAGAAAGAAAAGTAGTATGTAATTTTAAAATAATAATAAGCATAATAAACATCTGTGTAGGTTACATGAAAAATTATAATGAGCAACAGAAGGAAAAAAAATGCCTGGCCAGCTGTCTCTAAAAGCCAGAGATGTTTGAGTAGGTTGTGTGGTAAAAATCAGCTGTAGGGCAGATGGTCTCTCCCAGTGGCACAAGTTTTATCTCTTTTCATGAGATTCGTGAAGTAACCCTTATATAACAAAGACATAACTGTAGCATAGGATTTAAAACTTCAAATATTCTCTGTTTCTAAATCTAAATTATGACTGAAGATATGTTTTGCCTGGGTGTCCTGTGTATAAAACTCCATTAGAATTGCATAGTTGAGGAAACAGTCAAACATTCATGAGATAGGAGTATAAGAAGTGCAACAATAATATTTTCTAGAATTTCTTAACTGATTCCCTTGTCAGGGGGAATAAGAGTAGGGGGTTCTTATACATGATTACTTCTTTTCTAAACTCTGACCTCCGTCAGTGCTCTAAAATTTTAGTGAAGATGAGATCTAATAGAAAAAGATGAAATCTAGTAAACTGAATTTATATCCTTAATTTATATAACTTATACTAACTTCAAATAAAGGTGCAAAACTTATTATTCAACATAAACAGAATGAGACGACTGGGGATAAAAGCATCATATAGTCAACCCAGGACAGGTGCCTCTAGGAAGATCTTTCACTTGTACAGTTGAAGGAAAGATCGAAGTGCCTCAATACCTGCAGTGGGTGATTAACCCAAATTAAAGACACCTAAGCCCATTAAATCTATTTGAAACTAAGGCTGCTCCAGAGGGTGAGTTGATTCTCCAGGGGAGGCACCTTCTACTGAGGCTACAGAGGACCAATCTTACCCATTATTCTGTGATTCTGTGAACCAGGAATGCTAGCTAGATGTACTAGATACCTGCATCCTCACTTCTCAGAATGCAGCAGCAGCAGTCAGCTTTTATATACTGTTTGTGTAGGAAGCTTATTCCAGAAGCAGGACATGTACTGCTGTTTAAATACTGTTTAGACTGAAGAGGTTGAACCTGTGTATCAAAATAGTGACTTTATTATCAAGCTATGCCACATTGCATTCTTCTCTGGAGTACCAAGTCTCATCTGAAGCTGAGACACACTTTTGCTGGGAATAGGAGTGTGTGGTGTTACCAAAACATGCTTCAGTTTAGCATGGCAGGTTCCAGACCTGTATTGCTCTTGTATTAGAACACTAGTGGTTAAAAACCAGAAAGAATGAAGCTGGGGTCAGACCCACATCTCCGTTTCCTTCAATCCTCTGAGTGCAGAAGAGTTCCTGCTTCCTGCACTCTGTGGCAGTCATTCCTACCTGGCAGCCTGTCTGCAGCAGATGCACCCCTCTGTGAATAACACACCATCTCAGTGCATCTCAGTATCAGGATGCTCTGAATTTACATTCCTGTTTGCCTGAATGTAGGTCACAGCAAAAGCTTAATAAAGCATTAGGTGCATGTCTGGCTGCTGAAGGAGCCCAGGGAAAGAAAGTATATGAGCATGTGTATGGCTCATTTGTCTCCAAGACTTCAGTGCAAAGTGGGAAAGTATTCAGGTTGCACCACTTCCAAGCAAATCTTGGGTGCCTACATCATAAGTAACCTAGACAGACAAAATCCCATTCAAGAAGGTTTTGTTCAGGTGTTAGTCTCAACATTAGCATCAGCTAGCATGATTTTTTATATAGCATATTTTATGTGTTGTTAGTTTAGCTTTCCCTTTCCTTCATTTAGATCAGGATTGCTTTGTTGAAGTTTCTTAGATGTTCTAAAATTATACAAGTGTGTGTGTTTGTAAAAAAATCTTGCTAGATTCTTATTCATCCCAGTCTCTCTTTCAACACATTTTGTGCCAGTTAGCATGGCTAGTTATTTTGTCACCTCATAACATTTCTCTCATTCATTCTATTTTTCCCCTTTTAATCTCTGGTCCCTGACATTAGTGGTTCATTCTTCCCGTGTTTCACCAAAAAGTATCCTGTCTGTTTTACTTTCACTGTAATTATAAAGCAGCTTTTTATTTGTCCCTTCTTCCTTCTTCTAATCCCATAAGAATGCAATCCCATTCTCCCCTCTATGGGCTTCTTTGACCATTCTCTCACAGTTTTTTCCCTTTTTCTCCTTGCATCCTAGTCAAACGACTGCTTGGGTTACAAGTACCTGTGCTGTGTATTGGAGTGCTAGCAGTGTGAATGTAGGGGAGAGAGAGCTTTCTGGTCTTAATTCTGACTCCTGGCTTTTCCTGTAACAAGGCAAATTAAAGAGCATTACAGGGAAAATATGCCCATTAAGTTCAAGTTTTTCCAATTTTTTATTTCAGAACATCAAGGGAAAAGTAGAAGGTACAAGTCAATGCAAATCTTGAGCTCCTGATCCAAACTGCAGTTGTTAAAGCATCTCAATGAAGTGGTGTCAGATTATTTCAGTTTCTGCTTAAGTAATTCTCTAAATATTTTGACTGAAGTTTTCCTGTAAAAAATCAGTCTGAAACAAATATATTTAGCTTGCATATGAACACATAATTCTGGTTGTATTCTTGGTGCCTATATCTAGATTATTTCACATTCATCAGTCACAGTTTTTGATAGTATCTGTATCACAAATTTATTTCATTCTCCTTAAGCAAGCATAATTTTCCACAAAAAATAAATGAAGAAGATTGTCTTCAGTGCTATTCCACTTGAGATGTGGGACCAGCCAAGTCTGTCTTTTGCTTCAGGACTCCCAAGGAAACCTGTGGGTTTAGTGTCAAAGAACATTTAAGTTGACTTGCACTTCAGAGGTCATTAAAGGTGTACTGTTGGTACAAGCTTTCTGCTTTTCATCTGTAGCTGGATGTAGATAGCTAGAAGTCCAGATAATTCTCAGTGTAGAAAAAATACTCTCAAAGCCCCTGGCTTGTAAGAATGTAGGAACAATATCTAAAATTCATGCTGAGATGATTAGCCACAGGGCCCTTTAACTATTAGTGCCAGAAACCTTTAAAGTCTGTAGCAGGGCTAATGACAGGGTAATGGAGGACAAGTATCCCATTTTTAATATCCATTCAAATGGTTAGTGGCTACAGGAGTTGCAAGATCTGAAGCAGTGAAGGAAGAAGTACACTGCCACCAATAACTGAGTTGGTGTGTCTTAGTGTAATCTCACTTAGTGAGGTATTAGGAATGGCAGAGAGCTAAATTAGCCTCTTCTTTATGGGTTAAAAGTCTTGAGAATTACATCAAGACCTTTCTTTAGGAGACTGAAATGTTGAAGATGAGGAGGTATGATAGCAGAAGAAAACCCTGTCGCTGAAATTAAGTGAGATTGTTTCCACAGAAAATGCACCTTCTCCTCTTTATATCTACCTGAGCTAGGGTATATTCATGCCTAAAGGTGTATTGCCTGGGTAGGTGTGCAGCTGGGCATTATCCTCTCTGATTCCCTTAAGTTCAGGCAGGGTCACTGTTTTCTTTAAATGTCCTGGTTTGTCCTGTCTCGGGCAAAGTCCTCATGAGGAGAGGCTCCTCAGTAAGCTGCAGCTAGAGACACTGCACTGCTACCAGCATGCAGTGGCTTCCTGGCTATTTGTAAGGCTTTGTTTTACCCTAACTGCAACATTTCCCCCTTCTGCAGTGACTGCTCTGGTGTAGTCATATCCTTTTCTTGGCTGATGTACTTGCAGTCATAGAATTCAAACTGATATAGCTAAATAGCAGCTTGTAATGACTGTAATAAAGCAGGATAGCAAATCAAGCCTTAGACTGGTTAATAACAATATCTACAAATGAATAATAGTGGTTTTTATCTTGTTACTTGGACTATGAAGAGGGTTGGATTACTGAGCCTTCCTCTCAGTATTTATGGAGGACTTGTATTATTTCAGAATAAGTGTATATATGTTGAAAAATATTAAGTGATATGAAATATTTATGGGTTTATCCCATAGTCTCTTTAGCACAACAGCAGATGAAACATTATTAATTAATTGTGCACAAACTCCTCAGAGATGTATATATATGAATACTATACATTAATAATGCAAGTAATACAATACAAGGGAAAATAATCCTAACCAGAGCACCATGTGAAAAACAGTTAGTGTGAAGCAAGGTACTTATAGTACAGGGTTTTAAAAAAAGAGTAACTCCTGGTATATACTGAAGCTATTACAGTATTAACTTATTTTTATTCTTTGTTATAAATGAAAAGTAGAATATAATATTTTCTGTTTAAGTAACCAATATAAATAGAAGCTCATGAGCAAAATTATTTTTAAGGATTACTATACAACTTCATTGTAGAAATGAGTTCACTAATTAATATTTTCTTCCTACAGATAAAACTGTGGTATGACAAGGTTGGTCATCAGTTAATAGTGACCATACTGGGAGCAAAGGATCTTCCTTCAAGGGAAGATGGGAGGCCAAGGAATCCTTATGTTAAAATTTACTTTCTTCCAGACAGAAGGTAGGGTGAACACAAAAACAAGGAATATTTGAATTAGTCTGATACTCAGGTGACATGCACAGCTGAGTTTGTCAGCCATGCTTACATGAATAATGGCTTGCAGTGGTGAGCTCTTGTGTTGAACATGGTATGTAACAGCAAGGTGTCTTTGAACACTAAGCACAAACTTGCTTTCCCTGGTTATATTATAAAATACTGAATAGAAAAGGAAAGAAAGGTAAACATGGGGATCTGTTATTTGCAAAGAATGTTATTAGTGTATTATAGTGCCTTTATTTCCTATGGCAGTTATTCTTCTCTAGAGCAAAGAAGATGCTACACGGTCGGGTTCATAAATTTCTGGACTGATGAGTCCAGCAGTTTGGTTTGCCCCACCTTTATACACTAAGGCAGTAACAGGTTTGGCATCTGAAACACACAGATACCTGTTCACAGTATAATTGAGGTAAGGGTGAAGGGGACTCAACTGAGAGTTCACGTTTGCACTTTGAAAACTTTCCCTAGAGCACAGGACTCGTGTTAATCTGGATGGTATCATAGATGCACTTAGGAAAAGTTAAACTGCAGTAGGACCCCTATTCCTGAAAAGCACTTTCACTTCTTAGTCCATGATTTTCTGTGTTTCAATTTAGGTGTTGGGAAGACCAGCAGAAGTGATAGTGTGTTTTCCAGTTTATTTTTTTAATTGATGTTTCCTCAGATTGTGTCAGTAGGGGGACATGTTTACCTTTATTTTATAATGTACTAACCAAATAATTCAAAGTTTTAATGCCACTCAAAATAATAGATCATTGGATTACTGAATCTGTGGAACAGAATGCAACTTGTATTTTTACTTCCTTTGCTTTTCCAAATAGCTAAACTGGGAAGATGCTAGCTATCTCCATTACCATTTGAGTTCAGTAGGAATTAAAGCTATTTAGTATTTTGGAAGACTTTTCCAAGTTGCTTTTCCAATTTTATTGTATACCATAGGTTGACAAGCAAATTTGATGTGACTACCTAATTTGCTGTGTCATTGATGATTAAAAGGATAGATTTTCCCAGCCTCACCAGTATTTGAACAGTTGGTGTACATCCCTACTTTATTCAAAATGCTGTAGTGTGTTTGTAGCTGCTGAAGCTGTGCTAAACTGAGAATCAGGTCTGCTCCAATTATCTTACCTGCTTTTTCCATAATAATGAATAATTAATAGACTAACAAAAGTGTGTTCACAATGTTTTACAATGTAAATTGTGATAACTAAAATATAGTGACATTAAATTTTATTAATCTATATTTTTTCCCATTTATGAGAAACATTCAGAACTTTTCTTTAGTTGTTTTATGTGTTTATGATCAGCAATTTGTCTTACAGAATTTTGGTTTTTTTTCTGATGTGGAAATTCAGTTTTGTTTCCTTAGATTTAAAAGCTAAGTAAGCAACAGTATATTTCTAGTGTAGTAGAAAGAAACATGCTGGAGGTAAAATACACTTAAGTAAGTCAATCATTTAATTAGATGAAGATGGTGAATTCTCTTTTAATTAAGAAATTTAATTGAAAAATATTGTACAATGTAACAGTTCACAAGAGTAAACAAACCTTTAGTATGCTAGAAATAATTTATGGTCTTTTTTAACAGTGTGTCTAAAAGTATTATTACTTAGGTAATTTTTTGATCCAACTTCCAAGTAACAGTTCAGAAATACAATGACTTTATTAAAATTGCAAGTATTAACGAATGGACCGCATCTGCATTGCCTATTAAAAAATCCTTATAAATTAGTCTGGCAGCTGCGTTATGCAGCAATCAGTAGGTTTAGAATAAGCATTGTTATGAGGACTCCTGTCAGTATTCTCAGTAGGAGCAGTGTGGGTGTTTTCCAGCAAAAATTGTTTCAATCAGAAAATATTAATTCTTTCTAGCAGAAATATTCTGCAAAAACATTGCTTTCAACAGCACCCTGGAGCCAGAGCCAAGGCTGCCAGGGTAGCCTTGCCTGGAGACCTCACCTCACAATGGAGGTCCACCTTCGGCCTGGCGATTCACTGGAGTGACCAAAGGATTTGGGAAGCTGTTTTGAGAAGGCTGTTTGTTCCAGTATTGCTGGAAAAGAACATGTAACCTGTTTTTGGGGCTTCTGGTTTCCCAGGTGGATAAGGAGCCCTTAGCCAGGAAAGCCCTGCACTGCCCCCAGCTCCCTGCCCATCCTGCATGTGGGCCAGCTGCTCCTTCCCGCTCTGCAGTTGGAGGGAGCCGCTGTAGGACTGGAACTCCAGTGAACCAGCTGGCTCATTTTTTTTGAAATGCAGCTCAATGCCCAATGTTGTCTGTGGAGATGTTCTACTGTCAGGCTGTGCCTTGTGGATATCCCATTTATGGAAGTACATTTTATTTTATAAAATGCTGTTTCCAAAATAAAAGAGAATACATGCAAAATCATATTAAAAAATTTGTGGGTTTTGGGAAACATCTTAAAATTGGAATTGGCGCATAAACTTGAAATCACCTAACCTGAGTTTTTAATGTGAGCTTATGAATTATCCTCAATATATGCACTGACCATTATAACGTGATGTAGATTATAGTACCCCTGATCCTACAAATTGAACTGCTGATTTAAGATTTCCTATTTTCCATTATATACTTAATGCAGTTTAATGGTGTTTTGAACATATTTAATATTTAACTGTTTTTTTCAGTGATAAAAATAAAAGAAGAACAAAAACAGTAAAGAAAACATTGGAACCTAAGTGGAATCAGACATTTATTTATTCTCCAGTTCATCGGAGAGAGTTTAGAGAACGAATGTTAGAAATCACTCTTTGGGACCAAGCACGAGTTCGAGAGGAAGAAAGTGAATTTTTAGGAGAGGTATACAAGTATTGGTAGTTGCTATAGAAATACAGTTGCTCTCTCATACTTATGTATAGATACTTATTTTCAAAAAATTACTAACTGCTCAAAGCAAAGCTGGTTTTATTGTTTTACTTTTTCTTTCACTTAGTAGTAAACAAACAGTGATCTCACACAAATTACATAATCCTGATATGAGATTCTTTCTGCATTTTTTCTGTTTTAGTAACAGCATGAATGTGGTTTCTTAATTTCTAATTGCTCATTCAAATCTATATTAACCATAGTCATATTTTACTAAAACTTTGGAACATTGCTCATTTACCTATTTGAAAACTGTAAAGGCTCTCATAAGGTAATAAGGGTTTTGTGAACGTTTTTGGGTATATTTAGTGTTCTAAAAGGCACAGAAGATTCTTGCATATTAAAGCAAGGTTTTTATATAACTTCAAACAAAGTCCTTAGCAGTAAGAGAATAATAGAATAAATTTCATGGGTATTTCTATTTTAAAATATTCTGTTGCGCAATGCTTTCCTACTTTTAACCATTTTTTCTTTTTTAGATTCTTATTGAGTTAGAGACAGCATTACTAGATGATGAACCCCACTGGTACAAACTTCAAACACATGATGTCTCTTCATTGCCACTTCCCCATCCCTCACCATATTTGCCACGCAGACAGCTCCATGGCGAGAGTCCCACACGGAGGTTACAAAGTAGGTTATTATTAGTTTTTCACTCTGTGTATAATTCATTTGAATGAATGCATAATAAAATCTATTAAATTCCTGCAAATGGAAAGCTGACAGAATTTTTATGTTAATTTGTAACTGTTATGAATTAGATCATTGTGGTTACTGATGAGAGTGACATGCTACAAATGGTATCAACCACTGTGCATTGCACCATTTTTTTCTTATAACTCAGTTCAGATTCTCAGATGGAGTAAATTATCTTGTTTTTTGCAATGGGCTTTTTTTTTCATGAAGCTCTTTCTTTTGTATTATGTTCATAATTTCATTGTTTAAGCAAAAGTAGATTTGCAGGACCTCTCTCTTTAGCTCGTATTTCTTAAAGTAACCTGTATTTAACATCATATGTAGATAAATTAATACCATGGCCTGTTGTCTTCCTTTGATATTATATTATGTGCTTAGATTCACAAATGAAATTTCTTTAAAAATTCTACTTTGTAGAGTTTTTTTATACTTGGTCTGCAGTAGTTATCAGTATATATTTTGAAACTAGCATATTTAAAGTATGGTAATAAAAATAAATACATGAGAATAAGACAGTAAAGGGGAAAAATCTGCTTCTTCAATACTTCGTGGTTTCTCCGGTTTAACTGTTCAATACTGCCAGTGATTTAAAGCTCTTCCTCACTGAATAAATTTTATAAATACCAGTTGGCAGTTATTTAAAAAACCCAACAAACCAAATGAACCAAACTCCCAAAACCCAAAAGACCCACCACCACCCCAAAACCCAACAAAACAAAACCAAAACTCCAAAACAAACAGAAAAACCCCTAACAACACAACAACAGCCCAAATGTAATTTTTAAGATTTACTTGGAGTTTCTTTGAGTCATTGTATGTGAGTGTGTGTGCATGTTTCACACAAACTCACAGAACCTTATGTGTGTAGTCATGAAAACAAGCTTGGATAGTTCATATGTGCTATGTAGAGTTTTTATTGCATAACCCATTGTATACAAGTATTTCAAGCAGTTGATCTGTTTTGCTTCTGTGCACTTGATGGTGAGAAGGATTAAAATGCTCCATATCATAATATTCTGGGATAGACACACTGTCAGAGACTCACACTGCATAGCCTTGATATTTTAAGATTATACTTGTCCCCAAAAAGCTGGAAGAAGTGATAGTTAAAAGATAAGGAGTTCTATTGCAATTCAGTCCTCTTCAGTCTTACATGACATGACTGTTATTTAACTAAAGTTTTTAAATTGTACTTCTTATACAGTCTATGCCATTTTTAATACATTTTAAGAAGTTTCCATCTACGACTATTTTTACAGACCAATTGGACTCTTTGTGTGTGAAGTTAGTGAAATTCTGGTTTTCAGGAAATATCCAATCCTGCAAACAAACACTATTTGTCTGTCAGAATTTCTGTCTGTGCAATAAATAACTGACATTAAGAATGAATTTATGATTTGTTTTTTAACAAATTTTAGTGATATTTGAGTAAAGTTCTGTTGGATGATATTGGCTCAAAATTTGGAAGACATTCAGGTTTTTTTACATAGCAATATTACTATGTACTAATAAATAATAAAACTAAACTAATAAATACTAATACTCATAATGTGCTCAACTGAACAATTGTACAAGCTTGTCTGTAAATATAGAGGAAAGGAATTAGCAAATCTTCTTTTTTGGTGAAATACTACGATTTGGTATAAAAGTCCTGCTTTTCAGTGAAGATAGTTTAGCTAGGCTGTTCCCAGAGCACTAGTTTTTCAGCCTCTGGTTTTAAAAACTCCAATCAAATAAGCAATTTCAGATGTTCACTATTATTGCTGGAGAATTCAGATGTTCCTACACTAAATAATCCTATTTCCTTTTGTACAGGTATAGGAACCTGATAAAGAAGGATTTTCTCTAGTGGTCTAGGAATATATTAATGTCTTGATTCCTTGTGTATCATAAATAATTTTCAGTTTAAACAGATAGTTTTTAATGTACAGAACAAGGTATCCTGGAATTAAAATCCTTGCTTTCTGGGGTCTGAAAGAGTATACAATTGGAAATTTAGCATCTGATCAGAGCTCAGCTATGGCAGCAGAATCCATTTAGCAGTGGGAAAACAAAATTTTTCTTTTATTGCTGTCACACCTCTGAAATGAAAATAAAAGTACTTCTTGGTGTCCAAAGAGGTCATGCAATATCCTACTGAGAGGTCCAGTACCCAAGTGAACAAGGCTGTAAACAATGCAGTGTCAGTTGGCCAGGCCTGAGACAGGCATTGCACCAGATGGGCTCCAAAAATGCTCTTCCCAATCTAAATGTCATCACCAGGAACTGGTGAAGGGCAGACAGCACCTCTGAAGACTGTTTGCCGTCACTAAGTAAAATATTTATACTATATTAATAACACATAGAAGTCTAGGATTTTTTACCTTTTTTTGAGATGTCAAAAGAGTATGAAGTCAATAGATCAGTTTCTTGTATCTGAAGATATTTTTGTATCTCTCAATAACATTCTTGTATATCATGAAACAGAAGATGCTATCCAGCAGCACATTATGACAACGTGAAGAAAATCTCTTAGAACAAGGCACGTCTAGCATGTTTGTCAATGCTTTTCAAAGCACTTCTTAGAACATGTACTGGGCTGTTATTAAGCAGGATGATTTCAATTTTTTGGGGATGCAAAATCTCAGCAGTTTAGTCCTCCTACCTTTTGTTCTTTTCTGCATTCTCTCTATGTATAGAATTAGTGATGAAAGAATTTATTGTATAACCTCAAAAATTGCTAGTGTGGGAAATGACAGGAGAGATATTTTGAATTACAAGCTTCTTTTTTGTTTATATAAATACACATTACACATCTAAGCTTTTTTATCTTTATGATTGTCGAGTAGGGATAAACATATTTATTTGAAGACAATACTTAAGTGTTACTCTCTAAAGGTAGTTTAAAAGAACCACCTACGCTTAGCACTTCTATTCTCTTTTTAATATCCCTGGATTGCAGTGTTCCTGAAGAAGAGCAGACTGTCAGCCCTGAAGAGTGAAGTTGTATTTACAGATTGCCAGTAGCAAAGTGCAAGCTTCCCACGGAGCCCCATATGCTGGTTTTTTAGGAGCCAGCTTTCAGAGCCAGTAGCTTCGTTTCTACATATATTTATCTCTCAATATCTTTGAGTGGGCAGTGTGTTGTGGTACAGACTGATCTAAGTCAGCTGTCCACCTTCTCTTTCCCAGTCCTCTGATCCATACATTCCATTAATTTCCTAGTGATAAAGAATCATTCCCATACTTTCTCCTTTGTGTTTTTTGACAGACATCTACTTAGAAACTGGAACTAATATAGAACATAGGATTATGACTTACTAGCTCTTTCAGCTAATTATATTTGAGATTTTCATAACCTGATCCAATGAGTATATTTTAAACTTTTTCTTATGAGAAATGTGGGGTAATGAGTAGGTCTCTTTTACTTATTGTGCTCAGCTCTAAAAGTAAGTTTTTAGAATTCATTTTCTCTAATTACCATAAAATCAGCCATACACCCAGAATTCCAGCATTAATTAGAATTACAGCCAAACTGAAGTTCTTTTTATATTGCCTCTGAAAAAGATTGCAACCAGAAAATTAAAAATAATGTTAGACAATATTTAGGAATTCTCATTTTTGGTAGGCTGTTTTTCCATCTCACATTAGCTAAGAATCTTATTGGAGAATACATACAAAATTGAATGTGCTTTGGGTGCTGGGTCCGTGGTTATTAGGATGTGCAAGTTATTGTTGTTATTTCTGTTTTTTGAGAAATGATACAGAAATAAAACAAGGTTTATACCATGGGATCATGTATCTAAAATTAGTTCCTCTCTCCATGAGCCCGGAATATAGAGATAGAAATCAAATTGCATATGATGCATTCTTATTCCATCTTTTACAGTTTTATCTATGTAATGTGAGCATTTTTGAAGTGTGAGCTGGTATTGTGAATTGAGAAAGAATATGGGGATATTTTATGTTTTGAAGAACAACAGTATTTTAGTTTTATATTAATGCTGAATTTGTTTCAGAAGCAGATTTTGTTTTACTCCAAGTGTTTTAAGACTTTCCCAAATACTTAGGATTGAAAAGTGACTGACACTTGTTTTCTAAGTCAGATTCTGCAGCTTTAAAGTGAAACTGTCTGAATTATTGATCTGCAGTCCACAGAGAGTGCAATGTGCAGTGTAGGTAACAGCTAAGTGTGCAAATGAGAAGAAATATGAATATAGCAATAAACCCAGACATTTTCAGGTCTCTTGCTGCAGCATAGGTCTGTACAGCAGCAGGTCTCTACAGTTTTTGAATACCATGAGAATTCACAATATGGTTTGAAAAATAAAAAATTATATTTTGAACATCCTCAGTAAGGGAAAAGTAATAAATCTACGGGAGATAAACTCTGCTGAGAACAAGATCTCAAAGATTTTAGAAATTACAGTGTTTGAAAATCCACATGTAGGAGTCAATTTTTTTTCCCAACATCTGAAGACAAGAAAAAATAAATCAAAATTAAAGTAAATGTAAATAAACCTACTTTGGAGTAGTTTTCTTGTAAAAGGAATTTCATTACTTTTAGAATTAAATTCATCAATGACTCCATTCACTGAATTTCATGATTCACCAGGTCCATAAAAATCTGGAAGGAGACAAATTACAGTAATGAGAGTTTAAACTGTTGGGACAAAATCTGACTGCAGTTATGTTCTAAAAAAAATCTGCGTATAGTGTGCAAAAAGCTATATATAATTCTTTTTCTTTAGATTTTATTCATTCTTTGAATGGGAATAAAGAAAAGCTATGATGTGTAAACAAAGTGTTTTGAGTAACATGAAAATTTTTTCATGTTTTCAATTTTTTACTTTGTACATTTTTCCATCAGACTGTATTTTCTCCAGCAATGCTGAGACCTTAACATGATAAAAATTATTAAATCCGACTAGAAAAAAATCAAACTGATAGACTGAATTAAAAAATAAATAATCCCATTGCTTATTAATTTTTGAAAAACATTTTTAGAGGGACTCATCAATGCTGAGTGCTGACAGTTTTTAGTTTTTGAATGTTATGTGGCTCTACCATCTGATCAAGGAGGAATGTCATAACTGTTAATTTAATCCCTCTCTTCCATTATTTAAATGGTAAAGCTATCAAGTCTATATTGTAGAACATCAAGATATACATTTCGTAGTACCAAAATCATTAAAGTTTAACAACAATTAATTACAAATGTATCTGGAACTTTAATCTGTGAAATATGAGCACCTGTGAAATGATGGCCAATCTTCTTCCACTGAAAATTATTCCCTTCCTTGGAGCCCTGTAGGGGCTCATTTCACTGCAGAATCAGGATCTTGCTGTCTCAGCAAGTTCCTTTAGTTTGTTGTGAGTTTGGGAAGTCAGCACCATAATTTTCAATGAATGTCACTGAACCTGACTTGAGGAAATGACAATAATGCTGTTCACTGGTAGGTAAGTGAATTGTACCTAATGGACACACGCATCAGAGACTTTTTTCCAAATTATAATATGGAGCATTTTATGGTCAGTGGCACAGGCCATGATTAATTTATTATATGCATTTTATCCTAGAGAGCCAAAATGACAATTAATTTTCTACTTCATGCTTTTTCCTTAGTTTTTCTCTTTCTTTAAATGAAGCATAGGCCTTGGGCATGTTATCTTGGTTTGCATGCATTGATATTTTGTTCATAGAATATGGATATATATACCAGTATTGTATTTACTGTACATCTATTATTTATTTATTATATTTTATTGTACATCTATGGTTTCTTAAATACTTTAATTAAAAGGTATTTAACATGATACAGGGATGTCTAAAAAGGCCTTAAACTATCAAAATATTTTTCTTTTTCTAATAAAAGAAACTAATTTAGAATATTAATTTACTAAATTGTAATTAAACTACAAAAATTCTTAAAAAGCTTTTTTGAAGCAGTTTAAGATAATTACTTTATTTCTCTGATACATGATAAAATCATGTTATTAAACTACTCTTCTGTTGTGCAATGAAGTTTTCAGATGGTTTTAATACTATTCTGACTTCTTCCTTTCTGTGTTATGACCATATAGAAACAAACATTGCTTTCCTAGTCCTCAATCCCATTATAATCTCACTAAGTTTATATTCTTGTTGTCTTCAAGAAACTGTATGTTTTTGAAGATCTATCCAGCAGTTAAATTCAGAAAGTCCCTAACTTTTAACTAGATGAATAATTTCTACACTGTGTTAATAGATTTATTTTGTGGGCACATGGCACACTTCCACCTTTAGTGTTCAGGTAACACCTGATGTTGTCAGGGTAAGCTATAAAAAGTCTCTAAACTGCATTTTTCATAATTTTGTAGCCAAAAAAGTATAATTTTTAATGAAGTCCATAACCAGAAGAGATTAGCATTAAGGAATACAAATATTAGAGAACTTACACAATAAATCCCATCTAAAAGGTTGTAAGTGATGCTGAAAAACCCCTATAATTTACTTTGAAATTACATTGACTAATGGAATTCTGAGACATAAAAATGTATTACATTTATCAAGAAACCAAAGTTGAAAATATAGAGAGTTAGAAATTGTAAGTAGTAGGTGATTTAGTAGTATGATCCACATATTAAAATAGTTGGTACCTGGATGTCAGAAAAAGTGTGACTTGCCAGAAGGCACTTAGTCATCCAGTGAATCCATTAACAGCACCATTTGGCAAGAAATTGAAATTTTCTCTAACACTGTCATATCATATAATCTGAGGTGCATCATTTACTTACAGACTGGCACTCTTCTGTTTAGTAAGTTGTCTGGGAGCTTTTCAACTACAAGGAATAAAAATATTTACAAAATCTTGCTAATGACAAGATATTGTTAATGTTATTCTGGCTTCTTGCCTTCTTTGTATTATGACATCTTAATATGGAAGTCATATTTCAAAATCTACAAATCCAATGAACATTTCATGTTTCCAGAATTGTCCAGATATCCGCATCCTATTCCTTGGCTCAGTTTAGAAAACTTGGTATGATTGTTTGGAAAGCTAAAATACATAAACCAGTCAGACTTAAGGAGTGCAAACAATAAATCAGGTATTGCAAGCATTTAATCATTCAGCTCATATCAGGGTTCTAAAATTCAGTGGTAACAACAGTATATAATTAAGGTTCTCATGTATGTACGTATTTACCAGGTCAAGACGTAGCAGGAGGGAGAAGATTGACTGGCACATCACTTCAGAGTCTGTTAATTTTAAAGGAGCATTCAAAACTACACCTTGGGAAAGTTCTGCTAGTGCTGCAGGGCCAAGAGAAGCATGCAATATTTTTAAGGGTAGCAGCTCATATTGTATGCCCAGCTGAATATACATTTTGCCCTTAAAAAGTTAAACACTTGTAATAAAAATGTGCAACTGTATTTCAAAATTGGAAATGACTGAAATTGCTCTACTAGATCTCTGTGGCTGTTGTATATAACTGTTGATCCAGAAGTGATTATTGGCATTTTTGTGGTTTAATTTCTCTTAGCTGCTTGAGTTTTATAATTTTGAAGTAGTGTGGCTACACTATCAAATTCTTCCATCTCTGGCAGCAATTATAGAAAAGTTTAAGGTTCTAATCATCCCTGTTACATGTGTTGATTCATATATTTTTTCCCTGACACTACTTCATTTCAATATTTTTTTTCCAGATAAAGGCTTATATTCATATCATTCAGGTAAATTTTCAGCATGCCATAAATGCTTATTGCTTCCATATATGTGCAAAATTTAATTTGATATTTTATTGGTGTGCTTTTGCTACCTATTGTGCAGATACTAAATTGCATAAAAGTTCTTTGGCTTTTCTTGTCTGCTTTTGAGTATTAGGTCTTTTGTTGGCTTTCTTTCTCTATTGTTAATGTCTCAGTATTGATATTGGAGCAATACTGTAGCACCACACTTGCTTTGCTTGCCTTTATTTTAGGTAGAGATATGGCAGGAAAGCTGTAGTGAGCTTTATTAACTCTACTAGGAAAATGCTATCTAGCTTTAACTGGATTAAAAGGAATGCTATTATATTACAGCTGTTTGAGAACTAGTGTAAGTATATTTAGAATACAGACGTGGGGTAAGTGAAGTACTGGCAAAATCAGTATTTACACTGGTATATATTTTTACAGTTTCTTGTTGATAGAAATCCCCATTACAAATCCAGCTCTATCGGAGGAATTTGCCTTAATTAAATATAAGTAAATTAATAACATACAGTTTTTACCAACTTAAATTTTGTAGTGCATTTCATTTGGGACTTTTTGCAGTTTTTGCAGTTTTAATTATTGGAATCTCTTTGAGAATTGGTTCAACTAATTATCTTTTAGTTATGTTTAAAAAATGAAACTCACATTGTTAGGAAAATAGATCCATACCATGATGGAGAGAAACAAAAGCCCCTTAGGGCAGAAGTTTCTTGAGAGTAGTACTAATAAAATCCTTTTTTGATTACATCTAATGTCAATCTCCCATATTTCTTCTACTCCTTTCTCTCCTGAAATAATCCCAAATTCTTCTCATGTTTTACAATATCTTCATATGGGGAGAGACCAAGTTTGGTGTGGCATCTGTGGGCTTGAACACATGTAGATTAGATTCAAATTTTATATGGATAAAGTTTCTTTTTGATTAAAGACTTCCAATTTGTATCTCTCTCTTCTATCTAGAAGTTGTATCTCTTTTATCTTTTTCATCTATCCTATTCTAACGATTTTCAAAGACCTGTAGGAACTTAATAGAATTTTATATTTAAACTCCTCTGTCAGTGTAGATGAAAGTGGTCTAAAGCCTCTAAACCCCACTATTATGTGCAGGAAGATGAAGTGACAGACTGACATGGAGACAGCGTGAGAAATTAGCTCACACTAAGGACCCTCGGGCACGGCCTGGATGAATATCAGAGAGCAAATTCTTAAAACAGTTGTTGTGAGACTCTTTTGGGGGTACTTATGTGTCAGCTCTGAACATAGAAGAAATACAGGCCATGCTAAGTGACTTCAAGTGGTGGTGAAGGCCTTCTGTGAGCTCCAGGGAGGGAACTGCAAGCATGCTTCACTACCCTTGGTTGCCCCAGGGAGTCCACAAAACCTTGTAAAAGCTTCCTGCATTGTAAGGGACAGGATTGGGAGCCTGGTCTGCTTTCTTTTTCCTTTTTTTTTCCTTTCTCCACAAGAAAAGCGCAGAATTACTGAGCCATAAATTTGGCACTTTCTTCTGTATTTAGGCTGATGCACACTAATTTTATTTCTCATTCTACCCTGTCCTAGTTCATTTTGGTAACTATGTTGGCTGGTCAAATGCACTTGAGTAGAGCTTTGAACCTCCTGTGTTAATCTTCTCTTGAGGTCTATCAGAAATGTCTGTGGGGAATTTATGAAGTGCAGAAGGTATTTTGTATTATTTCCTCTGTATATTAAAAAGAGAGCAAAGAAAAGCTGTGTGCCAACTGCAGTTGTCATGTGGAAGGCAGAAGGTTTTTTGGAACCCTCCACAGATTTTGGTTGCTTTGTAAGAAAATAATTTTTTTTTGCATATTGTTTTATTCACATGGGAGAGTTCCAATTATTTAGAATGTTGTTATGAAGGGAAATGTGATTCTGGTGAAATAGAATAGAATATTCCAGTTGGCAGGGACCTACCACAATCATCTAGCCCAAGAGCCCAACCATTCAGTCCTGACCAAAATCTAAAGCAAGTTATTAAATACATGGTCCGAATGCTTTTTAAACATGGACAGCTTTGGGAAAACCAAAGAATAGTCTGTAAACATTTTTTCAATTTTCCCCATATTCTTTTTTATTTAGAAGCTGTTAAAGCTTTCCATGGCCATCAACACTGCATCTCATTAAAAGTTTACAAAAAATAAATAACTGTTTCCTTAATGAAATTGAATGAAGCACCTCATTTTGTTCTTTACTTCCTATTACTTCTTTACTTCCTATTACTTCAGCCCCAAGGAAGAAAAATGGAAATGTTTTTATACTAAGAAACTACTGTATTATAAGTTCCTTTTCTGTGTAAGTGAAAGTAAAAATCCAAATAGTAAAAAATTAAATAGAAAGTACTTGCTAAATTGAAATTAAAAATAATGGTTCTAATGGTTTTTAGGTGACAGGGTTTTGTTCCCAACCCTGCAAGTGCTGTGAACTTCCAGTCCTGCTGTGCACGTGTTCTCCCACTCGTGCTGGGTGAGGTGGTAGCCCGAGCAGCACTGCAGGGAAGGAGTAGGGGCGTGTGGAAGGGCAGGAGGATGCTGAACGTTGGCAAGTTCTGGTTGGGGAGGTTTTCCATTGTCCCCAGTATAAACGCTCCCCTGAAAAGATTTATTGATAGTTTAAGGCTGTTAAACCCAAACTTGATAAATGGAATAAAAAAATACATTTTTATTTCCCGGGGGCTATGCTGAGTTAAGGCATTTGAGGGTTACAGTAGCTTGGGATCTATTTTGCCTTCAATCCATAACTGTAATAATTGTTAATCTGGGTGGAAGGGATTTGAAAGTTTGTCTTCACCATCTATTACTGCCCAGTTATCAGACAAAAGGTGAATAATACCTCCAATAAAATTTTATAAATAAGCTACATACTAGTGGAATGGCATCAAAGAGAAAGTTAACTACAAGCAAACCATTGGCACCAATGCATTCATTTAATGTAGACAGTATCCTGGAATATAAGATTTTTACTGAATTCTGAATTTATGTAAGAATGGACTTAAACCCTTTGCTCTTGATTTTTGGACCATATTTTATAATGTATATGTCAAAGAGTTTAAGATATTAACTAAATAACAGTTTCATTCACAATATTAATTTGCAATAATTTGTGAGAGGCTTCAATGTCCCATTTCATAGATAAGATATGAAATTTTTTTTCTCTTTTTTGTAATCAGTGGTCCAAATTACTTAGTGAAGTAGTACTTTGAAAAGACATGGCTAAGGTGGGACACATGCCTAAATCTTCACATTTACATTGACAATAGGTTAAAAAGGAAAGTACCATCTAAAATTAATATAAAGCAGATGAAATCACTCTTGCAAAAATTCCAAGAACTATTAAACTATTCTGCTAGTAATTATACTGACATTTCAAATACTTACTTCAATAAAAGATTTTGACCTGGGCACTTTCTAGTTTGTTCCATTTCTGAAGTTAATGGAAAATGTTTTAAATAGGTATAATCAGATTCCTTTGCAGAAATTATGTATTCCAGGCAGTAGTTCTAGATATTACACATTTAATTGACATAACATCGCTTTCCTTCCCCCTTCCTGAAAAAATTGATTGCCAAAGATAAAACCAAGTCATTAATTCTGCTTTAAATTTCTTCTGACTTCTTTACTATCATTTAAATTTACATTTGTAAGGAAATGAAAAATATTCCTTAAACGTGATTATTTTTTCAATTGGTTTAATTCTGTTAGTAGTTAGAGCTGGCTTGTAGCAGCTTGAGGAGATAGAGTGGATGATCTGAGCTGAACAAGCTTCATATCTCATCTTACAGATCAAGTTTCATATTTTAAGGATGTCAGGTGTTACAAGAGACTCTCCTCTTTTCAGCAGCAAGGACAGTTTGAGAAATCACTGAAATCTGATTCTTCCTTTACTTTATTCTTTTTCTACTCCTGTCCTTTGGGCAGGTCTCAATCCTGGCCCATTCACTTTCTCTTGCGCTGGCTCTTTCCTGAGGCTCAGATCTCTAGATCCTGGAAGATGATGGGGAGCTGAAGTATTAGGAGATTCTGGAACAGGTGGATGTGGCTTGAGAGGACAGAGAGAGAGAGAACTCTGTCTTTTATACCTGTGCTCTGTTGAAGCTTCCTAATCTCTCTTTTGTGCCAGATGTATCCTGTGACTACAACAATATATAATTTTAGCTACACAGCTGGGAAGTGTAGAGCCCACTGTGACAACAGCTGACTATTTTCATCCTCAAAGATGCAAATATCTCCTCCTGAATACAGAATATAATATTCTAAAAATATGTTAAAGCAGATGTACTTAGCTGTAAATATAAACATAAATAAAAAGCAACCTCAGTTGTAATTAATTAGATTCATTCATAAGAATGAATTAGTTGATGAGTAAATGACATCTATTCAAATCATAGTTGATTCAGCCTTTTTACATCTTTCATGATGAAACCTTTCCAAGCAGCCATGTGATGAGCATCAGCATACTGAATTGCCCTCATCTTCCCATGCCACAATCCCCTCTCGACAGGGCCTGGGTGACTTTTTGGCATTTCTGCACAGCAGCCACAGACCCACTGCAACATCAGTGTCAGGGCTACCAAAGGAGAGACTCCTACTGCTTTGCGCTCTCTTTGGGGCCTTTTGCCTTCCAGGTGCCAGCCAAAGCCCAGCCAGATAGTAGGGCTCTCTTGCTCAGTGTTTGGTCACAAATATCGCCCTCTTTTAATGGACCTGGATTTGAATCGGCGGCTGAGAAGAATGGAGACTAATCCTTCTTGCTCACTGGCACATGTATCACTACACCATTAGAAGCTTCTCCTGAAAATGGCAACAGGGACAGCATCACAGGTGGAATGGATCCTTTCTTTGGGGAAAAAGAGAGAGTGGGCCTTTTAATACTGTAATTAAGAAAATAATCAGAGGAGGTTGAAACCTTTTCCTTCATTTCTGCTCTCATCATCTAAGTTTTCCTGAGTGCTAATTGTCATCACTTGCTTGTAATTTATTTGTTTTAGAGGAAGACTTGTTATTTCTTGAATTCAAAAATATTTCTCCCCTACCCATTGTAGTGTGGCTATTTCTAAAATTTTATAATAAATTGAGCTACCATATAAGAATTGCATGATTTTCCCTGAGCTTTAATTTCCTATTTGTGAGGAAAACATCAGCCTTTAGTGCAATTAAATAAAGACAATTAAAATTTCTTTACTGAAATTACTTAATGTATTGGCAGGCTAAATTGTTTTCTAATAATTAGCACATATCACACATCTTGTTTTAGTTGAATAAGTTTTAAACTGAGAAATTTTTATCCTCAAAGAATAAAAATCCTCAAAGAAATAGTCTGCAGTCCAGATTGCAAATTCATACACCCACATCTCAATTGCTGCAGTGACTTCTGACTTCTCATAAAGGCAGAGAAGAAATAGAAAATGTACAAACAAATACAGCAGGAACAATCAGAAATTTGGAAAGGCTGGCATGTGTAAAGGAACCAAAGAATGATATTGCAGCTCAAAAAAAGTGCAAACCAAAGAGATAACTATAGCAGAACACAAAATGCTGATTCATGTTTCTCAGAATACAAAAGCTTGGAGGGCATTGTCTGAGATAACGGATATAAAATATAGGGAAGTTGATTTCACACAATGCATACTCCAACTACAGAATTTACTCACATAGAATGTTGCAGAGGCCAAGAGAATACTGTGACTAAAAATGAAATTACATGAATTTGTAGAGAATAAGATGATTAATTACTGTATACAGGATGGCTTAGGAGAAGTCTCAGATCTTGTAAGCACACTCTTTCTGCTAAAGAAAACCTTCCACTATCCTCTAGTGGGTAGGTAAACAGATGTTCAACAGTCTAAAATGACAGCAGTTCTTATAATTCAAATAATTTCTAAAGTTTCTTTAAATTGAAAATTCTTCATTTTTGTCAAAACCACTCTAAGTACATGTTCTCCCAGTTTTTTGCTGGGAAAGGAGTGTAGACATCCTTCTGTGCCAGTCACTCAGATAGAGCATTAAGGCTGCTTTGTCCTGGACTTCTTCAGGTTTACTCAAAGTTTTTTGCTGATATTTTTGTGTCTACATTTTTCAGAAAAATTGTCCTGAGGCAGGAAAAAAATTCTTGCATGTGATTGGAAGTGTGGTGACAATTAAAGTTTCTCCCTTCCAATTACCCATTTTTAGATGGTCAGAAACTTAAAATAGACACACCATCTTGCTGAAGAGCAGGGATTTTTTCACTTTTAACAGAAGTGAATGAATAATTATCAGTCACATGCCAGTGTTTAACCCTGATATCAACAATAAAATACTGTTTAAATATGCCACAGAAGACTGAAGTAAATTTAGGCTGAACAAAACCTGACATATTTACTTTTCCTGTGTGACCTACATTTGGGTTCTAATTGTGGAAGTGGAATCTGCTTTAGCCAACTCAGCTCTAGATATTTTGGCAGGTATACATTTAATAGTTTGATTATGTTCCATGGCACGCTATATGTGTGAAGCTGCCCTTTCTCCTGATAATCCTTATTAAGAACTTGAAGAAAGTACTACATGCATTTAATATTATTGCTATTAATAATATTTCTGTTATTCAGAGACTTTGGGGAGGGATGGTGCCTTGTACATGAAAACTTGGAAGATGAACAGTGTGATGCTAGTTTCAGTACAGAATGAATACAAATATCGGTGTATATGGAATTAATATAAACTATATAAAAATATTTCATAAAAGCAATGTTGTAGAGATGTATTTCAGTATTTCATTTTATATTACTTTCAAGATTTAGCTGAAATAATTGATGCAGTCATATATGTTCAACAATTATAACATGAATGATTACCTTTATATGCTGATGTTAATGCTTCATGGTATAGTATGGAATCCATACATTAATTTAGGTATTATTGACAGAGGACAGTTTTAACTTACAGGAAGGAAGATGACGCATATATTTTCTTTTTCCAGGATCCAAAAGAATCAGTGACAGTGAAGTCTCTGATTATGACTGTGATGATGGAATTGGTGTTGTTTCAGGTACTAATGTTTAAGTTTACTTCTCCGAGTTCAGTAGAAATATTTCTTATTTATAATTTGTTATGAATTTTGCAATGTTTTTCTGATGAAATATAAGTGGAACTTAAGTATATATTTTTCTAAGAGACACAGAATAAATATTATGCATACTGCATGTCTAATCTCAAAAAATTACTAATGGGGGGAAAAAGTCAGTGTGTGAATGTCCTTATTGCTTTTATATAAGGATAAAAATAGCATAAAGTTATTTTTTTAATAAATGTCCAGAAATGTTCATTTCTCCTTTTTTGACAGACATATGTTGATATATCCTGTAAAACTTCATGATGGACTAATAACACTGCTAAAGGTCTGAAACACGAGCATTTTAAGGCAGGACAGGAGATAGCAGATAATCTGCTTCACTAAGTATTGGAATGGAGCCCATTGGAGAAAAAAGTTATCATGTCAAAGAGTATGTCTCCCCTTCTAAGAGAAAAGATAATACCAAATAAAAAATAATCATTGCTGAAAACAATAAAATCCTAACCATATAGTTTTGATGAATACAACAGATAATTTATTTAAGAATCATGGACATTTTTAGGTTGGATCAAGTCCACCTGCTAGAACTGCAAAATCCACTACTAAACCTTGCTCATGAGTCCCACAGCCACACGTCTTTTAAATACCTGCAGGAGTGGTCACTCCACCCCTTCCCTGGGCAGCCTGTTCCATTGCTGGACAACTCTTTTGGGAAGATTTTTCCCAGTATCCAGTCCAAAGGAGGCAGCTGTGCTAGCTCTAACCAGTACCGAGTGTGCTACTGTCAGCACAGAGTGGAGTACTCCTCCCAGTGTTTGTTCTGCTGCCCTGCTGCTGTTCTGAGATTTTTAACACACAGGGTTTTCTGTGCTAGACAGCTTCTGGTTCTCTTGGGTGAGGTCCAGCTCCAGTGTGAGACAGTGGGGTTTGGGAAAGGCTGAGCAGTTTAATCTGTCTGCTCCACACAGCAGCTGTGGGAGCGTGATCCGCTCAGTTCAGCCCGAGCCACCGTCAGCTCATGGGCTGCAGGACCTTCTGCTCAGGCTGAGAGGAGTACAGCTCACCTCAGAACTAAGAGGGAATAAATGAGGTGAGGTAGGCAATCCTGAATATTGTGAGATGGTGTGAAGCCAATTATTGATCAATCCAGACATTTAGTGAACTATCTAATTATATGAGTTGGCCTGGTCCTGCTTTAAAATCTGTTACCTGTCTAAACTCAGATGCATTTCTGTTTTGTCTACATAGTCATTTATTTCCAGCTTTTATTTCCAGCTATTTCATGGTTAGCTCATAGGCTGTGCTTCATTTTTGACCCTGGTATGTTATTATTCCGTGCTATGAGTCTTGCACTTGCTGGGATAAGGAGATAACTTTTTTTTTTTTTAATAAACAGCATGTAAATTTTATTTAAAAATCAGTTATTTTCAATAACTGATAAAATTTTACAGACTTTGTGATATAAACAGGGCAAGTCATATTTGTGCTAAGATTCCAGGAGTTTTACCAGATTAAAAAAAGAAAGAACATTAGGCCTGAAAAACCACTAAAGTTTCTATGTTCCTTAAAACATTTATCTTCAAACAGTAACAGGCTATTTTTTCAGATTATTACTTTAATTAGAAAACTACTAAGGAAAATTTACAGCATTTTTATATTCCCACTCCCCTGTTTGCTTTATTGCAGTCAGAACACAGGAAGGATAGGTAGCCAGAGTGGCGTGAAGTACTGGAACCAAAGAGGCAACCATCCTCAGAAGCCCTTTGTTCCTCTTTACTGTACTTTCAATCTTTGATGACCTTGCTGTCTGTAATTAGTAGTCACCAAGACATTCAAATTGCCTGTCCTTCCAAAAATAAGAGCTTTCATATTGCTGTGGGTCAGTTAAATTAAAATTTATCAATCTAACTTAGGACCTAAAAAACAAAGGTTGGAAGTAACTGGATTTAATGGATATATTTCTAGAGTGCCCAGTATAGCATCATTTTGAAAGTGAAATGTTTTTCCTGTCCTGGAAAAAGGTACCAAGTTTTGCAGATTTTTTTTACCAGGTGCTTGAACATGAGCAGGATTCTTATGGAGCATCTAGATTTACAACTTTGATTCAATAAACTTATCTTTTGACAACTTGTAAAATTATGATCTTTACAGTTCTATGAATGAGCCTACTTTCCTTACCTGAGTTTCTGACATACCTTTAGTTTTTTAGGATCTTTAAGCTATTGAATTTTTGCTGAACAATTCTACAACTTATTTGCATTTTAATTCAGCTGGGCTGTGTGGGTAGGAAATTTGATGGGTTTTAAGTTTTGAAATATTTAGTGCCTTACTTTTTTTGTGCTGCTGCCACTATGTTTGTAAGTCATCTTGTTTAGTCTTGTCTTGTCTTACCATCCACTCTCATTATCATTCCCTCAATCGTTTAAAGTTCCTCTCTTCATTTGTAAACTCATCACAATCTTGGTTGGAATATATGCACTGTTATGCACCATTTGTCTCTCTTAGTTTTCTTTCTTTCTTACTTACCCCAGTTCTTTCATTTTGTATTTTCAGGTTTTATTTAACATGACACTTTGCTCTTCTTCTGTCTGCTATATAAATAGTGCATTACATGAAGTAAGCTTGCCAACATCTTTCAAGTACTCTCAGTGATCCTTTCCATAAAATTAATTCCTAGTATCACACCTGTGAACAAAACTCCAGAAGCCTTTAAGAGGAAGAAAAATTAACTCTTTGCTCCTCTTCAATTTACTTTTATTCATAATGGTTGACTAGATGTCCTTTAAAGTTCCCTTCCAATTCAAACTATTCTGTCATTTTATGATCTTTTGGAAAAATTATTTACCGAATCTATCACTTCTTGTGGATTGGATCTTAGCCTTCTTATACAAATGTAATAAGCTTCAGTCTGTTGTTTCGGTCAACAGGAAAGGCCTTTAAAAAATTAGTGAGAAACAGATTGAAAAACTTCAATGTCTTTTTTTCTGGCTACATGTTTTATCCAACACCAATTGTCACAAAGAGTTATAGCATATTACACATTTAAAAAGCAAATTTTTACTAGATTCTAAAATATCTCTCTTCAAATATTATGTACATTCATCTTGGAAAGCACTAGAATAGAATCTCTATTAATATTTCATCTTTGCTAGCATTAATCTTACCATAGGTAAGTGGAATGAGCAGCATGAGCAGTTCTGGTTATGTCTTTAGATTGGTTATACATAGCTCTCAAACAGTTTGAAGCATCTGTTTTGCTGTCCTGAACAATAAACCTGGGCCCTCAAAGTTGTCACCAGCAGTTCTGTGTGAGATTACATCAGCATCTACACCTGCCCTTTGGAATGCTCTTGTGTCCTTTTTGATAAAAGCTATACAGCATTTTTATATTGATTTTTTTTTAATTCCAGAAAGGCTTACAAAACATCATTTATACTACAACAATAAATACAACTCAGTGAAAGGCAGATTGGCTTTTTGTTTTTTTTTTTTCTTTCTGGTGTCCAAAGTTAAGCATGCATTTCAGTTAACAAATTCAAGGAATATGGACTATAATTTCTAAATAGTTTTCTTCCCAGATATTTTCTAGTGTATGTTGAACCTAGGGAATACAAGCAGCCTACTGAGTCTGACTTTATGAACAGAGACATGTATTGTCAAGACCATTTAATTGTAAAATTCTCACCTATTGCTTTTGTAACACTAAAATATTAAGTAAGATAATAATGTTTAAAATTCAGTTCTACACCCATATCTCATCTGCATTACAACAGATTATGTATTATGAAACACTTGCAATCTGAGCTATGTTTCAACAGAAGCGACAAATGAATCATGGGAGAACGTAAGGCAGTGAATTCTGCACAGACTGCATTACAAGCCTCTGTAGAGAAGGGCTTTTCTGAGTAAAAGAGTGCAGTCTCCAGCTTTGAGAAGAAAAACATTTATAGCGATAAGTTTTTGTCATTATGCAGAAGATAGCTGTATGCTTCAGGAGGAAATAAGAATGCAAAGATATTTATTCAGATAGTTGGGTCCATGTAAATTATGAAAAAATAGTACAGAATACCATCAGTACAGCAGTTATTACTGAACCTTCAAAAATATTTCTGTGTTTGAAGAAGAATGAAAAGAAATTATCAATTTTTGTTTCACCTCTCAAAACACCTGAGGAATTCTTTGTTCAAAAGAATACTTTCACTGTCATGTTGCAGCCTTTGCTGCAGAGGAAATGTCTTTTTCTCTATTTGTTGATAACGTGGGCTGAATTTTTATGCCTGAATCCTGTGGATGATTGCTTCTCAAAGCAGATGCAGAAAACACACTTTGGTTACAGATTAAATTCGACTAGAATTTACCACTGCTTATAGAAAGATATCTTACAGCATTAGCACATAGAGTGGATTACTTTTATCCCTACTAAAATACAGATTTCATTGTATTACCAGATTACCAGCTAGCCCTAAATGGGAACCTGTTGTGACCCAAAAGCCCAGTAACTTCAGACCTAAACACTGACAAGAGTTTTATTTTATTGTATGTTGATACCAAATGGCCTGCTCTAAAATCTGTTCTTTCTAGGCTCTCCCTTGATTTAAAAATGTTAGTCTGTGTGTCACAAAAATCCCCCTTCCAAACTGAAATTCAAGCCATGTTAAATAGTCCTTATGCTGACTGCCTTGATCAATGGATCTTTAACCATTTTCCTTTTTCCAAACAAATAATTTATATATTATTTATAACTTTTTGCCTAAAGTTCTTTACACATTATTATAATTCTTTAAGCTTTTCTTTCATTTTAGTTTTCTTTCCTAATATATACTTTCCATTTTTCGTGTTTATTATCTTATTTAAATTTTGAATGTAGTACTTCTATTATTTAAAAAATAAAGAAATTCTTCAGTATAATTTCCTCAGCTGAAAAATCGTCTTTCTCCTCAAACATCCAAATTCTCTCAATGCTTTTCTTTAAACTAGTAAAAACTAGTCAAAACTATTTTTAAATATAAGCTATATCACTTCAGTTTGTAAGTACGTAACTTGATTCAAGTTTTATTTTCAGATAATTACTAATTATCAATAGTACTCTCTTTGAGGAAAGTTAAAGAAATATGAACTTGGTGTGTTAGTTTATATTTTTACCATAGTCCTATATCTGTGAAGTAACAAAGGGATTAAAAGGCAATGAAAATTGCAATGAAATTGCATTCCTATTAGACATGCTCTTTGTGGATACTTCTCACATAAGGGGATCACTGGTTGGGATGAGTTACAATTGTGGCAATTTAGAAGAGCACTTCTAAAAAGGAAATATAGCAAGAAAGACTGATAAATTCCAATCAACAGTGTGAAGAGGAGGCTAATTTGAGGGACTTACTGTACAGATGCAAATATACATGGATGAATGCTCAACTAGGAAGAAACATCTTTTTAGTGCCTGTGGTGGTTTAGGTATTTCCCCCTCGCAAGCTTTTCATGTCATGCTGGGTATAGGAACAGCACTGAAAACTCAGCTAGCTCTAGTGACAGTGTGGGAATGCTTTTCCATAAGAAAAGAATTGTCTTAAGTGTAATGGGCCCATAAATACAATTAGTGCTGTAGAGCTAATTATACCTGTGAGGAACTGAGTTGCTATGCAGCAAGTTACCAGTTATTCCTACTGTAATGTTTACTGATTCCTTTCACTGTACATTCATCCTTCCTATGTTTTCAGAATAATATTTAATACAGAAAAATTCCCCAAAGCAATCCATAACATATCTTCAACTTATAAAGCATTCAGATATCAATAATTCAATTTATTTGATCAGTGACTGTCAGCACTTTTTTTTGGAGAACATCTAAAATCTTCATTTAGATGTGCAAGTCAGCCCAGAAGCTGAGCACATTTGTATGAAAGAACTGAACTCTCTCTAAAGTGCCCATATGTGAAATGTTGGTATATTAAGCATTTCTGGCAATTTGATTATATAATTGTTTTTAATTAGTGCTTGTTCAAAGCCCAACCACTGTGAGTATTAAAAAGTTAAATATCTGAAAGCTTGATGCTTCAATCAAATACAGATGTTAAAGTGGAGAAAATACCACTTAACATCAGTGTCAGAAGCAAGTCAATTACATTGCCTGTGATGAGCAGCCATTCTAGTACTGCCTTTCTAGAACAATTTTCATACTAAGAGTTTCTTTCAAGTAAATCAAGCAGCAAGGCATTTAAATTAAAATCTTCATTAGTACACTTCAGTTAATTCTTTTTAGGCCTATTTTAGGGCTGTTGATATGAACCTAATATTTGGAAGTTTGTGGTTTTTTGCATTTTTGGACCTGAAAGATTCATAATTTAAATAACAATTCAATCGTCAGTATTTACTGAATATGTAACCTGCATAGCATAATATTAGCACAGTACATACTTTGTGGATTAATATTTTAAGTCAAATATATTAACAGTCTCTCTTAAATCAGATAAAACTAAAACTTCAGGTCTGAAGAAGCTGTGTTTAGTGTGCTTTGTAAAATCCCTCTTTTCATATGTATCAGTTTTTAAAGAAACCTTCCCATGACAGAAGAAGGTGGTGGCATTGCAGTTATCCTTGTCATGTGTCTGTCTTTTAGGTGTCTGCAGCTCACAGTTGTTTACCACTGATTATGTCTACACTGATTATCAGGTTCTGTGTACTCTCTATGTTGATTTAAGAGGCTTGCCATAGTTACAGAGCCTTTGATTCTATGGTAATGACTCAATATTTATAGCTGCAAGCAGGATAATGTTTATCCTATTTTTACTACTGCTATAAATATCTGCTTTGCTCAATAGCAACTCATTGGTCAAGCTGCCCTTATGACCTGTCTTTTCTGTCTATAATTTCTTTTCACAAGAAAATGTTTTTTACTTAACTTCTCTAACCTTATTTTCAGGATGTGCAATAGTTTTTGAAATTGGAAGGTAAATTACCTACAGTACAGGCAGTTAAATCAGAGCTACATTAACTCTACAAAACTGAAGGATAACTTTGAAATTACCTCATTAACCCATGTTAGTGGGTTGTCTTACTTAAACAGTTGCTTTTCAATGTGTGGCCTGTTGGAAAAAGAGGAGTTTGTAAATATAATTATTTTTTGTTTTAGGTAAATGGATTATAAATGTCAATTTTTTTGGTAACAATATTATTAGACAACATTAATCCATTTTTTTGATCACAGCTAAACACCTCTAGTTTTCTTCAAAAAATGTAGCAAAAGTTTATCAAGATTTAGCAAAATTGCTAGGAATGCTGGTTGTTTCTGCCTTTGTTATTGTTATAAGGAAGCAGTACCAGTGTTAGTTACCAGAAAGTACTGCATGACTACCTCAAAATTAATGTAAAGCACATATTTGATCAGGATTAGACTTGGCAATTAATTACAAAGTTATATATTTTGATTTATTGCAACAATACTGCTCATTTGGTCAACTACAATAACAAATTAGAGCTGGAAGAGGCTTTTTGTTCCAAAGTAATTAATTTGTTTCTGTGTGCATATGTAATAAGTTCAATAATTTTGATTTACTTGTTCTCACTTCTAGGAATTTTTTAGACTTTTAAAGCATTTTTTAGAATTTTAAAGGTGGTTTTTGTTTGTGTTTTGTTAATGGATTACCTTGCCCTTCATTATGTTTATTCGCCTAGAAAATCTTACAGTATTGCTCATTCCCCTCATACTTTGATGTCTGTACATACCAAATATTATAAAAACTACTGATTTTTTCAAAGAATTTACCCATTTCTTCATGTTACTACTCTACATTGCTTTTCATCTCCAGATTCAACAAATTCTACTTGTGTATGCAAGGAGATCTATTGACAGAAAAAATAGAGATAGTCTATCTAGATACACTATGTCTATCTTTTCTGTCAATAGATATGCATTATTAGGATAATAAGACAATATTTCTTTCTGTTCTTGTACTGTAAATGTTTTTTTATTTCAATATCTAGAAGTTTATAATAACTTGCTGCTCATTTATGTGTGGTGGATTGACTCTGGCTAGGTTCCAAGTGGCTGCCAAAACTGCTCCATCACTGCCCTCACGAGCTGGAAACGGGAGAGGAAATATAAAACAAGACTTGTGGGTGGAGATAGGGCCAGGAAGAGATCACTCCTTGTTCTGGCTGTGGGCAAAACAGACAACTCAGAGATATTATTTTATGGCAAATAAAATCAGAGTAGCAGAATGAGAAAATAAGCCCCTGAAACTTCAAAGCCTTTCCCCCATCCCTTCCTTCTCTCTGGTCTCAGCTCACCCCTGGTTCCCGACCTCCTCCCTCTCAGCTGCACAGGGAGATGGGAATGGGGGTTGCAGCTCCTTCATCACACGTTGTCTCTGCTGCTCCTTCCTCCCTTCACTCCGTTCCTCTGCTCCACAGGGAGGTTCCTCTCATGGGAGACAATCCCTCATGAACCCCCCAGCGTCAGTTCATCCCATGGGCTGCAGTTCTTCACAAACTACTCCAGCATGGTCCCTCCCATCGGGTGCAGCCCCTCACGCTGCTCCAGGCTGGGTCACAGGTCCTGCAGCAAACCTGCTCCAGCGGGGGCTTCTCTCTCCACAGGCCCTGCCAGGAGTCTGCTGCAGGGTGGGCTCTTCACTACTGTTACTTTAGCTCTTTTACTTAAAGAATTGCAGAGTTGCAGAGTGTATTGATTTCCAGACTGACTTGCAAAAAATTAAATTATCTCCTACATTTTACTAGTGAGTGAATAACAGCATTTCAAACACACATAAAATTTCCCATCTTGCCTCTGATGATCTCAGAATTATGTTCCACTGGCCCCTATATATTTTTTCAGTGCTTATAATAATAAATTTACTTTGTATATAAGATAAAAGTTGGTATTGCAGTACTGACTTAGCTGAAGGTACACATAACATGATTTGACTGTGGTGTAGTGAGGAGAGACTATGTCATCCTCAGCATCATTATATTAGTGGAATGTAAGGGTGATGTGCTTTTTTTTTCCCCTTTAGTACACATTCCAGATACACACAAATCCATTTATACTAAACATGGAAGAAGTTGTTTACGAATTAGAATTGTTTATATATATCCTTGGTTGTAAAGCCATATAGTAAATATGAGTACTCAGTTGAAAGTATTGAACATACTTGGAACCATCAAGTGGAATGAATTAATAAGGTTTTGTTTAGGTTCTAATGAACATTTTCCAGGAAGAAAAATAAGAAAATCATGAGCAGAAGATTATTCTACTCTTGGAAGATTCTCATGGGAAAAGTTTAACAGTTGCATGAGCCAGAATTTTTCCAGTGCCAGGTGGATCTCTCTAAGTATTCTTTTTTTGGTTACTGTCTTCGGAAAAAAGAAATCAGTTCTATCAGTTGTCATAGCCACCAGGAATTCTCTGAAGACCTATTCTTGTTAAATGTTATAATCAGGTTAACAATTGCAAATCTTCATTTTCTTATCATTATGTTTTAATTTCATCATCACAAAATTTGGGGAAACTTACTTGAAATTGCTGTAGATGTAGTTTTTTTTTTTTCCACAGAGAGTATTGCACCATGGGACAGTGAATTCAACTATTTCAATTACATGAAGACCATCATTTTTAACACATACAGCTTTTAAAAAAGATTTTCATTAAAAGCCTGTGTTAAATGTCCATGTGGTAGCCTTTTAGGACAGTGAAACTTGGAGGCTTTGTTTAGACCATTTATGCCTTCTGATAGGCTTATTCAAGATTAGTCCAGGGTGCTAGCTATTTGTGAAGAAAATGTGTTTTTTAATTCAGAATTGTGAGTGAAATCTGATGTTGTTGAGTCATTGTTACCTTAAATATTTCTGAAATACAAATCTTTCTTGAACTCAATCTCACTATTTAACTCCATAGTGGCTTCCTATCCCAAATTTTTAAACTAAATTATGGATTAATTTTTAATTATGGACATTTCTATTTGAAAAACATTTTACAAAACGTCTGAAATATAATTTTAATTAAAAATGCAACAATTAGGTTTTTTATTCTAAGGAAAAATCAGTTTAATTTGTTTTATTATTAATACATTGTATTAACCATAAATGGTAAGTCTCCAGTTTGATGCATGGTATTAATTTCTATACTTTTGCAGTATAACTATAGGAACTGTAATTGTACTTAAAAAAAGCATAACAACAGGAGTCAACTTACATATGTATGTTTTATTATAAAACCCAAGAACACACTATAACATTCTTGATCAAATCCCATCTTTTACTGAGAAACTCTATACTACAGATACGGCAGGAAGTGGGAAAGTGCAACTTCAGATTCACTGAATATTTACATTTCTTTTTAGATTACCGACATAACGGGAGAGATCTTCAAAGTTCAACACTGTCAGTGCCTGAGCAAGTAATGTCATCTAATCATTGTTCTCGATCAGGGTCCCCTCACCGTGGAGATAGTATAGGACGGACTAGATCGTGGTCTCCCAGTGTCCCTCCCCCACAAAGGTAAACTCTTGTTCAACTATGCAGTTAAATAAATTAAACTGGTATTCATCTCGTACCAATACTGGAAATAATCTCCAGACTTTCAAAAATGAATTGGTTAGATCTTACAAAATTATGTAATGCCAATTAAGGTTTTTTTTTACATTATAGTGATGTGCCTAATTTATATATAATTCTATGTTACTTATGGTTTATTATTACTATATTATTTAATATTCTTATATGATTTCACAATTGTATCTTACTTCTACCTATTTATATCTCATTTTTCGTCAAAATTCAGTACAGTCCAATCTAAGGAAATAAAAATATCTCTCCACATTGTCATTTCCTAGAGCTATTTACAGGTGCCATATTTTATAGTATGTGATAGTTCGACATTACCTTAGCATTCATATGACAGTGGATGTTTTCAACCCTTTTGTTTCTGTAGAATTAGGATTCTGGGAAGCCTCCCTTGCTGCCCAGAGTAGCTTCCTTTCCACTTCTAAATCACCAAGAATAAACTGACAGACATACAATTTTAAAGTGAAAGGTATCAACTCCTGATCTTGGGAGATCTCTGATAAGTATTTATCTTGAGAAAATTAGACCAGGAAATTTCTTCCAACAACCTGGTACTTTTGGATAACATGTAATAATTCATTTAGTACTCTGCAGGATAATCTTTCTTAAGAGAAAGGAAGCAGAGAGATAGATGTAAATGGGAATGAAACCTGTTTTCCAGTCCTTTTGTTGCTGTGTATGGGTAGGTTTCCAGATGATGTAATTCAGTTGAAATGAAAGTGGAAGTTTTCTGTTTTGCCCATAATGTTCACAATTCCCCTTTGACACTGAAGATCTGTTATCCAATACTTTCTGGCAGGTCCATGTTCATCTCCCTTTCTTTCAGAAATCCTAATTCTCTTTTGTTCTGCTTTCCCTTCTGTTATCTTTGTTCTTTTTTTAAGTTAAAATTCTCTTGACTTCATAATATCTTATATTTATGTTTTTACTTACCATTTCCTCTAATGGATGTAGCCTGTATGATAGCCTTTTGCATTAGTGAGATACTAGGTTTTCAAATTATCCCCCATCATCTCATACAGCTAAGTGGCAGAAACTGTGTGTTTCTACTTGAAGTCTAAACCCATCTAAAACCAAGTCAGCCTGACTTGAAATGAGACATAAGTGGTAGACACAAAGGGGCCTATTCTGATTTTTAATCTACTGATTTCAGCTTAAGTAATTGCCTACACTATTTGTCTTGGATATAGACATAAATATGAGCAAAATCTCTTTGTGTGTGTGTTTGTGTTTTTATGTTTTTCTGCCTGCATGCATGCTGTCTGCATTTTTGGCAGAATTTTTACCCAAGCTGGTGATTAACACTTGTTTAACACCATTGAAAAATCCACTTTTCATTTTCTTATAGTCTTGGATTTCTTTACATGTTCAAAATCTCTTGCTTTTTAACTTTCCTAAAGCTAAATTTTTAAATATGGTTTTGAAATTATTGCAGCTGTTTCCTACAATGTCAGAATCAAATGCATTATTTGAGTAATATTTCCCTGCCCACATACCAAACAAATTCTTTGAGGACTTGTGGAGCTCAGAAAATTGGGTTATGAGAGTTTGAGGATTTGCAGAAGAGAAGTATAAGCTATGAGTTACAGAAATATCTTTTTTAGCTCTACTGAAAATACAGGTCTACTCAGGAAATCTATACGAATTATCACATTTTGCACCCTGTTCAGGTGAATTTGTTATACATGTGCTACTCTGTAGATGTCCTAACTGCAGTGAGCATTCTGTATGCCCAGAGATTTCCTATTGCTGACACCTCTGCAGGAGGTTTTGGGCCATTGAAGTTGCTGTTATTTCTTAGAAACCATTTTGTAGTCCTCAATTCTATTTAGTTTTTTAATAAACTCCTCCAAAGACCCACTTCATCGTAGCCGACAAGATCTTGTTGCTGCTCTTTTACTCTTTACTAGCCAGAGTAAACCCAGTATTTGGATTCATGAATGCCAGAGTGGAAAATGCTTTATGACAAATGAGGTAGAGCTGAAGGCAAAAAATTTATGTGTAATGCAACATCTGTATAGCACTTATATGCAGAAATAAATAATGTCATGGCAGCAGCAGTGAAGGATACATGTCCAAGTTAACATTAGTCAGAAAGTGGTAAATGACAAAAGGTAAATATGACAGGTACCAAAAGGGCAGACAAAGTGACAAGAAAGGAATAGGGAACTGAGCCACACAAAACCAAAACAATAAAGGAAATTGAGACTCACGCTAGAGCAGATTGTAATAAAGGACAGGAGACAGAAGAATCTTTTGGTCTTGAACTTGTGTGGAGGGAAGCATCCAATTTGTTATTTTGAATTTGATACAAAACAGTTATGTTTTTATTATCCAGTAATTATTACAGTTAACCATTTTCTCCTATTTTCCTATTCTTGTGGATTTGTTTTACAGAGCACAAAAAGTAAAGTGTGTGAGTATGTATTGATAGATAAACTGAGCAAAACAATTGATTGGCAGAGCTTTGGTCTCAATTAGCACGGGTGGTCTTTACCCAAGCCTGCACTAAGCCTCTACGTGGGTACCACATACAGTCCTATTTTTAAATTCAGATGACCATGTTTTCATCAGGCTGCACTCTACTGTAACAGCCACAAGTCCCCATTGTGTCCTACTACAGTTTACATCTGTAAAATAAAGCCAAAATCAAGAACTCATGAAAAATTATTTACAGTGTATGTTTCCATCAGAATAGAATTTTTGCTTGAAGTCTGGAAAGACTAATGAAATGCTGTGCAAGATTAACATTTTTAATGAAGGAAATGAAAAAGCTTTCCTTATATTTCTAGGAGAAACACATTGGAACAAAAAAGAGAACTCTATCCCTGTCATGGACTTGGCACAATTTTCTAAATGAGACTTTTTTTTTTTTTTACTTTAAGATTTAAAATTATTTTACTATAAATGTATAGAAAAATCTGGGCAGCTAACAGATCTTGTTACCAGCATGGTTGCTGATAATTGTTTGTACAAAGCAGCGAGAGGATCTCATGCAGGCACACTAAAAACTCATGATCTGATATCTTTTATCCTCAGTCGGAATGTGGATCAGGGACTGCGAGGGACTCGATCCACCCCTGCGCACTACAACACCCTGAACCGCATGGACAGACACCGAGCTGCGGACGACCACTACTCCCCAGACAGAGAGAGGTAAGTACCTGGCTGCAACTAGGAACAGCTGCAGCCTACAGGCATCACTGTGAGTAACTTCACTATGGTAGCTTGCTAAAATACATTACACACCTAATCCCAGAGATTAGCATTTCTCCTTTATCCACTGGTCGCATGACATACATTGCAAAATATCAGTGCACATAAGGCTGACAAAACTGTCCAGTGAGTGTATGTTTGCCAGGAGGGAATTAAAAAAATCTATGACAAAATTTGTAATATAAAATTTGAATAGTTTAGTTGTCCTTTTTCATATAAAATATTTTTGTTTTGTGTGCTATACAGTGAATTCTTTAAGTATCAAATATTTTTTAAAAAAATTTGGTAGACTTGATTGTTTTTGCTGCTGCATAAAGAGGCATAAAAGTAGATAATTTCAGCTCAGTATAAATGTAATGCTCCCTTTGGATACAGTGCAGTTCATATGTAACATATGTAACAAAAGTATAGTCTAGTACTGTGTTCTGTTTTTGTCTTTGCTCAACCTTCTGAGACACTTGGTAAAAAAGAAAAGGAAAAAATTATTAGGACAGCATGTATGAAATCGGAGTCTTTGTGTTTAGAAGCACATCTGACTATGAATAATATTTTGCCTAATGGAACTTCCCAAACAGTAAGCAGAGCTTCAGCAACCTCTATGAATTTTAATGATCTAAAAAAGAATTGCAGCAATAATTGAACAATGTAGTTAATTTAGCTGAATTAATTGTGTCAATGACTTTGTTACATTAAAAAAATTATTGGTCTTTTCTGCCTCATTGTCTTCAGGTAGAAAATCAAAACAGGAAGCATTTATTACCTTTAATTTTTAAAATATTTCAGCTGCTTTGTACCAAGTTGAAATCCTGCACTTTATAATGAAAGGCATAATGCTAGCTTTTGTCTAATTTTATAATTGCATATACCAAGGAGTAATACAGATATGTTTTGTAATCTTGAGGAATATAGGAATTGCATTTAAGTTAATGCTTTTACAGATAGCTATCACAGGTTATTCTTCAAGTGACATCAAAACACATCTTTGGGATTTCTTACAGTAATACAAGGAATTTGAGAAATCAGTGGCTTTTTGTTAGTAATATTGAAGAGAAAAGATAAATACTTCTTAAGAGACCGTATTTCCTAAGTAATGTGATCATCAATGATAGTATGGAATGCAAGACAATACTTTTCAAAATATTATAATATCTTAATTTCATAAGATTAAAAAATCAATTGATTTTTCCCAAAGACATGTTACAAAAAAGTATCAAATGGAATTAAAACCCAAATCTATTCAAATTGATTTGTAATTTATTTTGGTTAATAAAAAAGTCAAATGGGCAAAAATAAAGCTAATGAAAAAACAGTGAAATGTTTATCATCTAGAATAGGAAGTGTATTCACCACAAGTAGGGTAGATCATAATTCAACCTCTTTTTTGCTTTAAAATAATTAATATTTCTGTTTAAATTATGGAAAAAAGTCTATTCACTTAATTCATTAGAATATGATTTTCTTACAGAAGGCAATAACTTGAAGATTCTGTGCTGTTTCTTTAAAAGATGATTACAGAATCCTTTTGGGATGCAATGTTATGTTGATTTTTAGACCAGTCATCCTTGAAACAGAATCTAAACTCATCCCTGCAGCCTGTGTATGCCTTATGGAATGCTCTGCCTTTGCTCACTGTGCAAGTTCACTTGCTGCCTCCCAGATAAATACATAGCTGTGAAAGGTTGCTTGAATTTCAGTACCACAATGTTTTTCCACCCCTTCAGTCAAATAATCCCTCCTGGACTGTCTTGATTTAGAGGAAAATAACTGGGTTTTTTAGAACACATCAGAAAAACAATGTCAGAAGGTTGTTGGGGATGAGATTATTGAGTTTTCATGACCGTTCTAGATTAATAGGTGTTTGCTTGAGAGGGGTGCTCTGAGTCTCTGAACACAGTTTTATACATTGTCTATGTACTGCATATATTGTCTGTAATGTCCCCTCTTCTCACATGGTGAATGGTCGCCTGTGCAAGCAAATTATTGACTAGCTATGCCTCTATTGCAACATGCAATCTCTGAACAGGAAAAGACTATTTCCAAATATTTATATTTTTTATATTCATTGTTAATTTGACAGTGATTTTTTGCATGGAAAAATTATTATATTTCAATTTTTACGCGAGTATTTATGATACTGTCTCTGCTATATAATAAAAACCCAATGGTATCCCTAAAGTAGCTCTTAATAGCATTGCTCTTGAAAAGCTCTAGAATGGCAGGCAGTTGGGGGAAGTTGAAAAACTGCATTTTTGCATAGGTTTGTAATCTGTCTACATGTTATCCGCACTTGGCTCTAAAACAAATCACATATTTCCTTCCCACAGCTCTGATGGCTTCTTGTTTCCATGAAACAGCTTTTGAAGCTGCTTGCAAAAAGAGGATTTTGAAATAGTCTTGTAGACATGCTCAGTGCTAAGTTAAAGTGTGACTGAGAATATGAGTAAGAAAATTCTTTCCTTCCTTTTCTAGATAATTCAGCATTAAGTTCTCTAAAGTATATTGCACTGAGGAGTTAGCTGAAACTACATAAAAAGTCTATTGACCTTAAGTCTAATGGCAATGAAACATTCCTTCAAAACTGAATGCATAGTTAGAATAGAAAAAAAGATTATTTTTAAAACCCCTGAAAGACACATTTGGAGATAATTTTAATTTCAGACACCCTTAATTATGTAAAATATGGCCATATAATATAATCATTTTTGTAAACTGTAACGGTAAATTAACAGTTTAGATTTGTATCTGTTGCTATATTAACAAAAGTGTGAAATTGCACTGTGTATACTGCTAACTCAAGTTGAGAAACCATGTCAAATTTTTACCTGTATATTTAATATAGATCTACTAGTTAATTGTTATCAAAATGTGAAGATTTTTGTGGGTACTCACACTCTTATGAAATAGCCAAGGTTTGTAATGTAAAGAAATATGAATGCTTATGACCTAATATGGACCCAATTTCCATAAGAACATTTTCTGTAATGGAATAACCTTGTAAATGTCAGTTTGACATGTTTTGATAAATTTTCTAAAACTGATTTTACCTCCCTTCAGAAACTGAAACTATAAAACTATTGAGAAAATTTTGGAAACAGTTGGATTTAACCTCAGAGTTTTATATTTAAACAATCAATATAATTAGGTGAATTAGAGGAAAAATGTGAGAATATCAGCATAGTTACAGAAAGAAAAAAACAACAAAACCACCTAACTATATCTATGTGTTCTTTTCTGCAAGATATATCAACAGTTAACAACTGTTAATAGCAGTTAACAACTGTTAACCAAGACAGTGTGGGAAAATTGTACTCAGGCCCACAACTTCAACAAACTTAGATATTATTTAACAAGTATTGATTTAACTGTATTTGATGTCCAAGATGGCTTCTCCCTGAGGAATAATGTTTCTATGGGGAATTTAGCATAAGTGTGTTAAGCCAGAGCATTCGGAGAATGCCTAACTCAAGTAGTCCTGCAGGAGAAATCTATGGAAAAGCTTCTGGAGTAAGTGTTTTTTCTGAGAAGCACTTCCAAGAAAACAAGAGAAAAGGGAAATTATCCAACCACTATTTTTTCATCAAAGCTATTGCACACTTTTCATTTGAAAGAAGAAAAGTTGCTACCTGTTTTGTTAAACTAATTGGCTAGTCATAAGCATGGTTATTTAGAGCAATATTGTCCATTATTTTAAAATCACTTTAAAGATGTTATCCGGATATGCTGGGACTAGCAGGAGTATCACACCCTGTTACTGAGAGGAGATTTCATTCACATATTTGAATACACACTTGTTTGGTTTTTTTTACTCTGTTCAAGCCATGTGACTTGGATTTTTTTAACATAAAGTGAATGTTGAAATACATGCCAAACAATTTCATTTGCTATAATCAAACCAGTGAGGACCAAAATAATTCACTACAACGAGCCTGTTAAATATTAGCTAAAACACAGTGTAAAGATCTTCTTCTATTATTTGACACAAAGTTTAAGGTGGGAAAGAGCAACATAAATTTTACATCTCTAAATGTCATCTTAAACTGTGTGGTTGCTTCATCTATGGGTAGCAGACTCCTAATCTAATACTGTTATTAAATAGATGCCAGATTAGGTCAAACTAGGTAAAGTTTTTTTGATACATTTTCCCATATTAAAACACTGAAAAGAACTCTTTTTTTGCCCCCAGTCTTTATTAAATACAGACCTGAATAATAGGTAACTAGGTAGCCATTTATTTATTATTTAGTTAAATTGTACTGCAAAATCATTTAAATGCAAATTAAAATACAAAGCTATTATAAAGTATAAAGAGTTCCTGATGCTTTGTTTGGAAATTTTGGGACAATTTTTTCAGGCTTCAGTTGTGTGCACTGTGTAGGTAACATGCCCATATGGGGATATGTAATGTCACTGCTTTGCTTCTTCAAATACCCAGTAAAGTAAAAGAAATGCATTACTGAAAATTTGCTTATAGCTATGGTATAAAATGTTTGCACCAGTTTGAATCTCAATAATTGCAGTGTGTCTTTAAGTTCTTTTTCTCCTTTCAAATCACTGTTTAATTGCACAATTATCTGCACCACCCACCTGGTACCTCCATGAGTCTGCTGAAGGATGATTATCTCCAACAGGGATGGCAGAGTAGGAAGGTGGTAAAGAAGAAGCCTTGAGTCAGATTTTTTAAAAAAACCCCACCACCAAGAGTCATAGATATATTCCTCAGAATAAAATGCACAAAATGCACACATACACACAAAACCCAAAAAAACAAAACAAAAAGAAAAAACCAAAAAAAAACCCAAAAAACCAAACCCAAGCCTGTGTTAAAAACAATGCAGTTCTATAAAAGACTTCAGTGTTGCACCTTTGGAGCAATGATTTAAAATGCAGTATGGGGAGCACTGTGATAATGTGATACTGATTTTCTTATTTAAAGCCATCTTGATTGAATGTGTGTCAGCTGATAATTTCCTGCTGATAATTGCTATTGTTTCACAACTAAGGTCTTCAAATTTTCAGTTACATTCAGATGGAACATTTCTAGGATTTCATCTACTCCAGGAGATTAGCAGAAATTTCTATAGAATCGGTGTAGCAAAAAGCATCCATACCATTACTGGTGGAAAAATTGTTGATGTTTATAAGTAAAGAAAATCTGTTCTTTTCTTTTAAAAAACCAATTATTAAATAAAACTATTCTATTAATGTATTCAATGAAATGTAGCAGGGGAAATTACATAACCAGTGCTTTATTCTTGAATGGCATTTGACATTTTCTAAGAGTTAACAGCTTGACTTCACATTTTGTTCACATAGTTTGTTGATGTGATTTGCCAGGTGTTTGGGAAGCAGCATGGAAAACGTTCTACCACAGAGAATATTAAGTGTTGCTTTATTCAGATGAGAATATAATCTTTTAGAATGGCATAAGTGAACCCTGGAAAGAGTAACTAGTTTTAGTAGTTGCTTTCCATTGTTGAAATGAGTAAGCTCCTCATCGAGCTGTGCCATTTCTCTGAATCCACATAACTTTATTATTCCTGGCTCCTTTTCCTATGAAAAATTTTGTGCTCAACCTCACAGTCAATGTGACCCCAAGCACAAATTTGCACTTCCTTCCTTACCATAGTACTTTCCCTAAGTTTCATACAGCAGTTTTCTCTTTTCTACCACTTTCAGTGGCTCTTTCCCCCCTAAATTTCCAACTGGTTGACCCCAAAAACCACCTGTTTCTTACTCTGCAGTCTGATTAAGCTAATTTCTATTTTATCACATTGCTACTTTTTCAGAAAATTGTAACTTGAGAAATTGGGGAGTATTTGGTTAAAGACAAGTTCATACCAGTAAAAAATAATATTTATTTTTTAACAATTTAAATAATTTTATAATTTCCCTACATTTAATTTGTTATTTCAATTGAAAAAATGTAAAGAAGTGTTACTGAAAATAGGGGATAATACTATTGCAAATGATACAATATATTTCTTTAATTGCAATTAGATAATACATTGGAAAGAGTTGAATATGAGAATAGATAAACAGTGACAGGATGAGAGAAATTTCAGTATCAATTGAGTTTCATTCATGCAGGCTTTAACAGAAAGGAACACAAAGACTTGTTTTGAATTCAGAATTATTTAAGGGTATTCCAATAAGCACAAGGGTGTAATAATGCACAGCACTTTAGCCTTTGCACAAAAACATTTGGGCCTCTACTGCCCACTGTACTGCTGAAGGTGGAATGTCAGTCAAATTTTAGGACCTGGTCACAGAGTGTGAAAATTGAATGGAATAAATTATCTCCTAAATGCCTCTTTTTCACTATTAAATACAATATCCCAAGCAATAGAGAGCAGGTTAAACTGCCCTTGCTGCATAGGAAGAACAGAAAGGTATTCCATGAGGCTCAAGTGAGGTACTCTGTGTGTGTGAGTGTTTTCAAGCATGCTTCTGGGACTCTTCTGGTTTTCTAAGCCTGATCCTGGATACTGAGTACTTCCAATCTGGCAATCTAATCAGTTGCTGAATCACTGACTTCTTACCCTAATAGTTCACTGAATTTTGTAAGAAAATGGACAAATAGGTGAGAAATATCAGAAAAATTTTAAGTAATTTAATGTTCACTTTTAAAAAAAGGAAAGCTATCTTGTTTACCTATGTACCTGGAATCTTCTTGTCCGTACAGTGAAATCACTTTTCACCTGATATGGTGTGAAAGGGGAGATGGTTGTGTGGGTGTGTATAATAATGATCATATTGCAAAACCTATAATGCTGCCTTATTAGAATAACTTTATTATTTTAAGTAAAATGAATTGTTGCTGCAAATTTTCTGTATATTCTATCTATAACAAAATAGGTAATGTTTCATAAGTCTGTTAGGATGTGAGTTAGGCTCATTTTGCCATGCCATCATTTTACATACTAGTACCATGAACTAAGATAATGTAGGAAGTAAAGAATGTGTAATAAGAGGTTAGAAATCTAAATCAATGTTGCAAAAAAAAGAAAAAGAAAAAGAATAAAAGGTATCCTGGAGTTCTTATGTCATAGTCTCCATTGTCTTCTGAGCATTCCCATGTATATGTGCATATAAGGTAATGATTTTCATTAACAGCTCAAATGATATATTTAGTTGAGATGGAGATCTGGGACATTACTGGAGCTCTTTTGCACTTAGGCAATGCAAAGCTTAAAGTTTTTACTACATTATAATACATTTACTTCATGATTTTAAGCAGTTTGTACTGGGGATTAGCCAAATAAATATGGTGTATGTTTCAGTTTTGGACATTGCGAATAAGTCATGGGCATTTTTGGTGTTGCTAACATATTTATAAAAACAAAAGGAATTTATTTGAACCTAAATGATAAAAATGTATTGTAATATATTTAATGGTAAAAATCAACTAGTTTGGTGTTGGCTGGATGCTCAGAAGAAAAATGGCGTTGAAGCATTTTGCTCTGCATGTTGAATCAGGTTGGATATTAAGAAATATTTTTTCACTGAAAGAGAGGACAGTCTATGCATTAGAACACACTCTCCAGGGAAATGGGTGAGTCACCATTTCTGAAAGTGTCCAAAAAATGAGTAGAAGTCACATTTTACAATATAGTTTAGTGGGCTTATTGTATTTGTTCAAAGGTTTTGTTTAATGATCTTTGGTAGTGATGCTATGACTCTGTCAAGTTACATAGCATGGTTAACATGGGCTCTGAGAAAAAAGGAAAAGTATGAATAGACAGTAATTCCAGAGGGTCAGGTCAAGTATAAGCTCAAGCTAACCCCACTCCTATATATAGATAGGCAAAGCTCTGGGTGATGAAGAAGCTTTTTAAAACTTGTTGCAAGTTATTGCATATCAAATTGCATTAGTGGTTGTATTTAAATGCCATCTAAATGCTATCATATTGATTCTGAAATCCTGAACAGAATGAAAAAAAAAAAAAAAAAAAAAAAAAAGGGAAAAGGTTGAACTTCCTACCAGAAATTCCTAAGAAAAATTCCCAGAACATGGTAAGGACACTGGAGTTCTGAGTTTCTAGAAGTATTAAAACGAAACTCTATACCAGAAATTGGGCAATCAACATAGTTTGGTGGAGATATGAAAAGTTATTAGGACTGAAATCGTAAGCAGAACATGAACTGATGGTGTCTCATTCATGTCCAAATCAGTGAAGTGAACAGTCTGAGGTGTTCCTTCTTATGGGCAGTAAGTAATCTACTTGCAAATAGCATGTGCATTTCTGTGCACACTCATGTTCTGCAGCACATGTTCTGCCTAAAGTCCTAGTTTTGTTTAAGATTTTTTTTTTAAATAATGGTTAAATAGATTGCATTTATTTATGTCATTTATTTTATATATTTTTCAAAAACTACCAGGAAAACTTGTCAGCAGTTCACTGGAAAGATAAAGTGAATTGTTAAAATTAAAATGTCATCTACCAGCTGGAAACACTTCATTACTTATTAATAGTAGAGCAAGAGTTTTGAGATGCTAATTCCAGGGTTGCACCTGTATAATTTAAAGGCATATTGATGTGGACATAGCCTGGCAATGTATCCATGTAGTGGAGAGAATAACCTGTGTGCAGTTGTTCACCATCATCCTACATTTAGCTCCTGGGGGGTAGACTCCTAGATTTTTATTTGATTGTTCTTCCTGTGGGTGTGCATATATTCCAAAGAATATTTTAAGATCGTGGTGAATTTTTTTAATGTTTCTTGACAACATGCTGACTGACAGGCAGTCATGGGTAGACTGCTTTTGATACTTAGGTCGTTATATTACTTTAGAAACATTCATAGTTTTTCACAGCTTGCAGTGTAAACTCTGTGACTATTTTAATAATTATTAGTTCTTCAAATTTTAACTATACCATGTTAAATTGGGCCCTGTTGAATTGTCTGCAGCTCTTCATTCTTGTTACAAGCTGTAAAACTTAAATTGCATAATCAAGGATTTAAGTTAGCTGTTTATAGTGGAAACTCTTTTGCATTTATTTGACAAGAAGTGAACACAAAGACATCTCATACTATGTATAATTGACCTAATATGAGGAATATTTTCATGTGGGTGATGGTGCATTTTATCCTCATGCAAAAGAGACAAATATAATAAGTGTATGTAATATGCCTACTGGTAACAGTGTGTTTGATTACTGGGAAAACAGTAATCATAAGCAAATTAAGATATGAGAAATAAAAATGAAGGGTGAGGTTTTCCATGTTTCTTGTGAAGTCAGTTTACATTTCCAATGTGGACAGTTGTGATTAGACTTCCCTTTGAAATATCCCAGCTTCATGGAAACTGTAGTCACTAACTCCTTGTTATTGATAAACCCCTCTCTTTTCCAAACCCTTTTCCCTGTACTGCGTGCTTATATTTGTAGTAAAAGTAAAATTACTTTCTTCTATTTTTGCTAATTGGAGATATGTAGAGTAACCAGTATATTTAAAATATATCAATTTTGACACTGTTTCATAATACAAACAAAATATAAATAATTTTATTATTTGAATTGCATTTTTTTTTTTTTTGGCATATTCTGGTATTGATGTTACATCTCTTAATTATTTATTTAAATAATGAAACATTTTGATCTAAGTTCACCTTTTAGCACAATATGGTCAGTATTAGGAGAACTTACACGTAGAAATGGGAAAGCTCTGGACCTATGTGGGGACAGATCTCAAAATGGTGGCAGCCTTTCAGACAGATTAGGTAAATCTCTTTCAAAGATATTATTCATACTAAAGTTATGACTGCCTTTAAAAAAGAAATAAGCAATCCAACTTCTTGAGTTGCTTTCAGAGATTGATGCATTTTTTCTTCCTAATTGAAACACTAGAAAATCCCAAATTTTAGCTATCTTCTTGATCCATAATCTCCATAAACTGGCTTCTCAGAATAAATATGTGAATCATCTAGATAATTTTATGTTTAGAACCATATCTCATATTATTTTGTTAATAAGTCCAGTGTTCTTAAACCATAATGTTATGATTATAATGTTTTCTGTTTTGTGTTGTGTATCATTCCTTCTCCATCTTATTGTCTCATATCTGTATTTTTCTTTCTGCCATCACCTCAGTCATTATGTTACTTTACCTCGTTCCCGGTATACCCAGTCCTCAGATCACCATTACAGGGATGTCAGGTATATGTTTTCCTCTGTGTGACTATGTGTGGGTAATGCATGTACTTCTGTGTGCCTACATGTCCCCTTCTGGTTTTATTTGTCTGTGTATAGTGGTAGAAAACTTAGAAGTTGAGTTAGTATCATCCTTAGATTTGTTAACATAGTGTGCACAGAAACATTGGGTAATTCTTCCTGTGCTTCACTTGAATATTTTATCACTTCCAATAGACTATAATTGATGGTCTTCAAAGATAATGCTTTATTTACATCACTCTGATGTCTTTTAGAGAATACATAAAGAAAATAATTTAGACCAGCAAACACTAATACCTGCTAATACTGTGATTTTAGTAAGCATAAAATCATATATGAGTGGCTGTGCTAAAGGTTATGATAAAACTGGAGAGTGGTGCCTTTCTCAGCCTAGTAGCTCTTGTAGCTGTGAGCCAATATACTTAAATTTCTAAAAGTAGTTTTGCAAAGTTCACCAAAGTTCCAGTCATGTTCTGTTCCAGTGTTTTGTTCTGTTGCTGACATTGCTTGCTTTTCATGTTGTTTTGTCCTTGTTTCATCTTTTTGTTGCTTTTCATTGTGTTCACCCATTGTGTTTTGGCAGCCAGGATCACACAATGTATCCTCTGTTTTGTGAAGAAGCAATCAGATTGCTCCGCTCCCGTACGATGTGCCGTACCTATTCTGAGGGTGCTTACTATGATCTTGAGAGGTATAACTGATGTGGAGTGTGCCATTAGCTCTGCCACACTGACACTGCCATGTTTGATTTACAAACTGGGAATGTGATCTGTGTTTTAAGAGATAAAGACATGCAGTGAATATGTTTTTATAGTACTTGATGAGTATGTATGCATCTTGAAACTGACTATTTGGGGCCATGGGTAAATCCCAAGAGGTACCAAACAGCTTTGCAGAAGCCAGCTTTAAATAGATTATATGGATATTATATATCTGTGTCTTTTATAACCCTTATTTTTGTTGCAATTTTCCAGAGCACTTGTAGTATTTATTATTCTCTTTGAAATAACAAGGAAAAGCCTATCTACTTTAAAGTACACAGAAAGAGTGTCTGCTGAAGTCTTATACTTTGCTTAACTGAAAAATAGAGTGAAAAGTAAAAGTGTATGCTTATGTAAGCTTATGTTGTTTATATTTGTATAATGCATATTCTGTGATTTAGGAATACTTGTACACACTCACAATACCTGTGTGTGATTGCAGAACATCATAGTTGCTATTTACACATGAAATATATGGAGAGAGAATTTGAGCCCATAGCAATTTCTGTGAAATAACTTGCCACTTGAAATACAGTGGCTTTTAAGTTATGCTGCTCAAGTACTGTAATTAAGATATTTTCAAAAATGTTGCAAACCAAAATAGTTTACATAGCTGTGTGTAAATGGAAATAAGAATATCAAACTGAAAATTGTGAGCCAGTAAAAAGGAAGTGGTGACTTCAGATCAGATACAATGGTTGATAGAGGTGTTGCTTTAAAAGAGGGGCCATGTAAAAAATTTCCAAAGCAAGTAAAGAACTCTTTATATATAAACTTCATGGCTGCCCTCTGGATATGAGTCTGAGAAGTTCATTAATGCTTGCTCTGTATTCAGATCATATGTCACCATATTTTTAAGTGAATGTGAAATTACTTTTGCATGCAGAAACAAAAAAGGATTTGAAAAGTACTTTGAAAGAAAGATTTCTTTTTTAAAATTCTCCAAAGCTATGGTATATTAAATATTTTAACATTTAGAACTCAGTCAAGCATTTGTTTTGAAATGACTCTGTTTTACATGAAACCTAGTATAAAGGAAATGTATAATATTTCTGTCCACATGTAAAAACTTCAATAAGGAGAGGGATTTTTGTTTGTTTTCTTAAAATGCATGATGAAGTGTGCTCATCTGTATGCTATTTCAAGAATGAATTTTTATACACTTTTTTTTTTGCCTCAGAAATATACTCTGATTTGCACTAGTTTCTCTGAACCTGTTTCAGATTACTGGTTATGTCTGTGACTGTTCAGATAATAGTGAAAGTTGGAGCAATTCTCAAATTGGTTTACTTTGAGGTTCTTGACTGTAAATTTCTATCTTTGATTCTGAAATTATTCTCTCAGAAATAAAGTCAATGAAAATAAAGAACAAAATTTACAGTACTTCATAAAGATTAAAAAGCTAGGATTTAAGCAGTGGGAAAATCTTTTCCAGGGCTTTATGGAACAGAAAGTTATTAAAGCTAATTCTGCCTGGATCAGAAATGAAAATCCGACATGAAGTGGAATATTTCTAGCTCACTGTTAGAACAGTATCTCGAAATTCCTTGGGCCTAGGAACTGATCCTGGATTCTGTGATCCTCTGGAATCCAGGCTGCCTGAGGGTAACATTAGTGTTCAAGTTACTTGAGTCATCCTACCAGATATGAACTCCTCTCAATACCTCAAAGCCACAATTGTAGTTCCTGGATTTTTCATCTTTTTTGTCTTCCTGTACTCTAATAGCAATTTAAGAACAATTTATAGCATAATCGTTATCCAGTTTCTCCTTAGACATTGAAAAACATTAAGCCATTTTCTATTCCACAATTTCATTGTAATTATATGAACAATTACTTTTAAACAGTATTTCCTCTTTTATCTTTACAGTTTTCCCTGTTCAGTGGTTACTCTAAAATACATTATTTTGTAGGCCAAGGTGTTTTTCCTGTCTTCTTTGTTCCATCTTCTTAATCAATGTCTTGTTGATATCAAGCAACCACATTTCTTCCTGTCTTTTACTTTCACTTTATCATGCATATGAAACAACTTTCCAGTTTCCACTATTCACCAAAATAGCAAATATTGCTCTGCACAGTTCAGCATTCAGGAAAGAGTCTCTCATCTGGGACAGAGATATTTTTTTATCTCATGTCACTCTGAATCCATCAGTGTCTGCGTCCTGCAGGCAAATAAATGATATAAACATATTAGTCAAAATTGCCTTTTTTATTCATGGCTCCTTTTATTGCTTATCTTGTAGCCATTCACAGCCACTCCATTAACTCTTGTGGTCTCTTCTAGCATTTTTTCCTTTTTTTTTCCCCACAGAGTGACTACTTCGTTCTCTTTCGTCTTTTCTTTGCTGAAGTTTGTGTCAGTCACTGTTTATCTGATACGACAGACTTCAGTTCATTGGTTCTAGGACACATTTACATTAGCAAAAACCTTAATTTCTGAGGTCATTCTTAGGTTATAATTTTTTTTTCTGATAGCTCTCCCCTTTTGAAGAAGTCCAACTCTTTCCCTCCCAAAAGGAACAGCAGCATAGGCAATATATTTACTCCAGCACATGCCTAAGAAAGGCAGCAAGCACCTGTGCATGTTCAGTGACTTCAGAGCCCTTAGGACCTGGGGTCTTCCCAAGAGCATCCTGCTGCTCTGTGCCACACCCCAGGTCCCTTGACCGTTCAGAGTTCCAGTCAGCACGGTAGCACCAGCAGGGATCAATTCGCCCTGCTGCAGCTACTCACACTGCAGGTACACAAGGCATCATGGCTGGACGTGCTGAGCTTTACTCACACTTATTTGTATCCCCCAGTTCAGAATCCTGCAGAGTTATATGGGCTAATTCATAACTGGACAGTAACATTTTAAATTGTGTGACACACCATTGATCTCAAAAACAAAGTAATGTTCTCCAGGTTCTTATTCTTGACCTTTTTCTTGTGTTTTAAAAAATATTAGCAGTTCATTCCAAATAAAATTATGCTGAAAACCTCACTGTATAAAATTCTTTCTCAACTTCCCTACCTAAGAGCTCAGCTTTATCAGCAAGAGCACCACACTGTACAATTTATTTTTTCCGCTTAGCCTTTGAGTTTAGCATTTGTAGGTCCATAAAAGCTGGTTTGTGTATGTTTTGTGTAGGATGTGAGGTTTCTTTCAGGCAGAATTTCTGTTGTTTCACTTAAGGAAATTAGATTTTACTTCCATTTTCTTTCCTGGTTTTTGTTTTACTCAGCAGACATTTTCTAACATCAAAATCCTACTTTTGTTGAACATTCTCTGTTGTTCAAGTACCAGTTTTCTGTCAATGTAACTTTTTACTTCCATGAAATACGTGTGCATCGATCAATTGTTCTCAGTTAGTTGTTAATTATTTCTGAATCGAATTTGAACAGGATTTTAAATTTCATATATATATATATATATATATATGAAAATATATGTTCAGAGTATATAGCTGAATTGAACATAAATGAGCTCCATCTGCATCACATCTTAATAATACAGTAAGGGAATGCATAATGAAAAAAGCACGCTCTAAAATGTCTGAAATATCTGTGCTATTTATTCCACATTCAGGAGGACTAGGCAGGAGAGAAGAGTGCCTAATTCATATTATGATGACACAGCCTATACTCCTGAAAGGTACTTTAATTTATATAGTAAAAATAGATAGAGTTGAGTAATAAATTTTTATGAAGCATAGTCTAAAATTCTAATTGACCTAGACTAATGATATTTAAATTTACAGTGCACTTTATGCCATATTTCTCTAAATACCGAACAACTAATCTCCATAGTTTTAAGTACCTCATTTTCTTTTTAGCCCTCCATTAATTTGACTTTGGATTTTTTTAAGCATAATTCTTAGCTTGAAAATGTTTTTATTCGTTAGATGTGGGAGGAAAACTGAATAGTACAGAGGAGCTTAGGTACAACTGAAGGTTTTTTCTAAGCTTAACTGCACCATAATTCTAATGGCTAACCTTTTCTGTCGCTAGAAGTGATTCTAGGGCAATTTAATTCTTTCAATAACCTGAGTATCCTAAGATGGTACTCAGTTTTTAGCATGGTACTGCCCACACTGACTTAAAAAATGACTACCCAAAGGCTTTCAAATTGGTTTTGAGTGTTTACCATGCTAGGAACCAAAGTAATGTTGTTCTTCCTAAATTTTGTTATGTGTAAAATGTATCACAATGAGCATAATATCACTAAAATCTGGCATGCAATCTGAAAAGTTTTGGAGTGTCTCTGGAAATAGTTATTTGGTAACAGCCATTCATGTTTAAAGAACTAGGCCAAAAGAGAAGGAAATCTGAAGAAAAGAGCAAATCAATGTTCCTCTCCCTCTTTAAATGTCTGATTTTTGTCTATGTTTTGGGAACAGGTAAAGCAAGGATCTTTTCCTAACAAATAGCAAGAAATTTTGTTTTTATTTGATTGCTATAAATAAATACAGTCATATTTAAGAAAAAATAAAGTGCACTGCAATTTTAAACCCATATTTATGTATTTATGGTGTCTGCAATGAAGTAGTTTTATCAAAAACTCTTATTTAAAATACTGGCTAACTGGAGAGACTGGCTTCAGTTTTGAGGATATGGATTATCAGGGAGAGTATAAAAATGTACCTATCATACTCCAGCATTATTCTTATTTATATGGGATTAAGTCTAAATCTAATCTAAAACTCAAGTGGATTTAACTGAAATGACTTTCATCCAGCCATTGATCTGGCTATAAACCATGAAAAAAAAAAAGCTGCTCCCCATACCATCCAATTGGACGTAGAATAAACAAGGGCAGCTAATTGACATTCACATATATTGCCCCCCTTATGGTCTTCCCTCAACATAATATGCAGGAGATGTGGGGTTATTAAGTTTGTAAACATACTGCAAACGCTCAGATACTGCAGCGTGAGAAGTTTGGAGAAAAGGCAGACAAGCAAATTGATGATATAGCGGTGTCTTGATATTTTCTGATAATCCCTGTCTTCTCACTCGCTGTCATGTGGAAATCATTGAATGCAGACAACATAGGAGTTCCCTGGCTTTACCCTAGTGAGATCCTGAAAGTATAAAACTCCAGAGATTTAGTTGAAACTCCTTAACCAAATGGTGGATGATTTTTATCTACTATTTATTTTAAATATACTGGAGTAGTGACACATAAGCAGTTTATCTCCTGATTTCTTAAAGCAACTTTTTGTCGTATTATTTCTTTTCTCGATTTTTTTCTTAAGATAAAATACTTCTATATGTGTTTTATGTTTTCTTCAACTGATGTGCTGAAGTGCTGCTGCAGATGCTTGGGCAACCCATATTCAGTACTTGGAAGAACAATACCACTAAAAAATTTAATTAATTTTCATTGTTTGATCATTGAAGCAAATTTTCTTCTGCTTGTTACATACCTGTGAGAAACCATCTAACCTATCATAAGGAAAAAAAAAGATCACAACTGGCAAGGTCATGTATTTGAAGTTAAAAGCAATATTTTAAACTCTTAATGTATATTATGTTACTTTTTGTTAATATTTTGTCACCATAATTAGTTTTTTATTATTCCACAAGTTCAATGGCCATTGAAAACATGAAGACATTTATGTAAGCAAAGATAAGAGATCAATTAATCTTTATGTAACTGAAGTTTATGGCTTAACTGCTGAAAAGACTAGAGATAAAATATAAAATTTATATAAGGAAAAAAAGCCCTATAATTTTCTTGATGTTTGGTTTTGAAAAAGTTGGTTTTCTTCATACCTGAGAGAAAATATGAAATGTACAAAATTATTTGAAAACATCTGGAAATCTTCCTATTTTGTTGAGAAGTGGTCATGTCACATGAATTAGAGTGCTAATAGTAATACATAAATTTTAATAACACTTCTTTTATTTTGACTGCATTGTAAAGGTGGTACAATGGTGCAAGTTCATGGGCAGATGATATAGTCAATGGTTCAGCTGAAAAATATGGGTAAGTAAAGAGTGTAGTGTTACAGATAAAGCTAAAATGTATTTTGGATCTTTATAAGAATTCTTTTATAATTGTACCAAATTTATTCCTAATAAATGTCTTTTTCTTGATGTCTTTCTTTCTTGGCTCAGAACTAAGGCACTTATGTTCTAGTCTTTTTTCCAAGATTAAACTGTTTTATTCAGTTACAAATAGAAAAAGAACATTAATTATGTTTGAACTATTTTTAAAACATGTTCTCAGTGTTCAGGGCTGCTTTAAAGAAAAGCAGCTTTTTAGTGATAGCTGCCTACATCTGCAGTGTTGGGGAAGGTGTCTTTGAAACCTAATACATTTTTACTTTTAGAAATAATCCCAGTTCTATTTGTCTAACCTATCTTCCTTTGTGATTGATGCACAACCCATGCAAAGTGCTGTGTGCCTTAGAATCTGTAGCTCTTTCCAGTTGTGGTTGGCTTCTGATCAAGAAAGCACACAATTTTTCCTTGCTTTTAGTTCGTTGATTTTACTGCTTCTCCCTCATTTGCAAGAATTTTCTTTTTTTTTTTACTTCCTTCCTTTGTGAACGTGAGCAGAGAACATGAGAGACTGTTAAATTGAAATGTAAAAAATCTGATAGAACCCAGAATTAATTAATCAATATTCTAATGTGCACTTCTCTCCTCTTTAGAGAGGAGAGATTTGCGAAGGTCTTTTGGCTAAACATTAGTGCAGATGCAGAGACTTGAGACCATGCATATTCTCTAGCTTTTTGAACCACAGTGCCACTGGTCCTTGGCTCTTCGTTTTTAAGTGCACAGCAAAGGCCACACTTACTACTTCATCCTGGAAACTACATAAGCAAACTGAAAATGAACAGCATTTAAAAGAGGTTGGAAAGTGCATGGTGTAACTAAAGCTTTTGCTTTTGATAGTCACATGAAATAGTCCTGTCTTCTCTTTTCTTACTTTTTAAGCTACTAGATACTAACATAAGTAAATAACTGGGGTGAATATCTAAAAATAGTTTTTTAATGTGAAAAAGAAACTTATTAGTTACTACTCTCTTTCTCCATTTAAATTTAGCTCCTAAAATGTTTGGTGAAAAACAAAAATGATAAAATAATTTGTTGTGAACCATTATGACTTTTAAATAAAACATAAGGCATAGAAAATACTTTAATAGAGTAAAGACTGCTGAAATGGATCAGATTCTGTACCGATCAATGGATTTAGAGAACACCTTTAACAAAAACTGAGTGCTATTTTGTTCATTCATAATTTAAGAACTCTAAAGATAATAAAGTCTTGCATACCTGCTCCTGTTTGAATGATCTGATTGAAATCCTGGTCTCATCAAGGCACAAAACCCTGGATATCAGAGAAGGCAAGACCCTTGATATCAGAGAGGGATCTGTTGCCAAAAGTTAAGAAGATAAATACATAGCTGCCATGTATATATACAGTAACTGCATACTTACAACTCTTGTGGTAATTTGCTATTTAAACATCTGACATATTACTGGTGTTTGAAAATGTCACTGGAAAAAAAGGCAACCATGTATGTGTGCCATATAGAAATAAAGTTATATGTAAGATCTGAGGAAAAAAATCTTACAAAATCCATCAAGAACCAAGTACTTTTCATATTTTGCATTTAGTACTGCATTTTTAAAAGGCATATTTAAGTTTCATGCTTAGTTTTAAGCCTACAACTACTTCAATGGATTAGTCTATAGTCTAGGTGCTCTGCTGAACTACATTTGAATACTCAAGCTCTACTAGGAAATTCTTTTTCATTGCTTCCCTCTCAAGATCCTCTATGCATTGTCTTATGTACCCCTATATTTCAGTCATGAGACATGTTAATTAAAACCCAGGCATGTTCCTGGTTTTGCTCATACATTGTAGTATAATATTCAAGTTGAGTGGGTGAAATATTTTGTTCTGAAATGGGAAAAACTGTGGAATACATTTATAATATAAAGCTGAAAGTGTTATATTTTGGAATATTTCCAGTACTTTAATGGAAGTTTAGATTATTATCTAGAGAGAATCACTGCAGTACATTCAGTTATAAAACTGAGCTGGGGTGAAGGAGAGGAGAGGATTTCAGCTCTCATCTTCGAGAATTTTGAATTCCCAGCTTTTGAATCCTAATCAGCTTTATCATGATCTTCAGTGAGTCATCTCATGAACATAGAGATGCTTATTCCTTCAGGATGATTCTTTTACATGTGTCAGCGGAGGGTCTGTGTTAAGGATGTTGAAAGTTAGAAGTAGTTGGCAAAATACAAGATATTATATAAGGCAGCTGGCTATATAAGTCAAAAGATACATTGCAAGTACCAGAAGCAATACAGTAAAAACACTCTACAACTTTTTTGCAGATAAAAATGATATGAAATGCATATAATTTCAGTCTTCCAAGGATTTACATTACTTAGTGGTATATATTTGATTGTAATAGCTAGTATAAAGCTCTAACTGCATCAGAAGAATCATAAAATAGTTAGGGTTGGAAAAAACACTGTCTGCTCTAACTCCCTCTCTGAAGCATGACTTTGCTATTCCTCAGCAAAAACATCAATGATGACACATATTTTGGAGAGGAAATCTCCACAGGTGTAGATATATATGCTTTCCTTAAGCATTTTTATGATTATACCATGCCGTGTGTTAGCATGGTCATGAAGTGACCACAGTGTCACGTACAGATACCTGAGCAAGCTGGGAGCAACTGCAATTCTGTGGCTGCAGCAGAACCCAGGAGAGTGGAGCACAACGTGCCTGGGATCATGGCAGAGTTCCCTGCTTTGTCTGCCCAGCTGAGTTAGCAGATTAGTTCAGACTCTGCCACGCTGCAGTTTAATCATGCCTGTCACTGGCATGGGGATATAGTGGTAGTTATACCATATACCACAGGTTAATAATGGATGTGACGAGATCATACCAGTGTATGGATGCATGTATATATGTATATTTATATATATGTATATATATATATATATATATATATGTGTGTGTGTATGTATATATATATATATATGTGTGTGTGTGTGTTTGTGTGTGTGTGTATAATATATAAAAACATTACAGAATATTACAGCAACCAAAATATTTTTCTTTACCTTTTTTTTTAAACCAGAGTAACTAAAAGCTGTACATTCCTGTCTTTTAAAAACTATAGCAGCACATGATTTTATATTAAGTTCCTTTATGAGTACAGATGAGTTTTCCTTTATGAGTACAGATGAGTTAGTTACTTGCTGAGATATCCTGTCACCAGTTTCTAGAGATTGGGCAGTGTACTGCTCCTTCCCATTTTCCACTGCAATATTTATGACTCAAATTTAAGTTTTCTTGGTACTGGAAATATCATTTGTTTTTAGATGTGCTTATCTATGTTATGCTAACAGAGGATCTTGTGTCTGTGACTAAACAGCAAAGTTCCTATAGATAGTAGAAGAATAACATGTCCAAGGATTGAAATCCAGCAGCCATCCACAGACACTGACAGGTATTGCCATTGTATATTAGCTGGAGTTTGAAATTATGATACTTAGAAAGTGTGTTGTTGTATTTTTCTTGTTCTGTGCAGTGTTTATAGCTGAAAAAGATATACTAGGAGCTGAATTGTAGCGTACTGTAATCCTACAGCAATTCTATTTTTATTTCTTCAGTTTTTTTGTTACAAGAAAAACCTAATGCTAAAATGGTGATTGACATGATCTCATCACTTTTACAGAGTAACAAAATTTAAGATGGGCTTTTAAATAAGTGGTTTTCAGTAATTTTGGGGGGAAAAAAGTTCTATTTGTTATGTAAGCTGTTACAATTGCTTACTGTTGGAAAATTTTAATCTTTTATAAAGCTTTCTCTATCCATAAATTTAGATAAATGACTATAGTAATTTGTTGAAAATTCTTTTTTATTTGTGAAGAAAAGTAACAAATCTGAAAAATCAAAAATTGGAAAGTCTTATTTACTGCATTGGGAAAAGAGTTCACATTTGAAATTTGAAGTATCTATATATATAAATGGAGATAAATCAGTATATAAAATAAAATCTGGGAGCACCTTTGGTTAGGTACTATAGCAGCTAAAGTTTACAGTGGTACCTAAATGATATTAGATTCTATTTCTAATACTTGATGGGTTTGGAACAAGAAGTTAAACTGTGAATACTCACAGAGCTTTCTGTGTAGTGGCTTACAGAGAGCTCAAACAGTCTCATAGGGATTGCTTGGTTTAGAAGCAAACGCTGCTGTACCTTTTCCTCACAGTAAGGGACTGTTATGCTTACAAGTCTTGCAGACTTTGGCATGGAAATTAGCCTATCATCTTAATCTACCATGCCTGTCTTCCCCAGCAAAAATAGAAGGGTGCTACAATAGGTAGTATTAGATGGAGGAAGTCATTATTTGATGTTTCATTAACAGTATTTTCATAATGAAAGTCTTTTAGCAAAGGTAAACAGTGCTAGTGTACATTAAAATATTATATGGATGTTGAATAGTTTAACTAAGACTACCATATTTCCCTCTTTAAAAATCAGTAATTCATATGATATGATCTCTAATGAGAAAAGAAGAAAGTTTCATCTAGATAATTTGTAAGCCTAAATCTTTAAGAATGATATCTGAAAATTTAGAAACTTTCATTTTTGATTTAACTTCCTCCCATAAGTATGGCTGGGTTTTGATATTCAAGCATCATTGGTAAGGAAGGGGTTTCACTGTAATGACTTACAGTGGTTAGGAAGGGGTTTCCCTGCACAAGAGGTAATCAGATGGTTTTCCTGTAAAAGGGACTGCTGCTGAAGACTGGGATGATGTAGTACATGTGTTTACTGTTAAAAGGATAAAAGAATAAGTGAGAAGAGAGTAAAACTATTTTTTTAATTGCTCTTTATATGCGTATGATGCAAAACCGCAAAGTGAAGCTTTCAAGGTGAAGGCTGTCCCCTTGACACAGCCCTCCGTTTGCCGTAGTGGTTATTGGGAGGATTGCAGCCTGTAGCCTGGAACCTGAGGGTGACAATCAGTTTGGCTTCAGGACTCAGCCTTCAAATCCCTCCGTCTACAAAACAGCATTGCCTCAGCTTCAAAGGTTTACTGCCAAAATCCACCCTCTCCTTCACTTCGGGGAACTCCCAGTTGTTTTTGCACTTGAAGGAAATGCCCACTGGAGATTGTGGCAAGCAGTATATTAGCTACTGAGTGTGACATTTTTGAGGCCTTATCTGATTAGCTGCAGTTGCTCAATGATATTCTGCAGAGCACAAAACCTGCCCACTAAGACCTTAGTATTGATCCCAATGGTAGGAATGCCTGCTTCCTTCTAATCAGGCAATAGATCAGACCCCTAATATCCTAAAAAATACTTTTTATACCTGGAGAGCTAAAGAGAATGAGGCCCAGTCCCTGCTGCTGGGTGTTCCAGCAGTCCTCTACTCACTGAAAGGAGAAATGCTGACAGACCCAAAAAAGGGTCAGTAGGCTCATTAATATTCCTTAATATGTGGATAAACATGATAAGGGTGGGTTTTTCAAGACCTGGATATAATTATTTATAATTTTGTTGAATTTAGGAATATTTTTTCTTGGAATTTATTCCCATAGTCAAAGAATGTATTCTATGGTCATTTCTTGGCATCATGAAGATGGGTGACATTTTTGTCACCTTCCATAACACTGAAACTTCACTTAAACTGTTACTTAAACTAAACAGCATTTCTATCAAAGCTAAGGTTGTGTTTCTCTGTCTATCAACAATGTAAAAGAAGCGAGACAGTGGATGTTTTTGCTGATGAAGCTTCCTATTCAGAAACAGAACTGATAGAAGAAGAAGTGAGGTAATTTTGTTGTGGTTTTGTGCCAGGCTCATTGTACTTTTCCTACAATCTTTAGTGCCTCAGCTTATAATTACCATTTATGTGTCACTGTGGTGTGTTTGCTTGTTAGGAGCTTATAGATGTAGGTTCATGATGTATGGTATTATTCTGAATCTGTCTGTGGCAAGCCCTTTGTATGCTCTAGGAGAGCAATTATGACCTCATGGAAGGCCTGAAAAGACTGTTTTTAATGAATATTTTATAAACACATTCAGCAAAGTCAGCCACTATACTCTTTTTCAATGCTTTTAGAAATAAAATGCTGTTACTAGCATAAAAGTCTTCATAATAAGGCTGTGGTATGTCTCTCTCCTTTTTGATACTAATTAAAATTTGACTTCTTGTTACACTTAATCACCATCAAGCCACTCATTGTATTAACTGACTTCATTGTAAAATGCATGACTTCGCTCAAGGAAAAGTCCTGAAGGGTACACATTCCCCATTTGTATTCTGTATCTGTTCAGTTACTCAAGGAGAGCTGGGAAGTGTGTGGTTTTAATAAATAGCTCCATTAGGCTATGGATTTTAGTTTTTAAATTGCCTTGATTTAATGGATTTCAGGATATTGCTAACAAATATCACACCTTGAAAACAGACCATTTACATTGGGAAAAAAGGTGGGGCTTGATTAATTACTGAAAGTAATGGTCTAATTAATAGCCTAAGATAGTAGAAGATATCACTGCTTGATCAAAAAAATCTCTTAAACTCAGTCTAATTTCTTCCCATTATATCTCTAACTATAACTCTTTCCACTGCTGTTTTGGTACAGTTCCATAGGCTGAGGGTTAAAAGAATTTTTGAATTACAAACCAATTTTTTTTCTAGTTGTTGGAACCTCTGTAAGTACTAATGATGTAGATTTTCACCTGGTTACAGTCTCAGCACCACACATGAATCTATCACTTATTGACTAGCCTATATATAACAGACATCCCCAAGTCTAATAATAGTTAACAGTGCTACATGGTAATTATAACAACCAGATTGTGGACTTTCCTACAAACAAGAGTGCTATCTCTAGAGAGAATGCAATCTCTAAGAAATATGTAAAAAACCTATTCATATGAGAAAGAAATGCACAATTAAACTGCACTATTAATGAGTTCTTAGCTTTATTGAGACTTAATATTATGTCAGCTACTCTTTTATTCACAGGTTGATACATTAATACACAAAATAACAATATTTTAATCCAGAAATTGTCAGGAAACAGACTATTGCATGGATAGTCATTACTGAGACATTGGAAACATTTCAGCCCATTTATCAAGAGTATGGAGCAAGTCAAATCATACGTGTAAACAAGCTATATGTTATCAAGAAGTTATCTCAGAAAATTTATTCCCCCTAAAAATATATGTAATAAAATTATTTGCTCCAAACCAGTATCATGCAGCATATTTTATAACTAATAGAAAAGCTAAAGTTCAACTGAGCTGCTTTTTGACTAACGTTACAGGAATTGTGAAGCAGCAGATAGACAGCCATATCAAAGATCCAGATCAACAGAGCAACGTCCTGTGTTAGAGCGGACCAACTCCCGCTCCCGATCCACAGAGCGTCCTGACTCAAACCTCATCAGGTCGATGCCTTCATTAATGACTGGAAGATCTGCCCCTCCTTCACCTGCCTTACCGAGGTGAAACAGACAAATCAATCGGACTAAACCCTTCTGCCCCACCAGCTCACCATTTTATTTTCCCAGTAGCTGATTGGTATCGCCTCATCCTTAGCCGATCACTAGCAGCAATAGATACTAACCCTTTCAGTGTGAACACACTATTTATATTCTACTCTGGATATAATGGTGTGACTACCATTGCAAATTGCTTGCTGACAGTATTTAACTACGTTTGTTTATGATTTCTCATTTGTCAGGAATCCTGGATGGTTTCCACATAAAGCACCTCATAACTATCATATTCTTCTCTTACAGAATGAGAAATTATTTGTGTTCATCAGACATTGCTTATGGAACATCATAACATCAAATGAAACTATTTTTTTTAAAAAAAAAGTTTCTTTAGTTGCACTGTACTAACTTTGTCTATTATTTATCATTTTAACCACCATTTTCTCTGACTACATTTTACTGTGCCATAGTCTGTACTGTTCCTGTTTGAGTACCCCTTATTGATATTTTGAGGATTTCTATACATTAGTCTTAGCTTAAACAAACATAATACAATAAAAAGATGCGGACATTCTGGTCTAGATCGTGTTCAGGAAAGCCTCTCTGTATTTTAGAACTGCAGAATACATTCTTTTGTTTTCTGAAAGTTAGAGTTAGTATCATCAAATCCCCAGTGAAAATTAAGTCAAATATCATTGTCTTTCCTCAGTTCATTACTCTGTTTAGAAAAATTAATGTAATCTCACTGCAACTCAATGGTAATTTTAAAAAATACAAGCTGAGTAAAGATAATTGAATTTGACTTGTGAATAAATTTATGTGTATGTGGCTATTATATCCATATGCACATGAATATGCACACAACATATTTTCTGGCTTGACTGTGTGAAAAAGCATCTTATGGAAGCATCCTCAGCCTCAATTTGGCTTCCTTTTAATGGAGAGATTTCTCTTTTTAATCAGGTCTTTTTCTGAATAGAGATAATAGTTTCCCTCTGGGACTGCAAGGGTCCCAAGTGATGTAAAATCTACTTAGTTACGTTATCAGTTCTTGAGGATATTTAAGAATGACTTTGTGGTTTAATGGCTGTGGTTTGTTTTGATATGTGTCTCATAGGTCACATCCTCGAACTGGGTCTGTCCAGACAAGTCCCTCAAGTACTCCAGTAGTAGGGCGAAGGGGCAGGCAGCTACCGCAGCTCCCACCAAAGGGGACGTTGGAGAGAAGTAAGTGGATGGTTTTCTCCCTAATGACGGTGCCAAATTGCTCATGAAGGTCGATTTTATTTGTTATTTTCCTTTTGTGATTACAGTTGAAATCTCTTGAGTTTTTGTCTACAGAGTTGGGATTTGGTAATGGTATTGCATTTTGTACTGTTTTCTTCTATTATGTTTTAACATCTACAGTACTTTTGGCTGACATGAATAATTAGCAGTATAATGCACACAAAACAAGGTGAACTATTAGCAAGATCCTATTCCTTTTGAAGTCAGTAGATGTTTGGTCATTGACTTCAACAGGCACAGGAAATGAGTATGTGTCTAGTGACAAATTTCTGGCTCTTTTGGGAGTCAGGAACCTAGTTGATAATTTGTGGGCTCACATGGAGTGTATTACAGAATGCTGATATAAAACCTCTGCATCTTGGAACAGGAAGAGCAAGAAGACAGGTAATGATCTTTAAAATAAGAAATGTCAAATATTTAATGATTCATGTTTTACTGGTACTGTAAGTTTGCTTACCTTTAATGTCTATTAAAAGCACTGCTTGATGGAGATATTTTCTGAAATGTTTAGAAGCAAAGGTATACAAGTGCATTCTTGACAGCAAATACATTTTCACACTTCTGTTTTTAGTAACTAGGTGTGCTGTGCAAAATCAGTCTAAATGGACATATACACTCCTTTTTTTGATCCTTCTTAACATGTATATTGTGTCTTTAAAAAAATTCTGTTGTTTTTAACCCCTGTGCTTTGGTTCCTTTTTTTTTGTTTGTTTTTGTTTTTGTTTTGTTTGTTTTGTTTTTGTGACTTTCCGTAGACAATGGAGACAAGGAGATAGAGTCTTATGAAGGTCTGTACATAAAGAAGGGCTTGTTTTTCACATGAAAGCCTTTTTTCAGAGGCTGTATAGGGAAAAACAAACCCAGCTGCAATTGATGTTACTTGATTGCACAGACATAGTCAGAAGTATTGTCATAATGTGTTAGTCTTTATTTTTAGACCCGTGGCTCATAAATTCTACAGGATTGTGTATGAAAAAAAGACAATATAAATAATGCTATCTAAATATGATTGTCATGAGAAAAGTACCTGGACCTGTACCCATTTTTAAAAACCTAGCTTTTACACTATGGCAAAGAAAAGCATTTCAGTAGTTATGTAGGCACATTTCCTGGATTAGCAGATGTTCAGGCACATGTTTCTATATAAGCATTGGAGGACATTTGACATGTTTTATGCTAGCCATTCATTTAATCAGAATGTTTTTATTCCAAATATTTTATAGTGTGATACATTTGCTGAATTAGTAGGTAATTTGCAAATATTATGGGAAAAATATTCAATTGAAGTAGTCTTTCAAAAAGTTAAAATACTTTTGCTTAAAATAAAATCCCCTTATATTTTACAGTATTAAAACAATTTAATTTGCTTAATAGCAAGCCACAAGATATCAATTGCAGTCCTTGGTTATACCACTAAGGATCTTTATGTAGTATTACTGTGTTTGTCTCATCAGACTTTTTAATTTAGTATTTCCAATATTTACAATATTTATTTCCATGTTGGAAACAAAACTTCATTAAAAGAAAACTCTTGTTTTCTTGGATCATCACTCTTAGTATATTAATTTCTTTGTCACCTTATGTGTTGTGAATTGCTTATATAAAATAGAGTCTAGATATTCCAGGAAATAATCACATCTAATCACATGATGTTTGCTGTCATTGCTGTATATGCTTTTATGTTTTACCACTCTTCCCTGCTCTTTGCTTAGTATATTTATTTAGACTGTGAGCTCCTCAGAGCAGCAATTTTGAAGTGCTGTCCTTTTGCTGTGTTTGATTAGAGAGGACAAAAGTCTTATTTATTATTTATGTCATGAGTTCTATAGAGAGAAATGTAATAAATACAGTAAAATAACTAATTTTTATAGGAATTATAGAATTGTTTCCTCTGGTAAGTATTGCAGGGACTTGAGGAAATCTCTTTTTACTTGAAAACTGAGTAATATTTTCCTTTTACTTTTTCTTTTGGAAAAAGTAGTCTTTTGGAAAATCTGGGTTATGGAAAATTGTCAGATCCACAGATTCTGATGTTCTGATATACAACCAAAGCATCATAAGTATCATCAAGATACAATAAAAAGATGCATTTCATATTGAACTTACACATACAAAGATGGTAAACACTCTTAAAAACCTAATCCGTAGCTACAGCTTTCATAGAGCATCCTATGTAATTTTCTGTCATGAATTAAGAGCTCATATTCTAATACCAATAGAGTTTTTCTTTGAAGATTTTCCTGTCCTTCTCTAGGATCTTCTAATAATTTTCTTTAAAGGGAGTAATAATTTTCTTTTAAAAGGATAGTGCTCTGCAAGAACAGCAGATTACCTAACTTTGTTCAGTGGCAGAAATAATTAAGATCAATAGCAGTCTTTTTACTGTGGAGAATTGAATTTTACAGAAAGTTATTTTAGGCAAAGGAAGTACTAGTTACAAAAACTGAAATTTAATAGAATTGGAAACACTGACTATCACAGAAGGAACTTATGTTAATATTTAGCAAATATAGCACCAAGTAAACCTGCAAGTTTTGTAGATATTTGGGTAAGTGTTAATGCCTTTTATTAAGCCCCAGTGATAATCAAAACTTTTTTTATGTGTTTGTGGAGGCTATATGACCATACCTAAAAATGTTGTCACAGAGTAGTCCTTTCTGTCTTACAGAACACATACTAGACTCAAATGAGAAAGATGTTTCTATATTGCAGGGAACGTGCTGTGAAGGTTAAACTTTCTGTATTTTGAAATGAAGGATTTAATTGTCAACTAGATAAAGTTAAAATCAAACTGATGAAAAGAGTTAGTTAAAGGTACCTTATAGGCAATGATGAATTGGAAGTCATCCTAGCTTTGTAAAACAGAAAAAGAAAGAAGGAAAAACTGATCTGTAGCAGACTCCTACTGTGGGCTCATTTAGTTTGCATACATTTGAATAATTTGTATTTCTTACAAGGTTGTATCTGCATACCTTTTCTTTAAATGTTGTACAAATGCCAGAACTCAAGTAGGAAGAAGGGAGTAATTTGCTGCTGGAGGTAGTTTTTTGTTACAGGGCAGCATTGACTCGAATGTGGAATATGGTGTGCTTATGGCTGTGACTAGAAATGGAAGGGAAGGAATCTACAGGGAAAAACCCCAATCCTTTGGGTAATTGCTTTCCAAATTAGGATCAGAAGTAAAAAACATTTATTTGGGTTAGATTTAGTTCCGTGAGCTGTGTTATGTGGTTGGGAGTGTTTGCTCCAGGACAAGAAGGTTATTTCAAAATAGCCCAAACTGTTTGCTTTCAAGAAAGCTGCCTGGGAGTAGCTGTGAAGGACCACACCTATCTGTGTTGTACTGATTCAAACATTTTAATCAGTGTCCCACAGGCTCAGTAGAACATACAATATCTTTAGTTAAGTTGCATTTACAGCCTTTTATGGTTATGATATTTTTGCTAATTCCTTAGGTTGCCACTACTGTGTTTATTGCAGTATCAGATTTGCCTGTTGAGAGGAATGACTGGGTATTTCTGAAATGCATGTCATTGCCTTGTGTACCCAGACTATACCTTAGCATCTAGGCAGTCTGGGTTTTGCTTTAGAGTTTATTACTTTGGTGAATTTTCACGTTATGTGGCTTGAAAATAATTCTGAAAAGATGTCTGGGACCACCTAACAAATTTTCACTAATGAAATGCCAGAAGACTTTTTTTTCAGCTAAACTTTTGCTTCTATATTTTTAAATTACACAAGAGATAGAAATATCTTGTTGAAATGAACATTTGTAGAAAGTGTTGTTAAATTGAATTTGGTTTTAGTCCTAGCATGTTGATGTACTCTCAAGTGTTCTGTATTTTTTGCACTGGTTGACAAGAAGTGAAAAGTGCAGTATTTATAGTTCATACGGGTTAGCATTATATTTTATTTATATGTGGCCACAATGTATTTCTTTCACCTTACTCACCTTGGCAGAAGGATGAAATCACTGATCACTTGCTCCTAATTAAAATGGAACACCATAAAGTGAAAGTATTCAGTATTCACCCATTCAGTTCATTGTTAGTTACTAATCAGAGAGAGAGAGTACTTTTTCCTGATATAGATTTTTACTTTTCCTTTTAAAGACAAGCCCTTTCTTTCTTCTTTTCACAAAAACATCCCCCAAGTATTCACCCAACATTAAAAAAATAGGAAATCATGTTAGGCTAAACAGGTGTAATAAAACCTTAGAACTTGGAAATTAAGTGCTCAGAAATTTAACAAATCACAGAGCTCAGTAAGGATTTGCCTTTCTATTTATGCTCTATCATAAAGACTTGAATTATATGATCTCATAATAATCTTGTGTCTTGGGAAAATTATTTCAGAACCTGTTAGGCCTGAAATTAATGCTGATTAACTGTCCTCTCTTAACTTCAGGTGTGGGTAATCTTTTTCCAGAATAAAATTAGATATTAAAATTAGCAGGAATATGGGATTAATAGGAATACTTGATTAAGTTTAATCAGGGATAGCTAGAAGCCATTAGTTAGGGTTTGAATCTCTCAGATACAGATTGAAATCTCTAAAAGGGACAGATGTGTAGTGACTAACACCTTTCCAACTCATGCAGTCTGGAGTGGAAGCTACAGAGACATTCTGATGGTTAGGAAGGCACAGATTCTACTGACAGAAGTGCATGCCATTTATTTTAAGGGGTTTTATCTCATTTAGAATGCAATTTCATTAAATGGGAATTCATTTTGCAAAATGAAAAGGAATCCTATTGTGTTTTACACAGCCCTACCATAGTTTGATGGGAGACACAGAAAGGTGGTTATAATGCAGAAAACCGCAATTAAGACTGGTCATAATTCAGTCATACTCTATCAGCTATGATTTTGCAGGGTTTTAAAAATATTTGGCATATGGATATTTTGTTTTATAAAAGTGATTGATCACATGTGTAAAATATAGGATATGATCTTAGATTACTTCAACTTGGCTGTGAAGTAATCTAGACTTGATGTTTTAGGCAAACACAGCAGCCCAAAAAATGGAAATAAAGAGCTTTGCACCATCCTTTTTTGTGTGACTGCTTCTGTGGTACTGGCCTTCATACTTGCACAGTGTAACTTGCAAAGTAAACAGAATAGGTTAGTTAACATCTGTAAGGCTTCCTTAGGATACTTTCTGAATCTACTCTTGGGTTTTGATTTCAACTACGATTTTGCAAAAATACACCTTTGGGTTTTGACTGTGGATGCTCAGTTCACTGCCCTGAGAGGCAGCAGACCTTGAGGAGTATTAAAATATTTAAGCTGCATTGGTACAATTTCCATAGAAAAACTTGAACAAACCTAACCTATAACCTAGAGTTTAAAGTGCTTACTTAAAAATTCTGATCTTTCAGGGGAAGTAATAGCTTATAAATTTCTCTTGGATTGGCAAGAAAAGAAATGAAACAGCTTCATGAAATTTGAAGATCTTGCTGTATAGGTCAGAGACTACAAAGGGCATAGAAGGAAAATGACTGAGAAGTCATACAACTGTGCTTATGACAGCCATTGTTCATTTACCTTTCAGGGTACCTACATGCAAAAAACATTTTAATTCAACTCTACTGAAAATGGTTTTTTAAAAATCTTAGGCACATCTTCTATTTTTTTTTTTATGAGAGAAGGTTGACAGTATAGATTACATCCCTGCTGAATATTTTAATAGAAATTTTCAATGTCCTGATTTCAATTGGAATTTAAATGTCCTGGTTTTATCATGGAGTTGGAGAGCAGAAATCCAAGCACAGAGTAGTTTGCATTGCACTGCATTGATTATAGCCTGAATTTCTCTGTTAACTACCCTCCTAGAAACCTTAATTTTAAAATTATTATTACATGCTAGCTAAACATAAAGTCAAATAATTCAATGAACTATTTAATTGAATATAAACATATACATGTAATGAGAGAACTGGAAAGAATTCTAGAAACAGAGAACATGAAAAATCAGTAAGCAATCAAAATCTGAGCCTTGAAAAATTACACATATTGCATCACATCAAAGCTGTTTAATAAATAATTGACATTTAAATTAAAGCAGGCATATGGTATATGAGCAATTCAGTTTGACACTCTTCAATATTATTACTGTTGTTACCCTCATGAGCTTTGTCACTAAAGAAAGCTCATGGTACTTTATTAATGACATTAAAAATATATTGGTGTTTCTTATCATTAATAGCACTTTCACTGTTGTTTCCAAGAGTATTCTCCAGTATCTAAATATGCTCTAGGCAACTGTAGGTACTAGTGGAAAATGTCTTTCTTTTTGTGTTCTAACTACTCTGAAATCCAGATAAAAAAAGCATATTATTCTGCAAATGTGGGATATTTTTTCCAAAGCTGAAAAAGCATTTGCTTTGTTTCTTCTGCTCTTTTTAGGTACCAAGTATGTCCACTAGTTTGTGATTAATATACAATTTTAAATATGGTGTTTGAGAATGGAAGCTTGGACTTTTTTCCCAGATAAACTAAAATAAAGCCAAGCAGAAGATTTAAACTAATTAGCTACCAATCTCCGTCTGTTTTCTCTGCTTTGCTAGTTATTTTCTGCTTTCCAGTGCTTAAAAGTTTAGTAAGAAATTGGTGACAAAGAACATTAAGGGCTGCATACGAGCATCATTACTTGCAGAAAGATCTCATTGAAATTAGCTAAAGATATAAATGAAAAATAGCACAACAATTTATTTCATCTTTGGTTCACTAAAAAAAAATAATTTCTGCCACAGGCTGAGGGTTTGTATGTTATTGTGGATGTCTTTTGTTTAATGTTTTTATTTTATTTGAACAGCTTGTAACAAAGCATGCGTGTTTTGTCTTGCTTTTTCTCCCTATCCCATCCCTTGCTTATCTAATGCAGCAGGAGCTGAAGAAAACAAGGATGCTGGAGTTGAGGAGGCAGAGGTTGAGGCAGGTCTGTCTGACCACAAGTGCCTATCTCCTTTAGATATGTTTTCCCCTGAGTATATAGGGAAGATTTACCAGCTAGCTTGTAAATATATTGAACATAAAAAACCCCCACAGAATATTTATATCATTTATATTCTTTTATGAAAGAACAATACAAACAAATTAATTGAGTTTATTTGCCAGTTGTGAATGCTTAAGATAATTAAATGTGAAAAAAAGTACCCAACTATTTTACTCTTTTTATTCTTTTTTATGAAGTTACTCTGTCTCTATGCTCAAGTAACAGCCTTGGCAGATCTGGGTGGGTACCTCTTAGATGTGGTACTTTGCATTAATAATTTTTACACGCAGGGAAGTAAATCATTTTGTATCATGACAGTTTTTTTTCCCCTTAGTTTGTGTTAGCAGACTGATGCTGGACAAAAATAGTAGGCAACTGCATTAGGTAGAAATACTTCAACCATTTGGTATGATGTCCTCCATCCTGCTTGGAAGAGAGTTGGTAGTGTGATGACAACCAACAGTTCATGATCAAATCAAACAGTTGCAAATACTTTTTTCCCATTCAAATACGATATGATTAAAACATAAATTTAACTTCTAACTTCAGGAAACACTCAGTACTGGTTCAAAGATATGCAGAGATCTAAAGATATAATTTCTCTGTTCTTCAGGTTCCTTTTCAAAGGAAGAATCATAAATGCATACATTTGCATTTATATGCCTTTTTAATAGGTTACATTCTGTTGTCCATAACGAATTAACAGTTAATAATTGCCAAAAGTGGTGGAAGCCTGGTGCACAAAAAAAAACGATGAGTGGATCAAGAAACACATTTCACATGCCTAAGATGCTAAATGCTGCTTAAAAGTGTGTCTGAATCCTGTGCCCTGAACCTTCTTCCCATTGAAGAGAAGAAAATGCAGATTAGTATTTTTTTCTATGAAGAAAAGTCAGGAGTAATTACTGTGATGGGATTCATTACTTGTTCAAAACACTGGATGCTAGAGTAATTTCACAATTTCAGTGGTGGAAAGTAGGTTTACTTTTTTTGAATTTTAGTTCTCACTTAGGCATCCAAATTGTCCTTTAAGATCTTTGCCTTCCTATTTTTTGTTATAGTACAGTTTAGTTTTTTATTGCTTTTGTTAAGATTCTGTCTCTGCGGTGTTCAGTGGGCTGTGTGCTGTGTGCTGCTCTCTCTGTGTGTTTTGTGGTAACTCTAGCCTAGTGCATGGAGTTTTGCTCACATAGCTTGCAACAGTTTTGTGTGTGCTTGTAGTTACCTTGTTCTTCATAGTACCTGTTCCAACTGTTAATCATCATTGTCTGTTTTTAATGTTGTAAAGACTGTGAGGAAAAACATCAAACCCCACCTGTTAATGGGCGAAAAGGCAAGTTGATTATGATATTGCTTATGAATTGTGGGTGCTTGAGAAATTTAATTTTATTTTTTGCTGCATGTGTGTGTGTTGCATAGTTCTACTAGCTCAAAATTAGTAAGTTCACATATGTTCAATTCCAGTGTGTTGTTTTACTTCTTGGATATAATTATTTTCAACTGAGGTTTAAAAATATTTATCGGAATCAAAACCTCCAGATGTTTATGTTTTTGCAGCTAACTGTATTACTGAAGATAGAGTTTGCACTAGGCTGATATATGATCAGGTTGGCTATGGAGAGCTAAGGGGGTAGGTTTCTATTTCTTCTTATTTTGGAATTCCTAGGCTGCTTTGCCCTAAGAGGCCAAATAAAGTTTGCAGACACCTGCAAAATTGTCTGCATTATCTTCCACTTTTTACCAGGTCTATATTCTTTTACATTGCTTGGATATTTTACAAGCTTGGCACTTTTTAATGTGACTAGAAAAAATTGACCATTTTCATTATCATATACTTTTAGAGAAAGGCTTATGTTATTAACAGTCAATTCTATTGTCTAGTTTGTAGTCCTGCTTGATGTTCTTTTTCAAATTCTGTAGAAATAAGCTTAATTTAAAGCACTAAAATGTTAAAATGGAGATTTAGGTTTCTTATCTAAAAATTAGAACAAGAAAGTTACAATGAACAACCATAGCTTACTTTGAAGTTTTATTCGAGTTCATGCTTCTAAACTGCTTTGATAATTTTGAAGAAGTATGTTATTACTTTTCCATGTACTTCTAAGACCCTATTACATGTATATTTTGTGTCATTGGTGTCTTCTGCCAGTGAATGAAATATGAACTAGTTGTTGTTTTGGATTTATTAAAATTTGGGTACTCACTCTTACAGTTCCATCTCTACAGGAGCCTGCAAGGGGTACAAACCCAGTTACACTGTCATGGACCATTCCTGTCTATTCCCCAGAACAACTTAGCAGATGGAATACAGATACCAGCAGAGCAGGGATTCTATTTTGCCTGTGCCAGTTTCTTGTCTGGGAAGGACAGCCACACCATTTTTAATGTCTCTCATATCAAGTGTAGGCAACCAAGTGGAGTGCCTTTGCAGAGAAGGGGCCTTGTCACCAGCCTGAGGGGTCACCTTGCTTGCTCTGGTGGCTCTGCCAGCATAGTCCTGAATGAATTCAAATCTGAGAGTTTGCTGTTTTAACTGCAATCTGTGCTACTAACCAGATAGTTCAGTGTCATACTTTTAAGATTTAAATTCCAGTCATAGTAAGATTGAAGACTTTTGCCACTGACCTGGCAAAGCTGACAAAACAATTAACAGTGATTTCGTCAGGCTAAAGTTGGTTTTGTTCTTGGTTTATCTCCCACTCCTTCAACAAAACCATTATTTTATACACTTATAGAGCCTGAAAGATGTAGATTGCACAATAAACTACTAACCTCTATTTAGATAGTTTGTTTCATACTTTTATTAAGTTCTATAAGGCATCCATTTAATGTTTTAGAAGGTTTTTTTCTGCAGAGCTCTTATTCTCCAAAAGAATGATCAGTGTCTACTATTGATTTTCAAATATTTATTACCCAAACTGTCATCCTTTTCCAATGTTCCTGAGGTCTTTAGCATTTCCCTTTCATGTATTTTGTATGACCTCTTTTAATCATTCGAGTTTGTGGGAAAAGGATCCAGGTAATTCTGGCTTTTACTGTCCTAATTTAGGGTGCATAGAAGATGATGTAGTTATCAAAGCAAAATTTTAAGCTTTTCATATTCCCTCAGTCTTCAGTGAGGGAATACGAAAAGCTTAAAATTTTATAGGATTACATTACAGCTTTGTCTATATTATGGGAATTAGGAATGCTTTGCAGTTCTCATCTCCCAGACTGAGAAGTGTCTGGAGCATGTTTGTGTCTTGAGTTTATAGCAAGACAAGACCCAAGTCCCAGTCCTGCCCTTTCTGTGCACTCTTGTTTCCCCATGCATGGGGAACTGTTGTACAGTTTAGACACAATCTAAAGAATTTAGGTGACTGAAAGGCAAACAAGGCAGAATAGAGGGGCCCCAGTCAAAGAAATGATGACAGATGGACCTGCTTAACTGACTTGCAGAAGCAGTGTTCAAATACACTTTTTTGAAAACCAAGCAGGTTCCTGTCAGTCCAGAGGGCATTCTTATCTTGATGGCTGATCCGAGCATCTTTTTCCATTCTAAGACCATTTGGATTTGTGGAATTGGGGCCTACACTTTGCCTGAACTACTGAACAGGACTGCTGTGAGTCTCCTAGGTGCTTTCTCTTCCTCTGGCTCACTGACTCCAGACTTCACTAAAAGACCACAACAGCTTCTGAATTTTGCATGAGAAATTATACTGGATGTGTTTTACGTGGGCTGTAAGAATACTTAACATATTCCTATGTGTTATGAGTACCTAGAGAAACACTGCATTTTAATTAAATTCTAGTTCAAGCAAAGTAAGGTCTAAATAAAGTAAAGACCTGGTTAGATTGTGCTAGTTGTGGACAGGCACATAACTTCAATTTGCATGCTGGGAAAGGAGTGAAATTAGAATAACCCCACAATACAATAACACAAACCAGGAAAAATGAAGTACCAGTAAAATGCTCTAGACTGAGTAACCTACATTCTGCTAAAATTCCTTATGATATAGGGGGCTGTTTTACAAATTTAGCTCTAAAACTACCAGGGAAATGTTACAGATGAGAAAGAGTCTAGCTACTAACTTGTCCATAAATACCTTCAAATTTTACTTATAATAAATTTGAGTTTTCATCTTTCAAAAGTACACGGCAATACCACATGGCATTTCTGAGGCTGGTATGTGATAATGGGATGTCATTTTATCTGCTAGACAAACGCAGTTTGTCTGGTAACTAACCTAATGTTTCAGAAGTAATGCAGAAGAATGAAGAGGGCCTTTTGGTGCAGACAGTATTTGCATGTAAAGATGCATGTACAAATTCCATGCAAATTTGAGCAATAAGAAAACTTTTATGTTATTAAGTAGTAGTAATTGACATTCAGAAAAACCTAGATCTTTCTGAGGAAAGAAATATGTATTTTTCATCTTTGTGTAAGCCATTTATTGTAATTCCTTTATTGGTTGGTATTACTGCTTACATCTATTGGCTTAGTTTCAGACCCCTTTTGTGAGCAGAATGACTTTTTTTACAATTTAGAATGGTACCATAAGCTTCAATCTTAGCTGCATCTTAGCACCTTGCAGAGCTTTTCTTTTTGTGTGGTGTGTTTGTGAGAGATATATAATCATATAATACAAAATTATCTTTCTGCTCAGAAAATGTTTGAGGATTTACAATAAGATTGCATCTTTTTCAATAAATATAAAAATAACATGGAAAGGAAATACTAAACCCTATATCAAGATAAACCTTACCTTCTGCATTCTGCAGAATGAATTTGTAGGCTCTTCACATTTTCTTTTATGCACAGAGTATTCCCTGACATCCAGGGCATGGAAATGCAAACTGAGGAGGCACTATGGAAAAGAGGTGTAGAGCAGAAGCATGTTCTTTGCTCCATATTTATCTCCATATTTATTTTGGACATTACTTGTAATTTTCTTTTTCTTTCTTTTTAAAAATTCATTATTCATTAAATTCTGAAGATATTTTGATTTTTATTGTATTTACCTATTGGAGCAGTATGAGGATTCCCATACCAGTTCCTCACTAAAAATCCATGTAGCCCAGTGTCTGGTCTTCAGTAGACCAGGTGTGGATGCTGAGGGAAAGGGAAATAAGCAGGACAAGTATTCCTGTATGGGAATAGTGTGGCCAGCAGGAGCAGGGAGTCATCCTTCCCCTGTACCCAGCACAGGTGAGGCTGCACCTTGAGTGCTGTGTCCAGTTCTGGGCCCTCAGTTTGGGAAGGACCTTGAGACGATTCTGCACATCCAGAGGAGGCAACGAGGCTGGTGAAGAGTCTGGAACTCTTCAAGTTCTATGAGGAACGACTGAGGGAGCTGGGGTTGTTTAGCCTGGGGAAGAGGAGACTCAGAGGTGACCTTATCACTCTCTACAACTCCCTGAAAGGTGGCTGTAGCCAGGTGTGGGTTGGTCTCTTTCTCCAGGCAGCAACTGACAGAACTAGAGGACACAATCTCAAGCTGTGCCAAGGGAAATATAGGTTGGATACTAGGAAAAAGTTTTTTATGGAAAGAGTGATGTCTGGAATTGTCTGCCTGGTGAGGTGGTGGAGTCACCATCCCTGGATGCGTTTAAGAAAAGACTGGATGTGGCACTCAGTGCCATGGTCTAGTTGAGGTGTTGGGGCGTGGGTTGAACTTGATGATCTCAGAGGTCTCTTCCAACCTAGCCATTCTGTGAATTCTGTGAATTCTGTTCAAATGTGTAGTGAAGCTTATCCAGGATCCTGGCTGCCCAGTCTCCTATGCCTTGTGCCTCAGGAATCTGCATAAACAACAGTGGTATCTTTGCAGGGTGTCTTCATCTCCCTCAATGGTTCTCTGTGTTGTTTCTTCCTCCTTAAATGAGTCCTTTCAAAATGCCCCCGGAGTGCTTATCCAAACGAGGGACTTGGGGCAGCTGTCCTTCCAGATGTCCCAGAGGAGCCAATTGAGTGACCTCCCTCCAGCACAGCCTGCCGTGGTGCAGGCATTTAACCAGAAGAGGGAGCAAAGCTGCCGTATTTTAAAAACGTGAAAAAATATGTGAAACAAACAAACAACTCCTCCCCATGCCCCAAACAGTACTGGAAAAAAAAAGTCTTGGTAGTGGATTACAAATAATATCTTTGTGTTATTTAAATATACTTTACTAAATATTAATTTACTCATGTTTAATGTAACCTTAACTGACTGTTTTCTTCTCAGAAAATTCTGGAGGATTAATTTATTTTCTGGCGTTTCTTCATGTTTTACAAATCCATTGTATTTATAAAAGTAGCAAGATGTTACTCTGATTTTTAGCTAAAGATAGGCTATGACTTTATTGATTGATATTTCAACAAGGGCTCTCTGAGACCTTGGTTGAGTATATCTAATTTTTTTTATAAAAATAAGGAATAGAAGATTAAAATCAATTTATTCCTCATACAGAGAAATCCACTAGCAAAAAATTGAAAATATAAATTTAAAATATAATTGACTGAATTTGCAGGTAGAGAAGATTATAAGAAGAGATTGCTACTGGACTAGATTTAAGTGATTTGCAGTCACAAATAATGAATGTAGCCTTGGAGTCAGCTTGAAGAAAACATTTCTGGAGTAAGGAATAATCTACAGCGCATTATTATGTTTTTAATGTTAGTAACAACAATATGAAATGTAGATATGTTGCTGTACTTTTTATTGCTGACCTGATGAGTTACATTGAAGTTCTTTTGATGTATTCCAACTGCAGCCTTGGGAAATGAAGCTCAGGGTTTGGGTATTGGGGATTTTTTTGTTTGTTTTTTACTTTTTTTGAAGAATGTGTATGTAGTTTAGTAAGAAAGATTAAATCAAAACAACAAATAATTGAGATATGTCAGAAATTGTATCGGAACACTCTATTCATTAAAAATCATTATATAAGCCATTATTCAACAATTTCTTTATTTTAAAATTTTAGAACATTTCTTAGCATTCATTGGTTGATTTGGCACTAATTTGCAAACTATTTTCACATGAAGGTTGTGTGTACATATGTGTATGTGTGTCCCTGCCTCCCTGCCTTTATACTGTCCACACTTTATCAGCACTCAGGGCAAAGTGTTAAGAAGCATTTAAGATTTTGAAGGAAAGACAGATCATCATGTCTCAGATAAATGCTTTGATCTCTAAGGTATAGGAACATTCTGTAAAGTATTCTTCCAGTGCTGGAGAAAAAAATGTAGATCAACTGTTACTGTGACAAAAGAGGAAGCTAAAAGATTATGTCCTCAGGTTGGCTGTGGGTTACCTGGGGAGGCAGGAGGTCTTGTTCTGTATTTGTCAGAGAAAGACTACGTGTGTTCCTCCTGTGCTCCTACGTGTGTTGTTTTTGGGTACTGGATGAGTTTTGTTCCTGTTACATCAGGGTAGGGAAGCATCGACACTGTTTTAATGAGGCACCTGAAGGTTTCTCTGGTGTAGGAACATCAGCAGTCTGGCATAAAATCTTGACTGCTGACTTTGTGTCACTTCGCCTTGGTGTCACTTGGCCTTGATGCCATTAAGCAGCACACTGGTGCTGCAAGGTGGGCCTGGATTCATTCCAGATACAATTCAGTACATCTGGGACAATTCATACATCACGGTTTGAAGCCATTTGCTTTCCCCTAGTAGAGGTTTGACACACTGAAAATATTTTTCTCTGTGTGAGCTCTAGAGACTGATGTTCTTTAATTTTCTTACGGACCTTGTTTCGCAAAAAGTAAGACTTGTATTCCATGAATTTAGTCTTAATTAATTCTTCTTCTTGCATCCTGCATGCATGAGTTGAGATCTTAAGTATATGATTCAAAACAGTTTCTCATCTTTTGACAGTTTATCCCACAGTTTTAATGACTTCCTATTGTGCTGCATTGGTTTAAGAAGCATTAGCCAAATCCACTTTTGACTTATTTTTACAGTAGTTGTCACCATATATTATTAATAACATAATTTCTTTCTGAGCATTCTTCATATAAAATTAAAAATAGAAAGAAGTTCTGAGTACTTTTAATACTTTTCATTTGCAGAAAAAGATGACTAAATTAAGTACGTCCTAATGAAAAAGAGAAGACTTCAAGTCTAAAACTAGAAATGCACTGATAAAAATTGGTTCCCAAAAATGTTAGGTGCTGAAAAAAAGATAAAACCTGAAGTGGATTTAATTGAAAAAAAAAAAGACAATCCAGTAAAAGAGAAAATATAAAAATATGTTTCAAGTGAAGGGTAGTTGTGAGAAACACTATTACTGGTTGTAGTATTGAGGAAAGAAGAGAGGAGGCAAGTATTGGCATAAGAGAAATCCTCATCATTAGTATCTGGTATTTTGCTGCATCATCTTGTACTTCTGCAGTTTGCTGCACCATTTCCAATTCAACTGCAACATTCCTGGTGCTAAGCTGTCATGGTTAGAAATTCAGAAAAGCTGAAATATGCAACTATTCTTCTAATATATTATTTCCACATTTTAAATTTTTTTCATATGAAATATTCTAAACTAATCTAATATTCTAAAAAAAGTGTAAGAAATGCTGAGGTTGTACCTGACACTGTGTGCTGGAGCACACCAGGCCCCCTCTCCCAGGCAGCACAGGTGAGTGTCACTCTCACAGGGAATGGCACAACACCAAGTGTCACCCCAGCTGCATTATTCACTGTGCTGTGTAGGTGCAACAATTCAATCTAAAGAAACAACTGCATCTAAAGATTGTCCGTCTCGTCCTGGTGGGAAAAATCTGCAGTGGGCACCTGTCAAATCCTTCTAGCCCTAAAGGTGCACCAGCTGGTTGAAATACTCTGACTCAAGAATCCCATATTTTATGTAATCTACATAAGATCTTTTTGGATAAATATTTAATATTTTTTCATCTCTCTTTATACATAAGTCAAAGCTGATTATCACAACAAATGACAGGATAAAGTTTACGTTATGGGAAGTGAGAGTGATAGTAGGAGACTGATGATCTAGAAAATGTATGGTTTCTTTCACAATATTTACTATCTGACCAAAGTTGGCTTTGGTTAAAACAACAAGGGAATAGATGGTGGCGCTTTGCCTTGGGGAAAAAGAAAAAGATTTTAGAAACTACATTGTGCAAAGTACATTTTTAACTAAACTTATTTGTCTAACCAGAGAGTTGGAGGGCAACACTGACATTTTGGCACTTTGAATAAGCATCAGCATCTTGTGCTAGTTCCCAAACAGAAAGCCGTCCTTTGAGCTTTCCTTAAAACATATTTTCTCATCTTTGTAAAACATAGAAATGGAAATGAAATTAGAAAGTGTTGAAGAAAAGGTCAAATGTTTGGTTAATTCCAATGGGTAGATTTATTTTTATTTCTCAGTTGAAACAATAACCATTGTTAGAAAAACTCTTGCAATTTTCTAGAAGTTAGTGAAGTTTTTGACTTGATCTGGAGTACTGCCAAACCCCATATACTCAATCTAAATGTTGTACTTAACTGCTGATAAAACTAAACAGCCATTTGAATTTAATGCTGATATGCCATAAATTTAACTGAAGCTATAGAAAAGAGGTCATTTGGAACCTTTTCTGGAAGTGTCTGCATGCTCATGCTATGACTTTCCTCAAAAACATACAGTAGCCTGTCTTGCTTTTTGTAATGTTGTTGTTTTTTTCTTTTTAAGGTTAACATGAGGCAAAAGTATTTATTCAAAGAATGATATTTTTATTTGATTTTTATTTCCTCACTCTTGTCAGTTCAAACGTTATTACAGAGTGTTACTGAGAGGATTAACTATTTTCTAGATGCTGAGCTCTCAAAGAATTATCAAGGTTTAGTAAAGCTTTACTTTTGATGGGGAACTTTTTAATAATAAGTGACTTTGGTGGCTGAGACAACTACAGTTTTTATGTTCAGAACTAAACCAGGATGTCTGAAAAGGACACTCACCTAGAGTCAGAGAGAGAGTGAGTCTCTTCTAAAATTTGCATTAAAATAGCATGGAAAACAGTGGACTTCCTGATATTCTTCAGTGTTCTCCCATATTTAGATTATTTGTTGTATATTATGAAAAATTCCTTTGGATTACTTTATGCCTGCTTTTTATCTTATTCTAAGTACAATCTCCACTATTTGGCCTGAATTACTGTTAATGGTATTTTTGTCTAGCAGTGACTATTCCTTAAATTAAAAAGTAGTTTTATTAAGGTCATTGAGTTTTTTGATTTGCAAATTAAGAAGATACTTCTGGACTCATTTGAGAAAAAAGAATATTTTATTGTGAACTGTGTATATTCATAGAGAAAAAGAAAGAATCACATTCTTGCTAGGAATAATCATATTAGGATTTTATTTCCATGGTTTGGTAACAGAATGTTCTGTTTGAAATTTCTCATTTAGTACTCACTACACATGGTACTTCAAAGATGATAGAGTCTGTTTCAGCTTGTATATCTGTAGTGTCATGAAATCATTACAGTGACAGTGTACTTGAACCTACATTTCCACCCATTTTAAAAATCCAAGCAGCCTTTTATAGGACAGCAGCCTATATGGACCATCAACAGCCACAGAGAAAAGGCTGCAGGATGCACACAGATAACACTTTCACAAGTTTACATTTTGAATGTTAGATATCCATCCATTTTCTTGCAAAAGGAAAATTATTATTATTATTATTATTAATAATAATAGTAGTAGTAGTAATAGTAATAGTAATGTTGTCATAATCTAACATACTTTGTGTCAGTTTACTTTGAATTGGTAAGATTAAAAATGTTTTCCATATCTGTCATATTATTCTCCATCACTGGCTATTTCTGTGACTGTAGAAGTGATAACATCTGGGGGCAATGGTTGTGAGGAGCTTTGCACTTTACACAATAAGCAAAGTTAGCAGATTCTTAACAGCCCAAAACAAAAATGGAGCTTGGAGCATTGGATCTCTCCTGTTAATTGGTGTAGATTTGGTTTTGCCATGAGATCCCAAAGGGTTTAAAATTGATAGTATTTATGCTAACTACCTATTTTGTCAGAAGAAAGAGAATTAAAGTGTAAAAATAAAAAAATTGACAACCTCCAAATGCTAACAGCACTCAAGTCTGGAGAATGTAGTTCTGTGGAGCAGTGTACTTGATTCTGTCTGTAGCTCTTTTCCTGAGCAGTTGCATCAGAAATGCCAGTTTCAGATGCAGGACTAATTGATGCAAAAGTTCTTATTGAGTAGTTTAATCTGCCCAAATTAAAGACTTAATTTAAATCAAGTTCCATGTTTTGAAAATAAATCTGAATTAGTTGTTAAAAACACTTTTTCAACTTAAATTAGGCATGCATGGTTGCTTGTTCAGGTTTTTTGTTTGTTTGCTTCTTTGTTTGTTTGTTAATTTGTTTTGTTTGGTGGGTTATTTTTGTTAATTATATCTTTGCATAGACTTTTTTACCAAAATATTTCTAACTTCCTTTATAACTTACAGAAACACAATGATAATAAGAATCCATAATAATAAGCTATACATATACTATAATCTATGTATAAACTATAAGCTATATATGTATTATAATCTATAGTAAGACACTATAGAATGTAGAACACTAATTTTTAAGAACGGACCACATTATTGTGTAAACAAGCCCCTGTTTTGTATGTCAGTTGTTAAATATTAAAGACAGCAGAATATTTGAAAAGTTACATAGGCACTAACTTTTGGATAAGATGTTCTGTTCCAGAGTGTTTAAGATGTGTAATTATTCTCTTCACCCCAGGCCTCTAAGAACTAATCTAAATTTTATTGTTAATGATAATACATTTGTTTAGATCGACTTGTCCCAAATGATATTAGGTGTATTATAATGTAAGTTACATAATATTTCTGATTTTTTTTTTTTGATTTACACTAGAAGTTACATGGGAAGACCAGCAGAAAAAGGTGAATGGTACAATAACTGATGACAAACCATTGCCGAAAAAGAAACACCAGTCTGAGACAGGTTTGTCAGGGTTTGGAAAACCACATGAAAGCATGAGACTATAAAACCACATTTCATGCTTTTGTAATGCGTGTGTGCTTTATGTACCTTATTTTTTCACTTTGGTGTGAAATATTTAGCATGTAGAGACCATTTAGATGATATAGTTTTGTTTTAGAATAGCCAAAATAGATCTGCTTTTGTAAACAATTGTGTTAGAATGCACATACATTAGAAAAGAAGTGTTCTGGCACAATATTAGATATATTTTGCTTTTAGTTTTGAATTTTGTTAAGACTAAATAAGTTTGTGCAAGCCTCAGGAATCCAAATATAATCTATGCTGATTCTTATTTAGTTGACCAAACCAAGGTATCCTGCATGTATGGTGAGAAAATAATCTTCTACAGGCTTAAATCTGAAACCTTCTTTCACCATCACACAAGGCACAAATAATGTTCCAGTGTAATTTTTTATGCAAGCTGCAGTTTATATCTTCATACTTGGAAATTCTCAAATCTAAAAGATCTCTTCTTTCCTCCATTCTGTACACAAATGGATTTCTTCTGAAACTAAAAATTGTCATAAACTTTTTTTCACCCCAAATGGCAAGTTCAATTATTCAGCTATCTTTGTTCCTACAAATGCATAGCAATAAAATGTAAACGTAGTAATAATAACGATGATGATAATAATAGTGTTGTTCTGTCTTCACAATCAGAGAATAAAAGGTCCTAATCACATTAATTTATACACTTGCAAAGGGGAAGCACACTTTTAGGAGTAGAGAAGGTAGGGAGGAGAGAAGGAAGGGGAAGGAAAGAGAAATGGGATCTTTATATTGCAGGTTTCATCCTGTATTTAAAGATTGATGGAATCTACTCAAGTAAATGGGATTTTTCAGTTGCAAGAATATCTTGGTTCAGTTTTGTATTGCAAATAACTCTATTGGGCATATTAGTTGTCTGACTCTAATAACAACCCTTCTCCCAGTTGCACAAATTAAAATTTACAAGATTGGCTGGCTGTGTCACCTCCTAAATTAATAATGTATTCTCACCTAAATTATAATATATTACTGATAATATCCAAAGTTTTTGCTGAAGTTCAACTATTGTACAGCTGAAAGTACCAGACTCAGAACTGAAGAAAACCAGTGAAATCTGTCTTGATTCTAACCCAGGAATTAGACAACCTAGTATTAAAAATCCAGATGTGCCCTTGCATTTCCTGTTCCCCAACTTTTTGATGCATCAGAAGAAGTTGCAGGATAAAACAAATGCTGTTTATAACAGTCAGGATCAGAATATCATATATCTTCTTTTCTAGCTGTTTTAACTGTTGCATGATAGATTCAAAATACAGCGTCTCCACTCTTGTCTTTCCAGGGAGAGTTGAGCACAATAGTGCCTCTGCCCTGACTTTTCTCTTATGTAGTATCTAGGTAGGAACATTAACTCCATCTTACAGCTGAGGTGGGCTTAAGACTGTGTTCTAGACATATAATTCATTTATAGTTATTGGCAGTACTTTTAGGGCCACCTTCTCCATATTTTAGAAAGAGGTACCATATTTTTTAGATGGGGTATTCTACATTTTGGAACATGAGTAAAATCTTAGAATTGAAAGACAAAAACAGGCAGAAGAATAGAAATCGGAATCAAATATGGCAACAAAAAGTTCTCACTTTACAGGTGTTCTGTATATTAACATGGTAGTCATCTGATTTCTACCTATTTTTCTGTCTGGAAAAGAACCAGTGATCTCCAGTCAGAATTGGTTTGGAAAGCCACAGTCACCATTATTAAAATCTAGAATAGATAAAAGTTAAGTAAAAGTTGTGTTCTTCACTTTACAGTCTTAAGTCTTTCTGTGAGGGCTGATGCCTGATAAGAGCATAACTTCTGTTTTAATTTGCATTATCAGTAATGTTTGTAATCAGTAATGCATGGGGTGGTGATACACGAGGCAGAGACGTTGAGGTGCTTCTGAACAAGCTGCAATGGGCCTCAAATGGCACATCCCTACATGCCTCAGATGCTTTTCCAAACTGAATCTTTCAAAGAGCTTTATGTACTTCCACGGTAGGAGTGGAGTAATGCAGCTTCCAGGACTGGCATAATCTGCCATGTGTGCACACCACTGTTCCCTACAGACATCCCTGTATCATTTCAGTTACCTTTCAAGGCATAGCAGTCAGGACATCTAGAAGAAGGTGCCACAACACTGTACTCACGTCTGGATGTTGAGTTATATTGTATGTATGACCATGATCTAATCGTGATGCAGCCTGACAGAAGCTACCTAAGGAAACTTCAAATTCCTTGAACCCTTACAATTTAGGATTTACCCTCTGCACAGGACTGCACCTTCTTTCATCTGTGAATGCTCTAAGTGTTGGGTCTGCACAGAAGACAGTGAAGAGATACTAATGAAACTTAGTTCCTGAATTCAGAGGGTGCAATGGAGGCAAGAAGGAATAGGGACACCTCATATTCCCCAGTTTTGATTGCCTTTTCATCTGTTGATGAATTTTCTGATTTGATCTTTTATGAAAGCATATACTGTCTTTAAGTGCATTTTGTCTGTTAAGAATTTAACCTAACCAGTGCCATGGAAATAGCCATGGCAGTAGTATAGCTAAGAAAACCTGGGAGAACAAATAGGCATTGATTACATGAGTACCATGAGTGCAGAATTGAGATCTGTGAGCAAATGAATAGATAACAAAAGTGATTTCAAACCCCAGAAAAATAGCAGTAATGCTGTACCTTGTAAAGCATTAATATTCTAGAAATATGCATGACTGGAAATGGGATTAGCAAATTTGTTGGAGGGAAATTGAAGGTCATTAAATTACATAGCAAAATTATTCTTGTGTTGCAGACTTTTCAATAGAAGTTGATGATAAGATTTCTCTTCCTGAATATCAGAAACCAAAGTGATGGGTTTTTTTAACAGTGTTTTAAAATTTTACGTTCTGATGAAATTTGCAGAATCAGTGTTAAGCATATTTCAAAGACTCAGTTTTATTTATGTCAAGATTTTGAAGGATTGGAAGGGTAAAACTGCAGATTCATAGGTAAGCATAGCATAAAAATTCAAGCTATATTTTGAATCTGTCCCCTTCCTTTAACTGATGTCAGTACTCTGTCAGAGAATACTGCATTCTAGACACCACTACATCAAAAAGCATGAGAAACAGTTACTTGTTCATCCCTGAGATTATTAAGTACCTTCAGCACTCACCACTGCATCTGAGCTGGAATAGATGGTATTTGAAAGAAAGTGAATAAAACTCTGGTCCTCTAATCAGATTTTGTTTTTCAGTGAAAAGAAAAGAAAAAGAAATACAGGAGGCAAACATTTTCACGTGGTTTTGCATTTTATATATGAGGCCTTAAGAGAAGAAGTTGGAAAAGAAGGTTGTATGTAGAGAATGCGTCCTGTACTGATACGGATAAAACTAGGCAGGATGCTGTTTTTCTTAAAAAGCAATTCTTTTCATCAGTATCATCACTAGTGTCTTTTGACCCCATCAAAGTAATTAAAATGGGAAAAGGACATAGTTTAGGGTACCATGGCAGAGATACTCATTTCTGTTCCATTTCACGATCCAAAATATTGGAAGCTGAATACAGCCTAGCAACCTGTGTCTCCATCCAGAGGTGACAATACAGAAACTGCCTTTGTAGGATAGCAAAGAAGAGTATTGGCTTTCCCCTGTTTTTCCTACAGAGAGGTAGTAGATTTGATGGCTATTATGTGAAACATTCCTGTAATGGTTTCATTTTCTCTGGCTGTTGAGCACATTGATGTGTCATCAAATATCCAACCTTTACAACACAAACTTTTGATTTCCAATGAGCAGTTGAAGAACAGAACGGTGAGAAAGTGCTGAACATACATTAACATTATTGAACAAAAGAACACAAGTTAAAATGGATTTATAAATCTTGGATTGGAATTAAGTAAAAATTGAGTGTCCTTGTAATTATTTTGGGGAAAGACATATTTCTGTAATATGGAAGTAAAAGAAAATCTTAGAGAAATCCTAGCAATGGTAGGTTAAACACATCAGAAAATATAAAGTTAATGTATGCTTAAAAATGATAAGTCTTTATATGGGTAGATTTGCTTTCCATTTAAAGGGAATCATGCTTATTTTTATCTGTGGAACATTTAAGTCTCTCTCGTGGGTAGGACTGTGCCATGACACCTGCATAGACAAAGACTTTCACAAATCTAATGTTATGTAATGAAAACTAATTGTAGCTTATCCATTACCATGAATTCAGTTGTAGTGTGAAAACAGTAGTCCAAAATCATTCAAAATTGTGTGTATTTCAATAGAAGTTTGTAGTCAGAATTCACAGTATGAGAGATTGAAAATTATAGAAAGGGAGAAAAGAGTTGGAAAATAGAGTTGGAAAATAGTTAGAAATTAGTTGGAAAAGGCAAAGTAAGGGTAGGGCAGAGAGAGAGAGAATTAATTGCCTTCTCAGGATTCATAATAATTCCAATCCAATGTGTAACTACAGTGCCTTAATATTTTGAAGTGTTAGTATTTTGTCTTTTTCCCCCCTTATAAAATTACCATGTGAACTTTACTCAGAGAAGCAAAACAATAAAAACTCTCTCTGGATTCTTCATTTAGTTTATCTTTTGAGATTTATGAAAGTTATGCAATCTACTTTGTTTAATTTGAATTAGAGATTTTATGATACTGAGAATATTTACAATTCCTTCTGCTGTTTTCTACTATTGTCTCTACTATCCTTGTCTTTGGATAAGAGTAAGATTTTTCATACTTACTGTCTTTAACTATTGTGTTTTTATGTAGTGTGTATTACATATAGTCTATATTATGTAATTGTAGAATTAAATATATTGCTTTAGTCTTTCCTGTATTTTCTTGCTGTATTTTTGAGTTAAAATGTCAGCATACATCCAGTATACAGATGCTATTTTGTGTGTTTAGGTTTATGCTTTAAGGTAAAGAACTCTGACTAAGAGGGAACTACCTCATTAAGAAGTTCAGAAGTGTGGGACAGGCTCTGTATTTAATTGTGGCTTAATGCTTTTGGAGAATATTAAGTAATACTGATTTTTTTTCACATCTCAATGTAGTAAAATGGCCTTTTCATCTACATCTTCTGCTAACAAATATTTGTACTCTTAGCTTCTCTATCTACTCTTGTATATATGTATCCTTAGCATTGCAGAGTTAGAATAATGTCAGGGGATATCTTACGTGAGAGCTAAATGTATTATATCAGTCATCAGGTCTAATCTCATCCAGATTAATGACATATAATTATGGAACATACAGACTCTATGGAGCATTTCTGTCTTAGAGTCTCTTCCATGTTTTAAGATGATGCTTATTTGATTGTACTATTGCAGATCATATTTTATGAGGAGTGTCCAGAAATGAGACTTTACAAATCTGAGCTTCTGCTTGCAGTGCAAGATCTTTGGTTCTTAGGAAAAGATAAAAATGAAATTAAGAAAACTCTTGAGGGAGAAAAAAGCCAGTAATTAACTTATATCTCTCTGTCCTTTGCTGCTTTAGGAATTTTGGTTGGGTGTGTTTGCCATGTAACAATTTTTGAACACTGAGTTCCTAAATGCTTCTCTTCAATGGGTGACATTACTTACAATGAACAGTTCTATGTTTAAGCATAATAAAAGAGATGGTACTTATTTTGGGCAGGTTTCAGACTTAAAGTTTTTGTTAACTTTTTATGTTTATTTATTGAGATTATCATCTGTTTCTAAATCTGCATATAATAGCCTTATACATAATACTCTCATACATTGAGATGAACAATTGGTGAAAATAAATGATGGTTCCACAAAAAAAAAAGCAATAACTACAAATGAAGACTGACTATATACATGATGTAAATTTAATAGAATTGGTGACATTGTTTTATTCTTACATTTAAACCTATTTCTATCAAAAGGATTATTTTGTAGAATAAAAGCTACAAAACCAGAGAATTTTCACACTATTGTTTGAGATTTCTGGCATGGTGCCTTAATCAAGAGAAAAAGTGATTCACATAAGTTGTACTGTTTTTAAATTAATCAGTCTGTTAGTACTTTCTTCTTCACATCACTATTTGGAAGAAGTTGGTGCATTGCCATGCCACAACTTCTACGAATTATTTAATATTTCCAACAATAAATACAAAAATATTATAATCCATTTATCTCAACAGATGAGGTAGCAGTTGGTCAGGTATCCACAGTGAGACAACAACTATTATCTTTTTTCCCCTCTGGCTTCTATTAGAAGTATTCTTCTAATATGTTTGATAAGTAAAAATCTAAAACTGAAAAATATTTGTAATTATGAATGGTTTTTGTTTGCCACTTTGAAATGTAAATTTTTTTCATAACAAATACTTTGCATGAGGACTTTTAAAAAGGCTATTTTAAAAAAGTATTGGTATATGTGACTGATATGCATGTAAATACTGGTAATTTGATCCTAAAATATTCAGAGACTTTCTTGCTATTCAGTTGTGTTTGTCTGGCATAACTAGAATACCTTGCATTATCTTACCAGACATGTTCCAAGTTTGGAAATAACATGATTCAATACTTTGAAAATTTATAGAGAAGGATTTCTCTTACTGCAGTATATGTCTCAAAGCTACTAATTCTTATGGATATTAAAAAAAATCAACCAAGGAGTGGGGGTCTTGGTATAGACTTTCTAATAACTGCTTTTGCTATAGTAGGAATGCTCACTTCAGGGTTATACATAAGTAATATCAATATTTTCAGAACATTTTGAATACTTTTAGCTGTGTTTTGGTGGTGCTAAAACATTATTTATTTATGTATTTAGCACTTACAGCAACTATAGCTACATTATATTAGTATGAGTGTAACATGATGTGGAGAAGTAGATCTTTCTATTTACTTATTTGTATTTCTTCCAGTGGATTCTTTGTACTTGCCCAGATAAAAAAATATTTATACTCCATTATTGTTTTTTTAACATGCAAAAACTTAGCAACCTTTGTCAAAACTACAGCTGCTGTGCTTTCACACTACATATCTCATATATAGCTCTAATATGTCTTCATTCTGCAAGGAAATTTAATTGCCTAAAAATGCATTCTAATTATGTACATTTCAAGCTGCTTGGTTTTGCAACAACTTTGGTAGTGTCTTTGCATTTGATAGTAGATTGAAATATAATCTAACACTATAATATAAAATTGTTGAAATACAGAAGACAATGGTTATCAGATAAAATTTGGTGTTGTCTTTAATTTTGTTTTACTGATTTATGTTGCTTATTCTAATTTTGCATTTTTTCAATGGTATCTTGATATTGACTGTAAAACAATGATAAAATTACAGATATTTTTGTGGTGTGTAAAACTTTCTGGACTTCTTTGTCTAGTATCTTCAGCATTAATAATTTATGAGCAGTGTTTTGTGACTTATTAGAAAACTGCATGTTGAAATTTGACCAAGCTTATAGATTTTTTTTTTCTATTTCTGATGATTTTGGGGAGAAAGCATTTGTTCTGCTAGCACCTGTGGCTTCACAGTTCTTTGCAATTGTTATTACTTTTCAAGACGAATTCCTCCCATTCTTTTGCTACAAATAGATTTTCAGTACATAGCAGACACTGTCCCTCAGATGTTTTCCATGTCTAAAATGGCAGTGTGCTTTTGAATGCGAAGTAACAATATAAGTGATGAGATAGTTGCTTTGGCATTTGACTTGCATGCATTTGTAGTAACAGACTTGTGTGAGATGAGACCAACATTAGTTCTGGAAAAGTATTCTGAGCTGACCATGAGAGTTAATAGCTATACATTCTCTTTTCACACGTTCTGTATTTTGGTCTTGATAATTTTGCCTTTGGCAGAGCATTAAAATAATGCAGTCCTTTCCAGAGTGTGTTATGTGGATTCTGAAATGTCTGAGCTTGTACATACATTTGCAAAAAAAAAAAAAAAAGTATTTTCTGTTTTGGGTATCTGAAGTTTGGTTCAGCATAAATTACAATAATTTAATAATTGAAAAATCTAACAACAGAAGTCCCTTGAACATTAAACTGAGTGTTCAATACTTGAAAGAGAAAAATAATATTTGCATTCAAGTAGATAACATTCAAAAAAATGAACAGACATGATCAAAAGTATTTATGCTAGTTAACATACCTTTTGCTATCCAGCTTTTTCTTCAGCATCATTACAGGGATTGACTTTGCTGTCAATTATAACTTTTATTATTTCCTCAGCTTCTATACTAACTCTGTCTTTCCTGTTCTTTTCCAATAACAATAGTTTAACCACTTCTTTCTCAGCTTTCTTTTTTCTTCTAGTGTCTTTTTTTTTTTTTCTCCACTTACTAACTCTGCTCTGCAGACTTCTCTCTAAAACAATTTTTGGCCCTTTCCCTCAGTGTCAGTTTTAACCTTCTGAATACATCCTCTCACGCCCATCTCCTTTGTCTATGTCTGTACATTACACGATGTGATCACAGAAGAAGCGGAATCATCAAGGAGAACAAACTCAGGTCTGTCTCTTCTACTGCTTTTCTCTGTGTTATTTTTTCTCATTTTACCTTTTCTATAGATTTTATCACAGCTCACTTCACATACTTTTCCCTCTCTTCCCCCTCAATAAACTAGCAAAATATTGACAAGGTTTAAGAATTTCATTTTAAGACACTTATGTAATTTCTATAACCTACAAACTGCACTCTATAAAAGTCATGAAAGGTAGCTGATGACAAGTAGGCTATACCTTAAGACTTTAAACTGATTTGAATTCTATCACATCAGTTCTTATTTCCCATCTCAAATAATTTGAAAATTAGCCCTTACAGTTCCAGCTAACACATGAAAACAATCTATAATTTGTTTTATCTATACATTTGAAAACTGCTACAAAAACTGCAGAAGCTCTTCTATACCTAGTTCTTTTTGACTCTGGGAGGATATAATTTCAAAACAGAATAATTTCAGTAAGTTAAATTTCATGCACTGGAATTCCAAACTTAGTGTTTGATTTTGAATAAAACGTGTTTCAATTAGAAGTAGAGTTTTTAGTGAACAAAAGCTCTCTTCTCATGCCAAAAAGTGCAAATCAAAAAGTTATGATAGTATGGGAGCAAGAAGTCAGAACACTGAAGGAGTCCTCACTTAGCTGCATTATGAGGGATATTGTACATTACTTATGGTTTCTTTCATAACAAATTTTAAGCTGCCATTTAATTGAATTTTCCATGTAGTTTATATTACTGTCAGAGAACTAATATCTATCAAGGCATCCTAGCCCTGAAAATGCAGTATTTGTTCATATTACTCTGCTTCTTCAGTTGGGGTATGTAGGACAACATACCTCAATTCCCCAAATTTAATTAAATTAAATTCAGGTATAAAATTCAAATTTTACAATTACTGTGTAAAAGCTTTAATTAATTCCCTGTTTATCTGCTATTATCCCAACAAAATAGAGAAGCCACTTGGATGCCATTTAGGTTAGCAAATCTGGAGAAGTTTTGGGATATATTGACTGGTCCATAAAATTTAGGTGATATTTACTGAAACATTTTTGTCTTTTCTATACTATGACTGGCTCCCTCAGAGCTCAGTTTTACCATTCATACTGGTCTTGTCCAAATTAGAACCATAGAATTTTTACAGAATCTTGCAGATGTTATTTGCTGTGGTTTTCATGTTAAACAAATCTCAATATAGAAATTGTTAAAATTACAGAGTAAAAAAAAGTTGAGGATAGGTAGGGAAGATAACTGGCAGTATTTTGTGAAAGTGCTCTTTTGTAAATCACTGTTATTAGGAATTAATAAATTTTGCTGTGGAAAGACTGAGTTTACTTGCCTTGTGCTTATGATTCACTGCCAGTTCCTGTGCAATGATTCTGAATCTCTTTTATTACAAAAATGAAGTTAGAAGATTGGGTGAGCCATTTCCTATCTGTTCATAATAAAAGCTGTAGGCCTTTTTATTCCAAAACCTTCCTCTGAGTTATTTATTGAATCCATATATTAAATCAGAATATGGAATCTGTTCATATCTCTCTCAGTGCTGGAAGAAATCAGGCCTTAAAATGGTCAGAAAAAAACATTTATTTTCACCACCTGTGTTTCTTGAACATATATAAGTAGTTAATACTCTTTATTATTAAATTTTTTGACATTGCAATTCTACAAAACACTACTTAGCTCAAAGTGTTAAATAAATGTATTTGGCACTGATTTATTTGTCTAGCACACATTTGCAAAAGCATGATCAGCTCTGCCCTTGCAATAATTGTTATTAGTACCTCTAAACTCAGGAGAAAATTGTTGTGTGAATAGTAGCATATTTTCAGATGCATATTTGAAACAGGTCCTCTTCCACATTTGCCTTAGTAACAAATTAGGTTACACATTTCAGTACAAGGCACTGAGCACAGCTAAAAAGCAAGGGATTCATTTCACATGCCTACTTTAGAACAGAGTGTTTTCCCATTGCTTTAGAATTTGCTTTAAAAAGTGTGAATCTAGGATTATCAATTTACAAGTTTTCTTAGGAAATGGTTTTCACATAGTTTATTTATCATGGTTTATTTTTCATGCTACCAAACATTAATGTATTTCAGAGGATTAGCTATTGATTTGAGGTGTTATTAGACCAAGAAGAATTTTAATATCAATTTTGTTATCTGACAGCAGTAAAGCTTGATAGCATCCTTAATGATTAAACCCTGTTTTTCTTGGGTGAAGGAGGAGCTTTGCGATCCAGGCCTTTCACTAACCTGCTTTGAGATGCAGGGTTTTCATATTTTTCAAATTAACACGTTTCATAGGTTTAGATGTTGTCAAAACTGTTGAGAATGTTTTCACTAAGAGTATTTCCATTCAGGAGAAGTGGAAGTGAGCCCTTGTCTGCCCAAAAGCCTTAGTGAGAAGCATACATCTTTATTTTCATCTCTAAGATGGGTGAGAACAACCAGTTATCATCGTGGCAAAAATTACTAGCAATTGCACATAATACTTACTGGGTTCTTCAAACATAAAATACATTCTTCAGAATTCCAACAATTGATCTAGCTGACTCAAGTAACTACCCAAAAAATGATCATCCAAGCATTGCAAAGGCAAATCCATGCCAGTACAAAGGCAGTCAGTGCACAGACAGCAGAAATAGTGCTGAGTGAGTAATTCTAGGATGAGAAGGGCTGGCATAGTGATACCCATCCTAAACTTTCTAACATGAATGGAAGTTAGAAGAGAGTGGGGACTGTTCCATTTCTAAAGGGCCATGAAAGGAATGGAAATAGATATTGAAGTCCTTTTTTGCAACCTCTGACATAAAACTGTCATGTTAAGAGCACACAAAGGCTTGATTAGAGTTTTTGTTGACTTTAACAGTGAAATTCAAATAGACAAGGACTTTGAAATACCATTTTTTAAGTGCTTTATTATGAAGCTTCTTTGTAATAACATGATTGATGGAAATGAAGCCTACAAAAACTAACAAACCCTGCTGAGGATGAGTGACCAAATTGGAAGAGCTCAAAAACCTGGACAGTGAAGCGCCAAACAGTGAACAGGTGTGGCAAATTAACTGTAGGAGAAAACAAGGACAAAAAAGTCACAGTTCAGAGTGTTTAAGAAATCAACTGCAGTAGAAGACAAGGAGCACAGGTCTGTTAATTCATTCTTATCTTACAGAACCATGAGAGGTTTTTCAAGTCTTCCAAAAGTGAATCTTCTGTGATATACTTACCCTTTATAAACAGAACATGACACCCCTCTGCTTCTGAGTTATTATTACAGTCAGTATTCTGTGACACACTTTCCTTTATAGAACAGGATGATGCCTTGTTCTGTTTCCATTTTCCTTATGTTGAAAAAACATTTCTGGGTAGGATTTGTAACATTTTAGCACAACTATGATTAAATTACTTGTGCATCTCTGAACACTTCTGTGATATTTAGTTTGACAGGCTTATTTACAATCTGGTGCCTTATACTGTAAAAGAAACATTTAAAGCATCTAAATCTGTATTTGGTCAACAAAACCCAAAGGGTAAACTCCAAATTCAGTCTAATTTTCTAAACTCTGAATTCAATCTACAGGTACTTAGCATAGTAATAGATGTATCACACTGGATGGCTGGGCAGCTCTTTGTTCTTATTTTTTAGTTTGTTTAGAATTAAATCCAGAAGCCAAAGACTTATGAAGTAGCCATCTGTACTAAACCACAAAAATAAATGCTGATGATCAGTCTGCTGAAGCTAAAATAGTAAATACATCAGACTATGTAATTTAAAATGACAGCATAATTTTGCAAAATGTTTGTTAGTTTAATTTGTAACTATTCTGAGTTCTAAATGCAGGTGATCATTTTGTGTTCTTTGGCTAAACCTTTGACTATCTTTCTAGTTATTGAGATGCTAATTGAGGTATTTTGCATTCTTCTATTGCTGAAGAATCTCTATTAATACCTGTTAGCTTTTCTGAGAGCAGAGGCACAGTTATTACCAAATGTTTATGCCTATGATTGGAAGTGGCTGTATCAGAATGTGGAATTCTCTGTGGTTAAGCTGTGGAATGTACCAGTGGTGGGAGCTCTGAGAAGCATGCTTGGCAAGCAGGATATTGGAAAGCTTTATAATAAGACTGCTCAGGTTTTCCTGAAAACAATGAAGAGCTTATAATGTGGCTGATCTGAATTGATTTTTATGGGTACAGAGTATAAGGGCCTACTGGCCACTCAGATATTTTTCTTTTACACTTTCAAAATCCTATTTCATGTCATTTATATAGGGAGGATGTGCCAGAATTCTTGGGAGAAGCAAAATGGGATATTTTAGCTAATATTTGGCTTACTACTTCTTTCTTCCATGCTTTTTCCATGTAGACCTCAGTATTTCATGAAAGCCACCAAAATGTGTGTACACCTTTGTATGAGGCACGGAAAAACATCACCAGCTACCCTGCAAAAATCATCATAGAAAAGGATCTAGGCAGCATAAAAAAAGGGCTAGCCATAGCCCTAATCATCACTTTAATAAAGATGCAAAATAGAACTTTCCAACTTGCTTAAAAATATATTTGCCCTTTACCATCTGCACTGATCTGTACCTAATGATGAAGACCTTAGCTGACCCTGTCAATTTATAAACCCAGGATTGTAGAGATTCTTCAACTTTAACTTGCCTGTTTAGATTACCACACCATTTTATTCAGTTCTTTTACTAAACAGTGCCATGTATTCTGTAAATAATCCAAAGGAAAGTTGTTAACATGCTTTTAGCATTGTGATAAAAATTTATTTAAGTGGCAAGAAATGTCCCCCAGGTTTTAGCCTTTCTTTGGTGTGTCAAGTTTGAAACCAACAAGAAAAATAAAAAGAAAAAAGCTGTCAAGCAATCCTCAAATAGCAAACAGGAATGTGAAGCCATGTTCCCTGCTAGGAAGCTGGCTGGCTGAAATAGTCTTTTTTTGAGCATGTCCTTTCAAGGGAAATAAGTTACATTTAAACAGTAATATTAAGTATCAAGAATATATAAGCTAATATATATATATATATTGAAGAACCCTTCAACAACCATTAATTATTTTTTCTTTTCGTTCAGACTGTGATGTGGATCGCAGACTTGGAAAGAACTTGTTTGCTGCAGCAATACTTTTTTTATATTTGCCACAGATCAGACAAAAACACCCGGAGTGAAGTTCAGTAACCATTTATATCACAGTATCTGATACTTTGCTAGACCTGTACCAGTTAGGCAGCTTAATTTTTCACACTGTTGAAAGCCAGAATGAAAAAATTTAGAGCTAACTCCTTAAGGTAGACTTGGAATTTAATAGCTCAGCAAACAGAAGGAAATGTTATCCTTTGAGTACAAGACGTTTAAGTGGCAAGTTTTGATGTTCGAAGCAAATACTTCTACATTTTATTGTTTATTTTTAGGAGACAATCTTCTTTCCTTTGCCTGATTTGATAACAGGGCTGTGAGGATGGTGAAGGGGTGTGAGTAGAAGCCATGCAGGGAATGACTGAGGTGACTTTGTCTATTCATCCTGCAGGAGAACAAGGGAAGGCCTTGGGGAGATCTACAGCTTCCTTGTGAGGAGGAGGAGAGGCAGACACTGATCTCTCTTTGTGGTGCCCAGTCACAGGACCTGAGGGACTGGCCTGAAGTTGTGTCAGGGGAGGTTTAGGTTGGATATTAGGAAAAAGGTTCTTCAGCCAGAAGATGGTTGGGCACTGTAACAGGCTCTCCAGGGGTGACAGCACCAAGCCTGACAGAGTCCAAGAAATCTTTGGGCAATACTCCTAGGCACATGGTGAAACTCTTGGGGCTGTCCTGTAAAGGGCCAGGAGTTGGACTCAATTATCCTTATGGGTCCCTTGGAGCTCAGAATATTCTGTGATTTTGTGATATTTCAGGGATTTTTTTTCAGAATAAAATTGATTTTCCCATATTCTCATGAATAACATTTCAAGAGAAATCTCTAGTAAGAAATACAGCTAGCATTTTAGCATTTTTTGAAGTACTTACCCAAAGTTTGGATACTACATATATATTTAATTTTAAAAATAAAATGTTATTTAATAATTTGGACTACCTTGAGAAATCAGACTCAATTTTTAATAAAGCACATAGGTACAGGAGGTAATTTACCCACTGTAGAAATAGAATTCATAGTCATATTGCTGATATTAAGTGTCTGCAAATATGAAAAATAGAAGGATAAAATCTTTTATGTCATTGTCATATCTTGTGCTTAAACTCTGAAACAAACTAGGACTTCCATATCTGTTTCTTGCAGTGACATGCTTATCCTCCAACATTGGAAGTTGCATTTTTTTCCATTCAAAGCAATTAAGTCGAGATTTATTTTAGACCACTGTTCAGTTTATGCAAATCTCATTCACCTGGGTCCCAGGTGAATGAGAAGAGAAAGGTCACGAGAGAACCAGGATCTAACCTTAAGTTTGGAGGAGTCAGCTGTGAGAGAAGGGAGAGACCCTGGGAAGCCCAGCGCCTCCCAGGTGTAACCCGAAGGCTGCACAATCAGGTTGCCCCTCATCTCCACCAGGAAGCCAGCAAGTCTGAGCAGTTGTTCAGTGCTGCCATCAGTAATTTTTGAGAAATTGTTCAATACTGCCACAGTATCTATGACTAGGGAGAAACCTGATATCCTACTTCTTCTGTGGAACTATTATTCTATTCTCTCATCTGTTCCAAGGAACTTGGAGTCCCTGCTACATGACACTTCTTGGTGTGATGTGGGTGAAGTCTGATGGAGTCCTGGCACCCCCAGGTACCCATCGGAAGAGTAAAGCTCATTCAATTAAGGCATTTCCAAGAAAATCAAGGCCACTTTAGATCAGTTTTAGTTCTTGACAAGTCTGCTCTTGTATTCTTTTCCATTCATTTTATCTTCCAGATACATATTAGATTGTTAGATCTCTCTCAGAGATATTAGAACCAGTTAGAAAAAACAAGAAGGTAGACCATGGGAGCATGGCTGTGTCTACTATTAAATAAAATGTCAGTGGTCGTTATAATAGCAATGTCTGCTGTGATGGTAGAAGAAGGTTGTGAGAGAGAATATTCTAGCATTTCAATCTCTCTATATCTATAGTTCATTTCTATATTTCATCCATATACTTAAATATATCTGTAGTCTGATCAAGCAGAAAACATACATTTTCTGTAATGTGCAGAAATATCTCCTTCATGAGAGCATTGATTTATTTTCTTCAAAGTACAGTGCTCTGAAAAAAAATAGTTCTTGAATTGAGAACATTACACCACAGGACACAATATATGCTTTTCAGTTTGTAAATCAAGGTTAAATTAGATAATATAGCAAAATAATGACTAATGTGATGATACTGGTCATATATAGAAAGAAAATCAGATCAAGATTTTTTAGGAGTGACTTTGTCTTCTCATATTTTTCAGTTTGAGACATTTTAAAATAATCTTATAGTGATTTATGGGTTTTCAGCAGTTTCAAGACATTAAGGGTCCTTAGAGCTTTTTTGTTTTGAACACATTACAAACAAAAGCATTAATTACTTTAGTATCAACATCCTGAACCTGCTCTGAATTCCTTTAGAGGTGATGTATAGGCCCATAGCTGCAGTGAAGATCTTTGCTACTGTGATGTTAATGTTGCTTTATTTGGTGAATGGATGATATCAGTTTTGTTCAGTTCTGCTGCTTCCACCCAAATCAGATCTTTCTCAATTCAATCTTCAGTCCTTTCTAGTACTTCTTCTGGCAGCTCTTGACAATACATATGAAACCTCAGTTTGAAGAGTCGGATCTACTGTGTTGAGCCTTCTACTAAAAATCTAAAGAACATATCTATTGTAGAGATTTGTTACAGCCCTTCAATCACACTTAAAATTCAAGAATCAAATAGACTTCTGTGTTTGCAAATGCTATGGTATTAATTTCTATGGTCTGGTTTGACAATATTTGCCTATATACTTTCTATATCTAGAACAAGAATGAATGAAAGTCTGACAGGTTTCAAACTTCTTTATTTTGACAATGTATTTATTTAAAGATATATGTTTGAAAGACATCTAGACATAAGGGTAAATGGATTTCTAGGCCTCTTAAAAATTATTACTCTATATAAGATTTCTATATTAAGATAATATTTAGGCAAAGTAAATATTTCTTGTCACTATGCATATGGACCAACCTAGAAATGACATCATTTTCTCTGAGCTCAAGCTCATGGGTGTTTTAATGACTCAATTCACTTTCTTCTATTGTGCATTATGTTGGATCAGTGCTATTGCTATCAAATTGCTTTCTACTTTAGAAAGTAATGCAACAATAAAAGACATTGTAGATTATATATTGGTAACAGCAATTTAAAACTGAAAGAAAAATAAAAATATTTTGGTTGAAGAAAAAGGTTGAAGAGCAAAATAATCTATCATTCTCTGCTTTTTTCCTAGCACTATCCACAGCCCACATAGATAGTAAGGCCAGGCTGCCCAAAGGCCAACTCAGAAGAACACAAAAAGCCTCATTTAAAAATGGTGTAGAGTGTGGGGCAGGAAGGGTCAGGGAATGGGAGAAGTTCCAAGAACTGATTCAATAGCCACTGATTGCTGAAAGTGTAGGCTTATGACCTGCCATATCTGTTTCCCATTAATTTGCCTAATAGTTCCACTAGAAATTGCTAGTAGAACAATAATCTTGAACCCACACATGATAGGAAGCCAGATCCTATTGGAGTGTAGCATATTATTTATGCTCTCTGTAGGAACACATTTTTCCTTCTCATGACTCTACCTTGCTTGAGTATGATTTCTCTCTGAATTTGACTTCATCCTCTGCTTTGATACCCAATTACAAAATTATATTTCCTTAAAATACAACAACTCTTGTTTTCTTCTTCAGTCTGTGTACTGTAAATTAGATCTTTTTTTTTTGAGCAGTCCTCAATAACCAATAACTGGAAAAATATTTAGTTCTACTAATGCATACTGTTTTTGGTGTGTAGCCTGGGGGCTGTTCTATATTCATGGGATTGTTTTAATTGAATTTAATATAGTTTTGAAAAATAAAGAGAACCTATTTCAAAGTTAATGTATTTCTAATTTAAGTAAATTTCATCTGACTTAAAATTCTTTCACATTATTTACCAAAACTGGATTTCAGATTATTTATGGGCTGCCAAATTATTTGATAGGGATCCAATATATTTTCATTTCTTTGTGACAGATGAATGCCCTGAGCCATTTACAACCTTTGATATGTATTCAGAGTTGGCATCAGTCAGCTGAGTTTTAGTGCATGAACTGGGTTTTTGAGTATTGATTGTAGTGTCTTTGGTTCTTCATAATTTTTAACTCTAAGACAAGTTACAGTAATATCATTATTAAACCTTTTAACCTGTAGAAGCTATGAGAATTGATTAAACCAAAGAAGATTTAAAGTAATTGCCAACAGCCATTCTGACACATTCAATTTTTATGCCTGAACCATTAGACTGTGTCTTGTGTGTGCACTGCATAAAACCTACAGCACAAGCACATTTTTTTTAACTTCTATTTTTGTGTCATCCTGATTAAGGAAACTGGAAAGTAACTCTACCTGACACCTGCCTTGCTCTCTTTTTCTTGAGTGTGTTAATGATTCTGGAAGTGCACAAAATATCCATGGGTTCCCTTCAGTAAATGTTCAATATCAGTACACAAATGTATGCACTAACATACAGTAAATATGCCTCTAGATTCAGAGCACCATACTTGGTTGGTTGACTAAATTCTTCATGTTATATTAATTTGGTGAGTTTTGTTAATGTTTTCCTTTTTAATGCATTTTATATTACTTTTATTATTATTATTTCTGCATTTTTTTTCTCTCCCCTTCTTTTTGCTTTACATATTACTTTCATTTGTTTTAGAAGAAAAGAAAACAGATCCAGAGAATGAGGATACAGGTAGGGTGACTTATTAAAAATATTTTTGTGTTTTTCTCTTAAATTCTTTGATCTGTTATGTTGAGCAAAGATGTAGCAAAGAGTTGGAGTGCAATTTTTATGTATTTTATAGATTTCAAAATAGACACTAGGAAATGGAACCTAAGAAAGGACTTCCCTAAATGTATTTCCTTTGCTATTTTAAGGGTGTCAAATAAGGGTGAGAAATGGTAAGAAAGAGACCAGAATCAGCTAAATGCAGATATCATACACTTTAAGACCTCTGTTCTGTCCTCCCCTCTCCAGACATAGAGCATGCTCATCTGCACATGTTTTTCTGCTCTATTAGAGGTTTCGGATTTCCAAAATATCAGTCTTTATCAGACTTTAGTCCCCTCATCATGAGTTTTTTCCCCATGCCTTCAAGGCTGTGCCTCCCAAATTTTCTATCCCTTTTGCCCATATGTATTCAAAACTAAATCTGTTCTAATACTGTAAGGGAAACTTCACTCTTCTTCCATACCAGATTCCCTTTAATTCTTTGTGCCACAGATGCCTCACTGTACAGCAAACTTCTCTTCCAAACTCAGTTCCTGCAGCAGGATCTCCATCACCAGAATCTCTAGGAACTAGAATGGTTTAGTAAGTCCCACTGGAGAAGACAATGAAAGAATGAAAGAGCAGAGGTCACAGCTGATTATGATTTTTAACCAGATAGGTTTGCCTTAGCTGGATAATAAGTCCATTTGTTGTCCCTGTTGTCTCTGGTGTGGCCCACAGGCTATCAGCTGAAGAATCTTACCCAGGAGAGTAGCCAGTATTTGACCTGAAGAGAAAATACCAGTCTTTAGCTCTAGGCCGAATTCAATGATGGCTTATCTCCTTGTAAAACTGACTCAGTGAGCAGCTCAGGGGTTAAGAAATGTTAGGTATTAACCAAATCACTGATTGCAGCCTTTCACTTTAGTGGTGAAGTAGCTGAATCTTATCTTGTCACATCTTAGCTTATTTCAAGGTAAAACATGAAAATTATGTTTTTTATTTGAAGCTGAAGCAGTGATTTTAGTGCCTGTCCTGAGTCCTATTGCAGGAATGGAATTATACAGCCACCACCTAGACCATGGTAGGAATTATGTGGATCTCACCTCAATAGGACTTCTCCCTAGCTTCCAGTTCAATAAAAGTATCAAGTAGAGTTCCTTTTTCTACTATGTTTAATTGGCAATAGTAGTTGGAGTTCAAGCTGGTTGCCTCTTATTTGGGGCCCCGCCTGTTGCTTGTTACTGGATTTTATAGTCTCTATAGGTGGCTTCATTTTCTGACTGCATTCCTGCTCATACAATCCTGTTTGCAGCATCTGGGGTCTTCTCTTCTGATTTACTCCCACAGCCTCCAGGCACCCTTTTGTCTGTGTCTTGAGAAATATCCCTACTTTTGTTTACAAAATATCCTATAGCTAAAGTTGAAATTACAGTTCATTGTCTAGTGGTTATATTTCCATAGATAAAAGCAAGCATCAAATTCACATGTCCCAAGGTTTAATTTACTGTAATCACCAGAGCTAAGCTCTGGCACAGCAGCCTCTCACTGCAGTCCTTGTGGATCTGAGAGATTACAGGGCTGCACTGCACAGTACTTCTGTGCTTACTCTGGCATTTCAGGAGTCTTTGCTCTGTAGTTATATTACTTTCCCTTAGCACATTCTCTTCTGAAAATCTGGGGAATAGCTGGTAGTGAATCAGCAGTTGTCTCTCTGTCAGCGAGGAATTGCCTTGTGCCCATGGAAACCCCACTGAACTAACCTTCAGGCCATGGGTATTTAATGCTAGAGAGTTCAAAATAACCAAAACTCCAGAATGTTGCCTAAGTGCAATGCCCCCAGTTATGTCCGGTGAGCAGCACCAGGCTTTGTTCCTCCCTTCAGTCTTAAATTTTGCACTCATATGGCTGGAATTTTAGTGTCTCATTGGATAGCTCTGTTGGAGGCACAACTACTGTTTATAAAATTCTGGAAGGATGTTCATGAAGAAATGAACTCACTTTACCTGGCCAAAATTTGGTGGCATACACTTCAATATATTGTGGCAGCACTTCAGTATATCAGAAGCAGCTTTAACTTTTCTAGTGCCAGTCTTTATAGCCATGAAAATGTGTTGTACTGGGCTCCAGCTCAGGATCTAATAACACAAGGGGTCAGTCAGCCCTTGTATTTCAGGTGTGTGAAAGCTTATGCTCCTACATTTAAAGCCCTGTTGATAACTAATGGTTGGATTCAGGTTAGTTCAGGTTTGTTGACACATGCTCCATGAACAGCTCCTGCCTGCAGTGGAGTCCTTGGGTAGGACCAATGTTCTGCCTTGGTTACCAAACTCATGTTAAAAGCTGTAGCTTTAATGCACCCAGAGGGTTACTGAGCCCTCTAGAAGTATTTTTTCTCCTGCTAAGCCCTCCCACATAGGTGTGAGCTGAGCAGAGGCTTGCCAGCAGGAGTGGGGGTGATGGTAGCCCTGCATTCCCAGTGCTCAGTGTGACAGGCTCTCATGCTGGGCCAGGGGAATGGGCAGTGCCAGGATGCTCTGCAGCCTTTCCTGCTGCCATGCAGCTCCCAGCTGCTTCTGGCTGCAGTGCCAGGATGCTCTGCAGCCTTTCCTGCTGCCATGCAGCTCCCAGCTGCTTCTGGCTGCAGTGCCAGGATGCTCTGCAGCCTTTCCTGCTGCCATGCAGCTCCCAGCTGCTTCTGGCTGCAGTGCCAGGATGCTCTGCAGCCTTTCCTGCTGCCATGCAGGTCCCAGCTGCTTTTGGCGGCAGTGCCAGCGAGCTCAGCCCGGGGCACGCAGCAACCCTGCGCTCTCTGCTTGTCAGCTCCGTGCGCAGCAGAGCCAGAGCTCTCTGCTGCCTCATGAACTATCCACTGCCCTCAGCCCTTCCTCTTTTTGCTCATAACTGAATCCTCTCACTTGTTAAAGACAGTTTCAAAAATAGAGAGGAAGTTAGATTTTCCTTTAATAAGATTTTATGGGAATTGAATATTTTTTTTTTCAATATTTTTCTGTCTTGTTTTTCTCTTGAGAAAAAATAAGCCACAAATTTTGTTTGTTTTGTTGCAGAGGACTCACACCAAGGCCTTATACTTTTGTTTCCCTTTTGAATGGCATATTTTGTACATATCATAGGCAATTGGATTTATGGAAATCTCACTTTGCCAACTGATCATAGATAAGAATGAATATTTTCTCAAGTAATTGTGAAGTTTCTAGTTTATGCTCAGGACCTGTTATTTCTTCACTTGCACTTTCCTGAAATTTGGCAGAATGTCTGGACACAGAGAAAAAATGCCACGTTTTCATAATAAAACATAAGAAAAATTGAAAAAATGTCCCTTTTTGAGAAAAATGTCTCCTTTCTTACATTACTGAAAAATGACAAGAAGATTTTGATTTCAGCAAAATATGATTTCTTTCTTTGAGAGGAGGCTGAAGTATTTTACTTCAAAAAACTTATGTGTTATTTCTGTAATTGAAAAAAAAATATTTTCCAGTGTAACTTTTTGTTTTCAAGAGAAAAAAATAGAGCTTTTAAAACTAGATCCTAAAAATTTCACTTAATGATAAATTGAGAAACAGTGCTATGGGTTCTATAATGGTTGAGGAAAATTATGACAGGAAAAATTTTATTTTAGAAATTTTCATCTGCTGTTCTCTCATTTTATTTCTTCCTATAAAGCACCATTTATTCTTTCTCATTAATTTTTCTTCATTTTAATTTCTCTTAGAATTTTTTATGCAGTCTTTTCTTTCATGTTGTTGTAGAGTGTAAAGTTAGAGTCAGAATACAAAAACTAGAAGCCAGAGAGTTTATAGAGAGCAGAAGAGCTTAGTGTTTTTGCATTCCCACTTCCTTTTACCTCCTCTCCTTCCAGATTTCCTATGAAGTGCCACAACCCCTACCTGGCAGCTCTCATAGTATGTGCTACCACCCCTATTGTTCTCACAAAGAAAACACAAAGCTGAGAGGCCCAGGTGCCAAGCCCCACTTTGCTGTTAGATCATGACTTTCAACTGAGGTTTAGAGTTTATACCAGGTTTCTGTAGTACACTGGCACCTAACATTCCCATCTCAGTTCCATAAATGCAATCCATATTGCTTAATACTTACAATGTACAGAAGCTTCTGTTTATGATTAGTGGGATCCTGAAATTTTTATCCTAGGTAACTTTTGCATTAAAATTGTGGATATTTTAGGACAAATGTAATTCAAAAGTAATGCTTTTTAGCATTTGGTGGATAATGATTTATTCTTGACTTATACCAGGTTAAAGTGGAAAAGAATCATACTTATGTGGGTATGATAGCTAATTACATTATGTTTGAAAATCTTTTCTGAGCTATTGTCTTCCTCTCATTTTTCTATTTCTCAATCTTCCACCTCAGCTTTGGCACTTCCTTATTATTTTACATTGTAAATTGTGGTACAGTACCAGTTTGTTGAAAGCAGCTACTGGCTGAGACATGTAGTGAGACCCCATCCCTGACTAAAGCCAATCACATATGTTGTCCAAGATGAGTGAATCCTGGGATTGTTCTTGAAGCTGTGTTTCATTAGAATGTAATACAGTGATGCCACTGGGTGGCTCTTTAAGATACCTTTAGTCATTCTTTGAATTTTTGGAGCATACTAAGAATATACTGAAATAGTAAATGAAAGGTCGGCTAGTCCATGGCTGTTACTTGATTATTAATTTGATATGTCAGACTATGATAAATGCAGAATGAGAATCTCTACCCAAAATAAACAGGTTATCTTTGCATTCCTCCTTATTAAATAAAAGACTCAATTTCTCTTGAATATTCTTAAAATAATAAAATTCTATTCCGTGGAAACACTGTGTTTCATTTGTATTGAGTTTTTTTCACAAAGTTGGCTTCATTTGAATTGTGTAGATAATACAACACTTATTAAGATTCTGCTGAAATACTTATCTGCTATTTTCCTCCTGTTGCAACTCTTTGGTTTTCTGCAAAATCATAATTCAGGAACTAAAATTACATGCACGGAACTTAAGTAAATCAAATTTCATCTCTTTCTGTTATAACTTCCATGAGCATAATTTTAACCTTGAAAGTGATGACTGCTTGTGTATTTATTTTCTTTTTTTCCTTCTGTTTTTAACTTAACAGGTGCACTGGATGTAGAAGAAAGGAATCGCCAAATGAAAATGAGCAAGTACAAACAGGTAGCAGGATCAGATTCCAGGCTGGAACAAGATTATCATTCTAAGGCAAGGGAGTTTTATTTTGAAAAGCAACAAAATATGCTAAACTGAAATATCCAACACCCTATTAGAAAGTAATAGATGAGTGCCAGGTTGTTTCTTCAGTAAAAGTTTCTAATGTGTCTATAATAAAATTTTGGAAATGTGTAGCAAAACTCTTAACATACAGTGTTCTTGATTATTAAAATTTAAGAAGGATAAGTTAAAGCAAATGAAAGAACCAGTGTAATTGTCTATCAGAATGAACAATAGTGCCATGATTTTAAAACTCAAAGAAGGAAAAAAAGATGTTTATTGAGTGACAGATGGCATGAGAGCTATTGAAACTTGCTCATGGCTCTCATGTAGTTGAACAGAGAGTTATCTTGATCAACTGAAAACTGGAAGATACAGTGTTACTTAGTTTAATAGTGGCTTTTTAGCACTTCGTAAAGTATTTTATGCAGCAACAAAAGCTTTTACCCCAGCTGTGGCAGATTGCCAAGAATCTGAATATCTACGTAGTAGTATAACCTTAAATATACTATCCAAAATTTCCTGCTATCTGGAACAGGGTCATGTCATATAGAGTATGTTAATTAAAATAATCAAGATATTTTCAATTTAAATTTCTATTATGCAAAAATAATTTAGTGTCCTCTAAAAGACTTCATTAATTGAGGTCGCATTTTAAGTAGAAAACACGAGACTTCTGACCTATAAAATTTGGCTGAGGAAAAGATATCTGGTTTAGACTTTTATTTCCAGGTTGTTTTTCCTTGCTCCCAGGATTGGCAAAGCTACTGTAAAATGAGACATTTAGTATTTGAATGCAAATCATCAAATTTATTCATTATAAATTATTAACTATTATTATAATTAATTTTTTTTCAGATAATTTAGACTAATACACTTCATATAATTACTTTCTAGAATATACATTTCAGTGTGGGAAAATAGAAGCGCTTTAGCAAAGTCCATTTCCAAATGGAAAGCCCTACTACTGAAAATAGTATTGACAAAACCAAAGCCACAAAAATGGCTTAAGATACTTTGAAATTCCGTAGATGTGCTGCATGGTTATTTGGATATTTTGCAAATGGAGTTTTAACTGCACAAAGCATAGGAATGTTTATTAACATGTAAGAGGGACTTGAGTACTGTTTGTTTAGCTGGTTTTTTATGTGACACTTATGGAAAGTATTTCTATATTGTTGGCTGTGAAAGGTGTTGCCTTTGAGAGGTGAGCGTAACACTGTGAGTGGCCCTTATCGTAAGTGTTGTGATTGTATGTACCACAAAAATATGACTTTATGTATTGTATGTACAACCAGAATTAATCTGCTGATTTTCCTGCTCCCCCAATGCTTAGCTGAAATTTGAGTCAGAAGTAGGACTGGTACAGATTAAATTGGTTCTCATGTAAAGGAGTGAGATGGAACATGACTCTCTAAGGAAGTATTTATTACCCTTGTTTTTCCATTTCACCTACACCATATTATTGGGCATCACTCTACATCTTTTATCTCTTTAATTAAAATTTTGCCTTCAGCATTATTGGAATGTATTAAAGAGGAAAATTATAAATGGAATTATTTGATGAATATGGTGGTTTATTTATTGCACATATCAAATAATGTCTCCAGAAATAAACAGTTAATTTATTCTTCTGCTTAAGTGTAGTTTCAGTACTTGAAAGTGAGTTTTTATTCTATCAACAAAACCTGTGGAACTAGACACTGAATTTTCACATATATGTAGTAATTCAACACGCATTCTTAACATTGTGTTGTTTCAAAGCCATGTGAGAACCATAAATCTCATAAGCCATGTGAGAGTTCTGTCTTCACTTTTTTTTACTACCACTGCTTCAATTCCCCTTAATTAAATTCCTATATTATCTAGAGACTGAAAACAAGTAAGTAAAATTTATCTACCTGGTTTCTACAGAAATTCTTTAGAAATCATGAACTGAAACATGTATGTCGAATGGTGACTGTAATGTTCTGTACAGTGCACAGTGACTTTGATTTTTCTAGACTTCTCAGCTGGCACAAGCATGGCACTCATGAGTGCCATGCCTGAGAAAAATATCATTAAGTAGGCATTAAGCCACATTCAGAAAAGCCAGCACATGGAATTTTCTTTTGACTTTTCTATTTCCTTCTTTAAATAGAAGTCAACAGGTCAACAGCATCTTTATGTCCCTCTTGATTACTTTAACTTAAGAAAAAATATCCAATATCATTCCTTGCTGAGAAGGCAAAAGCTATAAAAATAGAAGTTCTATTAAATATTGAAATATTAAAATAGGCACCCAGTGTTGTATCTCTCTAGCTTTGTTCTACCTCTGGAAGTCAGTACTAGAGGCTTTAGAGGAAGGTACCCTTCTGTGGTGCATAGTCATAAATTAAGAAGTTTGTGGGAAAAGTTTAATTCCAGATCTCAGTGTTCTTAGAAGCTGCTGAAATATGAAATTGATTCTCCTTATATTTTAAACTCAGGGTTGATAATAGAGATTGTATCTCTATTATTCTTGTACATTCCTCATGATTTTTGGAACAATAATTATTCTGCTTCCATAATATTTTGTATACATTAGTTTAGTAGGGTGCAAAAGACATTTCCTTAAATAACTTCCTTCAGAAGCTGCTGAAGTGTGGTTTCAGGACAGACATAAGAAAAGCAAGTAATATATTAACTTTCATAGGAATATTTACAGCTAAGCAGATGAGAGAAAAACATTTTAGGCACTAAGGATGAGGTAAATTAATTTCTGGTATTGGAACAACTATTTATTTCTGCTTATTGGGTACTAGTAAACTTGTACTAAATAGGATCTATATACTAAAGTCTGAATTTCAGTGCTGATAGATGCTGACATAATGGAAAACCTGAACTATATAAATAAAGAAAAAATGCTCAGTAGCACAAGAGTGTTCCACCAGAGGCAAAATTAGCCATTTACCATACTGTGCCTCTGCAACCCCAGCCTGATTTGTGTAATTTCCCTCAATTAAAAGAATCTTTCTGTGACTAGTTTATTGTTTGGCATAAGAGCTAAGCTTCCCTGTTCTAAATTGTTAAGCAAGATGTACTCTGAAGAGGGAAGGGCGAGATGGGAGCTGAGCGAGCCACATGCTGGACTCACACAGTTCCCATTTTGTAGAGCTGGTTTTTGGAGTCACTTCCCAAACTCCCTCATCAAATCTCTCTGAACCTCTCTGCCTTGCTCCCTGCTTTTTACTCCCACCATTCTGGCAAACAAATTGGTGGTGCTGTGTTTGGTGAGCAGCATCTTCCTCTGGCCATTCCCACCAGTGCTCAGATACAGGAATTCCTGCTGACAAATTGAGGATGGAGGATGAGAGAAATCCTGTCATTCCTCTCTCCTTGCCCCATGACTAGATCATGCACAGTGGATCAGCTGAGGAGAGTTAAAAAGCTTTGGTGATGCTGAGAAAAAAAGAGAGAAGATACTTCTGGTATAAAGAAACCTAGAAGTGTTTGCAATCAGAGTGAAATCATAAGAAAATTCTAACAACTTGGGCTAATGTTAGCCCCTACAGAAAGTCTGGTCACTGATGTCAAAGTAAAGGGAGCTGGAATTATGTAGGAGCAGCAGCAGTGACAAACTATGGCTTTCTTTAGGAATAAAGGTAAAACAGACTGACAACTATCTGACACACATTTAAACCTCTAAGTATCTTGAGACTCATTTTATTTGTTTTATTAGGAAAAAAAATGACCTACAAAAAGGCAGAGAAATCCAGTTACATAATATAGCAATTAGTAATAGTCAGTAATGTAGTAATTAGCAAAAGAGTATGTTAGAGAACCAAGGAATAAAGCTGGAATAAAAGAGGTAAAAGAGCAGATAAAAACTTGACTTTTTTGCTGAACAAGCTTATTTAGCCAGATGTAGAAAAGCCTACATCAAATACACAGTAATACAGAACATCAAAGAGGATTTCTTAAATCCACCTTTAATGATTCATATTGATTATAATACTGGAACTTTCTGCATCATCAGATATATGTAAAGTTGCATTTCCTGATAATCAATCAGCACAATTCAAGTTTTAGATACAAGCCTAATTCTCTGTGTTTGGTGTACTGTAAGGCATACTAGCATGCTAGTTTGTGATCTTCTAGCCTGATAACAAGATCAAGACAAATTAAACTGTGGAAGAGTCAAGCATGTGTTTAGCTTTTTGAGTAGTGTAGATGCAGCTTCAGCTCTGCAGAATGAGACACTTTTATTCAGCAGTGAATCAAGTAAAACCTTAAGGGATTCCTGTGTGAGAGAATGTGGAAAAGGTAAGATCTGGAGGTGGAAGAGCCTGAATTTGAATGCCTCAGAAGCAGATCTTAATTGTAAGGTCATGTAAAGTGCAAAAGTGCTGCCAAGAGTTGCCTTTTCCCTCTGAAACCTGCAGGAAGTAATTTTGCCATGGGTACACTACATGTGGAATCCTTTCACCTTTACTGTCAACTGAAAGATTTCGTATAATGGTGGTTTGGAAATCCCTTTGTCTCCTTTAAAATCAAAGCAGAGCCTTACACAGAGCAGCAAAGTGAGCTAGCAGAAGCACTTGCCACATTTCTTCTTGAAACTCTTGTGGAAAAGGGAGTTAAACAAACATTGAACTAAAGGGATGTTGGGAACTTTGATATTTGGCTGCCTATAAGCTATATTTAGTTTATATTGGTTTTATATTGACAACTGCTTTAGAGTTCTTGGAGGATCATGAGATGCCCTGTAATAATTTGACAATTTATGATAATTATGAATATACCTCTTTGATCTGTAATTGTTTCTTACAGCTGATGCTGTTAAGGATGTAATTAGAAATATTCAAAATACTAAACACAAAATGGAGGCTATTTAGATATCCATGTGCCCTCAAAACCGCTCATAAATTGTTTTGTATATACTTCTTTTTACTATACCAGTTTAAATTTTAAAATTTTAAGTATCTGAATAAAACTTGGAGAAACAAAATAATTCTAAAGGAGCTGTGCTGGAGAATAGTTAAGAAAGCAAAGACTAACACAGATAGGACCACCCACAAATATTCAGTGTAATACATTTCTGTAGAATGCCCATATAGCTGAGGGCCTTGCCAGTACAATTTGGTAGGCTTCCAAAGGGAAGAGCACTGTGTAGTTCCCTGCTCCTTCCCACTGCCCTCCTCTACACCAATAAGCTCCTGTCTTCAGAAAATAAACCAAACACCAATTACACCAACTGAGAACTTCCCAGGTGAGGAAACATTTTCCTTATTGCCTGTTCCATGGCTTTTGTGCTCTCCTGAGGACTAATTGAGTATTGTTCTTCGGGCAGAAACTTGGTAGCTCCACCAGCTGGTCTGGAAGGACAGGTCCTGTCACTGCCAACGGCCTGTGGGTGCTCAGGTCATCTAATCCATCACTCATGTGTGTGATCTCTAATGAATTTTGCTGGTCAATGGCAGAGCATCTCTCTGGCCCATAGTGCTGGTAGCATTTATATTTTCAATCAAGTATTTCTTTGTATTTTTAATAGAAAGAATTTTGGGAATAAATTGCTGAAATGGAAGTTCTGGTTCCTGTAAGTACATGATTTAAAGCTCAGTTATAAGGCTCAAAAATATATCTAGATGAAATAAATTCAGAATTCTAGAACTGAACTCTATATACATGGTAATGTAGAAAATACCTCTTCCTTAATTTCTATTTTTATCCAGCTGTATTTTGCTGATGTGTTAGAATTAATTTAGTGACTTTGAAGATAGATAGGGGTTGCTGTGATTTCTAGTATTTTCTTCTTCAGTAAAAGTTGTGGCAAGCTCTTAGAAAATATTTCTGTTGCTGTCATTTTCCTTCTCCTTAAATTTAAGCACTCTTTTTATTTATTTTGGCTTTGATAATTTTTCAATTAATTTTTTTTAATCTTGAGTGTCCATGTCTCTATCTGAAATTTATGGTATTTTAAAATTTAGTACTGTGATTACCAAAAATACTGCATTCACATATGATGATTGTGTCTGAAATTTAAACATCTGAAAGGAGGCTGATGCTGGCTGTCTTTAGCTGTCAACAGGTACTTTCTGTTGTCACATTTTCTTAGATTTTGTATAAGCTTCTATTGGTGATCATGTTTAGAAAGAAGAGGTTAAATACTTTATAGAATGTTATTGAAGAAGTACCTTATAATTTTACAATGAATCTCAAAGAGAAAAAATGACCCCAAAATCAAAAAAGTAAAACCATCATTCTATTTTGGCTCTGAATTTTCATTAGTTATAGGTGTCTACTAGGGGAAAAAAAGGCTTTTCAATCACAGAGAATTGGGTTTCCATTAAAAAAGCACAAATTATAACTGTAACAGAGTCCTGTGTTTTATAGTGATGAGTTAAATATTCATTTGGAAAGAGCAAGTATTTTCAAGAAAAGAAATATTTTAGTAAGCACATAGATCCCTCATATACAGCAAAATTTATATCAAAGCTTTCTGTAAAAGCCAAATTCAATCGAGCATTGTAACCATTCCTTTAATAATGACATTTTAAACTCACCTGGGAGATATTTTGATCAACTTCCATCCAGAGCAATCACTGCAATCTATCTTAAATCCTTTCATCCTTTTTATAATAGAATGTATTTTCCTTTCTGAATGGCTTTGTATAGACAAGTGAATTGATAAACTGTTAGTCTTTTGGTTCAGAGCTACTGTCTTTTCATAGTAAACTCAATTATTTCTGTGTACGGTTTTTATCTGAATTTAAACTGTAAAGTTCCAAGATGCTATTGAACTAAGTGGCAATTAGTGTGCAAAATACTGTGACTATGCTTGAATTAATGATTTAAGTTTTTATGAAACTCTTGTTATGCTGATAATACATGAGAAAATCTACAGAAAAAAAAAAGAAAAGAAAGAAATTACCTGGGAAACATGTGTTAAATATCTGGGTGCCAAGGTGTGGGATTCAAAAATAGAGAACATATGAAGTTAATTGAATTGCTACAACAATCAGGGAACTCTAAGAAATTGGAATAATAATCTGTGATAACATGAATCACACCATATTGTGCTACTTAATTCTGTGCCATGTCAAATGTGTACAAAAAAGTCATTATTCACCTTTGAAGTACAAAAGAGCAGTGGCTCCATGATGGAAACAGGTTTGCCAGATCAATCTGCTAGACTGCTGACCTTGAAAAATCAAGTATAGTGTGGCACACACTTAGAAAGGACAGACCTGAAATCTCAGTGCAGGGCTTACACAGAGCCTGTTTAAATGTGTCGGATTCAAAATGAACCCCAGAATGAATCATAGAATGGCCTGAGTTGGAAAGGACCTTAAAGATCATCTGCTTCCTATCCCCCTGCTTTGGGCAGGGCCACCTTCCATTAGACCAGGCTGCTCAAAGCTCCACCCTGCTGTGTCTTGATCGCTTCCACCTATGGGGCATCCACAATTTCTCTGTGCTACCTGTTCCAGTGCCTCACCACCATCACAGTAAAGAATTTCTTCCTAATATCTTGTCTATTCTTTCAGTTTAAAGCCATTACCCCTCATTCTATCACTACAGAGTCTTGTAGAAAACTCCTTCACTGTCATTTTTTACTGAAGGCTTCTGTAAGGTCTTCCTAGAGCCTTCTCTTCTCCAGGCTGAAGCAGCAGGAGAAGGGACGGTCAGGTTTGCAGGCTGCCCCTCACCTCATGGCCCTCCTGCCCTGCCCAGCTGCAGGAGGTGCTCCTGGGACAGCCCCTGGAGAGCTGCTCCTGTGGTTTAGCTGAGCAACCTTAGAGGAGGGATTTGCCCAGAGATTACTGTTATCATTTGTAACTCTGACTATAATAATGTTTTAGTGGTCCGGATGTTTCATTCACATCTGGGAGTGCTCCTCTTTATTCAACAGGTTGATTTTCTTTGATAGCAACCCCAAAATTATAAATGAAAATTTAACCAGCTTATCAATTTTTTTCCAAGCAATAGGTTTGTGGTTTTGAGGAATTTTTGCCAGCTGTTACATGGGAAAGAATGCTATGTGTGTGTGTGTCTATCAGATTTCTCTGTGGATTTTTGATTCTTATTTTAGTAAGTACCTTAACTACCTAAATTCTTACAGTTATTTTTCATTGATATAACTGTGGCTTCAAGCACCTGTACTGCAAGTAGCTCATGTGAAGGATTTAGAGAGGTATTCTACAGAGCCATTATTGTGAAAAGTTGGTTCTGCACAATGGAGCTAATCAAAGTGGGGTCAGGACCTTGGAGTCTCAGCTCAGCATAGGGAGGTTCTTGTAAAGCCTCAATGTCTTCAATAACACTCACAGTGAGAATGTTACCAAGATATGAAATTACCTCTGTGTCCTTTCTAACCTGTGGTATTTACTGCTGTTTCTGGGAACTAAAGGCTTTGCTTACAAGAACTAGTATTTTTAGTGCTAGGAAACAGAATATTTTCTTTAGTAATTTATCAGGAGGAGTATTATCCTTCCCCTGTGGATGGAAATCATTGTTTTACCAGAGATTTCATTGACAGGCTGGAGTCAGTGAATAATGGCAGGAAATAACACAATTTTGTCCGAGGTTCAGCTTGTTCTATCACAGTAAAATTATTCTAATATATCTTTTTTCTTCAAACTGTGTAAAATCCTTGAAGGATGTTATATTTGTTGCAACATATAGAGCATCTTAGATGCATTGATTTCAGAGAACCAGGATACATAGTTCTGTTTCTGCTCTCTCTTGAGTGACATATACCATCATGTAAAAAACAATTCTGGTGATTTGCATAGTTCTGCAGTTTAACCTGAAACTACCAGCTAATTAATAAATTAGCATCTGAACTTTAATTAGCATCTGATTTTCTATTAAAAAAAATCAAAACACTGTGACATAGAGTTCTGTAAGTGACAAAACCTTAAATTCATTTCTTGCTGACTCTGAGTTTCAAGAATTGTAAAGAAGCAGATTGGGTGATATTTGGGAAGCATTTTAAAATGTTTCCTTTCCATAATCTAAGCTAGTTTCTAGTCACATAAATTTGGGAAATATTATGTTAATGCTATTCTGAGGAAACATTTATAAAATTAAAATAACTTCAAGATCTGAAGTTATTCTAAGAATTCATAGACATTAAAAATCTTCAAAAATATTTACAGAAGTTTTGATCTCAGAATAGCTCCAATCTAAGTACCTGTCTTTTGAAATGGAATAAATTCTTCATGTGGTTTCAATTGATATTTTTTAATTGTTTTTTTTTCTGCAAATGTTACGTATTATTGCCCTACTGTTTAAGTGGTTTCTGTGGTGAAGATGAAATTGTAAATAATATGAATAGATGTTGCATGTTTTCAGTAAAAGTGAACTCAGATTAACCTTACAAGCAAGCAAAGGTAAATCGCAGTGTTTAAAATGAGATATGGGAGACATAAGTAGTAAATGTTTTCTAATTACTCCCTCAAGGACAATGACTGGGAGAAAAACAGAGTTCAGTTTTTCTGATCTGTAGGAGCAGTTTGCTTGCTCAGGATCTCCCTGCAGCCTTTGTTTTGCTAGTTGCAATAAAACAAGAGTAAAGCTGCTGAGGAAATATGTTTTAGGGAAAATAATGTTTTCTAAGCAGTTTACCTTGTTTATGGATTGATAAGGAAATTGTGGTATCTATCTTGCAGATTGGTTCCTCCTTTAGCTTGACATGAATCAGCAGAAAATTTTCAGGAATGTTATCAGCTGAGCTTGCATTTTCTTATTGTACATGGATTTTCCAAGATGTATCTTAATAATCAGTGAAAACAAAACATTAAGAAATAAGATTATGTCATGTCCCCTCAAATCATGCTTGATTTTACAGGCTATCCTCTGATATCTGTGGATTTAAGGACTTGGAAAGTGAAATCATAGATGTATAAAGATATATTTATATCCTGTTCTTGAACAATTGTGGCCTTAGGCACTTCTGCTTACAGGAATAAGCACTCACCAGATGGCCATGTGTCAATCCAGCTGTTCTCTTCAGCATGAATTCTTTTGAAGGTGCTTTGTCCCAGGACAAATTTGGTGAAAGGCATATTAAATGTTACATAATGAAGGTGGGATTAAGGGGAAAGTTCTTATTTCTGTTCTTAAGCCATCAGGTATGCTGAAATAGTTAACAGGCTCGTGGGTTGAAATAAAATGCAATGAAATAGAAATTCTGTGATAAGAAAAGATGGTTGCCTTGCCATCTTTTTTATTTCATTTGTACTTGTTTTCGTGAGACCAAAGGACTGAAATCAAATTATGGAAATAGATTTCAAAATCCAGGTTAATGTATAAAAAAATTGCATAAACTGCATATGATTTGATGTCCTAGCTTGCATTTGCAAAGTAACAACTCAAAGAAGCCCAAATTAGGTATAACAACCATAGAAAAATGTGGTTTTTATTTTTTTTTAAACAGGAATTCTGCCTTGTTCCTCTTTAAAAAATAAGCTGTTGACTTCATTCCAGGACTATATGAAGTGCAAAAGATTTTGAGTGCAGTGGTGGCAGAAATGGCATGTGAACCACTTGAGGAATGGAAACAAATACAGGAAGCATGCTTTGATTCATTTTATCCAATGTGAGTAGGATGTAGTAGTGTTAAAAGACCAATGAGGAGCAGAAAAAACAGAGTTATCACTCAAACTGGACCCATTGAGCAAGTGTAGGCTCACCAGGCTGTCCTACAAACATTCTGAAGTTCTACAGGACTTAAAGTACTGGAGATACTGTCAAATGTAATTGCACAGTAAATTGGGATGTCCCTGAATACCTGTCTTTTGCAATTGCCCTGACTGGAACAGCCCAGACTTTTGACAGTGAATTGTGTCCGTGGTGATGCATCTTCAGGAGTCTTGACGTGGTGCTGTGGAATGCTAAAGGATTGCTGGTGTCTATTTAAAAAGAAAATTCTGCCTTCTGTGTAAGGCAGAATAGTTAATATGTGGCAGTCAAAAAGATTCAGGGAAGTGTGAGAAGATGTTCTTTAGAGTTTATTACCCACCATCACATAGCCAGACTGTGGACCCATTTCTCTAAAGTGAAACTTGGTGACTGACTTTGCCCTGTTTTAAATAGCAATTAAAATTCTGGTGGAGATCAGCAATATGAAAGGGAAATTGGATAGTAAATGTTTCAAAGAAATTGTTGGAAGATCTTTGTTTTATTTTCTATTTTGTATACTTTTCTGAATTCCTTTCACATGGAAAAGGAGGAGTGACTGTTGGATATCCTTATACCTTTAAGTATGATTGAAAGGTTCTTCCTTTGAAGCTCTTATTTGTTCACCTTCATATTAGGTAGACTCATATTTCTTCAAGATCTTGGTCTTTTTTCAAGAAATGTTGGGTATATTATGGTTAGAGAAACGTATTCTATGCTTCACTTTTAACTTGATACAAAGCATCAGCTCTTGTAACAAGATGAAGTGCATCCACAGGGCACATAAGGTTTTCTATTCCTTGTAGGTTATATGATCAATTATAGCTATTTCACCCTAGCCATGTGCTGTACTTGGGTCTCTCTTTTGCCTCAATTAGTCTGTCAGAATCACCTCTATTATTCCAGCTGTCAAAACTCCTCCTAAACATCTCAATTTCATTGATAAATAATAGAAAGCTGTTACCTTCACTTTTAAAGATGATGTCTGGTTATACAGTAGATGAGGCACACCACCAAAGGGGTCCATTGTGTTGCTGTGGTGTCATGTCCCACACTTCAATTATGTTTATGATTTGATGTAGAGTCTCTCTCTCTCTATGTGTAATTATTTTCAGGTATCTTTTGATGAGATATTAGGAGACACCTGCTTGGCCATTATAAACCCTGTATTTTCATTCCAATATGTAGCACAACTTAGATTGCCTTTTAAGAATTTTTTGTGGTGATGATTATAATTATTCCTCTCTTGATTTGTCTTTTACTTTATCTTAAACAACAGTTTTTCACCCACTGTGTTTATCAAAGAAGAGATGGGATTTTAAGGAACATCTTTGTGATTTTGAACAGTCTGGAATAAAGTGGTAACTTTATATATTCCAGCTGAAAGTTTGCAGTTCTCTCTCCTTCCAAATTTTTTTAAATTTGGTCTTGACTTAAAGTAAGATTAAATAATAACATTTAGCTCCCTAGACTAGATGAAAGAATCTTTGTGAATTAATTCTGCATCAATAACAGCTTGATTTCAGAACAAGTATTAGAGCAGTTGAAATTAGAGGTTACCTTGATATTCTGAAAGTCATATTATATGAAAAAAACCCATGAGATAAAAAGCTACTTGGTGTTTGAAAATTACTGTAGGAATATATTCTTTTGTAGGAAGCCAAACTTGTTGGCAAGCTAATTTTCAAGCTCACTTAAAGACACAAATACTGAAGAGCTGCCTTACTGCTCCTACTTTACCAAATATTTACAGGGTCTGTAAGTTCTCTTGAAGTAATGACAGAATATTTTCTAGTGCTATCCTGTATTTATATAACATTGTGCCCTTTGAAAGTTCTTTTAAAAAATTACACCATATGCAAATATATGTGAAGCTGATGAATTTTGTCTTTTGATTTGGCTTGCCTCTGGGCTACTTCCCTCTAGATTTCCAGTTGTCCCTAGGCACTGATACATTGGGGACTTCTGTATTACTTCTGCCCTTGAAGTTTCAACTTCAACTCCTGGATCAGCCTGAGTAATTTGGGTTGGAAAGGACCTCAAAAGCTGTCAGGCCCAACCTTTAGCAGAAGTCCAAGGCAAGGTCAATCAATACAGATTCCTCAGGGCTTTAGCTGGTCAAGTCTTGAAAATATTCAAGCATCAAAGCTCTGGGTAACTTGATCCATTACTTCACTCTGCCTATGGTAAAAATGGGCCTTATACCACTCAGAGCTGCTGTAAATTTATTGGCTCTGTCTTTTTGTCTTCTTCCCTGTATGACCTGATAATCTGCTGTTAGGTACTTCCATGGCCATCACTGCTCAGTCAGAAGGAGCCCAGCACCCCCAGCCAGCTTGGCGGCCTTCCAATAAACTTAATCTAATTTATCCATGTCAGTGTTTCACTTTGGGTCTCAAAACTGCTTACAGTATGGTAGATGCAGGCTAGTGACTGCTGAATAGAGGGGAATAATCTCTCCTCTTGTTCTATTTGTGCTCAAGTCAGTACAACCAAGGCTTCCCTTCTCTCCTGCAAAGGCCCACAGCTGACTTGATCTTTTTCATTGTTGTTTTCCTTCCCTAATTTAGCTGTAGGATGCTATTTGCAGCATTGCTTAATTCCATAGTGAAATCAGGTTTTAGGAACTCTGTAAAGCTGCATATGTGAGTATTGGTTAGTGAAATTGATAAATAGATGACACTACACCACAAAGGAAAGTATGTGAAAACTTTTGAAAAAAGTTTTTTTCACATGTTCAATAGAAAAATGAATGTTCTTCTTTATTGATTTTTTAGTTGGTGGTCTAAATTTATTGGAAATTTTGATGGTTTACAAGGTGGGTTTGCAAATCTGATCACAGTCAGTTCTTTTTATTCAAGGTAGAAGTGGATTGGAATGTTTTGAATACTGAGGAAAAAAATCATTGCATAAGGAATGGAAGTGATGGATGAATGTATAGAGAACCACTGTAGAACCAGCTAGATTTAGATTTATGGTCCAGGCACTGTCCTGCTCAGAAGTAGTGACATCATAGCTCTCTCCTTTATGTTAGTGCAAGGCAAGAATCCCAGGAGAGGTGCACAGGCTCAGGAGATCAGAGGGTGCTGATTACAAAGCAAGAACGGAGAAAAGGAGAAAAGTTGGAACAATGCCAGTGTTCTAATGACTCATCAGATGTAAATTATAGGGTTAAAAAGTATGATCCAAGAGTTAGAAATAAAAAAGAGGAAGACAGGATAGGATCCAGGACCACAAAGCAGAAGACAGGAACAGCGGGAAAGAATGAGTCTAAGGTGGACTGACTGCAGCTCCATATTGAGAAGCCCAAGGCAACTGTCGATCTCCTTATATATCTAACATCTAATGCAAGAGCAGTGCAAGAATTAATCTCCTGAGGGACTGCTGTGTGCCATGTGATAGCTAAAGCAGAACTGGCAAAGGCAGACCTGGCTGGCTGTACCTCAATTTTCTTGATTGATCTTGACAGAAGTGGCAAATGTAAACACAGATTATTGAGCTGCCTGTGTATAAATTACATAAAAGGGCAGATTAATCATAGCCTTCATGTTGAGTTTGTGTGTATGCAAGCTAAAGATAAACATATGTACTCATCTGTATGTGATATTTTGTAAAAATGTCTGATTTTTTTGCTTTATATGAGTCTAGTGTTATTGCTGTAATTGTTAGTAAGTATTTGGCTTTAATTTTAATGGCAGACTTCATTAGGCAGCCATTAACAAAAGTTTTAGAAAGAATCAAACAATCCAGTAACATTTATTCAAATAATGTGTGGTAATAACTAAAATTTGCAGCGCCTTTAGAGGTTGTGAATTCACACCAAGAGGTATAGAACGTTTCAAATTGCTGTGCTCTGGCTGCTTGAGAGCTTTTGTTAGTGAGCCAAAGAACTATTGAAATAGTCCAAAATGGTTCTTTAATCTTCTGGTAGTAGCACAATAGACAATTGTCTGAAACATCTTCCCAACATTTTGATCACTGAAAACATTGACCAGATTTGTATGTCCCTATGTAAATGCTAGCAAATAAAACCTGATGAGTAGACCATAAAAAAAGAAAAGAAAATAAAATAGAAAGACATTTAGAAATCACTGACAATGTCAATTGTCTGGATAACTGCATGACTGTATAGTCCAAGATAGAAGACTGGTAACAATAGAGTAAAGCAACATGAAACACTTTAAAACCCCTTTGAACTAGAAGTTCCAAACCAGTTTCTTTGCAGAAAAAAGAGCATCAGTGTCAGAGAAGTTGCAGCTCTATGTGTCCTGTCAGCCATTTACTGGTAGTTCACAAAGAGGTCAAAATGTTTGCAGAGGTTGTTGTATTAGGAAGCAAAGTAGGTATTTGTTTTTCAGCTTTAAAAATCATGAATTTTTCACTAAAGGACAGTAACCTCTTGAAGTTAAAAGGCATAGGTACTAACACCTAACTGTCCTTTTGTTAGGCTCTCCAGATGATTATTCTGCTAACGCAGATAAAAATGCTTTTAGAAACTTTGGAATGCTTGTTTAATAGAATCTGTAATAATGAAATTTTTCTCATTCTTCAACACTGCAAAATAGGACAAAACCATCTTACTATTAAAATTTCAAAAGCAGCTTTTAATCAGTCCCTCTGCTTTCAGCAGACTTCCCATTTTTGAAGCAGCTTGAAGAGGTTGGGTTCACTGCTTACTGGGTCATAAAGTCCAGAATATTACCTTTATTATATGAGTCTTTATTTGGGTGGAAATGAAAATTTAACCGTATTCCAACACTATTTCCAGCCTGGAGAAAGTCAGGAGATAATTTTCCTACTGTCATGGCTGGCATTTAAAAAACAAACAAAAAAAAGAATCTGAAAGAAACCTTTTAGCTAATCTTTATAGTGTGCAGGTACATGTCACCTCACCCTGATAATCTGATTGTTCAACCCAGGGGAGGTGTGATGCTCATTAGTGCGCTTGCACTCATGTTTTCTGCTGAGGGATGCTGGAGCACACAGGGTAGTTGCTGGATGATCAGAATCAGTGGCCATGCTGATCCAGCCACGGGGACTGCAGTTCCCTGTCAATGTGCAGTCAGATTGTGCAAATCCTACAGCACAAGACTCAGGAACAGCAGTGGAGAGGGATGGAAAATGGTATCTGCTTTTCAGATATAATGGGGGGCTAGCACTTGGTTAAAAATTACTTTTTCAGTCCAATAGTTGATCTTGTCATACAGTGGGTGACATTTAGGAAAAAAGGAAAGTGAAATTTGGAGGAAGAAAGAAATTTGGATGTGAAATATATGATGTGATGCCTTGGGGCAACTTTAACCACACAAAAGCTGAAAAAGCAATAGCACAAAACTGAAAGAAATGATTGCATTTTACAGTTGAAGTATATGACATGAGGACCAAATGCTTTTGAAAAAAATCAATATTTGCACAGTGAAAGTGCAGTTTTACTCTTGAGGCAGTCAGCAAAGGAGCATTTCAAAAGCTGCCTTGTATAGAACTGCAATTTAAGAAACAAATTCGAAACTAAAGTGGCAGCATAGCTTCTCTCAGACAAGCACTATGGTTCCTTTGGTCTTCTGTGCTGGAGTAACAGAAACACTACTGTGCAATACCCTACTGTAATCAGTTTCCTAAACAAAATTATGTCAGATATAAGGTTAAAAGTACACCTCAGCAGCAGAATAAAGGGTAATCAGGAGCAGTTAATGAGTGAATATGAGGTACCTGAACTTTTTCCAGCAAGAAAGACAATTTAATTTCATTTACATTTAATTTACATTTCCTTGGTGGGCAGCATTTTTGTATATATTAGAACCGGTAGCTGTAACTCAGACAAGGTACAAGACACTGTAATTCAGACAAGGTATAAAAAAAACCTTTAAAAAATATTGTATATTGAGACATTCCAGTTTAAGGGAAGGATCAATTAACTTTCCCAGTTTTAATCTTAAAACATGCTGAAGTTGTAACAGTCAAATAATGTTTCAGTGACATCTGTCTCAACAAAAAGCATTTAATAGGAAATATCTTTAGGTACAACTGAGAAAAAAGAGGCAAGGTAATGATTTTATGACCTTTTCCACATTATATTTGTAAAATTATTTACTTTTAAGTTGCTTTTCTTGCCAAAACAATTCTCAGTCTTCATTGTGTATCACTAGATTATTACTATTGCATGGCTAAAAAAAAAAAAAAAAAACCCAAACCAACACAATAAGGTTTTTTTTTATTTATGGAAATGTCTGATTTGTTATACACACCACATTGCTATGTAGTAGTCTGAAAACTGACATTCTCTAGGTGTAGAAATGAAACAGATAATCAAAACCACATATTTTTGACAGTTTGTGTACTGCAGAATGACTCTAGAACAACTTTGTGCAATGCTGATTCTGTTTGTGACTTCACGTTAAATTTGGAAGGGCTCATTTCCATGGACTGCTGGGCAAGCTCAGTGTAGGATCTGCAGGTCGAGTCCTGTTATTCTATGAGTCACCACACCTAATTGTCTGTCCGCCAACTGCGATAGGATTAACAATTCCATCGATGGCTTACTCGTGGTGCTGTGTTCCCCAAAGCAGAGCCACACCAAAGCAGGAGCCCTGCTCGCACAGGCATCCATGTCCTGCTGTCCCTTGGCTTGGCGGGAGCCAGTGGCAGCGTGGCCATGGCAGCACAGGGCCTGGCACAGCAGTGACATCTGCCCAGGGCTCAGACAGTGCTGCAGGCCTGCGGGCAGCTCTGCATTGCCTTTTCCATGGCGTGTGATGGTTGCACAGTACACCCGGCTGCACTTCCCAGTCTTGGTAGCTTTGGGCTAAATCAGCAGAAAACACATTCATAACTACGTCTTAAATGAAGAATCATCCTTGGGAAGGTTTGGTGGGGGGATAGGACTCAATACATGACCATATCTCTAGGCATAATTATTTTTTATTTCTCTAAAGGGCTAAGTAGTTGCTCCTTTAAAAGGATACTCCTTTTATTTTGGTATAATGTTCCATTATCTCCAATGATCAGGACAGCTGTTTAATCATTGCTTTTACATTTCCAATAGAATATATAGGTAATAATATGCACTGTCTTCTTCATCAAGCAAAAACATGAATGGCATCAATAGAAGCAGTCAGTAAATATTAAAACTTTTGAACGTTATAATCACAGAGGTACTCTGAGTTTATGGGTGGCTAAGTTCACTTTTACACTTAAAGGCTGTGAGGGACTTGAGTGGTTGTTGATGAACACAAGTATGGTATGTTAGTAGAGATCAGGAAAAATGATAAAGATTGGCATAGAATGTGCAACCATTTTTGTAAGTGTGGAGTTATGGCTATGATTGGTCACTCTCTGCAGCAGATGTACAGTCTAACTTGCATGAGCATTTTTGTCTTGTTCATTTCCCTTTCCTAAAATGAGCAAAATAACTTGTAAAAATAATTTCTGAGAAAGGCACTGAAATGATATTTTGAAATCCTATTCAGATATATCTGAAATCCTATTTAGGTATTGCACAGTCGTGTAACATTCCTTGCAAGAGAAGAGAAACAAATTATCCGTCTAGTTCACCAAAGACACATCTTCTAAATCTATAAAAAGGGACCAATTTAAGAGCTAAATCTGGACACCCTTCTCTTCTGCAGTACTACACAGGTCTGCATTTTACATTTACATTCTTTTCTACATGTGGCTGAGTACAATGTCGCTATTCCCAAGAGTTTAACAAGCCACTGGTGTGTTGGGTAGATTATTTTTTCCTATTGTTTTCTTTCAGTCCTGTCTGTGCTGCTCTTCATCTGTACTGCTCTGTACTGCCTTATTTCCAAAGAATCACCTGGTGATCATTGACAATTCATCTTGAAGTACTATTTTCCTGAAAAGGTTACCAGTAGCAGCCCATCAGATTTCTGTATACACAGGCATGTCTGTATATAAAGAGAAGGAAGAATATCTTTCTGGTATTTACTATATTTATATATAGTGCCATGCAGAGTGGCACAGACTTAACATTAATTTAGTGTAATGTGTAACAAAAACAAATGTCTATCATATTTTGTTCAGATCTAACCTGAATACTGCTGCAGGATACTGTTTATGTTGTATGGGCTGACTGGTGATCACCAGTCATCTGCCAGTTCTATGTTTGATATTACTGTTAACCAGCTCTAATACCTTTGCAATCTTTTAGTTCCTCAGGCAAGTGTACATTTTCTCTACAAATCACCTCTAGTACACTCCCATCCTTCAGACTTCTCAGTCCAGCAGTTCAGCAAAGTGTGGGTTTGTTTGCATAGCTGCAACATCACTTTGTCTTTTGATTTGATAACCTTATCTATCTATTTACTTGGAAAAGAAAAAAAATTATATTTGTCAGTTAGAAGTTCTTGTAAACAGGCTAGGCCCCAAAAGAGACTTGTACTTTACAGATAGCATACATCACATTCTGTCTCCTGTTTAATCTTTCATGAGCTCAGTGATCATAGGCAAGTCACTAATCTCTCTGCTTTCCTTTCTGCACTGGTGAAGTAGTTGTGGTAAGAATATTCTTTGAGGGTTTAGATGTCTTTTCTAAGCTTTGTGAAACTTTTGGACATGCTGGAAATTTTGTACAAATTGAAACTGAGGACCGGGATAGCAAAGCAGACTAAAATTAGTAGATACCAAGACATAACTTCTGTTCTGTATCAGGGAAGAACTTCCTTTAAAAGTTCAGGCAGTTTAGATAGCAGGAGGGACCAGGTCCACGGCTGCTCTGTGGTGGCATGTCACAACAACACCATCTCTCTGTCCCTTTGCTCCTGCAGTATCGGTCGGGGCGGGATCCTCACCGAGGCTCGGACAACGTTTCCAACAAGTCCTCGGACAGCGATGTCAGCGACGTCTCGGCCGTGTCCCGCACCAGCAGCGCGTCCCGCTTCAGCAGCACCAGCTACATGTCTGTGCAGTCAGAGCGCCCCAGGGGCAGCAAGAAAATAAGGTGAGCACCATCAGCTACAGTGGCAGCCATAGCTGTGTAACTTCAGTAACGGAACACTTATCAATATTGTGTTTGACTTTAGCATTTCGCCTAGAATGACATTTGCAGGGATTTTGCAAAATACTGGCTCAAATGTCTTTTTTATCTAATGCTTCTTCAAGTCTTCATGGAATTTGTTTTTAGCGAAGTTTTGTTGTCTTGGATTATCTAATATACCCTGAAATAACAAACATATGCTGTCAGGAAGCATTAGACACGCTTTCTGAAAACCATTTTGTAAAATATACTTAATATGACTGAAAAGACAGTTTAACTCAAAAATTTTGTGCCAGCAGAGGCATCTTATTTTTCTTTTAAATAGAACGCTGAACTTTTATAGATGTATTATTTAATAATTAGAGAGACCAATTCAATTTATTTAATACTTACACTAGTCCAACTTAACTGTAGGTGTACAATCATTGAGCTGCTCTTCAACAAGATGTACATTGTGTATCTGTGACTAAAACACAGCATTTTCTTTGCCTGCACCCTGTGTGCGCTCAGAGGAGCTTTGGGTTTCATTTGGTGCACAAATGAAAGATAATTTTTCTAGGTGTAAACCACCTCCATCACCTATAGTAATTCTCAGAAAATTGTCCTCTTAAAAGAAAGTATTTGCAAATTTAAGCATCTGCTCATATGAGCATTGTTAGGTCCACATTGTTTCAGTCACACATTTCTTTCTAAATGTGAGGTATTGCCATGCAAGTTTTATTTGAATAGGGACTTACTAAGATAATGCTCCAAAGCTCTCCAGTGTAGGCTGGGCTCCTAGCAAGCATGACTTACATTATGTCTGCTTCTATCCTTTAGTTTTTATTTAATTTCTTTTGCATTTTCTTTCTTCATGCATGCTCTTCTCCTGACTTTAATTTATTCTTTTCTTTTTCCTTTTTGCATGCCTTTTTCAATTTTGTTGACTTCAGAAGAACAAGGGATATAGAGGGGAAAAAAGAGGGAGGGCTGGAAGGGGATGAACAAGATGAAGTATTTCCTGAGGAGGAAGAAAAAGAGGAGGAGGAGGAAAAAGGAAAAGAGCAAGAAATTAATGAAAAAGGGGAAGGGCAAGAGGTGACAGAGAACTGTGATAAGGAGGAGATCAAAGAATCAGGGTATGATGAAAAAGCTCAAGAAGACCAAGCTGAGGAAGGGAAAGAGGATGACAGGTAAAATATATTTCTGTTTATGTAGATCTATTCTTTTTCCTGTACCAGCACCCTACTTGTCTTCCCTTTTTATTCCCTTTGCTTGCTTATTGCCTATGCTCTCTGCAGCTCTTTTTTTTTGTTTGTTTTTGCTTTCAGTCATCATGCTTTCATATTTAATCAAGTTTCATTCTCAGCTTCAATGAACTTGTTCTGCATACCAAATGAGGCAGCACATCAACTTGACTCATTAATATGCATACAAATGCAGCATATTATTTTTTAAATTAGTTTAGACTAAAGTTTGGGTTTGACTGTAATAAACAGTAGAAATTGTAAGCTTCTTTATTAGATTTCCTACTTGAATTATTATTTAATGGAAAAATGTTTTGTTGAGTGAAAACTCAGCAATATCAAAATTATCTTTACTTATATTTACGGCCATACTAAAGAAGAAAATCTGGATTTTCTTTTCAGTCCTCTTTGTGGTGCATACTGATTGACAATCTATGTGGATAAAGCAGATTCTTCCTTTTCCTTTTTTTGTTCCATGTGAATAATTGTCAAGGGTTGCTGTATTGTGGAAGGGTCATGCACTTCAGCTGCTGTGTTGTATCCAGAAACATTGCAGCCCAACTGGCTCTGGTTTTATTAGATAATATTCTAGAATTATACATTTTGCCACAAATCCTTAAAACAATGTAACTGTCTGACTTTTTGTATTGCAAAATCCATGTATGTCCCATTGAGAGAAATACAACATTCCTCTTTTCTTCATTAGAAAAAATGACTTTCATATTTGATGAATATTTTTGAACCCATTCTCTGTCACACAAGAATGGCAGAAAATCTCAGAAAAAAATACATTTTCTTTTAGCCTGACAATTCTGCACTACCTCTAAATAACTTATGCCTGTTATATTGTGGTAATACACATTAGGGTAAGTGCAGAGCAATCCATGGAAATCCATTTTCTTTCCTTGCTACAAACTTACACATGTGCATGCTTGAAGATACTGACATACTCAAAACAAAGGGGATTCAAAGAGAGAATCAAGATGCCTAGTGTATAATCTTGGGTCATATGAACTAACATAGCCATACTACTGCCTTTATGTATTGTGCCATCATTCCTTTCACTCATATTCATGCATTTTAGATTTTAGCAAAAAGAGTTGTTTAGAACCAGTTGTCTTTAAGAGTGCCTTGGCATATGTGTTCCGGGGCCTGTAGTATGGTAGTGTGTGAAAGGATTATTTGAGGACCTTTTTCTCTTCCATTTCCCACTAATTTCCCATTCTAATGGATCTGAAAGTCTTGCCTTTCAACAGCATGACTCTGTTCCAGGTTTCTAGATTTCACTCAAGCTGTGTGAAATATCTTTAGCCAATATGCTGTCCCCCATAGAAAGTAACATCCTTTTTGAGGAACAGCTTCTTGTTTCCTGAGCCAGCTTGTTCTTCTGGTTGCTAGCTGCTCTCTGCCTTCAGGAAGAAGTGACACAAGTTAGGAATCTCTATAAAGAAACAAGATGTTATTAAGTGACTGTTGTGTAGTGACTTTTGTTTGTGTTAGAGTTTGGCTCCCTTCATGGAAATAAGTCTCTAATATTATTTCCCCACTTTGCACATTTTGACCATTTTAATATGCAAGCTGGAATGAACAGAAAAGTTTATATTCAGCTCCTTTACTATGGTAGAGTCAGTGCTCATTTTTTAGCATTGTCTGAGCATTTTTCTAGGGTAAGAATGAAACAGAAAAGCTAGATTGATTCCTGGATACGGGCAGCTATAGATATGTATACACATTTATATACACACGTAGCTGTGTCTCATTAGCATATTGAAATATTATGACTTGTGTGTTCAGTGGACAAGCCTAAAGGCAGGATCAGTTTTTGAAAATTCAGTGCCTTCTGCTCATTTCTCTGGCAATTTTTAAAATAACAGATACTTGGAAATTTATAAGATAAGGCAATGACTTCAGCTTCCAAAAAAGAATGTTTTCAGACACACCACAAATATTAAAAGTAACCAAACATATCAATTAAACATATCAATAGGTATTTGATATGCCCAGCAGAACAAAGGCAGCCAATTCTCCCTTGATAGAATAGCAATAAATTATCATGTAGTTCTTGAGATCTTGGGCATCAAGGAAAGATATATTGCAGATGGGAATTTTCAAGGTATTTTTTACTTCAGAGGTGCATCTGTAGTTGGACAGCAGGCACCTTTCCTCTGGGCAATGTGGAATGCAGGGGCTGCTCACAATCATTCCATCATCAAAAAAATCACCCTATTAAGGATACCTCATACCTCTTGATGTTACTGTGTTTATATACTTCAGGAGTAATGGTAGTAGTCCCACTGAGGTCTTCAGTCTGCTGAGATCATGGGTGGGTTGAAATGACTGTAAACACAGACATTCATCACTAATTAATCCCATGCCTATTTCACAGAGTACCTTGACACAATAAAAGGCGTTAGCTTTCGGAGCACTGGTGTACATTAAATCAGTTAATTTTTTTTGCCAGAAGTAGTTGCAGCATCAGATTTAGCCTTAATTAAACTTTGTAAAACTTAACTTTGGCATATGCTTGATATGTAGGGAAATCATAATTGTGTTCTTTGCAGTACATGTTAACAAAAAAAGAGTGGCTCCAGCTTTGCTGTTGGGTATTTATTATGTAGAGTTCACTAACTTTTTTCTTATTCCATCTCCTTGATAATCTCAGGGCAAAAAATAAAGGCTCATTATCTATAATCTTTGATCATTGATACTTGTTAATAAAGGCAATCTGATTTAGACTGCCCTAAATTTTATCCCTTTATATTTTTTAAAATGTCAATCCCAAGCATTAATTCTGATAGTCACAATAGTTTTGTTTTACCATGAGAGTACAGAGCAAATGTAGCGACAGAGCAATATTTCACTGTTGAAATACAGCAGAAAAATACAACTTCTGTTCCAAGCACACAGAGTCTAAATTATGAAATTACATATGAGTCCAGAGGGGGAAGCACAGAAGAACAAAGAGATGTTCCACGGGACATAGGTACAACACAGTGCTGGAGACATCTTGACAACAGAGAATGAATACTAAGGGGAGATTTGAGGAGAGAAAATAAGGTATCTTTGTGAATGTTTCTGGAGAGCTATTTTCAAGCATTCAAGACAATGAGGACAAAACATGAGGTCCTTGCTAAAAATACATCAAGTGCATGAGGGGCAAGCTTGATGATCAGGAGTTGATCTTTCAGTCTTGAATGAGAGATGATAAATGTGATAAGGAACATGTGCCAAGATACTAGGAAGTAAGGATGAATTATAGACAACTATGTAAAAGAGAGTGTAACTTTTTACTGAAATGTGGAGTAAGATGAGAGAACCAAATAGAAAGGCTATGAAACTTACCTTTTCTCTAGTATCCTGGAAGGGGTTATTGGGTTAATTGCCAGGGCTGGAGAAAAGCACTGCAGTATCTGTCATTTGAAATGGTGAGAGAGTGGACAAAGAAATTGTCTATGTGGGTGGACAGAGGGCAGAGATGGGAAATAAAAAGCATGTGCAAGTCACAAAGTTTTGCTATGTATTTGGAAGGAATCAGTGATATCCTGTTTGAAAAAAGAAAGTAAATTCTAAAAGATAGTAGAAGGAATAGAGCTGATTAAGTAAGAAGATGACACAACCAAGAAAGAAAAATTTGTTGTGGAAAAATTCAGCTGGGATGTAATTTTGCAGAGCACTTAAAAATTCAAGAAACAGAGTGCAATGCATGGCTTTAAGTAATGTATTTATTCAGCTGAACCCTTATTTCTTTCCAAAGGTTCTTAATGCTTTTTTGCCCCTTCCACTGTTAGGTATAAAGATTCATTTCAAATTTACTTTCTAGTTCTAGTTCATTCAGTAAAAAAAAGACTTTAGAGAATTTAATTTGTAGGTTTTAAAACTGATTCCTGATGAGTATTTGTTCCTTAGTTTATCATTAAATTGTAATTTTAGTATTTCAGGTTTTATGACCCTTCCACTGTAACTGCAGCTATTAACAGTTAAATGCAGTATTTTTTCTGGAAGAAAAAGCATTTCAATGCAGTCTTTGCAAGCTCCTTCACAGGGATGGAAGCCAGTAATGGTTTTGAAAGTCTTTATTCTGGTAAAAATATAAAAAAGTGTACAAAAGATAACAGACACTAAGAATCCATTTTCAATTGTATGTGCTGTTTGGTTTTTAAAGTTATTTCAAAAGTGTTTTAATGATTGCTTCAACTAGACTATTCAATGACAGAAGTTAATCATGTCTAACCTTTGTAGCCACATGATTGGAAGAGAAATTGCATGAGCAGTCTTTTGGCAGAATTGCAGTAAAGGTAGTCTGTGCTTCCAACAGAGATAGATAGATAGATAGATAGATAGATAGATAGATAGATAGATAGATAGATAGATAGATGGATGAAGTTCACCCAGTGTCATTTCTGCCATGGAAGGAGAGAGAACCTGGGTCCAGTTATGCCAATGTTGATGTAGTTTTCAGGGAAAGCTTGCCTGCAGCTCTCAGCAGATGTTGGTCTTTTTCAACTTTTTAACGTGACAGCCAAGTGGTCTTGCCATTCCTGGGATGAGAATGGCAGTTTGCAGTACAATGTTCACCAGCTCTTTTCAGCTGCAAAATGTTGCATTATCCAGGCAATTGGGGCAGGTGTGATGCGCTGGGTCCTTGAACAAGAAGCAGGAGCTTTCTGTCTCTCTAACATAACTCTTCTGTGCTCTTATGACTAGATAAGCAGAGCTGCTTGCATATTGCTACTCTGTGTCTTTAAAAACAGAGGACTCAAAAAAAGCTTTTTCAGTAAAACTTTCCTCGTATTATTCATCTGGGTGGATTCTGTTAGGAATTTATGAAAAAAACTCTTGCCCATTTAAAGCTTACATTCAAGGCCACTACTTTTCAATGTAAGATTTTTACCTTTAATTTTCTACAGAAAGGCAAATATTCAAAAGCTATAAATTCATAGAGCTGCTTGGTCTGTACCAACACACATGGACAATAGTTCAGCCATTTGTTTTTTTACATTTTCATAGATGAAATTTAGAAGTGAATTATCTATATCTTCTGGAAAAATACTATGGAAAAATATGCAGAAGATCAATGGTTCCAAACAGAATTGAATGAGCAATTATATTTGTTTTGAAATCTGTACTGAGGAAAGAATAAAAATAATTTAAGAAATCTATTAAAGTCACCTATTTCTAAGTTATTTGTCACTGTCTATAGAACCCTTGGAGATTTATTTTTCCTGCTACTTTGGAGTAAATACAAAAGATATACAGGCTCCTTTACAGTTAGTAAAATGATTTTGATACACTGGGATATCATAAATTAATGAATTTGGAAGTATACATTATTAACAGGTGAACAGTAAAAATAAGTTATTTGAAACAGTCTGCAGCTTTGATATCCAGCAGGGAACTCAGACATTTTTACTTTGACTGCAATGCAATATCTTTGAGACTGCTTCTCTCTCCATGAAATGAAGCCTGCAATTTTACCTCTGTTGAGTCAGCTCAGACCTGTGATCCATAAAGCACTCCTGATCCATGGTGCACTCCTGTTGCTAAATTTTATTTTAAAACAGTGCGTCAGTAGTTTATACAAAACAAAACCACAAGAAATGAAGGGAGAAAGCCTTGTAGACACTCAAGGAAGCAGAGATGAAGGAAAAAAAATTAAAATGAGGGTTTGAAGCAAATATAAATTTTGAAATTAGTTTTTGCACTTTTAAGTGTGTTATAAAAAGATTAATTTTCTAAAAATATTTAAAACTAGATTGAATCATAAGGTTTTTAATTGACAGACTTTTTAATACTTATTTGTACAGGACTGAGCACAACAGATCTGGTGACAAGAATAGCAACAGCAAAAAGTGGTGTAGAAACATATAAAAACAAGGGATTGAATATTGAAGAATATAAGGCTTTTCTTTTTTGGACATTATGATTGAACAGATATGGCTCTGTATTAGTGATGCAGTTTTCACTCTTTTTACCTGAGTATTATTCTAATAGAATAGTGATAAGATTCTGTAAAATTAATACATATTGCTAAAAATGTACTTCATAAAAAAATATGAATATGCTTATCACTTAGCCTTCTAAGAAGCAAACATAAACTCCTTCATGTTACTTCTTAGAAGTATTTCTAAAATGCAGTTGCTGGATTTGTGATATTGTCTTTGAAGCACATTGCCAGGCCCATCTAGCAAGTGCTGTATTTGACTAAGGATAAGGGGCCCAGTGCTGCTCTTACTACTGTGTTCTTTATAGCTATGGAAAGATAATGCTCCAGGGGTTGGGCATTGCCCATAGATCTGTTTTTAATGGTTTCTGACCAAACATATTAACATTTTCAGTAATTTCACTGCATGTTCATACTTCTCCTAAAGCCCGTAAGGTGCCAGCTAAACAAGCTGGGAGATTTCATCCAGTTGCCCCCAGGAGGAAATCAAACTTCCTTACAAATACCACTGAGAGCCCAGCACTTCCCAGACAGCAGCCATGGCATAAACATGACTCCTGTGGAGGCCCAAGGTAAAAAAGAGGAAAGCTGCTTCAAACTTGCATGGTGTGCCATGTACACACTGTCTCAGCAGGGACATTTGGTCATAGACATGCCTTCTCCAGCTCAGAAAAACAAAGGTTTCAGGCTCATGTTCAGAAACATGTGAGACACCTTTTCTCACATTTTCTTTTTTATGATGGTCTTAAGTTTTCTGTATGCTTTTATAATTTCCCCAGAGACCAAAAGTGACTCAAAGTCATTTTGTCAAAGTGACAGAAGTCAGACAGGCAAGATCATGGTGTCCCAGATAATGTCTCTTTGGTTGAAGTAATTGCGGCTTCAGATTTCTTGCTCGTGTCCATTTAGTTCTCAGTCCCAGAAGATCAATTCAGAGACATGCTTTGAGTTTTGGAGATGTTAGCAGTGCCTATTCTGACCCTGATTTTTCAGAGTCCTCAAGCAACCTGCATTCACAAGGATGAAGGGATGAAGGAAATGTTAGAGTTGTTTTATTCTTTAGACAGCCATTTCCTCATACATGCATATAAACATTAAAATGAGCCTGAGCATATTCCCTTTGTGCAGTACTAATCAAAGAAATGCATTCTTTCATGAGTGAAGTATAGATGCAGCTATAGTGAGATCCATATTGCTGACAGAAATTTATTTAAATAAAGACTTTTCAAGGCATTTGGATCTTCCCTGTGTATTATGTGATTTTTCTCTTTGTGTAATCTCAGTAGTTCATCCTGTCTAGTTCCCCTATGTCTATCTTACAAAGTTTTCTAACTGTCAATGAGTTTTCTAAATAAATAAATCTCCCTCACAGCAATTTCAGTTTAGCAAGATGATAAATCATAGTACTTCTTACCCTCAGGCAAAACATTATGTCTCTTACCTCTGTATATTTTTGAGCACTTCAGCCTTCAAGTCTGAATTTTTTTTTCACTTTCCTGACTTAATTTTACATTATTTCTCTGGTGATTTGAGGTCTGGGACACATAATGGATTTAATGTCTGGTTTAGCTATTCACTGCTTGCTTTCCATTTCATAGAGCTCTATTCAGCCCTTTGAGAAACAACACTGAGCAGCACTAAGCAAGTTTGCAGTGTAGATTGTGACATAGCAGTGTAAATACAGAAAACTGGGCCCTCTCCTCCCTCCCTGTTGTAAGAATAATTAAATAGCAGGCTGGAACAGGCACACAACATTTAAATTTCAGATGAAGTACATGCAAGGCACATTTCTGCAAGAGAACAGTCTCGATTAAATCAGGTTGCTCATGATCAGTTTTAATTTAGCAAGCTAGTTGGTACCCAGTTTTTACAAACTGTTTCTTTGCCACACTGGGTTAAAGAAGATGCTTTCTAAGCTCAAAGAATTTGGATGTTATTCAAAGTTCACTCAGTCTTTGACTGCAATGTACTTTATTTCCAAGCCTTCAGAGCTCATATGGACTTTTTACTAATGAATATGACAGCTGACTAATACAAGACTTCTAGACCTCAACTAATTTTCTTGCTAGACTTTTTTTGCAGAGTAAATCACTGTTTTAGTTCACTGTATCAAAAAAAAGGGATTTCATCAAAGATTTATTATTGTTAGCAGGGTAATAAAGCTCTTCTGTAACTTTGTAGAGGAAAAATTGAAAATTTTTATTTTAGATGAATATTAATATAATCCTCATTACAATTGCTATTTAAATTAACAGAAAATATCAACTGTATGTTTTACTTTTAAAAATATCCAATTATTCTATCAGAGAAGGAGAGAAATTATATCAAAAATCTCTGAAGCTCTGTGTATAATTCAACTGCTAGCATTTGGAAACAGCTAGCTGTTACAGTGTTTTTTCTGCATCATTCATTTGCTGTGGCTATGATTTGGAAATAATCTTATGCTCTGACCCCTGCCCCTGCCATTTATTCCTATTTGAAAAAAAAATTGCCAGAGATGTCATGGAATACTTCCATTAATTTATAATAATAAAGCAGTGTGGACAGCTTTACATCTACCAGAAAGGGGGAAATACAGCTCAAGTCAACCTATGTACTGTAGCAAGTGAGGTATTCCTGATTAGTAATGAAAGAGAGTTTTGAAAAAAGAAATTTCATATCAAAATATTGCTACTTATATTTTGAGATGTGGCCACTAGTTTTATTTGAATAGCAATATACATAACAAAATAGATTATAAAAACTGCTCTATTTTTCCTCCCAACTTTCTTGTTATAATTTCAATAAAATGAACCTAATAATTAAGTCAGTCCAGTAGCTATTAGAGATTTATACCACCAATAAGTTAATAGAAGAATTTTTGACCAAATGGATCTCCAGAGACTAAGTCATTATCATTTTGAACCTGCAGTGTCTCTCTTGGATGTGAATTGGCAGACGAGTACGAGTATTGGCCAGAAGCGCTGTTCCCATGGAAATGTTATTTCCTACATCACAGCTGTCCCCATAATGCTGCTTTTGTTAAATTTCTTCAGTAAACTAATGAAATAAGAGCATCTCTGATTGAGTTAGCAGGTCTGTTATGAATGGCATTAAAATTCATCTCCTGCTTGTAAAAAGCAGTAAACAAAGTCTTCAGTGGGTCTTCCAGTCTCACAGGAGACATATATTAGAAAATATATTTTTCAACAACTGAAAAATTTTTAAAATCCTTTCCCTAGGACATCACAGCCCACAGCTGTACTTGGCAACCTGAATTTTCACTATTATGGATGCCTTATTTTCATTTGGGATCATTAACAGAGAGCTAAGCTGGAAAGCAATAATATTAATTTTGCTTTGACTTTGAATTAAAGAAATAAGGAAACCTGCAAGGTCTGCCAAATGACTTGTGTAAATCTGATTCTCTGATGCATATGTTTATGGCAGAGCAATGAGATTAAAAATTGTGATTTCTAATACTGCTGTAAAGACTGGTCTCCCCTCAGTCTCCTCCGGAGTGAACGCACCAAGTAACCTGATCTGCTTCTCATATGGCTTCTCCTCAAGGCCCTTCACTATTCATTGCCATTTGGGTGCCCTCTGATGCTTTTATATCTTTCTTTTATTGTGGTGCCCAAATTTACCCCCAGCACTCGAGGTGAGGCTGCCCCAGTGCAGAGCAGAGCAGGACAATCCCCTCCCTTGCCTGGCTGGTGATGCTGTGCCTGGTGCCCCCCAGGACACCCCTGGCCCTCCTGGCTGCCAGGGCACTGCTGGCTCATGGTCAGCTTGCCAGTGGCCCCCAGGTCCCTTTTGGTGGTGCCGGTCTCCAGACTCTTGTTTCCCAGTCTGTATGTCCAATCCCAGGGGCAGAATCCAGCACTTGTCTTAGTTAAACTTCATATGGTTGGTGATTTCCCAGACTTCTAATTTGTCAAAGTCTCTCTGCTGAGCCTTTCTGTGTTCAAGGGAGTCAGGAGCTTCTCTTAATCTAGTATCATCAGCAAACTTAGGAATACTTTTGACGTCACAGGTCTCTGTCAGTCTGACTCTCCTCAGCTGGCTAACATAGTATATTTTTAAGAATACTGTTTCGTGGCTACAGCTCTCATACTCCACCATTGGCTTTAAATTACAAATCTATATAGATATCCTATTGTAATTTCTTTTCTAATGCCTTATTTTTCTCTTGTGATTTTTTAAAGGACTTTCTTCTTTATCTTTGAGAATATATTCCTCTAAAGTGTATGCATCTTTCCTTTTGCTTTTTTCACTGGAAAACTGAAGTGTCTGAAAAGATATTTACACTAAGACCTGTCTGCAGCTCTTGGTTTCCTCAAGAGCTCTCCTGGATTTTGGGATAGTGCGTGAAGCAACGCTCTTGTGTGAGCTTTGTCCTTCATTCTGCTCTTGTTGGTTGTTTGGTCCTGTTAAGCCAAAGGCAGTGGCCTGGCTGCCACCTTCACTCAGCTCTTGCTCTAGGCTGTGGGCTGCCACATAGCTGGGGTTGTGTGCTGATTTTGTTCTTGTTTTCATTCTAATAATAGTATTATTATGTCATTATGCTCATATTATTTGGACTAGGATAATTACTTTATTTCCCCCTTTATTTTGTTCTTCCCCTCAGCATCTGGCTGCATATTTTCTTTGCTGAGGATATTTTTAAAATTATTATTATCTTATTAGACACCTTGAGAACCCTATTTTTACTTCATATCTATTCATTACCTCATACAATTTCATAAATTACTTTTATATAATATCTATTTTAAAATACTCTTGCATGTATTTAGCTGGATGTCTGTGAGATTAGATTTGTGTATATGTAATACAAAGAAAACTTCCAGTAATTTCTGTTTCCTGTTAAGGAAAAAGACTGTATGATTTACTCTCTAAATTATACTCTGAGGTCAACATTTCTATTAGTTCAGAAAGGAACCAAATCTGACATACAATACCCAGTTTTTCTGAGAATGATCCATCTGTGGCACTGTCAAAAGGTGGGCTGGGTAGAAGCATGGTTTCTGCTGGAGAGGGTATCAAGTATGTGCCAAGAAAAATTAGTAAATGAGGGTTTGGATGGCCAGAAAGGATCCAAAGTGCTGCTGGAGGAAGTGCTCATGACCACTTTAGGTTTATTTTGAGGCACTATAAACCACTCATAACTCTCCTAGTATGTATTTCTCAAAGTTTTTTTGCTAAGAGAGGAATTGGAGAAAACCAAAGTCCCTGCTATGGGATGGTTTTCCCCAAGGGCTGTTTGCTGGTTATGACTGTAGCAAAGATGTATTCCCTGCTGCTTTTAGAGAAGGGGAAAACCCCCAAGCCTTTAATTGAAGAAAATAGTTTTAGAGTTCGACTGGGAAAAAAAAAATAGAGGCTTGTGAATGAATTTTAGTATCAGCCATTTGTACTAGTATTTGGTATATCCACTTAAATCTAAATCCCATCCTTTCTTCTCATTTGAATTCCCTTTCCTACCTTTCTTAAAAAGTTGGCCAAGAGAAGGTGTCTGACTGAAGCCTACATCATTACTGGCAGCAGTACACAGCAAAACATTTTGTGGTACAGAAGCCAAGAAGCAAGCTTTAGTAATTCAAAACAATTTCATAGATAAGTGCACAGTGAAACTATAGCAACCAGCCTCTTTAAAGACACTGATTTCTTTAATAAGGGCAACTACTGTAATCCATTTCACTTAAATAGAACTATAAATCTTGGAAAGGACACAAAAAAACACCTCAAAGACACATTCAACCCAGGAAATGGTGACTTTCTTTTCAGTGTAACTTTTATACTAAAATTCAGAATATTTCTGTTTCCACTGATGACATAGGGCTTTTATTGAATGGTAATAACACTTACAAAACAATGCATTGATTACTGTTTGCTATATGATAGGAACTCACTGATTTTCTGGGTATTATTTTTGAAAAAATGGATCACTGAAATAGGTTGTTCTGTAAGCAGTGAAAAACTTACTTCCTCCACCAGTCTGCATCTGTGAATTAGCTTCCACTAAGAGAGATTCTATGACTTCTTCTGCCATCTTTCCCCAAAGAGACATGCATAAGATCTCTCTCCAGGGATCTGTTTTCAAAACAGTTTTAGAAACTAAATAGTTTAGTTTCCTACTGCTCTGTCAAATTTATCTGATTTTAAAAAATACTGAAAAGAGAGAGACCTGACTGAAAGCACACATTAATCATATTTCCTTTGAGAATTTGGATTATAAACAGCATTATTGGATAAGGGGTTCTAATGTTCTGATTCTTAGTTAAATTTTGCTTAAGATAAAGTTGAAGATACTAGCTCTTCACAGCCATGTTTTTCCTAGACCTCTAGTATTTTTACATGCAAGATAATGTTGAAACTGAGAATTGGTTTCAGTGTCATCTGTTTTCTTTGACTGAATTCTTAGAGGTGTTAGTTTGATTAAAAATACAGCATGTGAAGCTATCATCTAACAAGTAAGTTAACATGGTGCTAATAAGACACAGAAATACAAATTCTCTTTTACTGTTTCCCTGCCTTCCTCTTTACCCACATCCTATCCCACTCGTCCCTTGGTGATAAATGTACAAATGAGAGTCACTGTGTACTAACACATAACAACACAGAGAGCTAAAAGAGAGTAAGAAAAAAGCTTTCAGGTTACCACTTTTCAGTATTTTGTGATTGTGTGTCCAGGCAAGGCCACCATGATTCTCTCTCAGCTTTGTTTTGTGTTTCTCCATCTGCTGACCCCAACTCTTATTCATATTTTTCCTTGTGCCTTCCCTGAGAAGTACACTCAGCATTTTTCGATGGCAAAGGTCTACTTCTGCTGTGAACCAACTCTTAGCTTTCCCTTTGGGTTGTGGCTAAGCTATAAGTATTTATCTACTTTTGAGTGCACTGCATTAATTCCATAGACAAGTTACTGACAGAATATTGAAAAAAACTGACAGAGTATTGCAAAAAAACTTCATAAAGAAACAATAATTCCTTCCTTTTATGAAATTGATTTCAGGCCATTATAGGTAAGGGAAAAGGAGTATATATATTTTTCTATACACATAAAAATTTGTTCTAGAGACATTTGCTGAGCACTAAAGTTCTGGCAACAGCTTTAGCATGTATTTGAAAATCTGTTTAAGAAGAAAAAAGTATTCATTTTAGCATTTATATATATTGATGATTTAACAAAAAATAATTTCCCCTGGGTTCCAGAAATGTTCCACAGTTTTGTGGATTGTTTGAAATGGAGTCTCATGGGGACTTTTTGGTGAGAAGTACTGTAATAAAAAGAATAATAAAGGTCTAAGTTCTGTGAAAGATCTTCATTGATATAGAAAATTCTCTGTATATTTTCAGCCCCACATGTCTCCCAGAGCTTCCAGTTCTGGATATTTGTTCAGATACCTACCAATTAGATGTCAGGGCAAAATTTGGATAAGTGCTGTTGTCATCAGTGTAGATGGCCATTTCTGAGGAAAGGAAAAGTCTCTTAGCCTGGACAGATCAGGTTCCCCTGGTACCCCTGAAATGCTGCAGCGGACAGTTCAGATGCAGCCACACAGAGCACGTTCACAGAGCTTCTAAACAAGTACAAAAGATACATTAGAATTGAATTCCATTTTATCAGTACTGATGATCTGTCCACATAACAGTCAAGTGTTGTGTGAAATGCATATCTAGTACTTGTATTTGTTGATGCAGAGATGGAGGAAAAACCTGTGGGTGTTCATTGCTGTATGATGAACTGAGATAAACCAGATTAATGAGAACATCCTTGAAATGTCTTGATGGCTAGTAATCAAAACTGGGCTTCAGACTGAGGCTCTTTTCCACTCAGTAAAGAATCAAGTGTCTGTTTCCCAGAGGAATATAGGTTATTTGTGTGTATATATGTGAGAAGAAGAGGCACGTAGCATAGCACTGAGGCCAGAACTTAAATTTTCCAAGCAAGAAGTATTATATCATATATGGATGCATTAATTCTTTGGTATGCTTTTGCTGGAAATAAGTTTTTAGTCAATCAGTTAATAAGAGCTTGTTATTTAAAACACAATTTTGATGAGTCAAGTATGTTTACAGTGGACCAGCCAAGACCCTAGAATTAAAGTTTCTCCTTTTACCTCTTAAAACCAAACCCTATCTGTGTGATTAACTGCTTTTACCCTCTAGTCTCCCAAAACCTTCCATCTGAAACCTGTCCTTTTCTGTCTTCCCCTTTTTACTCTTTGTCTGCACTGTTTATCCATCAACTGGCTGACAGTGTCTTTACATCCAAAATGCAAAGCAGACAGATGGCCATCTCAGGAAAGAACATGACAAAGAGCACCAGCATCAGCGGGGAGATGTACACGCTGGAGAAGAACGATGGCAGCCAGTCGGACACGGCGGTGGGCACTGTTGGTGGTGGCAGCAAAAAGAGGCGCTCCAGCATTGGTGCCAAGATGGTCGCCATCGTGGGGCTGTCCAGAAAGAGCCGCAGCACGTCACAACTCAGCCAAACTGGTAGGAACTACATTTTTTTTCTCTCTCAAATAGTCAGTTAAATGTGCATAATATAATACTTATGTATTACAGTTTAATCATTTGAAGATCCTGTTGAAGTTGCCTCATCAACAATATTCTATGGAATGAAGAAAATGGTCAATTATCTTTTTCCTCTGAACATTTACTAATTTTTTTTTTCAGCAAAGATCCTTTACAGGTTGGACTGAAGCTTTTATCTTCTGCTTGCTGGAACCTGCTTAATACACTAATTCCTTACTTTTGAGCTTTTCAGGAACCAGCATGAGCTGTACTTTCATTTGGGGGGATTTCTTACTGAAGTTTCTGAAGGGTCGCTGAAATGCTGCAAAATGCCTTTGGTTTTGTCACAGATAGTGTTTGTGTATTTCAACATAAGGTTTTTTCACCTTTAAACATACAACCATATTTTGAAACAAAGCAATTTTCCTGAACAAAATTATATGTTCTATTACTTTAGTGCAAATGTTTTATTGTGTTTTGATTACTTTCTTTTCAGCCTACAAGCCTATTCGCCATCCGTAGAAATTTTCCTCATTTCTGTTTCTCTCAATTAAAATTGGATACTTCAATGTGCTGCCTAGGAAAATGGAGAGTTTTTCTGCTTTGATGTCTAAAGCACTTAAAATCTTACATTTTTTTTCTATTTCTTCCTATTCTGGGGAAAATCCATATAATGCACTCTGAAAAGCTCTATGTCAAATAATGACACTGTATAGGACAAGTGTATTTTACATGGAAAAAAGTTACTTGTGTTTCAATAATATTAATATAAAAGAAGTATTTAATCACTTTATATAAGTATGCATATATAAATATATAATATATATTTCAAGGTATATGCAGAAGATATGTTGTATTCTCAGTATTTAAGAAAAAACTGTTGTAATGCTTTCATACAGTTCAATGTAAGTTTACAGTGCCCTGCTGTGTGAGGTCCCATCTGAAGGTCTCCATTGTGCCAACCACCATTCAAACACAGATAAGAGATTTCTCTGTTCTTTCCAAACCAAAGTGATAAGAGTTTTCATGTACAACAAGATGGAGCAAAACAATGATTTGCACTGTCAGAAAATGTGGTAAATTTTTCAAGTAAACTTTTGGGGGCTGTGAGTGGGATTTCAAGTACTGTAAAGAGTAGAACTAAAAAAGAAAGGAAAAAAAGGAGAGGTAACAATGTGGAAGAGGGTGGGAAGCTTGTCTTTGTGACTTATTGAATGCAGTACGAACAGGAGGAAATGAAGAAGAGGAAAAATAATGTCTGTAGGGAAAACCCAGAATACCATGCAGACACTGATGACTCCATTAGTAATCTGCTAGTAGACAAGACTTTGCAGCAGCCTTGTTCTTTTACCAGTTCACTTGCAGGACAGGTTCATGTACATTTCTATTTTCTTTGAAATAAATGACAGATAAAAGATGAAATCACCTTTGGACAATTCTGGGAAGTGTCTGGTTAGGCAAGAAAAAAAAATTGATCTCTTGCTTACCTGGAAGTCTAAAATTTTGTCTTCTGATAGTACAGAGCTATGTAACTGTACAGATGCATTTGAATATCAAATCATATACCATGCACTACATTACTTTTTATTATCTAATCTGGTCTCTCTTGCCATAAGAGCTATTAAATGAAGGATATCAGTTCTTTGTACATTGCTCAAGTATGTCTCAGCACTAGAGAGAATCTGTATTGTGTGTCTGGTCTAGGTCTGATTTAAATACCACACTGTCTTTGTTATTTGGTACTTTTAAGCTGAAGTTTTCTCTCTGTTATATCCAATCAGTTGCCCAATGACTGATTAGATGCTCCAGTCAGGGACAAATGTGAAATTTAACTGTCTCAAAGAGTACTCAAAGTCTTTAGACCCACTGACTGTGAGTAGGGTGCTCAGACAAACTCTTGAGTGAGGAGCTGTAATTTGGTGCTGTTAGAGGAGTGGCAGGAGCTGGGGAGCTGGCATGGCTCTGGCTGGCAGCCCCTGGCCCTTGGCTGCTCCCCAGGACTGGCCTGTGCTCAGGGCTGGCCTGAGCCTGGCCCTGACCAGAGCAGCCAGAGCAGCCAGAGCAGCTCCTGCTGCCTTCTCCTGGAAAAGCCCCTGGTGTTGGTTGGGAACAGGGGTGCAGGTAAGGGCTGAGGGTTGTGTTGTAGAGCTGGTACTGCACACCTGCTCCTGCTGCTCTCTTGGACAAGTGTCTCCAAGGGGCCTTGTCTGGTGGCCACATGTGGCTGCTGCTACAGGACAGCACAAGCATCTTTAATAGCTGGGTCACACAAGCATTGCTGGTTGTGGTGAGCAGGCCTGTGGCCACAAGTCAGGCCCTGGATGAGGTGCATGCATGGTGCTGTGTCTACAGTGACACAACGTGGTGGCCTGTTGGGTTGGTGAGTGTGAGGCCACACCATGAAGAAATACCTGATATGTCTTCAGATCCTTCACAAAAAGAATGGTGAGACACCAGAAGAGCTTGCCTTGTGGATGCCCCATCCCTGGAAATGTCCAAGGCAAGGTTAGATGGGGCCCTGAGCAACCCAAGTGGAGGGTGTCTCTGTCCCCTCTGCAGGGAGGTGTAACTAGTTGGGGTTTAAGGTCCCTTCCAACACAAAGTGCTCTGTTTCCATCCATTGGTACATCTTACAGAAAATGTTGGACACCAGCATTGTACGTTGATACCAGAGAATTAAAACTTTCAAATAAGGTGTTTAATGAATTTATAAATTTCTCTGGCTTGTCTCATCATATTCCTTTTCTCAGATGGTGGGTGCCTGCACAAGGAATCATGTACTGGTACAATCTGGACCCAAAACACTAATTTCCTGCAGGTGTCTTGTAAGTACAGTTTTCTGGAATGGAGAGGCAGGAATTACTCAGGTGCCAGGGTACTGGTACCATGCAGAAACTGGATTAAGTATATAAATTTCCTAGGTACTTTCTGAAGACATTATATCCTATAATATGACTGGCTAAGTATCTCCTTACAGATCAGGCTTGAAAAAGCATACCAGTATCAGAAGATAACACTACTTCTATAAAAAGTTATATATATATATATATATATATAGATATAGATATAGATATAGATATAGATATAGATATATATAGTGTATATATATATATATGTATGTATGTACGTGTGTATATATATATATATATACATATATATATGTGTATATATATATATACACACATAACTTTTTTTTATACTATCTCTGGGATACAGATAGTATTTCCATATGAGCACACAGAGATACTATCTGTATCTCTGAAGTTTTTTCAAGTGTTTTGTAAAGCACAGTTTTACTTCAGTGGTTTTCTTCATTCATATTTTATAACTAAATCTATGCCAGAAGTTTTTCTGAAAGTAGGTCATCATAACTGTTTTCAGGACTGTGTATCAGACTTACAGTATATGCCTTATAAGGTCAGTTTTAAATGCTTTTTCAAATTATATTTATAATGTTTCTTGTTATTTCATAGTGTTAAGAAGATGACACTCAAAATAGATACAGAAATTCGTTTTTTATTCTGCTCTGTATTCCTTTTCAGGTAGGAACAGTTGTTTTATGGGTAAAGAGCATGACACAAAAGTAATTTTTCATACGGTAGCTTTTACTTAAGACTTCAGTAAATGACAAGATTCTGAAGAGTAGAGCAGCAAGATAAATTAGAATTTATTTTATTTCTGGTTCCTGTACGTTTCCAGGGCTCCTGATAGCTAAAGGTATACTCGTTATTCTTGAGTCAAGCTATGAATTCTAGAAGCGAAAATTTGATGGGTTAGAAGTTTATGTTGTAACAGGCATTCTTCCTTGTGGAAAAGACTGCTTTCTTTACTGAGGAAGACAATGCAAAATGCAATACTTAACAGGCTTAGCTATTCATATCTGGAATGAAATTATTTCCTGCTGGTCAGCCCTGAGGGAATTGATCAGACTTCTATAGAGATGCAGACCTAATTCTCAGTTATATTTCATTAATGAGTAAAATCTTTGCCATCCTCTTATCATGCCACCATAGGCATCCCTTTCAATTTACACGCACTGTCTCTGGCAGGCAGATACCTGTGTGCCTTCACTGCCCTTATTTGGCTGACATTTCTCTTTCAGCGAGGTAAATATTTCGTCTTTTCTTTAGTTAGCCAAAGCCTATTGTGTTTGTAGGCTGATTATAGCCAAGAGCCAAAGCACTTTAATGCATGTTTTCAGAATCTGGGGCGGTCCATGGATCACATATACTAAAACATCACGTGTGTATGTTGGGTGACCTGTACAGGTCCAGCGCACTCTCAGGGACTGAGACCCATCATGTCTTTGGAAATGCAATTAAAATAGATGGAATTCATTAAAAGAGATGAAAAAAGGAAGTAACAGCACAGCTTTAGAGTGACCAGTGCAGGAATGCCTTCAGAGAGGTGTAACTATGTTTGCATAGAAATCAGAGCCCTCGTGTGTCTCTGCAGAGTGCTGCTCCAAGGTGCCGCGCCCCAGAGGGCCCTGCACATGTAAACGTAACAGGTGGTGCTGGGGGCAGCTGATGCTGCATGAACTGTGCTTGCTTTGTGCCAACATGTTGCTCTATGTCACCTAAGAACCCTTGCTAGGATGCCAAATGTGGCATGAAGTTATAGGGCTGTGACATTGGAATTTTGAGACAGTGTTAGGAGATATTTTGACATCCTTCATAATTCTGCTGAGGGTAAACTTTGCCATATGTTATTGAAATTATAGTTCTCAATGGGAAAAATACAAACAGCAGTTGATTCTGTACCAACAAAATGATGATTGATGTTGTGTGAACTCAATAGTTTTTATCAAAATGAGGTATTTCCATTTTAACAAATTCTGGAGAGGTCCCAAGTGAAAAGAGATTAAAACATTTAGAAATGTTGATGTTTCATGGCTTCATCTTAGAAGAAATGTAAGAGAACCAGGTCTCAGAGCAAAACATTTGAGTGAAATTTTATTTTATTTGTGTTTAAAAACAAATTTTGGATTCTGTATGGTTTGAAGAGAGTTGAAACTGCAGTCTGAAGTGCTGTACTTATAAGTAGAACAGTCTCACTTATGTCTGTTAGGAACCAATGACATAGCCTGTAAAAGAATTTTCTCAACTTATGGAATAGTTGAGAGGAATCTATTGGTAATATTGGTATAGAACTTCACATTTCTCAATTCAAAATTTGATTGATATAAAAATAGTCTTCTACTACACATAGAGTCAATGTTCCTATTAAAAAAAGGGTGCTTAATCACTTGGAATTGTGGTGACTAAAGGAGAAACTGACTGCCTTTCATTATCTAAAATTAGATAGTATATGGTAAGCATACAATTTACTGAATAAAAGTGTATTTGTTTGCATAAAAGACATAATTGTTTACAATGTTTACATAATTGTTATTTTCTATCCCTAGAATTAATTTATGTGATCAAAATGGCAACTGAAATTATCATCCACTACTTTTAATTTGGAAATGTATTTTAATTTTTTTATAATCATATATATAATACAGGCAATTTGAAACAAGCTATTTGTTTGGGGGTTTGTTTCTTCTCCTATCCCAGAGACAGACTGCTAATTTAATAGATTGCTTAATGTGTAGTATTACACTTGCGTCAATATTCTTGATGTCTAATCTGATTTACTTTCAAAATTAACACATAATACATTGATAGAAATATAGGATTAGCAGTTGACAAGAGATTAGGGCATATTTATCTTACTCATTAGTTGAGAATTGTGAACTGAATCCTTTACCAAAGAGAAAGCACTATTATAATAAATACATTACCAAGAGCATTAATCAGCTTTTACTAAATAAGCTCTGAAAAGTATGCTAATAAATAAAGAGACTGTAATTGCAAACTAAAAAGGCTTTAAAATGTCATTAAATTCTGTTGCTTTTCTCTACATGTAGGAAAACACTAGGAAAGGAGATATGGCAGTGAAAAATTTATGCAGATTTTCTGTAGAGGAAGTAGGTGTGTATTTGAATCTTCATATGTTCACAAAGCTTTTCTGAGAGATGGATGCAGTGAAAACAAACACAGAGTTGAGATGCCAGAACTGAACTCCAGCCAATGTTAGCTGTGATCTCATACAAGTCCTCTGAAAGACATTTCTCACACACAAAGTGTGGGAGACACCTTACACCATATATGAGGAGAAACTCCAGGCAAATGAGAAGGAAGCCCTGTGGTAAAACTAGAGAGTTAGAATAAAAGACTTTATTTCAGGAAAAAAGGTGCAGATCATGTACACCAACTGAGCCTTACTGCCTCAGTCACAAATAACTCATCAAACTTTTCTGTAATATAGTTATCAACTCAGTGAGGTACTCACCTTAAGACTTTCTCCTGCCTGTGGTAGAAGTAGAACTAATCCCCCAAGCTGTAGGCATTTATGATATAAAAAATCCTTCCTTATAATTTAAAAAATTATTTTCTGCATTTCTTTACTAAAAAGAAAGTTTCTTATATTACTACTTGAACTCATTAATAAGGGGAGGAAAAAGGAGAAAGTTCTAAGTGAGAGCAGAACATTTAGCTTGACCTTCTACAAGATTTCTTTCTTTCCATAATTAGAGGCAAAAATAGACAGAAATGTAGGGTGATCTTTCCTGGTAAGAATACTGCTTAACTATTTTTCTTTTTCAGAGCGGAAGAATTCTCATAAGATCCCTGCTAAAAAAAATAGACATCTCATAAAAACCCCAAACTATAAAGCTGTTTTATTTCTGGTTTTGCAGTAAACAAGATTTGGGAGTTTTTTGTGTTGTTACATAAGGAAAAATTTAGGCTTTCCTTAAGAAAGTTTCCATTTAGAAACTCCTTTTGGGATTTTTTAATCCCTTAGTTAACATGTGATATAATATATGAAATTTCTTTTTCATTATTCTGTGAAAGAAGGCACTGATTTCAGTCTACTGAAACTTGAGAGTCAAAAAAAAGAACTTTATAGGGCAATCTCATACCTTGGCAATTATTCAGTTTTCACTTTGCCTGAAATGTCTGTGATATTTATCTGAAGTTACAGTTCTGTGTATATATGTAATTTATACTTCAAGAAAGAAAATTCAGTTGGGTTTTTTTCTCAGTTTAAATAATATCTCTAGTTTTGTCAATTTCGTACATAGCCACCTCAATGAACACTCTGTATTATTCTAGAAGGAAAATATTAATTTATCCATTGCTCTGTAAACCATTGTCACTAAATAACACTGGGCTGTGAAGGGAGATTTACTTCAGATCTCCAAAGGCCAGCAGGAAAAGGGCTGTAGTACTTTGCTGTTGAACAGTTATCAGAGACATGGTTTGCACACCAAAAATAAATATTACAGTTATATTTACAGATTCATTACAGCTGCATATTTTTTTTAAGTTAACATTTTGTAATAATACAGGATTTCTTTCTTTGTACTTAAATGGAATGCAGTATTAAATGTCTTTTGGCAATCTTTTGGTATCTTAAATTTATGTCTTTAACACCACTCATGCTATCAATGCTATTAATAACTGTTTGAGAAATGGAATTCTCTTTCTAAGGATAGAAGTGAATTTATAGAATAATTACCTGGAAGTAAAAAAGTCATGAAAATAGCCTCAAAACAAAAGGTAGTAATAGAGGCATGCTGTGCAGACTAATTCAGAACAGCTCTCTGGCCTGGACTGGTATCCAAGTTAAATGGACGTTGCTGTGTCACAGAAGTTCCTTTGCACTCTCCCACTGCCCCTTTCAGCTGCTGCTGGCTCTGCCTTACAGCACAGAGCTGTAGGATATCTGTAGGATAAGACAGGGAAGGAAAAGTTGCAGAACTCCTGCTTTTAAACACCCCACGGATGTGCAGCCTGTGGGAAATCACACAGGTGCTGAGCCCACAGTTGTGCTATTCACACCTGCAGGCACTTAGTGTGTAATGAACTGGGCTATGACTCACAGGGCACCTCCAGGCCCTTTAGCCACGGAACAAGTGTGATGATACTATCACCCAAAACTAACAGTAAACTCTTAACAGAGAACTCTACTGGAGAAATTAAATTAACAGAGTAATTTAAAATTATTTAAGTGTAGCTTTGATAAATACACAGGCAACCACTTGATCAGGAAGCTGAACCTTTTGCTCCCAATCAAGATACCCTAACTATTAGTTTACATTCAAGTCTCTTATCCATGCTTTATTTGTCATATTGGGTCATCCTATTTTTTTTTTTTTTTTTTTTTGGATGCTAGCAAAAACTTCAGTTTGCAAAGTAGTGCATCTCAGGTATGTGCCAGATGGTGTATGCCAGGTATGGTCCAAGAAACTGGAAAACTTTATTTTCCTTCTGCAAGGATACATGTTGGTTACTTGCAATATGAGACAGACATTTGGTCTCTGCTTCTCTAGAGACATAATAAAATAAAGCAGCAGTCAAAACTAAATTTCTTGAGCCAAGTTCTGCAGCTGCATTTTTAAAGGCTTGCCAGACCTGTCCCTGAGGCAGAATGTGCATGACCTGTGTTTTCTGAATGCTCATGTGTAGGGCCCTGCTACCTCCATGGTGTGGCAAGTCAGTTGTTTCTCAGCTAGTATAGAATCAAAACTAGAAGGAAAATTGGGATAAAAATACTGAATCTGAGGAACTTTTTTTTTTTTTACTTAGGAATGAGATGACTGATTCCTGTGCATTTTAGGAACTTGTATCCAATACCAAACTGTTTTTCATTCATATGTGATTTTGCAGTCTGTATAGAGAAGTGAGATAAACACAGGGGAGGATAAGAAAAGAACAGAAAAGAGGAATTGCTTGAGACCAGCAGAAGTCAATGGAGTGCCATAATATAAACTTAAAACTCGTCAATACTCTACTTTCTGTTTTAGCACAACAAGAAGGATTTTGTGAAATTATATTTTCTGTCCTTCTGGATTGCACATTGTGCTTCTTAGCTATGCTATTGGAGAATTCCAGGTTAAAGTTTAATTTTTTTTAAATTTGAGAAAGTAAAACATATCCTTACACTTTACAAATACCAAATGCTTTGGCAGTGGCTACTTAGGAAATGGATAGATTAAAGACATCCCAAGTGCATCTAAATTAAGTGGAAACATGAGAATCTAGCTCAAGGAGTGCAGCGGCTAACTGTGTATTTTTGATGCAGTATTTTATATTCTGGCAGTTTACAACTGAAAGATTTTTCCATATATTATTTTTATATGTCAGTACAGGTTTTGTTATTGCCTTTTGAGTTTGCTTAAACAAAGTGATACAATTTTCTCTAATATGTTAGGCATATGTGGGTTCAGTTAAACTTGCTTGTCATACTCAGGGAGCCAAAAATTGTCATGGAGAACATTTAATAGAAGGACAAAAACATTTAAGCTGTTTGCAACCCATTTGTAATGCAGTCTACCCAGGAAAAGATTAATTGCCTCTTAACAAATGCAAAATTTACCTCTTTCCTTATCACCTAAATAATTTGTGCATGGTTCTATGTCTACCTTTGGGAGATATTTTTTTAGGAGTCTCACATTATTTTTGGTAAAGTGAGCAAAACATAGTTTCCTTAATGATGGATTGTCCTTTTATATTTACTTTTAAGAGTTTTTCCTATGCTTGCAAGTGCTTGTGTGAATGACATTCAATTTTTTTACTGTCATGATCATTTCATTTAATGAAATGTTAAATTATATGTGTTTTCTTGTACTAATTAAATCTCTGCTCCAAAAGTTACAATCAGATTTTATTCATTTTTGTAACTATAGTACTCTAATATTTTGGGTTTGCCCTTGTCTGGTTAGAATTTGGTGCCAGCAAAAATTATTTTTAGCTCAGTCTATGAAATCATGTTGAGACTTAATTGAAAATATTCACAGTAATAAGTACTGTTCTTGTTACTATTTGCTGCAGTAAGACCTGTCAAGAACAAATTTGTACTGTGAAGGAAAAATTACTTCCCTCTGATTAACTAAATTAATTAATAGTTATCAACATTATGGATTTTTTCATAAGGTGAATGTGTTTAATATTTTTTAAATTTTAATTTAATGCAATATCTTTTTTATAACCTGCAGTGTTAAGGCACAGCCAATTTAAATATTTATGTAGAAAAGTTAACATAGTAGTATATTAAAAAAACAAAGCTAAGTTCTATAGAAACTTTCTATTTTAGGTGTCTTAAAATTTGTAACTTACATATTCTAGCAAGGCAATATTCTACTTTTTTTTTTCAATACAGCATAGAAATATGCTATGATATATGAACATCATAAAAATACCATTGAATTTGAAGATCTAGTGAGAAGCATTACCTGCTTCACCAAAGCATTCTTTTTCTTGAAAAGGACAAAGAACTTCTCCCTGCTACCAGCTGTATTTCCTTGATCTGTCACTCTTTCCCAGTTGCTATGTCCTCTTGTTTCACTAGCAGTGCTGATCTCCCTGCTGCTCTTGGACCTACCTACAGAGCAAGCATTTGGTTCTTTCCTTGGTTGAGTTTGTAGGTAACTGAAAAATTTCTGTTTTAATCTCTGCAAGCCATGAGTTGCATTAGTGACTGAAAACTGAGCTCACATCCAGAGGATGAAAATAAAATTGGTTTGTATGAATCCGCATAACTTGAAGGAAGAAGAACATTTAGGCAGACTTTTTATTGTTTGTCCGCTTTACAGACATTCTGATTTTATTTCCGATGTTGGTATTATTTCAGAGCTTGAATATTATTTATGTATGTTGGAAATTAGCTATGTACAGTGATTACTAAAAAGCATATGAGTAGCTCTACTTAAGTTAGTAGTTCATTTGAGGAAATCTGACCCTCACACAGGGGAGGAAGACATGAGTCCACTTTTCACATACAGGCAACCCCCTTTCTCTTCTGCTCTCTTTCTTTGGTAAGGCCACTAAGAGACAAGAATTAGATGAATCTTCTTCATCTCTGTCACTGCTGCCATTGCTATGCTTTGTAGTTTAACCTCACCACCCAGTCAAAAGCCAAAGTCATGTGTTCATCAGGAGAAGGACAGAAATGCAGGGAAGCTTAGAAAATTAATTGCAGTCAAGTATCTTGCAGTTTTCTTGCCTTAAATAAGGCACATGAAAGTCTGGACAGAACGGTGCCAATCCATCAGTGGCTGGAGACCATTTTGCCATAGGAGTTACCTTTGAAAGCAGCATTTCTCAGCAGTGAGCAGGCTGAGCCTCCTCACATTCTGTTTCTGCACTGCCAAAGCCAGGTGCCAGCAGCTGGTAGCCCTTAGAGGTCAGGCTGCATGGAAGTACACAGATCAATCGTTTCAGCAGCTTTCCTATGAAGTCTTAAGTGCTCAGTGCTCAGTAGAAGTCATTTACTTGCATGCCTTTTGCTATTCAATTTAAGCAAATGCTTTCATGCAGCGTGTTGGCTGATTATAGGAATTGTTGAATAGAACCCTACTGGGAAAAGAATTCTTTGCAATTTTGAAATGAATTTTTTTCAGATGGTTAAAGCTGGATCCTGGATTTTACAACCATGCCTGTCTTTTCTCAGTGGGGAGATGAATCTTAGCATGTGCCAATTTTGTTCAAGTTGCATATCCTAACCCCTTCAGGATTAAAAAAGAAAAATTTTGTCATTTGATTTGACCTTAGTATCAATCCTATACTCATCTGGCATTTGAAGATATGCAGTATATGGGGAAAGGAACCTGAAGGTCTCCTTCTGGAAAGACCTCTAAAGCTCTCAATCCTATGATCATTTAAGGTTTTGTCTGTAAGGATAAATAAAATTACCACAGTCTCTGGTATTTTAAACATAGACTAAGAAAATTATTTTTGTGCAGCCATCCCTACATGATGGAGGATTTATTTGTCTGCATGCACTGTCCATAACTCCTTACAATTTTATAATGCCTTGGTTAATATCAACTACATATGAATAAATAGACCACAAAAATAAATAACTTGAGGAGAATAAGGTAGATGGCAGAGTAATGTGCTCATAGTAAGTACCTACATATAAATCCTTATTGCAGTCTCTGTTTCCACATTTTTTATTCTGATTTATAGCTTTGTGTTTCCTAATTCTTTTCTTTTGCACACATACACACTCATATATATATAAATGTGCACAGGATAGAAGTGGCCAAAATCAGTCAGTGATCACACAGGTAAAACTCATTAAAATCCTTGACCTTATTTTCCATTTAAATTTTTGGCATATCACCAAGAATTCTGTTTCCACATGAAAATACTTTGTAGGCAGTTAGTTAGCCATTTGCAGCTAATTTAAGCTCTTTCCCTTTAGCAGAGTTAACTGTGTTTTCCAGTTCCACCTTCAGCCCATCAATTCCTGCTTTTTCTCTGTGTCTCATCCTGAGTTATGGCATGTCTGTCCAGTGTCTAAACACGAAACATGTGAGCATATTTGGTTGCTTTTTTTGCTTTCAGCACAGACAGTTTGGATCTCACCAAAAGTAAGTATCCTTGACATGATATCCGATATTAAAAAAAGCGTCCACCTAGGAATTTTCTAGATTTTAGGAAAAAAGCCTTAATAGTTAAAAATATTACGAAGAATCTTTTCTGTTCTGTGAAAACGGGTCTTTAAGACGTGGGCCTTAAATCAGTATGAAGAAAGTTGCTAATTTTGTGGGATAATGCTGGCATCAAAGGAAGGTAGCGGGGTAGACCTGCTCAGTAGAAGTGCACAGGTCCAGGCTGAAGGGCTCAGGGTCAGTGGCTGGTAGCAGGGAGCCTGTTGAAAAGATTTTCAGCAAAGATGAGCCACAGTCTGAGAGCAGCAGTGATTGATGAGGATGAACCACAGCAGGAGGCAGCAATGCAGACTTTAATGTGAGAGAAAGTCAAGAGGTGAGGGAAGTGGAGTATGGAGAAATTCAGCAATTATAACAGTGAAAGAGGGAGAAGAAGGCACACACAGGAGGGGACTAAATGACAGCATGGCTCTGGCTGCACATTAGAGTGTGGGAATCAGGAACAAGGCAGTTAGAGGAAGACCTAGCAGCTGGAAAAAATTATAGCAAAAGACAAAAGCTTTTGTGGAGGAGAATTGTGTAGGACAGTTTGGAGTGACCAGGGCAGTCCTGAGAAAGCAGAGTACAAGAGCAACTCAGAGAGCAGTTCCTTTTCTTTCCTCAGTGTTATGCTTTCTTCTTCCCCATTCCTTGTAAGACTTAATTAGCTTTCTGCTGTTGTTTGGGCTCAGTAAAAATATTTACATATTGTTAATGTATCCCCTGTTGGTTTTAATATTAATTATTAAATAATTACTATTAAATTCAATTTAAAAATTGTTGTTTTGTTTCTAATAAGTAAAAATGGTAATTGAAAATCACTGCTTTGCTGGGGATAGGAAATGAGATTATAGTTTCACAAAGCCATCCTCACTCAACACATTAAAAAATTAGACAGCTGTATTAAATTCTCTTTTTATTTTGATTTAAAAGTTCATCAGGATTTTTGTGTTACCTTAAGATGCCTCTGAGGTGTTTTTTTTTTTTTTTTAAGTATCTCTTTTAATTTTATAGTAAAATAGAAAATATTTGATTACTTGGAAAAAATTTAGATTCAACAGTCTCAAGGCATACCTACCTGATTTAAATGTGTTTGAGTGGAACACACTTCTGTCACGGATTTTTAATAAATACACATATATACATACATGTGTATTCTCTGTGTACACATTTTATTTTTTTTTATTTCTTCCTAACTTCAGTTTTTCTACAAATATTAGAAGCATTGGAGGCTACATCTCTCATTGGAACAGTAAGATCACATCTCTTATTCAGCCTACAGTTCTTGTTCAAACCTCCTACATCCATGGAGGTCCCGGAGCTCCCTCCCTCACGCCCTCCCTCCTGCGGGACATGAGCTGTGCAAATGGTGACTGGCACAGTCCAGCCTGAGCTCGGGCTCCTTGCTTTCATTGAAGCCCTGGCAAGTTACCTCTATCTACCATGGATGTAAATGAAAATGTTACTTGGGTTGAAAAGTTAGTTAGAGGAGAAGAGTGTCCACATAGGCAGACAGGTAACTGTGTGAGAACCTTTCACTGGGGTTGCTGAGGAATTACAGCCCTGGCTGCAGCACTGGGCACTGCTGGGTTCTTGGTGCATCGGGACAGGATAACCAGTATTGGTGGCCTACTTCAGTCCTGAAATGGAGCTTTTCTCACTGTCACCATCACTTTTCACTTCTGGGCTGAGCACAGAGTTGCCAGCTGAATGTGTGAGTTGGCTCGGGTGCTTGGTCATGGAGTTTGCAATGTCTTTCTGAGGGACTATGCCATGAACTGGTTTCTGAGCCAAATTTAAAGCCAAATGTATGTAAGTGAAGCCCGTAAATTAATGTCTTCCTTACATAACAATTAATAGTATATTGTAGAAAGGCTGAGTTATTTTTAAACATGCAATTGGTACAACATACAGTAAGTAACAGCTTCATGCTGATAGCATTTTTGCTCCTTTCCTGAATGGGCTTCCTGAGAGTATACAAGCTGTCTCTGGCCTTGGCAGTGGGTAGCTGGATTAAGAGATTTCTCTGTTTCTAATTTCTGTAATTTTCTTGATTAAAAGTGATATATTCTATATATGTGGTAGATATTCTTCTAACTGAACTCCACTCCCATCTTCCAAACTGAGCCGTGATGAGAAAGTCGCCATGTAATAGTGCCTATGCTTATGCTTTCTCTGGAAGCCAACCAACAGCTTAATTTCTGACTCATTCATGCCAGCTCATCTGCAACGTAGTAGTTCTTCAGTTAATTTTGCAATAAATTGGCACTAAAAGAGTATGGGATTTTTTTTCTTCTGATTTGTCAAGAGACAGCTTCAGGGACCATCTACTCATCAATCCCCATATGCAGTTCATATGCAAAATTTAATACATTTCAGTCATCAGTGAGGAAGGCCATATAAGTGCTCCAAGAAAGAAGAGTGAGATTTACATGAAGGCATGGAAATGATTTCTTAAATGGTGACTATTACTTCCACCCACTCTTTGCCAGATTGAAAACACAACAAAGCTTTGTTTTGCAAAAGACTAAGCCCTAAGCAGGAAGAAGATCAATTGAAAGAATGACTGAAATTAAATTAAACTGAATTAAATTACATTAAATTAAAGACTTCACCATTGATTATTCCTGGAGCTGTTTTTTCCTGTGACTTCCTTCAGGACTTAATTGTAGATCCTTTCTTAGCTTCATAAGCGCAGAATACTTATTTTTATTAGGATAGAATATGACAGACACAGGAATGATGAGACTTGATATTATGTGAAAAGATTAGTTTTTGTAGGGAAAATTGCAAACAATAAATTTTTGAAGGCAATCACTATTTTACAGTAACACCCTTTCCCAGAGTAGTCAAGTTCTATTGTTGTACTGTAGAGTTCTGTGCTGTAAATGCAGCTCTGTCCTGCAGCCCAGCATGCTTTGGTTTCTCCTGTCTGTCACCAAACCCTCATGTACTTGGTAGTTAAAATAATTTCCCCTACCTACTGCTCTGACAGACTTTCTTGCTTTTTCTGTCCATAAATTTAAACTCAGTGTCCTGATTTTCAACATCCCTCATCCTCTTGTCCTAACTGAGTTTTGCTTCTCAGCAAGTTACTTTTCCTTTCACTCTCACAGCTAAGCTAGATGCACAGATAGAGTTTAGACTGAAGAAAACTAGAAAATTATGTTGGGTAGACCATGGCAAGGGCCGTGTTATCAATATCTATTTATACAGAATTTTTTACTAAGTTCCTTTGCTCCATTACAAAAAACAGCCTTGCATATTTATAAACTAAGTAAATGATCTCTCTTTTAGGTAAAAATCTCTCTTTTACAGTTATAGGCCCTCAGGTTTGGGTTACATGGTTTTTCAGTGGCTAGAAAACAATGGAGCATGTGAACAAAGTGTTTTGTCTCCATTTAAAAAAAGAGAGGAAATGAAGAAGGTTTATTGTGGGAAGAGAAGACAATTGCTCTTCTTTCACTCTGTTTACATATACATGTACACCACCATATGTCATAGAAAAAATATTTAGATTAATATAGTTCAACAAGGGAGGTAACGTGAACATTCAAAAAAGAAATTTCAGGAAGATACTAGTTCAGTGATGGAGAAATTAATATAAGGTTGTCAGACAGGGTAGAGGTCAGTGGAATTAACTTTTATTAGATTAGTTCTATGCATGGTTGATGTGTAGATTGTACTGAGTGCCTAAAATTATTCTGCCAAACCTGCAGCTCTGTTATGTCATTGGCTCCCCAGCTGTTCTGACAGAAATGTGGTGTTCTGCACACTTGGTGCTTTTCCCACTTCCTGAATGAATGTTGAACCTTCATTCATATAATCTGATGAGCATATAATCTGATGCCAGTAAACTTATTTTTCATGCACTTCTTTTTGCACCCTCTTTTGTCTTACAAGGCCAGAAAACCACACTCCTTTTGAGTTGTATCCTAACTATTAACATGCAATATTTTGATACTTTTCTGAACATTATTGTATTTTACTTCATCTGGTCATATTAAATTAGAATTGTCAAGTTTATTGGCAATTAAATACATAATATGATCTTAGTAATGTAGATCAGGACTTCTCTATTTCCTTAATTTTTGTCAAACAATACTGTATTTTCTCATAAAAGTGATAACTTGCAGAAATAGAAATATAATATTGACAGACTGATGGAAAATTATATCAGTGAAGAAGAAGGCATAAGCAGAATGAAGCAATTTCACAAGTGTTTATGCCAGTGAATACCATGTGTTCCTTTTAAAACATTTTTAATATAATACCAAAACTGTTAGCATAAAAGGGTAATTACAATGTTACTTTTATTTGTTCTGAAAATAAATTGTCAGTGCAGAGAACCATAAAAGGAACAGGAATGCAGCTTCATTCCACTCTCAAATTCATCATTTAGACATTCAGAGCATGTACATTATCTTTTGATTTTGCAGAAGTATTTAATAAAATGTTAAATAATAAATGTGTATTCTTGAGAGTGCAGCTTTTTAAAGAAAAGGTCACTAAAAGTACCTAAGTTGTAGGGAAGAACAGATGTGTTCCTTGCTATTGAACTCCACAGCTCTTTTAGAAATCTGTCAACCTGATTTTCATATGACTGTTTATCCAGATTCATCATATTCAGCACTTATGATGCTAATATTATTTTACCTCAGCATCATTATTTCTTACCCCAATTAATCTGCATTTGACTGTTTCCTCCCATATTCTTACTGGTTAATCTTCCTAAACAGGATTGTGGCAAAGAAACAGATCTTGATGCTTAATGCACCTTTGGCCCTTCCGTGGAAGTCCAAGGAAAGCAGGGCAGTGGCACAAAACATTTAGTGCATCTTGATGAGAGACTGAAAAATAGCAATGTGGCCACCTGTAAATGCTGTCTTTTCAAAACTCATGGATTCCAAAGTCCTGCAGCAAAGGACCTGCAGCTCCAATGACCCAAGTCCTTTCCAGAAGTGTTTTGGACTGACACCCCCTGCAATGCCCAAGGCACTTGATCAGACTTTTTATTCAAAATTAACCCAATATAAGCTGAGGTTAAAGGATCCTCTCTATTGAAATAGTTGATTTATAAATGCAGTATCTCACAGACCAAACATTATTTAGTACTATGATCTTCCACAAATTTCTTACATTTTCTTAAAGGATTCTTTTCATATAGCATTGTTTCTAAAAATTAAATCCTAAGGAAGAAGGAAAGGTTCACAGACTCCCCTAAAATTTAGTCATTCCTGATCTTCAAGCAGAAATACAGTAGAAAGTGAAGAATACTTTTCTAAAACTAACCTTCTCTTGACATCTTTTCTGTTTGATAGATTAGGTACAGCTGACACTCTCTAGTGGAGTCATTACAAAAGGAGGAAGCAGTTCATGAGGTAGCCATGATACAAAATGTTTAAGTTTTCCTAATTTGAAAGTGTTTAGGTAGCTTTGGTGTGATAATTTGTATGTTTGAGTTTAAACTGTGAATCAAAGATATGATGCCATCTTGCAAAACAGCCTTCATGTGTAGGTAAAACAGCCTTCTAGCAGCAACCTTGGATATGATGCCAATATGTAGGACCACAGTGAGAAAGCACAAGCAAACGAAAGAAAATATTAACTGAAAATCATAAAATCATGGGATGATGGAATAGTTTGGATTAATTTTTTACTTTAAAAATCATGTAATTCCAAGCCTTCTGCCACAGGCAGGATACCTGCAAAAGCACTGCAGAAAAAAGAAAAATATGGAGTCAGAACTGCTAAACCTTAGCCACTGAGCAAAGACTCCCTCTTTTACTGCCTCAAAGTGACTGGAGGTTGTGATTTAAAGTGTAGTAGTTGGATCTCTGTCCCAAGAGTTTGCCACAGCTGGCAGGCAGAGCTGGTCAGGGTACCAGCTGGAAGGACCTGCCTCCTTGCACCTCAGGGAACATGGACTGGGGTCTCAGGGCAGTGGAAAAAGCAATGACCACACTACTTGATGCTTTAGCCAGTTGAAAGCAAAGTCAAATTTCCTATAATGTCAGTTATGTGTGTTATCTGGACATTTGGTTAGGAGTCCAAAACATAATCAAAGCCTCTGTGCTCTCTGTAACAAAAATAGGCACAATTCTCTGCTGGTTTCACCCAATCCAAAAGGATAAATTCTGAACCCTTCAGTGACTCTTCAAATCTCACAAGATAACCCTCCCAGCACAATCTTCTGAAGCTGCCTTCAGCAGTGTCCTCAGTCTATTTTCCTCTGCAGTTGTTGCAAAATTCCTCATGTTCCCAATCTTCATACGATTAATGAAGTTTCCTTTCAGAGTGATTTTTTTCTGTTTTAAATTGTTTCTCCTCCATAAGAAATCCCATCCTTGGACATATTGAATCCAAATACTGAATCAATTATCTGTCTTCCAATTGGTCTTAGCATATACTTGCCTATATAAAAAATCCTTTACCTAGGGTGCAGAGCTAGTAAATGACTATTCTGACCTTATGTCCCTGCAGATTTCACTATGATCACCATCCCTCTGGAGGCACTAGGGATTTTGTCCAAAGGTTCCTTTATGTTATTTGGGCCACAGATTTCCTGGGTAGCTGACTACAGTAATTCTTTTAATTCATTTTTATCAATCTACCCTGAACTGCATGAATGGTATTGTTTTTCCCCTTCCAACTGAAATTTGACACTGAGGATCAGTCATTTCTCCTAGTCTCATGTAGAAATTAATTGCACAATCTATGTCAAACCACAGACCGAGGTATTTTTCTGTGTTTTACAGTGTTTACCAGTTTCCATTTGGATTTTTGTCATTTCTTGGGGTGCATTTGCTTCCTAGGAAGCAAATGCTTTTGTTTTATCATTCACTTATATATGATCATCACCTAACATTTCTCTCTCCAGACATTATTGCTGGCTTTTCACAGATCTCTTTAGTTGTTTGGCAACAATTTAGCCACTTATTTTTCTTAATCCCATCACAAAATTCTAGTTACACTCAAAGACTTTCCTACTTAAGAAGGCAAAAAGTTTTCCATTTTTCTCTATAGTTTCATTTTGTAAAATGGTCCAAGTTTATAGTTTTCTCTCTGTCAATTATACATGAACTTGAAATGGGATTATCTATCTGATACACCTCAGTCATGCTGGATGCAATATGAAGTAAGCATAGGACCTGAGTCAAATACTGTGTGCTGAAAGAGGCATGGGTCCCTGAGTTCAAGCACTCAGAGTTTGCTCACTGTCTGAACAGAGATCTTTTTGTGTCAAGGCTTTCCAAAACAGAAAAGAAATATTTTCATCATTCTTTACAGCTTAAAAGTTTTTTAAAAATGAGAGAGTTCACTTCTTATTTAATCATCTCAAATTGAAGATGTGGTTTAATGTTTTTCCCCTCTGTTTTGTCTCCACACTCAAATTCCTATGTGCTTTCTTTCCCCCAAAATATGAAGTTACAATTGTTGGGAAAATAATATCACAAACCAGCACAGAAAATATAATTATTCTGATGTATGCACATCTAATGGCCCCACAGCTTCAGAAAGGACACAGAGCTAAATAAAGTAGGAAGAGATTGCAGCAGGGATGATGAAGAATGTGAAACAGGATTTTTTCAGTACAGAAAAAAAATTACTGAAGGAGACATTTGAGGCCTGTAAAGTCAGGGATACTGTGAAAAAGGTGACTACCAAATGATTTATTTATTGCTCCCACAATGCAAGAACTAGAGCATTGCAGACCATTACCAGAGGAAGTAATTCACAGTACAAATTTAGACTAAGAAACCCATTCTATAGGATACTGCATGGACCTGATTTATATACAGCCCCGAAAAGAGATCAGACCAGTGAGTTGGGTTTGATCTAGCAATGGCAATTAAACACAAAGAAGTCTAACTCAGCCTCTAAACCAGCAGTCAGCAAAATAAAGGTGTTCTTTCCCATACTTTTCTTTTCTTACATATATTTCTTAAGCTTTGGTATTAGCCATGCTGACAAAGGATACTGAATAATTGGATCTTTGGTTTTTTCCTGCTATGGCCATTTTGATTTTCTTATGTTTTGTTCATATTTGCCTCTAGTCTGGGCCTTGAAAAAAGCAGTCTGACTGCTAGATTGTGTGGATTTTGGAAACCAGAAGTTTGTGTGACTTATCTAGCATGGTAGATTCAGGTCTTTAAAGTCACATCTCTTTCCTCACTCTGAAGTCTTCATCTCTTATAAATTTTGGTTGGCTTTTGGCAAAAGTCTAAGTAGTTCATATCAAAGCTGGTTTTCATCATCCCAGTTAAAGAGCTTACATTTCATTAAGCTTTTTATCTTTACTACTGCTCAATAATATATTTCTCCTACAAACAATATTCTATGATCTTAGCTTAATTATAAATTATTTTAAATCAAATAGGTGTATAACTCAACTGATTGCTGTGCTTACCTGACACACTTTTATGAAACCTCAAATTTAGTGATCATCTAGAGAGGTTAATGGAGTAGCTACATATTTGCATGGGTACAAGCTGACAGGAGGTGTCTTTAGTAGAGTTCAGCTGTGCAGTCTGTACCTTTTAGCTATATATGACATTTCATAGATTAAAATAAGGCTTAAATTAAAATTTAAAACGTTCTCTAAATATTTACAGGGAAAAAAATGTTCTCATATGCTCATTTGTCACATTCATTCTTGGAGAACATTCTTCTCTCTTTCCATGCATACAGAACTGAAGTCATATGTGTATTAAATGACCCTGAATCTAAAGATATTCCCCAAACTAAATAAAAAGATATTAAGATTATTTTACATGGACAGACTGAATAAGGATAGCTATAGAGAAAGTTTAAAGTTTATTAACTAAACTTTATTCAAATATTAACTAAGAAATTGCATTACAAAATTAAGAAAAGAGTCAACTATTTTTGATGCAGTGCATAATAGGCAGATGTAAAAAAAGTATTCAAATAACTAACTTGCTCAACTTAGTGGGTTGCTTCTATTCTAATTGAATTTTGAAGAGCTCTCTAAACAAGTATGCTGGTGCAGAATCCTGACATTTGTTAAATCCACAAAGGATTATTTTAGAAAGTAACAATAGCCAGTATTCATACAGAAAAAAAAAAAAAAAGGAATTTTAATTAACAAAACGTGTATCTTTTTTGGTTTTGTTTTGGTTTTTTTTTTTTTTTTTTTTTCTGAAACAGAAGAAGCAGGATAGAAGGAAAGAAATAAGCAAAGAATTATTGGCTTGATTTTTAAGGTTCTGAAAACCCAGAGTTCCTGAAAAATCACTCCAAAAGAAGGGGAATATTTCTTAGCTCCTGTGTGAAGTAGCTTATGTACTGTTTAGCTGAAATTTATGGAGGAAGGATGTGTCTTTACTAGTCCAAAAAGGTTTGAGAATCCCTTTTACACAGCTTACAGTCACCAGCTGAGTCAGATTTTTGGGGTTCTGTCATCTTCTAGGTTTGGTTCTGATATTTTTTTGGCTGTGCGTAGTTCCTGTTGGAGTCCATAGGCTTTCTATTTTCAGCTGGCATTGGCTGTTAACTCCTCTGGGACTGAAAATTCATTCATTTGCTATAGTTGGTACTCTGGCATTGCAGTCATGTTGTTTCAAATTTTTGTCCATTGTGCACAGAGGCAGCCTAGGCAGCTGGTTTAGACTAGACTCCTAGTTTTGGTATGCAGAAGTGAAATGAGATGACTCCTGGTGCATATCATGGCCACACAGCACAGTAGGGTTGCAAATACCTGAGCTAACTCCAGGCAAACAAGTGACTTCCTGCAAAGCTTTTTAGCCTGGCCAGACCCAGCACTGATGCAGTTTCCAGTACCTGAGTTGGGGCTAAAATACCAGGTCCATTGTGCTAAGTAAACATATTATGTCACTCAGCATGAACCACTGGGAGTTGGTTTTTTTTTCCCTTTCTCTCTAGTTAAGAGACTCTTTTCTTCTCTAAACCAGAGAAACACCTTTGTCCTTAGGTAAGTCCTTAGGTTATCACTAGCAATGAGGACTGCTAGGACCCTTGAAAAAGAATAGAATTCTTTGAATTATATTGGTGCTGGTTTTTATTTTAAAAAGCTAATACAAGGAGATAAAGAAAGAGGCACACATTTCAGTGTCCCTTTCACTGAGGAAATCATAATCCTCACTTCAATACACCAGTCTGAAATAACACAAGTGAAAAGGAAGTTGATACAAACTCTCTCTTAATATAGAAACATATGAAAAGATTTGTAGGATGTTATTTGCTAGTACATTTGAAATATTCTATGCTGATGCAGATTATCCAGATGGCAGGAAGTTTTTGCTGCTGATTTACTTGGGGTAGTGTAAATTTGGTGCCATTTCTTCCTATGCTGCAGCCTGAGGTTTTTATCTGCTGTAGCATCCAGATTGCAAACTCTTTTAGGAAAAAACCTCAAATTATGAGTTCATATAATATTTTCTGTATTCATGTCCAAGCTTTCTTGCTCTTCTAGCATTATCATTAACTAAATATGCAGCAAAAAGTAGCCAGATTCTGAAATACAAATAGCAAGCATTGTATAATCCTGGCAAAACTGATCAAAATGAGAAGATTATTCACAGACCTATGCTCATAAGTGGTTTTGCAGATGAACAAAATTATCTTCAGGTTGATATCAATTATACACCTCTCACCTTTTGGTTTCAGTTATTTACTCTTTAGGTAACAGCCTAAATTGTACATGGAAGATAATGAAACTCGTATCTGAGGGATCTTTGGAAAGTATGATATATTTAGATCCTCTTGGATGGGACATCTTACTGGCTGGAGAAGTAAAATTTATTTCTTAAAGGTCAGCATATGTAAAGAAGCTTAAGTTATTCTGTATTTTGTAGGATACACCAACTGCATTGCCAAATTTGTATCAGCACATCTGGTCTGTAATCGATATGTTGTTACTAGTGCACTAGTAACAACAGTAGCAGTAGTAGAATCTTAGTCAATGAAATTTTACTGCTTTATATCTGTTACTCTCAGTCCTGAAATGCAAGATTGTGAAATGATGTCCAGTGTGGCCTTACATGTATGAAATGTGAATGAAAGCTTTCAAAGAGTTCCAGGTTATGCCCACACATTAAGTCTTTTTATATGGTGTTTCAAATCCCATTTGAACTCATTAATATGGTGATAGTATGGCTAACTGGCTTTCAAACAGCTAACTGAGGAAATGTTCTTTGTAGCACAGTGACTCTGGGGTCAAATAAGTTGTTGTAAAACTGCATATTTTACATCTGCAATTCAAATCCTCCCTGCGAGTTTTAAATATGTAGCAGTGTCATACCTGAGAGAAAGTTCTACTGTATTACAGTGTTAAATCACACAGGGTGGAACCCTGGCACTGAGTTCAGGTGGAACAATTACACAAATCCAGATTGTGATACACCAAAACAGACTTTGGATGTGATTTTTGGCCCATGTGAACTCCTGAATCAGAATATCTTTGGAGGTGCTCTACAACTTTAAGCTGATACTGTGCTAGAGACTCTTTGTAGCAGTAAAATGATCCAGTTCCTAATAGAAGCCTTCCAGTATCCAAAAGGGGGCCTATAAAAAAGCTGGAGAATGACTTTTCACAAGGGCATGCAGTGATAGGACAAGAGGTAATGGGTCAAAATTGAAAGAGGGAAGGTTTAGATAAGATATTAGGAAGAAATTCTTTAAGTGTGGTGAGGCACTGGAACAGGCAGCCCAGAGAAGCTGATAGGGTGCCTCACCTCTGGAAGTGTTCAAGGCCAGGTTGGATGGGGCTTGGAGCAATGTGACACATGAAAGATGTCCTTGCCCACAGCAGGCAGGTTGGAACTAGATCATTTTTAAGGTCCCTTCCAGCCCAACACATTCTGTGCATCAGAATGTGTCCTGATATTGTATTTGCTCATGTAGACATAGCTGTGGATAACCAGATATAAACAAATGAAATAGAAAAAGAAAATTGTTTTTCATTATTGGCATTTTGAGATTCATGGATTGTGTGAGCATGTCTGAAGAGACACTGCTATGACTAAAACACCATGGAAATGAGAGACATTTAATGACAACAGCACACATTCCTCTGCCAGAGTTATAAATAATATGAAAACTTACAAAATAAAACTGAATTCTGTGATTTTGTCAGATAAACATGACATCACCAGATAAAAATATATTTCAACTTTGCTTGGAAAATATTTTCATTGTTATTTCTAGATAGATTCTGGTGCCCACCAGCTGACTCAGATTCTAGACAGTGAGTTCATTGCTGACCATTAAAATTAAGGTGTTTCATAAGTGAATATGGTCCCTTTGTAAAATCCTAGTTAAGATTTAAAGTATTTGCACCCTATACACTTGTACCCATAAGAAGGGACATTTATGACACCATTAAAATTGTGTAGCTTCCACTGACATTCTGGAAGTCTGAGGCATTCAGAGATTCCACTCTACCAGCTAGGAGTAACCATATGGATGGTAACCATAATGTTATAGATGGAACCATGGGATGGTTACATTGATGATGGATGGAGCTGGTTACCTGTGCACTGCACAGTGCAGGCAGTCTGAAAAAGCATGATTTACCAAATAGATGTGGCAAGTCTCTGCAGTGCTTTGCAGAGCATAAGGAGCCTCAGAAAATCCTGTTTTGTTTTTCTGCACTGAAGTCATGCACAGGACTCTGGCACACAGTGTATTCAATGAATGTAATCTGTGGTCTCAGGAAAACAGATAACCTAATGGGCACAGAACTTTGCAAAATCACACCACCTTGATATATTAACCTTCTACAGGGTACTTTGAAATTACCTGACTGACTTGCAAGACAAATGTCTCTTCAACGCTGACATTTGGACTCCCCAAGGCTTTTGACACTTGATGATAACATATTACTTTTAAAAGGCAAACATATTGAACCAGACCTGCTCTGTCCTTGGCAAACTATGTTCTCTCTAGTCACTGCAGTTCTTGAGTGCAGAGAACAACGTGTGACAGGTACACACCTCACTTTTCACCCTGTTGTTTACATGCTCATAATTTTACATGTTGTTTGCAAAACACATTTCATTTCAGCAGGATGCTCTTTGTATTTATTTTTCTGGCAGAACACAAGCATAAGGACCCAGAATACAAGCAAAAGATCATAGAGTGTTCTTCTGCAGTACATCCTCTTCAGTAGCATCAGCAGATCACAGCCCCAACAGAGGTTCAGGACACCGTGCTCCACAGGCCACTCAAGTGCCAATAGTTCTGTACTGGTTTTGTCCCATCTCTACTGAAGATGGAATTAGAAGGGAAACAAATCATGTTTCATGAAATTAGAGTGTCTGAAACTAATTACACTGTCCTCCTCTAAGACATTCTGAAAACTTTCAGTGGAGTACACAGGCAGCTGCAATAATATAATTTGAGCATATAAATGAATAACTACAGCTTGTTTTTAAGCTGATGGGTGTGATGAATTATGAAGGTCATTCTCAGAGGCAAAAAGGTGGATTGGGATCAAAACAAAGGAAGCAGATAGAACGTATGTATTTATAACAAAAAAAAAAACCCAAACCAAATCAAACAACACCCCACCACCTGCCTTTAGCTTTTCAAACAGCTTGATATTTTTCCTATGGGTTTCTTTTCTCAACACTTCTTTCTTCAAAAAACCATGTAGCTTTTTATTTCTGTGCTCTTGGTTTCTCTCCCTGATGAAGCATTACGAAGTAGTAGTTTTTGCCAACCTCTAAGACACCTTGTGATTTGCAGATCACCTTGTGATCATAAAGATGTGAAATTATTTTAATCAAAACAGAAATAGCAGTGTAGAGTTTCTCTCTCCAACCTCCTAGCTACTTGTGAGCTATCTACAGTGTGTTGCTTCATGCTAGCCCATTAAAAACTCCTTTTGTTATCCAGAAAAATTACTACTTTATTTTGGTTTTGTGGCTTTCTCATAAATATTGAAGGGGAAAGTAAATATATTTTGTGTAAATAAGAACAGACAGCTTTCACATGTGATTAATATTAGCATTAAAGAAAAAGTGTTACTTTTATAGATTTCCTTTATGTTCATTATAGAGAGCTTAATGCAGAAGAGAATGCCAACTGCAGGGCAAGCAATCCAAACTAAAATTGGTGTCTTTATGCATCTGAAAGCAGCCTGTTTCTAAGAAAAAAACCAAAAGACTTTTCTATTTCTACCTTTTAAAACAATTTTTATGTTAAAATTTCCTGATTTTATTTTTAGAAACTGAAATTTGTTGAGTGTTTGAAAGAGATGTAGTGAAAGTAATTTCTTTCAGCTCTTCAAACCTGCATCCTTTGAAAATGTGCAAGACTGAAATTATCTCCACACAGGCTGAATTACTTGAAGATAGAGTCCCATTGGCAGAGACTGTTGAGGTGATGGGATCAGTGGAACCACTATTCCCATGCAGGAATGCTGGAATTGTGTACCAATAAATGAGTCCTAAGGTGGGCATGCAAAACAAGCAGTTCTAGGAGAATCCTGTTTTGCTGATATAACTGCACTTGCACTAACAACTAGGGAATTCTCCCAGAACAGCTGTGTCAGTCAGCAAAGTTATTTTGGTATAAATCTGTGTACCTAGCTTGATATTTGGGGTGGAGTTGACCTTACAGTAGAAAATGCCAAAAGAAGTGGGAGAATGGAAAAATTTACTGTTACCATGTAAGCAGACAGAAAAGTGTACCTGCATTCTCTGGAACTGCTTAGTAGGGGAGACACAGAAAACCCAAAATGTAAGATTTAAATAAAGTAGAATTTAGAAAACTCATTTCTAACTGCTAGATGTAGAAATAACGTAGGAATTATTGTTATATCATGAAAATTTAAGAAGAGTAGGAGACCACTGAAGGTCAATGATGCATGGGAGCTGTTGCCCTGGGATGGAGTTCATGACAAAGGTCATGACAAGTCAGGGACAACTATTTAGCATGGTCTGTTGTGACAGGACAAGGGGTAATGGTTTTAAACCAAATCAGGGTAGGTTTAGATAAGATATAAGGAAAAGGTTTTTATAACAAGTGTGGAAAAACTCTGGAACAGGTAGATGTCTCAACCCTGGAAACATTCTAGATCAGGCTGGATGGGGCTCTGAGCAGCCTGGTGTAGTGGAAGGTGTCCCTGCTCGTCACAAGAGTATTGGACTAGATGACCTTTAACTGTCCCTTTCAATCTAAACCATTCTATGATTCTTTGATAATGATCAAAAAAATATTAAGTCAAGAACAGTGAATTTTTATAAGATAGGATTCAGTAAAAGCAGCCATTACTTTGTGAAGGACCTTGTAGATTTCTGGAATCTGCCCTTTCAAAGTGCTGGGCTGGAGTTGGCACTTGGCCATCTCTGTAGGGAATGAGGACAGCCAGCACAGTCCTAACATTTAGCATATTATAGGCAATGGCAGCTTGGTACTACATGGTACAAGTTGTTATACATAAACCCTGTTTTACACTAACTGGGCCATGGTTTTAATGATCTTTTCCATGTATTGTTTTAGCTTTACACAAAGGAAAAAAAAAAGGTTCAATTCAGTAATAATAGCAGTTGTATATTCCAGTGATACTTAATCTGGACAAATTACTGGAAATTGCTTGAATAATTGGAGACTCAGTTGGAGAATAACATTTCCTCCAACCAATACTGGTATTTATTTTTCCTTTTGTGTCTTCCTAGAATCAGATAAATGCTGGGTTTTCAAACTGGCTTACTTTTTGGAGTGGGAGACAATTCCAAGTTAACTCTTTTTGAGGCCCTTGTCAAGTATTTCTTCTCTGTTTACATGTTGGCTGTCTCTGATTAGTGAAGACTGAAGGCATGAGAGACAAAAACTCAGTGAAATAAAACAGTGTGGGAGGTGTGGGGGACTCCTCCTCCTGTTTTAAGAGGAAGCAGTTTGCCCTTCTTGTAGTGGCATGTTGCACAAAGATTTCTTATAAGTGGGAATACATATAGAGTTTGAATTACAATTTTAGTATTTTGTGCCTAGTAGTTGATAGGTGTGGTACAAGTTAGAGGTAATTAACCAGCATATAAAGCTCAGCAGCTAAACTGGTTCTTTTTGAAGACAATCATGAACAAAATAAATCCCTTCTGTAGCTAACAAAAGAAGTCTGTGGGCAATGCTTGACAGAAGAGGTGACAAAGAAAAGTCATTAACTCCTTTCTAGTCCCATTCCCAGGAAACCTTCCTTAACTGCAGGTTAAAGGAGAAACTTTAGATCACCCTTCCATAGTGACTGCCCTGGAGAATCTTCTCCAAAATGTGCACAAGGGCTCAGGAACTCTTTTATGGCAATGTGTGCTTTTATCTTGTGTTCAGAAGCTGAAGCAGGCTTTAGGAATTAATCCATAATATAGGCAATAATAAAAAAATAATTGCCATAAAAATTGTTGAATTCTTCACTCCAGGGAATTGACCTCTGGGTTCAGTACATAGAAGTAGAAATGGGAAGTGAAGAAATATCATTTTTCCTTTTGATTTTTCTGTCCTTGATAAAAGTTATGGTTTCATGAAGGAATCATCAAAGCATTATTTTTCTGAAGCATCCCCATTTTAAGTCTAATAATTAGTGTTTACTTGAAGCAAGCTTGCTGAAATGCACCCAGTTACAGAAGAAACATGGAAAAGCATGGGGAATACATTAACTTCCATGTACTTTTTAAATTACCTCACATGGCATACCTACATAAAAAGAGAAAGGTACATTTATTAAATTCAGAATTCTATTATTGGCTGGCTGTATTTAGAGTAGATTGACACCAAATATCCAGTGCCACAAATTCATCTTTTAGCAATTTTCAGGGAACACAACTAGTAAGCAATTGCTTCCACAATTCTTTAGATGAGCCACCAAAATATTTGATAATAAATCCAATCCTACAAATAGCATTTCTTTAGGACAATACATACATTTATAGAAGGTGTTTGACTTTGTTCTGTTTGACCTCGATTCCTACAACATGGTTTCTTTCAGCAAACTATATAAATGTTAACAAAATAGCATGCCTTGGAGTCTCTTGCTTTGTCTTAACATTTAGCATTGAGATGGGAATTCGGGTGCTGTTCTTTAACAGGATTTTTATTCACTTCTACCTGGTGAAGCAAATCAATGAGTGTCAGTTAAAATTTAAACAATCAGCAAAACAGCTGGGGGATGTTGTCAATGTCAGGGTAGTAAACTTGTTTTCTGCAGTTCAGGATGTGTCTAGATTGCCATCAATTAGATTATTTGTATAGTGCAATCATTAGAAACTGATGACAGCCTCCCAAAATACCATGAGAATTTATGGATTTGTCACCTCAGTTCTTTGTGTCTGTTTTCATTCTCCATCTAAATATTTATTTTAAAGAAAGAAAATTAGGACAGAAGCATATTGAGGAAGCTTGGATAGGATGGTGATCCAGTGTTTTGTTACGGATTTTTTTGCACAGGTGCCTAATATCCCAGTGTCTGTTTGGGGTAATTTGTAATTAACTACAGATAGTTGAGGTTTTAAAGTGCTTTCCTTGGTATGGACTGATTTTATCAATGACAGCAACAGGTTTTTTATATTGACAACATTAGCAAAAATGTCAATTTGTTATTAATGGCTTAGAAGCCTCTTGGCTTCCAAGCAGGTATTATTTCTTCTACAAGAGATACTTCTAAGGGGAGTACTTACACAAGAATATTTCTAAATGTGAGTGAAAGTAGATGAAACAGATGTTCCAAATCATGTTGCTCTTTTTTGAATATATATTCTAGAGTTTATTTATTTTTTTGTATCTCCAAGTCACCCAACTGTTGTTTTGCCTTTCTCTGCTTTCTCAATGTCTTTTCAGTTTTATTCAACTGTTTTTGTGAAAGTAACCAGTAGTTAATCTGAAATGTAATGAACATTAACTCATTTTTATTATCCAACTTCTCAAAAGCAGTCATGAATTATTATTTAATGGACATTTACTTTTCTGCCAAATCTCACATTCATAAAAATGTTGAAGGAAGTTATTTTTTCTGCTTTAATGTTTATAGATAGAAAATTCTGTAGTCACCAAGTCTTTTAAAAATATCTTTAGCAATTATTTCAACATGTTTTATTGGGTTTTGCCAAGTATATGATTTTGTATACTAGACATTTATTATTATTACTACCATTACACTTTCTTTTAGAGTTGTTTGCTTTATAGTATTTCAGTAATGTCTTTTTAGAGTAAAGTGTAAACAGGAAAAGCTCACTCGACCACTTGAAAATACCTTACAGGGATGTAATGCAAAAGGTGATTTTAGGGAAGAGGTACTGCAGGCTGACCAGGTGTCCTCCACAGACCTTGGCAGGTCTCTGCCATCATGGAGTGCCTGTGGGCCTGCCTGTGGCTCATAAGAGAGGTGTCTATCTGTCTTGGCAGCTCACCTTCTTGTTAATTGGAAGAACATCACATGGAGGGGACAAAATTGGGCATGTGGCCAGAGAAACATGATGAGCAACTAAACACACATTTTGGAACATGACCTGAATGAGACATCTAAAAGATGTCAGAGCCTAGAGAAGCTGCCCTGGGCATCTTTTATAGCCAGTAAAGAGGAAAAAAGGGATTTATGTTCTTCTAAAATAAGTTCCTATGATGTTACATGAGACTTGCTTTGTTATATTATAGTTATCTAGAAATCAAGTTATTGGGCAAATCATAAAAATACCTGTAAAAACTCACTGCTTTGATGTAGATTGAGTGATGATGGTTCCATCCCTGAATGCTAAAGTTCCAACTAGTTTTCATTCCTCAGCAAAGTATGTCAGTGACAGTGTTGGCTGGTTTTAAAGTCTTATTATTATACTTTCCAATCATCAGCTCAAGGAAATACACATGAGGGGTGTGAAGTGTATTTCACTCTACATACTTTCTTCATGAAGAGTTTCAGTTTCACTTCAAACCATCATTCTGTCTGCAAAATGCGTTAGATCAAACCCTAAACATTATATTTAATGTTTAGGGTTTGATAAATTTTGAGATAGGGTTTGATTATTTTGAGATAATTCTTTTTTTATTTGAAAGAAAACTGAATGCACCCCAAGTCCTGCATTTACTGTCATTACTGTTCAAAGGGCAAGTAAGGAAACAACAAGCATGTGTAAGGCTTGATAGCACTTTTGCACTGCCATGAACTATAGTGGAATAAGTCACTGATGCTTCAAAAGATTGGTACAGTGACTGGTACCTCTTTTTAATCCTGCCCAGTGCTTTAATTTCTTAGCATTTTAGGGAAAAGTTTGCGAATTGCTATATACTCAATTAAGGTAACATACTGGATAAAAGAAAAAAGGTAACATTAAATAGTGTTGAGGAAGATATGGAAGTAAGAATATATAAAAGCCCCAAAATTATGTGATGTAGCTATAAGCAAATCCTCTAAGGACTGAATTTAGAAAAGGTACACTCATGTTTGCTAAGGAGGCAGATGTGCTTTAGAGAAATACAGCTTGGCCTAAAGTGGAGAAGAGATGAAGGATTTGCCTGTGGCTTGCAGGGCCAGCTCCTCAAGAGATGCTGGGCCACTGACAGAAGCAATGGGCACAAGCTCGCTCACAGAAGCCTCATGCCGAACATCAGCAGTTTTTCACTGTGAGGGTGAGTGAGCATTGCTGAGAGAGGTTTCCCAGGGAGGCTGAGAGAGAGACTCAAAGCCGTCTGGCCCCCAGTCAGGGCAGCTGGCCCTAGTGACCCTGCCTCATGACCCAGGGACACCTTCCCAGCTCAGCCTTTCTCTGGTCCAGTGGTTCGTTCCCTCTTTTATAGATCCCACCCGAGAGCGGACTCTCGCCCGTAGGCTGCAGGTGTGTCCTGCCGGCCGGGAGTGGGGGCAGCGCTGCCCAGCCCCGCTCCCCGCCGGGGCCGCTGCTGCGTTCCCCGCTCCGTGCCGAGCCACGGGGCCGCCCTTTCTGCGGCCTCCCCCCGCCTCCAGCAACCCTGCGAGCCCCGGCCGGCCCCGGCGCGCCCCTCCCGCCTGCTGCCGCGCAGGGGCCGCTCGCAGGCCGGCGGGAACCGGGCGGAGAACAAAGTCTGCGGGCGGTGCCTGCGGGACGTCCCGCCGCTACCGGCCGGCGCCGTGCCCCGGTCCTGCCTCCGGCGCGCTCGGTATTTACAGCCGCCGCGGCCGGACCGTCCCGCCCGCGAGTCTCACACGACGGCGCCGTCCCGCTCCGCCCGCCCCAGAGCCCCGCGCCGCCGGCTCACTGCTCGCCCCGCTCGTAGGCGGCTCCGTGCCGGCTGCGGCGGCCCGCCCCGCCGAGAGCAGCGGCGGCGGCAGCGGGGCAGAGCCGGGCACAGCGGGGCAGAGCCCAGCTCCGCGGCGCGCAGCCCGCCCAGCGCTCCCCGCCGCCCTCAGCCCCCGCCGCCAAGACGCCGCGCTTCTTGTACCGCGCCAAAGGCGGGTGCCGCTCGGCCAAGATGGGCCGGCAGACGGCGGCCGGCGGGCGCGCCATGCAGCGGTCGCAGAGCCGGAGCAGCCTCTCCGCCTCCTTCGAGGCGCTGGCGGTCTACTTTCCCTGCATGAACTCCCTGGAGGAGGAGGACGGAGGTGAGGGGCCGGGGCACGGTGGCCGCAGGTGTGCGCGGGGACCGCGGGCGCTCCGGGCCGCTCCGGGGACGGGCGGGGCTCGGCGGCGGCCGCCCGCCGGGAAGGGCCGGGGGTCGGCTGGGCGAGGAGCTGGATATGGGACGCGAGTGATGGAGAGTGGCTTGGGCTGAGAGAGAGATTGGTAACAGCGTGCTTGTAGCTGGAGAGTGAGGTGGGATTTAACGGATGATGTTTCTCGTCACATTGGGAATGAAGTTGCTAGCTGAACTTTAGTTACGTTGGGGGGAGAAGTAAAGGATAGAGGGTCTTTCCATTCTTTCCATTTTCTGCTCATTCATACGAAAAACAAACCACACTTCCTCGCGGGTGCTTTTCTGACAATCTACGGGCTTGTTCAAGTATCCCTTGCCTGTCATTACAACAGAATTTTTATAGAACACCAGAGTTGAGCAATTAAATACTGGCCCCAAGTATCCTTTCCTTAGAGTAGCAGTGCAGATGGAAGGCTAACAGGAGAAATACAGTGGATTTTGTGTGTAGGCATGGCCCCCAAAGAGACTTGCTATTTGGAATGTGCAAATGTACATACATAGTTATGCGTGGCACCAAACTGTGTCCAGGACGGAACTTGTATTTCATGAGTTTGTTTTGAATATACTGGTTTCATAACGACAGTAATCTGTTGTGTTTAAATATATTTATGTATAGAATGAACCGCTGGGATTTCCCTTGTTTTATCAGAACTAATTCAAGATTTTTAATTCCACTAAGATTAATGGAGCAAATTGCACCTTCAATAGATTTGAACACTATAAAAGAGAGAAACCAATGTCCAATGCTGCCATGCAAACATGTATCAGCTGTGTGTGTACACCATTCATGATCTATTTAAAATATCTGCATGTTCGTTTATCACCTTCCACATTTCAGGCTGAGAGTTCAGTGGGTAATGTCTGTCTTTGTGTGTTTTGATTTATCTTCTCATGTGCAATGGTCTGTGATTTTTTTTCTCCAAAGCATCTCTCAATTCTGATTAAATCCCAAGGCATGGTCCCTCACCTTTTCCCTGCTCTTACTCTGGGGCTGGCCAGCTTGCCTCTTTCAGTGGAAGAGAAGTGGCTTCCCCCTGGGGCAAACTCTGCTGTCCTTCAGTACTCTCATCTGCTCCCTGCCTTGAACAATGAAGTGAACTGCAAAATATTGCCAGTAGACTGCAGGGTAGGCTTCAGATGGCATTTTTAATACTATTGATGTGCTAATAAAACACTATGGCTGAAAGCACACACTGAAAATATCATAAATTATCCTAAACTAAATGTGTAAAGGTATTCTTTAGAGATTATTTTTCTTTATCATTCCTGAAGCTTTTTCTTTTCACTCCTGATTTTTAGATACAATAATTGCATTAATCCTGTGTGAAATCAGAGTGTTGATTTGTTTTATTCTACTTGGTTTTCTTTACTTCTCTAGGAAGCATTTAATTTATTCCTTGGTGGAATCTGTGTTTGCTTAAAACTGTTCACTGGTTCAAAGAAATATAAAGTAGATGGAAGTCAGCAGAGAAATGTCTGTAAATTTAAGGATAATTGTAATGATTTATTTATTTTGTGCTGGCAAATTATTCAAAGTGTTAAAAGATTGTATAATGATGAATATGTCACATATTGTGTGGATTTATGTTATCTGATCCTATTTAGATGTAGGCTACACTTGAAAATACATTTCATTAATTCCCATGAAAAAAATAGAAATGGAACTGCTATGCAGTTTTATGGATTTGAGTTTCTGCTACCTCAGTTCAGACATACCAGGTTACAGAGGGAATGGCAGCCATGAAGCAAAGATCATTTTCCAAGTGTCCTCAGTGGGATTAGAAAGAAAAAACTGTGATGTGTTCTCTGGATGGCAAGTTACTTCTGCACTCAAATTGGAATTTATTATCTTACGAGTGTTTATACAATTATATTAATGAAATGTAATTAATACATTAGTTGTAGTAATATTCCCATGTTCACATACAAATGTTCTTTTACAGTTTAATCTGAAAAAGGTGTCAAACTTCATAAGTTAATTATCCTCGTGATGTAGTTATTTCTGCATGTAGTGGATATCCTAAAAAAAAAGATAAACTCTGTTACAAGGGTGCTTTTTTTTTTTTTTTTTTACATTTCACACTCAGTCATATTTTTAATACAAATAGAAAATCTAGAAAATCTGACCCGTTGAGGCATTTATTTGGGATGCTCTCTTGAAGACTTTTTTTATTAACTGCTGAAGTGGTCCAGAGGTATATCTTTTGCTATGAAAGAATATGAGTGTTGTCAAGGTCAGAAGTCATTTATTAGCAAGTAACTCAATACAACAAATTAATAATTTTTGTAGCTATTTTTGAGCATGATGATTAAGAAGATCCCTTTACGTGTCGGCTGATTAAAGGAGATCTCTTAAGCCCTGGCATCCAAGCTGTGATGTACTGAAGAAGTGGGCTGTGGAAAGGCTGCTGTTTGCTGGTTTTGGTAGCCATGAATTTGAATCACAGAATCATCAGAAGGTTGGAAGGGACCTTCAAGAACATCCAGTCCAGCTGCCCACCCAGCACTGTCACTGTAGCACCTAAACCCCATCACCCAGAGCCACATCCAGACACCTCTTTAACACCTCCAGGGGTGGTGGCTCCACCATCTCCCTGGGCAACCCATTCCAATGCCTGACCATCCTAACAGTGAATTTTTGTTTCTAATATCTAATCTGAATCTCCCCTGTCTCAGTGTAAAGCCATTTTATCTCATCCTCTCACTGCAGGCATGGCAGAAGAGACTGAAGCTCCCCTCACTACAGCCTCCTGTCAGGTGCTTGTAGAGAGTGATGAGGTCCCCCTGAGTCTCCTCCAGGCTAAACAAGCCCAGCTCCCTCAGCTATTTCTCATAAGTTCTGTTTTTAGAGCATTGTTGCCTTTCTCTGGACACCCTCCAGCACCTCAGTGTCCTTGGAGGACCCGAAAATGAACACAGCACTCAAAGTGTGGCCTCACCAGTGCAGAGTACAGGGGGGTTTGTCATGGCTAGTAGGCCTGGTTTGCAGTGCAGGGAGCTACTATTTAAAATAGCATTTCTTACCTGCTGATCAGTTGGGATGAATCCTTCAAGTTTATGCACATTCATTATTTAGGATTAAAACATTCTTTGTATCATCCATTTCTTTCTGGCATGTCTGCATGTATACACACAGGACTAACATGGTACCAGAAATTTATGTTGTCAAAGTATCAAGGATTTTAAAGAGATGTCTTGCATTTTATTTTGTTAGATTCACTAATGATAAAATGTATGGCCTGCATACTGAAGTGAGAATTGGTGTCAAATACCACTTAGAACAGACTTGGAATTACATGGAAATGTAATTTATTACATGGAAATTGTTGAAAAGGTATGGGGACAGAGTGCAAATCAGTATCTGTATAAATGCTCTTGAAGCATTCATATTTTTTCTGAAATCTTGGCTTTGTTGAAGTTAAAGAAATTTTGTGACTGTCAAAAGATAAGAGAATTTCCACTATAAATATATGTGATATCCTTTTAGATGTCTGTGTAGTCATAGTGCAAAGTCTCATACACGTGCTATATTTACAAGTAGTGCATGAGTGCACTAAACTTTCCTGTGAACAACTGAGCAAATGAATTCCTATGTACAAGAAGCTTACTGGAGAAGAAGTAGAGTTACCCAACATGCAGAGAAAAGAAGAGAGGCTCAGGTCACACGATGTGATCACTAGAAAGCCTATGTCTGTTTTTATGATTGGGACTGGTAACTTGGTGCTTCCTCAAATTACACTGTGTATTGTTTTTTAATAAATTTTCACTATGATTTCCTTTTCATACTTAACTTCTGATTTGCATTTACACTGAGGTGTTGTAATAAACAGTTAAATAGCACATTGCCAGGAGTGCAGCTGTGGAGCTGCTGGTTATGGCAAGGTCTGTATGCAGAACTGTGCCTACCAAAAGGGAGTATATTTCAATTTAATATCTTCCTTTGCTGAAGTTTTTGGGTGGTAGTGAAGCTATGAGATTGAAGGGGAAAGCCAAATGCTTTGCAGGTGCTGAAGACAATTCAACAGATAATTTATGATAATTTAAGACATAAATTAATTCAGAAAGAACTGGAAAGCAACTTGGTCTCCCAGTATGTTAGAAAAACAAAAGGCAATTAAAAAAAAAAGCCAGAGAATGTTCTTCAGTCCAAGACAATCGTGCCAAAAATAGCAAAACTTAGTTGCATTAGCTGAGGAGAAGTTATGTTACAGTTTTGCATATTGATGTCTACTGAAAGAAGTATCTGAGGGTTGCTGCAGGAGTTCAGCAGGAATAGAAGCACATTGCACTCTCCTGTCACCGGGCTGATAATTAGCTGGGAAACTTGCTGGAGGGGTTGTTGGATCCCACATAGGTGTCAGCAGGAGTGCTGCCCCTGAGTGAAGACTCAGGACTTTAAATAAAGGTACATGGAGCTGCTCAGTTGAGCACTGGTAATGGCTTCAGTGGCATTTCTCACTGATTAATCACTGCACATTGGCACAGCTGGAATAAAACTCAGCAGTTCCTGGATTCTGTTCCTGTGGTTAGACCGCCAGATCACAGTGTCCCTCTGGATGTCCCAGTAGACAATAACAAGCAGACAATAATTTGACCAGAAATAGAAAATGGGGGAAGTAGTAACAATAAATTCATTAGCACAGTAATTACTAAAGTGAAGAGAATTCTGAAGATTAAGTAGTTATCCTTTAAAATTACCATCTTAAAAAGAATAAAGTAATATAGGAGTATCAGGCTATGAAGAAAACGAAAATAACTACATCATCTTGGGGGAATTGGCCTACATTTTAGCCTTGGTGGTAAAGATGACCTTGTTTATGTGGAATGTTCATAGGCAGAGCCAAGGAAGGATATGAAAGAAGGGTATAGTGCCCTGTGACAGGTTATCCTGTAAGAGATGAACCTTTAAAGATCTTGGCTCAATTGATGCTAGCACACCAGAGATCGTCTGCTGCACATTGCATGCAACAGTGGGGTCACTCATCTTGGAGGATAAAAGCACTCTGAATATGCAATAATAATTGTTCCGTAACAATCTGCATGACATTTAATTTTATAGTTAATTAATTTTTCTGTTTGCTGTTAGGGCCCAGTTCAGGGGCTGTCTTGGGTCAGCCTTTCCATCATGGTGGTCGGTCTGTCCCATTTCTGCAGCTCCATGGGCTGAGTTCAAAGGTGGAGGCAGTATAGCAGGCATTTCAAGCTAGTCACAAGTGTTTTTACCAGTTATACTCAGGTACTGTACTAATGAAGTGGCTGTAGATGCCAAAATTGATAAGACCTTTAAAAAAATTAAGCATAGAAAAAACTATACTGTTGCAGGCAAAGCAAAGAGCCTGACAAAAAATCATATGTATTCTGGAAAACTAAGGGAAAAGTAGAAGAAACTGCAGAAAGATTGGCATTCAAAGCACAGCATACTTATAACTGAGTTAGAAATGCCCAGTATATTTTTAAAGCTGTATTTCTCTAATAGTTGTGTTTCTCCTCTGAGCTGCTGATTACAGTGCAGCATGTACCTGAATAGCTGACAGATAATTTGAATGTGGCTGTAGCAGCAGCAGTGGAGCTACAGTGCATGATAGGGTGCATCTCTGGTGGTACCTACGTAAACGTGTAAAAACCCATCTCCTATCTATGTGCTGTAATTTTCATTTTTCAATGTCAAGGTCAAGAATGTAGTCAGAAGATCAATGCACTGTGTTGTCATTGTTTCAGTTTGGAGAGGTAAATGTTTAAGAACAGTAGTTTGAAAGTAGGTCATTACAATGTGAAATTTGCTCCGTTTTTTGTGAACTGTGGTTATTTAAATAATGGTATTTGCATAGGATCATTATTCATCTTAGACAAAGAAATGGAGGAAGAGCTGTTTCTAATTTGTGTAATCTCAGTAGCCATCCAAGTTCTTGGCACCATCTACCTCATTAAGCCTTAATAGAGGGTGTTGAATTGTTTCAACACATTTGCTACATCATTCAAAAATGCTGCCTAGATCTGTCTGATAGTGTATGCAATGACCCTTGCTACAATAAAAATAATACAGGTTGGGATAAAGAATAGTGTTACTGCCACTATTCCAAATTTAGAAAGTATCTCTCACTTCATATAATGAAAAAAAAAAAAAGCAGTTCTAAGCTCCTCAATATATGTACTCTTTGCTGCTTAAGCATTTTTAATCTGCTCTTGACAATGCATGAAATAATGGTTATTAAAAAATACATAAGAATGGTATATACATCTAGAAAATTGAGTGCTCATGTAAACATAGATATCATTTCCTCTTGAAACGGCAGAAATGGTTTCTGTTTGCTTTGGATGATCATCCTTTGTCATTGGCAAAATCAGAGACTGGATGTAAAGAGTTCCTGTGGTTAAGATGTACACCTATCTAGTTGTACATCTATATTCCTTATATAAATTTTATACAAAATTAGAATGTAATTCCACAAAATTACTTTCTCTGTTTTTCAGGATTTTAATAGATTGAGGATGAGACTGATTTTCCACTGCTTTGCACTTTTTGTAGTTATATAGATTGTTGTACAGGATGTACAAAGTGGATATAAAATGCTACCATTCTGTTTTGACACATGCACAAAATACGTACAAATGATTATAGATCTGTTACATTTGAATGATAAGAACATTTATCTGTGTTGAGATCATAACTGGTCTAAATGAGGGCTCTTGAAGGTCTGTTCATTCAGATCACTTGTCACATGGGAGATACAGCTGTGGGCTACAAAGACATGTGCTTTTTGTTGTACCTCTGTGTTCAGGTTTACAGCAGGTAAATGGCTTTTGGCAGGTAAATCCTCAGACCACACCTAGAACACTGAGGGCCTTATCAGTAACAGAGACCTCTGCAGTGGTGCTGGAAGGGCCTGAGTGGCTGTGTGTAGTTCTGTTCCTGATCTGCACCTCACTGTCAAGATCTGTAATCAGCACCTGGAAAACAAAGGATCCAGCCAGACCTGCATAGCCTGTTTGTTGTTGTATAACCAGAGTCAGATAACCAAAAGTGGGAATTACGTCAGCACTAACTGCTCTCTTCCTTACAGCTGTGGTTAATTAGTTTTGATTCCCTGGGACAGCCTCTCTTATCAGGGGTAAATTCTTTGTCAAGGAAATGGCCAAGCATCAGACCTCTGTGCTGTATATACTGCATATATATATACAATGAGTCTGATGCTGTATATACTTTTCTGGGATCACCGGGAGTGGTACTTAGCACTGGTACTTGAAAACAAACCATAGGGTGTTCAAGATAGTTATTTATGCTTTTTATATGTAGCATGTGATTCTGAATAATAATGCTGGGGTTACTAAAGTTTTAGGAACATTAAGTACTTATTGTACTTATAGCATGCAGGAAAGCAGCTCTTTGTTTACAGTTCAGTCCTGTAAAAATATTTCAAAAACCTTTTTGGGAACATAAAACCATGAGTTGAAGATCCTGAAGTGATGGGTTCCACACACAAAACCAGTTTCTCTTTTCTGATGCTCTTAACAATTTGTTGAAGGATCAGTTAAAACTGGAGAATGGGCATCAGAGCAACAGTGAAATTACAGTGGAAGATGTAATTAAGATGTGGGAGAGAATAAGGAGCAGGTGCTTGCCTTAAACCACAGGATTGCTCAGAAGCCACATGGCAAACTGACTTCACATCACATGGCCACACCAAGGCACAGAGTCGGCTGAACATACGATTTGCCATGGCAGGGAAGCAGAATGCGGGCAAAGGATGCTGCAATCTGGCCAGGAGCAAATGACATTCATGATGCCTCTTGGGTCCTGTAGGAAATTCATCAAGAATGGCATGCCAAATCTTCTATACCAGCCTTTGACCAGAAGTCCAAGCAACAGTTTTGCAGTTGATTGTTGTTGATTATTTAATTCAGTTCTATCTTTTACGTTTTCTTAGGTGCTGTCTTGATTAACCATGCCTCTATTATGGCCAGAGGAAGAAACAAAAAGAGTAGGACAAGAGTGAAAAAGTGTTCCTTGACCAAATATGAAAAACTAGTCAGGACTCCCAAGAAATTTAAAAACATATGGGGCAGACTGACACTCAGCCCAGACTCTCTCACACCTTCCAAACTGAAGAGCTCTCTTGCTGAAGGCAGCTCTGCTTTGGGCATATCAGTGCAGGCCATTCCTGTCCCAGTCATAATTTATCATTGTTTTACATTCAGATACTCATGGAAGCAGGAACTAGAATGCAGATCTTCCTTTCTTCCTTACAAGTAAGAGAAAGACCCTGATAACAGTTTCCCCTGGCTCTGAAATGCTCTTTGGGTTTCAGAAATGCTGACAGCATGCACTGTGAAAATATCCATTGGAAGGATTGTAACCAAAATTTCATAAACTGATTGTTAGCACTGGCCCAAGAGAATCAGTGAAATGAGCTCAAACTCAAGTGGCAATGGAATCCGTACTGCCCAAATCCTGCTTAAATTAATAGATTCTAAACTGTGTCTTCTGCTTGGGGTCTGTGGGTAACACAGAGAAAGAAATAACTTGGCTGTGCTTCCTAGTGCTTCAACAAGAGCTAAATGCCTTCTTCAGTGCAAACAAAACTTGGGCTACTCCAGAAACAGAGCTGTGCAGCTGTAAGGGAATTTGAGACCTCCCCTGTCTGCCTTTTCTTCTGTAGGTTCACATTTTATTAGACTATCTTTTATCTAGCCAGTTGTTCACATATCTGGAGTGGGTAACTAGGTGTGTAATTATTTTAGTCTTAAAAAATGGGCACATAAAGGCAGCTTGTTCTCTTTGTGGATCTAACTCCTGAGTTGAGATGACAAGGCTGAAGGAGTTTTTATGCAGCTTTTCTGATGAGGTGGGGAGAGCAGAGAAGAGCCACCTCAAGCACTTCAGTGTGTTTCTGAAGCCACAGCTGCTCTGTACCCCCTACAAGTCCTAGCAAGAGATCACAGACCAGCTAGGGACTGGCATAGCCAGCCTGCCTGTGCCTGTGCCTTGTCTTCTTGTGGCTCTGTGCCTGCTGGGGAGCAGTTGTAGGAAGCTCCTGCCGAGGGCAAGCTGAGAGCTCTCACTCTCACCACCAGCAGTGGATTTCATCTGGCTGGATCCCAGATGATGGAAGGTAATCTGTTGCATTCACTGCAGTTTTTGACTTCTCATCTGCTGCTGAAGATTGTATCAGTAGTTTTGCATCCCTGATTTGTAAGTGATTTGCACTCCAAGTTGTGGGAACAAATAATTCTGTGCATAACTTAGAAAATGTGGCCTGCGGAGTCTATTTGCAGCAACCATATTAGTTAAATTACCAGTGTGATTAACTGTAAGAATGAGTGTGCTTTCATAAATACCAGTGCAATTATTTCTGGTAATTTATTCCACTCCTTATGATATGGCTGCGAGAATCTGAGCTAGTGTTTTTCAGATAATATATTCCATATTTTGTTGGGGGACTTGAGGGAAATTTCTTTTTGCTAGGGCAATTAGTTTATACTAATTTGGAGAACATTTTCAATGTTATTTTTTAGAGTTTAGGAAATGATAAATAAAATGATTTTGATTGTAGGTACTCAGCAACATAAAAACTAAGTACACTTCTAAGCTCTCACTTCCGTATATTTTCATTTGTTAAGATTAAAACAGCATGCATAACATGAGTGTATATATAGATTAGGATTATAAAACCAACCCTCACTTTTGCAGTTACACTAGTTAGATAGTTATTTCTGAGTGAGTGTTTCATTCTCAAGTTACTTGTGTAGCTAGAGGTTAGTATTGCTGTAGTTGGGTTCATTTCAGCTTGTCTTGGTGAATGCTTGTCTTGACAAATATCTTTTCCAAAATTATCTGTCTTGAAAGAAAAAGGACAACTTTAAATCTTTTTTTTTTGTTTTTCCTTTTTTTCCTTTTGATTTGGGTCCAGTATGGAATGCAGCTACATGAGTAGTTGAATTAGCACAAGAGAGGAGTTTCTTTTTTCAATTTCCAGGCAGGAATGAGGAAAACAGTTTGGCTTTAGTAGAGTGATATGATCTTCAATCAGATGCTCTACCAGCTACAGCTTGGAAGTCTGGCACCAAAGGCTATTTCTTTAAGCTGAGCAGCAACTTTGTGGTTTCATTGCTGTTTGAAACCTTTTTAATTTTTTAATGCTGAATTTATGAAACATAAAGTATGGATGACAAAAATACTATCTTTGCTTTAAAATGGTTTGAGGAATTGTAGGATTATTTACTGATGGAAGGTCAGATCTTTCTCTGGAGACCATTCGAGAGCACTGCCTTTTTCTATTGAAAATTAGGAAATAATTATTCACATAACCTCCTTTCAGCCCTCCTTAAATTCCATGCTAAGGTCAAAATAATTACAGTTTACCACTTGTACTTACACAAAAGTTGGATATACTACACATCTAACTTTCATGGTATATCAAAGTTGTATCTTTGTGTGCCTGTTGTCGTATGAACCAGACCACTTATTTCAGTTAGAATGAATGTGGGAAAGTAAAACTGCATTAAATTAAAGTTTAGAGGGATGCTGTAAACGCGTGTGTCTATGAAGACTTGATTGGCAGTTGCATGAGTTCTGCCTTGATTTCTCAGTAAATTGATGTGCAATGGTTATGTTCATTTTTTAATTCTGTTGTTCTACAATGAAGGCATACAGACTTACAATTCTAGTTCAGAAAAAAAATCTGCCTTACAAATTAATAAAAGTTACTATATACTCCTTCACATATGACATAATCAAACATATATTTCTCTCAAACTCCCAAATGTTTGAAAGGTGTATGAAGATACTGAAGAATCATGCAAGATGGAGGTGTTCTTTTAAATTTACATTAGGGGCTTCATATTTACAATAATGAATTGAGAATGACCATCATTCGATGAGGCTGAAGGAAAATTAATGCTTACTCATCAAATGAGTTCTTAGAACAGAGGAGTAATGTCCTGTGGGGCTTCAGAGTTGTGTGCCTTTCACATGTTACTATGATGCAGTGTACCTTTTCTACAAAACTACAGCACGATATTTTCCTGGCAGTTTGTGGGAATATTTCTCTGAAATGAGTGCTTGTATGCTAGAACAACTGGACCACTGTTGGAAGTCAGATGCCAGCTTTCATTAATTGAATATAAATAATAAACCAGCAGGCACTTGGAATGATACAACCCAAAGAAATGAAATTGTTGATTTCTGACCTTCATTTTTGTGTGTTGTAGTACCCTGGTGCCTTTTTTATTTGCATTTCTTACATAAGGTAACATGATGTAAGATGATGGGCATTTTTAGAAGTAATTTTGGTGCAATAAAATTTATTTTTTCATTGTCCTGTGTGCTGAATTCATTTGCGTAGCTGAAATTCTAGAGGAAAAATTTTACTTCTATTATTGTTACTATTTGTATGTACTGATTCAAAGTGATGGCCTTAAGGAATATGCAGAAGGCTTTTAATAAGCAATATTATTTAATAAGCAATATTATTATCATGATACTGCTGTAGAAATGTCTCACTGCTGCTATATTGCAGAGTTATTAATCTTTCTTGACAAGGAGACAGTGGTTTTCAAGGTATTTGTGGTGTCTAGCTCCCACATCACTACATTTCCCATGTTCTTTATTGTCCTAATATTCCTCCTGACTGAGGGGCCTGGGAGACTTCAACCCGCGCTGCAGCCCTAGGACAATGAGTGCACTCATGGAAATTGAGGTCTGTCTCCCATTCCCTGGCCAAGGGTGCAGATCCTCTTACTCTGAGCCAGTTCCTGTGCTCACACATTCCCCCTGGGGTGTGGTAGTCCTCATCCCAGGACAATCTCCTCCTTTTGCTCGTTTCCTTTTTCAAATCCCTAATGCTTCACCATCCTCACAGGTCCAGAAGTTCTTCTGACCTCTAGCACGTGACAAGGCAGAGAAGGTGTAAAGGGTAACAGATGCTACAAATAACTGCACAAGAAAATTGAGTCCATTGATGTCCTAAGAAATTGGATATTACTCTGCCCTCATTGTATCAGTATTTAAGAATTATTATTATTGTAGTGTTTTAAACTTTTTTTCTCTTTTATAATACCAGTATATTACACATAACTGTGCTGCACTCAGAGGTACATAGAGCAGATTAAAAGAAATAAGTATGCAGAATTCCTTGTCCCAGTGCAGGGAACAGTGTTTAAAATCAGAAATTACATGGAACATCTGTCTTATTCATGAAAGAAAAACTGAGGCTTCATTCCTACTCATTTTATCCAATTGAGGTCTTGATCAAAATGCCTACACTAAAAAATGCTATTATATTGTTTGAGTATTTTTTCCCTTGTCTAAGTAAAATTAAACTATGCAAATAGATAGAAAAAATGTTATTCTTGAAGGTGGTAATAAAGTTTCTTATTGTGCATATAAATACTGTATATTTTAAATATAAATTAAAATTAATCAGCTAATGAATAGAGAAGAAGGCATAGGAAGGCTTCTTGATTTTTAGTTTACTATCCTCACTGATGGATATCTGTAACTTGATTTAGGAGATAATGACCAAATGCTTTTAAAACAATAACCCATCTGAATTAGAACATTTCTCTTCAGGTTTTGACATCATGGTAACATTTTAATTTAATTCCTAAGAGGGATTTATTCATCCAGGGAAAATATATTTTAAACGCGCTAGACTATGGATTGTTTAAATCTGGTTACCTCCATGGGCAGACTTGTGTTGTCTGACCTTGGAAAGCACGTGGTGACAGAACCAAGATCCTGTAAGGATATTTATGCTGCTGTTTTCCTGTTACTAAAAAACTGATGCATTTTAAATGGAAGCTTTGTTACAGGTCATTAATTTGTGGCTCTGACTGTCTGTGCCACGTGGTGCAGGGGTGGGCACGGCTGCCCAGCTGCGGCAGCACAGTGGCATGGGGGCTTCTCTTTTGTCTCCAACAGAAGCAGGGGGCAAGAAGCTGCGGAGCACCGTCCAGAGGAGCACGGAGACAGGGCTGGCCGTGGAGATGAGGAACTGGATGACTCGCCAGGCGAGCCGGGAGTCAACGGATGGGAGCATGAACAGCTACAGCTCCGAGGGAAAGTAAGCAGCATTTACACTGTGGTTTCCTGACATTTCTCCATGAAACTAGTTGTTAGAGGGAAGCACAGTGAGTGCTGTAGGTCCGATTCAGTCAGAATTCCCTTCACAAACCAGTGTCATTGATGGACTAAGCCTCAGTCTTCCCCTGTGAGTGAAAAGAGTCTCCCAGTGTTGGTGCAGGAAGGAGGAGGATCATTTCTGCTGTGCCATGAGAAGGGCACATCGGGGGGCAGATCATCATCATGAGGTGTGTCAGGAGGGGAAGCAGGTGCAGTACTCCAAGTAAAACACAGATATGGATAAGTTCTGTTCCAAAAACTCCTGGCATACGTCAGTGCTATGCAGAGCAAAGCATTTCCAGAGCATTTCCAGGTCACTGGACTCAAGAGTTTTTCAAAGATTCTGCTGCTTTTAACCTGAAGAAATTATCTGGGCAGCAGTACAAGTCTGTCACGTATCATGGTTATCATAGCATCATAAAAGCCCAAGTTAAAACTTCTGAGTGATGTATCTGAGACATTGCCTAGAGAAGTCTTATTGAGGGTTGATTTATTAGTGGTGTTCATCTGTGCTGCACAATATATATTGTGTTTCCAAGTTGGTGCACTATATGTATTTGAAATGGACGTTTCTTAATGATTGGTCATTACAAATGTCATTAGTTCTTGTTGCTCTGTAATGGGTACAGATAATTTATGGCAAGCATTTTAATTTTAAGTTACTTTGGTCCTTTGCCACAAGGGATTTCAGTTCTATTATTGAATAGACGTCATTCTCAAAGACATTTTCAACAAAATCTTTTGAATGAATGGCAGTTTTGAAAATAGCAACCAGTATTTGGTCTAATGTCATCATTTCACTGTGTACATTTGATATTTAACCATTGAATTCACAGTAACTGAGAAGTGTGAGCAACGTAACATTCATGTAACTAAATCACTGGTAAGGGTGTGTGTTAGTATCTTAATGAACTGGTCTCATATCAGCACTAATTAACAGTGACCTTTAATGCATTAGAAAAGGAGAACATTATGGAAGAATACAAATTTGGAAATTATTGAGGAGAGTGCTTTCTTTACCTGTTTGTTTATATGCTGGAGGCTAAATTGCTGCTTGTTGCACACTGTGGGATTTCAAAAATTACAGTAATTGTTTGGTAAGTTCCTTACAGTACTACCAAACCCACAAACATTAAGTGCAAAACATCTAGAAAACAAAAAGCAAATCCAAGCCAAAACAAAACAAAAAACAAACAAATAAATAAAAACACAAACAAAGGGCAAATTTAAGTGTATTTTTGTTTGGTTTCTTTTTCAATATTATTTCTAGTTTGATCTTCCCTGGTGTGAGGTTGGCTGCAGACAGCCAGTTCAGTGATTTTCTGGATGGACTTGGTCCTGCCCAGCTTGTAGGACGACAGACATTGGCAACGCCATCAATGGGTAAGTGTTTAAGTGTTTATGCCCTCTAGATAGGATATATTCTATTTGGTCAGGTAGTTAGAACATAAAATTTATCTAGAGTCCCTTTAAATATGGATTTCTCTTGTGGTTTTGAACAACTCAGTTAAGACCAAAGCTGTAACCTCAGCCAAAGTTGAATGTAATCGTGGATGCTTATGAAGAAGTGCAAAAGTAGAAAGTTGCTTTGAAAAGTTCAGCCTTTTACCTCTTCTTCAGTTTTCCATCTTTAAAATGGGACTAATGAGACCAAACTTTTCTTTGAATCACTTGGATAATATTGTATAAAAATTGGTAATTTTGGTGCAAAATGTTTATTACTGTGTTTAGAGGCTTGTGTATTCACAAGTTATCTTTTCATAATTTGTCGTTAACTAGAGCAATGGTGAAGAGATTTCAAGCAGCTTTACAGAGCTGCTTTGTATAAATTCCCTTGCTGCCTTTTTTTTAATTTGAAACTCTTAGGAAGTAGAAATTATTTTGAAGTAAAAGAGGCCATGGAAGATGGGAGAGAAGGTGTTATTGCAGAGTTTTTAAATTGTTTACTAACATAAATAGCAGTGAAGAGGGTAAACCTTAAATTACATAGTAGTGTTAAAATCCAGATCATACTTATTGATGGAAAACAGGTGATAAAAGTCACCACGTATTCATCCTAGACATTTTTTCAACATTTCATATACTAAAGTAGTTTTGAATTACAATACTGGGATTTCTTTTTGTTATCTAGGAGATATTCAGGTGGGAATGATGGATAAGAAAGGACAACTGGAAGTAGAAATAATCCGAGCCCGTGGCCTTGTTGTAAAACCAGGTTCAAAGACACTGCCAGGTAAGGAAGAAAAACCTTAGTAACAATCTTAGCACGGGGCCAGGGCTTGGACTTGATGATCATAATGGGTCCCTTTCAATTCAGTATATTCTGTGATTCTGAGAATGGCATTCTACATAAAAAGCCTGTGGCTTTTCTGTTCAGCTTTGCCAACTCTTAACAAGTTCAAGTCCCAGTAGGTTATAATGTTGTGTACTGAAATGCATATTGTATTGAAATCAGAAATCAGCCCTACTTCAGGAGGAAATGAAAAATCAGGCTGCCAGAAGACCTCAAAGTATTTTTGGTAATAGCAAAGGCATCCTTAGTTATGGGGTAGGAAGAAAAGTATATACTGAAGATTTTATATAGAAGTCTCAGGAATGAAGAGGGAATTAAGAGATGTGGAATAGGTATCTACTCAAAAAGTAGACCACTATTTGATACTTACTCCTTCTCTTATAATCTGATGTCCTGTAACGCTATGTAAAAAGGACAATATAATGATATTTTTAGCAAGCTCTTCTGCCAAAATAGAAATTGTGTCAGAGTCCTTTCTTCACTGATTTTCACCTTGTAGATAATTTAAAATTATTAAAAATTTGGAGCATTGATCCAGATTTCACCAAAGTCATTGCAAGTCTTGCATTTACTTAATAGGCCTATTTTGCATATTGCACTGTATAGGGATGCTATATATAGGAATACTTGATTTGTTCAGGTCAAAATCTGAATTGTTCCATGGTAAAAGAGACATACAAAAAGAAGTCAAGAAAAAAATACACCCAAGGAGAACAGTAAAGAAAATGCATGGATGCTTTGTATGGGAATAATTGTTAATATTGCTTGTGGATATTTCTTCTTATAAATTATATATCCTTTAAAAGCGGATTTTTATATGGTGATAGAAAGTGTGTGTGTACACAAAAAAAAACTGGACTTCTTCTTTACCTTCTGTTTTCTATTTTCATTCTTCTAAGCACCATATGTAAAGGTGTATCTATTAGAAAATGGAGTCTGCATAGCCAAAAAGAAAACAAAGGTAGCAAGAAAAACGCTGGAACCACTTTATCAGCAACTTCTATCATTTGAAGAAAGTCCCCAAGGGAAAGTTTTACAGGTAATTTGCATAAATGTTCCTCTGAACCTGAAAATGTCACCTGTACAGTTTTCACTGAATGAGTTTCAAACTTCTTTCAGGTTTCATTTGGCCGTAAATGCTCATATTTTATATACTTGCTGAGCACATAAACACTACAGTAATAGCTATTTATGCCAGTAGAAATTGAGTATGCAAGTAGAAGGGAGCAAAAGTGAGTTATAGATTATTTTGCTTCTGCTGTATGTATGGGCTCCTCTCACTGGGCTTTCCCTGCTATCGTGGGTAACTGTTGTTTGTGCCCAGATCATTTCTGTCACTGCATCATGATTAGGATGCACAGAACTAAACTATGGTAGCAGTTGGATATTTCATTCCTTACTGTAATTAAACAACCAGAGATTTTTGACAAATCAGATTAAAGCTTTTGACATTTTCACTAAAATTTTTCTATTTTCTTGTGTTTCTTTACCTAACAGATAATTGTTTGGGGAGACTATGGACGTATGGATCATAAATCATTTATGGGAGTGGCACAGATACTTTTAGATGAACTGGACCTGTCCAACATGGTGATTGGGTGGTTCAAACTTTTCCCTCCTTCTTCCCTAGTAGACCCAACCTTAGCTCCTCTCACTAGAAGAGCTTCCCAATCATCTCTTGAAAGTTCAACAGGACCTTCGTATGCTCGCTCATAGCAGCTGTGAAACTGTTGTCATAGCAACCAGCGTTACAAAAAAATAAAATTACAGGTCGCAAACCCTGGTAACACTGCATGCTTAATGTTGTGTCTTCTGAGCCTGTTTCTAGGGCTGCAACGCGATCCTGTGTTCTCAAGGAAGTTGCACACATTGTGCCCTACGGAAGGCCCTCAGGTGATGGACTGAAATCATGAAGAACTGATAGGTTTGGAGTTCAGGGACTCAGTTTTGGTCCAATCTGAAGCCATGGACTAAACTAAAAAAAATCAATCTGTTTCATGCAACAAAAGTCCTTTTCAATGGCATATCTGTTTTGTTGCTCCCTTTTCTTTATTTATCTGCCCTCCCCTCCTAAAGTTTGGTTATGCCACAGAAACGGAGTTACCCTCCCATGGAGCCACGTTACAAGTCAGTGGATTAGCAGACATCGGAAGAAAAGAAGAATCTAAGGATGATGGAAAAGTCAACTGGCACTTGCAGCAGTTGCTTGAGATCTGAAAACTCTTCATATTGAAAAGGTTCAAGACTTAAAGTGGTGGGCTTCATACCTCCAACTGTTCACATGGTGAAACCCCAGACATGATGGACTCTCTGAAAAATAAAGTTCTGTGGATATACTGTACTGTATGAAATTAAGAAACTTTTTTGCATGGACACAGATTTAGCTGAACACTTAAATTATTTTCTTGGGGCTGCAACTTGCAAAACAAAAAAAAAAAAGAATAAATCAGCCATTTTCAACAGTTTATATTATTTTTAAAGATAAATTTCACTAGTGCATGGTTTTAAAGGGAAGAGAATGCAACAGGGTGATACAAAGACATACCACGTTTATCATTCTTTAAACCAGTCATGGTCTGTGTTTTTGCAGACTTATATTAAAAATAAAAAATAATTTCTAGCAAATATTTAAAATTCTGTTTATGTGACAAGAAATAAGTGTAATATATTAAATTTATTTAAATGTAAAAGGTACAAGCCTTGTAAAGTTCAACATAATGTGCAAATTGTACACTTCTTTTACCTCCTTCTTTCTCTATGTCTCCTCCCAATCTCCCTTCTTCCTTTGCTCTTTTCCCCCTCTACCTCCCAGGATGATCAGCATATTCTAAAATGGCTACCTTTTGACTTATTACTGTCTTATGCCCCATATTTGGTTCAGGGTTGCAGATTGTTCTGCATTTCTGAATTATTTGAGAAAATATTGTTTAAGAGCTTACTTTTTTTCAAGCATGTTGAAAAGGATTTTGCAACATGGCTTGGGAGTACATTAATGTAATTCAGCATGTATTTGATAAAGAAGATATTTGAACTTTTGCAATTTATTGTACAGTGCATGGTAACTTATTTTCATTTTTTCTCACCTTCAAATTGAATTCTACAGCAAAATACTGGAATCATGTGGCCATTGTAAGATGTCTTCAATAAATTTGTGTTCAGCACCAGCATCTTTCATTCAAAGACTGAACTATTATTTCTTGAAGGTTTTTGGAAAGAGGAAAAATTAAGTACCTGATTGATTTTTAGGAAACAAATTTAAGCACTTTTATTTGCACTAAACCAAATTGATTGCTACATTTTTGAAATAACAGAAGCAACAAAGGTTACAAATCCATACAGTTCTTCTGCTGTAAAGTTCAATTTTCATAAATTACATTTCCATTGCAAAAGACATAATTAGATAATATCAGTCTGGAAAGTATCAGTCTTTGGTTGGTAAAATAGCCTTAAAGAAAACTTCTCAGTACCACTCTGTCAGCTCTTTGACACCATTGCCAGAACCTCACTGCAGTTAATGGATCTTCGGAACCCTGGGTTTTGTAGCAGACAGTAACTACCATTGGGTGGTGCTGCAAGTTCAAGCTTCTCATTAAGTTTCGTTATTTAAAGGGAATGTAACTGGCTAATGTTTAATAACAAAATATCCTTTTCTTTTTTTCTTTTTCCTGGGTCTTTGTATGCCTTTAATACCTACTTAAGGTTTAATATTGAAATCTTGCAATAATTTTTGAAGTATGTTACATTTACCTTTATGGCCACACAGAATTATTCTGAGTTTATTTGAAAATCTGTTGAAGTTTCCCATTAACAAATTGTACATGCCTCATAAGAGGGAAAAAGTAATAACAGTATCACTTATAATGCCTTTTACTTTGTGCAATATCATAGAAAATGAGATTGTGTCTTGTCTGCAGAGTTTATATAATGGATTATTGTTAATAGACAGACTGGTAAAATTATATTTATTGAAATAATTTAGACACCTGTCTACCAGCAGCAAATAAATGCTACTAACATGCAGTCTACAATATCCCCTAGGATATTAAACAGAAATACATAACCATTTTCCTGAAACTGTGAGATGTGCTCACACATTCTTGTATGCATAGTCCTCTATAAATTATTTCAAATTTTAAAATCAAGGACATGACGCATGGAAGGTTTGTACATAATTGTCATTATGCAGTATTTATTTTAAAAAAATTAATGTATTTTTTTTAATTTTCACACGTCTGCAATTCTACTTATGGTTTAGTCATGTAAATAGTACTATTCCAGTGATCACTGCTGTCTTGTAAATAGTACGTTTTAAAAAGTTAAAAGGAATTACAGTTGGGGAAAAAAAAGGGCAGATTAGGCCTGTAATGAACACCAACTAATGTAAATCAAACTCATTCTGGTGATGGTATTTAACACTTTAAATAAAACATTTTCTTTACAGAATTTGTGTGCAGAATTTTGTTGCTTTTCTCTAAGGTGGTCAGCAGCATCCTCCCGCGCCCTTCGGTGGAGCTGGTGCAAGCAGCCCATGCAGCTGGAGAGCAAGCTGGAGAGCACTGTGCTTTTCCTCTCCCACAGGGCTGCAGGTGAAATGCCGTGTCAAGGTGCCGCTGTCACTGCCAGGCTCAGGAGCAGTGGGAGCCAGCTGTGCCCAGTGCACGGCTCCCGGGATGGAGCTGGCTCCCTCCTGCCAGGACAGGCTCCAGCTCTGATATAGCCAGTGCACTGAATGTGCTGAGACCATGAGCAGGTCCCCTCAGCTGCTGTGCAGTGGCTGCACCATCCAGTCAGACTTCCACCCTATCCCTAGATACCACCTAATGTTAGCTGCCTTTTTTCTTCATGAGCAGGGTACAAATGAGGACAGAATGCCCACCTGACAGTGGTGCCTGCAAGGGCTCACGCAGCCTCTGCAGAAGGGAGAGGGGTTCAACACCTCTGCAGCGATGAGAGGGGTGGGTGGAGATGGGAGATTAGAGGATTGATCTCTACCTGACCCTTCAGAGGCAGCATCAGCACAGGCAGTGGTGACTGGGCAAAACTTAAGCACTTATGACTTGGAAATTTACTGAAGAGCGGCTGGCAGTTTGCACAGCAAAGTGTGTGTATTTATTTCTAGATATGAGGTGAAAGAAAAGCACTGCAGTACTGTCATGAGACAAAACCTCCAAAAAAGCAAGCAAATGTATTTTGGGCCGAGAGCAGTTGTGGGAACTGTGAAGATAGAAACTCCATTTGTTGCATTGCATCTGCAAGACCCAGGTTTCTGGTGTGTTAAACCACTAATACCCCAGCAGGTCCCTCTTCTGCTGATGCTGACATTGCTGTTGCATGTCAGGCAAGTCTCGGGGTGAGAACTGGGTGGGAACTATTGGGGGCAGGTGAGGCTGTCCCATGCCCTGGAGCACATCACTTCTAGCCCTGTGCTGGGGTGGCAGCAAAACACCTCCTCCCCCAGCTGAGCATGAGACTGTGTCTGTCTTCGGCACTTTTTAGAAATGTACTCCATTACACTCAGCGAATCCTTGAAAAGGCCCTTTGTACAGACCAAGAAAGCTACAACATATACTTTTCTAAAGGGTCCTATTCTCTGAGACAATTTCTCAAGAGTGCTTGCTGTTTCACCTCTCCAATTTCTTCTTGTCTATGTCCACTTAATTTCAAAACAAAACTAGATCATTTTAATATTAACAGTACCACCTTACTCATGACTACTCAACATTGGCTCAGATGGCTGATTCATCTGGTTATGCTGAGAAGAGTTTGTGCCTGTAAAAAATGTAGTAAAACACCATGGTGCCCTAACTGTGGGGCTTTCTACTTCCATGCCTTTACTTCAGTTTTAGAAGGTTTAAGTAGCATGGTGGCATAGCAGTGGCATATCAGTGGTATAGCAGTGGTATATATGTTGAGAGTGAGCATGGGGCCAGTGCCTCCTAACCAGCACATCATTGCATTCTTGCAGTTTCCCACTACTAGCAAATATCTGTGCACAACTGTATAATACCTAAAATGTTATAGTTTTTTATATAGATGTTTAATATGGCATAAAAGATAACAAAGCAATAGATTTCATAGCTTCCTCACAAAGTTAGATAATGCTATGTGGGAGTGTAGAACAGTTTGTACTTCTTGCCTTGGCACATTTCTGTGCGATTCTCACCTCTCTGATACCCAAGCAGCAAAGAGCAGACACCACATCTGTAGATGTCACAATCAGCTTCCAGTTGTGACTATCCTCTCTGTCCCTTCCTTGGTACGTATTTACAGCAAAGCTTCACCAGGAGCAAACAGCAATGAAAGAAAGAAGATGCACGTGTCCAGCAAAGAATGGTTCACCTTCAAAGGACAAGTTTATGGAACCTAGATTAGCTGGCAAGAAAAAAATTACAGCTATCTGCTACTAATACCAAAGATGAATTAACTTCTGGCATTACTTGCTTAATACCTGCCTATTTTTGATATCTTTTTTAGGATGGGATGAGTCACGCTGGGGGCATCAGATTCTCTCCTTCTCTCTCCATTGGCCACAGAGGCAGAAACTGGCTTGTGTTGAATTTCTACCTTCACAGCAGCTGTGCTTAGGAGAAGCAGATGCAAGCATAATAGCCAGGAATAAGAATGAGGATTACATAGTCCTTCAGTAGCAAGACCTTTCTGAACTGCCTGTACAATTATCAGGACTGAGGGCAGCAGGCAGCCAATAACTGATGAAGGAGGAAATGGGTGTGAAATAATTTCCCAGATCTGACACACTGTCATGTCAGGTCACTCCTCAGCCCAGCCCCAGGGAGAAAGAGAAGCAGCCATACTAATTAAACCAACAGAGCACTGATGCCCTAAAATATGCCATGAGGTCACATGGAAAAGAAACAGCATCCTAGATGTGCAGAGGGTGCAGGGCACAGGGCTATGGAAAAGTTTGTCAAAAGTTCTTGTCTGCTGTGACTATTCCTGTAACTAAGAACATCTTATCAAGTGCTATCCAAAATGTAGATATAATGGAAGTAATGTTGGCATGAAGATGGAATAGGTGAGTGGTGCTGGATGCCATTAATTTTATAGACATGGAGGTTTAGGATATCTTACTGAGGTGGGAGCAGGTTTGGCACTGGTAGTGTTTCAAGCGCAAGACTCACGAGCAGTGGCTGAAGTCCCTTGGCTTTCTCAGCTTGGAGAAGGATAAGGAGTGACTCCACCACAGTCTAAAGCTTCCTCCCAGGTGCCAGTGGAGGAGTGGAGGGGGAGGTGCTGATCTCCTCTTTGGGGAGCAGTGATAGGACATGGGGAAATGGAACGGAGCTGCATTGGTCTAAGCTCAGATTGAATATCAGGGAAAGGCTTTTCAACAAAAGTGATCATTCACTGGAACAGGCTCTCCAGGGAAGCAGACTTGAGTTCAAGAAGTGTCTGGAGGATGCTCGTAGTCACCTGGTTTAGGTAGTCCTGTGAGAAGCAGGGAATTGGACATGATGCTCCTTAGGGATCCCCTCCAACTTGAGATATTCCATGATTTCTTTGGACAGATGTTAGGGCTCATGTAAGAGTTGTTAGTCAAAGTCCTTCTGTCTAGCTACAGTTTTGGTAAAGGAATGTTAAAGATGATATTTATATTAAGGTCACACCATTCACTGAAATGAAAACAAACCAAAACACCAAAACTTGATAGGCCAAATCTCAACCAGTAGGTCCTGCTATGCTGATAGTGCAACTGGCACATGAAGAATAAGGCCAGTATTACCTTTGCCAGTGCAGAGTGCCAATAGCAGCCAAAATTATTATCCCCTTGATGAGAATTAAAAGAGATTTAGGTAATACTGAGGCATTAAATAGTAATGTGAAATTATCAAAGTAGCAGATACTTTATTGATATGTATTCTGATCCCCTCCTTTTGTTTCTTGTTTATTAGTATTTTTGCTGCAACATTCCTGAATACTGGCAAAACAGATCCCTGAAGATGAGGAGGAATCATTTATATCAGGCACCAGCTCTCAGGGACCAGCACACTGCGAGTTCTGCTGCTTGGCAAGAAACTCAGTTAAGAAGCTTGAGGACTTATGAAGTTTCCTCTTACAGTCTCCCACACACCAGAAATGATACAAAGATTTTGTTTATCTAACAGTTTCTCAGCCTATGTTCTGATTCTGTACCAAATTCTGAGCTATGATTTTGTGTTTTGGAATTTGTTCTCAGGAACTGCTTACTCTCAGATTTGCTAACCTGGCGTTCCAGACACCTTAGTGACCATCTGCCACATGCCTGAGGTGTCAGTGCACACAGCTACACAACCTCATGCACAAACAAGTGAGTCCTGTCCTTCACTGTGTTTTGGCTGTACAAACACTGTTCTGGCTCAACAGCCTGGAAGCCAGCAGCTCTGGCTCTCTAGGAACAGCCCTGGGGTAGGATGGCACTTCACCAACAACTTTATTCTTCACTAGCAAAAATACAACTTGGAGAATTGACATTTTTTATATATCCTCATGCGCTTTGGCCATTGAAATAAAGTGAGAGCTAAGAAGAGTGGATCTCTGAGTGAGCCAAGAAGCATAAGGGTAACATGAAGGGAAAAAGGCCACTTAAATCACTTAAAATGCAACTGCATTTCTAAGCTGTCCCTTAAATACATGGGTCAGGTGATAGACAAAGAAATGTTGAATCCCCATTTATACAGAGGTGACATATTCCTGTCAGCCCTTAAAGAATCTTAAACCAAACAAAACAGTGTTGGCACAATTTCAGTTTCTGAAAGTTTCATTAAGATAAAAAACTAAGGAAAATTAACATCAGAATCCTCATTTTGGATTGCTGAAAATTCTTGTCATTTCTAACCCAGGATTTTTTGTTTTCAATTAGCATGATATCAGTAAAAATCACAGTATCTGTGCAGCTGTAGGACTAGTTTCTTTAGTTATACATGTTTAACAAAGAATGTATTTTTATATTGTTTTCTTTACCTGTTTAGGCACAGTTTTTATTTCCTTGTTTTCTTTAAGAAGGATCCAGAACCAAGATGCTTCCTTGTGACTTTTCCACATCTCATGCATATCTGATACTTAAAATATAAGCAGGTGCCTTAGGCAACAGATTCAGAACACAGTATTCTTACACCCTCAGCAGCTTTGCTTTCCTAACCAGTGTTGGGTTTATAAACTTAGTTGTGACAGCTGGGTCAAGCCACAGTTACAGTCCAAGATGGATACTCAGGCTGTGTTCAGACATCTAATTTAGGTGAAACTCAGAGGGCCAAAATTAATAGTCTATTTAATTGCACTCAATGAAAAGAGACAGGAGAACCTCCATGGTAACTCTAATTTAGGATCATCTGGAAAGCCATTTTGAACACTTTTCAGTATCAGCTGCCTATGAGGTCTAAGGCAGTTCAGCTTCCAGGGTAGGTAATGAAAATAGCTCCTAAAATGAGGATGCCACTATGGATAAGACATAGAAGAATATCAGGTCCTTTTTCCCTTCAGTACTTTTTGCTCCCAGGAAACACCTGGGAAAATCTCCTTCCTGAGAACCAAATTACAATGAAATTGAACATTGTGAAAGCAAAAATGTGGGGAAGAGCAAAATTGGACCCTCTGAAGCTTCTCTATCCTCTCATGCAAACCTCAGCCCTTCAGACTAACACCATGGCTCACCTTGGCCTCAGTGAGAGGTCACTGGATGAGGTTTGGTCATACTCCTGCTCTCAAACAGCAACTGGAGATCCATTTGCTGCTGGAGCCCTGCAACAGCCTTGTCCTGGCATCCCTGCCTCCCTCCAGCCTCTGGCCCTTGTTCAGTTGGGTCACATCTGCACTGCTCACTGAAGCATGCCAGCTCCATTTTGCAGGCCTGGAGACCCAGCAGAATGGTGTGATTTGCATCCATACACCTGAACTCTCTTTCTTTCCTCTTGCTCCTTCCCTGCCCCAAATGAGTTTTCCTGTCCCAGATTTCTGGGAGCAAGGGCTCTCCAATGCCACCATAAAGTATTTCCTGAGACAGTGCTGTCTCCTGTGGGTTAAAACCATGGCAGGGGCCATGCCAGAGATGGCACAGTGAGTGTGGCACAGGCACATATGCAGGGGTTTAGGACATGGCCTGTCCCTGCGTACAGCTGCAGCCTGGCCACCTGGGCATGTGGGGAGGCAGAGCCAGATGGGAGTCCAAGTGGATGAGCAAAGGGTAAATCTGTCCTTTTTAAACTGGGAACACAGCACTTCTTTTGCCAGATTTGAAGCCTGTTCTTTCACTCCATGTGGTCTTAAACAAATCTGTAAATAAATGCAAGTCTGTTAAGGGAGAAAGGCTGAAATCAACAAGAATTTTTAAATTAAAAGCTATTGTAAGATGGCCAGGCTCCTGGGCACTGTGAGCAAAACTGGAAGTTTTGGTCTGAAGCAGACAAGGAGCTACTGCAGAGGGTCCAGCAGAGGCCCCAGAGATGATGAGGGGATGCAGCACCTCTCTTCTAAGGAGAAACTGTGGGAGCTGGGCCTGTTTAGTCCGGAGAAGACTGAGTGGAGAGCTCTCCAATATATACAAATATCTCAAAGGAAGGTGCTAAGAGGACACTGCCAGGCTGGTTTTGGTGGTGCCCACAGACAGGATGAGGAGCAGTGGCCACAAACTAAAACACAGGAAGTACCACCTCAGCATGAGGAAGAACTTCACCTTGAGAGTGACAGAGCACTGGAACAGGCTGCCCAGTAAGGTCATGGAGTCTCTCTCTCTGGAGACACTCTGGACACTTTCCTGTGTCACCTGCTGTAGGTGACCCTGCCTTGGCAGAGTACTGAACTGAATGATCTCCAGAGATCCCCTCCAACAATTCTGTGATTGTGAAACATCTGGGTGGTGTTTAAGGACCACAGTGTGCTGCTACCAGCACAGGAGAGATGGAAGGTTTGGGAGGAGAAGAAGGTACTAAAAAGCACTTTAGCACATAGCCTGCTTCCCATTGGCAGGAAAGGTAAGAGCCAGCAAGCTTCCTGAGGAGATGCTGCAGGAAAAGTAAATTACAGGATCCACTCTCCACTTTTCCAGAAGTCTGCTGTCCTGGCTGAATATTTACCTTGCTCGAATTAGTCCTACTTGTACAAGTTAGCAAAAGGAGAACAGACTCTTGGTCAGTAAATTAATCATAATTAATAAGGATAACATGAATGAACCAAGCAAATCAAGGAGAAGACAAAAAAAACCAAAACACCTGCTGAGGTGTTAATTGTTTCCTCTCCATCCCTTGGCTACAACCACGGTGTTGTCTTGTCTTGTTCGGCACCTGTGATACAACCCCATTATTGTTTCAACAGGTGAAAACCAAGCAGCATGCTGGTGGGTTTTCTCATAAGGAGCCATCACTGATCTCAGTATTACAACCACTCCTGACAAATTTCTGGAAGTGATGCAATTACCCAAGTTTCAGGGCTGAAAATGGCTTCTAGGCACAAGAGAAGATAAATTCTTTTGTTAGGTCAGATTACCTTGCTTCTATCCAAAGCATATCGTGTATTTTCTTCTGAAGCATTTAGCAAGGATACTTGACAAACCAAAGTGAAACAGGAGACTGGGATCCAGGGTGGTGACTCCCATGTTTTTCAAGACCAGCTTTAGTCTTGCTGCTGGTCTGTCTTTAAGGATGCCAAATAACAGTGAAATTAGATGGCCCAAAGGTGAGATTACTTGTTTGTAAGTCATCAGTTGACACCTGTTTTCTTTCTCAATCATCCTTACATCCAAATGTGATTTTGTTTTATATTTTACTATGCTATTATTTATTGACAACATGTACCCAGGTCATAACCGTTAATACATCTTGAATTGTTCCAGACAAATTCTTAAAAAAAAAAAAGCAGTGGTTTCTTGAGTACAGGCCAAGAAGAACGTGGCAAATTGGATGGAAACATCACACAATTCATGCAGAAAAGGAAAGTTAAGGAATAAGTGCCTGCCTTGCAAGGCTCCACAATAGGCCATTGTCAATTGATGCCAAATCACATACAACATCTTCCCTGGAAGTGAAGATCTATTACCCAAAACTCCGCAGGGGAAGAATAAGCTGGAAGAAGCTGTGATGCAGTCATCTCCCACTGAGCTTTCTCTGGAACTTTTCTTTGTTGGGAGAAGAGCTCAAGCCAGCCTCAGAGGAACCACTTGTGGGAGTTGTGAAACCACACAGATCCCTTGAGGTCTTCGGGGATGATGGGCATGGCTGAGTTGGATGCTGATCAGCATGTAGCTTTGAGAAAGACCTGCCCTCTAATCACTGCTCCAGTCGGCACTGAATGATGTTATTGTGTTACCAAACCCTTTCTGTGCAAGGTCTGAGGAGTGCCCGCTGCTGAGTGCTCCACTACCCTGGAAGACTGGGTAAATAAACTATCCATTGGTATCTGCATAAAAGAGGTGCATTACCTCCCTCTGTCAGTCCCCCTGTGAGAAAGGACTCTTCCAGCTTTTTCATCTAATGGCACTGGACAGATTTTGTTATGGTTGATCCCTGTTACAAACTGGGCTCTCTGGCTGCCCTGACATCAGATTCTATTCCCTGCTGCATGGGTTTCTCAAGTGCCTTGCCTGGGTTATGCATGCCCCTTAACTGTATCAACACCTCCCCTGTGTTTTGCAGTGCCTGCTCCCAGGTACTGAAGCTTGAGGCTGCTCCTCTGTCTGGCAACTCTGTATGAACTCATCTCACCAAATTTCAGTGGTCAGCCAGACAGCCATGTGTCTTGTGGTGTCTCTGTATAGGCAGTGGAATTGGTACTTTTGAAACATATTTTAGACATCTCCTGTCCTGGTTACAGGAAAAGTTTTGCACTATGTGAGTGTAACCCAAACTGTGTATTCTACTCCCCACTATATGATTTCTGACAAGCTGTTAATCCTGGGTCCTTTGCAGGAGCTGCTCAGTACACACAGGCTACAAGCTGGGTGTCAAACGAGACAGAGGAGAAGAGGCAACCCTTCGAAGCAGGGCTGTGTTTCTTTTCTCTTTACAAACAGCTCAGCTGTGATAACTCCCTCTGGGGAAGCACCAGCACAGTCACCCTTCCTGAGGGGGTCAGTTCTGCTAGTGGGCTATCATGGACTCAATGGCACCACCAAAATGGGCAGATGACTCACTGGATTACGTCATTCCATTGTAAAAATCCTGCCCTGGGTGGGAGTGGTACTGAGCATTCCCACCTGAACCTGACCATATATAACTGGGAACCTGGGGCATCACTACCACCTCTCAATGGATTCAGAGGATGACCAGAACCTCTACAAGACCACCACTTTTGACTGCAACCACCATCACTTCAACAGGACTGTAACCACCACCCTGACCAACAGGGTGTGAGGCTGCACTCTGACTTCGTGGGTTTAAGCCAGTTTCCTGGGCAGCATTGCATTTATTGTAATCTTTCTATTGCATTGTAACTCCAACCTGAAATCTCAAGGCAATTGTGTGTGGTTCATTTCTCCTGCTGGTTTACATTCAAACCAGCACACTCCTTTAAGAAGAAAATAAGTCATAGCTTAGCTGTGCCTATTCTTGCCCTGGCTATGAAGGGAGTAGCTCAGATGCACATCTAGTCCACTGGAACCCATAAACTGAGTCTTGCTGTTGACTCAAATGGGCTTTTGACTGAAGCCTGCTACATTGCCCTAGCACTGGAGGCCCCACTGTGGCATCCCCTCTGGAGCCACTGGAGACACATATTGAGGCCTGTAGGACAGCAGCTGAAATAACCTGTGGCTGGGGAAGGTGCTGTTATTGTCCAGACTGACACTTCCAGGGCTGTGAGACTGGAAGTGTTGTGCTAAAGGGAATCTAGTTTGTATAAGAGCTGCAGAAATCACTGCTACACTTGTGGGCTAAGCCTGATTTTAGCAGACCATTTTTGTAATACAGAGTTCAGCCTAAAATATACACATGACATTGGTTGAGAAAATCACAGGCATGTAAGGAACATTTCTTTATGAGTCTTATGGACAACAACAGACCAGTCCAGCCCAAGGAGGTGACAGCACCATGTTCAGAGCACAGTCAGAGGATGGATGCTGCCTCCTGAGGCTGCTCCAGAGGCATGAACCAAATAGGTGCTGGAAGAAAGCAAGGCAGAACACACTAAGAGAAATGCATTATTTGTATTTCTTAGAGTTCTCCCTGTATGCTACTCCTGGGCTTTCCTACCAAATTTTCAAACCTGGTCTATTCAGGAACAAAATGTCTGCTAATTGACAGTTCTCCAGCCCCACAGAAAAGGCTCAACAAGACCAAAGACAAAGTGGTACGGCTTTCAGCACTTTGTGATAACAAAATGGTAACCTTTTCTTTTCCTTTTTCTTTTCTTTTCTTTTCTTTTCTTTTCTTTTCTTTTCTTTTCTTTTCTTTTCTTTTCTTTTCTTTTCTTTTCTTTTCTTTTCTTTTCTTTTCTTTTCTTTTCTTTTCTTTTCTTTTCTTTTCTTTTCTTTTCTTTTCTTTTCTTTTCTTTTTTTCTTTTCTTTTTTCTTTTCTTTCCTTTTCCTTTTCCTTTTCCTTTTCCTTTTCCTTTTCCTTTTCCTTTTCCTTTTCCTTTTCCTTTTCCTTTTCCTTTTCCTTTTCCTTTTCCTTTTCCTTTTCCTTTTCCTTTTCCTTTTCCTTTTCCTTTTCCTTTCCTTCCGGGATATTATTGGTTAATATGCTGCTAGCCTGCAGACATGATACTTTCAGCATCACTGTTAGTTTTTAGGGCCTGGCTGTTGTACTGAAAAATTACCTTCAGCATGAGGGAAGACCCCTGACTTTATACAGGAACTTTGGAGTGGGGTTCTGTGGCCTAAATGTACTCATCCATTCTCAAATTCATCTGTTTTCCTCTGCACTCAGAGGATGAGGAATTGATCATCTGTTTGAAACCAGATTTGTGCAAGCATGTTTGTAAACACATATAACTGTTACCTTGGAGAGCAGATTTGTGCAGGTTTATTTGTAATATTAGATATTATTTCTAAAGCAGATGAAATTAAGCTGAATGCCATATTTCTGCCTAGGCCACTCTCTCTGGCCATTCTATGGCTCTGCTACTAACCTTGGGTTGAACTGGCTGCTATTTAACTGGAGCCTTATTTTGAGCCCAAGCTTGTAGAAAAGATGAGTAAAGGAAGATAATGGAACTTGCGAGTCAGTACAAGCTGGGAATACAGAAAACCATGCAGGAATTGTACCCTCTGTTTTAAAACAATTTGCTGTTTAAACTTGAGGAGCCCACCCTGAGACAGAGATGTCTGTCTCAGTTCCTTCTTTAATCAACGTCATCAACAAAATTCCTATTGACTGTTGCGGTTAAAACTGTATCTGGTGGACGTCTGTCTATTGGCTTTTAAGGGCTTTGGAACCTCTGGGTGGAGAAAAGTATCCAATGTTTTTTGGTTGGTTGGTTGGTTGGTTGGTTGGTTGGTTGGTTGTTTTAATATGGTGACTATTAAGATGAGCAACACACAAAGATACTTTCTTGAATGTTTCTCCAGAATGTAGCAAAGGTAAATAAAGTGTTACACTGATCGGGGAGACAATTTCCGGGGTGGATGAGGACAGAGCCACGGAGAGAAGCAATCATTTGAGGGTGACTAACTGGAGAAAGGTTTGCAGCCTCTGCTCTGAGTCACCTGGGGCCCTGCAGAGTCCCAGGAAACTGGTGGGAGATAACAGGCTTGCCTTGTGCAATGAAGAGTGACAGGAAACCAAAATGTAAAATGTTTTATTTTCACTAAAACCTCTCATTTCCTATATTAAAAGGTTTGATCTCTGAAATAAATTTCAGTTTTAATGGTGGTCTGAGCATTTTTGCATTTCTGAACATTTTTGCTTAGCCCAAGAAAGGAAAAGTGGAGAGTTATCTATCATTAGTTCGTTCTTTGCAAATTAGTTCTGAGGGCTTTGCGCCGCCTGTGGAGGAACAGGTTTTCCTTGTCATCTTTGAACTGCAGGATTCATTTATTCCACTGCAGATCACAGCATACTCAAATTGCAGGAAAGAGTTCTACATTAGATGCTTGTGCTGAGCGTTGCTGGGCACGAGAGCAGAGGCACGGGCTGGCAGCAGCCTCTCCTGCCAGCACACACACAGCCCTTGGCTGCCTGTCCTGCCAGGCTCTGCAGTCACACTCCCAGGCACGTGGTGGGCAGGACAGAGACGAACTTCAGGTTAGATTATCTCACCCTTCAAGTGCAAGGCTCCATGGAAAGGCTGGCTGCAATGAGGTGCTCAGCCACCACAGCACTTCTCTGAAATGCTTTCTGCTGAACTGCGCTACATGCACTGCTTTTCTCCCAGCTAGAAAAAGGCATTATTTAGCAATGGGCTTTTATGTATTTCTCTGTGGTTTTTTGCATTCTGCTCTTCCCTGTTGTTCAGCATTATCTTTTGCATGTACTGCATTTGACAGACAGAAGCCAGCCATGCACACACAGGGACAGTGAAGACTCCACTGAATCTGTTCAGTGGGGTCCTGACATCTTTCCCATCCTCTGGCTCTGATAACATTTTTTCCCTTTGGTAGATTTAAGATGTATCACTGCCCCACTTAACCCTGTTATGTGACCACTAAAATACATGGTTTAATATTCTGACCTTTTTCTTGGAGGAGAATCCCATATTAACATTTACTAAAGAATCAATACTTATAAATAAGGGCCATGAAATAATTAGATAAAAGAGGGAAGGAAGACAAGATAAACTCTTGCAGCCTCCTCAGGCTGCATTACTTTTTGCTCAGTTATTCATCTCACACACAGTGCAACCTAAATCCTAAGATCTACAAACCCCTGATGTTAAGATGGTGCCCTTGTTTTTCAGTCACTGCTCTCTAATAATTGCAGCAATCAGTTTCACTTCTCAGATATATCTCCCTGACACCTATGAGGCAAGGGTGACTGTGTACAAAACATGTGCAATACTGGACTGGATTTCAAATCTGTTTTTTAATTTCCAAGGGTTTGGGTATCAAAAACCTCAACAATGCAGTCACAGTATGGGCATTCCATGTTCTACATGCTCCAGATAATTGAAACCTAGGCTATAATATCAGTGCCTACTTGGTTGAAATTGCCTGAAAGCTTTGCTCAGAAGGCAAATGCCAAATCACAACCTCCATCACTGAAAATTACATGAGTATTTCTAGTCACTATGCAAGGGGGTTTTACCCCTGCATCATCTGGGTGGATCACCTTGGATGACTAAAACTGATTTCACAACTCTTCTCTGGCCAACACTGAACCAAAGCTGCTGGAGACATTCTTAGAGCCAGCTCAATAGCCTTGGGCATTGAAATTTTCCTTTTACCTACTAAAGTAGTAGGTAAAACAGTAATAGAAATATCCCCTTGTGGCCTTTAAGTGCTGGTAGACTTTAAATCACTTATGCTAGTGATTTTTGTTTCCAGAAAACATCTCATGACCAGTCTTGCACTAAAACCTTGGCTCCAGACCTCCCAAATGCGCCAGAAATCAATAGGACTCTTTGTGCCTGTTGGGACTCTTTCAGAAACTGAATGCATTCATTAATTGTTAAGGTTGAGACATGAAACATAAGATGTCTGGATGCTAAACACTAACCATAAAAATATTTTCCCCATATTTCCTTAGTGTCAATAATATATTTTATAGTGTTAATAATATTAATATCAAGTCAGAGGGTATAAATATTCACTGAAGGAACTGAAACTCTATGTCAAGAGGAAGGAATAACTAGTTCAATTTTATGTAAATGGAGAAGTAATTCTGTATGGATAGACCATGGGGAGTTTCAGAGTTATCTAATAGGATGGATGTGGAACTGCAACTGGAAGGACCATAGTCAGTGACCTTTCTGAGATGCCTGCATTTCACAGACATTTTGTGAAGTCATGAAGTACTCATTGAAGCCATATGTAAGTACAATAGACATTCCTGTGGAACTCAGTTCCCAATTTAGAAGAAAATAATAACAGCAACAATAATAATAATGCCACAATTCAGAACACAGAGGATTTCTGTGTACCTCACTTTTCTGCTTAGAGGGTGATTCCCAAAACAAGAATCAAATTAAAAATTGTTGTACACACACACACACACACACACACACACACACACACGCACATTATTTTCTACCCTTTTTCTTTCTCATCCCTCCACTGCTCCAATGGATCTTAAGGCTGGTGGCTGTTGGTGGGGGAGATTTCAGCACCTGGAGTGCCTCTCTGAAAGAATTTAATGTTCATGTTCATAATTTCTTCTTCCTCTCTCCAAGTTCCACCCAGGTCATCCTTTGCTAACATGCTCTTGCACCTCTGTCCTGTCTTCACCAGTCTGCAACTTCACATTGTGTCCATATTTACTGTAGATAAAGAATAGATAATGTAGATAATACTGTACTTTTACATTGGTTAGGTACTACCTTTTATTCTCTTTGTTACCCCTAAACCCACTTTTCTCCAGATTTATCTCTGTGTGTCTTTGACCATTAGGGCACTGTTTATAGCCACCATGTCTCTGGTGACAGCCTACACCCCATCTCTTGTCATGCCTTGCCTGTGCTTCTCCACATTGCATTCCATGTCCCTGCTTCCCAAGATCTCTGCTGTTGCCCCAGGTCTGTATTTCTCTGCACTGCATCTGCTGCTGGAGTGGTGCATCTCACCCAGGGCAGAGCAGCTGCTTCTTACTCTGACTGTGTCTCACAAAATAAAAGATATTAGATATAGAACATGACATCTGAACAGTCAGAGGAGTTGCTCTCTCAACCAAGTAAGCAGAGCTGGAGGCAGGTGAGGAAGAGTTCAGGCAAGGCAAGCATGACCATGCTCAGTCCTGAGGGCTTTCAGACTTGTACCAAAGCTTATGGTCTGTTACTAGGGGTAGCAATAGGATAGTCCAGGGCTTTGTGCTTACACTGTCCCTTGATGTCCAAGTGTGGTGCTCTAAGGATGTGCTGCCTGTTTGAGTGAAAACAGAGCAAAACCAAAAGCAACTGCAGAAGAAGCCATGAATTTTTTTTCCTGGTAAGACATATGTGACCCACATTATGCCCATCAATTTTCTGTAGGCAAATGCCTCTATAACCTAGAGCAAATAGCTTGGAAAATCGCCTTAGGTACCATAGCCTACAAAGTCCTGAGGTACCAGATCTTCCATTTACAGAATCACAGACTGGGTAGGGTTGGAGGGGACCACAGGGGGTCCTTTGGTCCAACCTCCCTGCTCAGTCAGGGTTGACCTAAAATGCATTACACAGGATTGTATCCAGGAGATTCTTTCTTATATTTTGTTACTTTTATTTTATTTATTTATATTTATATGTGTTTGGTCCCAGTCTTTCCTCCCATGTTTATAAATCATGATTTCCTGCTTTGGTAAGTCAGCCATGAAAACAGAAATGCTATAAAACAAACTAGAGAAAGACGACAAAAAGGTTCCTCTAAAATACAGCTCTGAGCAGCCTAAAGCCATGATTTATCTTGCACACATGTGTTTTATGTAAATGTACCTGGCTTAAGGAATTACTTTTATCAGTCTCCCCCAGAGCTGTGAGAGCACCATGGTGGTGACAGACAGACAGTGGCATACATGAGGTAACTGGCAGGGCTATCAAGACTTCCTCATGGTGCTGGGAAGGTTTCTGAATAGCATGGAGTTTCATGCTGTAGGCTGGGGACAGCCTCTTGTAATACCTGGTATTATGCTTTTACATAACAAAAATAAAGAATGTAATAGCTGAATACATGTTATCCTGGTTTTAATAGGAAGGAAAACCACAGCTATGTTGTGCAGCTGAACATGTTCTGTAGCCAGACCAAAAATGTGAAGGTTGCCTGAGCCAGCTATTGTGTTTTAAAGCTGAGGGACAAAGATTCACAAACCTCACCACAGTCTGTGAAAGCTTGTCTTCCTACAGGGTCAAATGAAATTCAACACTTCCATAACTGGTGTTTCTCCATAGGCGATGAGAAACATCTGAAACCAAGTTCTTGTCACTGTAATGTTTCCCATAGCCTACCTTTGACTCACCCGAGACAGATCTGTATCTCTCACCACAGAAATCATAACCAGCAGCAGAGACATTTTTTAAGTTCCTCTCATTGTCTTATTTGCCAAACATAACCATTAAGGGATCATTAGCAGATAAATGCTACTCAAAATCATGTTCTGATGTGTCTAGAAGGGCTTACTGCAATTTTTTACCTACACCCTTGTAATTTTATGTTTACTTGAGGAAATTTGCCAAACAGACCTTACTCTGTTCCCTTTAAACTTAAAGCTAAGTTTTTTCTTACAAGTTAAAGGGAGGAAAATAAGCCCAGAAGAGGCCTTAAAAAAACCTCACCAGAAGTCTGAGACAGGGATTGGCAGAGAGAACTCACATGAGAAATCTGCAAATTTCCTTGATAATTATTTTGGTAGTGGGACAAGATGAGTTCAGGTATTACACAGACAGTCATCATGTGATCCTTTGGAATGCTAACAGGTCATCTTTGCCCGCTTTGTATTGAGTTTGACATGGAACCCCTGGTTCCTCAAGGCAAAGCATACAAATCTGAGTGGGATTTCAGGTAAGTTAGTCTGAGCTCTGTCACACTGACAATAAAAGCTGTACTATGCCCAGGAGTAGATCTCATTAGTTCTGTGATCCAGTAGCCATGTAGTTGTGTGAATCTGGGGCTGGCAGATGATGGTGTTGAGAATACATGGGCACAGAGTAAGGGCAGGGAGGAATCACCTTCCCTGGAAGCAGCTTGGACTTTGGCTGAAGAGCTGCACTCTAAGGGTGGCTCTGTTCAGGGGTTTCAGGGATGATCCTGGGACCTGGCCTCAGGCAACACACTGGAGCAGCTTGCCTGGACCTCCTGAGCAACAGAGCAGAGTCTTGGTGCACATCTACCCTGAGCCTCTGCTGGCTGCCTCTGTCAGCACTGGATCCCCATTCTGCAGCTGCCTACAGTAACACACACAGCTGTCTCACTCATAACAGGGGGCAGGCAGGTTATAATAATAACATAAATATATAAATATTAATATAAAAATAAAGCTGCATTGCCATCTGATAATTTAGTTAAAACTGCTTGCTACCAAGTCTTACCTGGATTCTCTGTGTACATTGGCAGGGGTCACAAACTAAAAAGCATTTTCAGAATACACTGCCCATACTATTAAGTGTATGGGTATCCTCATTTTGGTGTATAAGAATCAAATATTCACTAGCCAGAGAGAAGCACCAGACCATGGCACTGCTACACAACTGTTAAGATCCATGCTTTAGGCACTCCTTCCACACATCCTGCACTCCTTCCACTATTCCTTCTGCCTCTGCACTTATTTAATTGTTCCCATTCACATCTTCATCTTCTCTACCAACACAATTTCTTGTTCTCTGCTTTGTGCTGACACATCTGTAGGTCCTACTGCCTAGAATTAAGTCCAGAGAGAAGATGGTCTCCAGCTGTATGGTTGTGTGCTCTGGAGCTGAACTGTTTGAGTGGGATATCTCAAGGTTGTTAGGAGGCTGTCAGGAAAGCTCTGAGCAACACAGATGAAAAGCAGTGCTGTCAATGTAGGACATGGACTTTTCCCACTGACAACTGCTGCACTGATGCTGTGCATGAATTTATGCACAGCATTCTCCTAAAGGAGTGGACTTGGTTTATGGGTTTGAAGGTGAACCATTCTGGACACTGAGATACGTAAGAAATGTGATGGGAATTCTCTGTCCCAGGCAATTGTATCTTCCTGGCAGAGGGATCTCTGCAAGTTCAGCTGGGAAGAGAGCTTTGCATTGCTTCTGTCCCTGTGAAGTGGCTGATGTGATTAAAGAGTCATTTACTGCTCCTACTAAATAACCTCACCGGTACGTGGCTGATTTATACCACTACATTGTGCCTCACATATGAAAAGCACAAGGACAAGGACTTCAGCAATCTCTGTTAAAAATTCAGTCATAGTATCTGACCTGACATTTCTATAATTTATTACTACTACTACTATTATTATTATTATTATTATTATTATTATTATTATTATTATTATTTCATCAATAATCTATTGTTTTATAATATATTATGAATATAATATATTTCTTAGGAAACACATTGACCAATTATTTGATTATATTAATTCAATATATTATATTTTTTTAATATATTGTTTTCTATACCTAGTCCTTACATGAAATTCATTGATTGTAACAGAATCAAGTGCTGTGAAAGTGAAATCCACACAGAGTTTAGAAATCCATCAGCATGATCCAATGATTTTGGTGATATTTGTTCTGATTGACTGTAGTGTCTTCCCTGCTTGTAGTTGAAGAGAGGAAAAGACTGTCTTTACATGCTCAGGCAGCATGTCAAAGGCATACCATGAATTTCACCCACTCTCAGAAAAGACCTGAAACAGAAACAGAAAGCTTTGCCATGGCATCACAGAGAATGCAGTTTAGGATCCTTTGGTGATTCAGAAGATATTTTTGGATCACTCTAAATCAGCTGTTCCTAAAACCTGCAGTCACTGTGCACCCTGCAGCTGAGTCATTGCAGCTTCTGTGCAGGAAACTTCTACTTTCTGTAGGGGTACAGCACTGTTGTAGCCCTACCCTGGCCCTCACGTTTTGCACTGCCCAGTGGCTCATACATATTCCAGGCAAAAAAGCCTCCAATCTTTTGTCCTTGCTTCAGTAAGCTTAGACATTCCTGAATGTACAGCTTCAAGAACAAAAATACTTTATGACAAGAATAGCCAGAATTTGGGCAGTTCCTAGCAGTAGTACAGAACATGTATCTATAGAAGAACTTGTAGAGTGAGATGCAAAACAACAGAAAAACTGGAATTAGTTTTCTTGTTGATGTTCCCAGACATGTTAAGATGGCATTGAAGGAAAAGGAAAGAAAAGTAAGCACAGAGCATCAGAAAGTTATAAGTAAAAGTTATACAACCTGGAAAATGGTATCCAGATTGTAACTTGAGACAAAGTAACTTGTAATATCCTTAGAACATCCAAGCATCTTTGGCTCTGCTCTGCAAAGATGAAATCCCATAGCCATCCCATTTGTCTTGAGAGGGAGATGACAATAGTACAAGAGAGGGAGCAAAAGCAAAGAGAGGGAGAAAAAAGGAATTATGATTCTGAAGAAGCAATTGACTTTTTCCCTCTTTCTCTCTTTCTTTCTTGGGCACAAGTGCTTACCTGCAACCTTGAGGTGCTTTTGTGGGACTGGATTTTGCACCATCATATTCTTTGAATGGGAATCACTGGCTTACATTTCTTTCCCTAAAAAGTGAACTAGAAAGAAGCCATTGTGTGTACTTTTTCTCCAGTGCCTCAGTGGAAGGAGGCTTTGTGTCAGGTCCTTGCACTGCCTAAGGTGATTAAAAATAATTTTTCTTCCCCATAACATGCCTTCAGCACAAGACAACGTGGGCAAGGGCTGAAGAGTGAAGGGAAAGTAACACATTCTGGTGCCCTGAACACTACAGCCACAGCAGTAAGAGGCAGCATCACACCTCTTTGGTTGTGCTTTTGTGCCATGTGTTGTCAGCATGTCTGAGACACTCAGTGCACCCTAAAAGGAGGCCTCTGACATGACTTTGGTCACCTGGTGAATGTTACCCTTATTTTTTTCTTGACAGATTGAAAGGATTTTCATGCACCCTTCACAGCTGCTGGGGGCCTGCTTCCTGGGAAGCAGCTTTGCAGAGAAAACCTCATGAGTGTGGACAAGAGATTAATCATGAGCCAGCACTGTGGCAAGGGAGCCAATGTACCCCAGGCGGTATTAGGTCAAGTATTGCCAGCAGGTCGAGGCAGGGGATCCTTCCCCTCTGCTCAGCACTGGTGAGGCCCATCTGGAAAGCTGTACCCCTGCTGAGCTTCCCAGCACAAGAGAGACAAGGACATAATGGAACAAGCCCAGTGAAGGTTCACAAAGTTGATGAAAGAGCAGGAGCCTCTGTGATACGATGAGAGGCTGAAAAGAAATGGCTCGGAAAGATCTCATCAGTGTTTGTAGATTGATGATGAGTGGGTGTAAATAATAGGATTCAAAGTTAGAATTACAGGATCAAAGAATCACTTTGGTTGAAAAATACCTCTGAGATCATTTGAGTCCAACCTACTTGGTCCAACCTCTTCTTGAACTCTTCTTTGTGGTGCCCAGTGTGGGGACAAGAGGCAGTAGGGGCACATTGAAATGGGAAATTCCACTCCCACATAAGGATAATAATATGCTTACTGCTCAGTTGGTCAAACTGAGCAGATTACCCTGAGAGGTGGTAGACTGACAGTCCTTGTAGATACTCAGATCCTGACTGGACATGGTCCCAAAAACCTGCTGTTGCCAAACCTGCTCTGAATAAGAGACTGGACTAGATGGTTTCCAGAGATTGACTGTCAGCCTCAAGTACTCTTTGATTTTGTGATTTTTTTTTTAAAGACTTGTCTTTAAAAAATCTTGCTTTCACATTATCACTGCTAGGAAGCATTAAGCTTTTGTGGATGTCCCAGTGATGTGTCACTAGTAGTCAGCATAGTTCTGTTGGCTTGACTTTGAATTGTTTGGGTTCAGAGTACATAATTTGGAGTGTGTGTTTGTTACCCCTATCTTGCTGATGAGCAGCTTTATCTCCATTCTTGTCTAGAAATGTCTCTGGGCTTTAACAATTAGCATTGAGTCTATAAATAAACACTGAACAACATCCCTTGCTATTTTTAATGTTTTCTGTTATGGAGTCTGATGGCAAAATCATTCAAATTTTTTCAACTTTTAAGGAAATATTCAGAACAGTCCATAGCAGGCAGAGTTCACTGGCCAGCAAAACCATGCTTGCATTGTCAGAGCAGCAGACAACCAGCCAAGCATTACTTGTCTCTAGTTTTCAAATGTCTGATTTCCTTAGCACTGTGTTACAAAGACGGGTATTTTGTGAGGGACAGAATAGCCTCTTGTTCACCTGTCCTTGAGCCATTACAGAAAACACAAGCATTGCAGGTCAGTGGTAGCAGTCAGACAGGAGAAAGCTCTCAGCTGTCAACTAGAGCTCACATAAAATAATAATTGAAACAGCTATTGTCTAGAGTGTTTACAATGTAATGGTTTTCTAAACCTAGTTGACACATAAGATTACTCTGACTTTAAACTCCAGTTAAAGTTTGGATAATCAGCAATTCAGACTCATTTGAGACGGATCCAAGACAAGGAAAGGACACTCAATGAAGCTCTTAAAGACTGTAGAGCTGACGTGAAAAATGGATCAATAGATCCTCATGGCAGTTCTTAGAAAGCTCAAGAAGAGCTGACAGAGCATGTGGTCTGTTTTGCAAACATGAAATCCATCAAGTATCAGAGTTAGGATGTGACCATCTGAACAGGTAAACAGCTAGATGGGTAAAAAATTGATTGTGCAGTCAGGATTAAAGAGCAGTGGTTAATGGGAAATAATCCTTCGAATTCTGGATGCTGCAGGAGTAGAGTTCAGGGGTCTGTCCTGGGACCTGTCAACAAAAACATCTTTACTGATGACATAGTGGAGTTTGCTCTTAGCAAGTTTGCATTCAACACCCAACTGGGGGACAGGAATCAGACAACATGCTCGAGAGCTCTGTGCCATTGGGCCAAAAGCACAAATTCAACAAAGACAAATGCAAAGTCCTGTACCTGGGAAGGAATAGTAGAATCACAGTAGGGTAATTCAGGCTGGAGGGGACCTCAGCTGGACTTTAGTCCAGCCTCCTGTTGGAGAGGAGACTTGAGGGGATATGGACATGATTGTACAGGTGATGTGACCTGGGGGAGCTGGCTGGGATGGGAGGTTCCTCAGTTTGACATGGCACATGTTTGAGAAAACATGCACCATTTTTGAGATTCAAGTTCTGAAGGGCAAACTGTTGTGAAATTTAAACTTACTGGATTACTGCAAAAGTATGTTTTTCAGGATTTATTACATGGAATAGTTTGCTACAGGAATACATTCTGGTTTTAGCATGAAACAGGAGTATTTGCAACACTGTAGAACAGAAGGGGTTTAGTGGTGGTGTTTTTCAGAGAGAGTGCTTGCCAGTCTTAGTCTAAATAATCTGTTGGCACTATTCCATGTCAAGTCTTGATATTAAGTGGAGAAGCTCTTTGGAAAGGTATTTCCAGAGCGTTTCTGCAGAAGCAGGCAGCTGCCTGGCATAAGGCACAGGCTGTGTCAGGGTGGGCAGGCACAGCATGGGGCGGGGAGCTCAGGGAGCTCGGGTGGTGGCAGGCTGTCTGCAGGGACGTGGGTGCTGCCAGCCCAAACTCAGGCTGGATTTTCAGCAGGATCAGCCAAGACTGAAGGCTGGCTGTGGAGGGGGCAGAAGGGACAGCCCAGGGATCCCCAAAGGAGAAACTGGGATATGGAAAAGACCTGAGGAAGGGTGCAGGAACTTTCAGGGTGTGGAGCTGGAGGGCGGCCAGTAGGTGAGCTTGGCAGGTGTCTGCAATTCCAGAGCCCTGTGGGAGTTTGTAAAAACAGTGTAAGGTCCCTCTCTCTGTCCCAGTGAGTTTGTGGGGATCAAGGAGCACCGTGGGGCCCTCCAGCAACCATGTGCAGCTCTGGATGTGGCTCACCACCAGTGGGCAGGTATCACTCTCCTGAATTCCATTGTACCACGGGAATCCAGATCTGTCCTGTATTCCCCATGGACCTTAAGAGTGCAAACTCTCTGTACGTAACATTTACCTCCATAGGAACTCACTGTATGTTGATGGACTTGCACCAACTTCAATACTTTTGTCTTGGAATCCACACCTCTTTTTCTCCAAAATCTTTGGTTTGGTAGCTCATGGATGCCTGTGCCATGCTGCCCTACCAGTTATATTTGTGCTGGTGAAGGCTCACTCAGTTATTTCCCCCCTGAAGCTGGTAAGTGGCCCTCAGCATCACTGCTTGTGTGCTGCAGCATTGCTGGCTCAGAGCCTCAGCCACCTGTCCAGGTGCATCTTTAGTGGATCCTTCAAATCCAAGACAGTATTATGTATGACTGATAAAGCCTAAATTCCCTGTTACAATGCAAGTTAAGAGTAGTATCCATGCTGGTTTCAAGGACAGTACGACAGCTTGAAAAATTCTCAAAACATACACATTTCCAGAGACAGCTGTAAATTATTTATGAGCCATTCTCCATCCACATTGACAACTAGCATATGAATAATAAAGAATAAACTTAAGTCATTCTGTACAATTACTGCTTCCTCAGATAGTCATATAATATTACTTCAAAATGTAGTCTGTTCTGTTGTTCAACTCTGCTTGCTTGTGTTTACACAAATGACTGCTTTTGTCACCAGTTGGCTAAACTAATGCAGTGTTTGGAAAATATATTTCCTGAGCTAATGGCACAAACAAATAGCCACAAAAGAGTGAACCATTTACACATTTCTCCTTTGGGATACAAAGTTCAGCATAATTACCACAAACACAAAAGATGCTGTACTGGAGTTTTAATTAAAAACAAAAACAAAATAAAATACACACAATCATTCTGAGTTGGGAAACAGAAACAAGTTCCATTCTTCTTTGCCACATGGGCTAATTACTGGTTTTAATATGCTGCATTTGTGCCACCAAAGCCATTTATCCTAACCTGTTTTAAGTAAAGAACTTTAATTTTGAGGAAAAAACATCCACAGGCCATTTACATGGTCTTTCAAGTATTGCTTTATAGTTAGAAGGGAGAAAAATATATAATCTAAGTATTTTATGTCATAATTTCATTTACTTCATAAATAAAATCACAGTATTCTGCAAAAAAATACAACTTCACAGTTATACCGAAAATTACCAACTATTTAACCGTGGGCTCCAGAGAGAACACATCCTGACCAGCTGCATGGAGTTTTGCCTGCACAGAGGTTTTAAATCAGTTTAGTGTAGTTCAAGAATGTGTTTCTCAATCACATTGGGGTGAAGGATCAGCAGCAAGCTCTGCGGTACATTCTGATTTTGGATAGGAAGTGCCGTGGACTCTTCTGTCACTGGATGTCCCAGGAGGACCCTGTCTGCCCACTCAAATGTACATGTAAATGGGACACACATACACTGTGTATCCCACTGGCATCCACCAGGTATGCTCAGCTGTGTTTTGATCTTCTTATTCCTTACAACTCTTATACAAATGAAAACAAGACATTTAAGTTGGGCTCTAAAAGAGTCTTATGTTTCTTCTGACACACACCCTCACACAGGCACACCCTGCCACTCTAAAACAGAAAAGCAACCTATGAGATGCAAAGACATATAAGAAAGGGCATCAAAGAATAGCCCTAGAGGCTGGGCAAGTTTTTTATTGACACAAGGTCAAGTAAACTTGAAATATGCATAGAGTTGTTACACAGCTTTACACATGTGTGGGGCAAAATCCTTTAAAGGATCCTTGGGAAGCCAGCTCCACACTCCCACCACAAGCCCAGCTGTTGATAGTCCAGGCAGCTTGAGAGTTTTCTTTATATTAAATGAAAAAGGAGATATGTATCCTGGACTGGGCAAAAATAAAACAAAAAAGAAAAAAACCAAGAGAACAAAACCCAGATGAACCAAACAAAAACAACAACAAAAAATCAACACAAAAATTCCCCAGACAAACTGATGCCCAGCTGTAGTGTTGGGAGATCCTCCAGTCCTGTTTAAGGAGGGAACTATGTAGGTGATTGACTATGATATGAGAGTGGACCAAGACTAGCAGCCAAGATTAAATTTCTCCTTCCTCCCCTGTCGCCAGAAAGTTCTTAAAACCATCTAATTTAGTTTTTCCTCTCTCCTGCTACCTTTTCCTCTCTCCTGCTCCCACTGTGTGGGAGCTGCTAGGGCTGAGTGCTGCAGCAGTGCCACTGACTGGGCTGGGGGCTGGCAGCCTCTGTGATCCAGCTGAAGCACTGGGTGCTCCTGTGATGCAGGACACAGCTCTGACCCTGCAGCAGGGTGTCAGCAAATCTGCCCACCATGGCAGGTCTGGCCTGGGTCATTCCACATGGGCACTGGAGACAAGTCCATTTTCAGCCAGTTTCTAATGTATCCGGACTGAAGAATACAACCACCAGCTCTGCATTGCAATTTTGTGATCTCTAGCCCATTTATGGTGATATTTCCAGCTGAAGACATGAACTGCCACTGCTATGTAATTACTGAAGTAGCCAAATCTGCAAATTTTTTGCCTTCACCTTTGAAATTTTTGGAAGTGGTGACACAGGACTAAAGCCAGAATTCTGTGAAGCTCCAAAACACTTCTGCTTGAATCTCTGGACAAGGGCATGGCCAGACCAAGAAGGCGCCTGGCTTGGCTGGTGGGGCCAAAGGTCTGGTGGGGTCAGTAACAACAATCTGAAAAGGGTTTTTTTCCTGGCTTCATCTTGATATGGCTTATAAACTATACAGAAAGGAAGTCTGGATGTTTTAGAAAGGGAGAAGGATATGAGAGGATATGAGATGCTCCATGATTTGAAGAAAATGCCTGGTGTGGAACATAGGGTTTGCTTCCCAGGGAGAAAGATAAAAGCCCAAAGAACAATCAGGAGTGGGGAAGCATGGAGGCATGGAAAGGTGCATTATATAGTTTGTTTGCATTATGGTTTGTTTGGGTTGCATGAAGAAAGGAATCATTTGTGTATTAGAAATGTTATCATAATTTGTGTGGCTATGCAACATCATGTGTCTAAATCAAAACCTGGATGTTCTGCTTGAATAGAGGACTAGAGCTGTAGAAAAAAGTCCAAGGTGGGGTTTTTTTGCCAAAGAAGAAAGCAAAAGAATTGACTACCATCTACATAAATTCCACTAATGTGGATTAGGTCTTTCCCTTCTAGGGACACTGGAGCAGCGGCACTTAGGAAAAAAAAGTTTTTCCATTAAAAAAATGAAACAAGCTAATTGTATTTTAATGAATATTTAGCAAACTACAGGAAATGTAGGGTTCATACATAACAAACTTCAGTAGTTACTTATTATGCTAGAGCAAGATTAAATTCTTCATGGCACTGGTGTTTTGAATAAATGGCAGCAAATCAGTTTGACTAAAGAAATTACAAAGATTTTTTCTTTCCAGTAACTGAGATCTAAATCTTGTTATGATACTTAAATGAAACAAGGGTGAAATTCACTGACTGTTATTGAAAAGGCTTGGTTGCACTTCCTTTTACAGTCATTTCATCTCATTCATATTTAAACAATGTCTATGGAAAAGAGAAATAAAGAGCTTTCAGTATAATAGTGATGAAGAGGGAAGATCCATTGAGAACTGGTAAATCAAGAAATAGGGAAAGTAATTACAGTGTATTGAGCATCTTTATTCTCATCCAACTGAGTAAAACATTTGCAGCATGCCAAAAGCAAAGAAAATAAATAATTATGTCATAGCACTGATATTTTCTTTGGGAACACTGAAAAGTACGAAATAGGGCATTTACCAGCTAGGAGCAAGTTTTTCAGCAAGAATTATTTGCTTTAATTATAGATGTTTTAAAATGTAGTATAGTCTATATTTTAGATTTTGAGCACATCCCAGGCTAACTCTCTTTGCAAGCTCTCTTCTGTGCTGCCTTGGGTTCCCAAAGGGGAGGGAGGAACCTCAGGCTCGCTCCCTGTCCTGCTTCCAGGCAGTCTGGCTGGCGTCTAAACAATCCTTAACAGTGTTGTGGCTATTCTTGAGCTCTTTCAGCAAAGTGTAATTAATCCCATTAGCCATTACAGTTCAACACAAAAGTGCCCTCAAAGCAGCTACCTGCCCTATAAATCTTTTTGTTAAAATCAGTTTTTAACCATGTTTGCCTGATGTTGCAGTATGATCTATGTTGTTTGAGTGCTTGTAGAAAGCTCAGGCTCTGACTGCCTAAATTCAGCTGGAAAGTTGTTTTCCTAAAAGCCTCCTTACTCCTCCATACTATTTTCTGTCAAATACCCTATTACCTGAGAAATATTTCATGCTGCAGCCTGTTTCCCCCTAATTTTTCCCATATTTACAGAAAATTTTGCAGTTCCGAATGGGCTTGTCCCACCCTGAACACAATCTTTGCTGATTGCAGGAAAGGAAATGGCTCATGAGATGTTTTCTTCCTAACAAAGTACAAATGTTGACAAATGCTAATTGAAGTTTTGATTACTGAAGAAAGGATAATATATGGGAAGCCTGAATGTTGCTTTTCATCAAAATGCAGAAGGAAGTACATCTGCAAGAATAGAAACCCCCTTTTCTTATAAATCATATACTTTACCATTTAATGTTGGGTTTTATATTTTGCTTCATTTGATATATGCTGTTTACCTGTAACAACCTAAATAATTAATTGCTGCAATCACTGTATGAGACTTACTTCAAAACTTATAATGAATCAGTTTAAGATTTAAAAAAAAAGTGTATAACCACAGGAAATTTCTTTCATTTTCCACTCTTTGCAGACAACTAGCAGTATTTATATCACCAATAAGAAAATGCTTTTCTTTTATTTTTTCACTACACCAAATTTCTTTTAAGGTGTCATACAGCTAATCCCCTGATTTTATTAGTAAATATTGGGGTCAAAAACTTTCTGTACAGATCAGAAGACAAGCAGGATCCCACCTTTCAGTTTTTCACACTGGGAGCTCACTTTTACTGGAGTTATAATATTACTTATAAATACACATTTACTTCTCCATGTTTGAGTTTTCCTTCTCCTGACCAGAACTGTCATGAGCCGCAACTTCCAGTGAGAAGGCTGTGTGCCATCTCTCTTTGCTTGCTTCCATAAGGAATAATATATTTTAAACTGACAGGGAGTAGATTTAGATCAGATATGAAGAAAATCCTCCCTGTGAGCGTGGTGAGGCACAGGTTGCCCAGAGGGGCTGTGGATGCCTCCTCCTTGGAAGTGCTCAGGGCCAGGCTGGATGGGGCTTTCAGCAACCTGGTCCAGGGGGAGGTGTCCCAGCCCACGGCAGGGAAGGTGGTACTAAATGGTCTTTGTGGTCCCTTTTAATCCAAAGCCATAATAGTCCTGGGAGACAGCATGTCTATGGAGAGAGTCCCTGTTAAGATCTATGTATTGTAAGATCTATGTATTAGATAAGTGGGCCCGAGTTGCTCCAAACGAGCTACAGCTGCAAAGTCCTTAGTTGGGCAGCAGCTGTAGCTCATGAGGGTAACTGGAATAAATAGGGGTGGGTTGAAAGCCCAGGAGGAGCCTTTGAGAAGACATGAAGGGCTGTGCTGCAGAGAAGAACAGTTTGGTACAGTATGGGACTTGAAAAATATGAATACAACAAGAATGCAACACACGTCCTGTAAAGTTGCAGGGCAGATGGGATCCTGTAGATTAGTATCTCATGGAAGTGTAACTATTTCCATAACTCTGCAAACTCATATGTGTTGAAGTTTGGTTTTATAATACTCTGTGGGTTTCATTCTCTGTCTTCCTCTTTGTTTTGCCACTTCTTCTTTCTCATAACACTCTATTTCTATACCGATTTTAGTATCATATATTCATTGTGGACAAGAACTAACTTCATTGCATCAACCACTTCCTGCCTTGTAATTTCTTTTTAATGTAAATAAGCCATTCTTTAGCACAACCATGTGAAAGGCAGAGAAGAGAAGGCAGAAATTTCAGTCTTTGGTCAAAAGCAGGCAACACAAGGAAAGGCTTTGGAAAACTGTGCAAGTATTGCCTTGTAGCACTCAGTCCTCAGTCTGCCTTATTTATTCTTTTTTTTTTTTTTTTTCTTTTGTCAGAAGGCACTCTTTTATTAGTCACTAACAGTACCCAAACTTCCAAGCAAGACTGGAAAATAATACTTTACTGCAAGTTTCAAGCAGGTTAGCAAAGTTATAAATGCCTTCAAAGTAACTGAGGGGTAAAAATGGAAATGCCAGACCTATTTTATAGCAACATTGCCAGATGCTTTGATAGATCCATTATAAATTCAACTAACATTATTCTAAGCTAAGATTGCTATCTAGTTGCTGTTCCTTGGATATATTATTTTTTTTTTCTTATCTCACTGACTCTTTTCATAGTATACAGTAAGAAATTTATTAGTATGTATCAGATTTCCTGGTAAGATATGGTCCAACAAATGCTGTTATTATATTTTACTCTTTTTTTCTATATAACCTTTTTCCTTTATCATTTTGTCAGTCTTTGCTATTTGGGCATCTTCACTGGAGCAATGCTGGCTTCAGTTATCTGGAATAGCATATATTATAGAAAAATGAGATTGGAATTGTTTGGTGTTTCATTACAGTGTAACTGTCTGGTGTAAAAACTTTTTGTGGCATGTCCTATTTTTTTTGCACTTCCTTTAGGTCTTTTAAAGAATTCAGGTCTGATGTCTGTTGTATTTTTGTTTTGCTATAAAAGCTAATATGATATTAAGTAAATATTTGGATGAGAACACAAAGGAGAAAAAAAAGGAATTAACAGTCAGTTATCAATGTATGAATAGTTTGAGGGTCACTTCAAACTGAAAATAATCTAGAAGCTGCTTCTTGGAAATGTGTCTTGTGAGTACCCTGAGGTGTACCCCCATCAAGCAGGAGTGCACACGGCATCTTCAGGCTGAGAACTTTCTGTGCTCTTCCCACTCCATTCCCATTATTGTGGCTCAGCTGAGAATGCTTCCCCTCTCAAATTTTCTGGAATAATCTCTTGTTCAGTCTCTAGCCAGTCTAACAGTGTTAAAGTGATACCACTTATTTTAAGGGGTTTTAATAAAATATTTTTTCTAAGTAGTGTGATTTTGTAATGAGTTAAAGCAGGAATGGGTGAGCAGCTGGGTACATAGTGCTAAGGAGGGTGGGGATGCTCAGGCCAGGGACTCACATGAGTCCAAAACAAGGTACATGACTACACCAGGCAAAACTCCAGCCAAAAAGTATGTGCCCGTGAATCTGCTCAACAGTTCAGTCTGTGGAGCGAAGGCAGGAATCCCACAGGCAGCCATGAACCCACCAGCATTTATTTCCAAATAAAGTTGTTGTTATAGACCCCTTAATCCAGGATCTCACAGATGCTGTATCCTGTTTTTTGGAAGAGCTAGTTCGGCAGGTGCAGCTCCTAATTATAACTGTGAAACTGCTAAAAGTGCTTTTTTAATCTTTGATTTTATGTTCCATTTGAAATGCCTATTCTCTCTTCATTTGGAGGTAGCAGCTGTAGCTGGCTCTATAATTTGTTGGAAGTGGCATCTCCTACATAGAGGAGGTTATGAAATATAAACAAAGTAAACTAACTTATAGAAGCAAAGAGAGACATTTCCAGCTTTCATGAAAAGAAGGATGTGATAAATCTGCACCTTGGGCAGTCACTTCATGATACCTCTTGGACAATCAATCAGGACTCCATAGAGAGATATCAATATTTTCCTGGGACCAAGTCAGCAGCATTTATGTGGCTATCAATGACAATTAGTCAGCTGAAAAATCCCTGCTTAACTGCTTTCCTGGAGGCTTTTAGGAACCTTCCTCAGCTCTGCCTACAGGAATAATTCTTTATAGCAAAGAAACAGTCAGTGTTTTCAAAGATTCAAGCAATACCTGTATATCATATAAAGATTAGATTCAGCTACCAGCATTAAATACAAACTTTACCCAAGCTCAGCGGTATTTGGATTGGGTTTTTCACTGGGGCCCCTCAGAACTGAGTTTCTACACTCCTGATTCAATCCAAGAACCATTTACTCAGAGCTGCTTTGTTGCTGGCTCCAGACACGCTGCTCATCCGGTGCAGCTCATTGGGAATAACAACCCACTGTCATTATTTCATTTCCTCAGATATTTAGAAAATAAAATGCAATTGTCTTTTTTTAATCTGTATTCCTGCTGTAGCAGTAAAACAGAAACAATAATTAGAGCCATGACTCAAAAACAAGGGTGCAAATATTTACAAATGCTTATGTTTGTTTCTTTCCTTGCTCTCTGGAAGCTAGCCACAAGGAAGGACTATTAGATGCTAGCTAATCTTCCTTAGGTAGGAGGAAGCAAAGCAGAATAGGGAGTGCTTTCAATGAGATGTGGTGTTCAGAGCTCTGAGCTTGCTTTGTTTTTGTCACACACAGCTGCCACAAAAGGAAGCAATCTTAGTATCCTAAAGAAAAGCCCTAAAACCACTCATCCAGCCTGCATGTTACAATGGTTGAAGCACAGTGTTATCCAAACTATGCTAATCACAGTTGAAATTAATACACATACTGTGTTACATCATTATCTGTTGAAATGCATTGAGCAATTGCCAGAACAGTAGGATCTCAAGCTGTGACATTTTTAATACCTTTTATGTGCAAGCAAGTTTTGCTAGTCATTCTGTGGTGATTAAGAAGAAAATTGGAGAAATGGTCATAAATACACCAATTTTGAAATGATTGTCGCTATTTTTGAGTGCAGAAGCATCTACACTGCACTGGCAGACAGAGCAGAAGAAAAACCAGGAGCCATTATGTGACAGTGTTTACAGGGGTTTTCAGATGAGAGAAGAGATGAGAATGTTGACTCCATATTTCAGAAGGCTTGATTTATTATTTTATGATATATATTACATTAAAACTATACTAGAAGAATAGAAGAAAAAGTTCTCATCAGAAGGCTAGGCTAAGAATAGAAAAGAATGAATAACAAAGGTTTGTGGCTCGGACAGAGAGAGAGCCAGCTGTGCCGTGATTGGCCATTAATTACAAACAAGCACATGAGACCAATCACAGATACACCTGATGCATTCCACAGCCACAGATAACCACTGTTTACATTTTGTCCCTGAGGCCTCTCAGCTTCTCAGGAGGAAAAAATCCTAAGGGAAGGATTTTCATAAAAAGATGTCTGCGACACCATTACTGTACTGTTGTTCAAATTTGTGAACTGTCAGTTCCTCCCATTTTACAGTGACCAATAGTCAACAATGTCAGCAGGGAAGTCCAGGAACCAGACAGTATCAGCAGCTGATGTTTGCTAGAGATAATATTCCCCCAGCAGAGGGAATATTATCCCCCCTCAGCCACCACCAGCCAGCAGGCATCCACCTTGATCCCAGAAACTGTAGTACTAACAAGAGTTTGTGAGGGCGTGCTGTGAGTGGGTCACTAAAACATTCTCTATTAAAAAACCTGGCAAAAAAATGCAGCAACACCAGCACATCTGGTTGCAGCATATGGGTTGAGAAAGACCAGCTGAAGCTCTTTATCAAAATGCTGTATCTCTGAAGGGAGCTCTAGCCTTAGTTAGCTTTTGGATTGTGGGGTTGATTTCTACATTGTCTGTATGTACTTTACAGAATATTTGATTCTCTAGAAGACACTAGAAATGCTGCCAGTCACTGCCAGCACTTGATTCAAATTGGTGGGTATGGGTAAAGCCTGCCCATAGAACTCCTTTTTTCTTGAAAATGCAAGGGGTGAAAATAGTCCATCCACGTGACCATAAACTACTTTCTTTCTCATATATAGCCCAAGGGAATGCAAAAATGCCTTTCTTCAACTGTGCCTTTACTAGGAGGACCAGCCTTTAGAAGCCCCAGGCCTTTGAGACAAGGCCAAGGATGGAGCAAGGAGGACTTAACCTTGGTGTAGGAGAACCATGTTGGGGCACATTTAAGCAAGAGTGCAACAACAGAACCTGATGGGAGGCACACATGGGTGCTGAGGGTGCTGGCAGATGTCACTGTGAGGCCACTTTTGAGTGGCTCTGAAGCACCATGGGGCTTGGGAGACAATCCTGGAGAGTGGAAGAAAGCAGATGTTACTCCCATCTTCAAGAATGGAAGGAGGATGATCCAAGGAACTGGTCAGCCTCATTTTGATCCCTGGGAAGGATGCAAAGCAACTAATCTCGTGAATCATTTGCAGTGAGTATTCAGCATGCATTCACAAAGGGGAATTCATGCTTACTCAGTGTGACAGACTGCAGCGAGGTGACTAACTAAGGGGGGAGAGGAGAGCAGTGGATGCTGTTTACCTCACCCTCCAAAAGGCTTTCCACGGTGTCTCCCATAATATTCTCATAGACAAGCTGAGAAAGTAATGGGTAGGTAATGGACAGTGAGTTGGATTGGAAACTGGATGAGCCCAGGGGCCAGGCACAGTTCAGTCACACATAGTTCAGTCACACAAAGTTCACTAGTGGTGTGTGCCATGGGCTGATACTGGGGCCAATACAGTAATAATAACATCTTCATTCCTGACCTGGAAGGGGTGCACCCTCAGAAGCTTTGCAGATGACAATAACCTAAGAGGGGTGCCTGATACCCCAGATGGTTGTGCTGCCATTTGGATTGGCCTCAGAGGATAGAAAAACGAGAAGAGGAATGTCAATGATCATGGAATCAACGAACAGTTGAGGTTGGAAGGGGCCTCTGGAGGTCACCTCCACCCCTCCTTCCCCCCCCATGCAGGGTCACCTTGACCATGTCCAAATGGTCCATATTGCCCATGTGGGGTTCTGTAAACATCTGCTATATGCTGCTATTAAGGCTGAGATGCTGGGTTCAATGGAGACTTGGTCTGATTTAATATGCACCTACCTGCATCCCTTAACAGAATATTCCCTTATTTCATAATATGAACAATATGTTCTGCTAAAAGATCATTTCATCTATTCAACCTATAATAATCAGAGACTTTCTCCAGTTATAGATGGTCCACTGTATCTAATTATAGCCCTACATTATGCATAATTTAGATGCTATGAACACTGTGCTATGTTCACCATTCTGTCTGCCAGCTTTCTGAACTTGTTCAGTGGCTGCTTTTGGAAGAGCAGGTGTATGGCTGCTCTGTGGAGGGGAAACCTGGGCTCAACCTGCTACTTCAGTGTACTATCAGTGTCTGCTGCAAAACCAGCTGTCTGGAAAATTACATGCAGGGACATTTCAACCAAGGGCAAATAGATAATATGCATGCCAGCACTACAGTAGCTACTGATTGGATTCTGCAAAGAGTCCAAGGACAGAACTGAGACTAGTGTACAGCTCTGGATCTTTGAAATCAGTCTAAACGAGAGTCAATTTCCAATTTAGAATCCCTTTCGTGTAGCAGGTAACATCTCTGCAATGGACCAAATCACCTATGACATTTTTGAGAAAAATGAATCTGAAAGGTTAAACATAAACAGTAAAACCATAATTGCAAATTAGTTCTGAAAATGGCTGGAAAAGGCAGTGTATGAAGGATGTTATTGAAAAGGTATCGTAGGTATGTAACAATCCTCTTACTCTTTTCATTGCTGTTGCCCTTGTGAAGCTGTGTATAAGCCTTTGGTTTGCTTTAAATCTGTGGTCTTCTTTATCAGATGGTCCTGATGACAACTGAATAAAATGACTGACTGGTTCAATAGATCAATCCAATAATTGGTAGGATGTGTGTGACACATTTCAAGTGGGGAGTCTGGGTGTCCAGAATTATCTTTCTCCTCTGTACACACAAATGCATATGAAAACTGTGTCTGCAAAAGCCAATAGCAGATTTAAAATAAAAATTGAAGTTCCTCTGCATAACAGTTCTACCCTCCTGTATATAAATTATCTTTATTTTATATAACTTGTGTCTTCATTGTATATTTAAGATTGTATTATTCTAAGGACCATATTCTGACAGACTGTCTACGAAAGTATTTGTACAGATCTCAGTAGGAACATTTTTGGGGTGAAAATTATTAGAGCTTTAAATTTATTTGGGTACTGAATTTCTGCAAGTTTCAAAGGAAGTACTAAAATAGCTAAAATGTTCTAGACCTAAGGCATTACTCAACATAATATTAAATTGTTGAAATTTGGGCCCTGAACTCATTTGCTGATATCTATTACCCTGCCAGAAAAAAAAGGTAGAAAGTGGAACTTGCAAATTATATGCTATTCTGGTCTTGTGCATAAGTTACTTCCTCATGAATCTTTGTCAAAACCAGAACAATTTCAAAATTGTAGTGTGTCTGAGTCATTGGGGGAGGGTATAGGAAAAAAATTACTCATGTGAGATTTGTTACTACTGTCTGTCTCGGTTCCCCACCAAAGTCAAGAGAACACACAGCACTAGGAAGAACCTTCAAATGCTTTACAGCAGCGCCTGTAAGTAACACTTTAAGGTTAATAAGGAACTTTGGTCAGTGATCATGGACTGAGCCAGCTGTTCTAAGGTAAAATGACTTGCTTTAAATTAACTGTTGTCACCTTACTGCTTGGAGAGTCTATTCCTAAAGTTTGTGAAACTATTTACTCCTAAATTCTCCCAAAAGTATGTGTAGAGCCATTCTGTGTAGGAGAGGGACTGTGTAATCTCACATGTTCCCTCCCTTCCCTCACACTAGCATTTTCTGTGTTTTGTAGAGATGTTTTTGGCAATAGGCAAATTGCCATTTGGGTTTCCCAAACTGGGCCTACATCCCTTCCTGTGTTTTAAGGGCAGAATATGTCTGAGGGTTTATTGCATCACAGCTTCCTAACACAGCCCATAGGGCTGTGAGAAAATTTGATTTCTTGTTCTATGTCTCTTCCATAGCTGTCCATCTTCTGTGGGTGCCCAAAACGCCTTTTCTGCGTCCTTCTCTGAGTCCCCAGCTCAGTGAAATACTGCCTGTCCTGGCAATTAGGGAACATAGGGAGAGGTTCATCTTGCCAGGCTTTGGATAGCTCTGTCTGAGTAACTGAGACACTTTTCACAGTGAAGTTCTCATAGAATGCAATCCATCTTCTGCAAGGGTGGACCTCTAAAACAGGTCTGAAGTAAAGGTTCTGGGTGACTGCCCTCTTCTCTTCATTGCCATACAGACAGCTCAGATGTGGGCATCACAGAATCACAGAAGACTTGGCTTAGAACCCTTTTTGAAGATCATCAAGTCCGACCTCCAGCTATAGACATCTCATATATATGACATTTAATCAATTTGTGGTATCCTAGAGAACTTGAACACTCGTGCAGTACTCAGAATTATCCCAAGCTATTTTCAATACATGAAGAAAAAGAGATCTCACTCAGTTGCTATTTTTGCTTGTTTGTTTGTTTTTCCTTGTGTATAAATTGTTATATTTGCGCTGCTGTGTTTTTTAGTCTTTCAAGTTCCTATGTGCACATACATGATTAGATATTTTAGTCATCCCTTCTGTGTAATGTGTTTAGTTCCATTTACTTTCTTTCTTCATGCAGTTAAAAGCAAATAATATGAACTTGAGAAATTGTGAGGGTGTCAATGAAGCCCTGGGGAAGCAGTAAGGTTACTGGATTTTTGATTGGGCTGTTATTTCTCTGTTGAATGCCCTGCATTGACCAGTCAATGTGTGGGACTCCCTCCTGTATTTTTCCTTTTACTATGCCATAGTTCAGCACTGGATTTTTTACGGCATCCAAAAAAGGGAAGTAATTTTCTTGCATTTCAATGTAACTGATTCAGGCTAGAAATGAAGGCTCCTGAAACTGCCAAAAAAGGAAATATTTGTTTTTAAAATCTTATTGTGTGCTTTCTATTCTTTAATTCCTGTATAAAATCCCAACAGGATTTATGAGTCAAAGATCACTGTGTAGCTGAAGCAAGGCAAAGATCACTGTGAAGCTGAGTATCAATGGAATCTAATGTTTCTCTTAATAAGATTTTGTTTTTATGTATAAGGATCCTGCACACTGTTCTGGGCAAAGGGCCTGCCAAACTTCCACACTGCTCCTGAGATCAGCCCAAACAACAGTGCTGTGCAGAGAAAGTTATATCAGACTTGGTGTGAAGGTACAAAAACTGGGTGGTATTGTTCAGTCCTAAATCAATGACAGTTGTAATCCCCAGCCTTTGCCTGACTTAGGTCTGGATCAACATAGAAAGTAGACTTAGAGATCTGACTCCTTTTGTCATGCTTTTCATACAAGTCAGCTGTGTCTCTGTCAAAAAACCCTAATTATTTAGTAGATTCCATTCTTTTACTCACTATATATTTTAGGAGATACCTGCTTCTTCCTTTATATTAAAAATTGGCACATACTAGACATGTAGACTTGCTGTTCATCTCTAAGCAAGCAATAGCCTATGTAGAAAAGATTTCACAAATACTCTCCAAAAATATTAAGAGTTTCAATCTATAGCAGTTGGACTAGATGGTTGTTGTTGGCCCCTTCCAACTCAATTGCCCTGTTCTATTCCATTCTATCTGTAGCAAGGCCATCATCAGCTGCAGGGTGAGCAAGGGATAGGACAGGACAAAGCTGGTAGCAGAGGCAGCCACAACTGCCTTGAGGATGAATATGGAGGAGTCTCCACAGAAGGCAGGGAAGAAATCATACATAACACAAACACATGCTATTAAAAAATTACATAGCTCTAGCACAGGGGTCATGGCTGAACTGGAAGGATATTTCCAAGGGACTCTTGATGCTTTGTAGTTATCTTCTGCTTCCTCAAATCTGTAGCCATATTTGAAAAAACACAAACAGGAACTTAAAATGCTTTTTAATTTTTCTTGTTTATTTTAAAATGAAACTAGAAAAATGCCTTTTAAATATGTTGCAATAAATTCAGTACATTACAAGTCTTAAGAACTGTGGCCCAACCTCCTTGCCAGAGAAGGTCCTTTGAAGAATTTGTTTTTATAATTACTCCTGCCAGCATGCCATATGGTAGAAGAATATCATGCTTTCAGAGTTGAGTAAATATTTCCTAGAGAGGCAAACTAAAGCATAGAGAGGTTCCCCTTGGACTCAACTAAAAAATCAGTTACAGAAGCAGAACTAGAGCACAAGAATTTCCAGCTCCCCTCTGTGGGAGGAGAGTTTTTCATCACTAGAAACTATGGTGGAAAGAAATTGGCAGTTCAGAGCAAGAAACAGCTTTCCAAGAATCATTCTTTCCTTATGCTACATAAATAGTGGCAGCAGCCCCCACCTTATTTCATGTTACAGGACAGGAGAAAAAGTACTTTGCTTCAGACTGCAATTGAAATGAAGGTTTTGTTCTTGTCAGCCTCCCGCTATAATTTCTAACTGCACCAAACAGCTTCAGGAAACTTTTGTGATTTATGCTTTTAAGAAGAATCATTCCAGAAAGCTCTCAGAGTTTACTATTTCTTGAACTTCTGAATTAGTCTCTTTAGTGATGCCAAGAATTTATTTCTTCCTCTAAGCCACAGTATTATTTTCCTTTCCCAAGCATTCACAGCTGTACAAGTGCCTAGTGACAGAAGAATGCTCAGCCTCCAAATATTTTTTTTCCAGGTTTGGAGTTTTCATCCTTTGAGTGATTCTCCTGTACTCAGTGCTGAATATCTATACCTCTTGCTGATGCCTTATGTGGGGAAAACTGAGGTGTCAGACAAGCCAGAGAAATGCACACTGTGAGCCTGACTCTTACCCTGGAAAGGTTTAAGCTTAGAGATGGGCTCTTGAGGGGATGAGGATGCTCCCTTTGTGACCTTCAGTGACCATGGAGAGACACCTGAGCACCCATGCCACAGGCTCCAAAACTCACTGTGTATTTACAATGACTTTCCTGCCTTAAAACTCTGGGCTCACGCAGGTTAAGGACAAACCTATCATGTATGTTCTGAATACTGCAGGGATCTCATGTAACAGGACTGAATCTGTTCAGAAAAGGAGACTTTTTGATTCTTTTAGAGTTCTGTCCATATTTTGCAAGTCTCCAGCCTTCCAGTCCAGAAGTACTTTATTAAATCTAAGGATGCAGTCATGCAAAAATCCCAGTCACATATTGCAGCTGTTTACTGAATGCTTATAAGCATTAACCCAAATTCACCATACCCATACATACAAATGCTCCAAACCATGTAAAAACTGTGCCTGAGAACAGCTGTGAAATTGGTGCTGCTAGAGAAAACTGAAAATGTGTTATTTTCTTATACAGATATTTTGGACAGTATTAGATAAATGCTAGCCCTTTTGCTCTTTATTTTGTTAAGTTTCTTAAATCAAGAACAGAATGCCAAATGTATTCACTGTGCAAAGCAATTTTTCTTAGATCTACAAAGAAGTTGTGGCAGCACATACTGTCTAATGATCTGATCATGGAGGTGCAGGATTTGCTGACAAGGTTTGCCTGCTGTTAGGTCTGGTTCTGCTTGATTTCAGGACCATAAACCTCTCCTTTCTGATTGTTTCCTAAAAACATCTTTCAGTAGAAAAAGGACAAAGCAGACCATCCACATAAGCAGAAGGGCGGCTCTGCTCATGTCAGAGCTGGAGTGTGCTAACTCTCCTCCCCATTTCACTTGCAGCACCTTCCCAAACGTGGTGACTTCTACTTACTTCTAGGGCATTGACTAATTTTGCTTCTGTGAAGGAGCTGTTAATTGTTCTTGTACTTCATTCACAGCTGAGTTAACTTATGCCCTGGAGGGGAGCAATTTTCTCAGCCTTCCTAGGCCCTGTGATAGTGCTAGGAATTAAACCCCCCAAGGGCCTGCTGCCCACTGTTTGCCTGTGCTGAAGTGGTTAAACACAAAAAACACTCAGCATTTTTCAGAATAGTTCTCAGCACTATAAAGGATCAAGCTCAAGTAAGGCCAAGGAAAAGCAGCACATCAGTACAAGAAGGTCCCAGCTGGTGATGGATGCTTGCTCCCATAATATTCAGCTCCTGCTGCACACAAAGGAGATAATGACACAACTAATAACTAATTACAATGAGAAGGAGGGAGAAATGGTGCAGTGAATGCTAGCAGGGTTCATAAAGGCTAATGTTAATAAAATACAGAATGTGTACAAAATTATAGTTTAGTTCCTGGCTACCTGCTGTGCTCAAGCAAAGCAAAAGACAAAGTAATATCTTCAGGATGTATTTTACAAAGACAACTGTTTCCTATTTAAGATAAATTTACCACTGTTTATTTTATTTAATTAATATCTCATTTACTCTAGAAAGTTAAAATTCTAATATGCATATGAATTGACCTTGCATCTTTGGACAAATTGCACTATAAATATTATATTATAACATCTCCCATCTAACAGAATTGAATCACAGAAATACTCTGTAATTTACACAACGGGCTTACTGGTGAGCAGGACAGATGGTGACAAGCACAAGCTATTAGGCTTAATAAAGGTTAAACACAAAATGGTAAGGCTGGAAGGGAGCACAGCGAGTCATCTGCTCCAACCCTCTGCTCAGGCAGGGTCATCCCAGAGCGTGTGGCACAGGATTAAATCCTGCTGGTTCTTGAGTATCTCCAGTGATGGAGATCCCACAACCTCTCTGGGAGCCTTTCCCAGTGCCTGGTCACCCTCACAGTTATGAGAGGCTGGAATGATTGATGTCTCCAGATGTTTTGGGGTGCACGTGTGTGGGGGAAGGGGCAGGTGGAGCCTTGCCCTGGTGCGGCAGTGCCCTGCCCTACAGCCCCACCCCAGAGCCTGTATCACAGCCTGGCAGGGGCTCCAGTCCCTGGCACACCAGAGGCAGAGCTGCACCCCCCACCCCTGGAGCCCCTTCCCACCTCCTGAGTGGCCAAATGACTGGGAGTCCCCCTGGGGGAAGGGCCAAGGGGTGCTTAAAGGAGAACATGAGGCAAGCATGTCTTGACTCTACAGCCTCTTGGAATTTCTATCAGCTGCACACCACTGGAATCCAGGAGTGGAAGTTTTGTGGCTCCTCTTCTATGTATCTATGTATTTTCTGTCTTTCTGTTTCTAATTCTTCTCAGAATTTTTGTGTAACTTAACATCAAACAGAGTTTCCTATGTTAATGCTTTGAGAAGTGTTCTATATTGATTGAAGGTTGCACTAAATATTTTGCCAAAGTTCTCTGATTTTCTAAAGTTGCCAGCAAAATTTTTTAGTTGTTTTGACCTCTTGAGAATATCTTGTCCATATTTGTCCTGTGCATCTAACTCAGAGCTTACATGAACAACTGTAAGCCCTTCTAAAGCCATGTTGAGCAAGGGTTTTGGGGACCTTACAAGGTCAAGAAGTTTTTCCTCAAGTTCTGGTGGAACTTTCTGTGCATCAGTTTCTGCCCATTGGCTCTTGTCCTGTTGCTTGGCATCACTGAGAAGAGCCTTGAGGCATTCCCTTCAGCTCCTTGTATACATTGATGAGATTCCCCTCTCAGTGATCTCTTCTGAAGGCTGAACAAGCTCAGCTCCCTCAGCCTGTCCTGCTAAGAGAGATGCTCCAGTTCCCTCATCATCTTTACAGTCCTTCACTGAGCCTGTTTCAGGAGCTCCGAGTCTGTCTTTTACTGAGGAGCCCAGAACTGGACACAGCACTCCAGATGTGCTTCACCAGGGCAGAGCAGAGGGGCAGGATCATCCCCCTCAACCTGCTGTGAATGTTCTTCTTAATGCACCCCAGGATTGGCCTTCTTGGCCATGAGGCACCCTGCTGGCTCATGGACAGCTTGCTGGATATAGACAGGGGTGCTACCCCAGGGGAGACCCAAAGAAGGAATGGTGCCTCTGAGGCACGCTTCCTTTGCTCTGTACTAACCCACCTCCACCAGAAGAAGCTGTGCTTCATTCCCATCCCTGGGCAGCGTGCTCATGCTGCTTTGCCAGCTCCTTCCTCCCCGGCAGCTGCTCCGGCTGCTCCCCGCAGATTGAGCCATGCTCCCCTTCATGAGACTACCAACAGGAAGTTTCTGTGCTCCTCTCTTTCCCTTCTTGGTGCTTACCAAGGCAAAGCTAGCATCTGTGGGGAGCAGTGGGTGCTACAGGAGGCTGGTCTCTTTCTTACACATTCACTCACACCGACACACACATGTGCATGTGAGCCATTGTCTCTACACCGCTAATGAGAAATCAAAGTGTGCAAAATATAAAAGGGCAAAAGATAGAAATCCTTTTAGAGTCACCTCCTCAATATTTATATCTGTGACATTGGAGACAAAGATTTTGGTCTCATGTGCAGTGGTTCACCCTCATGTCAGTCAGACCTGCAGATTTTGTAGTGTGAAGAAGTATCAGACAGTCAGTTAAAAGCACATCATTGTCATTAGTGTGATCCTGTAAATAACAGTGTTTCTCTTTTCCTTTCCTTTTAGTTTGAGCCATTGCAGTGTCAGCAACAATCAGAAGAAAATGCAAAAATTCATCTCAATAGCTCAGAATGCATGGGAAATTTTTATATCTGAAAGGAAGCCGGGCTGGAAGTATCAGATGCAGCTTTTTGCAGTTTGCTCTGCAATTGGCTTCCTCTCCAGCTTTCTGCTCTTCCTTAGCATGCACTTCTCCTTGGCACACCATTCCTTGGGGCCCTTACTGATTTCTGGATTCATCTGGGTTTTGTTTTCTATCATGCTCTTTTGTTTCAAGCACCTGCGCTGTTTCAGTGTTCTGTTCCTCCTTTCTTGTGGACTGAAAAATGGCAGGGATGCTCTTATTACTGCTGGCACAGGTGTTGTTGTGGCCAGCAACATTCAAAATATTTTTCACAATCTAAAGGTTCTGGCAGACAGTATAACCTGTCATTTAAAGCAGGAGCAATTTGCCTTGATAAAATATTATATTGAGGCAATAAAATGGATTTATGAGGTGGCCAACCTTCCTGCTGAGGAACTTAAAGATATAGTGATCCTAAAGCATGAATTCACACCATCTTATTCAATTTTAGATGATGCATTAAAACAAGAGCTAAATGACACAGAGCAAGAAATCCAGAGAATTGCTAACCAGATATCTTTTATGTTGACTATACTGCCCTATATAGGTCAGAAAATATTGCCTGTATTTGGAGTTTTTCTAGTTTCTTTTGGAACTGGACACTTTATCAAAAAATTTGTGGGTTCTCATAGTACCAAATTTAAGAATGCTTATATCACAAAACAGTTCATTGCATTTGATGAGCAGCAAAAGCAACAGCAAAGACCCTGTCTTCTGCCACTTAACAGAAAAGAGAGGAAAGATTATGTGATGATCCCATCCTTCTTCTTCACAAGAAAAGACAGGAAAAAAATGCTGCGTTATTTTTTCCCTATAATTCTTCATCTTTGCATCTGGCTTCTGTTTGCTGCAGTAGACTCTTTGTTTTATTTGTTAATTATTTCTGTGAACAAATATCTCCAAGAAGTACCAGATCTAGACATTCAACTCAGACTCTCTCAGAATGTAAGTACTTTTCAGTACCATATATTTCTTAGTTTATTGCTGAAAAATTCCTCTTCATCTTCAGCAGCTGCAAGAGCAAACATATAGCAATGAGCCATCAATTTTTTCCTGGAATATAATTCATTTCAAAAAGGGTCATTGCCTCAACATACATTGGTTGGATGGAACCAGACAGTTCTTTCCAGAGCATTGTCATATTTCTAGAGAATGGTAAATTTAAGAAAACGAATTTTCATTCCTCCATTTATATATATGAAGAAAACCAGAGGCTTGCAATTTGAAACTCACAGAACTGAAATTTGTGAAGCACTACTTTTTATAGTCAAAAGTCACTGTGACACTGATGTAAGAGATGCCTACCTTTCTTTAACTGAGTATTGTGAGGATGCATCATTGCTTGTATGGATGGGCACATACACACAAAATAATGACTTGTTGCCAAAATCTCCAGGTTCCTCTAGCAGGAGCAGCAGCATGGAGAACCATGGATTAGCTAGGCTGGAAGACAAGTCTGGAGGCCATCAAGACCAACCTCATGCTCAAACCAAGGATAACTGGTTAGAGAATGGTACTAATAGCACCAAGTTTTAATGGTGTTGTTTGGTGAAAGGTTGGACTCAATGATCTTGGAGGTCTTTTCCAACATTAATTGTTCTATGATTCTGTGATCTTTCAGTGGTGCACTGAAGTGAAGGAAATACATTTTTTTGTTTACTCTTCAGTTGATCAAACAATAGAACAAGTTTCTGAGATAGGTTGTGGGATGTCCATTCCTGAAGATAATAAGGAGCCAATTGATCACAACCTTAATCAACCTGTTGTTGTGCACTTTGCTGTGTACTCACTATTTGCTGTGTAGGGTTGTGCGTGGTTTTGCCTGTATTTCTATCCTTTGTACCTTGAAGGCAGCCTCTTATCATGACCTGCCTTGAGTGTGACCTGAGTCAGGACAAAGTATCTTAGTCCCACTACCCATGGACAGAAGTCCTGAGCACCATGTCTGGCTGATTCATGGCTCCTGCGCTACGAATTTTCTCTCTCTGTGTGTATCATTCACTCATGTGGAAAGCTGCTTGACTCCTTCAAAACAGAAAACTAATGCCATCATCAGATTGTTTCTAGTTCCCCAAGGAAAGCTAATTACATTAAAATGTAAAATTTAATCTCAACATATTTGTTATATCATGCCTCGGGGCTGCTGATCCCAGGGAGTCCAGGAAGCTGGGTGAGCAGGACAGACTCAGACACTTGAGATGTTTATTAATTAGCATGAACAGTAAAGTTTTTCATGCACTAGTACTCCTGTTTCATACTGAGTTCCTAATGAAGATTTTTCTTGCCTATAAATCAGTTCAGTTTAGGGATAAAATGGCCTGAGATAGTTTGGAACAGGATAATGTCAAGGAAGGGCTAACAGGCTGAAGAATGGGTAATATGCTTTGGGAACTTCATTTGTCCAATGAACATCTAACAGAAGTGCTTGGCCTCTGTAGGGTGATTAGAAGGCCTTATTATTCCTTTGACATGATCAGAAAAGAGGCTGGGTTATTCAGTGACTCTACAGTGTTCTAATTCACAGAACAGAAAGTTGTCTGATAGTATGGTCCCAGCAGCATGTCTAATTTACCCTTCTTATTGAGCATTTCAGTCCACAAGCAGTGAATGACATCAGCTAAGCAGAGGCAGCTACAAGAGGAGGTCAGGCAGCCTCATTTGTGTGACAGCCTTTGGTCAGTGTGGTCACTGCCTGGGCCAGTATGTGGCTGCAGAGAGGGGACAGAGCTTAGTGCCATATGGGCATGGCTGGGTTGCTGTTCTAGGCCACCTACAACATCACTGCAGGTGTGATTTCAGGGGGAAGAAAAGGTGAGCATCCCTGATCATGCAATGTTTTTGCCTCCCTCTCTCCATTGGGAAGGTTGTCAGGATCAGCCCTGCCCCTCTGCTGCCCATTGCCCTCCTGTTCATCCAAGACTTGACTCAGGCACACGGTGCTGAAAGCAGCGATGATGTGGGCGGCTGCTGTGGGGAACAGAGCGGCAGAAGTGAACCTGAGCCCAGCCAAGTCTGAGCTGAGCTGAAAGGAGCTGAAAGGAGCTGGGAGGAGCTGGGAGGAGCTGACTGGAGCTGGGAGGAGCAGTCAGTAGCACCAGTACTGGAAACTGCTGCACAGAGTTGAGTCCAGTGCCCGAAGTGGTGGTGCAGTGTGGCGAGGACAATCATACTTTCATACTTTCAGGGGTTTGTCTGTCATTGTTTTCTGCTGTCTCAGGCTCAGGCACAGAGAGAGTGCTGTGGTGAGTGACTGCCACCTTGTCTTTGTTTGGGGACAGCCATGTGGTGCCGGGCATAGGAAGAGCCACCATCCTGGCTTTGTCCCAGGGCCAGGTGGAAATAAGTCGAGATGGTGAATACCTTTTGTAGGTAAACCACCTTCTCTTTTTATGTACTTTCATTAATAATATTGCTGCTGTTACTGTGCATGTCTTATTCCATTGCTTGCTGCTTTCAGTAACTTGCTATCTCCACCCATAGTCTCTGCCTTTGTCCCTCTCTCACTGGAAGGTGAGAGGCTTATTTGGAGTTTGATTTCTGGCTGGTGTGGAGCCACCATGGTGTGGAAGCACTGCTGATCATGTGCTGAGACAAAACCAAAGGGACAGACACTCTGCTCTACAGTTTTACTCTCAACGAAGGACCCTCCAACAGGGCATCTGAGCAGAGTCATAGGAGTGGAAAAATAATAAACTATTATATCCACATTAGCTAAATATTTCCCTGTCAGAGCCACTGAGAAGGCTCTGAAGGTTTTTAACAGTCCAAAGTGCTGGACATTGTCCACCAAGAGAAATTGTGAAAATAGAGTCCAAAACATTTATAAATAGCCAATATATATATTGTTTTGAGCATACTGTATACAGACACTGGATGGTCTAGATGATTTAGAGTCCTTTGTAAATCTGAATGTAGAGTGCAAGAAATATTAAGAAAGGAGGGAATCTGTCTTATAATCAACACCTTTTTTCCACTTTTCTTGTGCAGAAGAATGAGAAAAGCTATATAATTTCTATGAAAGAGCATATTGCCAAGACTGATTCTTTCAAGATCCCTTTGGTTAAGCAAAACTGCATCCCTCATCCTGAGCTTGCTCTCTCCACAACATGGATTCAGCTTGGAGTCATCATCTTCTTCTTAGTAATTTTTGGGTTATTCTCGGGCCTCCTGACCCAACTTAAAATATTCGTGTCAACTTCCTTTTATCCTGATACTGAGATGAAACGGATACATTATTTACATGCAAAATTACTCAAAAAAAGAAAAAAACTACAAGAGAAAACTGAGAAGAACATGTTTGCAAGAACGGTAAGCCATGAGCTCTGGGGAAAAAAAATAAACCTTTCAACTGGGTGGTAGCCAGATCCAGGAAATACTTGAACACTTGTCAACTTCAATTATGTGCTAATAGACTTTCCCCAATGCTCAGGAGCCAGACACATGTTGCCTAATGGTAAGATTAGATCATCTAATAGTTTTATTATGTACTTCAGCACACATGCCTCACACATGACATTGGCATGCTCAAATGACTGTGCTGGCAAGAAAATACTTCTCATATTCAGAGTCCTCCGGAGAAGAAACTTTGTTTTCATGAACATATGAAAAGCACTTAGAGTATTCCTGAATCTAGATAGCAAGTGCCAGGCAGTAAGAGTAGCCCTAAATGTAGAGAAAGATATTCTGATATTGCTTAGCAATATGGAATGTGGAATATTTCTATTTCAAAACACAGTATGACTGCATATACTATTAGGAAACAGAACTTTTGCCTGCAAAAACCTTTATCCTGTGTGTATATATATACATATATACACATGCACACACACACAGACACTCTAATGGAAATAACTAGCACACATGCATATACCTATGGCATATCCAGAGAGAAAGCTGCAGACATATAGTTTGTTTAAGTTCATCTTTTTAACAGCCTTCAATACTGAATATACAGGGTATCAATGTCTGGGTGATCTTAACTCAGTAATACTATCATACAGATCATATTTTTGTCTTTTCAGGTCAACTTTTGGTTTCCAATACTCAAGGCAAGAGAGGCAGTGAGGAAGAAAAAAAGGAGTGTAGCAGAATGACAGGATGATGTGAAAGAGACCAAGTGAATCTTTGGATATGGCTGAGATGCTTTAGCTCCACCTGTGTTTTGCATCATTTTTCCTATAGAATGTCAATTGTAAAATGTAAAAATTTCACACTCAAAGGCTGTGTAGCAGTATTTTGGAAAAGATGCCATTGTGGATAGTGTTCAGTTCACCACAGATTGCTCTGCACTGCATTAACAGTTGTTTTTCAGCTTGGGGTTTGCATTATCTGGTACTTGAGAAAATCATGGATGATCTGTAATTCTGTCTAAAGCAATAAAATAGTTTGGACCTTTTAGATCTACACCAGAAACCTCTTTGGACTGAGCTAACAGAGGATGTAGTGACAGCAGCAGGTTTGTCTTCTTCAGGTTTGCCAGACACTGAAGATAGAAGACACAGCAGAGGCTGTGCATCCATTGCCTTCTGGAATGGCCAAGAACTGGGACTTAGATGTTTCTAGACATTTTTATCCATTTCTCAAGCCTCAAGCCCTTCGGCCTGGATCTTTGCCATCCCTAGTTTCTAGTCTCCTATCTAGTCTCCCACCCAGAATTCCTTACTTGGTCTTAGTCCCCAGTTCCACATATCTACAGACTGCATCATTAGTGCAGATTGTTCAATGCCTTTGGTAATCATGAGAGGCGATACATGATTACATACATTACCAAATGTGCTGATTTGACCAGGAAGAAGTGGGAATTCTGGGATGCTGTGGTCAAACCAATGGGTGCTCAGATTTTGGTATTGGCACCTGATGTGGCCAGTGGGGTTTGGACACACCTCTGAGAACACACGGGGGTTAAAAACCAGACCTGCAGCACTCAGAGGCTCTCTTGAGTCTTTGAGGCAAGGAGGTTGGATCTTTGTCCCCCGTCCAGCTGCTGCTGCTGGGTGGGGAGGGGCAGCCATGTGGTAGGCCTGGGCCTGGACAGAGATGGGGGGTGAGGAGGCCCTTGAGGATGGAAGGGTGGAGGAGCCCCAAGAGACATCAGGCAGCCACCCCCCTCTCCCCAGGAGAGAGAGAGGGAGAGCCGGCGACGGAATGTGATAGCAGCCGGCCGAGGAGGAGAAGGGGGGAGTGTGGCGAGAAGGTGCCCAGCAGGGCAGCGTGGGAGTGCTGGAGCTCTGGGACAGGCAGAGACTGAAATTTTTAACCCTTTCCTTACATGATTGAGACCTTGCAAAATGTTGATCCTCCTGGAGCTGGATAAGAAGAGAGATAAGAGATGAGATAACAAGGACTAGGCCCGAGGGAAGTGGAGAAGACTGGCTGAGTGGGGGGAGAGATTATGGAGTGGCCTTTTGGCTGGACTTTTCTTGTGTGGCCATAGACTGAACCATTTTTATTCCTGTGACACAGAGACTGCATTTAGGGGGTGGCAGTGCCTCAGAACTAGGAGGGTTCATTGTGGGTACGCCTCGGCTCCAGGGGGTGAAAAAAATGGGGGGGACAGATGTCCCGAAGGAGAGACTGTGCCTTTATTTGGAGTGAGACAAGGCATCCTTGAAAGACAGCCCTAAAAGCAGCTCTGGTCCATGCAGAGTGGTGAGAGCACTGGGCATGGAAGGAAGATGTCATGATGGCAAAGGACTTTCCAGGCGGTGCTGAGTGACATGGAAGCACATGAGGTTTCAGCGTGTTTCCAGGGGAAGCCTATGGTGCAAGAAGGACTCCTCTCCTCTTCATGAACTGAGGATTGAGTATTCTAAAGGGTGGTGCCAGACTGAGAGTTGGTGATTTGGAGGAATGTATTGCATTGGGAAATTTTGGTGGGGGGGGGAGGAAGGTGCTTTTGTAAGGTTTTCATTTTTCTTTTTTCTTTTCCCTCATAGTTTTTTCTTCTCTTCTTGTAGTTTAGTTAATAAAGTTTACTTTATTTCTAAGCTGGAGCCTTTGCTTATTCCTGGTCACATCTCACAGCAGACACCAGGGAGAGGGTATTCTCATGGGGGCACTGGCTCTGTGCCAGGCCTAAACCATGACACCAAAGGTCAGGTAACAGGTAGAAGTGAGAATGGTCACAAGAGCTAGGATGGAGAGGAATCAGGTTCTGTGGGGGCAAACAAGGTATCGTTAAAGGATGAGGCATTTAAGTAGAGGTGAACAACATTTCAGATCTTGCAGACTGAGAAAATTTGCAGAAGGGACAATAATGGGCTTAATCATGTTGCATAAGCACCAATTACTTCAATTCAATTAAACGGAGCTAATACTGAAGTGCTTCACCTATTCAACCAACATTGCTGATGTGACCTTCATATGATGCAAGAGCAAATGCAAAACACCTAAAGACGTAGGAATGACTTATGTATCTTTAGAGATTTAATGTAGAGCTAAAAAATGTACCCAACAGGCAGTGTATTTCTGATTTGCACCCACAGCCAACTTCCTTTTTTAGTCTGATTAATAGGAAATTCTGCTCTCTTCCTCTATAATACATGCATGGTTTCAGGACAGCCATTGATCAATGTCTCTGTTATCTGAATGAATTAAGACTTAAAACTCTCCAGTATCAAGTGTCAGAAGTTATTTTGCACTTAAGCCACTGAAAAACACAAAGACTGCTTTTCTTTGGGCCTTCCAAAGTCTCATGCACACAGGTGGTTCAGGTTGCTGGTGTAACAACAATTTGTCTCTGGAAACAGTGCTGGACTAAAGCCATGCATTATTGAGGGTTGTGCTGAATGTCTTTGAGAGGCCTGACTATGTCCTTTTTGCTAAAGTGGGACAGCCCTGAATAGTAGCAGAATGTCAGCTTGTATTTTAGGTGCTACTGTCAAGCACCAGTAGCAAGAAGCATTCTGGTGAGAGAAGCATTTAGAAGGTTGCTCTAAATTTGGACCCAAAACAGAATAGCTATCCAGGTACTATTGATAAGACGATCACACTCTTGTTATCATTGCAGATAAAGGGGAAGAGTTGCAAGTCAATAAGGGCTAAATATTTTTGGCTGAGTTCTGACTAATTGCAGGCAGGAGTTGGATGTGCTCCTTTCAATCCCAAAGGACAAGCTGGTGAGAAGCCCCAATATAGGGGCAAATCTGATTGACAGCACTATCACATGCACTTATCATCAGGAGGAAAACTTTGGTTTGGAGTTTCTTGCATGTCCTGTTTGATGGCGCTGCCACTCAGAATACTTTTTCACTCTGTTGTTCTATGAGGAGCACATAAAAGCTTTGCAGCCCATGGGAATGGTTCATCAAAACTACTTAGATGCTGGTGAATCTTTGGGAGAGATGCCTAAATCTGTTAGGATTTTGAGTTCCATAGTACACTCTCAGGACAGTGCCATTTCTGCATTTTTCATTTACTTAAGGAAATTCAGCCAATGTTGAATGTGGATGCTCACCCCACTACCTGTCAGGACAATTAAACATTGCTTAGTTTGCCCTTCAAACTGATAAAAACCAATCCTTCTTGGGCAATTAACTGTAATTCTGTAAAACACGTTCAGTTCTGGTAAATATTTTACCTAGATGCTTGACCTCACTGCCAGTGACAGAAGACATGGAAAAGCCCAAGGTATTTCTTTGTCTTGGTCTTTGCATGTAAGACTGGTCTTTAGCCATAGACCTCTCAGACCTGAAGGAAAGGCTGGAGCAAGGAAGACTTACCCCTTGTAGTTAGAGAGGACTCAAACACACAGGAGCACTCAAACACTATGAGACATGAGGAGAGGTATCCATGGCTATTGAGGGTGCTGGTTGATGTCACTGAAAGGTATCTTGATTTTTTGTAAAACATCTTGGTGATCAGGAGGCATTACTGACAACTGGAAGGAAGGACATGTCACTCCCATTTTCAAGCAGGGCAAGAAGGAAAATCTGAGAAACTACAGATTTATCAGACTCATCTCAATCTGTGGGAAGGTGATAGAAAATTTTCCCCTGGTAGCTGCTTCCAAACATAAAGGCCAGGAAGCTGACTGGTATAACACTGAAACACAAGAAAACTTTTTTACTGTGAGGGTGGTCAAACACTGAAATGGGAGGCCCAGAGAGGTTATGGAATCCTCAGCTTTGAGGATACTTAAAAGCCACTAGACATAGCTCTGAGCACCTCAGAGCAGCAAAGCTGGAGCAGATATCTCTAGAGCTGCCCAACAGACTCAGCCATGTTGTGAGTATTGATTTTAACACAGCACATTTCAGGAAAAATACTAGATACGCACAGCAAAATCTTGTTTTAATTTGTGAATATGCTGTGCCAGCATCAAGGGTGCCACCTGACAAATATTGTTACAATTACACTCAGAAAAGAGTCACATATTTGAGTGGACTAATGCACACTTTGTGATCACACACATGCATACTTGTATGCTGAACATGACCCAAATGGCAGGTAAAAAAGAGATAAGTTTGCTCTCCCCCCATCTCCCTAAATCTGGTTTATCAGGGAAAATGGCACATTCTGCACCTTTTTTTAAAATAATTTTTTAATAAATCAAATGTACCTTCTATGCCTCAAAGATATGGAATTTTATCTCAGCAACAGGACAGTTCTTACCCTGACCTACAGTACTAGACCTATTCCTTCAGTTGCCCAGTGTCTTTCTTTAGCTGTACAGATGAAAAGTCAGGTCTGTCACTCCCCTGAAATTACACAGAGACACACTTCTCTTTCTCTCTAGATCTTATTTTCTTTTTAGTTTCTTCCATTTCTTTATGTCCTATGAGCAGGGGAAGTCTAGGGTTTGTTTATCTTCAGCTGTCTCCTCTGCAAGTTGTTCAGCTATTTCCTTGGCTTCTCTGCTAACCATAACCCTCAACCACAGGATTCAGTTGTTCCTATTTCTTAAAAAACAAAGTTGATGAATTACAATATAACTACAGTGTTCCACCCACAATTATTTCTGTTCCTATTCTTGCCTTCATAGTCTTTTTTTCCTCTTTTAGTATGTTTTCTTCACCTCCAACAGATCATTCTTTCTCATACATAAGACCATACAATGCTTCTCTTTCTGCTGAGCACAAGGGAGCTATAGGTGCAGTTGAAAGGAAGGAGTTTTATTCATTTGTTGGTGTAATATAAATTTTTTATGTCTATTAATATCATGTCACTGGGTTGTGTCTCTAAATGATTCTCTAGGACTTGTCAGAAACACATTCAGCACTAAGAACAAGAGTCTGAGAAATCTGGATTTGACTTTTGACTCAGTCATCCCTGTCCTCTCAGCTCACAGCAGAACTCAACTTCCTTTTTAAACATCCTTCACTGGTGGAGGAGCTGTTTGATTTACTGTAAAAAAATCCTCAATTGGATCAAATCTGGTTTGTAAAATTAATGAAAGGCTGACCTGATTATCTAGTGAAGGTAATTCAGAGAGACATGCTAGTGCTCCTGACCCTCCTGACAAACAAGGACATTTCCTTTCAGCAGCTGCATTTATGGACCTCTCCTTATCAGCACCCCAGACCCCAAACCTGGCTGGCTTGTAAAGCCAAGCCAAGCTAAAGGCTTCTTTTCCTCTGTGCTGGTTTCATTGCAGCATTTCATGTGAGCAGCTGGGTGTGCAGAGGGTGCTGGGTTACAACTGCTGTCACCGTGATCTCTGCTCTGTCAATATTATCACATTGACTCGCTGCTTTCATCCCAGTTTAAATAGCCCAAAGATGCAGTTAAAAAATAAATGGATAATCAAAGCTTTTCCTCTAATTCTGTTTTACCTCGCAAAAGTGGAGAGTAAGGATCAAAGGATCACTCTCTGCTGCTGATAAAACAAAGCCTGGAAACAGGGATGTTTCTGTCGGCTCTAGGGGCACGGATTTCCAGCCGTGAGCGCGTTTCACGGGCGCTGCTGTGCATGGCAGTGCCTTCCTCCTCCTCCTCCTCCTTTCTCGGCTCATGCCTCGTACCTGCCCTGCCCTCCAGTGGCCCAGCGCAGCCACAGGGCCGGGGACTGCTGCTCTGCAGAGCCCCAGCCGGGATGCTCCAGCTGAGGAGAGAAGTGCTGCAGGTGTGGGTGCTTGCACCGCAGCCGTGGGTGTCACGGGTGGCGAGCTCAGTGCCAGCAGTAAGCACACACCGTCCATATGAGGCTTGCTCTGGCAAATGATGGTGATGAAAGCACTTTGTGCAATCAGGGATCTGATTTCCCAAACTGCTTTTCTGCTTCTGCCTCTGGAATCCATATCACTGGGGACAATAGAATACTAAAGAGCCCAAATTTCTGTCTGGGTGGGGAGAGAGGTGAAAATATGGTTAACAGAGTATTTTCCTTACTTTAACAAAGTGTTTGAATCTTTAGCTTTGTAGCTGCAGCTCTCTCCATAGAGAGTAGCAGGCATGACTTCCCCAGGTGTTTTCCTGGGGAAGACTGTGAGAAGGTCAGAAAAAAAAATTATAAACAATTCTTATCTCCACTTGCTGCACCTGTTGTTGTGCACATGTGAAATGTGTTATGAAGATTTGTTTACCAAAGGGTGATTTCTTAATTGGATGGTGTTTGGATTGATTGACCAATTAGGTAAAAGCTGTATTGGTCTGTCTGTAAGGGGATGAGTTTCTTAATAAATAGAATAGAATAGAATAGAATAGAATAGAATAGAATAGAATAGAATAGAATAGAATAGAATAGAATAGAATAGAATAGAATATTTGATCAGCTTTCTGGAATCATGGACTCAATGCTAATTATTACCTGGCTGGGGACCTGTGATGATAAAGTTTTCCATACATTAAAGAGATGGAAACCAGTAGTGTTCCAAGGAGTGCTAAGCAACAAAAGGATGTTCAGTGTTTTAGCCTTGACAAAACAGTTCCTTGGCTCCTCTGCACAGACACTGCTCCAGAGAAAAAGGGTTTTAATGCAGCAGTATCACCTCTCAAAGCAATCAGAGTGACCAACCAACTGAAGGAAGAGTCAAAGCAAGCAAACCTTTTTCTCAGTAGGTGGTGGAGAAGCCTGAGGATTATGGCTAAATAAGATAGGATTCAAACATCTGGGAAAGCAATTTTTGTCTTGCTTTCCCATGAAAGGTTCAGGACAACTGTGGGCTGCAGAAGTCTTCTCTAAACCGCCTTTCCAACCTGGTGTGTGGCATCTGTTGTCTTAGCATGACATTTATAGAACAGACAGAGCAGCAACTTGAGAATGTAATGAGGAAGTGATAGCTCAAGGATGGATTATAGAATGAATTCAGAAGTCTTGTCAGGGTCTAGAGACTGAGATACAACTGAGAGTCCAGTCAGTGCTTCTTCCAGTGCTCCAGTTCAGGACCTGTGCTGACATAACTGTACTTCCATTGAATCCCAAACTATATGCCCACTTGTCATGGTTTGGGCCTGGCAAAGCCAGAGCCCCCATGAGTACACCTTCTCCCTGGTGTCTGCTGTGAGATGTGACCAGGAATAAGCAAAGCAGGCTCCAGCTTAAACATAAAGAAAAGTTTATTAACTAAACTACACAAACAATTACTAAACTACACACAAAAGAAAAAAAAGAAAACACAAGGAAAATTAAAACCTCACAAAAACACTCTCCTCCTCTTCCCCCCTAAATTCCCAATACAATACGTCTTCCAAAATCACCAATTCTGGGTCCAGCACCACCCCTTTAGACTGCTCAACTTTCAGTTCCTCAAGAGGAGAGGCAGTCCTTCCGTGTGTCGTGGTGGCCTTTTCCGTCCTTGTTCCGGTGCTCTCACCACCGAACAGGGATCAGGACTGCTTCCAGGGTTGTCTTTTTAAGGATGCTTTGTCCAGTTCCAGAAAAGCACAGTATCTCACCTTTGGGACATCTGTCCCCCCCACATTTTATATACCCCCTGGGGCCGAGGGGTACCCACACTGAATCTTCTTTGGCTCTGGGACATTTCTCCCCCTGGACTCAGTCTCTGTATCACACGGAAACATGGCTCTGTCCATGGCTACACAAAAGAGTCCAGCATAAAATGCCACTCCATCTTCCCCATTCTTCTAACATCTCTCACTCTCTCTTTGGTCCAGACCTCCATCACTCGCTCATTTCCTTCGTCCTCCTCCACTCTTATCTCTCGTCTAGGAAGGGTTAATGTTCTGTAAGATTTTCATTGTCCAAAAAGGGTTAAAAACTCCTCCAGGCGGCTGGACTCCTGGCTGCACCCCCCCCATCTCCTCAGCCGGGCTGCCTGCTGCCAGCACATGTTTACTGAATTTCAAGGTAACGGCCACAAACACAGGCTGCACTCTCTCTCTCTGTCTGTCTCCAAGGTGGGGGGATGGCTGCCTGATGTCTCCTGGGGCTCCTCCACCCTTCCATCCTCCAGGGCCTCCTCACTCCCCATCTCTGTCCAGGCCCAGGCCTACCACATGGCTGCCCCTCCCCAGCCCAGCAGCAGCAGCTGGACGGGGGAAGGGAGATCCAACCTCCATCCCTCGAAGTCCCAAGAGCCTCTGAGGGCCAAAGCTCTGCTTTTAACCCCTGTGTGTTCTCAGAGGTGTGTCCAAAAACCCACTGGCTACACCAGGTGCCAATATCAAAATCCAAGCACCCATTGGTTTGACCACAGCATCCCAGAATTCCCACTTCTTCCTGGTCAAACCACCACACCACTAAAAATATCCCATGCTACTGTTTTGGCTCTGCTATCACTCCTTGCTGGTGTTTCAGAATGGAGACCTGTGCAGTCCCAAAATTACATCCCTATGAAGATCCCACCATCATAGCCTAGCCCATGTAAGGGGAAAAAGAACAAGGATGACAGAGGTTTACAATCTGACAGTTTCAACATTAGTAGGAGTGCCTGAACAGCACAGTTGAAATTCTTTTGATGTCACACAGCTCCTCAAAGGCTATTGCTTGGAACCTTGTGGCTTGGGGCAGGATTCAGGTACTAGGGCCAGCACGTGTCATGGCAAAACAAATATTCATAAATACAACAAACCTGACAGCCTCAATACCTTGTTGTTCCCAAGGATGCAAAAATACAGCAGATTATTTGGTGTAAATCTCAGTTCACAATATGCAAGTAATTTCTTTCATCTGCACAATAGTTAAGACTCACTGGAATTAAAAAGTAGGTATTTCTTAAACAAAAAATAGTATAGCCCTATAGGAAGAATAGTCCATGATACAGACCAGTAAGTACAAACATAGGGAATTATACATTTTTCCATAGAAAATACATGTTCATAGTTTGGAGATTACTGTTATCAAATTTCTGCTCTTCTTCCAATGTAGCAAAAGATTAATTAGGAAGAATGGGTTTGTGGTTGACCTGCACTGTTGATGAGCCAAAACATAAGAAAAGACAGGGATCTTTCATACAAGGAAGTTCCAGTTCTGAGAGGCAAAGATGGGCTGAGTGGAAGGCAGCTGCAGAGTAGAAGTCTGCACCATAGTTACACAGACTTTGGAGATAATGGAGACAAACCAGCATTGCAAGAAAACTGCCCCCCGCTCATCCCAAAGAACAGCTCCAGACAGGTTTATCTAACTTATGTGAGATCTTGATGCAGAGACAAAAAAACAGTTGCAGAAGTATCTCTTTCTCTGTTGATTGTAAAGGGAGACTGGACAACAAACTGAGATGCAGAGTGTGACAGTACAGAAGTCTGTACTGAGCAGTGAACTCTGTTTCCTTATAATAGTGCTGGATTGTTGGTTCTGCTGCTCTGCCACCCCAAAGATAAACCTGAGAAACGGGAATTTCTCAACCATATCCTCAATCATCCTACAAGGAAAACCCTCTTTTTCTGTTTAGAGACACGAGAACTACTGCCCTAATAGGAGTTTATTTTTTATAAAAGCTCATACATCACTGTATGCCTATGAATATAGCAGAAACTGCAAGTCTGCTTTCCACAGTCAAAAATAATATTAATTATCATATGTTTAATGTGTACTTATTGTGTTTAATGTGTCTTATAATAAGCAGCACTTCCTGTGCCTGTTTGGCCTGTGGGTTGCACAGTACAAGTTACGTTGTTTCTACACATAGGACAGCCAACTCACTATGCAGGTGATTTTGTGTTGGCTCATTTCTCTCTGTGGTGTTTTTGGCTGGGGTAGAGTTAATTTTCTTCACAGTGGCTAGTGTGGGGTTATGTTTTGGATTTGTGCTGGAAACAGAATTGGTAATTCAAGGATATTTTCATTATCAATGAGCAATGCTCACACAGCATCAAGGCCTTTTCTGTTTCTCACCCGTTCCATCAGCATTGGGTTGGCATGCACAGGGAGATGGGAAGGGACACAGCCAGGAGAGCTGACCTCAACTGACCCCAGGAATACTCCAGGCCATATGCTCATGCTCAGCAGGTAAAACTGAGGGAAGAAGCAGGGGGAACGTTCAGAGTGCTTTCCTGGGGATGCCTGAGCTCCTGCCTGATAATGGAGAGTGAATTTCTTGTTTTGCTTTGCTTGTAGGCATGGCTTTTTCTTTACCATTTAAACCGTCTTTATCCCAACCTAAGAGTTTTCTAACTTTTACCCTTCTGATTCTCTTCCCCACCTACATGGCAGGGGGGGAATTAAGCAAATGTCTGTGTGGTACTTAGCTGCCAGCTGAGATTAAACCATGACACACTCAAATTTTTCCCAGTGGCAGCTGCTTAAAAAGAGCTATTACATAAGAAAGTGCAACTTTAAACAACATTCAATTTCTCCAAATCAAAGTTTGTCTACACATGGTAGCAGAACAGTGCTTCTGAAAGTACTACAACCTTTGAAAATGGAAATTAGATAAATTGAACAAAAGAGATTTTTTAAAATTAGGAATCCTATCCTACAAAAAAACCCGAAGTATTAGTTACATTGGGAAAAACCTAATTTTCAGTTAATAGGGTTTTTTGATGTTAATGCATTATGTTTTGCTCTGGTGATCTCACTTCATAAACCTTCAGGTGATGGGTGTGTGTCTCTCCATAAAGCCAGAACACCAACTATTACTGTGGGTGAGTTCGCAAGTCTGGTTGGCATAGGTTTGCATTTTCCCTTGTTTCTCAACAAAATAAATAGCTGAACCCACCAAAAAAAAGCTTGTGCAGTTGGCAAAGGCAAAGTATATCAAGTTCTTTAAAGATAGTAACATAGAGATGGGGCAGCAGCTCCAAAACACTGAGTGTTCTGAATCAGCATTTTTCTGTACTGACCCCTTCCAGATAGGGAAAATTAAAAAAATAAAATCCATCATTTGCTCTCAGAATTCTCTGCATTGCCAAGCACAACACAGATCTTCCTAACATATAAAATTAATGGATTAGGATTCATCTTCTGGGACCCAACAGAGCAGGAGTTTAAAAAATGTTCTTAAACACCACTGTTCATTGTTTTTACTTTATTGGGTAGCTGATACCTTCTAAAGACAAACATTAAGAAATACCATCCAAAAATTTACAAGATTTTAAGAATGCACAGCACTGTTGCCACATTATAACTGTAAGGTTTTTAAATTATTACTCCGTTTTCTAACAAGAATTTTCCAATTCTTACAGCAAAAGTATTTTTAAAGATAAATTTCAATGACAATTTTATAAAGGAAACCAAGTATAATGCTTATTGGTTACTATTGTTTCATGTTGGCTCTTGAGAAGTTGATTGTGGATGGATTGCTGGACCCAGAAGGAACTGCTGGTGGGGGCAGCAAGGTCATTTTCATTTGCTTTTATCTACAGAGGAGAAAAAGACAATACAATATCATCTTTCAAAAGAAAATCTCTTCTTTGCAATTTGTCACTCAGAGGTAATAATGGAGAAGGAGTGCTAGGAGCTAAAAAGAATGATTATTGCTCCCTCACTCTGCTGAAGCTTTAGCCTTTAGTCCTCTCTATTAGAACAGCTTTTCCCCTAGGGCAGAGAAAAACAAATAGGATACTGCACTCTGTTGCTGCTACTGATGCCCTGGATGAGGTTCACTGTAAGGTAGCTGTGGGATCTCAGCACCTCAGGACTGATGTGCAGAGTGACCGAGACCACCCTTGGGGGGCTCGGAGGTCCTGGAATGTTGCCAGAAGTGTCTGGTGGCTGGACTTTGATCCTGCACGGGAGAGGACACCTGTATGAGGATGGGAGGATTTCACTGGGGTAAATGGTGAAGGGATAAGTTAATTAGAGTGTGAAACACAGGGTTTAAGATTTCTGTACAGGGTGGTCAAAAGAAGTAAGATGGAGGAATTGGGGCGTGTCCTGTCCTTCTTCTTCTTCTTAGCCTCCATCTTCTGTGGTGATGTTGGCACTTTGGGATTGGTTATTACTAAAAGTGCACTGGTCAATAAGGGTAAAAGGTATTGGGGGAAATAGGTAAATATTGCATACGTAGTTTTGAGTATAAAGATAAGTGACCGCCTCAGGGGTTCTCAGTGTGCTCATGGCTGGCTTGCTGTGCAGACCTCTGTCGGGCCGAGAGAAAATCTTTTAGATAAAAAACTAATAAACACTGAAGACCGAGAAAAAACCTGAAGCCTCTTCTTGTCCTTTGGAGCGCGGGCTGCCCAAGGCTATCCCTGAGCCTTTCCAGATCATTAAAACAGCCGAGAAACCAACAGGTAGCTTTAAAGAATGATATCACGAAATATGGAAAAGTTAATTTCACCCTCCTACCATAGCAGGTCTGTTCCTGTCCCATATTAATTAGCACTAGGAACAGACTCATTTTATCTGAGGTACAAACTGGGGCTTTCTGTTCACCTATTGGGAAATCTTTTCTCAAACTAGCTCATCTCATTGTTGAAACACATATGCACCCAAAACTTCAGCTTGGATTTTGGCATGCTTCGTGCCACTCACTGTTCCCCCTGCCCATACTAATCCACTGCCCTGCTGTAGCAGGCACCATTTCAGCTGCAGCTGGCACAGAGCAGCAGCATGGCCCGACTGTGCCTCCTGAAGGACTTGCCTGGTTTTCACCTTTTCCTGAAGCATTTCCTCTGCCTATTGAACAGCTGGAGAGTGTGGTGCTGTCACTAGACCTTGTTGCCAGTGCCTCACCCCACTCATATGCTGCACTGCACAGGTCTTTGCTTGGCTTTTCTAAGAGACACTTCAACTCACCAAGGCAACAGAAAACTAAGCCAGAAAACAGAGCTAATTGATTTCTGCTCACAGAAAGGTCTGCCAAGCACCAGGGCATATACAAGGACTGTCAATACCAAGTTACACATTGTGAACACTGCAGAGGAGGGAAGGGGAGATGCTGGGTGTTACTCCTGTTAGCAGTGATGAGCTCACACTAGTTCAAACACTGCTGGCACTGCCTGCAGCACCTTTATTTGTGGAATCACAGAATGGTGTAGGTTGGAAGGAAGCTTAAAGATCATCTAGTTCCAGCCCCTCTGCCATGGGCAGGGATGCCTTCCATTAAACCAGGCTGCTCAGATCCCCATCCAGCTTGGCCTTGAACACTTCCACAGATGGGGCATCCACAAATTTTCTGGATAACCAGTTCCAGTTCCTTACCAACTTCACAGTAAAGAATTTCTTCCTAATATCTAATCTAAATCTACTCTCTCTTTCAGTGTAATGCCATTCTACCTTGTCCAACTACTCCATGTCCTTGTAAAAAAAATCCCACTCCATCTCCCTTATAGGCTTTCTTTAGGCACTGAAAGGCTGCTCTAAGGTCTCCCTGGAGCCTTCTCTTTCTGTGAAGACAGCTTTTGTTTTTGCAAAACAAATCTGTCAGCTTAACCCAAACAACACATTTGTTGGGGGGTTATTGTCTGTAACACAGGGACAATAACAAATTTAATTTTTCACATCAAGCTGTTTGTAAATTTGCAAGTCAAACAGTCATGCTTCATTTTGTACTCTTGTTGCTAACTGAACCCAGGTTTTGTATGGGCCTTCATAACCATGTTTCAGTCTAGCAGCTAAACTTATCAGTTTCTTTCAGCTGAACTTTTTAAATAAGGCTCCAATCAAAATGAGGTTCTCCATGCCTGGGATGCCAGACCTTCTTGTCGAATTTACAGATACCAAGACAACTCAGCTTCTGAGAGGGCTTATTTCAGACAAGCCTTTCACCAGATAAACAGCCTGCTACCCTTTTGTTTTCTTGAAGTTTCAGAGAAGCAATAAGTAGTCTTTACTAAGAAAAAGAGATGGTTACCTGTAACAGCCAAAACTGAGGAATGAGCCTGTTATTTTTGTGTGACAGGTGTGCCTGCGACCGTGCCTGTATATGGTGCCCTCTTGACAGGAACAGGCTGACATACCTGCAATAAAATATTTTAAATCTTTCACTATTTTGTCTTCTCTTGCAATTACTAATCGGACAAAATTGAACTAGAAGTCCTATGATAATCTGTCTTTTTATGAAATGCATCCCAATACTTTCATCTAACTTCTCTCTGGGAAAGATCTCTTGCACTGGGATTAAACTGTTCAGTTCTCAGCTTTCATCAAGAGATGATGGCTGAATCTGCTCAACACTGCAGAAATCCAATTCTAAATCCATTTTTAAGAAACAACATGTGCCACCTCATTTTATGGATTCTTCTATTTGTTAGAGTATTCACATTTTCCAGTGATGTTTTTAATATATCAGGTAAGAGAGGTAAATAAATATCAATGAAACAAAGCAAATTCTGCCTTGTGTAGATATCTATCACTCACTATTCCAGTTGCTGGCTGCAGGAGGCTGGGCTGGTTGAAAAAAATCACTTCTGAAGACATGCTGCAATTGATATTTGGGTTAAGGGAAAATTCTCTCTAGCTTTGATGGGAAATGGTAACCACTGTATTCATGGAAGGCTTTCAGAATTATGTAATTATCAAATTTCTTATAAATTTCAGTTTAGTTTGCTTTTGATATTGTATTGTATGTATGAACATGCAGGCAGCTCACTACATGCTGTGAAATTGTGTTCTTTGGAGGAAAGCATCCTTCAGCCACTTTCACATGCCCTTCTCAGTCCATCAAGACAACAGAAAAAAGGAAATATACAAAATTATTTTGGAGGCATTTCACTGGGCCTTATTTCACATGGACTCAGCTTTTAGATCCTGCAATGAATCCCACTGATTCAGGTGGTGATTTTAAAATGTACTTGCTCAGTGTGCTTTACTATTCACAGTACATTAAGGATGCAAAAGCACCATGGATGCTTCCACAGTAAATAGGCACTGAAAATCCAATCTTTATGTATTTGAAATAATTCTCTTTTAAAAATAGAAGAAAACAAAAGCCTAAACAGAGCTACTTGCTTGGCCCAGCAGTGCCCTTTGCAGATGTTCTGTTTTAACAGATTCTTGCTGGAACACAGCAAAATGTTCAGTGGTCTGCAGGGTTTAAATCAAAATATCTGATCCATGAAATAATTAGAAAATTTTTTATTTCTTCCTTGATGCAATATTTCTTCCTCCATATGAAATTTGGGCTCTCTGATTTTCAGTGAAATCAGTGATGAAATGTAGCAGATTACCTAGAAGCAAAGCTTTGTCCACTTTGATTGCAAGTAGGACATGTTTATTTTTAAAAGTACTGAGGCATAGTTCACGAGCTGGACAGACTACTGTAAGAGCAGGAACTAGTCTACAATATTTTTCTGTAATATAAACAGCAATAAAATTTGGGTCCTTCGTTTCCTTTCCTCCCACCTTGGCATATTTTGATTAGTAAGGAAAATTACAATTGAATCCCCAAACTTCTTTTCTCAAGAGCTAGTTATCCTCATGCTGTACAAGGCATTTCAGAGATTTATTAGTTTAATTAACCTGTTCCCGCTGTCTGACTCGTTGGTAGACATATGGAGGGAATGGTGGACGGGAGACATATTTGCCTTCTCCTGCTGTGACACTGAAAACTCCACCTTCATAAACCACTTTGCCTCTAGAAACTGTCACAACTGGAACTCCATGGCAGACCATTCCTTCAAATATATTGCAGTCATTTGCCTGGTGATGTGTCTTTGCAGATATTGTCCTGTGTTTGCAAAACAACACACAAAAATTACTACGATTCGTGCATTTGACTTCATTATAAAATGTTGATAAATTGATACAGGAAGAGAATTTAGCAACATTATTTAACTACAGCCCTGTACAGTACATCAGAGAGAAGCTGTAAAAATAGGATAGCACAATAACATTTCATTGAACAGTAATTGCATTTCAAAAGAATGAAGAGGGAGTCAAAAGAACAGAACTCAGCAGCCTTTAAATGCAAAATTTTCCACTACAAAAGCGATTAGTGGAAAAAACCCAGGTTATAATATTTTCTTTCGATAACATGATTTTATTTTGCCTTGTCAAGCAAATATCTATGCACAATTCAATCAGAAAAAGCTCTGACCTTTTAGCTGGAATGACTTGCAATTTCAAGTTTGAAAAGCATGGCTGCAATGTTTCAGAGATTGAGTCTCACAAATAACACAAAGACCATTTCATTGGAAAGTCAGTAGATGGTAATGATTTTTGGTAATGCTTGGTGTGAGCTCGATTGATTCAATGACTGACAGCCCAAATATCTTAAGGCTGCTAAATAATAAAGACATCACACTTCTATTTATGTTTCCTCCAAGGGTATTAAGTAAATTAGAACTTCAGACTTCAGCAGTATTCATTTGACAGATTGTATTATTGGGTTTTGTATATATAGACTTCATTGTATATGATTTCCATTTTTCTAGACCATTTTTCCAATCCCAGCTGGCTACTTTAAAGGCAGAGCCAATGCTAGAGATGACATTACTGTCTGGAAGTTCCAGGCTGTTTATACCTCCTTTATTGTCCATTTTCCCTACTAAGCTACTTACTATATACTGCAACAACAGACTCTGAGTTTCAGTTAACTATATTATTAGCTTCCTGTATCCAAGCTACAGATTATATATATTATTTAGAGAGTTTATATTTTTATCATCATTTATAGTTTCTGAAAAGAAGGAGGCTTCATGCCTCCTTTGGCTACTAATCAGGCTTTTGGCTACTAATCAGGCTTTTGCCAGGATGGATGCTCATGCAATCAAAAATTTATCATGCATATATTATGATGCATATACGTGCATACATATTGTTCCAGAGACTGCATCTTTCTGCAAAGGAATTATCAAAGTCAAAAGGAATATGAAATGTAATAGATTAAAATATTGATCCATTTGGAGAAGAATTTTTTTAACTTTTGTCAATATCCTTACCAAAATGAGAAACGCAAAAATCTGTATATTACTTGAAATATAGCCATTTTCAAAAATAATCATATTAATATTCAAAATTATTACATATAAAGAGGAAAAATGTATTCATGGAGGGACACTTCATTTTCTTTCATGTCATTCTGTTGAACTAAGAGTAATTGGTTCTGCTAAGGGCTACATTTAAATCTTGGTGGTAACTGACATTTCAAAGGCTATATATATGCATATGTAAATACTGTCTATGACCAGTCTACCCATAGGAGTAAAAACTTTGCCTTATACAACATACCTTGAACAGAAAACTTATGCATGCCTGCTCACCAATATCAGCATCACCTTGTAGGTTGACTTTGGGAAAAATCAAACCTCTCTTGTTTTCACTGGTCCTATCAAACAAATTTATCCATGGTTGTTATAATAGCCCTATTAGGAGTTTCTGAACATATTCCTCAGGCTTATTGCATTGCCCTTATGGGTGCAATTGCCAGAACAGTAAGTAAGAACAAATGTAATATAATAATCTTCAGCATTCTCTGTGTATATATCCTATCTACTTGCACAATAGCACCAGGACATGAAAATAAAAATGAAGAGGGTAATTTGAGGAAACACAGAAAAATAAGCAAGATTCTTCATCAACATGTGAGCTGTTTAAATGTGCTAGAACAGGATCACTAGAGGTTACCATGCCTCAAAGGTAAGTACGTCCTTCATTTAAAGAAACAAAATGAATGGAAGTTGGCACATTTTAAAGTAATATCCATTTGTACAGCTAAACTTCGCAATAGGACAAAACACATTTCCAGAGCTTGCTTCAGCAACAAACCTCAATAGAATTCATTTACAGCTTTTATGTTGAAACAAGCTGTTGATCATGCTGCCCTTTCTGAAGGTGAAGTGCATTTTCCTTGATGGAAATGACCAAAATTTGCCTGTGATTTAACCCTCTGACATTATCAATGCCAGTAAAAGTTTCCGATAGCAAGCAAGCAACCAAATAGAACTAGATGGTATGTGTGGGTCTGAAGCTTACAGTTCAGCAACCTGATGCAACAGACTGTTTACAGATCTATCACCCATTTCAGCAGCAGGCAGCTTAGCAAAGTTCTGATGTTTATTCTCAGCTAATGGCAAAAACAGTTGTAACCCACTAATAATCCAAGAAACCAAGGCTGCCACCATGGTAGAGTACAACTTAACAGCTGTCTCCAGCATCCCAAGTGATGCTGGGATTACTCAGCATGAAAACAGATTCCTTTCAAAACTCTGTATTGTATTTTTAAAAGAAGACTTGTAAAATTACCTAATTCTGGTTATAAATTGCAGTGGCTCTTTTTTCAAACAACCCTTTCTCGAGTGGAGGCTGAGATCAGAACAATTACTTCAACATTTCAAAGAACATTCTCCTCTACAAAGAGGATACTCTAAAGACATCAGGTCCTATATTGCTCTTACTTATATCAGTGTTTCCATGCAATTCACTTCAGCCGCTTTTGATACACCTGACTTGCAAAGCAATTTGAAGTTATTAATATATACACTGCCATTCCCCTAGTACCAAAGAGGAAGACATGCTTCTGAAATTGTCTTTTTTTCACCATCATACATCTGTCCAACTAATTTAGAGTCAAAGAATAATTTAGTCTAAAAACAACTGACAGATTTGCTCTGTATGAAGATGCAGTGACAAGCAGTACTGTATTTATGCATGCTGTACGTGGGAAAGGACTTTACAGCCACTCCTAGAGTATTGCAACTAATTAAATACAGACTGCAGCTTGAAACTTGAAAAAGAGCAGCAGCTTAGACTAATGCAGCGACACATAGGATGAAATTCAAGACTATACAGGTAGTCAGCTCAAGTTATGACCTAAAACTTTGTTAAGGAGTTAGAGGGACCAGTTTTCATCTCAACAAACATGTCTACGCTTCAGTCGGAGATGGAAACAGCAAACAGTGAGTTACAGCTGGGCAGGAGGGGGACATGGATGAAGGGGAACCATTGGATATTAGAGTGATCTTACACCTTTCCTAATGCATAGGACATGAAGCTACATCAGCTCTAGAACCTAAACTTTGACTGTCATAAGGATTGTCCTTTGAATTTTCAAGGTCACATAAGCAAGCAAATTAAGAATTTAATTACATTCAATAGAAATGGCTACATACCTCACTCAGATTTCTTTAAAAAGTTCAGAGACAGGAATATGAAGGAATGTTGTAGATGACAGCCCTCAGGCAAGAATAGCTGTTCAACATTTCAATAAAGGGAGGACACCTATTTTATAATCAATTAATTTCCTAATTTAAAATGTAATAATAAAGCCTGTAATTGAAAAGAGCTGCTTTGTTGACAGCTGCCAAAGAAAACCAGTTCATGCAGGAGTGAGTATTTGAGCTGTACGTAAATTCTCTCAATGCTTATAGTGCAGTATCTCTGAGCTGTTCAGAGCTGGGGGTAGGTGAGAAATGCCACCTTTTGGTGTTTTTTGAGTCACAACTCATTTATAATGAGAATTAAGAGTTTTATTAAAAATAAAAGCAAAGAACAGGAAAAAGAAAATAGAGGAAATATAAGAAACTATTCAAATCTGCGTAAAAATTCTACTTATAAGCCTATAATGTGGATTAAAAACCTTACGGCCTACTTTATATTAAGGAATTGCAATAACTGCATATGCAAAAATAGGCAGGCAACTATTTGTAAAATTCCTAGCCTCTTAAAAAATATCTTCAATAAACATTACTTTTGAGTAGTCATATGAATTGAGAAGATTTGTAGATAAAAAGAAATGCAAGAAGAGGGAGAAAGTTAATGTTTGGGAGCTTCAGATCAAAGTGACTTATCTGAAGAAATGGAATATTTATTTCATGCAATCATATCTCCTAAAATTCATCATTTTAAGGGGATTAGACAATGACAACAAAATATTTTTTTATTATGGTAAGTAGCTCATTTGTAAACAATATTATCCAGTCTGGTCCAACCAATTGTTCCAAGCTGATACAGAATGAAAGTGAACGTTTGTGAAAAACTGTGGGCAGAAGAGAAGCAGTAATGAAAAAATAGCTTGCAGAAAATAGCTTGCAGAAAAGCATACAAAAAGAGAAGAACACAAATTAGTCTATACAATGACTACAGAAGATCTTGAAGCATTTACAAGGGGAAAAAGTCAGAATTATGTAAAGGGAAAATAAAGAATTATTTAATTTTTTGGGTAACATTTCTGAGATTGGCTTCTTTGAAGATACCAAGTGACATTTTGGAGACAGCAAGTTACTAGGGAAACAAACATCAAGCACTCTCAGAGAGGCTCATCTTGTTACAGGCCACAGAACCCGTGTCACTGAGGCTGGAAAACATCTCTGGATATCATCTATTTCAAGCCCTCTGTTCTGATCAGGGTCAGTCAAAGTAGGCTTCTCAGGGCCGTGTTACATTGGGTTTTAAGTGCCTCCAAAGAGGGACATCCACAATCTCTATGGGCAACCTGTGCTAGTGTTTGATCACCATCACAGAAAATATTATTATATTTTCTGTGATATCACAGAAAATATTATTTATCACGTTGAAATGGAATTTCCTACATTTTAATTTGTGCCTATTGTTTCCTTCTCCCCATTTTCTTAATTTGAGATAAGATGTCTTTGGCAGGATTCTGGTGAATTAGTGTACATTTATGCATGCACACTGCTTTCACTTGTGCAGAACATGGGGCTATTGAAAATGCCAGAACATACTTGTCCTATACATAGATATTTGTACACCACATTATTTCATTTTGTCTCATTGTGATTAGATGCAGTCATCTGTATATTCAGTATTCAAAATTATGCTCATTCATCAAAAGAGTAAGATAGATACAGCATTATTTATTCTAATCTGCTAACATCCTGGTTTCTTCCTCTCTTATGTTACTAAAAATTACAGGCAGTTACTTGGCAGAGTGCTTAAACATTGTGAAGTCCCCACTTAAGCCTTTGAGCCTGAAGACTTGACTACAAATGAGACAGACATAGGCTACAGATTTTGGTTCTAACAAATGCAAAGGATTTAGCCATGAACATATCTGCATGGAAGCAAAGGCATTGAGGGAACATATGCCAGGAGACAGGGGAACTCCGACATTTTGCTGATTCACATCCAGTCACTGTTTCCCTTAAAATGCAAAAATACTAGAAACAAACCAGAAACAAACATCTTTCTCTGTCAGGCAGGTAGATTACAGAGTGACATGTCCCTTTCCTCCTCCCATCCCCACTAAAGGCTTCCCACATCTCCTGGGGCCAGGGCCCCACTGTGGCAGCTGCACTGGGGCTGCAGCCACCACTGCCCTGCTCAGGGCTCCAGCCCACCTCCCCCAGCACGTGTGGGGCACACCCTGGGCCTGCCAAATGGGCCACTCCAGCAAAGCCCAAAGAGGATGGTGCTACCTGCATAGCCAGCTCTGCCTTTGCAATCAGAAGTATCTAACTTCTCAGATATATTTAATGAGGGAAAAACCCAGGGGAGTGTGGCTTCCCAATTTGCATGTTGTTATAATGAAGTGGCTGGACTTAGAAAGTTAAACTTTATTTGAGACAGGTTTTTTATCCTTATGGGTGTTTGATCTTGCCTTTGGGACCTGATCCAGAGTTTACTTGCAAGGCTCTGACAGGCTACAGTGAATTAATTGAGCCCTAATATCTGCTGGGAGCTGGATGTCTCTTTACAAGATTTTTAGGACCTTCTGCCCCTATTTTACAAGGGATGCTCAGCTCTTTTCACTGCCTGAATTGGGCACTGCAGTGTTTAGATTCCTTGCTGAGCATTTCTGAAACAAACCCTAGAGATTTTATACTCTTGCTTTCAAATAGCTAAAGGCATCAGCTATAGAGGACACTGACTTGCTGACAGGTGAAATTCCCTTTCCCTTACCTACCCTGCTTTCTCCTCCTAAAAAAAGTCATTACAGTTGCTTTTGTCTCAGACTTGAGGCTTTTATATTATTTGTGTGCAGCCACAAAAGAAGTCAGTGAATAGTCTTGATCAAAGCACAGATTAAAATAAGATGGTACAGTGAGTACACATTTGCTGCCTACATGCATTTTCCCAAGGAGTTTGCACAGAACAATCCTGTATGCACAGACTGTACTTGGGATGCTGAGGGTGTTGAGGTCTGCAATATGATATTTGGTAGCACATGGCTTGCAATAAACCAACAGATCCCTTTTGTATTTTTGTGGCCTTTAATGAATGGAATAAGTATAAGGAAGCTAACAAGAACACCTACTTTGGGGCATGACTCACAACCCATCTTTTGTAATGCATTTCCTAACCAATTTGTACATTTAATGTTTCTTCCCAATAATGCTTGCTGTCATGCAGACCTGCTAAAACAAATATCCAGATGCTTTTAAACACAGTAGCAAATGATATAATTGTTGATATAGTATTTTCTGCAGAGATTACCAGAAAATGCTACAGAAATAGGCCAGTCAATGAAGCTGACATTTGAAAGCCTCAGCTAGAGCAGCAGTGCTGGAAGCAGAACATTAAATTGCAATTGCTCCCAGTTTGCAGAGCTGTCACGTTGAATTCACTGGGGTTTTGTAACCTAGAGAGAGAAAATCCTGAGTGCTCAGATAGCACCCGACGTTATTGGGCAATGATGTGGGTGGGGAAATGCCGCTGATTTTGTGGGGATACAAGTTTTTGTATGAAAGAGCTGCACTGCCTTTCTAAATGACTCTAGAATCTTCTGTATAGACTTCCTCTGACAGACAGTGATAAGATCAATTCCTCACAGCAATACCTCAGCAATTGTCTAACTCATTAGGCTGGTATCAATCAGAATTCTAAGACTACAGCAAAACAACCTCCAACCAGAATGGGAAAATTACAAGACTCGTGGTTGCAAATAAGAAAAAAAGTCACGCACAAAAGAGGAAGAACTTAGCAAGAAAGAGGAACAAGCCTATTGTGAAACCAAAAATCACTCCCCAAAATCAACAAAACACAGGAGGCTGTGCCTTGTGTAACATCTTAAATGGCTGAATTCCATTAGCTCGATCCCTTTTTTCTGATGGGCTGTTTATGCCCTCTTCAGGATTTGTAGTGAAATTAATAGACAAGTTCCAGTGAGATTTATTTATACTGTCTCATATAGTTCACAAAATTGTACCTGCAGAGAGACTGTTCCCAGCAAACCCAAATGGATAAACAATGGAAACAGTACCAGATCCCAAAGGAAAATATTGGCTGAACTTTAAATAAGCTTGCTCAATAAGAAAATACAGTTCAAATGTTTAAAAAAATGCTTAAAGAAAAACTGCACCTTCACAGCTAAAGAGGGTGAAAAGGCAATTAGGGCACTCAGGAGAGAGGGAAGGGGAGCAGAAGAAATGTTTGAGAGGAAAAAAAATTAAATAATTACAGGAGCTGACAAAGCACCTTGAGAACATTGTCAGAACTCTGTTATCCCTTTAGATTCATTTGTCCCCAGGCAGAGCAGAAGAGAGTTCAGAAAACAATCCTTCAGGGGTTTTTTAAATCAGAGTTTATAGCTCCACTCTCCTGAAATAGCTCAGTGCTGGTATCTCAAAATATGCCTACTCAACATGCCAGAAGGCATAATGCACATGAAAATCTCCCTGACCCAGCACTGGGCAAGCCTCTATATTTATTTGGGTTGTTGACACTCTTGAAACTTCTTTTGCTGGTACTGTCAATTTTTTTATGGGACTTCTGAATAGCAATCTCCATATGCTCAAATGTTGTAGCTTAAAACACATGTTTTTGGTACTCATTAATATACTGAAATGAGTGAGCATTACATATCAAAGATCAAAACCCCAGAAGATTGGTCAAAGGACTTTTGCTTGTGTAAGGTAAATCTAGGACTGCGCAGAGGGTGTGCAGCATGTTATCTTTTTGGCTACCAGAATCAGACATGTCCAGTTACAATTCAGAACTTTCCTACACCATGAAAAGAGTATTCAACTTTTTCCTTCTCAAAAATCAAAGGCTGAAAGCACAGTTATGTGGTCACACTGCTCACTAGAGCTGAGCCCATGAAGAAAACCACCAGCCCAGAGCCCTTCCTGACCTGCTGCTGCTGCTGTGTGCATGGGTGATCAGAGGTAGGGCTTGGCTGTTAGAGTTCCTGCAGACTTGAGTTACCCTGCCCATCACTGGGACAGTGCAGATGCACTCACAGAGCTCTTAGGCAGCTCAGCTGAGATACAACTCCCCAGGAGATCTGGCTCTGACAGACAGCCCTCAGACCATTTCCAGGCAGCTTAAACAAGACCAGGATGGGCACAAGAGCCAGAGCAAGACTCAAGATATAATTCCCGAAATATTTACAGAGGCCTGACTATGGAGTTGGCTGATGGTGTGAATACACCTGAGGACAGGAATCAGCTGTAATGTACACTATGCTGTGTGAGCTCACTTCATGCCCTTTCCATGGTATACCATGGGATCAAGTCATGCAGGGTGAGACACCATGTTCCAGATTGCAAGGCAAGACATATTCTATTACCATCTGTATGGTAGTTGTCTTTTGTAAAGTAGGCAGTTTGCTTTATCTCTCTCTCTGAGTGCTCACAATCACTCCTCCCTTGGGAGGGGACATCTGCTGATAACAGGCAGTTATCAGTATGTCAGTGCATGGCTGATAAGAACTATATTCCACTGTGAGATGCTCCGCCCAGAGGGAGGAGCCAGGCATTGCTACCCAGATATAATCCAGAGTTCTGACATACTAGCATGGCTTCTCCACTGGATTCCCCAGAGGAACAGCAGCTGCCTCTTCTTCCGCTGGATCTTTGGAGGAAGAATACATCCTTCTCTACAGGACCCCCTTGCTCCAACAGAGCCACCCCTGACACTCTGGGAGGACTGAAGCCACATTTCCAATTGGACTTCTACCAACACCCTGACCAACAGGGTGACAGGTTGAGTTCTGACTCAGAGCTGTTTTAGTGTACTGCATTGTTTGTTTTATCCTTTTATTTTTCTTCCCTATTAAAGAACTGTTATTTCCTGGTCCCATATTTTTTGCCTGAGAGCCCCTTCATTTAAAATTTATAGCAATTCGGAGGGGCAAGGGGGTTTACATTCTCCATTTCAGGGGAGGCTCCTGCCTTCCTCATTAGACTCCTGTCTTTCCAAACTAAGACACACCAGGACACTGTTTGTGCATCTGTCAGTGCCACCAGCTCTATTCTAGCAGAATTACTGTGCACACAATCAGAAAACTCCTTAAATAAAAGTATAAGCATGAAAAGATTGAGCTTCAGAAGTAAGTTCAATCTACCTTTGATCATGCTTTAAGTGGCTCTAAGTTCAAAACACAAGTTTGTAACGGGTCACAGTGCAGCAGACTCTTCTCCCTGCCCTTTGCAGTGGAGGAATTCAAACATACTCCTGCACTAAAAAGAGTTGCTCTAAAATCCCAAAGGAGTTATTTTTACTCTTAGGATACCAAGCTCTGGTTGCATAATGTACAGACTTTTTAATTTTTGTACTTGGTCAGCAATCAGAGAGAATGCCTTTTAATCCATCTAGAGATCAAAGATGTCTCCTTACCTACACCATTGTTGGAGAAAAAACCCTTTAATTAATTCACACAAGGTGCTATTTAAAACTACCATAACCTCAACTAAAGGCTTTTTGTTGTACAAAGGCTTTGTGTTGCTTTTTTCCTGCAGAAAGGCTGGAAGGGTTGGGGGTGGGGGGGAGGAGGGAGAACAACTTCCCATGCATACCTTGTAGCTTCAGGATCCCAAACTACAATGTCAGCATCAGAGCCCACAGCAATTCTGCCCTTCTTTGGGTAAAGGTTAAAGATTTTTGCTGCATTTGTGCTGGTAACAGCTACAAATCTGTTTTCATCCATTTTTCCACTGTGCTGCAAAACAGTACACAAAAGCAAACTCGTTACTTTTTTAAACACGGAATGAAAAAATGTTCTTGTTTTTCTGTTGAAAAACTTTTTCTGTTGAAAAACTAGGATAAGTGACATCCATCATTTTTTTAAAGGTCATACCGAAGAATTTAGAAGTAAAAGTGTTTAGAAGTAAAAACTATTTGTCTCAGATGCCCATAATGCATACTGTATGTTTCACTACATACAGTAACTTTATCTTACTTTATCCCACAGCAAAGAGAAAAAAAAAAGACAACTTTGAACCAAACATTCTGTGGATCCAGCCTCAAGTCAGCTGAATTTAAATGTTTTAGATGGCTTTAAATCTGCAGTTCTGCTCAGCAATTTCCTCGGGAAATGCAGCATCTCTGGAGTATCTTGGTTTTGAAAATGGTGACACAGTATCAAGGGGAGCCTAGAAGGTGATAAGGCAAGGCAAGGTACAATGTGTAATACAGGAAAACTGATTTGCAAATACAGTGATCAGCAAATGCTGCAATCAAGTAGTATAAAAAAAAGATTGCTGACGTGACATTTCAGCAAAATAGCAAATAACAATGGATATACATGTGTTGAGACTGTCCACTGCTGTGTCACTAATTTAATTCAGCTGCCATGACTGTTTTTTGTTTGGAAAGCCAACTACCCTGGCAGTAATATTGTGCACAGGTGAGTCTGGGAATCAGACTACCACAAAAACATGTTTATGGTGGTCTGTGAGCAGTCATCTGAGAAGAAAAGTATAATGAAAATGGTGAACACTGCTTTTCTAAGTAATAGTGTGTGGGAGGAGAGAGAAGCTGTTCAAACAAACTCACACAACTGTGTAATATTTTACAAATGAGACAAGGGAGGATATTATCAATGGAAGAACTTTTAAAAAATGAACTTGCCCAACAGGATGCACTGTTCAAAAGTAGCACTGATGAGCACATTCATGTCTCAGTTTCATGTGAGCCACAAGCTAGATCACTAGAGCTGTGCCACAGGGAAGTATAGGCACAAGTGGGTGTTTTGAACATATCAGCTGAAGCTGAATCCCAGATAAGAAGAGATATCATGAACCACATTCTTACCAAGTGTGTGAGGTAGGTAATTATACCGTGACAAGTGAATATGTTTCACAGTGCCTTGTCAAGGTGACTTCACTACAGCAAGAGAACTTTAATAGAAGTAGAACTTCCAGAACGTCACAGTTTTGCATTAGCCAGAGCAATCATAACACCTAGTATGCAGCAGATTCCTTGAGAGATTTCCTTACCTCCCCTCTCATCAGACATTGCCTGAGAAGCACTGACCATTCTTGTGTTGGCAAGAGAATCTGAAGTCAGTTGGACTTGAAGCTGCTCATTTCATCTTATCACATTTGAGAAACATTTATTAAAACATAAATTACAAGTTGACAGGCACACCACTGTGCAAACTCCTCCAATAGCTAAGTTGGAGAGAGATCAAAAAAGGAAAAAATACACAGCTGATAGAGTTGAAGCTGTGGGTACCTCTTTTATTTTCATTTCACAAGCTGAAAAAAACGCTTCAAGGAAATGTACTTGCAATACCACTGAAACAATAGCAATCCCTAAATGCTAAACAATCAAAATGATTCTTCAGTGAAATACTTTAGACATTAAGAATCTTCTTCCTTCTTCCATGAGCATAAAGTCAGAGCTAATAAGAACTATTATAGTTTTCAGTTGAATGAGTTGTCCTATGATAAACACACTTGATAAAACTGAAGAGTTAATACCTGCTGAGAGATCATGTTTTGTGGGAGAAATCAATTACCTCTATGTTTGGACATTTTGATTTACTTACCACGCCTTTTTCCCATATGACTGACATCCTATCCTCCACACCATTCACTCCATTAGGGATTTTTGTGAAGTCATCTTTGCCCAGAGCTTTCTGGCATATGTCAAAGGTGCAATTGTCAGTCCCTGTCACAGACAGGTCACCACTACAGAGAAACAAAGTTCATTATGAATCAGTGCATGTACCAGACAGTACCACAGAGGAAAACCTGTTGTAAGGCTGGGTGGACCAAAATATCCATCCTTCAAGACAAAAACTGATATGCCCTGCCAGCCTGCCCTCAGTCCCATCCTCCAAGACTGGCTCCACAGTAACAGCCAGTTACCCTATGAAGCAGTTTCCTCTTCAGAAACCCCTCAGAAGAAAACAAGCACCAACACTGACTCTTACTCTGGATATGTCAAAGACATCCCACAAATGGAGGAACTGTCCACTTTGCCCAGAGCAAGCAGCCTGGTTTCATCCTCACTTTGGGAAATTTTAGTCTGTGTCACTCCATATGACCTCTGAAATTACTATGGATCTGCACACCAGTTATTCTGTGTTCAGGCGTACCATTACAGGCTGTTCTGTCAAATTCAACCCTTTTGTGCAGTTAACCCTTACTGGTAATAAGATACCAGCAAACCACACATCTTGTCAAGTGCAGATATCCTAAAGATACTTCTTTTTCTACATCCTTCTTAAGTAGATGTTATGAAGTGAATATCTTATATGTACCTTCAGAAGTTAGCAGGCTTAGTTTTACGCAGCATTTGAATTTCAAGTGAAAAAGACATCAGACAACAAACCCCAGAAATCTAGCTGTGACTTCACCTTTTACACATTTCCCACTGACTTACAGCCTGTCTTCCTGGTCATGTTACAATTTTTGCTGTGGTATGAGCAATGCAAGGTTTATTGAATAAAATCATATGTGGACAGAAAGCTGTAAGAGTTCAGAGAAATAAAATATGAAAAGAGAAATTTTTTTCAATCTGTGATTTCACCCTCCATTTCTCCTTTCTGATAACGTAACATTCTGTACTTAGAAAATCTCCAGAGCATCAGCCTGCTATTATGCACTCCTGACAAAATTTGCTGTGCATTTGGGTATCAGTGGTCACTGTTTGTTCATCTGCTTACTTGGCCAGTAAGTTCATGAGGAAACCAGGAGTAGATGGATCTGGTCTCAGTGGGGGTCCCATCACATATGCTGCAGCATGAGCCCAGTCTTTATTCCAGTAGTTGGTGCCATCAGTGCCAAGACTTGCAGCAATAGGTTCCCCATAAACCACCTTTCCTGAAAAATATAAAGCAAAGGTATCATTATCAAACAACACAGAAATGCATAACTTGTATTTTCTCTGCTAAGGATTTTTTGGGTGGCAATGAATTTAAATTTAAATGAGTGCTTCAAATTAAACACCTACATATGGAAGGACATAATAAACTAAGCTATAACACAACATCTTTGTTCTGAATTTTCTGCTAGTGATTTCCCAATATATTTTCTCCCAAGAATATTGCTTGGGCAAGTTTTTTAATTAAATTGTTGATAGATATACTATAATGGGTTTTACACATTGTTTACTAGGAATGTGATTGAGATTTCAAAAAGAAAGCAGTCCTCAGTTGCATTAATTATGTTTAAGATTCATATACTTGGTAGTACCTATTTAGTGCTCTGAAATTACTGACTACACAAGTGCCAGTTAATATATACAGCATACAGACCTTGCAAGGTGGCACTTTTAATTGTCAGGAAGAACAATATGGCAGGAGACATAAACCAGAAAATATCGAAAGATTTCCCAAATCAAAAACTATAAATAACTTAATTTTTAAAATTATCTCCCAAGTTTTAATCTTTTATCCTTTGCTGCACAGTATCCTATTTTCCTCAGAAGAGGACACCAACCCAGACTGGCTGTTAGCTTTTGGACACAACTACTTTTTTCTCCTGGAAACATGGATTTGAAACTCATCAGACGAAGATGTTTCACTCCCTGAGCGAGTGGTCCAGACACTTTGCAGTTCTGCAGTGGACAGGTGGAAATGCCTCCATTTGCAATGGTCACTAAAGAACCAGGATGAGCTGGGACCTCCCACACCCATTCAGAGGCCACTTGGGGCTGGTAAAATGCAGCCTCTGCTGGGTCCCAGCAAGAGCCTTCTCCCTCCTCTGAACCCTACAGACAGTGGATATTTTGCATTGAATGCCAGATTTCACTCCAGACACAGTTTCTATTGGAACCACCACTGCATTGCCCCAGCAAGGCCACAGCTGGTGATTGCTTGGTGCTACAACCCTGTGACCTTTCTCTGACTTCTGGGTGTAAGTCATGCAGTCATGGTACTGTGGGGAAACAAAAAGCAAAGCTTTGCAGATCTCTCTCTGTACATTAGACTGCTACTTGTGTGAGCTACTGGATTGTAACTCCTGCACTGGCATAGGTAGATACTGAGGAGCTCTATTGTTTTCAAAATACACTTCTCATTGCACTAGTGCCATTCCTGAAATCTTTTCTGCTAGATTTGCTAAAAGGCCTCAAACAACTTTATCTCTACATGGTTCAAGGTCTGCTTTGGTACAACTGAACTGTACATTTATTCCAAATACGACCTAGTACAACTTTGTCCACAGCCTAAAGCCTCCCTGCTAGCGTTACTAATTTGCTACAACCACCTCGGTGTCAGTGCACTCTGACATGCTCAATGTCCTTGTCTCATGTTGATGCTTTGGCTTGGACCAGTCTAAGTTCTCAGTCCCACTTACCTACATATGTTATAGATTAATACTTGGGCTCAGAGGGAGACTACCATTTTTAGACTTGAAAACATGACTTAGGCAGATATTTACTGTTTTTTTTACATCTTATTTTTGGAGCTCAAAAGCACTGACTATGAGGCCATGCATGGAAGTGATATGATCACTCACTGATGAGGAGATGTGAGCAGATCAGTGTTTTCTTAATTCAGAACTGAATGAGGAAACCTAAGAAGAGACATGGATGAAATTAGGATGAAACCTGGTTCACCTTAGTTCAAGGTCTTCCCTGACTCTTACAGGAACCCTTGGCCTTCCCTGGCCAACTCCAAACACTGTATTTGAGGGTAGGCTGCACCAAACTAGATGTATATAGAGAAGGTCTGGTATATGTAACCAATCTGTCACATTTATCTATTAGTCTTTTGGCAGATTTTTCATTTTCAAAGCCACCAGAGAGGGGAGGGAGGGGACATGTGGTTTGTGTCTCTTCTTCTGCATTTAAACAAGCTAAAGAAGCTTTCATCCAAAGTAAACCTGAGCTATAAATCATTAGGACATAGCTACAAATTATTAAAATTAAAATTGCAGGAAAATAATAATTTTTTGCTTAATAAAGACTTCAGAGAATAATAGAAAAATAATTTTCTCATCATAGTTTCACAACATGAAAAGAAGTTTCCAAGCTCCCAGCCAGATATGCTGAACTGATTCTAGCTCATGTACCATAGCTGATGACAGTATTTCTGCAGTCAGAGTTTGAGCTGACCAGCTCCCTTTGTTCCCATGAGTGGGGAGGAATAGAAGTTATTCCCTCAAGTGATTTTGAGTCTGAACACTGCAGTTTCAACAGACTACCTCTGGACAGTTCTGCTGAATGTGCAACTTCCTGCATTTCACTTGGGCCATGACAAGCCAGCCTGAAGGATACAATAATATCAAGATTCTGCTTTAAGCTTGGTAAAAAGGAAATTCTGCACTAAGGCTCTTTCAGCTGAACTGGCAACAAGGGAATTCTGCATTAAGGTTCTTCTAGCTTGATTGACTTCTGCCTATAGGCATAAAAGTGAAGTAATGCAGTAATAAATCATGTCTTTCAAATTGTTATATTTTCCAGCATTCAATTAAAAAAGGAACCACTAAGTGTTCTGCTGCTTGGTCTTCCTGACACCTCTGAGCAGCTGGTAAACATCTGTGTATTTGGTGACTTTTTATCACATGCCCTAAATGGCTAGCCAGGGCTATTTTTAATAGATTGCTTTATCAAAAAGAAGAGCATTCAATTGCTATTTTTGTACCATCTACCAGAACTCAAAAAGACTTGAAATACTGATAAACACCAACTAATATTGACAGATTTGAAAAACTGGTCCATATGTTCTTATTCTAGTAGAAGTTTCAGAAGCACTTAGGATAAGGTCATATGGGGCAAAGATACTCACAAGCTCTGAAAGGAGCAGAACTGCAAGGCAGGGTTTACTGAATCACAGATAGCATTGCATCCATTAGCCTATACACAGCGTGGACTTGAGCTGTCCTGCATGAAACAGCTAAAAATTGACATTTTTAGTTGCATTTCTGTGCTCAGAATCAGCTTGAGAGTTTGTATTCCCTCAGCAATGGACATGCCTTTCCCCTCACCAAGAAGAAACATAACCAGTGACTGTTGGTAGGAAGCAATTTTGTAAGCCTAAGTAAGTGTCTTGTAATCTTGCCAAGGACATATTTTTCTATGCACCTTTTTAAAAAGGATAAATTTTTATTAAAAATTACTTTTTCAGTAAGATTGTGCTCTCCAGGTTTCCACTAGAAAGTTCCATTCCTAGCTGTAGCATCACATTAAATGAGAAAAGGGACCTGAGCTTTAATCATCACACTGCATGATCCTTAAGGTCCCTTCCAACCCAAACCACTCTATGATTCTATGGTCTCCACCTTTAGCTTAGATTGAAAGCATTTCTTAGGAGGAGACAGTATAAATCATGTACCCCTAAATCCCATTTTATTAGCCTTGCTCTCTCCACAAGCATTTCTGGTGGCACGAGTGGGAGACAAGGTCACATTATTTTTCCCCAGTAAGTTCACATCAGGTAATCCTAATAAGGAGAAGGAGCTGCACTGCCTGACATGAGAGCTCTACAGCCTTTTGTTCTCACTGGAGGGAAGATTTTCCACAATAGCAGGAAGAGAATCCCTTTTGTCTTCCCACTTAAGGGAATAAGAGTGTCATGCACACAAATGTATCAAACTGCCCTTATGTAGAAGAATACAGTTCCTCTACTGACTCTGTCCAGACTCAAGGCCATATTTTGCACAGGGATGAAGAAACAGCCCACTGAGACAAGCAAGGACAGAGATGCTGTCACACCTGTCACACACTGCTGCTCTCACAGAGATGCTGTCTTTGATCCTCTCAGTGGAGAGCTGCTGAGCCTTGCTTTTGGCAAACAGGCTGGTAGGACCCCACAGAAATAACAGGATAGGGGCATGAGTTAGCTTGTCCCTCTCCAACATGGCCACAGTGTGGAATTTTGGATTCCCTGCTGAATATTCAGCAGCCATTACAGATGCACATGAAAAACATGCTGCTATAATCTGGAGTTCTCCTTCCTTGAGTGGTGTTGCTGGAGATCAGAGCAGACATAGATGGTGAACTCTGGCAGGGAAGAGAGAAGGAAAGACTTTTGCTCACCTCATTCTCTTAAATTTGCTTAATCTAGAAGAAGAACTGCTGGTCCTTTACAGAGTGTATGACTGATTATAACCTTCAAGGTCTGAGCCATAACTCACTGAAGACAACAGAATTATGCCTAGTGTCTAGAGCAAGCTCTATCAGGTCTTCAGCCTCTAATTTTAGCTCTCACCTTGTGCAGCTAAATGAGTGACAAGGAAGAGTTGGGCTCTGAGTTACATTTTTGATTAGGAAAATCACTGTCTCATAGAATTTGAGAAGCAATGCAATTGCAATTCAATTCTGGTATCACACTGTCAACCAGAAAATAGATTTCACTCACTGAAGATCTGTTTTTCCCCTTCTGAGGTCAGTGATGGAATTGGAAGGGATATCAATCTTCCTCTGACATGGGCAGGGATGAATATGTACACACACTTTGTATTTCATGCTAAGTGCTTGAAAAGGAACATGAAGAATTTCACAATCGTGAATAGCAGGAAGCCAGCATCAAGACATGGAGAAATGATCTTGAAAAGATGCATTAACTGTTTTAGAGTGAATATTTCAAATGTATGAGAGGCTTCCAGTATTTAGGAGTTTACACAAATTTCACATTTAGAGTGGTTTTTAACCTGTCCAAACTGAATGTCTTTCTTCAAAATATTTGAGTTTTATTTATGTCATTCATACAATACTTTGAGAATATTTTTTTTTGTCTAGAATTCCTTGCTTTTTATTACCATTCTTTACTGAAAAATGAAAAATAACTTCTACTGAAACCAACAATAGTGAATTTTCAATTACCAAAATTCATACAGATCAATCTCATTAAAAACTACAATTCCTGTAACTACCTTTGTGGTACCCTAGTTATCTTTTGAAATTTCTTAATCAATCTTAGATTTCTTTTTTCCAAACAGTATACTTCTATGCAGATGATATGAATTATGAAGATATGTTATATCTTGCTGTGCACAAAAGAAAGCATTGGTGAATCTGACTGCAGCAGCCCAGGAGGCCATAAAATACAATTTGCTCCCCAATCTGCATCAACTGTCCCAATTTTTTCTTAGCAATATTGGGAAAGCATACATATTAGAAAAGCATACATCTATCCTCAGTAATCAAACTGGCATTGCAGACTATTCTTACAACACACGCCTCATCAATGTTTTACAGTATTTAGTGTCAGCATAAAATTCTTTACTTGAACAGTATTATAAAACACTATCTTAGTTCTTCTATGTTTTTCATCTTTAATCTGGGTATTTCAACTGTTGCCATAACTTGTAGTTAATGTGCACCCTGTGAATGCACACATTCACCCTGTGAATGTACAACCAACCCATGGATATAATCCACATTCCTGGCAGCACTGGCATCTAGTGGAGGAATCCAGTATAGCACAGTAGAAAATGTGCCAATAAAATATATTCTGCACAAACTTGAATTACTGCTAAATCTTATAGAAGTCATAGTCATACATATTGTGCATAATCATATACATCTATATTAGTACAATGACATCTCACTGCTTTGATTTATCATGATCTCATACTCTATGTTTAATATTAATAATCTATACTTCCTGCGTAGGCATTATCTAAAGAAAAGAAATAGCAAAACTGAGGTCTATATGAAATTCATATCAAGTCAGGTGAAAACAAACTGTAAATGCAAAAGATGTAAAATCATAGTAAAAATTATTCAAAAAGATAATGAGGACAGATAATTTTAAGTCCACCAAATCTTGGGCTCCTGTCCTGCTTCCTTCCACCTTGATAATGTCTCCTCACAATGCTGTTGTTCCACATACTGCTCTGGATGAATTTAGAGATGAGGAGATGAAGCATCCTGAATAACTACAGCCTTCAGGCTGCTTCTAGCCTACCCAACAGATGGTCAGCAAAGTCAGGCCCCCTTGGCTGACCAGAGTTATTTGTGAACACTGCAGTGCAAACCGGAGCAGCTCTGCACTGGTGGGAATCAAGGCTTTCAGACACTGTCATCTTCACCATGACTTTTAAATGCCCAGTGAATAGGAGTCATCATGGCACTGTCTGTAAAAATATGGTGTGGTCTCTGTTATAGAATTTCTCATCAAGATATTTGGTAAAGCCTTGCAGACAAACTCGAGAGAAGAACAGTAGAGTATTGTCTTGAACTGGTCACATCATTTTTGCAATAATGCTGTTCTGGCCATCACTTTGACCTTGGAGGTACAATATGAAGAGAAAAAAATTTGCTCTGGGGAGAATTGTGGTTGCTGTTCTTACACACTGCTCCCCTTGAGCCCAACAACACACAAACAGACAGACAGACAGAAACACACACAATTTAGACATCCTGCTCCAAGAAATTCACCCATGATCTGAGGCTTATAACACCCATGAAAAGTAAGACACTAGTGCTGTGTTTGGTTTTCCATGACCCTTCCTCCAATGCCACTGTCCAAGCATAAAAGAATTACAACTTTTACCTTCTCTTCGTGCATTACTTATCACCTTAGCTGCAGATTTACTCATGACATGGACGACATAAAGGGGGCAGTTCAGAGCATTTGCTATGGTAACGGCTCTTTGTGTAGCTTCAGCTTCCACTTCTTCAGGACGACACAGTTCGTGACCCTCAGGGCCAGTTATTCCCATTGCCAGCATCTTCTTTGCACCCTGCAGACCCCACACAAGCATGTAAGAGTCAGTTAAAGTGTATCTATGGTGTCATGAGCATGCTGCCCGTCAAATGGATTCTGAAGCCACCATTGCAGCTAAGGAAAAAAAAACAACTAAGCAGTTGTGATTTTTTTCCAAAATAAGTTACTGTAGTTTTATCTGAAATCTAACATATCTCTCAATAAATTCAGGTCTCAGAATACTTAAGTAAATTCAGAGAAGACATTTCACTAGCTTGCAGGATTCAATCACAGCTCTTGAAAATCCTACCCCTCTCTCAATATGTACACTGAAATATCATGGCCAATGATGTCCAATGATGCTACTAACCTTCACTGGGGAGGAAAAAAAAGGAAAAATTCTTACTAAATACAAAGATGCATATCCAGAGCATCTGAAAACTCCAAGAGGCAAAGAGGTTCTAAAAGGCAAAAAGGTTTTGTCCCTATGTTGGGACTAAATTTAAGATTTGCTGATTTGAGTTTATTTAGCAATGAATTAATTTCTGTTACAGGAGTTGGAAGCTGTTGACTGGAATAGAAACTATTCTATAGAGCCACTCAAGTTCCCACTGATGTCGAGTATTACCAGTGGAGTTACACCTCAGGGCCCCAGAGCTCTCAGTGCCTCCACTCAGCACTAGGGTGGCAGAAGCAGGTATGAAGTGAAGCATTTATGAATTATGCACACAGGGATGTTGAGACTTCTGTGCCCAGCCAGTGGAGCTTTCTCCATACTTCTGGATCTGCTTCTGTTGCATGAGCTGACTATGCCTGGACAGACCTAGGCCTAGGACCATCTATATTATTGACTTGGATGGAAAAAATGTCAAATGTGCACCTGTGCAATTAGCTCCCCATTCTCCGCATGGACTTGAGCAACTGCCCCAAGTTCCTTACAGCAGGAAAAGGCTTCATACAGCTCCTCATCATTGACCATGTATACATCTTTATAGGCCATAAACATCTTGAAGGAGTTGACACCTTTGTTTTGAACAAGACTTTCCATTTCTTGCTTCACCTGAAAAATACAGCAATTGTATTTTACATATTAATAATTTTGTATAAAGAAATTGTAAGTATGGAAGGTGATCCTTTACTCACTCATCAAACATATGTTCAGTACAAGCAGCCCAAGTCACATATTCAAAGACTGGTTTAGACTATTCTTCTTGTATCAAATTGATTCTTAAAGTATATAAAAGGGTAGCACTGCAGTGCAAATATTGGAAGCACAAACTAATTGCAGGAGGGAATGCTTTTTACAAAAGGTAATGAGGCAGAATTTTATTTCAAATAAACCTCCTGGTGTTGGAAACACCCATTCTAATATTACAGTCAATGCGTCCAACTCTCACAACATGGACATTTATGCAAAACCGATTTTCAAAACTGGATTGCAGTGGGCTGCAGCTTGTAGCAAACAACACAGTGACAGAAAAGATTTCATCCTACAGAGCTTTGTCCTGACTCTAAACAACACACAGAGCCTTTTGAAACATTTTGTTGTCAAACAAAACAGCTCCAAAATGCTACATGAAGGCCTGCCTTTTTTTCTTTTTTTTTTTTTTTTATTCACTTCTGATAGGATTCCCTGCTTCTGCTAGAGCCTATGAAGTCCAGCAAAACATTGCATCACAAAGAAAGTAAGACACATATTTTAGTCTCAAGGCTTCTTGCACAACTGGTTAGCTAGAAACATATATTACAGAACTTTGGTTCTCCCCTCCCAGTAAAATGATGGTTACAGTAATTGATATGCATCTGTAATGCTATTAAAATTTCCATGGGATTAATTCCTTTCAAAAAGTAAAATATTATTTTTCATCTTCTCTCTAATAATCTGGTTGAGTCTTCCCAATAAGGGTAAGATATATAAAAAATGCAAGGAAATATTTTAGTTATCCAGAGGAGGGATGGGAGCACATTTTGAGTGGCAGTTATCAAATAAGTACCTGACAAAATGGCACAAATATAGAGGCATGTCATTTATCCTCTTCACTGTTTACTACAGCTAACAGAAGGCATTGTAAAGAATGTATGCTTTTAATTAATAGTTCAAATTCTGATGAGATAAGAGCTGATCAGATGGGTATGGCATATCAGTCTTTTTCACCCAGGCCTTTTGCATCTACAAAATGCCCAACCTATTTCTTTTAATCTTGGCCTTTAAAAACAGCTACATTCTTAATATAAACTAGAACATTTCATTGATTTACATCTCCCTATTTTTATTGGATTTGTCAGTACAATTCCACGATTGTCTGCTGAGCCTGTTTCAAATGCACATTACTCATATTTCATTGAAGAATTTATTTTATGCCTTTGCCTTAAGTTAGAAGTTGTGGTGAGGCTATTTTAGCACTCAGTACACAGAATACCAAAGATGTGTTGTTTGCAGAGTGAATGCTTTGGTGCATATATTCTAGAATTTAAAAATTAGAAGAAGTACTCATATATAAAATAGGAATTTACTTAGTATATCTGTGTACTGATGCATACTTCTCCAAGAATCCAAAGTCATCTTGTAAAACATGGGTCTCATTCTGATAAATATCACGCACCTGAAAAATTAATTTATCAGTGAAGCTTTCAGGGTATCAGCAAACATTCACTCAGCTAAGATGATTCTCCCATATGTAAATTCAAAAAAGGTTTTTTAGATTATTTCACATTCAATGTACTATGGCTACAGTCCTGCTTTACTTTACATGGGTTTTACTGCAGCCACCCAGGAAAATAAATCTTCCTCTACAAATGAAGTCTAGTACCATATTTTTTATGTATGCACTTAAAAAAAAAAAAAAAACAAACCAACCAAAACCGCTAAAACTCATCAGAAGCATAAAATATCAAGTGTTCAAGCAACAAAAGACAAAATTACTGTGAACACCTCTTTCCCCCTCTGACCTGCCTGGTCTTTGTCTTGCACAATCCCTACCTTTAACTTTGTGCAGTATTATCCAGAGATACAGCCTATCTGCAGACTTCTTTCAAATACCTATACTCTCAGAAGGGTGCGGGTTATTTCAAATGTTTTTAATCACAAAATCACTAACCAGCAAGCAGTATTTAGCACATGAAGACTGATTCCAAACAGGCATAGTACAAATTTATGGAATTTAAAGTAAAGCTCTTGCGTCTACCTTGTTGCTCCACCATGTAACTGCCACATGCAATGAATAATCACAGCAGACTTTTGGGTCTGCCCAGCTTTTCCATGTATCAAAGGCTTCAATAAGAGAAGAACCTTTCTGAGGGATGGCAAAGTCGATGATCATAGTGGTTCCTCCTGCTATAGCTGCCTGAAAAGACGAAAGTTAATATTTAGCAATCAGAAATAATGCAGATTTCCTTCCACCCTGTCCAACTCCCTTACATCAATTAATCTGGACTGAAAAGCCAAAAGCCACTGAGGAGTTCCCCTGAGTAAAGTCCAGAATGGAAAAATGATTTTGGAGATGAATTTCATTTGCTTTGAGAAAAATGTTCTCAAAAGCATGTTCAGGAGAATCCAAGTGAAATTCTCACACTGAAGGAGAAGTTTCTCTTTGTGTACAAAAACTTATGAAAGAAGTGGACATGTGTCTGTAGTGTTTATGCATCAGCGAGTTTCCTCAAGTGTGTGGAATCACTGAGGAAGAAGAGCACTAGAAGAGAACAGTCAGCTTGAGATGTGCTGCCTCAGAGTCTGTGTAGTGGAAAAAACAAGCCTGAGTGACAGGCAAGTACTAAGGGGCAAATACACAACAACAAAAAAACCCCATTGAGTTTGAAAATACAATATGAAAGCCCCCAAACTCTTGACTAATACTAAAATATTTTACAGTGCTTAAAAACGTATTTTTATTAGAGATAGAATATCATTTAGTAAAACTGTATAGAGGGTTTTAAATAGAATGAGGAATTTACATTCTCTACATAAATGCTGTAAAGTAATAAAATAAACTACAACTTTACTTAACAGATGGTGATCAAAAATTGCTTTTTAACCAATAATTTCCACTCTTATTAATGGAAAACTGAATTATTCCTTTTCTTGCCTTTGGAGGGAAAAAAGTTACACAGATGCCAGATTCTTGACTAAAAGAAATTGATCTAATACTAAAGTTCCTTTGTTGAAATTGTTGCTTTCTTCCAGATTAGCAAAAGAAATCCTCTCTATTGCTCTGAACAATGTCCCTTTGCAAAACAGCAACAACCAATTCAGATCAAAATGTGCACAGCCCAAATTCACAGGATCAGAGAATCACAGAATTAGCTAGATTCAAAAAGACCTTTGAGATCAAGTCCAACCTATGGCCTAACACCGCCGTATCAACTAAACCATGGCACTAAGTGCCACATCCAGTCTTCCTTTGAACACCTCCAGGGATGGTGACTCCACCACTTCCCCAGGCAGCCCTTTCCAATGCCCAATCACTCCTCCTGTGAAGAATTTTTTCCTAATGTCCAGCCCAAACTTCCCCTGGCTCAGATTAAGACTGTGTCCTCTTGTCCTCTCACCAATTTTCTGGGACACCAAGCCCTGCCTGGCTGAATCCTCCTCTCAGGGCGAGGCCTGCCCTGAGCCTCCTCCAGGCTGACCAGCTCCAGCTCCCTCAGCTGCTCCTCACAGGGCTTGTGTTCCAGACCCTTCACCAGCCTTGCTGCCCTTCTCTGGATGCATCTGAGCACCTCAATGCTCTCCCTGAATTGAGGGGCCCAGAACTGGACACAGCACTCTAGGTGTGGCCTCACCAGTGCCCAGTACAGAGGAAGAATGACCTCCCTGGGCCTGCTGGCCACACGGCTGCTGATGCAGGCCAGGATGCCCTTGGCCTTCTTGGCCACTGGCACACACTGACTCATGTTCAGTCTGTTGTCAGCCAGCACCCCCAGGTCCCCAGGGCACTGTGCAGCCACCCTGTCCCCAGCCTGTAACGCTGCAGGGAGTTGTTGTGGCCAAAGTGCAGGGCACTGCACTTGGACTTGTTAAACCTTGTAATGTTGGACTCAGCTCATCTATCCACCCTGTCCAGGTCCCTCATGCTGTATTACTCTTCCTTTTCCTATGACAATTAGTCTCTTTCTTCCTTCTGCTCATTTAGAATTCAGCAAAAAGAGAAGTTTGGAGAGTGACACAAGTATTTGCAATCTCTAATGAATTGAGCCAAACATTTTCTCCCAGAAAAGTTGTTCAAACTGTCAAATATTTTTTAACAAGATTGATTGACTTATTTGTTAAACAGGATTTAAAGAAAATTTATAGACTTCAAGAAAAAAAAAAAGTAATGGGTTCCACAACTCCACTTGAATCTCTTTTTATTCCCTACATCTTTTTCCCCCTCGGTCTGTAAAGAGAGATGCCTTTACTTATTCAACTGAATGGGTAAATCTTAGCTAATCATTGTAGCATATTTTGCAATACCTGGAATACAACTCTGTCTCATTGAATTTCTTGCCAAAATATTTGTCAGAGGATGACCTTCAGTGAATAGGCCTGAACACTTTCCACACTTTGACCTGGGTTAAGGATAGCCACAATATCTAACTTTTTGACATCTGACTGCTAAGGTCGATCTAGAATTTTCTTGCAGGCACTGAAGCAACTATCTGACCATCCTGTTTTGTGTATGCAGCCTCTGTCTTGAAGCTTCCCTGTCCTTTAAGTACCTCAGAGTTACTGAGAAAAACCTTAAAAACTTATTTTCTGCTTTTTAGTAAATCCCAGTTCTCCTGTGAGAGGAGCTGGGTATAGCAATCTCTGTCTGATGGCTAGCAGACAAACCAAGCTGGGTATAGCAATCTCTGTCTGATGGCTAGCAGACAAACCAAGCGGGGCAATGTGATCCTTTCTGTGAACCAAGGCTTTCAGTCTGCACAACAAAGCTCTTAGAAAAGTGCCTTGAAAGTTTTGGTTATGGAAACTGTATGGAGATGATGTGTAATACTGCTATTATGAGTAACTGATACACTCTTCATATTCAGGGTATATAATAAGATCAGCCAAAAAGCTGAAAAAAAACCCACTCCAAGTGTAAGACTGGGAGAAATAATGTACTTTCATAAAGTGTATTTGGAGTGGACTTTCATTGAGACACACAGTAAGCACCAAAGTGAATGGCAGAAGAAAAGCCTGCATTCTCTCATGCTAACAGAGGAGAAAGATCAGTTTACCAGAGAAATGCTTTAACAGCACGGGGGAATTAAACTGTTGCTTTAGTTAACCTTTGCTCAGAGAAGTATGAAGCTTGATGCACCAAAGCCGGTTGTGGTCTGCATGCTGACAGCCAGGGTAAATGCCTGCCCCACTTGACCCCTGCAATCACAATAGTTTCTGGAGGAGCCCAAATAACATTCTGGTTGGGGGTGGACCTCTGAGTACCCCACCTGCTTTATGACAATGTCCCAGACAAAGGGACAGGATCAACTGGCCATGCTCGATTCACATTCTCTTCTCTCTTTCAGAAATAATCCTGGAGGACCAGCAGGCACCCCTCTCTGAGAAAGCCCAGATGCACACACAGACATGCACATGTGCACCCACCTTGGTTCCAGTGTAGAAGTCATCTTTTGACCTGCTACCCATGAAAGGGAACTCCATGTGTGTGTGAGTATCGATGCCCCCAGGGATCACCAGCTTGTTGGTCGCATCCAGCACAACAAGTCCAGTCGAGGGCTCCGGGTTTATGTTCGGGCCCACCTGCTGCACCACTCCATCTTCCACATACACGTCAGCCACCACAGAGACGTCATCGTTCACAACTTTTCCCCCTTTGATCAAAAGTCTCTGCTGAGCCCCAGTTTGGGGTAGCATGCCAGCAGGTGAGAGCGAGGCCTCAGCTCAGAAACTTGCTCTTGCCTCAGAGTAGTTCACTGCCCCCTCCTCCCAGAGCAGCAGCTCTCTCCAAACGGGCCGAAACGCACCGCACACCATGCCCGTTAAACGGACACCGATGGAACTGCCCCCTGAGCCCCCGGAAGCTCCTCCTCCCCCCTCCTGTGCGGCCCAGTGACACGGGTGGGAGCGGGCTGCCTTTGGGCCCCTCCTGCTCTGGACTCTGCCTGGACAAAGCGAGCCAGGCTTTCAGGGGGTCTGGGTGTTCTCAAAGCACACCCTCCAGCCTGCCCTGTGCACCTGCAGGTTTGCAGCTAGCTGAGCTGCTTTGAAAATGTGGCTATTTTATCATCTTGTGATGCCCAAAACCAAACTAAGCTCTTTGCAGCCACATTTGAGAAAACGAAGGGTGACCTGAGCTCTCCACAGAAGCAGCCAGAGAGCCCAGGGGTGACCTGAGCTTCCTGCAGCCATGTCTGGGGAGCCCATGGGTCCAGCCTGTGCAGAGGGAAAGGCAGAGTGCCGTGCTCTGGTGACCCAGGTGTTGCATCCTTCTCAGTGGAGATGGGGGGGTCCACACTGCTCCCAGACTGTTTCTCAAAGGATTTGGGGCACACCACCCTCAGGATCCAAACATGGCTCTCTGCTGCTACTGCAATGATGCAACATAGACAGCGCACCAGCCTGAGGGGGAAGCTGGGGTGTGTGTGTCAGCATCCAAAATCCCATTTCAGTACCTGATGCTCCACCTGCCCCACGGCCCTGCTGTGCCACCCAGCAGGCTCAGCCTGTGCTTGCCACACCCCACACTGCTGCCCCCACAACCACTGCCAGCCTGGCTGTGCTGGCCCTCAAACATCCCTGCCCCAGAGGAGCCCTTCCTGAGGGCCAGGGGAAAGTCAGGATCCTCTGTGGCGGGTTTCACACAAGGCTGGTGTGACCTTGGCAGGAGGTGGCTTGTGTGGTTCAGAATATACACCTGTAAAAAGAGGTGGGGAAGTAAGACAACTGAAAAATGAGTTAAAGACCTGCTCTGTACCATCTCAGAGGCACTCATTTCTATGGCATTTTCCCACTTCTCCCAAAACCCTGGATTGGCAAACTCAGCAGTGACATGGCACAGCTCAAATGTGTCCCTAAATCTGCTGAGCACTTGCATCTTCATCCCCTCACCTCTTCCAGTTTAGTGGTGATGATTTAGCAAGAGAGAACATTGTCTCTGTGGGCTGTGAGAGGGTGCACACATAGGATACCAAAAAGCCATTTAGACAATGGACACAAGATATGGAAAATCTCACCTTCCCATCAGCATGTCACCTTTGTTCCTTCCCTTATGATGGGTAAGAGAGAATTACCATACATTTAATTTTCTATCTGCTCATCCCAAAGTATCTTGTCTTACATCTCACCTTTCTGCAATGGAACAGAGACTTAATGGGATTTATGACCTGACATAGCAACAAAACATGTCAAAACTCATTTGGAAAAGCAGCTTCACTTTGCATAAATTAAGTGACCTTTGTGAAGTGAGGAGAGGGGGTAGCAAAGTCAGAGGTTCATCTGATCATGTGGTATACAGCAGTTAAGTTCCTATGCCTATCCAATGGCTATTTAATGATTTCATGTAGAAGAGCATCAACAGGCTTTACAGTATTTATTGGCAAAGAGACTTTTCAGCATCACTTCAGTGCCTAAACTGCCAACCTAAAATAGTCACTGTCTTCTAATTTCTCCCTGGCCAATGATTACTTAGTATTTTCTGTGAAAGGAGTTTTGACATGACAGACCTAGACCGTCATCTCTGAGTATGCTTTTGGGCTAGTGGCCCAAAACTTTTCTGCTCAAATCCTTCTGCCAAATTGGGCAGAGGGAGATCTGAAGGCAGATCAGCCACATCACAGCAGATTGTAGTGTGCACTGGGATATCCAGTTCCCTTATCCAGTTCCCTTTTTGTGTGTGTTGCACAGGAAAAAACTGATACAACTTTCATACATAAATGCATGAAGAGTAGCACAGCTCAAGAGTATTTACATCTGCTTTTGAACAAGAACAGGCTTGAACTCTGTTTCCTCTCCTCTGATTTCCTCCTGGGCAATTTAGACTTTGTGGATTCTACTCTTAAATGCCCAAACCTTCCTATCTGTAATTTCATGCCCAGCTCAAAATTGCAGAACTGCCCACAAACCAGGAACATAACATCTTGCAATGCTGTGCCTAGGAAAACTGAATTTATCCCACAGGTGGTTTTGAACACATTAAATAACATATTGGTATATAACAAGATTCTGTCTAAGCAGCTCTTTTATTTAAACCATTTGGACCAAAAAGATAATCTCACATCAGTTACATTTGTGTATATTTGGTAAATATTTCACAGCTCAGCTGTCCCTTGAAAAAATAGCCTGAAATACCACTGGTGGAGCAGAAATAATACTTAAAATACTCAGAGAAGACAACTGGCCCTACATTTTTAGGAATCACTGAATCACTCCAACAGGGCTTCTGGTTCCTAATTGACTTTGGAGTATTTACTTACCCACAAAACATTTTACTGTTTTATCCTTCTCTTTGCAGAGATTCAAACAAATCCTTGCCCAATAATCAATGTTTGACTCTGCTCTGTTGTAGTGGTGTGGGCTGGAAGAGAGTTCAACTCTGTCATCGTACCTGGTATCGCTCTGTGTTTTGCATCTGTGCTGAACGCACTGCTGGTAACAAAGCAAAGTTCTCATTATTGCTGAGCAGCACTTGCACTATGTCAAGGGCTTTTCTGCATCTCACAGTGCCCCCCCCAGTGAAGAGGCTGGGGGTGCACAAGAAGCTGGAAGGGGACAAAGCCATGACAGTTGACCCCAGCTGACCACAAGAACACCCCCAGCCATATGGTGTCATGCTCAGCATATAAAGCTGGAGAGAGAGAAGAAGGAAGGAGAGGGACATTCGGCATATATAGCATTTGTCTTCCCAAGTCTTCCCAAGTCACCCTTAGTGGATGGTGGAGATCTGCTTTTCTGGAGATGTTCCATCTCCAGAAACATCTGCCTGCTCCTCCAAAGTGAGGGATGGATTAGTTTTGCTTTGCTCACAAGTGCAGCTTTTGCTTTACCTATTAAACTGTCATTATCTCAAACCCACAAGTTTTCACACTATCTCCCTTCCAAGCTGATTGAGTGAGTGGCTGTGCAGTGATCAAATACCAGCTGGGCTAAAACCACAACCCTGCAGAGAAGTTTCCCGTTAGGAAACATTTACGGATCCTAAAATGTTGCACAGTAGCTCAACAATTTGAGAGCCATTGCAGAATGTCTTCCCAAGCTCACAAATCTGAAGCTGAACCATATGCTAATGCATTTGTTGTGTCTAGTAAAGCAAATAATCCTAGAAATCTAAAAATGGAGTGTATAGTGTAGCTATCACAGAAATACAATCATAAGAGGTTTCTCAGTAGCCTAATGATAAACTGATTCCATTTAAACAACTCTGAAGGAAACAGAATCCACATTCATGATTTACCAAATGAAAATAATTTAGGAAATTCAGGGATGCTTGCAAGAAACAGAGGACTGAAGTTTGGAACATCCAGCAAACCTTGAGGACATCTAAAAGTCATTATAATGCAGAAACCATCAGTTTAAAGTCCTCTGAGACACATACTTTCACCCACTTCATCCTGGAACCTTTAACTGCTACCTGCCTGCATAAAATACTATTTATTTTTAACTTCTCCTTTAATTATCACCCCTTACTCTTATCTTCCATTTGCTTTCATTTTCACATTCTTCTTACAATACCCTAGTGCTGTAAAGCTCTACTACCACCACACAGTCTTCAGCTTTTTCTTAACTCCAGGACTCTTACTGGCGTTAATCTTCAAATTAAAGTTGGTGAAGCTGAAATGTATCTCAAAATGCAGGGGCAGCAGACAAATAGGCTTTTGAACAAACAGAGACATTTTGTGAAGGAAGGTAGAGGTTGATAATGAGCAGCAGAAAGACAGCTCAGCTAATGAAGATGTGCCATTAATAGCATTACTTATTTTTGACGACTTTCCTCCAAGGAAGAACGAGCAGATCATGAACATTTGCAATGTGAGAAAATTAACAAAACCAGTACCAAAGCTTTCAGTAATGATGGATAAAGCACTAGGTTTTGGAGAAATGGTGAGTTTGAGGTGCACTCTGGCTTTGCAGAAAGGAAAGAATTGTTGTCTTTTGCCATATTCAGCAAATCAGAAGGACTGAATACTCAGTAAGCATTTCTTTGCAATTCCTCTTAAAAAATCCATAATGCCTGTTTACCTGGCATTTACTTTCACACTCTTCTCTGCAGTGGGAATTTAACATATTCAATAAAACCAGACAGTCTAAATGTAATGGCACCTGTAAAGTCTTCATAATTGTGAGACGAGTCAGGTGCCCTTGTCAAAACCTCACAAGTTTTCAGAAGAGTCTGCTGGCTATTTTCATGAGATGGATTTTCAGACACAAACAAGTGGTGAGGTTTCAAAACCTAAGCTCCCAAGCCCTCTTCAGTTGCAAAAGCTTTCCAAAACTAGCAAGCATTCCCCATGGTTTTCTATAACCAAACAAGGCTAAAAAACATTAAGAAAGGAATCCAATCCTCTAGTTCCACATGACCTGAACTAGAAATATGCTCTCCTGAATACTAGGCTACATCCAAGATCCTAATGCCAGTGTTTCCCCAAATACATCAGCAGTGATGAAGCCCATTAGCACCCAGCCTTGGGTCCCACACATGTGACACGAGGGAAGGCAGCCAAAGGTGTGTGTGTGCTGAAGACCATTCTATGTTTTAGAGAGACAGTAAGTAGTGACTGTTCTCTCATTCTCCTAAGGCCAAGTGCCTCCTCCCCTTTGATCAACACAAATGGTGAATCACAGAGAGTACAAACAAAAAAGAAAAAGGAATGACCAGGAATCCAGCAGAGGAGCAACTAAGAAACCCTCATACTCTCTCTCAAAGTGCTCTTTGCTCTTTTCACTATTCATTGGCTCATAAGGGTCCAATGAAATGCCCACTTTCTAAATATGTGTGAGACAGTTCAACTCAGGCATTGAAGTTCTAAATCTCACAGTACTATGGGAATAAAAAAACAAACTCATCATACCTGTCAGTTACTTCCTGGTGCACAACCTCAGTCAAAGTAACTAAATTCTTAGGTGGGATTTTTCCAAACTCCAAGAAACATAACCACAAAAGCACAGCTATCTTTGGAAACTGTTATCTTTACTCATGCATTGTCAAAAAAAACCACTGCAAAATATTAGTTGTATTTTCTCCAACTCTCAAACTCAGCATCTGTTGAAGGAACACAAAGTCAGAACTAAAATTGCTGGCTAACAGAGTAGATGAGAGAAAGCAACACATAACATCTCTGTTCCTTGCCATGCCACTGCAGAAATATGCTGTCAGTTTATGACACTCCTCACTATCCTGTATATTGCTCCTCTTTTTCCTTTGGTGCACCAAAACTTCTTCCTCCAACTGTGACTGTTCAAGGTGGTTCTTAACTAACCACAGGAAAGACAACAGATTAAACCAATGTATTTTACCAGTTGTTTTTCCTCAATTTTATAAACCTGGAGAAGCAGATAAATCTATTTCTTCAGTTCTGTTGGTACACCCTCAGACACGATTATTTCATTGCAAAGGTACAAATGCACTACTAAACCTCTGTAACACCACAAGTCATCATGTTCTGCTGAAATTGAGATTTCTGCTCTGAATTCAGACACCTGCCTCTTAGATAACATGTACAATGTATGCTTATTTCAGGGATCATGTCCTTATTCCTTAAAGCAAGTTTATTTCTTTGTCCTTCACATTTTGCATAACAAACCTTTATTATTTGTAAGGAAGTCCACACTACACCATAACTCCTTCCTTCTTTCTCTTATCTCCTGATTTGACATGTCCTACCCACTATGACTTATTTTTGGGAAGGTCTCCTGCAATTGTGTGTCTCAAAAAAAAGCCAACAAACCTTTGTGCAATATATTGTGCAATGTAATATATTCCTTTAGAGTGTCTTGTCTGTTTTATTACAACCTTTCTAAAATTCAAATTCAAAATCTAGTGACTCGACTTATTATAATTTGTTTTTGCTTCCTGCCTTTTCTACCCATTTCTTTCCTGCACAAACAGCATAAAAAGTAACTGTGATCTGAAAAAAATCCCTCAATCTTGCAAAAACTTCACTTACATTTGAGTCTTTTATTTAGTTCTTTGATAAAAGGACGTAACTTGGTCACAAGGAAGAATTAATGCTAGAAATCAAACTCATCTGCTAAATTTTTTCAGTTTGCATGTAAAAATATCACACTAATTTGTGCTCAGATATTCACAGAGATTAGCTAAATTTTGTTTACTGTAAATGCCTTTTCTCAAAATGTGATTAGGAATCACTGGCACTGCTCAGAGCAATGTCTCTTTTTCCCTCCATTGATGACTGGGGAGTCTTGTCCATCTGAATTCTTAGATAATACTTCAGTTTAGTGAATCCCACATTCTCTTCCCCCAGGTTACTACTCACCAGATAGTGGGTACAGCACATGAACAGAAACCTCAACTAGACATATTGACCTGAATGTTGTGCTATAGAACTTATCTGTATCAAGTCCAAGTGCAACTATGGACATCACTTGGAAGCAAAAGCTAACTAGTGAAATCCCAGTGGAGGATGGAAGGGAAAGAGTTTTAAATATCAGTGTGCTTACCTCTATATACTTTTAGTGACATGGCAAAGAGACAAGACAGTCTTCTCCCTTGTCCTTTCAGAACACACCCCATTCTGGGCAATTGACTTATAGCTGATGTCCTGGAGGAATTCAGTTACCAACTGCTTATTTTCAGAAACTCACAAGGGGGGGAAGAAAAGAGATACAGTCAAAAAAACCCCACAAACTGACAAAAGACTTCACAGAAAGCTTCATCACAACTGGAGGAGGATTAAAACTTTGAATTAAACCAAGATTTATGGGAAATGTGCAGCATTTCCTCAGGACAACCTACACAGCTGAATATCTGGAGATGTATATAGGACAATAAAACACTCACTTTTCAGAAAGGAAGCAAAACCTCATCCCAACAGAAAAAGGCATGATTTGATCTGCAGTGAGTATTTAATGTATAAACTTCACTGAAACAGTATTTGTGTCCCAACCTGAACTTGATTTCCCTGAACTGAATCCAAGCTTTGGCACAAGTTCATGCTTTGACATTCAGACAGAAAGTGAACACATAATACAGTAACTAATTCCAGCATCCGCTCCAGGAACTCTGTTTTGAAAGAAGAGTTATCAGCAACACTTGCTGAACTTGTACTGAAAATGAACTCTGGAAACAAAACAAGCCCTTGCACCATCTGAAGCTCAGTCAGCCCTCCCTAATGTTTCAAATGACAAAAAAGTGTGGTATGTGAAAAAGAATGGTGACAAACTCTTTCCATGTTTAAATAACTTTACACGAGGAGAAAACTTGCCTCACAATAACCTAGATTCTTTAAAGCTGGCAGATGAAAGTGATTTATTACAGAAAACAAGATAATTCTACAGTAAATATTTCTGACATTTTTTTCAAACTGCCCTAGTATTGTAGCACAGCTAAATCAAGAATGAATTAAACAAAATACTAATTCAAGCTCTCCAGCATAAAAAGAGACAGGGTAATAATGTCTTATCGAAACCCTCAATAAAACCAAACAAAACAAATGCAACCAATCACTCATGCATTACTCAAAAGAAAAATCAATCACTCCCTTTAATATCACTAAGAAAAAAAATCACTGCAACAAATTCACCTCATACAAATATGAATTTTATTTACAATTTTCAAATTATCAATCAAATCCAACTTCTCAGTTAAATGTGTAGCATTTTTCCTTTAAAACAAATTAAACATTGTGTTCTTTTTACATCTGCAATATGGAGTCCATAGGTACATGCTATTTGGGGCATCTAATGGAACAAATTTAGATCACTATGTGTGTTAAACACTGAAGGTATTCTGTGAAGACTCTTTCTTTAAAATTTATCTGCCTCAGGGACAAGCATTTCCACAACCACTTTCTAATGACAATTAATCAGGAAGGTTTAAAAACCCAGTATTTTATACCAGGACATACTGCTCACATATACTTCAGGGTATGTTACCATGTTCCTATTGCAAAGCTGCCTGCTCTATAAGCAATGCTACTGAAATCAGACTAGAGATTATCCACAGATTTAGATATTATTCAATGTGAATAAAGATGGCCATTGATGACTTTTACTTGAGTACGTGTAATTATGGGCCAACTTGTACCTGATCTGGTACCAGTGTGATGTGATCTGTTCTGAAACTTGAAACCGCATGGGTTGTTATAATAAAATCTTTTACAATTGTATTGCACATAAGGTTCCTCAAAAGCACAAATCGACGTCATTGCATCCTGAACTCAGAATTTACCTGCTAACTCGCATGAAAAAAATCAACCAGATGGTAAAATTGTTTATTTTTCTCATCCCAGTGTCTGTGAATGAAGAGAAGAGGGAGAAGAGATATACACTTTGGAATCCATTCAATTGTTTGTTCCTTCTGCATGTGATTTGTACTTCAGAGATGAGGATTTAAAAAAAATAAAAAGCCAGACAGACCTTGGATTTATCTTTAAAAGTACCTCAAAAACATAACAAAAATTCAATTTAATTTTGATACATATTAAAATTTTAGTCAGTTCTGCCCGACAGCATAACACGACAGAAATGCACAAGACTTTAAACATGCTTTAAAATGACATTCAACAAAGTATTTAAAATTTAATAAATAGCATACAATCACACACAAATACATTTCATACTGGATCTTTAAGCCTACTAAAAACAGACTGGCAAAGAATAAATAAAACAGTAGTTGACAGTTTTGTTTTTAAAAGGTGTAGTTTCTTGTTGTCACACTAGTAGCCACGTATTAACCTGCTTATCACAAAATTGGAAGTTACGAGCTTTTTTCCTCACTGATCTGTTTTGCTCCAACATGTAATATCATAAAAAATACACTAAAAGGGTTTTCTTTTGGTTTATTTTAAACAACCAGTCTGCAACCGAGTAAACCAGTTTTTAAATACAATGAATAAATAGGGAATTAGTAAAGCAAATTCAATTGCAACAAAAATGCAACACCCCAAGAAAAGAGCCATGGAAATATATAGCCATTGCAATATTAGACAATAATAGTACTTAAAGTGATAGTGCTTGTGCACTAAGCTCATTAGAGACCTTAATATGATTTTAGTGCAAATCCCTTGAGACCAAACAAGCTTTATAACCTACAGTGTTAGGGAAAGATCTATTACCAGTTGGAACTTATTCTGTAGTGTATTTGTACATATTGGATATTTAAAGAACTAACACATATTGTAATATCTTCGGCCCTTTTTTACTTCAAATCAAAAAGACTAATGACTGGGGATTTTACATACTATTTGGCTTGTACCATATTAGATTGCAGTTTAGGAAAGTCAGTGCTAAAAAAGCTTTTGCCATCACTTTATCTATTATGCCTAAATTTCATATATCATTGCATTTTGTACTTCTGAAAGAAAAAGAATACTCCTGGAGAAAGTTTCTCCTCCCTTTAAGTAAGTTCACATTACGATGAAATTCAAGAATATTTACACAAAGTGTTGAATAAACTCAAAGAAAAGTACATATTTTACAGTAACAATCCTTACCATATTTAGTATATTAAGTTACAAGTATGTTGGTAATAATACAACAGAGTCAGTTCCTAAAGGAAAATAATTCTGTACAAATTCACCTGTTAATATGGGGTTAAACAGGCAGCCACTAAGTCTTGAGCAGCCGTGTTTTGGGTTTGAACTACAGTACCAGGATAAACTAAATTTGAAACTAATGGGGAAAACTTCAGTTTAAAGAGTAATCCAATTATACTGGATACACACATTGTGTATTCAGAGCCATTAAAATGTTCACTCTTATAGTTCCATAACATCATCCAGTATAAGAAAAGTTTAATCGACCACACAGGCTAAAACAGCTTTAACATAATGTTGTCCTGGATTTTTTAAAACTAAAAACTAATTTTAACTGTGAAGTACAAAACAATGACAGATATTGCTCCAACTTGTACACAATCTTTCCTAAACAATCCGTACCTAGCAGAGTAATAATGCCTCATCGTCACTAGTTTCGTTTTTCACTGTTGCCTCTAAGCAAGTGTCGGGTATCTGGGCAGTGTGTACGATGCCACAGCTCTCACAGGGGCCATCTCGACTGCATGACCTTACACTGTGATGTGCTGCACTGTAAGGCTGTCTAAGCCCTGGTCCTTGATCTGAGCTGAGATCAAGTAGAGGTCTTGAACAGTCATTCATGTCAAAGTCTGATGCTACATCAGAGACTGGAATTAACATTTCAACATCATCATCCTCTTCTCTTCCACTTACCCCATTATCAAGCTGTCTCAAAGGACTTTGGTTCTGATTCACTGAGCTTGATCTCCCTAAAGTAAAGCGTACCCAGCGCAAGCCTTGAGTCATACGGCTTAGTGCGCTCGAGAGCTGGTGGCGTGCGGGACTTGTGCTTGGGGGCTCTACACTTGTCACTTCTCTTCCACCATCCGTGCTGCTGCTCTGAGCAGAGGAACTCCCACACGCTCCCACTGGTGCTTCTATTGCTGTTGCAGGAGGGACTTTTTGAGGCAAGGTGGCAGCAACACCACCAACTGCTCCTGCTGTGTCTCTTCTTTCATTTTCTGTGTCTGTATCATCAGATTCAACTGAAAACAAACTTCTGTGAGTATTATTTCTTTCACCTTCTCTACTAGTACTTTGGCTGGCAACATCATCTCCATCTGCCGAGACCAATGCCAACGATCCAGAATGACGTGACCTTGCAAAATTAAAAATTCGATTCCAAATGTTACTTGATCTGCCAGCAATAGGAAGTCTGATTGAGGTAAATCCAAGCTGAGATCGTACTGCCAGCCTGAGGTTTTCCAGAACTGAAGCCTAAATAAGAAGACAAGCAACAATCAAGCACTGACAGTCTGCTGGTATAACTATTATTATGCAAAACAGCATTTAACGAAGTTAAATGCAGAATCTTAAATATTACAAAATGTTGCATCCTTCTTTATAAGGATCTGGTATATGTAGCAAAAGGCTATTTAAAAAGGCTATTTAAAAAAGTCATGACTAAAGTCTAGATGCTCTAGAGGAAAAACATAAACAGGCAGATTAAGTGGAAATACATATGCAAAGGCAATAAAAGAGCAATGACTTCAATACTTCAAAGGTATATTTCTGCCCTAAAAAAGGATCTCTAAATAAAGACAATGTGAAAACAAGGCACTATAGTCTGGATATGGAACACAGATTAAAGAAAAACACAACCACAGAGCCAGTAGAGCAGGCACACAAAATCTGTTACCGTCTTACCAAAAAGATAGTCACTGTGGATTTTACAGTACAGCACAGAGAAATGTGTCTCATTTTAGGATTTGTAAACAAAGTTCCAGAAAGATTTAACAAAGGTGGCCACCTTCTTTATCCACTACCATAGGGCTTCCTCAAAGGGACTAAATTAAGTATCTTCTCCAGCAGAGGCTTATAGTTTGATTTTTTTCCTCCCTTTCTGATGTAATCAGTTAATTCCAGTTTCAAAATGCTTTAATGGTTCTGTTTAAATAAAATTACCTTTTGTGTTCTAAACTATAAATTTCCCAAATTCAGTATACATTTTCTAGTTATCCAGCTACAGAAGAATGCATACCTGAATTTTCCTGTTTAAAATCCTGTACAACTACTCAACTGTACGGTAACATAAACATAAGAACACAAACTCCTTTATCTTGGAGATCCCTGACTCAAACTTAGAGAAAACACTGCCTCAGCTAATTAGGTCTTCCATGTGCCCATCATTCTAAAAATATTCACAAATGTGTTTAATTAGAGGATAAAGTCCATATTCATGACTTTACATTAAGATTATGGCAAAAAAAAATAGAATATTCTTCAGAAGAGTCATTCCCTGATTAAACCCTTAACATACATGCATGTACTTCCCTTAATTTATGAAAACTGAAATTAAGTGTTCTCATGCTGTCACCTTCATCTCTCTTCCACCATCCTTCAGACAGTGCTTCTTCAGGAAGCACTGGTTTGTTCCAAGTTATCTGTACTAGAGGACTTACACATCTGGGCATGACAACTGCACTGTCTCTAGAGACTTCGCTAAACTAACCCTACCTCAAGAGACTTGTGAACACAGATCCATCATAAACTGGTGAAGGTTAATTTTTTTGGCAAAGAGGATAGCAAGACAATTTTGTAAAAGTACAGAACTGGGTTGAAACAGGAACATACTGATCTTTATTATAACCACAGTCATCTACTGAAAAAGAACAAGGGATTCTACAGTGTTCACTACAGACAATTATTAGATTCATTAATGAAGTTCAGTACTAATCCAAAAAATCTTTACAATGTTTCTTTAAAGCTTCTCATGCAAATTGCAATTTATTTTCCTCTTTTCCTCTAATCTTTTGTGGCAGATCGCAGCTGCTTGTGAACATGTGAGCATGAAAGAACATGTAATAGTAATGCAATCTTTTCTTACCATAAACTTTGCTGTATTAACAGCAACACAACATAATTAATGTCAACTCTAACAGAACACACCAGGATTCCCAGACTAAGACTTCTATTTCTCACAAGAGCTTTATAACTGTAAGACATTTTTTAACTCCTTGAAAAGCTTTTTGAGAGAAACTCATTTATCAACCAAATAAGAAATTCACTAATCATCCATCTCTGAATCTGGGTGACCAGAAACTATTGACTGCCATTTACTAGCTTTTGCTTTATTACTCATTCATGGTAATTTTATATGATATGACATCCTGTCTTTCCCCATCATCTTGTTATGCACAGCAAGCATGAACATACCTACACACTGTGCATGTGAACTACCATTCCACATTAGAAGTCTAGGTCTTTCCCAAACTGCAAAGTGCCATCTTGCAATCTTTACTTTCACAACAGTAACACAGAACATACAATTAGATCTACCAATTTATTACTTTTCATGCAAGAGGGGGTTCTATAGTGTGCATTACTGGCATTGGCAACAAAAGAAAGCCTGCAGAAGAAACTGTGGTGTTACTATGCCACTGATTTTGTTCAAGGGCTAATCATTTGTATAACACTATTGACTTGAAAGGAGAAAAAGGAAATGCTAAAGAGGAAAAGGAAGCAGATGAAAGTTAAAATATTTTTATTTCAGTCTCCCTAAAATTTAAGGAGTCTGCCTGCTAGTTTAAAATCTTACCTGATTTGGGGAACAAACAGGGAAATCTTCAACTGGTGGAATTAAACCCTGGGCAATTAATTGTCCATAGGATGGAGGAGCTTCTCTTCTTAACAGCTCAGCCTCAACCCTTGACAAATGAGTTTCAAATGACCTTTCAAAGAGAAGAGAAATTTCCGAATACATAAGACACTGATTTATATATATATATATATATATATATGAATGAATGAAAGTACATCAGACTATTATAATCTGAAATAAAAACTTCAGAAGATGAAGTTTTGCTAATTTAATTGAAATTTAATTGGCAAAGAATATAAAGTCATTCCTGTGAGTCTGTCCAGCTGAAATGAGAGCAAAAACACAAACCCAACAATAAATTTCTTCAAAATAAACAAACCAGCCCAAACCCATGAGCTAAATATAAAAAGCACCACAAGTAACACTTGTATTATTGGAAAAGATTGAAGGATATGTAATCCTGGTATGAACCAGCCTACAAGAGAAGAAACATGATGTTATATACAGAACTGTGATACAAATTGCAAATTAATTAACTGCAGTTTCCCCAAACTTCCTTTCTGGTAACACCATCTGGAGCTTTAACCCTCTATAGCGAAGTGATCAGGATGCTTCTATCCCCTTTTCTTCACTGGGGGAGCAGTCAGTCCCTGGAACAGGCTCCCCAGAAAATTGCCTCCCCAGCCTTCAGAGTTCAAGGAGCATCTGAACAATGCTCAGCCATTGGTCTTAGCAAGGTTTAGCTTCAGATGTCCTGCAAGAAGTATGGAGTTGGACTTGATATTCCTTATGGGTCCCTTCCAATCTGATAAAGTCTATGATTAAGAAACCTCTTTTTACTATCAAAGAAAAAGGAGCAATGTCTTTACAAATCACGTGCAACAATATCCGTATGGCAACAAAACTGCTTCAAGTACAAACAGAAGAAAACACCAAAATATTTAATAAAGTTGAGTTCTACTTACCTTCGCTCAAACATCCTGAGTGAGTACAATTTACAAGTACATCCCAGTGCAATGACAAGCAGCAATCCACAAATAAGACTCCCGATGACAGCTGCAGTTATCACTCTAGTGGGCACAATGACCGGGCAATTCTCTTCGTCACTGCCATCGCCACAGTCATCTTGAGAATCACAAACCCAGCTCTCAAACACACAGCGGTTGTTTTTACAGTGAAAATTGCCTGGCTGACAGAAGAAACAATTCTTTTCATCTGAACCATTAGGGCAATGATTCTGGTAGTTGCAGCGATCTGAACGAGGGTAGCAAACACCATTTCGAGAGCAGGGAAACTCATCTCTTTGGCACATGGTGCAGTTGGTTTCATCCCTTCCATTTGGACAGTGCCAGTAGCCGTCGCAGCGTTGCTGCTCTGTGTAGCACCCCCAATTCCCTCCGCATGGGATTTCCCAGGGCAAACAGAAGCCATCAACTTGATATGTTGCATTGAACCCTCTTGCAGCATTCACTTTGTCAGCACAAAAATGCACTCTTATCTGTCCTGAGGATGAAACAACTGTGAGGGGAGCATGAGAGTCAAATGCTGTCAGTACCCGCAACAGTCTCCGTGGATTCTCCTCCAATCCATCATATATTTTGACATAGTCTCCGTAACCTGTACCATCAAGTTTAAAATCGGTAAATCGCAAAATTACTTTGCGATGATCACCAGTGTCTATCAGCCAGGTGCAGTTGCTGCCAGGTGGGTAGAAGTCGGGATAGTTGGGAGAACTGAAAGTACCATAAAAGTATTTTAACCACTGTCCACATGTTGGCACATCACAGTCTATTTCATCTCCCAGGTCAAGACAATCAATGTTACCATCACATTTTAAAGATTCTGGAAGGCAAGTGTAAAGCTTGGTGAAGCGGGAAAGACACTGGAACTGATCGGGTGCACAAGGCTGAAAGGAAGCAGCTGTCGGAGGATTAGCTTTGGCACAGATTTCCTCGTCCGAGTTGTCTCCACATTCATCCATATTGTTACATTTCCAACTTTCTGGAATACACTTCCCATTAGCACAGTGAAACTGGTCACAATCACAACTTGGTTCATCAGATTTCCCTGTAAGTTAAAAAAAGTATTTCCTTAGAGTTTAGCCCTTTATGGTTTGTGTTGTGTTTATTTGCTGCACCAGGTACTCTAGAAGGGCAAAGCAAATGTCTGAAGTGCCTTAAAACCATGGCAACTTTTAGCAAATTTCAAGACAAAACAGGTTTTTCAAGTCAAATTCCATCAACACATCAGCATGGACTTTATCCTTAGCTGATTTCAGTCAAATAACTTTAACCCAAGCAAGAAAACAATGCTCATTTATAGCTATTGAGAAATCTGACTTCAAATATGCTAAACATAAGTTAGAAAAACACTCTCTCATTTATCACTCAAAATACAGAAACATTTTGTGCTGCAGTACTGGTTATCACCTCAAATTCTTTCCCAGAAAAGCAGAGAGACTGTCTCCTACTTTTGGAGGTTCCTACTTTGTACCAAAGGATCTAAGGCAAGAGAGAAGCTGACAGCCGAAGATTACATATTATCACCAACCACAAAAAGAAACCTCTGCCCTCTCCTGTTCCCACTGTTTGTTCCTGTCTCTCCTGCAGCAACTAAGATGGAAGTGCAGCAAATGCAAAAACACAGGCATGCCTTTACTTATTAAAGTTCCAGCCATGTTGAATACAGAAGCATACCTGGAATCCAAGTTATTTCAACTCCGCAACAATTCAGCTGAGTCAAACACTGCTGCATAATTTTCAATCAGTTATTTCTACAAACCACAGTACAGACTGTAAAATTTGCTATAAAACAAACTGTCATGGTCAAAATATTTAAAACAAGTCTGCAATGCAGATGGTCCTACACAACAGTAATTCAGAAAATAAACTAGACAAAGATACATTCATTCTAAGGAACGCTTTACCTAAAGTTTTAATAAGCAAACAGGAAAGGCAGCATGATAAACTTACTGAAATCCTAATGCCCCCAGGAGAAGCCTGTTTTATCTTTTTTTACAAGAGAACAATTCAGATTGGAATGGAGGCCATCTAATAAAATCATCTGCTCAAAACAGGGTCAACTGGTGTTTGATTAGGCTCTTCAGGGCCTTCTCCAATCAAGTATTTTTAAAGTTCCAGTGCTTTGCTATACAACATGATAAAAGTTTTCACAGCTAGCTTGAGTTTTTCTTGCTGGAACTAATCTGCTGTGATAGGTCAAGTCATATCACACTTTTGTTCTCTTTTTTTCCTTTCTTTAATACTTAGAAAGCATTGAAAATAAATACACTAGCTTAAAATATTTTTTCTTTAGAGAAGTACAACACAGTTTTAAAATTTCACAAATGCTTAGGCTTTTAAAAAGTGAATGCACGGTAAAATGAAATCATCAAGAGTGATAAATGTTTTATGTACTGCTGAAGAATGTTTAAGTCTACAAATTTGCTTTCAGAGACTGAAGAATGAAAGGAGAGCAAAATGTACGTGTTGTCAGTGACTAGTTTTCAGAATATGTTCATTTCACACCAAAAAAATCCAAAGAACAGATGCAGTATAAAGGATACCATTTTCTTGTTCTGTTACAGATATGTAAGTATTTATAGTACATTCAGACATACATATGGTAGACAATATTAGTATGTTAAAGTTGGAACCTTGACCTTGAATTTAGAACCTGTAGAACTGAACTGCCAGACTAGTCCTACCTAAACTGATTGACTAAGCTCCATAGCTGGAGGTAATAGAATAGTAGGTAGGAGGTAGCAGAATAAGATGTCTAGGAGAGGATGCCTAGATCTAGGAGAAGTTCATTGAACCTCATGTTCAACCTTCAAGTACTGATTATAATCTAGCTCAGTCCTTATGCATTGCAGAACCTGGAAGAAGTTGAGAAGAAAGCTGTAACACGGAGTTATAAATATTGGGATGGGAATATTGCAGTAACAAAACAGATACAATTTCAACCCAAGCTCTTCCTTCAACAAGCTTTTGAACATCCCAGAAAAGAGCAGGGATACTTGATCTCGGTTTAGCATTTTTAATCACCAATCCTGCAATCATTACATGAAGAAAATTTACCTATGAATCAAAAATTAGAGTCTTAAAAAGATAAGAGACGTACTAAATAAGACTAACTTTGGGAGCTGTACCACAAAAGACTTCAGGATAGCACAAGATGATTAGCAGCACCCATATACAGTTGTAGCCAAAGGACTAACACAATTCTTCCCTGCATTTACAGTGGCCTCTGTTAACCCCTGTACTTTTACTAACTTTATTTTCCACTCTACATCACCATTAGGAAACTGTCTCATTTCAACTCCCATAATTTAAAAGGCTGATAAGTAAGTAGTTGGAGGAAGACAGAGGGAAGAAAGACAAATAAAAGTGGCCCAAAATTTACTTTCTAGTCCAGTACCCTTCCTACCTTCAAAGTTTTTTTCTTTCCTATTACTGATTTGTTTTAAATTAAATATGAATATTTACCTATTATTTTCTTTAAACAAGAATTAATTCAAACAATTCACAAAACCTGTCTTCCACATCAGATTTTAAACATGGGGCTCCCTTATGATCACTTTTGTACTTGGAATCTGTAGTGTTTTGATCATTCCAGCACAGATAGGCCTAACTTGCATCCAAGTAACTGATGTATTACTTTTTCCCCCCTTTTTCTACGATTACTTGCCAACTTTGAGAGTAGCCTTAAAAACACTGAATTAAATAATCTATTGAGGTATTAATCTGAGCACTACTGCATGATGCTGATGAGAAAAACCAAACATAATGGCACAGTTGAATGCACAGCAAATGCACTAGCATTTCAGGAGCCTTTTTTGACACACAAAAGCAGAAATGAGCAGATGATTATTAAAGCAACTGTCAACTCTTCACCCATGTACAGGTTAGTTTAAAACATCAAAAGACCACTCTGATCACTGAGACACTATACTTACACCTCAATTGTGAAATACTTCCTAAGTATTGTATCAAACATAGGGAGCAAACTCAAGCCAAAGTTTCAGCAAGGCTTGTTTGCTAAAAAAATTAACAAATGTCCCCAAAATAAAACTTATTTATTTAGAAAAAGACATTTATAAACATAGGATTAAAGTCTTAAGTACTTTAGTCTACAAAATAAAAGAAATCAATTAATAGAAAAAAACTGCTTGTTACTGAAAACGTTAGAGCTTCTTTCAAGAGGGGTTACATAATGAAATTGTCTCAAGATCAGAGAAAAAGAGAGGAAAAGATTTGGAAAGAGGAAGAGGAAAAATTCTACAAAGCCCATGGCTTACCTCCCCTACCCATTCCATACTTTTATCCAAGGTATCTTTCCTTCTCCAAACCCCTCAGGAAGGAATGCTGCCTTTCCTCTGCACCTGCTTCAAGAGGGAGGTGAAAAGGGCAGAAGCTGATGCCTGACACAGGTAGCAGTGTTCCCCTGGGCCACTGGCAGAAACAGTGGCACAGGATGTCTGACTGGTCAGTGGCTTCTCCCCTGCTCCCTGACATGTTTTTGGTGAGACAGTGCACAAAACCCAGGTAGAACACTGCCCTGAAAGCTGGGCCAGCATCAAATGCAAGGCTGCATTACTGCCCCAAGACCTGCTAAAGCGCAAGGAGCTGAACCACAGCAGGAGCTTTTTTGTAGACTTGAGAACAGGTGATAGAGAGGGATAAGCCTGCTTGGAAACTTGTTTGTGAGAGACTGACACAGTGGAAGAAGCTACAAGGTAAGAAGAGTGGAGAGTAAAAACCAGGAGCTTAGACTAGAGGAGATCAGGGGTAGATTTACTGAATGTTGTTGAAACAGTTTTGATGGTGGGCACCACTGGATAAGTTTACAAGTATGAATTGTTTTATGGAGGAGGCAGAAGTCGGTGTGCACAGAAATCTGGAGCAGGCCAGTGAGTGGATATAGGCACACTGGAGGGAGTAAGGTAACATGAAATCATTGTGAAAACCAAGAGCAATCTAATCCAGTATTTGGGATTATCATGATGTAGAACACCATAGCCATGCTATTACATAAAACTGTAGTATCTCTTAAAGCCAGGAAAAGTTCGGAACTAGTCTTGATCCATGACTGGCTTCCTCCTCTCTCTTGGCAATCTTTAATAGAACAAGAATGGCTCACAAAACAGTCTCAAACTATTACTACTGATAACTAGTTCTTATCACATCCTGTAATTACACAATAAAAATTTTGCATGTACAGAACCATGTCTGCACTTGGTTGGAATCTATCAATGGGGAGGAGTTTTTTTAGGCTTATTTTTTAAAAGATAGTATGCCTTCTGGAGATGGGAAAATGATGCAAATTCTGTGAGAAATGTCAAAACAAAAAAATCCTGCCATTTATTTATTTCCTCTCTCACTGTATTTATGATACTCAGAAGTTTACCCAACTACTTCAATAAATTAATTTTTTGTCTGGTGAAAATATTTCAAATCTTACTATGTTTAAAGAACTTCCAGGTGCCTACTACTACTACTACTGGCTAACCTTTTCTTCCCAAATATTATTCAATGTGCTTATTGTTACTCCTACTTTGAATATTCACATTGTGCATGGGATCAAAATACATTACCTAATCTGTATTTTCTCTGATTTCAATAGACCTTGAGGTGACTACAGGAAAGACCCACAGTCAGTACTGCATTCTGTTAATTCTAGAGGAAGTAATGGAGAAAGTAATTCTTGGAACAGGAAAGAAAAAGTGAAACCACAAAATTATACAAGGTATCATTTGAAACATACCAGCAAAGTAGGCTAATCTGAAGCCTTTTCTGGAGATGCTATCATCTGAATGAAACCTTATCCAAACATGATCCTGTGAAGAGATGTATGGTGAGGGAATGGAAGAGCCACATGCTCTATAGCCTTCAATGTTCTTGTAGCTTCCAATTGTTAACCAATCTGAGCTGCATCGTCGAGATCCCTGAACATCAAAATCTTGAAAGCTGAAAAAGAGAAAAGGTCAAAATTGCTACTGAACTGAATATAACAGAAACAAAACGCTAAATGAAAATCAGCTTGAAGTTCTTTTTGAAATAAATACTTCTTCTTCTGAAATAAAAAGAGTAGCTTCTCTCCACCCATGTAGAGATAGGGTTTAACCTTGTGCTGATACTTTTATATTATGAGGTCAGCAAGGATCTGTCTAACGAAATATTGCACCCACCACTTAAAGAAATGCAATTTTGTTACAAAAACACACTCTCTTAATCTAAAATTCTGGTAATGAAATTGTCCTTATGTGTCCCATTTAATGACTTTCATACACTACTAAGTGATTTTAACTCAATTTTCACCAGAATTTTAGCTAATGCTACACTTATGGCAGTACCATAATTTGACATTATAAATACATCTAAATTGTTCAAAATTATGTTTTCAGATTAGTCTTTCTCCCAGCTGCACTACTTGGCTATCCCAGCATTATGTCATGGACTGCCATGGTATGGCAGCACTCGGTCAAGACAAGCTGCCATGGTAATGATGTGTGAGGAACTGCAAAACAGGTCTGTACAGACAACAGAGCACTATCAGAACTGAAATGTGGGATGTATGAGTGGAAGAAAACAACATGAAAGAAAAAAATAGTTTTATTAAAAATAAACAGTATGAAAAGTTTAGAAAGCATTCTAGTAGCTGAACAGTTTTACCTACTTTACATTGCATTTATGCCAGTCAAATATTTAGTAGAAAGACTGTTTAAATTAAGAGGCAGAATTTAAACAAGTAACTGATGTCAAAGTAAATACTTCATAATGAAGAGCAGTTTCTTAGGTCAGCAAGTCTGAACTGGAAACTGAAAAAAATATGCAGGTAATGCAGTTTCATAATCAAGTCTATGAAGCACTACTAATTTGTATGTTGATGCTAAAAGAAATCAGTAGTCAGAAATGAACTGATGAGAACTTGAATCCACAAGTTTTTTACATTACTACTCTAGAAAAGTTACAAGATATGTGAAACTGTGAGGAACTCCCTGCATTAAAACTCAGCCTTTCCTAAGCTGCTATCTATTGACTTGCTATTTGTCTCTAACATTTTTAAACACATCAAGAAACCTCAGAGCAATGAAGCATTACAGCATTTAGTCACATTTACTTACATACTTTTTAATGAAAAATTCCTATATTTCAGACACACAGAAAAAATGCAATTAAATGAGCACACCAAAATTTTTTCTAGTGATTGTCCAGCTAAAAACAAATGCTACATGACTGTGTGCAGGCAAATCAGATAAAAGGCAAAACCCCAACAGAACTGAAATCCTTCACTTACAGGAAGGAAGACAAAACTGGTATGTGTACAAGTGGCAGCTAAAAATGTCTGGTTAGTACTTCTTCCACCCACAGTGGAAGCACTGTTACCTTATAGTAATGATCTCCCCTGGGTTGGCATGGATGTACCAGCTACAGTTAATTCGGGCAGGATACTCTGAGGGCCACCCTGGACTTGTGATTGTCCCGCTTGGTGATCGAATTTGTTCTGGAATATCTCCACAAGCTAAAAAAGACATATATATTGAAAGCATCTTGATTAATTCATTTTTTAAAAAAGCCAGTAGGACAAAAAACCCCGTCCAACCAATCATCACCTAATCAGGGAGAACAGAGTGAGTTAGATGACATACCAGTTAAAAGACCCACAGCTTCTAAAGGAGTTTGTAATGGAACACGTCGGCCAAAAGATGTTTTCCAATGCTGCCAGTGCAGCAGTTTGCACTTATGTCAATTACCATTACAGATTAAAAAAGATTATTCTATATGGACTTTTATAACTTTATTAGGTTAAAGATTTTTTTATTTTTAAATTTATTTTTAGTCTTTATAAAGATTCAGTTCAATTTAACCATGCATTAACACCTTTTACTGACAAGTGTATTAGAAGGTGAAAAACAAATTAAAGCTAAATAATCAAGCAGCTGGGATTTCCTCTCTTAGGCAGACCCGGTGTTTGACCATCAATTAAATATCTTCCCCCTTCCAGCTCTTGGCATGGAAATGATCTCCATACACGATTCGAAATGCTCGAAAGGAAAAGAGCACTTACTGTAGCAGACAGACCTGCACAACTACATTTCTGATAATGGACTAGAAAGCTTACATTTATATGTCTAATTATATGCAACTGAAATAGCTCAGTCATTTGTACTCTTAATTTATTATAGGTGTAGCTTCCTGCACTGGCCTTAACTCAGCTGCTGCTCCTTCCACAGCTGGAGTGTTCTTAATTCTTCTGATTTTATTTCATGTACATACTTTGTGGATTTTTTTTTTCCCGTTTTGCCCCCCTCTTAACAGCCTCATATCCAACACCTGTCATAGAGCATATACACAACCTTCACATAAATAGAAAGGCTGGAATACTCTCACTGCAGAGCTTCAAATTATGAGGAAGTCTGAATGGAGAGAAAACACATTAAAAATAACGACCCTCTGTGTTTTTTCAATTTTGTCACTGATAGTCCAAAATCTGCCAAGCTGTCAAAGTTACTGGTAGCCCAGTAAGTTACACACAGCAGTTTGAACACAAGAACTATTACCAATAAGGAAGCACTTCCATTATTGTCTGATCATCAAAACCTTTTAGAATTCCTATCTGATTAAAATATTCAATCAGAAGTGATGAATAAACAAATATGATGAAGAATGAACTGCATTTATAACAGTGGAAAAGTTGCATTAATGTAATTTGTGGACAGGTTACTTTTTTTTATTTGTATACAGAATCAAGCTTTTAAAATAATTTTGCAGTACTATAGGGACCTGAAATTATAGTAAGTTATAATATTAAATTATTATTAAAGAATTTCTATATGGAATAACAAATACACTTTAAAATATATTTTAGAAGGACTAAAAGACAAAAATGCTGAGTTATGTCTGAATTTTCTAAATTAATTTAAATACCACAACAAAAACTCAGGAAATTTTCTATTTTCCTGTATATCTGTCAGAGAAAAATGCTTTAAATATTTTTTCACATGCTTTCACATGTTTTTAGAGCTTTAGTCATGCTTCACAGTTAAGTATTAACATACCTTAACTGTAGGACACAGGAGCTGCCCTAATATCTTGGGATGAAAGTCACAAAATACAGAAAGATATTATTTAATTTGAATATGCCATCATTCTTTCTTTTTAATTTTTGAGCAAACCCTATAGGTGGTGCTCTAACACCATGATAATTTGGAACACAGCTCCTGTGTAAGGATCTTTTGATACTTAACATTTGTTCAGGCAATAAATGTAAGGACTTGAAAGAAAAGCTGGTTATTCAGTTGTTAAAAGTAAAATAGCAGTTTTAACAAAACCAAAAAACATACAGAACAAAAACATGCAAAAAAGAATGCGTAAGACATTTTATACCAAGTTTGAAAATGCTGGCAACAAATCCATATACTACTTGGTTACTACTGAAATAGTCCCCAACTTCAAAGAAGTTGCCTAGAAGTAAAGTTTACACTACAACATACTCATGCTATCAGATATTTCCAAACTGACGGACAAAATTTTGTAACTGAGAACTTCTAAAAAAGCTATTAAGTTTAACTGACAAAGGAAACTTTGCACTAAAATACATTTAAAAAAATCCATTCAACATGAGCTTATTCAGTTTCACAGAGTTCACCTCCAAAAATATTTACATGCTAAACCCTACAGCACTACAAACAGTATTTCTACACAAGTGTGAATGGAAGAAATTTCACATGGAAATCCTGTATAACCAAGGTAGTATTTCCAGAGAACATGAAAGCTTCCAGTTTTACTCAAACTCAGGATTTTTTTATCCTTTGCAGAAACAACCTTGTCCCTGTAATTTCTACATGCTTTTATTAAGATGTCTTTTTCTCTGTTTCCAGTAAAGCTCACACTACTGAGCTGAGAGCAAAACACGATCATTTGCAACAGCACCCAACATGGGGAGAGAGAAGCAGACTATGGAGGGCACAAGGAAGCAAGAATGACCACAGGCACAGTAACACAGGGTGAACAAAACTGTACAAGTGCTGTAGAGGAGAAAACACTGAAGAAAGTATTCATGTGACAAAGTGGGGAGTCAAAAAAAGGGAAGGGACTTGAAAAGCGAATTACAGCTTTCTTAATTTCAAGTTGCTAGACAAGCTAAACACATTTGCATACTTGATATATATTCATGCACTAAAAATCTCTTACTTATTACTCCAGAGACAACAGAAATCTGTTTGCTTAAAAAGTGTATAAAGGTCAAGATAACTGCAGAAACTGCACTTCAGAAGTGCAGTCTTTTTGAGAGAGAATGATTTCTCAGATAAATTTTTTAAATCAAGGATAACCTTTTGAAATAGAACAGCTTTAAAGGGAATATATTTCGTAAATATAATAGCAAGCCTTTAAAATCAGTTCCTGACTCTCTGCCTAACAAGGATGTTTCTCCTACACCATAGTAGACTAGAGTGTAAAATACATTTTATTCACGTATTTGTAAACATGCAGAATGCAAGCAACATCACAAAGGATATGGGATTAAAAAAATTCCAACTGGCAGTAAAACAGAAATGCATCAATAGAGGCAAACATCCTTACTTTAAGATGAGGAAAACTTGGACTTTTAATCTCAATTGCTAGCAGCCCTACAAGCATTTGTCATACAGGTTAGTTGTGTCTAGGACAACTTAAAACTACAGGTAAACTGATTAGGTTTAGAATAATTTATTTAAGGTATTAAAAATACATAAGAGAACAGAGAATGAAAATTAGATGAGTCAGGATAAATGGAAGTGAGTCTGCAATCAAGGCAGAAGCACAAAAGAAATTGAGAAGGTTGCATCACAAAGAAGCAAAGACACCCAGTGATGCATGCCCAAGATGTTTTCAAATCTCATGCTGGTGGCTGTAATATCTGGAGGGAAGAACAAATTCCTCCTGCACAACCATTTCTACGTGAGTGTTGTGTCTGCTTACATTCCCTTCAATGCCCTAGTATTCTTTGGCACAATTCTGTTCATTCATCTCCTACCTGTTTCAAACTCTTTGCTTTGATAACCTTTATTCTATTAAAAATCTATTTGCAATTCTGCTTGTTACTCTGATATAACTGTTCAGTAAATTGTAATACTGCAATTAGGACTGAGGATGTTTCACATATTACAGTGTAAAATAATAGTGAAAAGAGCTTGCACATAATTTTCTAGTGTATATGGATTTTCCTGTAGACCTTTTAAAAACAGACAAAACAATTCTTCTAATTTCCCTCTTCCTCAAATTTTTTTACCATCCCAGATTACAGAACATTATTGTAAACTACAGGATGTTGACTGGTAAACAGAAAAGAGCCAATTAAAAGTTTACTGTACCAAATTCAACTAGCAAGTTATAAGAAAATAATTAAGAAACCTATGCAAAAATTCTGTAGCAAGATCTTGAGAAGTAAAGTACCTGTACTAAGAGTGAACAACATGTCAAGGAAAAAAGTCACTTCAGAAAAGCAGGGAGAGGGAGATTAGGGATTTATCTTCACAGTAATGCCAGGAGATTAGTTGAAAAGATAAAAGAATTAGCTTTCAATGTGAACCACAGGATGATAAGGTATGCATTATATTGGACATGGTAAGGACATGAATGCAGCTGGATAAATGATCTGAAGGTGTTTAAAACAGCTTAGAGTAAAAAGAGAATAATGTTGTGATAAAGTCTAAACCGTGAACAGAGAGGATAATTATTGCATTGTAACTCTCAGGAGCCACTGAAAGTCTTATGTGAAGCACTACAGGGGAAGAAGGCATGGGAATCTTTGCCTCCAGGTCAAGCCAAAAGGCTTTAATTTAAAATGCCCTTTGCTCTGCAATACAGAGACATTTGCAGTAAAAAGAAATCATTTTATTTATTTATGACAGTGCTGCAGTTCTTTAAAATGTAGAGTGAGGGGTTGGGGAGATGGGGACTTGGTTTTGCAATCATGACAATTATGGCTCAACATACCTCAAAGACAGACATGAAAATATTTCTGAGCTCTGTAGTGATCACTTATATGCAAAGAGACAACATTCCACTAATTGCTGCTGGCAGAAAAAGCATGCTCATACATAGAGAGGTACCTGTAACTTGGCAATGTAATATCCAGCAGAAGCATAAATACTGAAGGCCACAAAGGTCTGTGCTATTAAAATGTAATTTAGTAAGGTAGGTCATATAGTCTTACAGCAGCAGCATGACAGGAAATCTACCATCAAGACAAAAGTTTCATTTTAAATCCTGTCTTTGTACAACTGTCCAAGACAATCGCTTGCTTGGTTTCAACATCAGATGAAAGCTGGATTTAGAAAGATTAAAAGCCAGATTTTGTTCTATTTTACAGAAACTCAACTTAAAATTGTTCTGCTAAATATAAAGTTGTCCAGGTATGCTTAATGAAACATATAACCTGCAAGTTAGAAAATACATTTGGGAGACCCAATTTATTTAAAAGGAACTAGAAAATTAATTTTATTCATCACCTTCTTTTATACTTGGGCTATGAACTTAAAATTTAAGATGTACATACAAAGAGCAGTAAGGAAAATGCTACTGGGTCAGTCTATATGCTTTCTTGAGGTTGCTCTTAACAGATCACCCCTTCCCCATTACCTCAAAATTCCCCAGTGAAGAAGTTGCACTTTGTATTAAGAAAGAAACTTAGTAGTACAGTACTTTTCCCATCTGGAAAGCTATTTAAAAACACAAGAATATCAGAGATACCTTTTTTGTTTTGGTTTGGGTTTTTTTTGGTGTTTTGTTTTGGGTTTTTGTTATTATTATTATTATTATTTATTTCTAAATGGATCTTTCTTCTCAGTAGTTAAAGTTCTATCTACCAGCTGCTGTTATCTTGCGTACAAAGTACGCTGTGTTCTGCTCTTCTTGGCACTGCCTATTCAAGCATGCTGGCCAAAGTACTGGAAGCAGAGTCAAAAATTCCATTCACCTCTTTCCCAGCAGCTGCTTTTCTGCCTGTATTGTGACTTTTGACACAACCATTGCAGTCAAGAAAGGTGTGAGGGGTTGTTAAAACATACTCTGAACGCTGCATAGCGAGATTTTAAGTTGATTTAGCGTCTCTCATCCATTCCAATTCCAGCAATAATTGCTCAAAGAGGAGCAAGTTAGCTATGTAGGCATTTATTATTTACAGTGTGCCATAAATGCAGTACACAGGATCCTTGGTTAACCAGTACTAATAAAAGGCAACAGCATTCTTCATGATGCAGCACAAGAATGGGTAAGAAAGATCTTCTATAAACAGACTTTTAACAGTCCTTGAGTGCTGAACAATAAAAGGCAAACAGAAAGCAGTAGGTGTAACAGAGACCACCCACTGACCATAAATTTATCCAAAAACTCAACCATAGAAGCAGAAGTAGCAACGTAATGTTTAAAGCAATACTGCAAGGATAACTACAGTGAGATGTACAAGTTGTTCTCAAAAAGGACAACTTTGCATTTTGACTCCTATTTTAGGAGAAGGAGGTATGAAAATCAGTTTGAATTCTAGGGATTAGAGGCAGTTTTCCTAGGGAAAGAATCAGGCTTGTATTCTGCTACCTGCTGAGGAGCCTTTATTTCCCTGTTTGCACATATTCTGGGTATCTGTATGATAAACCACGCCCAGCAGCGGCTGACACTGCACAGCATCTGAAGAACAAAGAGTGCACGCCAATGCCTCAATGGCCACACAGTCCCATCACTAACACACACCAGACATGGCTGCAGCTGCTGCCCAGAAAAGGCCTAAAACTCACTTATTGGAAGGGAACATAGAAACCTTTGAGCTGCTTTTATACCCCCTCTGCTCCCAGCATCTCATCAGTTTCTCAGTTTCATGAGTTCTAAATTTTTTTCTTGTATTAAAGAAACTGTGCAGCCAAGTGTACAGTCATTTCAGTTAAATCTAATCAGGTGAAATGCATAACTCTTGGATTTACGTTATTTGATAGTAGCAGTGTCCAAAATTACATTTCAGTAAATTTCATTTCACAAAAACTTCACTGTGGAAAGAAAATATCAATTCAACTTAAACCAACTTTTCTCTTAGTTCAATGTTTGTATGGAAAAATAATTAAGCAGTCCACTTAGAAAGGCATAATCTGTTCATGAGCATGCAGGTATCAGTTTTATCTTATGAGAATTTTTCCATGTTCCAGTTGCTTCATTCCTTATTACATGCTGCAAAAGGCAGTAATAATTTTTATAGCCAAATATCTCTTCATAAGATACCAGGTGGCTTTCAATATTTACTATTTAAGTCATGCATGAAATTTAAACATTACAAAAAATGACTTACCCGTTGAAACTCCTGAAATATGCACATTTTCAGAATGTTCTGCAAGAGCACCATTTCCTAAAATTAAACATAATGAATAAGCTAATTTCCAAGATAAAATTTGTAAAAATTCTTCAGATACCTTTTTACAGAACAGAATGAACAAACCTGAAGTTCTTTTAATTAATATTAAACATGAAAGGTCCAACATAAGTTTTATCATAAATTAAAGAGAAAAACTAGAGAGAAAGTTACCATACATTAAAAAATACCCCCACCCAAGCATTGTTAGTTTACTAGGAACAATTAGATGTACTAGAAAGTTAAGGAAAAAGCAGAGACTGATACTGTCATTTTTGAGAAACCTTATGCATGTCACATGGTAGACTTTGTATTTTGCATCAAGTGCTATTTTATTTTCACGAAAGGTCTCTTTCCATGCATCTTCCTCATCTCCTTCTAGAGCAAGATTTGCTAGTAAATGCTATGCAAATAAGACATCCAGGGGACTATACCCATCTATTTCAGAAAAATTGCAGCCTACACCCTTTGTCCAGAAAGACAGTTCAGATACAGCAGGGAACCAGCTAGCTTTGAGAGTAACTCCCCCGCAATGTTCATTAAAACAAAGTAGACTTGCAAAGAAGAACAAGACCAATATGGTCATCGAGAGTAAGAGACCAAAAAAGGGTATCCCTCCTAACACCATACTACTTTCTACTCTCCAAAGCAAAAAAAGCCTGGTAAAGCCAACATATTTGCTGGCAGGTGGCAGTCCTGGTACAGGATGCGACACATCAAATTGTATTTGTGTGCATTTCTCCCCTCCTTTATTCATTATCTTTTCTTTTAACATTTACAACAAATTTTTAGTAAAATCTTTCAGAAATATCAGGAGTAAACAGCTACTTTGATACATAAGTTCCTTTGAACACAGGCAGTGAATCTAAAATGTAAAATACTTCACTTAAGCAAAAAACCCACAACTCTTAATCCTTCAAAGTTTTGTAGTCCTTAAGATTTGCCATGTCACACAGATTTTCATGTATGTGATGTCAGTTGTTCTACCAGCACTGCAATGTCAGGGTACTATGTCTGGGAACAAGAACCTTAAATATATGAAGAAAACACAAATTCCTTTTATACCAATTTAAAGACTGTTACAAGCAGACCAAGAAAGAGTATACCCCAGTGCTCCCCAGTGATTACACATAGGATGTTTAAGAAATTGCTCCCAGGGTTGACACCAAATACAGACAGCCATAATTTTTAGCTTCTTAGAGACACAATACAGTTAGAAACCTGATGATCATAATTTGTAGAAAGATAGTAAGTTAATTTTTTTATTTTTAAAAACTAAATTCCTTGGTTCTTCAAAGTGGCATGTTTCCCACTTCATTTTCAAAGTACTAATTTCACTGCATATATTTACATACCAAATTGCTTTGCCTCAGTTATTAAAAAAAATTCCACACTGCAACAATTCTCCTCAATGTTCAAAACACTGAAGTATTTTTAAAACAAATGCTATTTCAAATACTGTTGGTGAGCAACTATTTTTCAATAAACTATTTTCAAAGTAAAATATACATCTAAGTTTTAAAAAACTGTTCTCCAAATAATTTCTCTGCTTTGCATATCAATGACATGCCAAAGGATGCTGCCACTCTAATTTTGTGTGTACAGTAACACTTAGCTCTCAATTTACAAAATAAACATCTTTGCTGGAAAATGATTTTACTTGGAACTAATTCCACAGAAGCATATTTCTGATTGTTTTGTTTTCCATTATTTCCATCAGCATAAAGAAAACATTAACACATTTCAGAACCTCTTGTCTAGCCTAAAAATAACTTGCTAACATTTTATCTTTCAAGTACACCAGGGATTATTCACCTTTTTACTTTTAAAAAGGGGCATTAGCACATACAGTTATATCTGCTGTTGTTATTGAACACTGAAAATGAGCATCATGACAAAAAAAGAAGGAACTCACAAACATCTAGAAATATTAATAACCCAGAAGTAATTACATTGAAGACAGTCAGTATTTGAGCACATCACTGATGCTCCCAGAATATGAATTCCTGACAAACTGCCTGTACGCAAAGACCAGTAAAACAAAAACCCCAGAATACTAATGAAGTCAGTTCTGATAAAAATACAATGAAACATGAAAAGACTGACATAATACTGATGTGATGGAAAACAAGACAAAGTATATATGTATCAAAGACTGACAAAAACTATAAATCAGTAATAATGAAAAGCATACTAAAATGGGAACTTGCATCGAAATCCTCTGTGTGTTGACTCAGAATTAATGGGTTAAGAAAACTTAAATCTCCCAAATGTTCAAAGGAAGAATTTAATCTTGAATACCTAGAGAGAACACTTGAATATTTTCCATCTAAATATGCTTTACAATCAAACAATTAATCTCTTGAGATAAAAAGTTGTCATATTTATTGTCAAACTAACTTCAATGATTAGTCAGAAGTGGCACTAATGTGTGATGATGAAAAGCTTAAACTCAGATCCAAGTACTACAGTATCAAAAAAAGGTCTTTGGTATTTTTTAAAAAATAAACTACCACTAAACTTTCATTACATTAAAGATGAGGAATCTCTCAGATTATTACTTCCTCTTTTATTGAAAACTATCATTGAAACAGTGTGTTCATATGCCATTTAAATGTTACTAACTGCTGACAACATCATGAAATTTTTAGGCGGTGATCCTTGTATGATCTCAACAAATAATCACATGGTTCCTTTTAAAGTTAGCCTTCTAGAAGACCAATATATCAGGTAACAGATCAGTAACTTCCATTAAGACATGGGAACATAATTATCTTTGAAATTCCTGTTAATCTACTTAACACAGCAGAATATGAAAATATAAAATAAAATTTCTTAGGCCACCAGTAAGTTTTTATATTTCTTTATGTCCTAAAGAAATATTTGCTATTTATGCCCATTTCAACCTCAAGTTTTAAACTGAAGCAGTTGTTACCTAACAAAACTCAGCACTAGATTGGTCCATATCAGTTATAGGAGTCTTGACAGCACAGCACTGGAAGCTACACACCAAAAAGATCCTGCCTTCTGTGCTGCCTGTGAAAAACTAGGATTGTTTTCTTTAAAATCAACATCTTCCATCACTTGTGTAACCAGGACTATACCCACTTTCTTCACATCCTTTTATAAACACAGTACAAATACAAAACAGAAATATATGTCAACTTTAGCCCTGCAGCTTAAGATATGGTCAGCAACTGCACGTAAATTAAAAAAATTCAAGTGGATAAGGATCAAGATAAAATCAAGCATTTAATATACTTTTTCTAAACAAAACAAAATAAATTCATAAACAGAATATGAAATTTTAAACTACTGGTGGCCTATAGGTTAAGCAAAAGTATGGAAAGTGCTTTTAATGGCTTTCTACTGAGGTGCACATGAGTTTGTTGCCACCATTCATGGTAATATCTCTGAAGACTGCTTGACTGCAATACGAAAAAACACAACCAACTTGTCACTAAATGAGTTGGACTCTTGATAGAATGTTTTACAGCATGGAACAACCTCCAACATTTGAGGTGCCTTTCTGTCTTCAACAAATTTAAAAATCTCCCAAATGTTCAAAGGAAGAATGGTTATGTTCAAAGTTGTTCACCCATTCTAACAGATGTATCCATAAAATTTTATTTTACCTTCACAGCACAAAGCCAGACCTTTTGACCTCCACCACTTTTTTCTGTTCCACTCAAATCCTCTGGGCTGCAATGTCACCTCATCTAAGGAGCAGGCAGAGACAGACAAGTAGCTTCACAGACACTTGAATTAATTCCTTTTGATTCATGTCTCACAGTTGACTGACCACAGAAGCACGTAAGATTACACTAGGTCTGCCTTCAGGTTTTCTAGCAGTTGGGGAATTTCTCCCCTACAAATCCAGATGAAACTATGGCAAACACCTCATACCCCACCCAGAAAATCCTGGCACTGTCAAAACATCAGTTCCCAATCTCGTGGTCCAAGACTCCTACATGTAATCTGGAGAGGTGAACAGAACTATGCAGAAGATAACACCCATAGCCTTGGAAGGTATTTGACTCATTAACTACTTCTGAATTTCATCACAGGTAGGAGATTAAATACAGGCCTGGGGAGTGGGCTGGCAGCAAAGAAAATGTGGCAGCAGCAAACACTTCAACTAAAGAGCAAAGGAAAAGAATGCTTTCACACTAGAAAAAAATGACATGTTTGGAAAAATCACCTGCCAAGTTCTATATATTTGAAACCCAGACAGTAGCAGTGATGCTGAGCCTCACTCTGGAGGTTAACCACAATGCAGCAGCCTTCATTTTAGGGTGTAACACCCCTGCATCCATCTTTCCCCACAGCCTATGCAGCACAGCTCTCTCAAAATGGGATGAGTATCAGACTCAAAGGATTATGTAGATATTTCTTCAGAGCATAAAACTAAGCCAACACTCCTGATATGAGCCACTCCTTTGATTTGTATCCAAATTCATGCATTTACAAAAAGCATAACCAAACAGACGCCCACTAACCTCCACCCTCCTATAGTTAAGTGTTCCTTAGTCAAAATATTCAGATTAAACAAGGCAACCTTCTGCTCTCCAGATATATAAATACATATATATAGGTGAACTTGAAGGATTTGAACAAAGAACAAGTTTACCTAAATGCTGATGTATTTGAGACAGTAAATAATGACTCTTAAATGAAGCAGTTTTGATTTCAGATTGGCTAAAATTAGTAATACTAATATAATACACTGAAATGATAAATAGTGCAAAAGCACACACAAAGATCTGGTACATGCAACTTTGTCCACCGTGATTGTAAAATCAAACTCTGTAACTTCAGTTTGAAATAACATCATGTATCTTGAGACTGAATTAAATAGACCTATCTCTGTTGAAGCTAAATTCTTCTGTATCAAGATTAAGCCTGTGCCATTATCCTCAACAGCCAAATTACAAGCCCCTATAAATAGAGCTGTACAAATTGAAGAAGCGCTGTAACTGAACAGCTATGAAGAGAGAGCTTTTTCTAAACTACCTTGAGTTAAAAGGTACAGTGGTACCTCTTAATGAATGCTACACAGGCAGTCTGGACAGGGTATTTTTCTTGAATCACAATTATCAAGGGCAAGAGATCAACAACAGTTCCTGTATATTATGTGTTTCTAAACACCCTTTATCATATGTGTTCAACTTGCCTTACTTTAGACAATGTATTTCACGACCAAACATCCTTTCTTCATCCTAGCCCAAAATTTCTTCTCACCCTGTACCTTACAAAACTGTCCCTTGTCCTGAAGTTACCCTGCATTATTCTTCACTAAGTTATGCTTCTTATTGACCAAAATAAGGTCACTATATGCTTTCAAGAACAAACTGGTGCTGCCTCCCATATCACCTCCCTAAAAAACCACTTAGCAATGGTACTTTGACTACTGAGTACAAAAAATAAAAATAACCTTCTTCATCTACAGATACTGAAGCTGGAAAATCTATGATGCCTTCTTGGAATGACCCTTTTTGATAGCACATTTTATGACAGTCCCAGCCAGTGGCCCATTTCCTGCAAACACCTAAGCACAGCTGAGCAGAAACAGAAACAAGCTTTCACTGAAGATGCCATGTGTCCTGCTGAGCCTCAGTCAGGCTCCTCTGCCAAGCCTGCGGGAGAGAAGTGGCAAAGGCCACTGCCTGCCTACCACGCCTAAGGTTAATCCATGGTTATGATGTTACAGCTCAGAGCAGGGCATGTGGAAGACCAACAGAAAAACAAGTACTACTACTCTTCAGATAAACTACATGATCTACAAAGGTTCCTTCCAACACAAACCATTCTATGATAAAAGCCTTAGTTCAGTATGTAACCCAAAATACTTTATTGAATTACTTACTCGTGGGCCACCTGCATTTAATGAACCAAAAAAACCCAATCAGTTAGGAGCCTTTTCAGTCTTTTGACCCATCATTTACAACCTCATCTCTTGAACACTTTCCTTATATTTGTTAAATTAATGTGCATTTAGAATAAAATGCATCAGCTGAAGGAATTTAAAGCTGTATCCACAGCCAAAAGCTACACATGCATAGGTATATGGCCATACTGCTGCCAAGCTCTCCTGTACTGCAGAAGGATCAGTATTCAGTATACTGAAAGTACCAAATGAAAGAAATACTTTCTGTAATCTCAGATGGACATGAGCATGCAAAAAGGACTAGATGTGTTTTTCCCTCATTTATAACTCAGAGTCTATAAAATTAAGTTTCTCCTGTAGTTTCTTTTCTATCTGTGCACCATGTGTTCTCCAACCACTGCTAAATCAAACTACAGAAATTTAAATTTTCTCTTCTTGAGAAGACAGGAAGAGCACATGTGCACTTCAATTTACATGAGCGAAAGAACTGAAAGTGAAGAAAACAGTGGAGCAAAAGGGAAAAAAAAAAAGAACAGTCTAACAGTTTGAAACACCCCCCATCCCCAGAACAGTCTGTGAAACACGGAGTTATTGCTACCAAGAATGCTTCAAACTAAGGTGGAGCACAGCTCAGAACATACAGTCCACTGAAGTCAGGCAACTATTTGTAGTATCTCCAGATCCAGTAAAAATGCAAATTAGCAGTATCATTCCCAAATTTCTACAATACCAGTCCCAGCTTTTACAGGTACCACCATTTTACTATTTTCTGCCTTCTGACAGTTTAGTTTGCAATCACTACATCCCTTCCATTAGATATATGCATGAAATAAAATTAGCTTGTGCACCAATATGTATTTGGATCAACTACTTGGAATAAGATTCACAAATCACAGTAATCTCATATTTTCCTGTCTTCACTGACTTTTTACATTGTGTATTACACTTTGACCATTAGTTTTTGTCCTACACCCAGCTGCTGCTTATTTCCTTGACAAAGGGCAACATGCAACTCATGACAGAAAGCAATTTAAAAAGCATCATGAGAAGGGATGATACTGAAGGGATAGTACTTTCAGGAATTAACTGATCAATAATCTCCAGTGTAGCTGAAGAATCTCTAGAAGAGTTACTGATAAATTTTATATTATTTATTTTTAAATGAACCGTTTGGCATTAACTAGTTAGGTTTACTTTTTTTTCCCCTTATTTCCTTAGGGTTAAGTACTGGAGCTATCAGAATTTCAGGTGATGATTTGTAAATCAATTTCAAATGTGGAGCACGATGCCAAGTATCCTTTATGTGAGGGATGGATTAAACAACCATTTATTTTAATATAAAATTACACATGCAATACACAGAAACACTGCCATATAGGCATCAGTCAGGATTTTCTACTGAAGGCATGCAGAGCAACAGTGACAACCTTTATTGCAGGTTCCAGTAACAGAAGAACACTTGCCACAAAGAGGATACAGTTAATATATCTAAAATTTCTAAGAGTGAAAGCCAATGTTCAGAAAAATGAGAAAGTGTTGTACATGCAAACACTACAGTGACATAGGTAATTTCTCTAATTAAGAATAAAAATGACTAACAGATGAAACAATACTGAAACAGTGCTTATTTAAATGTTTAACAATACACAATCCAGAAATAAGCACATACAATTTCAATGTAAAAGCAGATAAAGCACAGAATTTGCTTACAATACTCAATGCTATTATTTTACGTGGCACCATTTTCATTTTAGACCAACTGTGATGCAACTTTATTCAGTAAACTAAGACAAAAACTAAAGGATCAATTCTGCAATGGAATACTTTTATGCAGGTTTTAGACTTTTTTTTTTACCTTTTGCAACAACCAGTATCCACCATTTCGTGCTTAGACAATTATTCTTGGGTATAAAATAATAGGAATGGTGCTGCTGAAAGTCTGCACTGTACATTCAAAACTTTTCTAACACTGTCTTCTATTAATCACTCTCTCACCTTGTCCTTTCCTTTTCTCCGAGGAACTTTTTGAACAACATGTAGTTGCATGACACTTTTGAAAAACAGGTCTTAAATTTATTTTTTTGGTGAATAAAATAGTCATGAAGCTTCCAAATCCACATTTGCTCTAAAAAGCCTAAGCTCAAAAGTTAATCAGCACTTGAATGAACATCACATCTACTTTTATTGCCATAAATAGGGCCACAAAGGTGATCAGAGGGCTGGAGCACCTCTCCTGTGAGGAAAGGCTGAGTGAGAGCTGTGGTTACTTCAGTGCCTAAAGTTGGCCTATAGGAGAGCTGGAGAGGGCCTGCAGTGACAGGACAAGGGGAATGACTACACCAAAAGAGAGCCGGCTTAGTTTGGATACCAGGAGGAAATTCTTTGCTGTGAGGCTGGTGAAGAACAGAGATGTATTCTCCCCATAAAAATGCCCCATCCCTGGAAGTGTTCAAGGTCATGTTGGATGGGGCCTAAAGCAACCTGGTCTAGTGGAAAGTCCCTGCCTACAGCAGGTGAAATAGATGGTCCTTTAATAGCACAGGCCATTCTATGATGATATTTCATAATTTGTAACACTGAACTAAAAATCTACAAAGACAAATGTTCTCCTACTTTCACGTTTCTTAGCATTGTAATTACCTCCAAATCTAAAAAAAGTCTTCATTCTTTCTTCAAAAATTGAGTATTACAATCCATACTCTAAAAATTTAAGTTTGTACATCAGTAAATGCTTTGAATTTACAAATTACAAATCTATTAGCTTCTCTACCAAAACATAATACATTCTTTATTTCTGATAGTTTTATGGCGTGAACGTGGGATCTGTCTACATTAGTATTTTGTTTCAGGTAAGGGACATGTTTCTGAATGTCCTGATCTGCTCCACTTCCTGTTCTTTCATGCACATTACACTGGGGCCCTGGAATCAGTAAACTGGATTTCTTTTAGAGAATATGCTCCTATTTGTAATGGATACTGAGGTTTCTGGGCCACACTAGACCTAGTCCAAGAAAAACCCTTTAGAAACATATATAGCACAAACTTGTGTCTTCAGCATAACTTCTTTTGCTCCTCAAATCCCCTCTTGCCAGGCTGTGGGATGCACCAAGACAAACCCCAAGCATGTCCTCTACTCACCACAGCTGCAGGGAGGCTCCACCTCAATTTCAGGAATAAGCTCAGCCTCTACAGCCATTCAGTGTAAGCTATACAACTTCTCATTCTGGATTCACTAGGCATTGCATACATTATTCACCAATATTACACCAGTTGTGAATGCCATTGCAACACACATAAAAAATTGTATAAAATTCCCTATCATCTGTGATGTTAGCATAATACAAATTTCACATACATGCTGCCATCCAGATGATGCTTGAGTCTCAAAACAGAGCCCAAAGCACCATCAGGAAACATCAAGCAAACGTTTGGAAGATGCTGCAGTCTACAAATGATACACATTATTGTGTCTTAGTCACTTTCCACTCTTCTTTATATTTTGAGTCTGCTACCATTAAAATACATACTTTTAAAGTAGCAGCTAAACTGATTTGACTGAGGGATTTTTGTGTGAAAGTTTCAGAACAAAAAAAAAAAAAAACCCAAAACAAAATAGTTAAAGCTGCTCAGTTGTTGTTTTAAAAGGCAGGGACTGAAAAGAACCTGACATTATTTTTTATTCTCAGTCAAAAATTCCACAAACTATTTATAGGCAGCTCTAATATACTTGGCAGCAAGCAGTGGAAATTGAAAATCTAGCAGAGACACTGGCTCAGCTTCAACAAGATTCCTGATTTAAAGTACATAAGTAGTTCTATTCATGTCACACCCTACCCTACTTCTGCCCTGCCAGGTATAAGGGAGGTTACCTGACTGACCACTGCCTGAAGGTTGTACATGTTCTCAGGTGGTAATCTAACTTTGCATCAGACAGAGTAGAAAAAAAACCAGATTACTAAACCAAAATCAAACAATTCAAAGGGTGAATTCAGTCACCTAAATTACAACTAAATCTCAATGAAAAAAGTGAGGAAATCAGAGGAGAAGGGATAGATCCAAGCTAGCAGGGGAAGCAAGAGAGACCATACTGCCTACCCATCCTTAAATGAGCTATGTCCATTATGAGGGTTAGAAGCCTATTCTTAACTGATTAGACCCTATCACTAATTTGAATCTAACACTTCGCCCTCCTATTTGGAAACTTCCACTGCTATATTACTTAAAAAAATAGAAAAACCCCAAGTTTCTAGCTATTTTAAACAGCTATTGAAAGTATTAAAACACAGTTATGAAAGAACTGCTTAGCCCACTTGCATGTGTTCAATGGCTATAGCTATCCTTTTCTAAAACCCCATTTCAGAATTTAAACTACGTCACACTTGAGAAGTGCCAGACTAGGGGAAAATTTTGATGTGTGGGCTGCGCAGTGCTTATACAGTAGAAAGAAGAGCAATGCAAATTTGATTCATACTCTTCACATGCTTCGTACTTTTCCCTACTGGTTTCTTTAAATTACGGCTGCAGTGAAAAAAATTGGTTTTGTTTTTACATCATGCTAAATTATTTCTCGTCTTGACTCTTTGTAAGTACAGGAACAAATGCTAGCACACAAGCTATGTAAAGCTGGTGCATTGTATTTTAAAAAATTAAAATCAAAACCCCATAACCATATACAAACAAAAAGAAAATTTCACTACTCTGTCCCAAGTTAGATGCTAACAGCAGGACTTCATCAGGTCCTATATTCTTGAAATAAAATACTGCTGGTTATCCTCTTTTCCTCTCACAATTTGGGCCTGTGCCATCCTGAAAAAATGCTAACAGAAGAAATTAAATCATTATTCATAAATAATAACTGCAACTATCAAAAACTTATAAGGTTGAAAATATAATCTCCTATTACTCCATGAATCTCTACCAGGAACCCACAAAACATCCAAGCTTCTGGTTCCAGACTACAGCATGACTCAGATTTACAACTGATTTTTTTTTTTTTCCAAAAAAGACTGAAATAGTGTAGGAGTACTTGATATTGGAGGGTGGGGGAGAATCACAAGGGTTTTTGAAAAGAAGGAAAACACTGCTCTACTGCTGCACATTTACTAGTGAGCCTACATGTCATGTGCCAAAAAAAAAAAAGGCCTAAGATACATCTAGAGAATAAAGGTTTCAATATCCAGAATGCTAACTGGATTAATAAAATAAAGTTACAACATCAATTTATTTCAAGCCTTTATTCAGCAGAAAGTCGAAGATATCACAATCCAGACAGAGATCAAGGAGAAAATTTCATAGTTTTGATAGAGGCAAAAATAGGGGATTGAGAAATCAAACCGTAATTTCCAGATCTGCTATATTCTTTTTGGAACATTGGCCTGAGCAAACCAGGGAATACTGGAATCAGTAGTATAGTGCTGTTGAGCTTTAACTCCACCTTTATGACAGTAACACTAAGTTAGAATTAACTGCAACACATCCCAGATGAATGTAGTGACATAAGTGACTTGAAAGCAAGCAGTTTACTAGGAAGGGCAATGAAGCAACAGTATATTTACAGCACATTTTGCACATATATCAAATATAAAAATCATAAAAACACTGCATGTTTATTGCATCTAAGAAAAATATCCTCATTTGAAAGATAAAACTGTTTTCTTTCCTTCTTCCTATTATTACTAGAAATAGAACTTTGATTTTGACAACTTTTTATACTTTTTAATGTGTTTTGTTTTCTTACTGATAGAATTAAAAAGCACTGTAAAGTTCTTAAAAAAACTCGTTTCCTTTAATGTATGAAAAAGTTCACTGAAATTACAGACCTTGCAAAGACTTGTGCAGACTTGTTTATGCATAGTGTGGTACCTGGAGTTTTTAGACCCCACGCACCTATTCACACTGAAACTGAACTTAAACCAAGTGTCACGCTGTCTGCCCAGCTAGCTTCCAGTAACACAAGACATACTCTTGGTCCCTTGTTAATGCTTCACTGAACTAATTAAAATGTAGAAGTAACATTGCACAGTGTAACCCTGTACCCATTGTGCACCCAGTGTGAAAAAGCACAACCAAAGGGGGAAAGGGGGTGCATTGCATCTAAGGCAATGCACCTTTTTTCCCTGTCTCTTCAACATGTGTGAAACATACTTTTTGTTAATCGCATCCAAACAACCTTGTGCAAAATTATTTTCATTATTTATTACGAGCTATTTGATCTACTCTGGTTACAGCAGACAGAAGTGGAGATGTCACTGAGTTTAAAGGTAACCACAGGAGCTTCTGTTCTCGCTACGGAAAAGCCATTGAATTGACACAGTTCTTGCTCTAACAATGTCAGCTGGGAAATTTCAATTGCTACGATAGGAAAGGTTATTAATTAGCTGCATTAACTTTCTAGAGTTGTCTAAACAGTGCTGCTTATTAAATATCCTCAGGACTCAGGAAGAATTAGAGATGAACTTGCTACAACTTGATGGTCATAACATACTGCATTCCTCAAAACCTACTGTGAATCGCAACGAGTAAAAAAAGACAAGACATTAATAGAAGATAGATGGCCTGCAAGACATGATTTTACCCAGATTAGTAGCTTCTTTAAATAAGAATCAGATCTTGAAATTGCTAAAGCATACTCCTAACATTAACATGTGTGCACATACTTAAATGGATACACTCAGCACCCATGAAAGTATTCTGTGCAGGGCACCATTGATATTTTTAGATTCTTTTGTTCAAATAGACTTGATCCATCAAAGCAAACATGATAAGGGAAATGGCCAATAAAATTTATGATTTAGTAAAAATTATTTTGTCTCCAGTGTTTTATGCAAGATCTATATTCTTGTTTGAGAAAACTCCACTACAGCTACTGCATTAATTCAAGTCATTGATTCCAAATAGGAAAGTCCTGAGAGCCTCATGGATAATTTTTTAAGTCTAGAAACTGTCTATATGTATTCAAAAAAATTTTAAATCAATAGACAAATAGATGCATATCACTAAGACCCAAATTCTCTCCCTCTCTTTGAAAAGATCTTTTCCTTTCTTCCTCCTTCCCTTCCATGCTATTTGCTATAAATCCTGTGATTCTTGTCCTGCAAGAATAATGCTGGTGCTGTACCTCACACATGAGCATGAGTACACTTGTTTTATTTCAAACACCACAGAGTATCTTAGAAATAAATTTTCAAAATATATTTGTGATAAATTTGGAGTCTTCTTTACTTGGCTCATGATAGAGTAACATATCACTGCATGGCTATTTTTCCTGTAACAGTACAAATAAGCTTTTCTCATTATTATAGCTTTATTGTGTCAGGAACTGCACAAACAAGAAAAACAACTCTTGCTCCACAGCCCTCATTGCTCTGTAAAAACTGGAAATCTCAGCCCACCATGTTCCAAAACATAATCAAATCACTGTGCTTTACAGGAAGCACAGCAGAGATAGGTGGGGTTAAAGAAAGCACATATGATGACTTTGTGTTTCCCATGGACAGAACTACCCAGGTGATGGGAAGCACAAAGGAAAGAATGACTAGCTTTGAGTAATGTTCATAAGTGATAAAGCTATTGGGACTAAAGAAATACAGAACAACAGCAGAGTAAAACCAAGTGAAACAGAACTGACACACAGCTATCCTGTACTAACAACCATCCCCTCATTGCGCTACACCTTCCCACTCTCTCCCAAGTCACTGAGAAAAAAGTACAAAATTCTGAGCACCAAAGCGAAAGGCTTGTCCCTTTCATGAAACGTTTGGAAATCCTGAATTACATTGATTGTCCTGGAGGTAGTAACAGAGACAAGAGAGAGTACGTGAAAACACTTCCAATACAGTAATTCTAAGATAAGCACAGTTAACATTACCACCTTTACACGCACTAGAAACAAGTGCACTTCTGGCTGCCAGAATACTGTTTCTCTTATTGCACAGGACTGTAGGGTACCACAGCCTCTTGCCATGGGGGTTCCCAGTAGTTAGAAAAGATAAATATAATCTTCTATTATTAGTCACTACAAACATGAGTGTTGGATAGTACGACTCCACAACTGCAAAATAAAGAAAAATAAAATCCTTTCTGTAGAGCTAGATAAGCATCTGACTAGATAGACAGTTTGAGCTGTATTCTACTGCAGTTCAGTAGAGTACTGCTCAAGCTCAAGACAGCCATAGTATACCTAACATTGGTTGAAGAGAACACAACAAAGACTGTTTCAAAACACTTAAGTACGTAATTTTCCATTATCAAACTACATTCCTGAGACTCACAAATTACCCCTGAAAATCTCTAACTGTGTTAAAGTAGACATACAAGTAATTTGCTATATGGATTCTGGTTTTGGCTTTTTACATAGCAAGTATTTGTCACAGAAACTTAAGGATCACAATTACTCACAGATGCCACCGCTTACAAATGAAGGCTTGTTTGTATGACCCTAAAGGCACTTTCTGTGCCTACTCTCAGTAGTTGGTAAGCGAAAGTCTCACATTTTATTGGCCACAAACCCCCAAATTTTATTATATTACAGTAGCTCTAAGCCTTCAAGAATCTTTCATTCTTTTCTGTAACATGAAATTTGAACTACATCCAGATTTCCTTCTTAAATATGCACAGATATTCCCATCTGTCTGTCAACTACATCCATGTAGTCCTGGGCAGCAGAACCATAATTTCTATCAAAGTGCTTTGCAAAGAACTGGAAACATCTATAAAATTCATGTTACATGTTTATCTCAGAGTCAAATTAACTCAAATATGGTGGTACATTGCACACTGAACCATCATGTTTTAGAGGCAATTTCACTGCAATTCAAAAGAGCAAAGAGGTTTTCAGGAGTCAGATAGCTGAAATAGGTTTACAGAGGTGTGAATTGGCCCACTCTCCCTTTTTCACGGAAAAGCCTATGGAGATGAATGACAAAGAAATAAGCTTCCTCCTTTCACTGAAACACAGCCATACTTGGAACCATATCATCTCCCTCAGCTTCAACAAGGCCAGCACGAGGCTGCCCATTTCTAATACTCCTGTTCTCAGGCTCACCCACATGCCTATCCCACCAGCAGAACTAGGAAAGGAGGCTCAAAGAAACTTGCCTACTGGGGATGAGCACTGGGAAAACCAAAGAGCACCATTCTGCAGTGTTCTGAAAAACCGTACCAAACCATCAGTTCCTCGGGGCGGGGGGGAAGCAGGCAGCCAGGAATAACAAACACACACACACACACACACACACACGCAAACAAACACGCACACATTTGCTCTAGGGCAGGCTTCCAACGACAAAAGCACAAATAGGAAGTGAGGTTTAAACACACTAAGAGGAATGAACACCTTGGAGAAGAGAATGCCATCTAACAGGTATTTCCAAAATGCTTATCACCACATACCCTTACATTCATATTTATAATTACCTTCCAGTATGCTATCCCTACACCTAGTACGCCTCACCTCTTTGACACAAGCTGTTCAGATCTATGCTTTTCTTGATCAAAAAACATTCTCACTACTTGTTTACACAAGTCATTAACTTCCTAAGGGTATTTTAAAACAACCATTTCTTTCTGCAATCCAGCTTCCTAAAAAGAACTTATTAAAATATATGGGATAATATTAAAAAAAAAATTAACTCTCTCTGTGGATAACCCTGACAAGCAGAATTCTGATAAACACCAGACGACTGAATGTCAAGTTACATAATAACTGCTTGCTCCTTTATCCATCCAGTTCACCTCATCCTGCAAGAGACACTTCAGTTGTTTAATTAGAGTATATTCACTGTTACCCAACAATTTAACTATCCATTCAAGCTTCACTTCCTGTGGATCACTCAGCTGTGCATATCTGCACACTCCCCACAACTTCCAAACACTTTGGACTATTTCTACGTTTGGCAAAATATTTCTATATGTATTCCAACATATAGGGATTCATTGTTGATTTGTTATTAAGTGTAACAAATTCCACAAAGAATACACTAATCCATGATAAAGTTCTACCTCTGCTTCCAAGAAAATGTATGTGGTCTGAAGGAGCTCTTTAAGCGGCAGCAGCAGATCATCACTAGAACTCTTAAAGCACTCTGCATCCACTCACTTAAACACAGCTGAACTATACAATAGACTGTGTTTCTAACAAGCAGATGAGAAGAAATCAGTTGTTAGTAACAACTGTAAAACCAGACAAGGATAAGAGCTGGAGTTTTAAATAAAGTACAACAGACACTGCTCTGAAAGTAACCTATTTCCACTTCCATAACAAAACTCAGCAACTGGGTATTTCCCAGAAGGATGCTGTTGGCATTTAAATAATATAGGACAATTCTTCATTCTCTATCTTCCCTCTAAGGGCCAGACTAATCTTCCTACACTGAGAATTGAGACTTCTCTGCAGAGGAGTTCAGATCATTAAGTCATGCTCCCGTTGCCTCGCATTCCTTTAATAAGCCTGTATTTTCCCACACTGACTCTGCCTTAAATTACACCAAATCAAGATTCCCTGGTTCACTCGCACAGAATCAGTACAGGATCAGAAATGTGGAGTAACAAACTCTATGCACACACAACCATGAAACAGCTACTTATTTTTTGTGCTTCATTTCTACCTTGCTCAACATACTTTACAGGAATACTGTCAGTATTAGTCTATCTTAATTATTTAGACAGTAAAGGGCTTTTAGAAGATTATGCAAAGAATATATCAAACCAAAAATATTTACTGAAGGTTTGCTACCAACTCTGTCACATCTTGGAGCACAGTAAATTCACATGTAAGTGAAGTTTATAGCATGCTTTTGGAGTAAGCCTGTTTTTGAGAAGAAAGCTCAGTACCAGCAAGTCACCACTAGGTACATACATACTCCTTTATAAAGAGAGATCACATGAGAAGTTAACAGCCAGCTAGGGAAAGAAACAACAGCCATTTGTTGGGACACATTCAACCTGTGTTAGACTAAAAAAAAAAAAAGAAAAAAAAAAGAGTGTTTTTTTGAAGAAAGAGATGAAGAATGCTTTGGAAAAAGAGCTAACTGAAAAATACATTACTTTCTTATGTTAATACCATTTACCAAACTTGACAGGCAGTTGTATTCTTTTGGATGTAGAGTGTTTTCAATGCACATGAAAAGAATTGTTACACTTTTGCATTGATGAAAGCAGATTACATCCCTTACAATTCCTTACTGGTAACTTTGTCTAATGAATAACAATAGTAAATCACAGTTTAAGGGCATTGGCTTTGCTGTGTGTTGGCTCTTTGAGAAACAAAAAGGGTATCTCAAGAAGAGGTTCAGTTCTGGGAAACAAGTATAAAGAAAACATGGAATATTTCATTGTACCAGAGTTTTTAATTCTTTATCTGTTATTGATGGTAGATACATATACAACTTTCTAAAATTAGGGAGAAATTTCAAGTTGATAGAGATTACAAAACGGAAGAGTAAGGCTTATTTGTGATAAAGCAGATGTTGTGAAGACAGCATACTTGCAAATTCTTACACTGTTCATACTTCACTCTGATTGTTATCGACTTGACTATTTACCCCCTTTTCTTTCTGGATCATCTACAGAAGTACTCAGAGGCTCAGCACTGACATTACATGGTAACTTTTAGATGGAATCTGCCATAATCAGTGTTAGGGCACCAAGACAATGTGATTTCTCAAGACATTTGTGTATTCATTCAAAGTACTTGAGCTGGTTCAGTCCCCAGAAGGTAACTGGTTAGGCTTACTGTGCCTAAAGGCAGCCACGCAGATGGCATTTCTGTTGGCCTTTGTCCTCACCACTGTATAGGTGTCACAAATGCTTTGGGTTTTTTGAATGCCACAACAGGTGATACTTTATTCTGCATCTGAACAGTTCTAAGGTTCCAACAGCTATGGCTTTCCTTTTTAGGAAATGTAGCTGGGAGAGGAGGTTTCAATGCATTAATTCAGCTGTAAAATAAAGGGTAAAAAATACTTTCATTTTACATACATTTCACTCTATTAAAAGCCAACCTGATAACAAAATTCAGCACTTGCTCCTACAGCCTTTTTAAAGGGAGGCACTGTATTTTAAAATAGCAAAAAATGTGACACAGTATGGTGACAAGTACAAGATCAATGTCAGACATAATGCCTACATGTTCAAATTCCTATTTATCTGCCTTTATATAATGAAGTATATTGCTAATTTAAGTACATGTCATTCCTGTTTAAGAGCAGATTTCCAGATCTGGGAGAAAAGCACTCCCAGGACAATGGAACTCTAAAGTGCAAATCAAACTCTGATTACCTGTCTAAATAAATTTAAGTATCATCAGGACCCTTCAAAAATACATCAAAGTACAATGTATTTCTGTACAGGCTTAAAGGAGTTGCTTAGTAAGAATCTAACGCCATGATCCTTATGTTCAGTAATTTATACACCACATTCAAACAAGTTTAAAGCTAGTTCAGACCTTGCAACCACAGTAACTCATCTCCCTCAAAAAAATTGTTTGATGTGATCATTTTAGCTGAGCAACACACGTGCCTGAGAAACTGCACGTTTATTTCAAATTAGATACTTTAAGCACTTTATTGGCTCTCAAGTGGGCAGTATGGTCAGTAAGACTTCAGATTAAAAACTTAAACTCAGCTTTATTTTAATCATCAATCATTTCTGAAAGCTTTTATATTTTATGCCGAATTCCTTCATGACCAACACTTAAACTGCTATCTCAGACTTCAGCTAGACCTCCTTTGCAAAGCTTCAAAATACAGATGGTTTCAGAAAACTAGTGAAAGGAAGTCAAACACAGACCTATTAACCTAATTTTCACATACATATTCCTGGCTCCCATGCTGTTACTTAAAATGTTAAGACTGATGTACAGCTGAATATTTCAAGATATTAATTCAAAAAAAGTCACTATCAAGCACCAATAAAACTTTCTGTTCTGTAGGAGTGAGGGATGTCTCTCAACTCCCCAGCAATGACTTTAACGTTACTCTCTGGGCAGATTTGACTTCAAGGATGTCATCACTGTGTAGGACAGTTGCACTGCTGCTCCTACTAATCTGCACGATTAGGATAGCTTATTCCAGGAAAACTCTTCATGAACCTTGAAAGCACCTATATTGGGTTTACATGGCCAAGTTTTGGTAGCAGGGGGTTGGTTACAGAAGTTGGCTTTCCACAAGATCTGCTGGAAGCTTCCACTGTGTCCAGGAGAGCCGGGAGATTCCTCAGCAGATCACGGTGCAGCCAGCCCGTGGTGAGGCAGCTGTGCCCCTGCAGCCCATGGAGGAGCACAGGGATGCAGAGATCCACCTGCACTGGTGGAGGAGACCCACACTGCAGCAGGTGGATGTTCAGAGGAGTCTGTGACACCATGAGAGGCCCATGCTGGAGCAGGCTCCTGGCAGGGATCTGCAACCCCATGAAGAGAGAAGCTCACACTGGAGAAGGTTTCCTGCTAGGACTTGTGACCCTGTGGGGAATCCAGGCTGGAGTAGGCAGCTCTTTAAGGACTGCATCCTAATGAAGAATGGCCCATGATGCAGCAGTTCCCACTATTGCCTGTGGAGAAGTGGAGAAGTTCATGGAGAACTGTCTCTCGTGCAAGGAGCCCTACCCTGAGGCAGAAGGAGGACTCCTCTCCCTGAGCAGCAGCAGGCATGAACTGGGATGAACTGACCTAAGCCCTATTCCCTGCCTCCCTGTGCCACTGGTTGAGACGAGGCAGAGCTAATAAAGAGGGAAGGGTGGGGGATGGTGTTTTAAGGTCTGTTTTTACTTCTCATTTTCCTGCTCTAATTTTGTTAAATGCAGTTAATATCTCTAACTCAAGTCTGTTTGGTCTATGACCCTGTCCAGTTGAAGAAGGGAGCTAAAGAGTGGCTTTTGTGGGTGCCTGGTACTCAGTCAGAATCAGCCCACTACAGCTCTACACACAAGCTTTGCAATTCCAACTGACAGTGGGGAAAGTGGACTCTGCTCCTCAGTATGGCAAGACAACAAAGGTATAGTTCTTTCCCTCAGGCCTTACTCATCTACAGTGTAAAGGCAAACAGCCTCTGTACTATCCCACATTTCCACAACAGATGAGGAAAACTGGAAAGCTAATATTGAGTACCTAAAAAGAGGTTAGTAACATTATCTCTCAGCTGTGGTATATTGGATTGTCATGTGCATGAGAACTGTGAATCCACTGAGGCTTTGTTACTGTATGCATAGATGACAGACACAACAGACAATTTAAAATCTGGAATTGAAGTGAGACAAACTACACGACACCTAGGCAACAGGCACTGGAAACAGCATTAGCTGGATGAGCAACAACAGGGAGGTAGGTAGCTCTTCTGTCATCATGAATCTCTCCAACCACAGACACCAGTTGAACTTTAGCCATGGAACTGACTGGTTGTTCAGTACCTTTAGATAGGAAACATGACAAATGGGAGGTGCCCTGACAAGGAAGCTATTTCTGCTAATTATACAATCACCCAAATCCATCCCCGTCAGTGCTTCCAGCTGCAAGTTGCTGTGATCAAGAGTCATGTGTCTGATGTCATTCATCTTCCTGACTTAGGAGTAGACATCTCTCTCAGGTAACTTTAACTGATGTTTAGATCATGGAAAGGACATATGTTCTTCCTCCATACCTTTAAAAAACTAAAAATTGGAAAAAATGAAATATGTCTTCTCTCAACTCCAGCTACAAATATTTCAAAGTTGTTTAAACACACATTTTGAGTTAAATCCCTCTGCACTCTCCCTAAGCACTTATCTAGAACACAGCAAATGGAAAAATGCAATTCTTTGGTAAAATGAAGGTGCTTTCTTTGTTTGTAATATTGTTGTATTTACTATAAGTAAATACAACAACATTACAAACAAAAAACCCACCTTAATTAGGACTCTAAAATGAATCTTTGTTTGAAAATTACTCTGTTGAACTCTATGTGCAGGAAATAAAGAAAGGGAAGGTTAAATTCTCCACTTAAATCTATGTGATAAGAGAAGCACATATATATGGATTTGTTTACTGCATGTGATGTATTCATTATCTCAGCCCTAGTTACTACAATATCCCTAATGGAAGCTTTTATTTGAGCTATTCCATACAATTTTCTGGAAGGAAAACACCCTACCAGAGAATACTAATTCATTGAATGATAATACACTTTGTGAAGTATAGGAAAAAAGATATTAAGCAAAGTCTTATTAAAATTCTTATACAGCTAAAATCTAGAAGTCAGAGCATATGAATGTGTGTGCCTTCTCACTACAAGGCACATCAAACAAGATTTCAATTTTCTGTGGTACACTGCTTGCCTTCAGTTATTGAAAAGTTCTTTCTAAAGAAGCAGCTCCTTAAATGAGTAGGATCATTAAATTTTCAAGATACACTATTGACTAGAACAAAATTATTTCTAGTAACACTAGATATAAATTAGAAGAAAATATTATTTTTTCCACATTCTCACAATCCTTCTGTACTTACAGAGGGACTTATCTCTATCTCCCAATACATGCATACAAAGCTGGAGTAATAAAACCAAGATACAGGACTCTCTAGCAGACTAATTTTTTCTTAACTTTTAAATACAAGGAACTTCATTACAGACACTTTTACTACGTGCCAAAGTGCGCTCACACTGCTTGTTAGAGGATCACTCTACTGTTATATGGCTACAACTGACTTTGCATGTCTGCTCTGGTTACCCACAGCCAGTCCCAGGGGCTTCCACTTCGCAGAGGAAACACCTGCAAGGTTAAGCAAAGGGTAGTCATGAATCACACACAATCACATGGGTGAAACATGCAGTTTCAATGTATATAGTTCAAATGTACTTTCCCCTCACAGAGAAACAGTGTCCAGGAGAGTTCACTTTCATTGCTTTGCGGAATCTATGATTTACTGAGTGTAACCACATTGAGCTTTCTTGCACAACAAAAAATTCCGTGACCAAATAAATGTACCTGGGAAAGTCCTGTAAGTACCAAAACTCACAAGATGCTTAAGTGAGAGACCACCTTGATTCTTCAAGGTACTAAACCAAACTGTTTTGTGTGACTCCCTTCCCCCCTTTGAAACATGCTCTACTTGTAAGCTTTCTTAATTTTGGGGAGGCTCTAATTTTGCTTGCTAACTTCCTGACTGGTTACAAAAAGTTGCTCCTCACTAAATAGCTGAGAAAGATATACTGAAATTCCCTCATAACCTAAAATTCAGTGTCAAATAGAATAGCAGGAAAAAAAAAATCTAGTACATAGCTATTAAATATGCTAGCCTTGATAAGAAGACACCACTACCATGATTACAATGTATCAAAAGTTAACAGTATGTCCTAATTTAAAGCAGCTGTTCAGAGAAACAAGTCCAAACCACAACTTAGGGCGTTTTTGAAGCGTTTGCACTGATCTGCCAATTATGCTGAATTCAGTAGTTTTAACTTAGATACTCACAAGAATCAATAGCGTATATTTCAAAGTAATTGTAAAGCTTTGCATAATGAATCATCAGTGAAGTAACAACTGCATCAAAAAATCAACTATAGGGAACAAAAAAGTAACACAGAACAACACAAATACTTTGCAATACTTCAGAGTATGGTATCATACAGCCTCCTATAAACCAGTCTGAGCATTTATTTCTACTGAGGGGATAAACACAGGAACTCAAATCTACAACCAAATTTTTTAGTACCCAATGCACTGGTACTCAGTGTTTTCTTAAAACCACGTAAACTATGGAGGCTCAATTTTGTCAACCAACAAACACCTCAAGTAATAACTGGCACTGCAAAAACACCACAGCTAGTAATTCTGAAATGCATACAAGCTAAAAACATCCCAGGGTGTCAACAAATCACACTCTCTCAATTACTGCCTAGCTAGATATCTCAGCTGTTCCAGTATTTTAACATAATCATTAACTATCTGGGACAGTATAAATGGAACACTAAAACTAGAAAATGCAGAGACATCTAAGTAAACAAAACCACACTATTTACACAGTACAAACAGTACCCATGAATTTTTCAAAAACCTGTAAGGAAATTAGTGAATTATACTTAGTAAGTATGGAAATAATGTCTACACCTTGGGAAACTTGAAGAATTTGGTCAAAGGTATATTTTGTGTGAAGGAACGTACCTAATATACCAAAGGCACAAAGTTTAAAAATTTGAGATCTGCTAACAAATCACAACACTGATAATAATTTTAAGTTTTAGCCAGACCAAGTACAAAACAATAAATATTTAGTGCTTAGTTGAAAATAATACTGACACAATTTACATCTATTTGATATTAAAACAGCAGTGACTGAAGTAAATGAATCAAATAAGTTCACCTGTAGGGTCCTTCCAACACCAATGCAGTAGAGCTCTTCCTCTCCTAGCAGTGACAGAACAGATGAAAAAGCCATCCTCATTACATGCTCTGCTCTGATGACAGGAATGGAGTCAGATGGCTTCTGTCATGATTCTGGTTACAAGTACACCTCTGCTCTTTCTCTGGCTGACAGTATTCTCATTTACTGCATAATAACAATTACACCGACTACCTTATATTCAATTTTCAAACTTTTTGCTATGAAGTTGTTTAGGATATGGGGGTTTTTTCTCCTCTTGATTGAAAGTTGCTTTAAATATTATCCACATGACCTCACAGACATTTTGACTATAGATGCAATATTGGCTCTGAACAGTCAGTTGAATGTGTACATACTTGAACAAGTTGACATATGATTAACTTATTAGACAACATAAATTTCTACAGTGTTAAAATTAGGACATGTTCTCTTAAAAGCCTACAAAACTGTTCTAATAAATTAAATGCAGTGGTTTTGCCAATAATAAGATTTACAGCTTAGCAAAATATCTGTTCAGTATATCACAAAATATCACTAAAGACTGAAAGTCAAGAGTTTAAGATATAATAATTTATTAAGTCAAGTGATTCCTTTAGGACAGTCTGTTCTGGCTTTAGAGTTCAACTTCTTTAGAAAATTGAATAAACTGGCTGGCAGACTTTAATTGCTTACATGATTCAGGCTGTTATTTCAAACAAGGTGAATGAACTCAAAAAACTATTTATTCTTCCTCATTCACACCATCATTAACAAACTGACACGCAAGTAAAGTTTGGGTCCTGACAAGTGAACTTTTATGACAATTCTACTTCTTCCTAAGAAGAATTTGGTCTTCCCTAAGAACCAAATGAAGTATGAGTTATATACACAGTATAGTTATCCCTTTCAGCAACATCTGTAGTACAGAAACCTGGAATGGTTCTAATCCAAAATTAAATGTTTTAAAGCTGATATAGGTGTTTTTCTTAAACAGGGTAAAATAATATCAGTAGCACTGTAGTCTCAGTAGTCTAACATAAAACATTGTTTCAATCACAATTTTGGGGAATAATTCCTTTATGATCTCTACTAATGTTCAGTCATTAGTGCTTCCAAGGGAACCCACCAAACCAAAGACCAACCTAGAGATAAGGATAATTAAGACTGACCTTCTCTGATGCCATTTCTACCTTGGAACTCTTTTAGTGTCCCTGTCCTACTACTGTAAATATTTTTTTGACTAACATTCACACCTGGAAGTCAGAAGCAGGGAGATTCATCTACTGTACCGCTGCACTGACTGCTACCAACTGTACAAAACTTTATAGAAATTGCCCGTAGTCTTCTGCTCAGTGTGACAGAAATTCAAATTAATATATCTGGGTGACAAATATAGTCAAGACTATATAAAGTTTGAATTTCCAGAAAGCTGAAGAAGCCAAATATCCATGTTTCCAGACTCAATTCCAAAGGAAGGCATGTCCTAACTTCTGCACTATACCAGCTAAGAGAGTTTTCATAACTCAGCCTCTGCTCTGAACACCAATCCCTCACAAACTGGTCCTGAAAGTGCCCCATCACAGTACAATCAGATATGAACCACCATCCTGTCAAGAATTAAATAAAAATCAAACAAAGTGGTAACATTACAAATTCAATTCTCTAACTGAAGCTCGTGTTACAGCAAAAAAAAGAAATAAGATGAGCATGCCTGGAGGGACTTCAAACACATGTAGATGTGTCATTCAGGGACGTGGTTTAGTGATGGACTTGGCAGTGCTGGATTTGCAGTTGGATTCTATGATCTTGAAGGTCTATTCTAACCTACATGATTCTATGATTCCAAGATTTACTTAATTTACAGCTGATCAATCATGGAACTTTGGTTTGAAAAATACTTCCCTCAAGAACAGGACTGATTTCTAAAGCAGTACTTTTTCCCCTAAAATAATTACTTGCACAACATATGGTTCTATTTTAAACTCAGATAACTGTTATGGCCTTTGAGATAAGCAGAAATGCCTTAATATTTGTCCCAGTAAAAGCTAGGCCAGGATTATATAGAGACACATAAAATCAATTACTTCTTGGATATAAAACTCTCAAGGCCAACAGGAAGGCAGGAAATATAAACCAAAAAAATACTGTTGCCCAATGCCCTAACAAGCTGTAATTCTTGTTAGTCAGTGCTATTCCAATATTTCACTCATCAGTATTCCTCCTTCTCAAATTTTTATAATTACAGTCATCATCAGAAAGAAGGTTTGAAAAATTCACCAACTACAGGGAAACAGAAACATTCTCTGGAGAGCTCAATGCCCACATAACAACCTTGGTGAATTTAGTATTTTAATTAGCAGAAAATTCTAGACATTTTAGCTGTGCAACTACATAATGGAAGGCAACTGAAGTGATGCACCATTGCTTTCCCAGGCATGAATTTACCTTGGGTACTGCCTACTGCATTCAAAGCCTTAACATAATGATACCTGCAAGGCTCTGCTCAGCATCAACATTACAGTCCAGAGCTATGCTGACAGCAGTCTGGATCAAATTCATGTCAATACTAAATCAGTTTCGAAGAGCAAAAAGCAGTTGTACAGGAAGTCAAAAAGCTTAATAGGACATAGCTCCCAGTCTCACTTTTTTCTCTCAAAATAAATAAATGGCTGAAATAAAAGTGAAAGCTAGAGAAAGCTACACAATAAATGCTTGCTTTTGTTTCAGATACTATAGCCTAGGGACGTTAAAGCTCCTTTCCTTTGAGCAGTGAAGAATTTAGGACATTTTAAACAAAACCTGTTAAGAGAAACTAATTCCTCATGAGGATGAAGTGACACAGTATGCTGATCAAAACCAGAAGCACCTTCTCCTTCCTGGCAGGGGCACTAATGGATGGTGATGTGTTTCTTAGCAAGGCAGAAGAAACTTATGAAGCCTGCTTGGCTGAACTTTCAAAAGTCTTGATTAAAGGTCTGTGAATAGCGTTATCCAGAAAAAATTTAATTTGGCTGGTTTTTCTCTAACCAAAGATTATGTTTGTGATTTAAGTTTTTGTAAGGGAAATGCTGACTAACACCTAAGTTACAGTATCACAGTTCGAAACTTTTTACTTAGGTCAGGCTGATGAGGAATATCACACTTATAATTTTGACTTTTAATTTCAATTCTGTGATGAATATAATAAAACCAGAACACTGAGTTTGTTAAAAAATCTTTTCACAGGAATTAATTTTTTAAGTACATTAAGTATGCAAACAGAAGAACAGCTTAATATATCGAAACTTGAGATTTTTGCTACCACTTCCTCCTCCACCATTAGCTAACTCCCTTTCAGTTGTGTTTGTAGTTTACCTTTTGACATGAAATTCTTTTGCTTTACTTAATATGCATTTAAGACTAGTCAGTACCCCACTTTGTTCATGCAAATATACCCACTCAAAAATTAAACTTTACCAGTTTATCTATTTGGTTACAGGTACTGGCATAGCTGTAGCTCTGTCTGAAGAAACCTTCCTTACTCTTCTGCTCATGTAAATATGAAATGGGAAACAATCCTACAAGATTATGTAGTACATCTACATTTTTAGAGTTTGGACTGATTTTTACAGCACAGGCATGTCCTGGACATAACACTTTGCAAAGGCAAATCTGAAATATCTTGACGTTCCAAATACAAGCTTGCTTTTTTAACAGTGAAAGAGATTCCAATTTCTGATGTTCAATCGTTTGTTTAGGGCAAAGGCATCCACTTCAGGAACTGCTGAAGCAGGGCCCTTGCTGCTGTCCTCCTCAGGGCAAGGCACATGCCCAGCTCTGTGCCAAAGGCTGCTTCTCCTGCTGGAGGCCCATGGACACAACCTATGCTCCACTTCATAAAACAAACACAACTCCCTGAGAAAACATGAGACGACTCTCTTTGTCAAGCATCTGTGTTTTTGATCCGTCATGTGTTACTGGGCCACCTTTACACTGTAAAAACCAACCTCAGTACATTTATACTAATATTTTTCATTAGCAGTTCTGCTTTAAAGATGGGTTTATATCCAGGAATGAAATCCTCTTCGGGTATGAACTGCGGATAGGCTGAGCAGAAGCAAAGGTCCCTGGAAGGTCTCGCGGGCCTGTGCTGATGTGTCACAAACTCATCACCAGTGCCAGCCCCCGACTCCGCGGCCCGGAGGGGCCGCCCTGCCCCCGACACCAGGCCTCGTCCGCCCCGGCCGGACGTGGAACATCTCCCAAGCACCCATCCCTATTATCCACAGGCAGCGATTACTCGTGACTCAGAGGATTTGGGGCTGGCTTGTTTGTGCGGCCCCGCGCCAACTCCGGAGTTCCCGGCACCGCACATCTGCGGGAGAGCAAGCCCAGGGCAGCTGGGCCAAATCCCAGAATCCCGGCCGCAGTTTAAAGGACTTCCCAGAGGAGATTTCCGTCCATCCCCACAAATAATAAATAATTAAATAAATTAACAACACACAAAAAACCCCAAACAAAACAAACAAAAACCCCCGGAGCGTATTTTGGAGCAGTCGAGTTCGAAGGAGGAGACGGGGCTGGGGGCAGAGAAGGGAAGTACGGGGTCAGCAGCCGGCCGTGCCGGCGGTCCTGAGCGGCTCCAGGGACCCCGCCGCGGCCGGCCGGCCGGGAGAAAAGCCGCTTTGTTCCCCCTCCCCCGCGGCCGCCTCCCGGCCCGCGAGCCGGCGGCGGACGGGCGGCGTCACTGCCCGGTACCTACCGCAGCAGGAGACGACGAGGAGCAGGAGTTGCGCTGACCTCCAAGCCGGGGAGCCCTCTGCGCTCCCCCAAGGGGCCATAACACCTGCCCGCGGGGAGGCGGCGCGGAGCCGGAGCTGCCACCGCCGCGCCCCCGACACGGAGCCGGAGCCGGAGCTGCCGCCGCCGCAGGAGGGGCCGGCGGCGCCTCGCCCCCTCGCCCGCCGCCTCGGGGAGCGCTAGCGGCCCGCACGCCTCGGCCGCCCGCCCGTCCGCCGAGCCATGAGCCGCCACCGCCGCCGGCCTCGGCCTCCCTCCCCGCGCGCCGCTTCCTCCTCCCGGCTGGGCTCCGCCGCGGCTGCGCACTGCCGGCACGAGCGCATGGAGCCGCTCCCGGCAGCCGCGGGCCGGGCGGGCGAGCGGGGCGGAGCCTCGCCCCCAGACGGCGGGGGCGGGCCCGAGCCGCGGCGCTCGGCTTAGCGCCGCCCTGCCCGCTCCTCCGGCTCCTCCTTCGGCACCTCCTCCCTCCCCGCCCACCCCGTCGGGACAGCCGCCGCCGAGTTTCGGCCCGCCCCGTCCCAGCGAGGCAGCCGCCGCCAGCCGCGGGGGCTGGGGCCGCATCCGGAGGAGGGAGAGTGAATGTGCCGGCGGCTGAGCAGCCCCGATCCCCGGCCCACACGGGACACCCCAGTGCGTGTTTGAGTGCCCTGGCTCTCCGCCCTGACTAAAACTGCCTGAATCCAAGCGCAGTCTGTAAAGCACAGGGGTACTCTGGCAGCTGGCGGCTGCTGTGCTTCTGACCTCCAAATCTGCATTTCAGCAGTGAGACCGAAAAATTACCGTGGGAGCACAAAAAGCACAACTGTACATGCAAAATTATGGATCCCATATAAATTCCTTGTGACACTTCCTGTTCGATAACAGTTCCTGTTTTCCTGCTGCATAGTTAGCTGTTGCCAAAAGCAATTGGGATTCACAGCGCAATTTTGATTTTTTGCTTTAATTTTGCCATGCCTGTTGCAGACCATGAGAAGTGCTTATTGACCCTGTTCCACTAGAACCATATTTTTGGAATAACAAAGTATTGCCATTCCTGAGGAAAGCAAAACTTACTTTGGTAAGGCTTTACAACTACACCTTGAAAGCAGACGTGTTGAGTCAGACCGGAGTTCTTGCTCCACAAGTGGTCATTGCTATGGAGAGCACTCTATGCTATTCTTCTCATTCATCTCAATTTTTTATAGAATCATGAAATCATTTTGGTAGGAAAACACCCTTAAAATCATTGAATTCAACTGTAAATATAGCATTGCCAAGTCCACTACTAAACCACGTGCCCACATGCCACATCTACAAATCCTTTAAATACCTCCAGGAATGGAGAGTCAATTACTTGCCTGTTACAGTGCCTGACAAGCCTTTCTGTGAAGAAATGTTTCCTAGTACACAGTAACTTTTTCTGTCACAACTTGATGTCACTTTCCTTCATTTATTGTTCTGTGATTTCTCCTGCATTTGTTTCCAAATCCCCATCTATTTGGGAAGGAAGAGAAATATGTTGGGGGATGTCTCATTTGAAAAGGAGGAGATGTTTGTTCAAGGGTGAGCATTGGGATGAAAATTCAGCATCAATAATTGTCATGAAAGAAGGAAGGGAAACCAGCCAAGCATGAATTCTTTCCAAGTCTGGGAAGTTGTGGTCCAGAAACACCCTGAGGTGGCATCATTGCATTTAACAGTTCTTAATGGATCGGTCTTCAGTACATTGGCCTTTACTCACTGTTTGAACGTATGAGTGTTCATCTCTCCAAAGCCATGAATTTGCACACAAAATTAGCATTTCATGGAAGAAGAATACACAGCCTATAGTTTTATAAAAATATGTAAAGCACTCACAGCAGCTTGGTCAACAATCTTTTAGGTTTCTTTTTACTCACAAGTCTGGCTAACTATTTCAGTGAAACCTCAGGTAGTCTTTATTTCATGCACTCTATCCCATTTCTTATTTATTTTTAATTATTAACAAGGGTGCACTGAAGGGATGCTCAGGAGGTCTGGTCTGTAGCTTCTGAGAGAGGCATTACTGCTTTTATGAACAGACACCACACAAAACCTATGAACATGCAGGGACTTCTAACCCTTCCACAGTAATTACAGCTGAAACAGGGGTGTGATATGATTCTCTTTCCATAGATTTTAGTTGCATAAAAAAGAAGACAACACTAATTATCTTTTAAGAATAAATGCAATTCCAAACAACTCAAATATCTCTGTTGGCAAAACTTCTTTCAGCCTACTCCACAAACAAGTGGCTGCGCTTTACCATGTACCCAGGTTGATCATTCATGACAGAGAGCAGAGCATCTACCCCTGGCATCAGGGGCTTAATTCCAACATCCTTCTTAAAGATGCAGAGTGAAGACTAATATGCAAAATAGCCTTGCCTCAGTACAGTACTAAATGAGCTTGGCAAATTAATGGTGAGATACCAAAATGATCATCTAAAGAAAAAAAACAACAGAACTGCAAGAACAGTTTGCCTGCATATGAGATGAGCTGTATCTTCCAAGTCCAGGGAAGAAAATATGTTAGTAGTCCTGATAAAACACTCAGGATGTCACCAACATCTACTCACACAATGCCCTTAGAAGGTCCACCACATCTACAAACTTCTTTCCTAGCCAAATAAAAAGTCTTATTAATTTTTGGCATTTTTTTGCTACTCTTTTTGGTCTCTGCTGAGAGCTTTCTTAATCTCTTTGATGTTTTGGGAGAATATCATTACTCCTGTGCCTGAAAAGTATGTTGTAAATCACAGTCATAACTTTATGTACATGAAATTCTAATCATGGCTGCATTTTTGTTTGGATTTTTCTCTGTACTGTTATCTGAAGATGACTAATAGAAGTTTATTACTAGGAATAATTTTTAATGCTGGCACAGATGTTGACGGCATCTTTCTTTTGTATTTGAAGGCAGGTGAAGATAAAAGAAAGCACACATGCTTCACCTTGAACCAAATCAAGATTGCTGTTACAGGCAGTTATTCTTCTGTCTGATGCTTTAGGTTGGCACATGAAGTTACTGAGGCAGCTTCAGCAAGAATTATCAGGCACTGACAATATCAGCATATGATTTTTTTTCCTCCTGTACTTTTCTTTGCAACATTATTATGTTTTTACTGATCGGTTAGGTATAGTCACTTCAGTTTCATTTTACTTCCTGCTAAATGCACTTCCTTTTTGCCATCCTTGCTCTTTTTTCCTTTTCCTCATCAATTCTCCCAGTTCAGATTATGGTGTTAGCAAATGCCACCCACAGATTTAACAGCATTTTTATGGCCCATTGTAAAACTACTCCACATTTAATTCCTTTCTCTCTATTCCTGCTCTGACTGTGTGTAAAATTGGAGAAGATCTTACAGTGTTTCCCTAATGTCAGCTCCTGGTTGGAACCTCTCAGCAACATTTTAACACACAGTGAGAATGAGAAAAATTTAAGATGTTGACTAGATCTCAGCTAAATAAAGTAATAGTATTCTTCTTTTAGTAATCTCATTATTTTCTGTCCCATAACTTCCCTTTACATGAAGCCAAAAGAAATATTGCTGTAATCAGTACCAGTATTTAAATTTTTGGTGAGCCCTGTATCACATCTGAATTTACTTGAATTTACTTCTGGTTTTTTGCAGAAGTTTATCATAAGAGGGACAGCAATGGAATTCTAAATATTTTTATTAGTTTTTATAAAACAAATTATTTATAAACAGTAAAGCATAGAAAATAGGCAGCAGAGGAACTGAATTTCTCCTCTAGACTTGTTTATTTTGCAGCACAACATATGAACATTGGGACAAAAGTTATTTGTGCCATCTATTCAGTCATTTATTTTTTCTAACAAATGATTGTTTGCAAAGCAATTGTCTAAAGGGTGCTACTAAACTATATTTTTATACAACTTTAATTTTAACACCAGACCACAGCTACCTCAAATCTAGAGTACCCTACATAACTCCACTGCAAAATGATGAAAGACAGTAGAGATGTTGTCAGAAATGTCTGGAGCAAGGCCATTGTGCTAAAAATATATAGCATACTTCAGAATCTGCTTACAGTGTGCTGGTGTACATATTCATATTGCTCTTTCATACTGGGAGAAATATATCAAATGTGTTAAGTCATCATTTATTTCCCTGGTATTTATTATTAGTATCACTTGTGCAGTCTAGAGGTCAGTCAAGAGCAGGGTCCCATTTTGCTAAGGACTCTACAGACACGGGACATGCTGTACATCTAGCAGTGCAAGTAGTCCAAATATAGTTCAGCTAACAGCAAATGAAGTGTGCCTGGAGACAGTGACAGTGTGGCTGCATCCTTGTAGCTTGCACCCACCCAAACTAATTCTGTAGGGCACATTAGTTTAAGCACTTATACTCCACTAGCTGCTTCTGGGATTCACGTTTGTTTCTTCAAACCACTGCAGAGCACTTGGAGTAGGACACTGCTCCTTTTCCATGCTTTCTGGACTGAGGACCTATTTGTAGACAGTTTGTAAGCTCTTTGCCTAGAAGCTAAACAAAGTAGCTGCATCTCTCTCAGGAGAAAGGGATTTTTGTACAAACAAGTTTTAAGAACTATCTACAAAATTTTTACTTCAGTTAAAAGTACTTCATGTCCCTAACATGACAGTAGTTGGGTTTTCTTTGCCCATCATCCAAATCTGGACTGTCTCTCTTACATGTATCAGATATTATACTTTAAATATTTTTACTACTGGTTTTTGTTTATCTAACTCTGCAGAATAAATCATGAGTTGTGGTTACAAATTCTGTAGTTTCTCTGACAGTTATAGAACTTCTGTCATATGCTGCATGAATTGCAATTGCCTAATTTTGTAGTTTTAAACAGTTCTGGAAATGTTGTCCAAACTTATTCATTTATTGAAGTACATTGCTGCTCCTGAAAGGACAATCAAACAGAGGTAACATCAATTTGGAATAAGCCATGTGACAAAGTGTGACCTAATTCAGCCTGCAATTACACCACATAACCTATTGCTTAGATAAGTACAACGTGGTAACACCACTGGTATTAAAACTGCTTTAGTGCATTCCTTACAGTTAAGTAAAGCAGCTTAACTCTTACTGTGACAATGTGGACCTAAATGACAGGCAAAGATCAACAAGGGTGGTGATATCTTCATTCTTCTGCCTGCTTCCTGAATAACAGACCCAGAAGTGCTTTAAGAACCATTATATTAGCATTGTTTTACTACAAAATTTCCAGTGCATTAGACCAACAGCAGTGGTTATCTCAAGTGGTTGAACAGTATCAGAAGATAGGAGATAATCAGAGTCTATGGTTACATTGCATCCCAGAAGAAGATTTAGTCTTTCACTCCAGTTGTTAGAGACCTTAGGCTGCTCTTCACAGCCGTTCTCATATTTTGAATTTATCTTCTCAGGATTAAGGAACCAGATCTGCTTGTTGATACCTGGAGAAACTTCTATCACTGAAATCTCTGATTGATTTTTACACATTACTGAATAAAACATAAACCCATTACAAAGGCCTGAGTTTAAAGTCTAGTAAAAACAACGTATTTATAGCTGAAGATATTTGTATAAAGATTTCAAATATCTTTTAACAATTATGCAGTCACAGAAAGAGTTCAACTGTTCTGCTGATTCATGGATAAAATTAAGAACTACACTGTTATTTTAATTTTAGAATAAGCCCAAAGACCAAAGGGAAGAAAAAGGCAAAAAATCCTGAATATGCAAAAAGAAAAAAAAAAAAAGAAAGAAAGAAAAAAAAGCTAAAGCAAAAGACTTCATGATTGCATAGAAAATAAAAAATTCTCTTCAATACTAACAGAACATTTCATGAGCAGTTTTCTAAACCTAAGAGGCTAATTAGTTAGTGTGAAAAGAACTATTAAAAAGCTCACAAGTTGTTTTTTTGTGGATTTTTTCATTTTCTAAATTAAATTTATTTTTTCTTACATACAAATTTTGAAGCAATTATCTTTTCAAGCTCCATACTGACACTGGTAATATTCTTGATTTTTAATTAGGTTAAATTAGAACTTTATCTGGCCTGCACACGCTCATTATGTCTCCACTGGTCATTACAGCAGAAACAGCACAAAGTCTGAAGTAGTGAACTACTTCTGAAGTACAGCAGTTTAAAGTTACTGAATTTATTAAAGTTTGAAGAAGCACAATAAATTGTAGTTTTATAGTGGCAGTCATGTTCTGCATGTAGATAGACCTGGAAGAAAAGGCAGTAAGTGTAATATGTTCATATTTTGCCCAAACAGATTTTTTAATCTTGTTGAGTGCAGCTAGTATTTGGTCATGGTTCCAGATCATCTGTTTCTACTGAGCACCCATAACCTCCAAGTGGAAGACTTTGAGTCTGATGGAAGGATCCCAGACATAGAAGTCCTCAGCACAAGAGAGCTGTGAAGCTCTTAGAGTGAGCCCCGAGCATGACCATGAAAATGATCCAAGCACTGGAGAACCTCTCCTATGAAGACAGGCTGACAGAAGTAAGAATGTTCAGCCTGGAAAAGAGAAGGATCCAAGGAAACTCTTGAGCAACCTTTCAGCAGCTAAAGGAGGCTTATAAAAAAGAGGAAGGTCTTTTTACATGGGTGGGTATTGATAGGACAAGGGAGAGTTTATCTGAACTGAAAGAGGGTTGGTTTAGATTAGGTATTAGAGGAAATGCTTTACTGTGTGGATGGTGAGGCACTGGAACCATTTGCCCAGAGAAGTTGTCCCATCTCTGGAAATGTTTAAGGCCCGATTGGATGGAGCTTTTAGCAACCTGGTGGAAGGTGTCCTTTCTCATGGAAGGGGCCTTGGAACTTGATGATCTTTCAGATCCCTTCCAACCCAACCCAATAACCCAATTCTATGATGATTCAGGAACTTAATCCAGTCTCCTTCCTTAGTAGATGCCAGAACTGATGTCTACAATTGTCCAGGACCAAGAATGAAGTGGTTTGTTTTTCTTACATGATGGCAGTTGAAATTATGCTGTTTTAAAATTCTTACCAAATTTTGTTTGACTTAGCCATATCTAATGCCCTTTTATTGATGTGATTTGTGATTTGGAGAAAACCACAGGGTCTAAACATGTAGAGGTGGTGATGAGCACTCTGTAGGATAACTGCTAACTTCAAAGTGAGGAACACCTAGAGGAGCCAGATATTCAGAATGGGATTACATTGCTTCAGTCTTACTCATCCTTTCCATTGTTCCAACCAGTGGAAACTATCCTTCAAAATCATAATTTGGGGCTTAAGGCATGACTGAACTGGATTTGGTGAGAGGAACTACAGTCTTAAATCCAAAGAGCAATGGTATCTCTTACATTCATGAGAACTTTGAGTCAGATAATCTAACTATAGTAAGACCTTAAGATAAGCAACAGGACACCCAGGGTTAGGTGAGAAGGTCTTCTAAGAGCTTCTCTGAAGAGAAGCTGTCATCTGTTAAATACAGATGGAGCAACTATCAGCTACTGTCTTGAGCAAAAGCATTGCAAGGAGTACCACACTTTTCTGCCTAAACAAATGAGCATGACAGTTATTCTGTCAAAAGTCCAAATTTATAGCAGACACATACACACCTCTCTGAGTGTGTGTGTATATGTATTACGTTAAAATACACTGTTCCACCTTCCATTCTTGCTTAGGTACTTTAATCTTAATAGTACCTACGTCAAAAAATCCTAGGAGTCATTCTAGTTCTCACCTTCCCTTGCCCCAAATTACATGGCTATTAAAAAATTGTAAGGTTCTCAATAAAACTTTGCCTATGACTTGACCCATAAAACTTGGTGATTCAGTAGAGCTAAAACATACACCATGTGCTACTATGTTAGGAGTGCCAGGGATTTACAAAGCATTGGATGTTCCCAAGGTAAATACAAACTTTTTAGTTCTGAAGTATGTACAAAATATGCATGTAAATTAGAACTCAAGGAAAATTTAATTTTGTAGTTTGTTTCCATTTACAAAGGTATTTTATAGACCATTCCAATTCACTCTGACAAAACCATCTTTATTTGAAACTCCATACACACACTTTTCCTTATTTATAAAAGCAAACCCGTATTAAAATACTCATAAGACAGAGCAAGTGCATTTCAAGACCCTGAAGACGTACCTTAGTATATTCAAATAATATAAATTAAAATAAAATGTCCTAAATTTAATAATTCAGTATTCTAATTAGACCTTGTGGTAGGGTGATATCTTGTAGTGAAGAAAGATGTATTACATTTTTGTCTTAGCATTTCCCCATCTTTTAACTAATATACAAGAAAATGTGAAAGGAAGATCAAGATTATCACATTCACATTCTGTCACCTATTCTTCAGAGAACATATCAACTGTACATTTTACTTCTAGTCATTAGAGCTACAGGAGTAAATTAAAGCCTGAGTGTCTGAATCCCATTTGCTCCTTTCAATGCATCTCGCATGAGTGACAGTGGGAAATTCACAGCAGAAGGGATGTCCTAATATTCTGTTTCCTGGTAGCTACAGATATCAGTGGGTTACAATTAGAATGATTTGGAGAAGCATTTCAACATACCAAAAATACATTCAGGACTAGACTCAGTTGTTTCACATTTTAGTTCTTCACTGTGCCAGGCAATTTGGCACTCCATTTTTCCCTTTTAAGCTTTAGTCCTGCTATGTTATGCTGCTCATCTATTGACGTGATTTTTTAAAATATATTCCTGTTAGGTTTCTACAATAACACTGAAAGATTTTCATGGCAATATTCAGAGACTTTTGAGTTAGAGGCTGTATCATGAACTGCAGGAATTAGCATTGTTCCTCAAAGTGAATGAAACTCCACTAATACCAGATTTGCCTCAAATCACTCTTGGATCAAGCTTCAGATTTTCTGTTTGTGAAAAATTCAAGCATTTGATGAAGTTTCACTTTTCTGCAAACAGACATCTGGCTTTTTTTCCCCACTGGAAAAAAGTGATAGGGACTAATAGACAAAGGCTTTTGTTTGTTTGCTACAGAACAGCTGCTCTTAATCTACCTTGGACTCACACTGGTATTGCAGTATCAAGGAGGATGTAAGCAGACAAGAGGACAGTGAGAGGCTGAAGGGCAGATTTTCAACACTGGTAGTGTTGGATTCAGAGGCAATATCAATGTAGTTTACTGCAGTCATTTATTACATTGTCCTTTAGCTCCAAATGTGCAGAATAGTTTACTACTGAGCCTTCATAATTGCATTGGAGAGGATATCTGGGACTCCTGGAAATACTGGCAGTAGGGATAGTTTTCATGAGAACTAGCATGTGAGGCTCTTAAAATTCCGAAAGGCATTTTGTTATTTTTCACAGTTACTTGTTTATTCATGACTGTCCAGGTCCAAAGGGTAAAGACACAGGCTCTGTCAGCACTAAACCCTTTGTCACTTGTGTCTGATGACTGGCCTGTGTCACAAAAAGCCAGCTAGCTGACACTGCTGCACCCATCTCTCATTTGACTCCCCTGTGTGCCCTCCTTGCCCTCCTTATTCATCACAGATCTAGAGCTGAAAGGATAAAAATTGAGAGGAAGCCAGTATTTCCTCACACTTAATCTGTGTGTCCAGAGACAGTATGCACTCTGGCCATGCTGTTAATCTCTACATGCCCTGAACAGATAAACCTTTCTAGAGAAGCTTCTGTTGACACCAAGGAGAAAATAAAACTCCCTTGGTTGCTTCCTTGGAAGACTTCAACTTCCTAGCCTGAATGTGGACATGAAGTGCAAGAACAAATCCTGGCAATTTCTTCCTGTAGGAGGAGATAAAAAGCTGATTAAAAGAGGGACAGAATTTTAAAACTTCTTTCCAGCAATCTGAGGCATCAAGAAACCTATGAAGACAACCTCCCATTCAGCTGCTGTTGGGCTGTTTGCAGGCAACATTCTGGCTTTTCCTGACCAGGCCCAGTACAGACATGACACTTGCTGCTCTAAGGATTGAAGGGTTCTTGACAAAGGAAAGGTCACTGAAAGCTTCACATATTGCTCCAATTTTTCTGTAGACTCTTAGTTACTCATTTCTTGCTCTTCTAACTAGTAGTGCAGAGAAGTGGAACTTTCATATTTTGCTTTGCTGACTCCTTCAACTGCCCATTAAACAAACCTAGACTAAAGTATCACCTTCAGTACACACAGTTCTGTGTAGGATAATCCAGCCTACCTGTAAGATCTACTTAGCTCTGTGACAACTTGTGACATTTAGGCTTTGCCAGAAAAGAAAAAAGAAAGCCAAGAGTAATAGAAGATTGGAGTGCTGCTGACAGGACATCCGTGGAAGCTGGCACAAACTGGCATTAAATCAAGAGATAACGTCTTTGCTTCAGTTATCTTCACTGACCTGGTAAAATACAAGATTTTTCTGAATTTCCAAGGTAAAGAATGAGGTAATACTCTTTTACCCACCATTTTCTTTAAAGGGGGGATTTTGATGGTGGATGTGTTACTGCAAAAATGTACGGTGCCCATAGTTCAAGGATTCTGGTTTTAGGCATTCTGCGATGTGTTTAGGAAACTGAATTGAAAAGCTGTCTTTGTAAAACATAGCTATAATTCATTACATGTATGTCTGGAAGTCCAGCAGCCTCTTAGTATAACTCATTAGTAAAAATCCTGTTCATCTGCCTTCAACAAAACAAGGACAGTACAAAAGCAAAAGATAGATCCATGAAGCAGAAATCCACAGAGAGTTGAGATGCAAAGGTAAAGGCTCTGATACATTTTACTGTAGCCATTAAGGTTAATGTCTTGGGAAAGTCTTCCTATGTGTAGATGTGCACCAAAACCTGGAAATCTCTTGAGTGAAATTTATAGTTGCAAATTGCTTGCAAATTAGATTTCACTGGAATATCAAGCAGCCCTCCCCTCTTATTTTAATTCCTCCAAGAAATGCGATAACCCGCATAAGGAATATACAAATATTTTTGATATATGTCTATATATACATGCATAATTCATATGTTGCATAAAAAAAGTACTTTAAACTGCAGTGCATTCAAAAGTGAATAAATTTTAGCAATGGATGCACAAACAGCCTTTATTCTGTATTTGTACTTGCTCATTATATAGGACTATTCAAATATTAAAGTAGTATTTAATCTACTGTTCTTCTTAGGTGTCTAGCAGATAATATTCCCATCATTAAATGGTTTATTTTTTAAACCTGTTGCTAATCTGTTCAAAAGACTGCTCAAAAGCTGCATGTCTGGGGTAGAAACCCCTTGACTAAGAACTATAATTAAGTAATGAAGATAATGCCACTATATCTGGTGATTTGGCAGGTAAGGGAATACATGAAGAAACAGAATATATAAGGATGAGCCAGTCTAGAAGATATGCATCCTGTAGTCTTCAGGGTATTCCCTAATAAAATTACTGTATGGCTTGTAATTATATTTTGTAAGTTAAAGGAGAGCCAGAATTATATCTAAGGGATTGGAAATGAAAAGATAGCCTGATTAATTTTTTTGTTATATATAAAGAAATAGTAGTAATTACAATTTGCTAAACATACCTTGAACTATCATAAATTTAATTAAGATCATAAATAAGAACATCTATAAGTATCTACTCCATTGAGGACTACTAACATTTCAAAGGATGCAGATGCAAAGGCAAAATGGCACCTTAATGTTTTAGGTCAGAATTTCATTAGATTATTAGATACAACTATAAAACCTGATGGGACTTGAAAAGTTATGGAAAGAGGAGAAATTCCATAGTCAACCGCAATATGAGTTTGAGATCAGAGATTCACAGAATATTCTGAGTTGGAAGGGACCTACAAGGATTAAGTCCAACTCTTAAGTAAATATCTCATATGGGGATTGAACCTACAACCTTGCTGTTATTAGCACCATACTCTAACAAGCTGAGCCTAGTTAAATACAGAGAAAGCCTTCATTTAAAAAAAGGAGAAGAAAAATAAAAAACATTTTATCCCAAATTTGACAGAAATTTTCATGAAAACTTTCCAGTTAGCTTGAAAAAGCATGGGTAGAATTCTATATGAATTTGAAATCAACAACAAAAGACCCATGAACTCCTGTGAGAAGCAGGCAATATTTTGTACCATTTTATTCAACCTAAAGTTTTACACTGCATTTATTGCTGTGGTCTCTGAGTATTTTGCAGGGCATTAGGGTGATGACTGACATTTATCGGCCACTCAGCTGCTCCCTTGGGGCAGAAGTGAAGGTGTACTGGGTGGTATGCTTTTCTCCAGAGGTGTAATGGACAGATCCCAACAGGTTACTGCAGTGCAAGTATGTGAAAACTGCAGTGGATGTGGATGCAGGAGGTGAAGTACATCTGGAATCAGACACATGTGGTCTGTGGCTACCACACGGATTTGGCCACTGAAAGGAGCTCTGTAACGATGCCAGTGTGGAGAGGCTGCCAGGATGAAGGTTTAAGGCCATGTCTGTACATCTCCTCACCAGCCTGGCTGTATGGCTCTTACACCAATGTCTGAGCAGTGCTAGCAATGAGGAGCTGCAGGGTAAGAGCATTTTCAATGACATTTCACTTTCACGGCATTATACTGACAGTCTTTCATCTGCTGAGTTATCTGACCTATATTTCATCCTGTCCAAAGTAGCTTAATTTCTAAGACTCTTTCTCTTTGTACATTTTTAATTCAGAAGAGTAGCTTGTTCTGATTATCTGATTATCAGGACCGCTGAGTTTTACCAGAGGTGGTAAAACTACGTTTATTTAGCTTGCTCAGCAAACAGTCCTTTAAGAGTAACTATTGACAAATTAAAGAAGTCAAGTTAAGTGCTGCAGGGATACAAAGGGATCACACAGAATGTCTTAAACAGAAATATACTGTTTGAAACAAAATGTCATCAGACTGGTAAATTGAAAATTGTAAAACATCTGTTAGATAACCCATTTACCATTTGATCTATTATCATAATTCTTAAAGAAAAAAAAAACCTGAAACAAAACAACAAACCCAAAATGCTGCTGTAGCTGGTCGCTGGTGGAATACAGAAGATAGAATGTCATTAATCATATGATACAAAATTATGGAAATAAAAAAATAAAATAAAATGGCTATTTCTTAATTTGAGTCTAATGGTATCCAAATGACAATGTCTGAAATTACATCTTTCTAATTAATATTGAGTTTAAATAGTGTACTTAGAGATTATATTGCTATATAATCTAGGGAGCACCTAAATAACAGATCAGTCATCTGCTATTTTATTTGAAGAGTACTGACTATAAATCTGATGTAGTATTTCCTCAAACACTGTTCTTCCTTGATCTGAAAACAAAGAAAACAGACATGATTTTTTCCAGCGTAACAGGCAACATTTCATAAAAGAATTCAAGGCTGAACAATCAACAAAGTCCCATTACAAATGCAAGAAAATTAAACACCATCATATTTTGTTCTTAGATTTATGAAAACATTCAGCTCGTGTGTCATGCACTCCCTACAGGAAAAAACAAGTTCAGCATTATGTAGACAACAGCAATGTCCTTACCTGGGGGAAAGCTAGGGAAAGTCACACCATGAAAATTTTCAGTGTAAAGGAGCTATTGAGGTTGTCTCCTCCCCTCTAGTCATACACTGTATTTTAAAAGCCAACATTTTAAAAACTGGCAGCTAGAGTTAAATCTTAGTAACTATATTAGAATAATTCATAACTTCAGTATCAAAGCTATAACACAGTCTTTTGACTACTCCTAAATATTGATATTTTAGTTGTGAAATAAGGTCTGGGTTTCTTTAGATAGCTCTTCAAATTACACAAATTTCTGTTCATTATAAATGCACATAATGGCAACAGTCTCAGAATTAAAACAGCATCAAAGGAACACCACAGTTAGGATTTTAACTTAAAATCTTTAACTTCCTTCTATAAACAGTAAAATGTTACATGCTAACACTTAAAAATAATAAAATAAATTTTTTGTTACTATAGGTCATTGATACTATTACCAAGCAAGATATTTACGTCAATTCTCTTGAAATTTTCCCATATACTGACCAGCAGAAGTCTCTTTGCTTCCCTAGGAATTTCCACATTTGCACTTGCTTTAAACTCTTCAATATTTTCTCTGAAATGATTCAATTGTGTTTTTTAAAAATCTGAATCTATAATACTTTTGCACAAAATTAAAGAGCCCCCACTGGTATATTCTGAATGCTGGGGAACACATTAGCAGTGATGATCCATACCAAAACTTTATCTGTAACACTGGGACATGCCCATTCCTTCCTAAACATGATATTCATGTTCCTTTCTAAATTCACATATGAACAGGGTCTCCCTATTCATTTTGAAGGGATGCTTTGTATAATGTAAGCATGAACATATATGAGGAAATTCCATAAAAACATCAAGTATCATACTTATAGTTTCTGCAGGTGCTAGCCATAATATGCATGAAATGAAACAAATATTCACAGGGCCAGATGGCAGGATGGCAGGGCCAGAGCACAGCTAAGCCTCATGGACCAGCAGATGGACTGACAGCGGATATGTGCATCTTTTATCCCAGGCCATAGGGAAGAAGGGCAGGAGGGCAGGGCCATCACCCCAAGGACCCATGTCTACAGTTGTGTGGGGAAGGAGAATGCTGAGCTCCCAAGGTGAAAGTCAGTGGAAAGGACAGCTTGGAAAATGTGAGGAAGTGAACTGGTTATTTGGTCTTAGTAAGTCCATAGAAGTAGGGCACTGGGTGGATTCCTTTGTAAATAAACTGAATTTATCTAAAGAAAGATCTTATTGTAAAAATCAATTCCCCCTACCTGCAGACTAATTGGGCACAGCTCTGAATACTGGCTAAACACTTGCGTCAAAAAACAACAAGATAAAGCTTTGAGCATAGTAGAAAAGTTACTAAAAGAATCCTTTCAAGCCTATTCTGGAACATTACACAACTTATTTCTTCTTCAGCCTTATCCCCATTGCTCTCTGTCACTGTTCTCAGAGGTTCTTTCTTACTACCAGTATTGAAAAGCATAAACACTAGAAATAGTCTGCCTTTCTACAGCAGATTTCTTTCATGCCTCTTCAGGTTTCAAAGCAAAGTCCAAATACAGATGATGTGGGAAAATCACCTCTATCAAATGGGAAATTGATGGCAAATAAATCAGTGGAGGCATAAAAAGAAAGATTATCTTATACTGAACTTTATTTATCTTTGCTTCAGTGTGGAGGCATATACTAGTCCTCAACTTAAAGGAGAAGCATTCAAAAGCCTGTGTTGGCATAGAAGGGTGAAGAATCAGGAGAGATTCCAGCTAAGAAGTGGCTGGACTCACTATCAACTTGCTTCCTCCAGCTCACAAACCCCAGAATTGTCCCTCCGTATCTAATGTCATTATGTAAAAGCAAAAGAATTTCTTCTGTAACACCCCAATACATAATTAGGCTGGGGAACTTAGAAGATGCTAGGTACATAAATGTACATATGCCTTTTTTGATAAAGTCTTGAAGAAATATTATTATTAAATAAGCCTATATGTCGTTGTGCTTTATGCCAAAACTAAGCAGACTATCATATAACAGTCAAAAGAGTGCAACAGCACACATAGGGATTTAAAAGGAACTAAAGATCTCCCACATACAGGTGTGAACACTAAGCAACTTTACCAAGTGTAGTGAAATTAATCTGTGTAATTTAGGCAGTTTATGTCTTTTAGTGTTTAAATCTATAGATTAATCTTGAGACATTGTATAAAACTTCATTTGTAATGAATGTTGTTCATTTGACTACATGAAAATACATTTCCTTAAAGAATAGCTTCCTCTTATTCAGAATCACATATTTTGAGTTTGGGGCCATAGATAAATAACAGAAACTAAATGAAAGTAACATTTGCCCTGTGAATGTTCTTTTCCCTCTTGCTGGAAACATTTCCTCCCTCCCTGCTAGTAACCATCAATCTTTCTCTGTACTGCTCTGTTAACTTTAATAAGAAGTACAGCACAGTAGCCAGTGCTGGCTTTCACTTACAGGTAGCTGAATGTTAAGCAGCATTGCAAAATGTTAAGTTGCAAGATAACTGAATAGTTTTCTTAAGTCTTTGTATTGGGTTTCCATGGTAAGATTTTGGAAGTGGGAAGGCTATAGGGTTGGCTTCTATGAGAAGCTGTAAGAAGATTCCTCTATGTCCAATGGAGGTGATGCCAAGCAGCTACAAGATGGACCTGCAACTGGCCAAGGCCAAGGCCATCAGCCCCAGCGGCAGCACCTCTGGGGCAATGGATTTAAGAAGGGGAAAACCCTGTACAGCTATGGATGGAGCCTGAAGGAGACTGTGACCCTGTGAGACACTTATGCTGGAGCAGCTTTCTGACAGGACTTGTGTCCTCGGGAGGAACCCACACTGGACCAGCATGTTCCTGAAGAACTGCATGCCATGGAAGGGACCCACACTGGAGGCTGTGGGAAAGACCCACTTTGGAGAAGTTCATGGAGGACTGTGTGCCATTGGAGCGACCCTACACTGGCACAGAGAAAGTGAGGAGTCCTTCTCTGAGGAGAAAACACCAGCAGACACAAGCTGTAGTGAACTGACTGCAGCTTCCATTTCCTGGGGGAGACTGAGAATTAACAATACTTCTCACCTCCCTCTAGACACTCCAATAGGAAACTATTAATTTACTAGCAACCTCACCACAGCTGCCTTGCTTTCCATTTTCTCTGTTTCAGACAGGAACATATACACTGACACCATGCATCATTGATGGAAAAGTATTTGGGATTTCTTTCAGCAACGATTCTGCTCATGAAACGTCAACCAAGAGAACTTGCATTCTTTAGGGCATGAAACCCATGTAACAGAATTTCATAGCTTTTTAATATGATTTTGTTAGTAATGTTCCAGTGCTTTGTGGCTAAGTTCCTAATCATACATATCTATAGCCTGACTTCTGAAAAACAAAATATTACTTTAGTTCTTTTAACATTGTCAGCAGCAATGTGTAATGAGACAATGTTTTTATACTGTTGGACTGAATTTCTCACAGGGGCTCTAGTCCACTGTCATCCATACTGCCTATGTGTTGATCTGTCTGCAAGGAAAAGTTTGGAGGCAGGCACATGGTTTCAAAGCAACTGCAAGTGATCACAGCTGACAAGATTCCAGTTGGGATTCCAGTTTACCCATGTACTCCTTGCTCCATGCCTCCAAGCACAAGGCACCATAACTGTGCCCAATGCTGTGACATACAGTGCTGCAGTGAGCAGCTCTCACCTACTCCCTTCTGCTGTAACAGCAGCAAAGGTGGTGAGGATGAGCTTTCCTCATTGGTTTGGTTGCACTAATCTGTCCCAGGCCTGATACACATGGATCAGGAAACCATGAAATAGAAATAAAACCTCAGAACATCCTTGTTCCCCCAAAACAAGTCTTCAGTCTTGAGTAGCTCACTACATTTACCCTCGCTACTAAGCTGGTCTTCATCCTTTACAAAGTGTCTATGACCAAATCAGATCATCCATCCTGTCTATATTCGTTTGCGAGACACAGAAGAAGTTTGTTCCAAGCCCAGTCTGTAGCCATGGCAGTGACACTTTTCCTCCAGTTCAGCATAAGTCAAAGCTAAGCAGCCTGACCTATCCAGGCTAGGCATTATGGCATTACTGTGCAAGTGAGCAGCTGCTGGTATGCTTGTTGTTAGTGAGGGGAGCAAGGCTGAAGGGCAGACAATGCCATCTTTAGAGAGAGGACATGCTCGTGCTCTGCACACACTTGCTTATGGAGGGTACACTGACAGCCAGTGGCCAGGGCTGAGTGCCTGGGATTAGGAAGACTCTCCAAAGACTACCCCTCTCCCAGTCTCTCTTCACATATGCATTTTTGCTGTTCTCCCCTCATCCACTCAGCAGTAAAGCAAGCACTGTGAAGGGGTTCTGCTCTACTAGTCACACTTGCAGCTCCTCAGACCTGTACTGCAAATCTAGTCCTCATCTATCAGCCATGTAAATAGGCAAATTTCAAGCCTTGTTAGTTGCAGGCTATGGTTAACTGTCTGTAGTAGTTATAACACTCCAGACTAGATCACATTTTTGTCCAGTGTGGGTAAATGTGGCATTAAGCAGCGGTACCATAATCAGAATACACAACCATTTCACTAACCACAAATGTCCATTTTGCTTTCCAAGGACTCATGAAGGAGCCATGGGTTCTCTAACCACATCTCTAGATGTAGGTCAAGCATTAAAACAGACAGACAGACAGTAGGGTAGTACCATTTAGCATGGTGCCTTCAGGGAGACAGCTGCGTCTGCCAGGAAAGCAGGTGTTGCAGCCTGGGGCCAGAGATCTTTTCCAGGCAATTCCCCTGGATCAAGGCCTGCAGAGAAATGAGCCCAGCCTCGACAAAGGAATGTGAGTAGTGACCTGGCAGGAGCCTGACTTCTAATGTAGAGTCTGCCCTCTTCTCTTTTCCAACATATTGGGGCGCCGAGGAAAGTGAAGATTTTTTCCTGGGAGCCTTTGTGGCTTTAAGTACATGCCCCAAATTAAAAATGGGACACAAAAAATATGAACATCAGCGGTAAGTTTCTCTGCCTGATTTTTGCCCATTGCTGTTAAACTGGCCATAATCAGAGACGATATGTTACAGCATGTCCACAGGTTCTGCAGCATCCAGCTGCCACAGCCATGCAGCAGTCTCTGTCACGGAGAGCATGCAAACCCATAGGATGGGAAGGAAGGCAGCATTTGGACCTGTTAAAATCTGAAAGAGCAACAGGACATATTAAGCATATGTTCTGGAAAGCATGGACTTAATTTCCAGAGGGAATATTTAAAAATATTTCCAGGTCAAGATGGACAGAGAAGGATAATGAGATTTTTGCCTTTGGGGTACAGGTACCTCAAAAAGAAAAGTAAAAAGCAGCACTTCCTGTGGATAGGGCTATTTCCTGAAGAGGGACAGATGCATCTTCTCTGTGATGTAAAAGACAGAGGTTTTTCTTTTGCTGCTTTATAGCAGAGTTGCCATGGAGCAACACAACTGTTTTGCTGAATTGAAAATATCTGCTCTTTGGTTTTGCATGGGAGTCAGTTCCAGGCAGAAGGAGAGGATGCTTTCCTCTTCTTGAGGTTTTGTGCACATTGTGGGCAATGTTAGATGTGGCAGGGCAAGTGATCTCACTGATGCATTTTGGTTTCCTTATTTTAAAACTGCAAAGAACAGATGAGTCCATCCTTGACTGGAAATTTTGGCCAGATATTTCTTAAACTATGTTTTCAGAACTGTAAAATATGTTAGGACTGTTCCAAAACCAAATCACTCTTGTGCCTGTCTCATTGATCTAAGCGGCCAATAAAGTTGTGGCAATAGCTAAAGAAAAAGATACACGTGCTGACATTTATCGGCAGAGAGGAAAACATTCTTTATGAGTTTAATGGCATGCATTTTGTTCTGCTGTTTGTGCACTCAGAAACAAATCAAAAAAGCAAATACATGATGATGATTGTTCTTGGGGTAGAGATATGGGCAGTCAAGTGCATGGTCATAGCAGTGGCTGGCAACGTCCATTACCCAGTGGAGCTCCACCCAGGGATGGCTCTCCAGAGGTGCTGACTGTGTAGAGAAGGCATAAGCAGGTTATCAGGTAGCATAACCTGCATTTATTCAATTTGATATTGAGGAAAAGGTAAGTATTGGTGAGTTGGGAGCCGGTGTCTTGTGGCCTTTCAGTCACAGGTCTCATGGGACTTGCTGGCAGCTGTGGGAGGACTAGGCAGCATGGTCATGCAGATGCCTAACAGTCCAGTGAGAGCTGAAATTATATATTGATCATATTTCACAAGTTACACTTTAATCTGTTTATTACATTTAAAATGCCTACTTTACATATCTTGGACTGCTAGATAACTGAAGCCAAACAACAACTTTTAACCAACAACAGAATAATTTTAAGAACACAATAAGAAAAAAATGAAATTACAGCAGGGCTTCTGCTGTGCCTGTTATTCAGTTTCTCACTGAGCGTGATCAGCTCTTCCTCTCCTGGTGAAGACCTGCCCTTTGCTCTGTGAACAGAAGAAGGGCTGGTGGGGCAAATTGTTTCTGATGACAACTTCTTTAGTTCACCAAAGATAGTCAGATTCAGAAATCTTCTAATTATATAAATGGTGAATTGGAGTACTGGTAGTCCTTCCAGTGTTAGAGAGGGTGTCAGTGTCACCACCTCTTGCTGATTCCCCACATTACACAGTGCATGTAGATGAAGGCAGCAGAGTTATTTCCTTTACCTCAAGCTATGAAATAATTGGAAGTATGACAATTTAAATCCCTTGGTGCTGGACGGAGGGGTAAAGGCAGTGGAAGGGCTAAAGGTGGGGAAGAGGTAGATAAGAGACAGGCAGTCTCTTCTCAGTCTCAAAACTCATTCAGTTGTAAATCAGATGACCTTTGTGTTACTTTTCAATTTACTTTTCATGGAGAGATTCAGAAAACCCAGTAGCCCAAAGCAAAAACTTAGCAAATCAGGCTGCAAGTCAAGGCTTGCTTATTATGACCTTTACTCATGAAGACTGTCTTCACTTTCTGAAATGATTTTCTTTTCCCAGTTGTCAGAGACTGAAATGTTATGGTTCATGGCTGAAACATTGTTATGAAGGATCTTTTCCCCATTATGACAAAACTGTATAAAGAAGGTGTGATCACCAAAGCCCTCCCCTCCCCTAAGATGCATCCTAAGGGGAACTTTGGACTGTGAGCTAAGCCACCTAAGGCGACTTGAGATAAGATAAAGGTGACACTATTGTTCAGTCATCTCAAAAAGCAAACAAGGCTTAGGGAGAAGAATGCCTCGACAAGAAAGCCAAACCCAGCAGCTGTCCCGGAAATCATCCCTATCTGGGTTCCATGGTGTGGAGGAAGACATAGGCCTCAGGCTCTCTGTTGAGGACAGGTTTGCACAGAGTTCCTCTCCCCTCCCCTCACCCCAGGAAGGCCATATCCATGGGACTTTCATGTGAGGAGCAGCTGAGGGGGTGTCATAGCCCATCAAAGACCTCCCAAAGTGCTCCCCAGACTTATTCCCAAGGCTACTACAGCACTGCACATGATGTAAAGCAATTCAACAGATCCAAAGTCCGTTACAAGACCCAGTGTCAAAATTACCTGCCCTCCTCCAGAGTGGTCCCTGGGCATTTCCCACCTGGCTTAAATGCATATTAGTCCTTCAGACTCTATGTTTTTGGGGGGACCCTCACCACCAAGAAGACTGGATGGAGAGGATCAATAGGACATTATTGGAAGTGGTGATATTTTCTACTTTATCTGTCTCTTTCACTCTCTTTCTATCCCCCCAACTCTTTTCTCTTTCTTTCTCTATTTCTCTCTCTTTCATTTACTTTTAAATAAAATCCTTACTATTGACTTTGGAATATGGTTTTGTTTGCACCTCAATTTGAGTAGAGACATTTCTAATAATTTAAAGAACTGGATCATAACACCCATACAGTATGTATTTTCCAACAAGTGGAGAAAATGCAAAACTTGTTACAAAAAGCATAAAGTTAATGAACAGTAATTGAAAGGATGCAGTTTACAATAGGCTGCATTTTGGTGCCTGAGCTTGACAGGAAAATTTACTTCTGTTAAGTAGTAGCTTCCGGTTCATGAAACAGTCTTTGATTATATCATTTTCTGGACTTAAGTGAGATTCAAGTTATAGAGGGCAGTATGGTATAAAATTGGACAGGCATTGTACCTGGAACCCTTTGTTGTAAATGCCGTGAATGGGATGATGCAAAAAGAAGGTAAACACAGAAATTGTTAGAAAGGTTTCATAAGGGAAAACTCAGAGTGATAGGACAAAAAGGGAGGTCAGCTGCAGATGGATGCAGAGCTGGCTGCATTTAGTCTGTGCCAGGGGGAAGACAAGGCTCAAGGAGGTCAAACTGCACCAAGGCCACCATAGTCAGGGTGGGAGATTATGAGCACCTATAAGCTATGATCTAAGAACTGCCTAATAGCATGTGAAGGGTGAAGTGAGAGCTTGATTCCAATTCAGTTGGAAAACTTTAAAATTGCAGTAATAATTCCAGCATCCACTTCAGAATTGAAGCTCAATGGAGCAATACATTATTAATTTCCCTCCTTTTCTGTACATCTTCTTTCCCCAGTGTGCTACCATGTCTGTGAGTTCACTTTGAAGCATCCTTCTGTTTCAGCAATGATTCTTTTGTTTCCATCATCTTTCTTTCTCTCAGGCTACTTTTTGTCCTTTTGCTTTTTCCTAGCACCCATTAATTTCTATTTCCCCTCTTACCTTGCTTAGTCCCATGTCCCTCTTTACCAGCCCAGCCCTAATAAATGCTTGCAGATAAAAACATATATTAGATTCATCACTGACTGTTTTTAAATGCAGCTCCCAATTTCAGCAGCCAGAAGCCTTTCATTGGCATCATGCTAGAGTAATGACACAGGCAAGGAAAGGGAATTGGACTCCCAATACTTACAGTTGTTAAAATTACAGACTCAGCGTTATGACCTGTCCCTGAAGGTGAGGGTAACTGAAAACCTTTTTAATAGATTCCCGTGGGGTGGATTAGAGTGAAACAACAGTGAATGATCAGTGTTTAAATATATGTGTGTAGGGTTTATTTTGGAACAATTTGGGTGCAATAGAAAGGAGGTATGTAGCTATTTTGGTTATTATTCTCTATAGTAATATAACAATATAGAAGTATAAAGATATGACTCAAGAAAATATATAAGGAAAAGAAATAAAAAGAAAGGATAGGAGTAGATTGTGGATAGGAAAATATCACCACCTGTGGATCCAGAAATAAGACTTGACCATTTCAATTTTGATGTCCACTGGTTGAACCAGTCATTAAAATCTTGATCCATCAGAGTAGGGGAGGCCCATGAAACACAGACTTCAATGGGTTAATATAAATTTGGGTTTATGTGGGAATGTCAAGGTACCTCCCCTGAGGGGGCAGTTTTACACTGCCTGATGTAACTCTGTAGATCTCTTGCAACACTGGATTATGCACAGTTCTCTGAGGTGGAAAGCCTCAGAGATGTGTCTGGGGGCACTTTGGGGACCTTTGATGGTACATGACGCCTTCTATGACATGACAGCTGTCTCTCACACCAGCCAGCATAGATGAGCCAGTTATGCCTCATCAGAAGGGATGAATACCTTCAGGCCTACATGAGAATGTCTTGGTACTTCCTGGGAGGGGGGAAGTTTTACAACTGAGACAGGTGTGTAAGGGAGGAAATTGGCTTGATAAAATGCATTATCCCACCAAGTAGAATCTGTTTCTTATTGGCTCTCTCCCTTATGTGGCTCAAACCCCAGCTTGTTACTAAACAAAGGTTGATTTTTGTGGTCATCTCCTGGTGATGGGTACTCACCCCCTCTGTCTTATGTGGATCAGAGATTTTGCCACCACACACAAAAACCTCTCCTCCCTGGCTTTTGTTGGGAAGGCAAATCTGACCTCACCAAAACACACCGTTGCTTTTGCAAATGGCTGATTGTTTGAGTCATTAACAATTAACATTTCAGTCTCCCAGTCCATAAGGCTCAAAAGGATTTGAAACTCTGCAGTTAGTTCTGCAGAGGGTCAAAGTGCTGGAGGACAGCTGCAGGTCAAAGGGGGAGGACATTTATGAGACTGAGAGGCTTATCTTCTAGAGAGACTGACTGCTTCCCACAACATGTGTCAAGATGCAGCACTGAGTAGAATTTGGGGGCAAATCAGGACACCCTAGACTGTGAGCAAGGCTACCAAATGTCTGGGGTAGGCACAGACTTGACCTTTTTTCCAGTCCCCAAAATCTTTCTGGGTGAACAACTGACACATGAAAGCCCTTTGATGACAAAATTTTCTGTACTATAACTTTTTGCCCCAAAGTGATTTCAGGCTGATGCTTCTGTTAGTGCTCTTACACAACAAATAGATCACATCCTCTGCATTTGGCAGCACAGATCTTAATCCTGACCCTAAAGAATGTCTATCAAGAGTTTCCCTTGGCCAAAAGACCAAGTGATTAACAAAGAAGAAAACAGTAACAGTCCAGCTGCAAACAATGAAGAGGTGTTCCAGTGCCCCAAGGATAACCGCAGTCTAGGTTTTGGATTATCCAACAGCATGAGGCAGTGCCACAACTGATGGCCCTGGTGCAGGGACAACACTCAAATTCCTCTAAAACCAAATGCAGAGCAGTGGTAAAAGACTGGTCAGTCTGGTCTAACATTTTCATGGATAGTCCAAGTGATAAAAGTATTACATCCACTGTACATGCTCTGCATGTCACAGAACTCCTGTGAACATCAAGAAGGATGAGACAGCCCCACTGAACACAGAGTCAGCCTATGAGACAGTGACTGTCTTTTTCAGGCACAAAGGGCCACATAAAGGGTTGCTCCATAGCTGGAGACTATTCATCGGTGTGGAAGGAAATCTGTAAATCTAGAATACAGACAGCCAAATGCATTGGTTTATTTGTTTTGCTTTGGTGGGGAGTTTTTTTGTTTGGTTAGTTTTTTAGTTATTGACATAATTTTTCTGTTGGCATTGCAAGCTAGTTTCTTGGAATTTTTTAGTACCATGAGAGTAAAACACCATGTGCCAATACACATCTTTGCACAGTAAATACTGCAGTAATATAATTCCTACTAATTGCTGGCTCTGGAAAAAGGGGAGATTTCTTCCTCTCCCTTTGGTATGGGCATTTCTGCCAAGTGTTAATATTTTTTTAAAAACATCTGTCTTTAGGATGATCCCCTAAACATGACACTCCAAACTATGCTTAAATTTGGCACATTATTTTCAAACCTGGCCACTTGAAACTTAATTGTATAAATAAAACTGTGGTCAGTGAGACTTCTGACTAGTCTGTTTGTTAGCATTAGTAATGTTAAGTATCAGTTCTCTAGAAGATTAAGGCTCCAATAAAATCATCTATCATTAATTAAAAATGGTTGTTTTAATGACTTATATTGGTATCTGAATACTGAAAGCAAAGTAAATGAGACATCTGCAGAACTAATATTTAGTACATCATGAACACTCAACCGCTGTCCATCAGTTTATTAATAATTATTGCATGCATAGTTAGAATTAAAAATTTAGATTTGCTTCTTGCTTTGATAAATTGATTTATAAAAGACCTGCAACATAATATCAGTGTAAAAACCCTTTTTGCCCTGAGCTCAGAAAGATTTTTTTAACTCCTGAGAGCTTTTGTTGGTTAGCTGTTAGAGCATATGGGAAGACAGGACCAAATGTACAATTTTGGAGAATACAGCTGCCATTAGTTAAGCACAGAACATGAATTAGAGTGCCTGCACTGCTGAAAATGTTCAGAGCCTTTAAAAAAAAAGCCTCCATTTTATATCAGTCAATTTAAATGCATTAGCTCTGAGAGTTTTCTTGCTATTTGTCATCACAAGAAGCCAAGATTTTTTATGGTATTTTATATAGGAAAAGCATTGGATTATGTTTAATACTGTATGTGTCTGTGTGTGTATATATATATATATATATATATATATATACATATATTCCATATAAAAGCTATCCTCAGGATACATAGAGACTGCAAAACTAGCCAAAGTTAAATGTGTCAGCACAACCTTTTGCATATTCATTATATGCAGGTTTTTTGAACATATTCTTTCACACTACTGTCTATGGAATAATTTAAACCTGTTTTCACTAGAAAAACCTTCCTGTTCTCTAAGAACCATAGCAGCACACCATCCTAAAATAAGCTTTTTGACAGCCTTACAAGCTGAGTGTGCTACTGCATTCTCAGTTCTTGGTTGCCTACTCTTTGCTGGGAGCTGTTGCCATCCCTGTTTTGCAGGTAGGAATATCAGGGGGATACTTCCCTTTTACACTTGCTGTCAGCATGGCCAGTGGATTCAGTGCACCCAGGTCTCTGGTTTCAGTTCACCCAGATGGCCCAGAAGTGGTGGCATGATTATCTTCCTTTGAAAAGCTGTGGATGGGACAGGATTACAATGAGCAGCTGGGCTACCATAGTATATCCAGTCAGTGCAGCCAGCATGGACAGGGAGGGGAGCCCACAGCCTCACTTACAGCAGCAAAACAGTATTTATGCTGACATGGCTGTTACCAATTCCCAGGACAGAATTAAGGCATGTAGCACTTGTTCATCTGTTTTCTTTCTCTCAATGGAGTCTTTGCCTGTAGAAACCAAAAAATGACACTGAAATACCAAGAGATTTTAGATCTAGATCTGGCATTACATCTTTGCCTTGAACAGCATCCAAAATGTTGAAACTGATTACCATATGGATCACAGGTCTTTGTGTAATAATCAGTCTTTCAAAAAAGCAGTGATTAAGATGTGTATCACCGGTCTGCCTAGAAAATCCTTTTAAAAAGCAGAAAGCAGGTCCTGAGGCAAAGCTAATGATTTACCTTTGGAGTAAAGTAAATCTGGTACTTGCTTACCTGAAGTTCCAGCTTTGATGTGGTGGTTTTTCAGTTTCTTCTCATTATTGATTTCCATGACTACCTGTATAAAGATATGGCCTGCATAGCCAATGTTGTAAGCAGCACCCCAGATACACTGAAGTTCCCATGTCTGAAGTTCTCTTAGAAAATTCTTGCATCCTGGTTAATCTTAGAATCAAAAAATCACAACTTGGAGTAATTTTTTTGCTTCAGTGACTTGAGAGAATAGCCTTTTTAAGAAGAAGACATACCACAAATCTTATAATATTTCTAATATTAGTGTTCTTTACAGTCAGTAAGTTCACCTTCTACAATTCTCAGTCATTATATTCCCCTCTTCCAAAAGAATTATTGAAATTACATAGCATGGTTCTGTAGTTTGATACCTACATTGAGAAGGTAGACAATATTTTATTTCAGATGTACCTGAAATACTTGAAATGAACCTTTATTTCTTCTCTCCTAACCTTGACTATAGGACAAAAATATTATAACAAGCTACTCCTAAGGGACCCCTTATAATAATTTTCAGCTTGGCTAGTGTTGATTGCTCATCTTGAATGTATATTCTCACTGTTCTAATAAACACCATACCCATTGGGAATGAAAGCTTTTCTTAAAATAAGACAAGAAGTCTCATTCAGATTTTCTAGAAATTCCCTGACTATTTCAAGAAGTCCTTTCCTCTTGGAAAGTAAATTGGGAGTGCCAGTTCTCCTGACCCATCCTGCCAGCCTGTCAGTCATTTCTATGAGACAGAGAAATTTGATCTCTACAATATATTAACTTTTTGCTCCTTCTTTGAACTTGGCCAACAAACTGGGTCAATTAACATAAATGGCAAAAGAGGTTGGACATCTGGGGAATGACACCAAATCCATTTTCCATAAACTTCAAAGTAACCAGATGGCAAATGATTCAAAGGCCTATTTTCAAGAACCAGCTGTATAATCCACTTACCAGTATGGTGTAAGAAGTCAGGCTTTACAGTAAGAAATTACACCTGCAACTTTGCCAATGACCTTGCATTAAAAACAACAAAAAAAACCCAAAATGAAAAACAAAACAAAACGAATTGTCACACTACAGGAAATTCATAAGGAGCTTATCTGTAAATGAAGTATAGGCTATCAACAGTTAATTATATAAAGATAGCACTTAACAAGGAACAGTGTACACATCTTACCTATGCAGGCTGTATATCCAAAACAGATTAATGTTAATTAAATGGTCCGTCAAGCTAGAGTGTGCAAAATCGATGAGCGCTGACAGCAGTATAATAGAGATAAATCTAAGACATTGTCAACTATAGAAGGAAAAGTTTAGACATTGCACATAAGCTGTGGCATCCAAATTTTGCCTGGGACCTCCTCACAGATTCAGTGTTTACTTTGGCTGGGTTTTAGGGTCAGTTAGAGGTATAGAGGGAGACCAGCTTTCAATATTGGTGGCTTCTGGACTGAGATAATAACAAGTCAGCTCTACCGATCTCACATATTTAGGCTGAATTCTCCTCCCTCCACAGAAGGTAGATGAAGCATGACTTTTAGAAAGAAATCTAAATCTCATGAAAAAGCTTTCTGCTGAACATTTACATTAAAGTCAAAGTGACATTTGACTAAGCAACATCCATCACTTGGTAATTCATTTTAGCTCTCTTTGCAGAATATGCAAATTTAATTAGCACAGTTTTTATGGCATAGCATTGTTCCTAAAGAAGGGATTTTGGTTCTTCTGGAACTTCTCCTCCCTGGTCTTTGTATTAAAAAGACACTAAAATGACTTCCAGTTCTGAAACAAAGCAAAGTTTTGAATGAAAATGTCACAGAATTTTAACTCCATACTTCATGAAATGCAAGAATTTTACTTGTTTCTATTTAATACCAGTCTGACCTAGATGAATTATCTAACAATCTCATCTCTTTTTTCTCAGAAGACCTTCTTGATAGCAGGATGTCAAAACAAAAAGGGAACAAAGTACAGTTGATAAGCCTCTTCCTATCCAACATCTTTCTGTAGCAGCCCTGTGCCAAGCACAGCACTGTGACATAAAGAGAGACCAGAGCATCCCTTGATCATTTACTGAGATAGCTACATGGCAGAATAGAGAAAAATACATTAGCTATACTTAACTTGTATTTTTAGTTTCTTTTCTTCCCTTGACACTTACCAGACAGGAATCACTTTGAAGAACTGCAGGAACACAAACATCTCACTGAAAAACTTTTCTCTGTCTGATCCTTAATTCAGGTTTAGAAACTTTCCACTTTGAATGAATGAATGACTACCATGGTAGTACATGGATATTTTCTCTTCAAACATTACAAATACTAAAATGAACTTTGCCTGATTTCTACAACTTGTAAGTTACTTCTGTTGTACTTCTCTAGAAAGGTGCAAGCTCCCCTGAAACTTCTAAAGCCAGCTCATTTGTGTATCATCCTTCTGCTGCTGATTTCCTAGTGCTTAAAAAAGGATGAGCTCACCCAACATCTTTTCTTGAGGGCATGTATGATATCTTCTTTCCCTAAACAATCATCTGTTTTCACAGAGTGCAATTGTCTCTGAGGGCTGATTTCTTCAAGGACAATGAGCTTAAAAGTGATTAAGAAGGGTATGCACATCTGTATATGCTTGCACAAAGGCAGCATGATTTCATTTCCATAATAAGCCATAAACCAAAGTGTTTTTTAGATATTGGTCCATCTACGGAGTTTCTCATAGTCAAAATTCATGAGAAACATTAGCCAGTTATTTTCAATTGACCACTCTGGTCAAATAAAATACCAAATAAACTAGTAAAAAAAATTCTCAAGAAACTCAACTAAATAAAATAATAGCTTAACTCATTCATGCAGAGGAATAGAAAACAAGTAGTAGCACTTCCTAGACAAAAGGCTAAGAAAAGAGCATTTTAAGTCATTCAGCCTCATCAGCTACTATCCTGCTCTACTCTGTGCTAGTGCAGCCTCACCTCAAATCCTGTGTGCAGTTTTGGGTACCACAATTTAAGAAGGATATAAAGCTCTTAGAGAGCACCCAAAGGAGCACCATGAGGATGGTGATGGGCCCTGTGGGGAAGCCATATCAGGAGCATCAGAAGTCACTTGAACTGTTCAGCCTGGAGGAGAGTGAGGGGAGACCTCACAGTGCTCTACAGCTTCCTCACAAGGTAAAGTAGAGTGATTCCTTCTATTTGGTGACCAACAATACAACCCCAGGGAATGACATGAAGTTTTGTCAGGGGAGGTTGGATATCAGGAAGATATTCTTCCCCCAGAGGATGGTTGGGCACTGGAACAGGCTCTCCAGGGAAGTGATCATGGCCTCAAGCCTGACAGAGTTCAAGAAAAATTTGGAAAATACACTCAGGCACATGGTGTGATTCTTAGGGATGGTGCTGTGCAGGGCCAGGAGTTGGACTTCCATGATCCTTGTAGGTGCCTTCTGACCCAGTTTAGTCTATGATTCCATGAACACCACTGTATACACGACAAGCAGTTCCCTGACGTTCACATTTTACTGTGTCACTACCATCTTTTGGGAACTCCTCTTCCTTTTATTTGTCTTCGACAGCATATTTTCTTCATTTTAGGGATTGACTGAGACACCCACGAACATTCACTCAAATGTTTTCTAAGCTCAAATATTTTGATGTTACTTTTGTTCCAGAAACAGACTGAATACCAAAACATTCTGAGAAATTGTTTGAAATGTTTTGGGAAAAAAAAAAAAACAGAAAAGATTTTTTTTTTTCTCCAAATCCAAAAGAATAATTTCAGCATTTTCATATCAGCATATTTAATTTTCTTGCATTAGAACCAACTGAAGAAAAAGTTGATTGAAGGCCACAAAAAGATCCAGCAGTCTGTGAGGCTGAAGTGCCTCGTGAGACCTGTCATTCTAGAGCCCTCCCTCCTCTGCCTAAGAGTTAGGCAGCCTTTTCTGCAGTGCATGATTGCCATGACAATATGCCAAAATGCATCATGAGAGAGATGTACAGGCAAGACGAAGCTCAGACCATGGAGTAAGGGAGGGCCACAAAAACATTTGCACAAATCCATGAAACCATCCATAACACATAAAGGTTGAACTGATTTCAGAGAGAGAGTTTTAGTGCAGTTCAAAGGATTTTAATTTGGATCAAATGTATTCAAGAAGAGGTCCTTTCTCTAGTCTTCTCCTTGAAATAAAAATAACAATAATTTTTAAAAAAACTGTATTAAAGTATTTATAATTATAGCTTCATGATTTAAAGTAGAATTTGTGAGTGGGAAACAGCTTTGAGTGAGACTGAAGGAGAGCCATGAAGATGATTAGAGGGGTGGAGCAGCTCTCCCGTGAAGACAGGCTCAGGGAATTGGAGTTGTTCAGCCAGAGGAGGAGCAGGGTTGCCCTTATAGCAGTGTTCCAGAGCCCAGAGGAAACTACAAGAGAGCTGGAGAGGGACTTTTTATAAGGGCATATGATTCATCACTCTTTGACCCATATGAAAGTGAATGTAATGTAAATTTCTACAGGAAGTTAGCTATAATTACAAGCCAAAATGTTGGCAACCTAAGACCATTCTGGGGTGATTTACAAAAAGACACTGACCCCACACAAAAGTCTTAGCTTTCTTTGGAGACAAATTTTTTTTTTCTCAGAAATGTTGACTGCCATCTGGTAGGGTATAACTTTCTAATCTCTTTCTGAACCAGTTTGAAAGTGTTAATAATGCCCCATAATTTTAAGAAATAATTCTTCTTTGTAAAAGGTAAGAAGATTCAGGTGTCAGCCTTTAGGGACCTTTGAAAACATTATTATATTCAGGAAAACTACCCATAATCTTGCACATAGAGAAAAAGTCTTAGAAGGGATTAGAAAATACCAGTGTTCTTTGTCAGTAAGTACATAATTCATTCAATTTAGTTACTGCTAATCTTTTTTCTTTACCTTTTTAGAACTGACCTGATGTGTCGAATTTACATACATTTCAATAGAAACACATTCTCTACTCACACCGAAAAGATTAGCTATATATAGCATGGTCCTTAAGAATTCCAAACTGCTTTTAAATCCTACAAAGCAATAGTTTATAACTGTGCTAAGAGATCATTTTATATAATTGCTAATAAGAACATTAGCACCCTTCCCATACTTAAAGTATCAATTAATCTCATATATTAGAGATAACCTGGTGTTAGATCAACAGCATTGATCATTAGATCATTAGATCAATGGCATTGATTTCAGGAGGATTTTATTATGTGTATATATTTTAGAAAGATCAGACTATAATAAATTTTGGTTTATAAGTGTCTTTTTACATTTGCTTATCATTATCAAGCTTTGTAAATGACCCATTCCTCAGTCACACCAGGAGAATTATGGTCAATGAATTTATCACACTGAAGGAAGTGTGATCTGTTAGACTCTGCAGCAACCACTGTACAAAATACCTGCCAAAAAATCAAAAAGAAACCAATAAAGAAAAGACTTAATGAAAGAACAACCCACAACTAGAAGAGAGATTGGCCAGATTGACATGTGATTAAAATCTTGGGTTTACAGCTGGAACACCTAAAGTCAATTCTTGTATTTGCCAATGCAATTCATGTTTCTATTCATAGCTTTGCATTTGTCAGATGAAATGCAAGTACTTTTCTACTTAAGCAGCTAATGTATTGGAAAGGGAATGTTTGTCCATGTGTTTCTTTACTGTTCCAACACAACAGCATCTTGGTACAACTGGAGACTGAGCACTATAGAGGTACATATTAAAACCCCCACAGAAATATTTATACAGACTTTAAGATTTCAGAGAAGCTAGGGAGTAGGGGTTTTCCATAGCAAAATGAAAACGACCTCGCTAAACAACCTTAAGAGACAACATTTAAGGTCACAGGATGAGGTACAAGGAAGTTCTGAAATCAGTGTGCAGATACCATTTTTAAGCTAGTCATCCTGACTGGGTTTTCTTTTTGGACTCAATGTGCATCTTCCAGTCACACAGAAAGAAAAGGATTTGCTGTGTAGAGGAAGTTCATGAGCAGGAAATAACTTCAAATCTCACCAGGCAGCAAAAAAACATTTTCTGTACCTACCCCCCCTCCAAATATGCTTTATTTCCTTGGGTGGATTTCGGGAGGAATTAGGATGAAACATCCTAATCCACTGACCTTGTGGGAATGGGTGATGTATGTCATTTGCCAATTCTGTGGGAATTCATCAAGCCCCTTCTCTACGAGCTGAAAATTATTATGAACATCCTATTTTTAGTTCACACAGTATTTGTTTGTGTGTCTTTTTTCCTGTCTCTTCTTCTTCCCACCAGACTGAGGGCAAGCACTGTGGGAAATTCAATGCTTGTTTGATGCATATTAGTTTTTTTCTGTATTTTAAGTAGCAACAAAATCTTCCATACATTAGAGTGAACCCTGACCATAATCTTTTTTTCTGATGGACAAGGCTATAGAATATCCTTGAATAAGCAACCACTTAAAACCATGTAGATCAAAGTGGTACAGTAAACGTAGTACACCACTTGCAGCATTTGTTAGTTAATTGTTTGTCCTCACCATTCAAACAATAACAAAGAAATAAAGGAAAGAAAGTCTCTGGGTTTCAGTTTCTAGACTGGATTTTGTCAAGCACATACTACTGGGTACCAGTCACATCTTCATCTGCAACACTGGAACTCAGACATTCATCTGTTCTCCATCACAGGTTATAGCTGGGAAACAAGTCAGCCCTTAGTTTTTTCTGTCACATCAAAGTAAATGTCCCACTGAAATATCTCAGTCAACAATGTATTAAAGGATAGCTTCCAAACTCTTCTCTAAGTCCTCATTTAGTGTGGGAAGAACATAGCCCTGAGACAGCTGTGTGGCATTTGAGCTGTGTCCTTGTGCATCTGGTTCTCCCAGCTACTGTCTGCATTCTTCAACCCTACAATCAAAACTGAGACCAACTCTTCCAAGTTCTCTTCATCTGCATACACAGGACCTACAGCTACTCTCCAAAATTTCCTATTGCTATTCCCACTCTCCTGCTGTGCTCTGAAAGAGTCCTGGCAGCCAAAGTCCTCCCCAGGGAAAGAGCATCTTCCGCATCAGCTTCCCTCAGGATTGCCATAGCACTTCATTAAAGATGAACTGCATCCTTCTTTGTAGTACATACAGGTAGGATACACTGAACACTGAAGTACAGCACACATAAAAGCAGGTGGAAGAAGCTGTGAGGTGAAAAGTTTTACCCAATAACACCCCTCAGGGCTTGTTCTGCCTTATTTATAGCCTTCTGCACCCTCTTATTCTACCCCTTTCCAGGTAGTAAATCCCAGATATGCTTGGATAAGCACTTCAAAACTGTATATTCAGAGAATAGTTACAATAGATAGCTCATATTTACAGTTGCCATGGAAAACAACTCTATGCCATGCTCTGTCATCTTAAATCTGGTTTAGGCCTGACGGGCTGAACAACCAAGGTAATTACATTTAAAATACATCTAGCCAGAGTCAAGCAGTTATTCTTTCCTAGACTGCAAAACCATAAAAAAGATGAGATGCAGCACTGATGGTAGTAAACCTGGTGATAATTTTAAGGCTAAATGTGCTTCCCCCTTTTCCATTTACATATTTTGCTCCAGATGGGCCTTAAAAGCTTGGTATAGTTTGCTAACTAATTACTAGCTTAACTGACTGACACCCAGTTACAAACAATGACAGTAAAACTCCCAGGTCCCTCAAAGGTATTTCAGTACTCGTCCTCTCACCAGAGTCATCACTGATCCAAGGTGTTGGGCTATCCCTTCCCTGCTCTGACTCGGTGACACATCTCTGCCAGGAGCCGCCGCCTGGGCTGAGTGAAGCCTTGCTGCCCCTAAGACCAGGAGGAATTTGTCATTAGCTTCCAAAGAGAGACACCAAAATCTTTTCTATGAAAGGAATCCTCTATGACAAGGATCAAAGGGAGGCACAGCTCAGCCAGGTTTCTATTTCTGACATCTACCTGAATCTTAAAAGAAAGTGGATTATCCTCACGCAGATGTTTAAGGATTCCAGTAATTATGGAAATTTTTTTTTGCATACATTTCAGCATGAAAATATGAAATATATTCTTAAATACTCAGTTTATACACAATTATTAAATACTCAGTTGTGCAAATGTTTTCCAAAGCCTCATTATAAAATGATGTTACATTGGCTGCCTTCTGGGGCCAAACCATGTATCTATTTTAAGAGGTGAATTTGAAAATTTAAAATTATTGGTGAAGGATTGCATATATCCTCTAGAGAACAAGGTGTTAAAGATTAATATATTTACTTAGCCCACTTGATCTTGGAGAAATAATTAGTAAGCAAATTATTCCCTGACTCTGAGCAATTATGGACCTTTAAGTGTGTCTGTCTCTGGTTCCATATCTCATATTTGAAGTTTACATCAAGTCTACCTCTATTAATAACAGGTCAGAATCATGCAGTCATTTACAAATTAGGAGTTAAATACATTCTTTCCCCACTAGCCTTAACAGGTAAGTGAAAAGGTGATTGTATATGTGTAGGTACACAGTTTGTGGTAATTGGGACTGGGGCTGTGGCCGAGCCTCAACCCCAATGGGCACAGCTGTGCAAAGCAGGTGAGCAGCACTGACAGCAACGAGCCCTGGAGGGCCCAGGGGCACTGACCAACCACCAAAGGGAACAGAGGGCACACAGGGGCAATGCATCAACATGAGGGGTATAAAAGGCTGGGCTAAAGAATAAGGAGGGCAAACACTTGAAGCCTTCTGAGGTGGTATGATGTTACTCTGTATGGGCAGATGCTTAAAGCCTTCTGAAATTGCATGGTGATCCTCTGTATATTCTGGCCCTCTCAACTCTGACATATATGCAATCTAACAATATTTATACAAGGGTGAGTTGAACAAACATGTCAAATGAGCTAAAATGCCTAGTTATAATGATCTATTGTTGGTTAGTTCTCATTTTCAGATCAAATACTGTGTTAACTTTTCTACTTGTTACATTATGTAATTTATAACCTACCTGTTCATACTCATCAAAATACATACATGTATGTATGTATACTTTATTTTTAACACTACTTGTTTTCAGCTATAAAGATTCTAATTTTCAGGATTTTTTATCATCTGCAATACTGAATAAGATTTGAATACAATGCAGTGTAGCAATCCCTTAGGTGCTACTTTTCAGGCCAAAGAAGCCATGCAGAAAATTTTCTGAGGTCCTCAACTGAAAAGGTTTTGTGTATGAGGAGGACAAAAAAAGAGATTTTAATTATTAAGTGTGGAATTGCAGTATGGAGAGACAGGTTAAGGCTCCCCAGGGGCATTAGCAAAATTTAATTTTACCTCTCCAAGGATGGACAAACAGGGCTTTGACCATGGGAAGGGGCAGAATCACCACAGGAATCTTGTGAAGGTATAGAGTTTGTTTGGTTTGCTGCTGGCAGAGAGAAGGTCTGGGCACTACCATGGGCCTGGGCTGCCCACATGTGTCCTCATCCTCACATTGTAGCTCCATTTCCAGTAGTGACCTTCCCAGTATTGCCGCAGGCAATGTAAGCAGGAGGGGCACAGCCTTCTGTAGTGTCATCCAAAGCAAACACCATCTCTGCTCCTGCTCACAGCTGGTGATAATCCTTAATTATCAGGGTGTCCCCATGGCAGACAAGTTCCAGTGCCTGAGTATTGTAAAAGCAGGGTGCCCCTGATGTCTGGGAAATGACTGGCATCTGACTCCATGGCTTTGGAATGCTGAATGCTCACTTTATTAAAACTATATTACATTATATTCTATTAAAGAGATACATGCTATATTATATCATACTTACTTCCTAACTTCTACTAACTGGTAACTGAAAAACTCATGACGCTCTGCTCAAGAGTCCTGACCCAGACATGTGGATCCAATTGGTCACCTTGGGAAAACAATCTCCAGAATACATTCCACATGGACACAAACACAGGAGCAGCAAATGAGATAATTGTTTTGATCTCTGTGCTTCTCCAGGAAAAAACCTAAGAGAGAGAATTACGTGTCTCTCTGTTCAGAGAATGTGAATGCCACACCTAAGAGCATGGTATCTCCTTTTCAATGGATAAATATTCTTGGAATCATCATTCATGAACGTAGTGAAAAAATATGATCATGAATACGCAATGTAGAATCATCCTCCAAAAGATCATCCCTTGCTGCTTGCCAAAGAAACTTGTTTCAAGTAATAAGGACAGATACTCAATTACTACAAATTGCTACATGGTACAGACATTCCAAATTTATTTGAGATTTACAGCTCTGTGATAATTTTCATTTTCAAACAATTCACAGAGTAGAGTACAGAAGTTGTAGTTATTTTGTTTGTGGTGTACACAGATGTCTGGAGCAAGCAGGAGCCACATTACACAAGTCAATAGGCAGCCCCATCTGGCTACAATGCACCACTCATACAGACACTGAGACAACAAAAATCAGGTCAAGATGAAGGCAGGACAAGGTGGATGAGGAAGTTATGTAATAGCAAGACCATGGTTTAGTATCAACTAAACATATATGCTATACAAAAAAGAAACCACTGGTAGCAGCAAGCACAGTATGAATGTTACAGCTAGGAAAATAAATATATTTTAGCTGATTTTAGGGTCTTTTCAATTTCCACATTTATTGTCAAATTCAATTTCCTTGAATTTGCTCACTCATAGCTATATTTGCTTTTTAAAATAGCTTCACGAGAATGCCTGGTTCTCTGTTTTAAAATGGCCTATAGAACCAATCATGAAGGGTTTCAGAAGTGGAGTTACACAAAGTTTGTTAACTGTGGTATTTGAGCAGCTAACCTGCTAAATTAAAAAATATGAGTTAGTCCTGCTTACTCAGCTATCATTAATGATACTCAGAATCCCTTCCCCTTTTTTAGCTTCAGCTGACCAGAGATGAGGTGCAATCTGATTTGTCAGGACTTCATGAAACCTTATTAACAAGAGTGAGGAAATAGCCAAAGCAGAGCAAAGAAGCCTTGGGCTTACATGTCCAAAATTTCTCAGACCTAAATATGTTTTATTATAGTTTGCAAACTGAAACAACTCCAGACTGAAAAAAAAATTTATGATGAATGGCTTGATGGCATTTATTTACCACATCAGCAGGAAAATATTTATTTGTAACATTTTAAATAAAATATTTATAGTTTTGAAATAGGAAAACATTCACACTATATAATTGTCTTCTACTTATTTTGACTGGAAACATCTCAATCTTTGCAACAGAAATGGTTATTAATTAACAACACTAATTTTCTAGACTTGTTGAGACTACACTGTTGATTGAATATCCTCAGGACCCAGTAAGACTGAAACAGGAGCATGTTATGACTTGTCAGTTGCACAAACATGGCTTTCAGTTACCAGGAAAGTCTTTGAGCTACGTAAATACTTACCGCATTCGCACAAAACACAAACCACATGATGAACTGCCACCACTTAAAAAAAGAAGTCAGCAGAATTGCATGTAAGAAGTCACACTTTTTTACTGCTTAAATTATAACTTCTTAAAAAACAAGAGGAAAAACAGAGATATTGCAGTGTTTGACATACATTTGTGCATAAACCTTTCTGCCCACGCATTTATGTAAATACAATCAGCATTTGATTTTCATGAGTGCCACTTTTTCCCTACATTGTTCTAGTTAATTCCTGCATTAATTTCTGAGAAAAATAACCAATAGGAAAGGAAAAAACAGAGGAGACAAAGAGTGTCTAATTAAACAAGGTATCTGCCTCTTTCCTGGAACTCTATTACATCACACTCCCAGAAAGTATTTTCAGAAAATCCATTTGTTCCAGATATCGCCTCCTCTCCAGCTAATACACACAAAGCTTATCCTGCTTTTGAAACACTTTAGTCTTAATATTTTAACCAGTTCATATTGGAATATTTGTCTGAATCCTTTCACCTCGGTTAGAAATGGCAGATATCCAAGCACAAATCATTGCAGCAGTGTGAAGGGTGTTTTTTCTGGGACAGGAGACCTATTCTTTTTTTGTGCTCACCATTCCTTAACCTAAGCCTATGGTTTCTTTTTCTTGGATGCCGGTCCTGCACTTGTGTGCACAAAGACAAAGACTCCTGTAAGAAGAGATCATTTATATTACTTTCTAACTCAGGTGCACTGGACCATGGAATGTTCCTCTGAGCCATTTCCTCTGCACTACTGCCCTTAGAAATAGAGCTTCATCTCCTTCTTGTTTGCCTCATTCTCTTTACCACAAAAAAAAAAAAAAAAGGTACTATTAGTCTTTAGCACACATCAAGGACTTGGAGTCCATTGTTTTAGAAACAACATAAACATGGAAAAAAACCTCCTTGCTCTAGAAAGCTTGCTGTTCTGAGAATTAGATATGCTAAGCTGCAACACTAATGGACTAGATCAATATGGCATTTGCTATATTTTCCTTTGCTTTGCTCCTTCTGGTAAATAAGGAATAGAGTCAACTCACTAGAAGCCGAGCTTTAATCAGGGAGCAGGGAGCTACAACTGAGGTAAATCTTTGAAGGCTGTATAAAAGTCTGTGGAGACCACAGAAAATGCAGAAGTTTTTTTGCAGGAATTACATGCAATTACTGTAAATTAGTCCTCAGATGATAAAGACTGATATAGCTTAAAGACCAGAAGATGAATATTTACAAATATTTCCTTTCAAACCTACAGATCTCATAAGCATGTAGCCTTAGGACATGATAATGGAAGGAGAGGATGGCTGCCCATTTGTGGAACTGCTTGCAACTCCAAGAAACCGGGTTTCCTTTAGTGTCAGGACTGATTAAGGAAATTTCAAGATGCTTTCTGTAGAACTGTAACATAATACATCAGGTTGCCCACTCCCACATCCTGACAGGGTCAGTGCCACAATTAAATCAAATCACAGCTTCTCTCCCTCTCCCTCTCCCTCTCCCCGGCATCTGCCTTCTAGAAACCATTCATGCAGGGACACTTTCTCCTTGCTGCTCAGCACTTCTGCTACTGAAGACATAAATCAGAGGCAGCTATTACACTCATGCTCCATGGCTCTGTCAGCCCAGCCAGGACAGCAAAACAGATGGCCCTCGGGACATCCCACCCAGCTGACTGCAGGGCCTGTCCTCCCATCCTGCTGGATCATCGGCCTCTCCAGTCTCCGCCTCCCATCTTTTATTCCTGCCAAATGCAGAGATCTTCTGAGCTGCTACTTGCTTGGTGCAACAGCTATTTCCTTGGAGGGGTTTCTTTGTTGTTATTTTGTGGCAGGTCACAGAGCATGACTATAGAGAGGGCAGGAAATAGAACATAACCAATCCCCACATGCAGGCAAGACAGAAAAATGTCTTAGGACCATCTAAAGGAGAAAAGAATTAAGTTAGACACAGTGCTTTTACTGTGGGCCTCACCAATGCTTTCCTAAGACCTACTTGACTGACAGCCAGAAGTATGACTTAATTCTACATCTCTCAACAAAAATCCTGGGAAAAATCTTAGTAAAACAAGGGAACACTGGCCCTTTTTAGAGGTTCATATGTAAAGACTGCCTGGCACAGGCTGTGTGGCGCCTCCACAGTAACTTCATACTGACCCCCACTGTTTGCACCCTGTGAATTCAGACACCTGGGAGAGCCTGCATCTCCTGCTCGTGCAGAAAAGTTCATGTGCAGCACAGCTGCTTCTTCTGCTGGCATTCACTCCACAGTGGTGTTGCTTAGGATTTGGAGCACACAGGCTGGAATACCTGAGAAATTACAGTCTGCCAAGTTGCTGCATGCCAGGAAACACAGGATACCAAAGAACAGTTTTCAGACAGGAGAAGAATGCGTCTAAGACAACCTAGCTATGTACCTGTACACCTAACCTGTAGTCTAGAAGAAGACTAGTTCCACCTTTTAACCCATGCAGAGGACCCAAGGGTCACTCAGCCTATTGGGAACAGAGTGCAAATCCTTCCAGCTTCCAGACTTGTCTGCATTTCTTGGTCCCACTAATTTCTTTCCTGCCCCTCTCCCTTCACCCAGCTTCTCCCTGGGGTTCACGTACCTGAATTTCTTTGTCTCCACACACCTGCATTTATTTGCCCTCCTGATGCACACAGGATTCTGCACATATTTCCTACATTATCTCCCCATGATCATCCACACACACCTTTTCTGTCCTTTCCAACAACTGAACATTTTCTGAATTTTTTCACTGCACATAGACGGCACTTCTTTTTATATTCCCACCTTCCACCTATTCCTGGAGTAAAATCACTTCCCCTCAAGAATGAAAGAATCTTTATTCCCTCTCCTTTTTCTTTTTTTTTTTTTTTTTTTCTGATTATGTCTCCAATGGCCATTGGCTTGGGGTCAGTGTCAGGGCGATTTGCTCTTCCCTTTGGAAAAAGCCACCCATCTCACATAAAAACTGGCAGGCAAAAAGTCTTTTGGCCCTTCTACCTCTCAATATAGTTTAGGTTTGTAACACTGCCCTGCTTAGAGGACTTTCCCCTTCTATTTTCCTTGTGGTTTTTTTTTCCTTAATAAATAACCATCTTCATGCTTTTCTCCTTGTAGGGTAGTGAGTGACAAGCTTTAGCTGGGGTAAGCTTCAGCCATCAGGAAGGACAACAAAAATATGCCTTTATTTCTCCAAATTTTGGGAAAACTTTGACAGAATGTGACAAACCTTAATTAAAGCTATTTTTAGAATGGGGCATTATCCCAGAAACCTTTTAGTGAAACTGCACCAAGTGTGCCTTGCTGCCTGAGGTGCCCCATGCTCTCCCAGTGCCCAGGTGGTTGTCAACTGTTTCCAGAGCTCTGACATTCAGCCAAAGTCTACTGGTACTGGCACTTTGTCCCAAGACAAGTTGTGATACCAAGGCTAAAGCAAAAGATGAGAGAGAGCTTTAAAGGCAAAGAGAAGGTGAAAGGTGTCATCTAATTTTTACTGGCTGCTAGTGACAGGAGAAGCAGCAATTATATTGATTTATAACTTCCTTTTTACAGAGAGGATATAAAATAAACACAGTGAAAGGATACAAGCATGTGGATTTAGCTTGTGAATATCAGCTTGATCATTCCTGGAAATAAATTTTGGGGGTGTTTTTTAGCTAACTTCTTATAGAATCAAATCTCACTTTATGTTTTGTAGAAGATACCTGTTAGAAAAGCTTAGGCTGTTGTCTCTTGCCTCTCCCATGTGGAGTTTAGGATTATGTGCAGTTTGGTGTGTTCAAGGTCAGCAGTCAGGCTATACTGGAGCCTTTTGGTTCCCTACTAAAACCAGAGGCTTGTGGTGCACTGCAGAGCTCATTAACGAGGTCAGCTTGTTCAGGTAAAGGTCTCTTTATCAAAAGGATTGTTTGCAACACAAGCAATCCCAAATGTTTTCTGCTCACCAAATTTATCATAGAAGTTAATCTCTGCATATTTATTTCTTTCCAGTAGTTTAGATACAATAAATACTAGGATGTTAAACCACAATTGAAAAAGAATGTTTTTTTAGTCTTCCAACATGGCATGTCTGCTGCTTAACTGGAAGCCCAAAGGAGCAGAAAAGCTCCTGAACTTCAAATAATACCAAATGCAGACTGAGATTTGCATTGAGTGAAAAGAAATACAATGCACATATGAAAAGCAACCACCCTATTTCCCATTTGAAAATTTTATGTAATTTTTGACTTATATGACCAAACTTAAAATGAGACATCTGTTAGACAGATTACTTAACACCTTGGCACAGATGTTCTATGTTTTTTATTACAGCACTTTAATTAAAGATCATTCATCAGCATTCACTCAGCACAGTTAAGTGCCATTTTGAGTAGAGCTGCACAGGGAACGAGTCCTGTGTGCCATTTGTAATAGCAGCTTTAAATCAGGTGGTGATGGCAAATGATTGCCACAAAGCCAGCCACAACCTTTTTGCCACTACTGAGTGGGAAAAGAGGTCAGGAGGGCACTCAGACTCTCACATCTGTGCAGCAGATGCCAACACACCTTCCACCCCTTGCTGTCCCCAGTGTTCCTGGTGGGGAGCAGGACAAGATCCTGTTATCCCCCGTGTATCTAGAGGGAGGGGAGCAGGCACTGAGGAAACCAGGGGCCTCCCCTCTGGCATCTGCTTCGACTCTGCCCTGTTGCCTCCTCTTGCTACTCACTGGTCTCTTTCTGCTGGTCCCCAGCAACAAGTGTGCTCTACCAGTAAGGGGGTTCCTAAGGGGGTGAAGGGAGAAGGTGACACAAAATCTGTCCTAGCTAGGCAAGGTAACTGTGAGTCTTTCAGGCTAGACCCCAGGAAAGCTACAGAAAGACAAACTTGGGAGGATGTGGAACAGTCCTTCAAAATTCTGTGCCAGGTAATGCAGTCCAAAAGAATAAATTTAAAACACTGTGAGTGAAGGATGAAAGTTTACAAGTTTAATGTCACATCCCTGCAAAGTATTTCTGCAATTCAGTGTATTCACCTCGCCAGTATTTCACATCAGCCTCTTGTAGGTACACCATGCCTTCCACCCTGGTCTCTGCCTGGCAGAGACTTGCAGAAATGACTGCTGCATACCACAGAAATGTTCTAGGTGGGTTTGATTTGTAGAGAGCCTATAATTTGCTTCCTATATATTTTTAAACCCATTACATCCCTAACAATGGAAACTGTCAGCTGAAGTGATTTTGTCAGCCAAATTTGAGAAGCTGCACATTTTATGACCATTAAAGTTTCTGTAACGTCTCAAATTTTTCCTTGCCTAAGAACAGGGGTTTTTTATTTCTCAAATTCCAAAATAAGCATCAGAAGTGATAAAAACTTAGCTCAACAGGAAAGGAACTGAGAATTTGTTCTCTGGGTTACTTCTATTATTTTAATCTAATGAATGTTTAGCATAAAATGCACAGACAATTACATAGTTACACTTAACGCCATTCCCATTTTTCACCACGTGGGTTTTGTTTGCGTTACCCACAGAGGCAGTTCTTCAGCAGTAGGAGGAGAAATATGTTTCCCAAAGCTTAATTTCACCCCAGTGGTTGCAGCAGTTTTCCAGGTCATGTAAGGTGCACACTTGCTTCAGACCAAGAGGGTGCTGAACTTCAAATTCCCCTAAGGCATATTCTCACCTTCAGCAGAAAATGCCCAGCTGGGTCTAAGTGGGAGGAGGCTCACAGCAGCCTGATGTGTGTGCCAGCTTTCACTACCCACACATTTCCAGTAGACCAATGGAGTGCTTTGTTGGGAGGGAGGTGGCTCACCCACCAGGCAGGGAGAGCAGCCAGCTAATATGTATCTTGAGATACACCTTGCCAGATGGGATCCCAAGTGATTTGCTTTCATTAAACCCCTAGTTTCTTAAAAAAATCACTCTTAGGTGGACACTTCCCTGCCATTTGTGTATTTTTAAACTGACAGTGTCTAAGCATTAAGGACAGCATCCTTTTCCTCTGTACTAAGCAGAGCACATAGCAGAGGCTTGGTCAAGAAGCACAAGGCTCCCTAATGATTCTGCTGGGGCAGAGTGAGTAGATGATTTGATAGAACTTTGGGGCAACATACAGAGTAACTCTTTTTAGCATTGTTTCTAAAGCAGTTTTGTAGTCTCTTTCTGCATATGTCCTTTCTCTGTACATGTCTTTACCTTTCTGAAGGTTTCTTCTGTCCTATTTTTTGTCAGTACAGAAATACAGTTCTGCTGAATATGCTTTGATTCCTGTTATATGCTGATATAACAGAAAAACAATTGAATGGCTACAAAACCTATTCTGGTTTTGTGGATGTTAAGAAATCTGGGAGATTGTATTTTGTATTTTTGCATTTTGGAATGCATTTCTCATCCTTCAATCCCTACCCTACTTTTCATAAAGTAATTTATGGGTAAAGGCAAAACCATGCATGCCCTGCTTCAAATGCTCCTTACCTTTCATAACTACATGCATCAACAAGTTGAATAAATATTTTTTTCCTGGAGTAAGGGATGAAAGATAGAAAGATTTACACATGACAAATCTCAGTGAGCTCAATTAATGCATAGTGAAGGCATTCAGGTACTTAGGAAATCAGGCAAAGAGGAGACAAGGATGAAGTAAGAAGCATTGAGCATTCATGACCAAAAGGGCCCCTACTGACTTGCTTACAGGCAGAACAGGTTATTTTGTGACTGCAGCTACTTAAAACAGGGTTTGACAGGATCCAGTCTTCACTTAAACATTGGTATGGCTCTACGCTAAGATTTGTCAAATTGCAAGAGTAAGTACAATTTCTCATCAAAGTGCCCTGTTAAAAAACAAAGCAGATAAGAGACCATTCCCATCTAATGTAGTTGAGAACCTGATGTTACAGAAAGCTGGCCATTCTGAAAAACTATCAACAGTTTGATTTTTTTTCTTTCAAATTCAAATTTTTTAAGACTAGTGTCATATTTCCGACTTGCTCTGTGCTGTACAGCAGAGTTGTACATTGGCTTCCTTTCAGATGCTAGGCTTCCTACCCCTCCCACTTTCCTAGTTAATAAATTATATATATATAGAAAATGCATATATGTAAGAGATAGACTGTTTTGGATAAATTTCCTTATTCCTTTAAAGAAATAAAGAAAAGATATTGATTAAAACAATTTTGTTTTTTTCTGGTAGATTTGTAGAGTCAGAGAACCAGTTAGGTTTGAAAAGACCTCTAAGATTGAGTTCAAATATAAACCCAGCACTGCTAAGGCTATCACTAAACCCTGCCCTTAAGTGTCTCATCCACATATCTTTTAAATGTTTCCAGGGTATTCCCTGGCAGCCTGTTCCAAAGCATAACAACCCTTTCAGTGAAGAAATGTTTCTAAATATCCAATCTAAACCAAGGAGGTCAGTCCCTCTAAAACTTGCTTGTTACCTGGGAAAAGAGACTTTCACCTCTCAAGTACTTGCAGAGAATGATAAGGTCACCCCTGAGACTCCTTTTCTCCAGGCTAAACACCCCAAGCTCCCTCAGCTGCTCCTCATGGGACTTGTGCTCCAGACCCTTCCCCAGCTCCACTGTACTTCTCTGGATTCACTCCAGCTCCTCAATGTCCTTCCTGAACTGAGGGGCCCAGAACAGGATTCGAGGTGAGACCTCACCAGTGCCCAGTGCAGGAGGACAGTCCCTGCCCTGCTCCTGCTGGCCACACTATTGCTGATCCAGACCACGATGCCACTGGCCTTCTTGGCCACCTGGGCACTGCTGGCTCATGTTCAGCTGCCATCAACCAGCACACTCAGGTCCTTTCCCTCTGGGAAGCTTTTCAGCCACTCTGTCCCCAGCCTGTTGTTGTGACCTGAGTGCAGGAACCAGCACTTGGCCTTGTTGAACCTCACACAGATGGCCTCAGCCCACTGATACAGTCTGTCCCCACCTCTCTGAAGAGCCTTCATTTCCTCAGCAGATCAACACTGCAACTCAACTTGGTGTTGTATGGAGAAAAAAAAATTAGGCTTTTTTCTCTAATTTCATGTCTATTATTTTATTTATTTTCAAGACAGCAATTCTGAATTCAACAAAAATCAGAGCATTTATCAATATTAGCTTAAACTGAAATCTGAAATGAAATATTTTATTCCATCCCTACCAAGTGTTCCCTATCTCAAAAGTAGTCCAGGGCTGGCAGTTCAGATCTAGTATTCTCACATACACAAATTTCTTTTTTATCACCTTCCTTCTTATATTGCCTCACTATAACATTCCCCTGTGGTTTTGCAGATGAATCTTTGAGCTTGGGCTAATGAGAAAACCAGGATTAATCACCTGAAGGCCAGGATTCTCTCTTTTTCTTCCACTCTCAAGAGTAAAGACAGCTTCTTTGAAAGAGTGGATTGCTGTTTCTGATCCCCTCAATTTACTTTGTCTGTGATGATGATCCTTCCAGCTGTGAGAAATAGTCATTCACTTATAAAACTGAAAGAGAACAAAGTCATCAAAGCAAAACTATTTATTGATATCAACAAGTAAGCTGAGTCAGGCACATCTCACTGAGGAGGCAAACTTCTCTCTCTAAAATGCACAAACTTTTAGACACTTCCTCAACTTCTGGGGTCCCTGGCCCTTTTTCCCTTTGGCTGACTACTTAGGAATTCACATTCTTTCCACTGCCTACCACCTTCAAACTGATGCCTCCTTTCCCCTCCCCTCTCAGAACTAAGGACTCTGAAGTAACAAGCATCATTTCACTCCTCTTTTTCTCCCCTCCATATTGAAGAGGCCTGGCCTCCTGCTAGCTACATCTTTGCCTGCATGACATAAGTACACATTCTTATGGCTGAAACAGTGGCTGAAGCAAAACATTATTTTATCTCTCACACAAATCCATGCCAGAGTTGATTTAATTTTTTTTCCTGCTTTCTGGCTTAGTTTAAAAAGTCTTTTAGGCCTGTATGGAGTATTAAAGTTACTTCAAGTTGCAATCTTTGTAAGAGAAAGCATTAAAATAGCCTCCCTAGAGAACTGGCCACAGTACCATGCCTGCCAGGGTTTGGCACGAAATGTTTGGACAATGCAGTCAGGTGCATGCTGTGATATTTGGGGTTGTTGGGTGCAGAGCCAGGAGCTGGACTAGATGATCTTTGGAGGTCCCTTCCAACCCAGGATATTCTCTGATTATATGAAGAATAAAATGCAAAAGCCCCTCAGAAGTATTTGCAATGTGAAAAGAGAGAAGAGGAAAGCTGTGGTCCCCATCAGTTTGAATGAATGTAGAGCAATACATAGACAAGATTCTGTTTACCTCTCCCTCCTAGAAACCAGAATGGTCAGTGAGATAAATGATGACACATACTGAAAAGGACAAGTGGGGCATAGTTAGGTAAGCTTCACGGATCAGGGAACTTACAGACTTCCAAAAGCAAATGCTGACATGCAGACCTGTGACCTCCTTTTTGACAAACTTGGGAGCAGACAAATAATACAGCAGCTTGCAGTGTTTTGAAGAGTGTTTTCCCAGTGTGATTTAGTTATTCTTAGTGTTAACATAAAACCAGAAAAAGATACACATCTAAACACCTACAAAGGACTAAGGGTGCTGTGCATCCAGGTGCTGTTAGCAACAATAGCTTTTAATTGCATTTAATTTCACAACACAAGTGTCCACAAGAGATGTGCAAATATCCAGATATGGAGCTGTGCCCATAGAACAAAAGTCACTGATTCTTGGGCCACTGCAGAGGAAGAAAAGTATCAGTATGCAAGACTATGATCTGTACATAATAATAGATAATAGAATCACAGAATTGTTTTGGTTAGAAGAAACTTTTGGAAGTCCTGTAGTTCCAGCTCCCCTGCCATGGGCAGGGATACCACCTTGCTCAGAGCCCCATCAAACAGGGCCTTAAATGTTTCCAGGCACGGGAAATCTCTGGGCAGCTTGTTCCAGGGTTTCACCACCCTCATCGCAAAACACTTCTCGCTTTTATCCAAACGAAATCGACCCTCCCTCTGATTAAAACCATGATGTCGTAAATCCTACACTGGCCTGATAAAAAAAAAGTGTTGTCTAATAACACCTCTGGTTAGAACTGTTCCACAGACTATACCTGTACTCCATATCCTTTTTAACCTGCCGGGGGTTGGCTCTATAAGGGTGCTATAAAGAGCGGTGCCAGAGTTCACCGGGGCTCCCGGGGAGGCCGCGGCCCGTGCCCGCCGCGCAGCGCCCGCAGCAGAGCCAGGCCCGGCGCCGCCTCAGCGCCGGCGCCACAGCGCCCTCTGCCGGCGGCACCGCGCCCTCTGCCGGCGGCACCGCCAGCCCCGCCCCGCGCCGGGGTCGCGGCAGGGCCAGGGCCGGGGCTGGAGGAGGTGAAGGCGCCGTGGCGGCCGCTGTGCTCTTGTTTCCTGACACAGGGAATTACAGCCGCCTGCTGAACCATTGCCGCCCGCACCACCGACTGTGAACTCCGCAGCTCCTCGGTGGGTGCTGCGAGCCCAGGTGCGCAGCTGGGAAACCAAGCCGAAGGAGCCAGGCCGGCGGCGCGGGTGCCCGTGGCCTGGGTCAGGCTCTTCCTTACTCGTCTCCATCCTATGTAAAGTGCCGCTGCTTTGGCCCTGTTCAGCGGCCTGTCCCTGTTCAGGGTACTTATGCCAGCCTGCTACTAATTCTTGTCACAGGCAACAATTTTCTGTAAAAACCCAGCACTCCCCATCCAGAACTTGTCCTGAGGCAGGTCCGGCTAGGGTGTGCTCACGGTAGGTAAAAACAAGAGAAACAGGAGCTGTGAAAATGAGAAAACTTGCCGGGCGTGTAGCATCATCACTCAGCTGCTAATCTGCCAACAGCTCATCTCGCGGCTCAGATTAGTGTCCTTTCACTGATGCCAAACAGGTATGTCCACATAAATAAACAGATAAGCAATAAAACATAATTTATGTGTTCTGCCAGAAATCAAGAAAAACTGTGTTTTCTCTTTCACACAGTTTGCATTTATCTGACCGAATTCAGAGTGTGTGGACCAAATGCTGATATATAGATCTATGAATCCCCTGTATTTAATTAACACTTTAATTTATTAGTTTACAATTTATTGCCCTATTCAGTAAATATTATTTGCACATTCTGGAACAACCCAAGCTGCAGAAGTGGTCCTTTAGAAGTAAACTTGGAAGTGGGTTCTTCAGCTGACAGAGCACATCCTGCAGCATAGCAACACCATCAATCTGAATGAAAATCCATGGACTGACAAATTCTGGATCAAGCCCTTGAGGTATAGTTCACAAAACCACTCCTTTGGTCATCTATATTAGCATCCAGTGCCATTTGAGCTGGCAGCAGGGTTGCGTGATGCTGGAGATTGAATAACCTTTCAATAAGAATGATATTTTGTTCTTAAGATGTAGAGAAATTGAAATCAAAGAGTGATTAACATGTGATACTAACACCAGAGGCACACAGACTGTAGAAATGACACAGTGGTAACTGCACAGATTAAATGAACTACCATAACAATCCTACATCAGACCTGCACTGTCAGGATCTAGAACAAGACCACAACCACAGTTTTTTCCAAGCTGACAGGCCCACCTAGTGAGACTAAAGTGTTGTGAGAGATCCTCTATTTGTTATCTCATTTGCACCATCTCTGAGAGATCCTCTGTTTGTTGTTACCTCTTTTGCACGATCCCAGTTCCCAGCCTCAGAGGCAGAGGGTGTACAAAGCATGATTCCCACTCCTATGCTTCAGCCACAGTGACTGCAGGCAGTGCTACAGACCTGGGGAAGAGTGGCTGGAATGCTCTCCAGGGGAAAAGGACCTGGGGGTGCTGGTCAACAGCTGGCTGAACGTGTGCCAGGTGAGATTCAGGTTGGATATCAGGAGGAATTTCTTCACAGAAAGGGTTGTTAAACATTGGAATGGGCTGCCCAGGGAGGTGGTGGAGTCACCACCCCTAGAGGTATTTGAGAAATGACTCATGGCATTTAGTGTTGTCTAGTTGACATAGTGTTGTTGCTTGGTCAGAGGTTGAACTCCATGATCTCAGAGGTCTTTTCTAACCTAAATGATTCTTTGATCCTCTGATTCTGTAAACATGGCAGTGAAACTTCGTGGAAACAAGAAGAGTGGCCTGGGATAGGTCTTGTTCAATAATATGCCTTTGGCATGCTGGCATCTGCTTTGCCTGTCACAAGTCGACTGATAGCAAATTTTGGTTTTTGCTTCCGGTAGTTCTGACAAGCCATTCCTGACAATCTTGTACACTGTATAAGCTGAATCATAAAGACTGTAAACAAATACAGTAAACAAAACTTATTTGATTTATTTCATATTTAATTTCCAATTTTGTTTCTACTTTCTACATAGCCTGGATATGCCAAACAAGTCTCTGAAAAATATTTAATATTTATAAAAATTCTTCAGAGTTCAAGTTCCTGAAGCTGAGAAGTTTCAACCAAAGTTGTGCAGCCATACCCTGGATACTTATTCTGCCCAAAGAATTTTTTCCAGAGAATTCTTTCGTATGGGCCTCATTTTTTGCCCTGGACTTTTAAAGTTAGTAACAAGTAATTTTTAGTAGTTTCAGCTCATGGGTCTTGGTGTATTTATTCAACAACATAAAAGAGCCTCTCATCATCCAGTTTTGTTAGTGTCTCATAGCTCTAATCTTGACCTAGTTTGTGAATGTTTTATTTATTGACAGCAGGCTGCACAAACAGCCTCCTCTCGGAGGGATTCCAAATACAAGCTCAGTCCAAGAGGATGCAGCTTCTCCAGGGCATCCCTACCCTCCCCCATTTTTATTTTTGTCAGCTATGCCATCCCTCCTAAAGGGCCTTTAAGGCCTCATTTTTTCCTGACAGTATTTTTTTTCCACTAAGAAACATTGCCATGACGCATAGTTATAAATTAGTTTCTCCTTTCTCCTGCAAACTATGACTACAAATCATGCACACAAATCTTGCAGCATTATTGGGAAGCATCCATGGTGGTATGACTCATTTCTCAGCTGAGATTGTAAGCTGGGGCTTTGCATTTTTCTCATCTTTCAATAAAAATAATTTAGGAAAAGAAATAGTCTGAAACATCAAGAAAGGAGGAACAACAGAAACCGTTAGAAGTAAGTTGAGCATATATCACATGTAAGAATACATTTGTTACATTGGCCTTTATGGAGCTTTGTGGCACTTCTGTTTTAGAGAACAGGCAGACATACTAAGTGGAGGACAAGATGGATGTGACCCAGCATTGTTCACTTGTAGCCCAGAAAGCCAACATATCCTGGGGTGCATCAAATGAAGTGTGACTGGCAGATCAAGGAGGTCATTTTGCCCCTCCACTCCTGTAAGGCTTTCCTGGAGTACTGTGTTCAGCTCTGGGGAGGGAGGTCATGGACCAGTCCAGAAAAGGGATATGAAGTTGATCAGAGGGCTGGAGCTCCTCTCCCATGATGACAAGCTTGATATACTTGGAGTTGTTCATACTGAAGAAGGGAAATCTCCAGGCAGATCTTGTAGCAGCCTCTCCGTATTTAAAGGGGTTTATAAGAATGATGTGGACAGACTTTTTAGCAGTTACAGTAGAACACTGCAGAGGTAATGGTTTTAAACTGAAGAAGGGTTGATTTTGGTTGGGTGTCTGGCACACATGAGTATTATGAGAGTGGTATAACACTGGCACTGGTTGCCCAGAGAGGTAGCAGATATCCCTTTCCTGGAAACATTCAAGGTCAGGTTGGACTGGAGCTCTAAGCAATCTGATTTCATTGAAGATGTCCCTGCTCAGTGCAAGGAGATTTGGACTAGATAACATGCAAAGGTGCCTTCTAATGAAAACTATTCTGTGATTCTATGATTAAACCCTTAACATCAAAGCATTCACCAGCCAAAGAAAAAAAAACAAACCCAAACTAAAACCCACAAGCAAAGAGAAAAATCTGTGTAGACCCACAGAAGGATTTTTACCCATTTAATTCTAAAAAATTACATGGGACTTTGTAGTTGCATATTGATTAAACCTAAACATTTATACTGTCTACCTCTGCTCAGGCAAGTGGGCTTCCAGCAAATTCTAAAAGTACTTGGACAGAAACTGTTCTCAAGATAGCTGTTTCAAATACCAGTGTAATGCTGTACCAAAAACCCAGTGCCTGAGAAAAACAGTATCAAATGAGAACAAATAGAGATTTCCACTGCAGGAGAAGTTATTTCAAGGGCAAACATAACAGACTTCAAACAAAGCAAATTGACCCAGGAGAAGTGAAATTCTCCTTTTGGCAGAGTTTCACAGGCCTCCTGTAGAGAGCTACAATGCCCCGTGGACTCTTTGGGGAGGTTCAGGCCAGCACCCTGAGACTGTGGGTGAGGCTTGACGGCAGGGGTACCCCAGAACAACAGCAGAAAGGTTGTATGGTTGCTACAAATTCCCTCAAGGAAAAGGACCCATGGCAAGAAATAGGCAGAACTTGGGGGTGAGGCTGGTAAAAAAGGACAATGCCTAAGCTCTCTAACCTCTGTAATTGTCTCTCTAACCAGCTATGGCTATTTCGACTGCTGGCTCACTGTGTGGCCCCAGAGCAGGTCCTGCCTCCCTCTGCTCCCAGCATATTCGCAGATTGAATTTATTTTATTATTTTCTCATCATATGCCCAAGGTCCACCTTCTTCCCAGCTCTTTGTCTCTACCTTTTCCCCCGCTGTTACCTTTTCAGCATCTCATCAGCATATACTTTCAATTCCCTTTGAGACCATTTATAAAGGTGTAAAGGAACATAAATGCAGTTTTCTCCCAAGTACATTAGATATTTGACTGCTCTGCAGCATACTAAAACTGGACTCATACAAAGAGGCTTTGAAAAGGTCAAATTCTGTGAATATTCCGTTTCTAGCTACATTATATGCAGCTGTGCTTATACTCGTTTTGTGTTCATTTTGTCAGGCTATACTAACAAATGAGTTTGCTGATATTATTTATGGGCTAGTAAATCTTATGTGCAACAACATAAAATTCATACTAATGAGCAGAAATCCATCACTGATCTGTGTGTTCAGTCAAAACAAAAATAAATATTGGAGACTGTGAATACCAAATTCTTAATAAGTCCTGGAGATACACAATTTAAGGATTAAATTATTCATAGTTTCCACTGACTTCAAATAATAAGTGTATGTGACAAATTTATAACTCATTTGTTGTTAATTTGTAAAAGGAAAAAAGGTAAAAATTGCCATATATATGATTCTTGCAGTTTATGTCAAATAATAACCTCCTAATTTTAATTAGAGTCTTGAAAGTTTCCTAATGAAGACCACTTCAATTAGTTTCATGAAGATTTTATCACAGTCTGAATTGATTTACATTGATATGATTTCCCTGCAGTCAGTGGAGCTAATCTCATTTAGTCCTCATGAAGATCTAACCTGAAACAAGGTACCAGAACCAGCTTGCTCAGAAAGTGTCCAGAGGTGAAGGTGCACAGAGTGGAGGAGCTCTGCTGGTAGAGAATTTGTGCAGTTTTTTCCATCACACCCTGGATTGCTGCTCCTTAGCACATCCAGTGGAAGAAGGGTGGATGTAATTGCAACATTGCACAGAGGTGACACAGCAACATTTAATTGTACCATTTTTTCTTTTTTCTTTTTTTTTTTTTTTTTGAGTATCTGATAGTCCCTGAAATGGGATCTGTGGATTTCTCCACACTCCACCCCTTCAGCACAGAGAGATCTGGAACTTTACAGTGAAGATCATTCCTGTAATACATCTAATATGGACTAACGTGTAATTTCATTTTATCAGGCACTCAGTGAGGGACGCTTTTTTTAACTATAAACCTTTTAATAAAATCTTTTCAGTCTCTGACAATTAATAGAATTTTAAAGATATGGGAAAGTGAACAACAAAAAGCAAAATTAGAAAGAGAAATGAAGAAACAAAATCCAGGAGGAAAATAACAGAGGAAAAGGAGATAATTACTATAATTAAGTATGACTTGAAGATGTTAATGAATATAGTGCCTCCGTGGTCATCAGTATAAGGCTATAGCATTCAGTAGAGAATGTCAGCTTTTGTGATTAAAGTCTTCTGGAAAGAATTTGTCATCAAATGTCTGCCATTGTTCTGCCCTTGCATCATCTTGTTTCTCATCCTTAAAGGCCTCAACCATGCTGTCATTCAGTTCTGTGGGCTTTTGCCTCCTGTCCTCTTCTCTGCTACACCATCACAGCCACTTTTCTGCATCTTTTACCATCACTGTGACTCGTGCACAGGCGCAGCTTGCCCAGCCAGGCCGTCTGCAGCCAGCAGTTTTGCCTCTATGTTACTCAGAGGTGATAATGAAGAGAAGAGCAGGGTGGCTTGAGCACCTCCTCACTCCCCCAGTTCTGCACAAACTGGCTGCTGAGGGAGAGGCCCTTTCTCCATCTCCTGCAGCTACCCCTGTTGGCTGCAACACTTTCAGAGGCAAAGGTGGGGAGAGTCATCAGGTACTCAGCGCTCCCCACCACACCCCATGTACTGGGAAATCATGAGCATCCCTTGGGTGCACATCCAGGAGCCACTGCAGCCTGTGACACACATGCTTTACCTTGGATTTTATGATTAACAGTAATTTGTACTAATAATTAATTATTAATAGTAATTGCTATAAGTGATCTTGAGAGATTGAAACCTCTTTGACCACATGCTATACCCTGCCACCCCAATCTAAAAGCGCAAAATGTGGAGGGGGCCAGGAGGCGGCAACAGCTGAGGTGATTTGCCCAGCACAGCTCAGTGGTGGAGGCAGAAGCAAAATGCAGTTCTCCTGCCCTCCTCATCCTCTTACTGAGATTGTCCCCTAGTAAACCAAAGTTTCTAGTCCTACATATTTTTAGGCCATTACAGTTCTGGGCTTTTACTCTGGATCATAAAAGTACTTCAGAGGCTTGAATCAATTTTATTAAATGACGTTTCATCTGAGGTATTTTGTGCCAACACTCTCTTCTACAGCACTGCCAATGGCTGATTTCCTGATTAAGGGAGAGAAAAAGAATGAGGAGGGAATGATAACATTGCATCTTCAGATCCTAATTACTGATGCAGATTTTGTATTTGTTGTATGGATGATGTTTAGCTTCTAGCAAAGTTAGTACTACTGCTCTACATGGATAAAAAGGAAATCAGATTGACTGCACAGATCAATGGCCTGACACAAAAGCCTTCTGCATGCAGACTAAACAGAGATCTGTTAAAATGAACCATGTAATCTATGGTCAGAGTGCTGACATGCTCAGAAAGAAAAAGCTGGTATTTAAACCAGACTCTTGTGAATAAATCTCAGTATCTTCAGCTGGAAATGACAGAAAAGATCTAGTGGATTTCCTAGAAAATTGTAGTCTGCTATTTGTGAGCTGCCAGAAAATGAGGATGTTTCCTGCATTGATTGATGCTAAAAAATACTCACCCACAACCAACTCAAGGGTACTCCTTCCAAGAACACAATGCTTCTGACTTTAGTGGAAATGAGAGATAAGGAGAAGATCCTTCAGGCAGCCAGGAAAGAGAAGCATTGAATTCCAAGGGCAAGTGATAACAATTTCTCCAGACTTCAGCCAAAAGATACAAGAAAGAAGGAGTTGGTAGAACTTTAAAAAGCCTTTGTAGATTTAAAACCCAAGGCTGTCATCTCTTCTGAAACTGGGAGTTCTATATGAAAATAAAGATTACCTCCTCTGGGATGCAGATTGAGGGAAACAGTTTGTGGAAGATGCTACCCTTATTTTTGCCCCGGGGCATCCAGATGGATTAATTCCTTGTGTTTTTCTGGCAGAGCCCTGGTACATTGCCATTCCCGCAGTGTATGGTCTGTGCAGAGGGTCCCGTGGGAGTTACAAGCAGCCCACCAAGTCTGCTCCATCTTGGGGACTGAGACAGATGGTGCAGCTGCCAAAGCTGGCCGGGCCAAGCATCTGGTCTGTTGATTTAAAGCAGTTCTCAAGCATCAGCCGCTGCTGTGGCTGAGATGAGCACAGTTCAGAGGTGTTTCCTTGTCTGGAGCCTGTGGGGGAACAGTTTCTTCTTGGAAGTGAGTACCAAATGTTTTGGAAGATGAAGAAAAGGTTTTGGGTGACCTGTTAACGATTATTGATATCAGAGAGGGAGTCAGCTCCATGGAAGGTTAATGCTACCACTATTTCACAATGATATTTGGTATTTAGGTTCCTCTAGGAAGGTTCTGGTCAGGCTTGTGTTTTATTTATTGGCTTTGTCAGTATCTTCTGTCTCTCCCACTCTGAATAAACAATGTCTTGTTTAAATATTAAACTGTACTTCAGTTTTGACTGCTGATAGCCAGAGATGAATGGTGATTTTCCTGGGATACAAAGAGCACAAAGGGGGAGTTTACTACCCCAAAGCTGAGACTACAGCTTTGGTGATTGCACCCCAGCTAGATTTAGATTTGCAGTGTGGAGGCCTGGATATATTGTTCTCTGGTTTTATTTTTTATCTGAGACAGCTTTTTTCCCAAGTTCTCTATCATCGCATTGGTACCAGGTGACAGCACACTGCTTAAGGGCTATGTAAATACAACCTTAATGATACCAAATAATCAGAAGGAGACTGGTGAGACAGGACTGAGGAAAAGCCTACGTGCTAGGAAAAACTACTGAAATTTTTTAATCTGCATGGGCGGCCCCAGAAAAGGCTGCAAGCCTACTATTAAATGCTACCATCATGCCCAAGAAAGAGAGCGCACATGAGCTGTGAGGAAACATCAGCTGTGAGGAAACATTACCAAAGCTGCAATGGGAAACTGCTCATCAAATTCACTGATACTTTTGCAAAGTTACTGCACCTCTCTGAAGACATATTTATTTCTAAAAAGCATTAAGTAGAAAGCAAATCCTTCTTGTGTGTGTCAAGGGCCCGCAGTGCTAAGAAATTACTGTCGACAATGCTGTCAGTAAAACTGTCCCAGTACATTTCACAAAAAAGTCTAAATGCGACAGCATGCTTGATGGTCCGATACTGATGATACTGGAGAACTGATTTATAACCATAAACCTTGTCAGTTTTTATAGCTGAAAGCTCATTCACCAAGAAATCCATGTGAAGTTGCCCTTTCTTCGATAAAAACTTTGCAAATGAGGCCAGGGTTTGTTGTACAGTCCTCTCTAGCCTACAGGTCCCTTAGTTTCTGTGACTTTTGTTTTGCCTAAAGAATTAATGCTTGATATATTAGGATGTCATTTACACCTTAAAAATGGAGAGAATTTCTGTGTGTTGATAAAATTTGACATGTTTTATCTGTGCCCTACCATCAGAGTCCTAATGGGAATACAAATGTTTTTAGAACTTTTTAACTGTCACACAAGCAATCAGGAGAGACACCCTATCTTTAAATCAGAAAATAGCTTCATTCCTGCTATCTTATCAAACAGCACCACGTAGTCCCACAAAAAGTATCCCCACTGAACTACTAATGGAAAGGTGTTTACATACCAGACAGGAAGCCATACAACCTGTTTTGGGTAATCACAGGAAACGAGGGAATCAAAGTGTGGAGAAGGAATTCCAGAACTGATCTGAAGAGGAAAGAAGTTTGGATAGAAAGGCTGCTTTTAAAAGCACGAGGAGCACAGATAATGAACCTTGATGAATATGGGTGGAAAAGATGCAGTGACCACTGTGAAAGTGATTATTTCATTGGTACATAAAAGATCATGAGAAATTTATTAATATTCATTTTATTTGTCAGTTTGCCATTCCTCCATCATTTATGTTAAAGAAAATATTTGACAGTTTATGTAAGTACAGTTAAAGAACAGCTATTAGTGAATTAAAGGAAACACACATGCACTATATATATTTATATGCAATTATATTGCTTTACCCAGAACAATGGAAAAAGTCAGCAGATTTGGCTTAAAAAATTAAAGAAAAAAGAAACTTCTGGAGATATTTTTGCTTCTAACAATCCAAGAATGTTGGCATATAGTATATAATTATGCATGAATGTATAATTTTCCAGTTACTCTTTGAAACATGTAGTTGATTCTTACTATGAGAAAGAAATAACAACATTAATAGCCAAAAGCACGTCTCTGATCCTCAGCCCTTGGTGTCTTGAGGAAGAAAGACACTGCTCTGCCCCATAAAGAGCTTTATCTCTCTCACCTCCTTTTGCTTTTGTGTTTTTGTCACTTCACTGCTCAGGTATTCATTCTCTCTCTCATCCTCCATATCTTGCTTTGGTTTTGACATGGTTGATTCCAACCTCCTTTTGCCCTGTGAGTGCCAGCTGTTGTTTCCTAGTTTTACCTTTTCCCAGAAGCATCTTACTTCTTTCTCCCACACTGGCCCCAGGCTTGGGAGATGTCTAAAAGATTCTTTTCCTTAACCTTCATCTCTAAAATGTCTGAGGGAATGGTGTCCTTAGCCTTCATAGTTACAACACCTTTGCCTTGGTGTCTGCAGGACAGTCTGCCATTGTTGAGGTGACTGCTTTGTGGATAACTGTCCATCACTTACAAGAACTGTCTTGTTCTTTCAAGCCTGTCTATATCCATCTGACTATTAGGGCATGTGGGGTTCACTCCTGCTCATTCTCTTGCATTTGTGCAGCTCCTGTAACAAGCCTCTGAGCAAAGCTGGGAGGCACTACCACAGTGAGTATCCGCAGCAGGAGTATGTGGTCTTCCTGTGTTAGAAAGCCCACTGCTGCTCTGAAAGTTTAGATACAGAAAAGACAGACTGTTTTATCCTTGCCTTTCAGAATATCCTCTTGGGTTTAGGAGCCAGCTCAGAGAGCCTTGTTCACTCGCTGAGTTCAGCATGGCTGTAATGTGCTTAGTTACAGTCCTGATCTTGAAAAATTGATTCCACTTTCAGAAATATTACCAATTCTAGGGGCATTCACTACTGTAAATATAAGGGCTATTGCAAAAGCCTGGAAACCTCAGTGATCTTAAATGTCCCTTCCAACCTAGGTATTCCTGTGATTCTATGAAATTGTGAAAATCATGGGCAGCTTTATAAATGTACCCATCAAGTGTTTCAGTTCACAGGAAGAAAAGAAGCACAAGCCTCAGGAAGCTGCAGGCTTATTTCACCCAGACTGCTCTTGTCCAGGAATATCTCTGAGAAGACATTTTCTTACATTTTTTTGTATACTTGTTACAAACCTGTTAGAAGCAATATTAAACCCCAGCATATTTTAGCATCTCAGCCTTTTGTGGTTTGTTTTTAAGTACAAAAGGCATGCCATAATGCTCTTCCTTCTCCTCCTGAGTTGACTGTTGCCAGCACTGAAGATACATCCAAAACTTTGCACCTGAGAGAGGCTCTGATCCAGGTAACCATCAAGGCACCCTGTGCCTTAAGACCCCTTCATCCAGGACCACAGAATGGAAGAGTGACAGCCCTGGGTTTCCCTGGATAAACAAGCCTTTGCAGGGCTCTGCCTTGCACTCAGGGCCAGCACTTTTGAGTGTAGCTGATTTAGAGCCGGGCTTGAGCAGCCAAGAGGAGTGTGTATCTTTCCTGTGCACTGCTGAGTCCATGCAGCTGCTTCTTCCCACATTGCTAGCTAAAGGATGCTGGCTGAGATACATTAAAAAAAAAAATTAAAAACCATTTCCTACTCAAACTATAGGAACCATAGAAGAGTAGAACAAGAATGAGGAGAAAAGAGGGAAATTCTTCCCTTTAACTTTAAATGGTCTATTTAAAGACTGCTTTTAGTGTGTATGATAGGCTTGGAATAAATATAAGGAATTTTTATTTCCGTGGTTTTTGTTACTGTGTTGCTGTCCATTGGGGGATCAGATGTGTGAACATCCCATGACTATGGGGTATGTTCACATAAACACCCTATTTTAGTATGATTATTTCTATGGGAAGGGAATGTTGGGCCCAAATGGTAGCAGCAGAACCCAGGTTCTCAAACTGTCAAACTTGCTGCTGTGAGTACTCAGAAATTTATTCTGATCTTGCTTTTTATGGCAAATATTCTGACAAATATGTTCATGTGCAGTGACGACAACAACAACAACAAAAAGCAATTAACACAAACCAGTTGGACTCAAAGCCACTCTTCTCCACAGTGTACCCTAGTTAAACATATCCCTAAACATAATTACTACTGAAGAGAAGATGGAAGAAAAATACATGAAGTGTCTATCATATCTACATATGTAGTGTACCCTTTAAAGATACTAATGAACAGTTAAGAGGGCAGTAAAAGGACATGAATGGACTAGATTAGACTAGAAGTGATTTGTGAAGTGAAGAAAAAATCAAACAGTGGCCAAAAATGAATTTTTTTGCTTTGTTGGTGCTTTTGTTTGTTTGTGTGTGGGTTTTGGTTTTGTTTTTTTGTTTTCTCTTGGTTTGTTTTGTTTTGTTTTGGTTTGGTTTTTTAATTTAAAACCCAGTTTTCAGAAGGTTCTGTTAATCTTCATGTGGACGCTAGATGGGGATCTTGAGTCAGTCATGCCAGAGACTCCTTTATCCTGCTTTTTCTTTATTTTAATCTGTTTTATCATGGACAGAGTACATGCAATGCAAGTTTACTCTTCAGGCATTTATATTTATACTAAGGTTTTTTTGGGGGAAGGGCAATCTACAGTAAATAAATATTTACTTTTAAAAATGCAAGTTTAATTGAGGCTACATTGCATCTTTCAAAACAGAAGGGAATGCATCTGGAACTGTAGAGCACATGCTCTTCTTCGTCCTAATTATTTGTTTAATTCCAATGGCATACTGCAATTGTTTTCTCACTTTTCAGTGAGGGATGCAGTTTCCAGTGACAATTGTCTCACCGCTGTGTAGCACAGATTATGACAAGGGGAGAGGCGGCGGAGTCGCTCGTTTGCGGCAGTACTAATGACCCAAGCATTGTTATTTCCATAAATGAGATCCTCGTGTGCTAACTAAACCTGAGCAATACAACTGTGAAAGCTGCTTTCCTTCAATCTTCCCCAAATCTCCATATGACTTTTATACATGAGAATAAATTAATCTCTCTTGTTACCATGTTGGTTTTTGTTTAGAAAGTATCTCTTTCTTTCATTTGATGTCAAGCTCAGCCTTAAAATGTGAATCATGTTTTTAGCCATTGTCTCAAATAGTTCCTTTCTCAAAGGATTCTTTCTTCTTCCTTCAGTAAACTGAGCTTTGCAAATTGCATTGTAAAGAAGCATATATGGCACCAACCTCATGACTTCAGACTCTGTTGTGGACTGGTCTTGGCTAAAGTGGCTGTCTCAGCTCATTTTGTAGGGACACACTAGCCCACACTATGTAGCATGCAGTTTGGGATTATTGCCAGTTCCTTCCCAGAAAATACTCAGGAAGGAATTAGTGAAAGGACTGAATGACTTCTTGCGGTATCTGTGGAGTCAGGGTATATCCAAGGTGAAATGGGATCATTCCTTGGGCATCAGAAAGGAGGGAAAATAAAACAATCAACCCTGCAGTGACCTGTTGTTATTATGCCTCATGCCATTGTTGTTGGAACATTCCGAACTGAAACATGCTGGTGAAGGAATAATTCATGCTGCAGAGAAACAAGCTGAACACCGAATCAGTTCTTTTAAAAAGGATCAATTTTTAGAATGTATTATAAATAAACAATTGTTTCTCGATATGGAGAATGATTTTATTTGATGACACACAGTGCTGCTTCTGCAGAGCTGATTGCTCTGTCAGAGCAAAAGGAAAAAATAATATATTAAAGACATGAGATGCATGAAAAATGTCATTAAATAAGTCTTTACTAGCCTTGAAATGGGGATGGTTTGCATAATTGATTAATCATAAGGGGACATTTTTGGTCACAGAAATTATCATTAGTAGAGCTCCAAAGTTAAATAATCTCTATACTAATAAAATTGCCATTTTCCCTTCAGATCTTTCCAAGATCTCTTCTTTCTTTTAGTCTTTCTTGCTTTTAAAGGCCTTAATAATTAAACGATATTTGACTCGAAGTGTGGGTGAGGAAGCCCTTGTGAGCCAATCTCTCCCCCCGACACTCCGCGAGAGCAGCGGTGCCCAAGCGGCGCCCGCGGGCCCAATCCTGCAGCTGTGCTGCTTCCCCTCCCTGCACCAGCAGTTCGGATCTGGGCTTTTCCTTCCAAACTCCAGTCAATGACGGCTCTCTGAATTTTCTTCCTGAAAAAGAAAAATATAATCATGCCGAGCAGCATTTTTGTGCACCCTTTTCTGTTCCAGTATTAAAAAGCAACTGTTTGCTCTGGAAAATTTCACCTCTTTGTGAAACTGTGGGCTTGAAAAACATGCACACACTTTTTTTGTGAGATAGCTTGTGGTCCTTTATGATGGATGTCACCAAATCTAGTTCAGAGATATAATAATAAATATTTTTTTTTATTGCCAAGAATTTAATTAAAGGAAATGGCTTTTGATACAAAGCTCTGAGAAGGATTTTCTTTAGCCTGCTTTATTTTTTTTAGAGGCTATTTGACATTGAATAAAACAGGGATTTCATGAAGCAGGAATGGGTTAAACAAGGCTTGCCATACCTGATTTCATTAATAAAAAATAAATGGTGTATGGGTTCAAGCCTGGTCCCACACCACAAACTGGCAATCTTCTCTACTTCTCATTTATTGTTAATCCTTCAGGAGGTACAAATGGTTGGAAATCACATCTACAACAAAAAGAGGAATGGAGATGTTTGGCATCATGCAAAAGACTTTCCTGTTTGTTATTTTGCTGTGAAAAGTTTAATTTGGTTTATTTAACCAGGAAATGATCCTTAAATTGAGACATACAGTACCTTCTCATCATAAATATCCTTCTCGGGAGATCTCTGACCGAGAGTTGCAATACACTGCAGAAAGAAAAATGTGTTCAAAAGCTTATTTATTACTCCATTTTTTAAAATGCGAAAATAGGGCAATACTCATGTATCTCAGAAACACATTGTAATGGCTTCCAAACATGAACATAAAATTGGTGTAAAAGTAATTTCAATCTGTAAAACTTCTTGATTTGTGTTTATTAGTATGCGGAACGTAACATACATGTTAAAACAAGCCACTATTCACTCTAGGTTGTGCATGTACTGAGATAATTACACAGAATTGCATGGTGATACATGTGGAAAATATATTGTGTAAATATTTAAAGGATGGAAAAGATTTAAGAGACAATTTCAATGCAGTTAGATATTAATTGTTGTACAAAATCAAGATTTCCTTCCTAAATTATAATGGTCCAATTTATAACTGTATTGCAATGTGAGGAACTGTTTTCCAAATCTCTAGTTATAGCTAGCCAAATTCAAAAATGACTCTGAGGATTTTGAAGCAAACCAGTTTGTCAGTTTCTTACCAGTTTTTTTTAGCAGAGGAGAGCCAAAGCCATGCAGACATTTAAAAGGTTTACAAGATTAGGCCAATATATAGATACTTTTGCCAGTGAAGAATAAAATGTTGATTGATGAATACTAGAGCTAGTATTTAAAAAACTCTTACCACTTTCCTCCAAATTTTTTTCTATTCTATCAATATTTTATCTCACACTCAGTTGTATATATTTTTTCATGTCTCAAGATTTATTTCAATATCTCATAGGTATATAAAGCAAGTGCTTTAAAATCTTATATTAAAGAATATCTATCATAAGCAAGGATTGGCAACTTGGTAAAAAAAATTGTGTGATTTTTATCAAGAATTAACTTGATAATACAACAATAATGGTTGTATTGAAGATATTTTCTTTCTGCTTCTATTTTGATACTCTGTTTTCCTGCATCCGCCTGCATTGGATGTTCAGTATTATCAAATATTTGTATGAACAGGAACACATTAGAATGCTGCAATATGCTCAACCAGTGTGACTTTTTTTTTGTGTGTGTTTTGCATCTGAAGTTTTGTAGTAATGTAGTCCCTAGACCAGCAGCTGAGATTTACAAACATGGTATGACTGTATTAGAGGTGCAGAGACATCAATTTCTTCTGAATCCACCTGCCAGTATATTTTAATAACAATCTTAACTTGAATAATCTTCCCCAAAGATGTTTTTTAATAGAGATATCTTTTCTTCCACTTTACATTTTCCTTGTATATGCCAGTTCAAGAAAGCTCCCCACCTTCCGTATTTAGGCACGTTTTGAAAAGCATGTCTTAACTTTTGACAGGATCAAACATTTTTCTTAGGCTACTGTAAATATTCTAAGGTAATTAATTATTTGATATTTACATTATGCATGCATGATAGTACGCATACTCTCCTGATATTTATAAGAATCAAAAATTTAAAAACACAGTAGTTGTTTTTGTTCAGTCCTAGAAGAAACCGGAGTTTGGCCGATGTGAGGGGGGAATACTTTCTCTTAAAATGTGAAGTTAGGATGATCTTAACCAAGTAGAGTACTAAAAATACATTGGACAATAATGACTTTCCATCACAAAAATCAACTTGCTTTTAGAGTAGTGACCTAGATAACATGGGGTCTGTATTATTTTCTAACTCCCTAAACTACCTAGCCATGCATGGAACTTTATCACCTTTCATATGCCAATATGCTGAGGGATCATATAGCCCAGGATACCACATGCTGATGTGTTATTCCTTTATTAATTATGCTTTATGTTCACTGTGCCCTTATGAAACAGATCTTTAGCCTATTGATCTTGCTGCAAACTCTAAGAAAAGTAAAAATAAAATAAAATTAACTTTTCCTGAGACAGTACAATTAAATCCTCACGAGAATGAAATTTGTCTCCTCGACTCCTGGAGCTCCATATAGTGAGACAGGACTGACTCCCCATCTACTTCATCCTGCACGTTCTCCCAGTGTGCATTGAACGTACGTTGACTCAGCTGCTAATTCAGGAGCATGAGTAAATTGTACAGTGAAGGAACAGAATAACTCTTCCTGGAAAGACAGGTGCTGTCCACAACCTACTAGGTTAACCTGTGCTCAAAAAGTCCACGTTATTTCTGGAACAATTCTGTTCAATACAGATACTTTTCATGGAAAATCTGTTTCCAGTATTGTGCACATGCCACTATCCCCCTCTCTTGTTGTAGTTGAATGCTGACATAAATCTTTTTCTAATAAAATGAACTATTCAAATTTTTTCTTTACTGAATGATGTCTGAAACAGATGTATTTTAATCTGCTGGGCATAGAAAATGAAATTTACATGTCAGTGAGGTCTTTCTGGTTAATAAATGTTTTAAAAGAGAGAAAGCAGGAAGCTAAATATATGTAAAACTGCACTGCTTTGCATATGGTGCTTTTAGCAGAAAATACAGTATTCTAATACTAAATTGTATCTTATTTATGAGACAAAAAGTATACATATTTTGTGATAACAAATATCTTTCATGTAGGGGTATCATATAAAAATGCTGGAAAGAATTCTGATTTCACCAGCAATACTTCCCTTATGCTAGTCCCAATAATTCTTTTTTCATGTAGGAGCAGCATCTGCATGAAGCATTTTGTTTATCTGTGTGTGTGTGCAATTTTGAACTCATTATGTTTTCCTATTATTTTAGTTGTTTACGTAGCACCAGTTTTAGTACATTACTGCAACTTTCTCTGAGTGAGCTGGTTCCAAAGCCCACTGAAATCATTGGAGGGACTGTGTTAGCTGAAGTTGACTTGCCCCTGGGGATGGAGATTAAGACAAAGAAGAGTTGTATTCAGTGTCCCCTGGAGGTTCAAACAGGTTTTCCAAATAATCCTGAACACTTCTAAAAATAGCAAGGTATGTTGATGAAATTTTATATTTTCCATCACAATAATGTTACTCATTTTGCAGCATTGTTGGGGGGCGAGGTGTCAAAGATAATAGTTATTAAAAAATGAAGCTTTAAACTCTATTTACTTTACTGTCTGAATAGTTGCCAAATTTGATAGAGATGTAATAGCAGAGTTAGCCTAAATTTCTTCTATAGAAGGCCAACAGACAGCCCCATGTGCTGTTTGTGCCATGTCCTGATACCCTCAGCCAAGTCCTTCTCCCAGCCCACCCCCCATCCCTCCCTCCGTTCCTCCCTCTCCCCCTCCTTCTTTCTCTTCTCCCCCCAGATTCCCACTTCTTTCCTTCCAATAGCAATAAACAATAATATTATTAATAAATAAAAATACCTAAACAATGTAATTATTAAAATATTTTAATATCAACATAAAATAATGTCCCTGTGCTCAATATCCAACAAGTTTGTCCTCTGAAAGTATATTGATAGCTGAAGTGATGTGAATTTTACCTCAAGGAGAACAATGGTCTGAGAGTCTTTTTTCATCAGAGTCAATGGTTGGACAATGCAAGAATTGTCTCCTGAACATTCCTATCTTAAAAAATGGGGTTGCAGCACCACAGTAGAAATAATTCCTTAAGTATCTCAATTAAGAGCTCAGTTGTTATCTTATCCTGATTAAAAAGTGCTTGAATTTCTACAAGTTTTCAGCCAGAGAAACTCAGGAATGATGTCCAGGTTCATTTTTTAACAATTAGCAAGTCTGAGCCTCAAACTGACAGATTACCGCCATTTGGCAGTATCACCAATAGACAGGGAGTTGTGAAATTGTAAGATATTATTGTATTGTTGGTAGCCTGAGTAAATCTAAATCTTTTCAAGCTTTGCTTCAGTGGGTTAATTCCAGGACCTGAATTACAAGTGCAATTTGAATTACATTGCAAAGACTGAACTTACTTCACTTAGCAAAGTCCTTTTTCTTAAGACTTATGAATTCCAGTTATTTTGAAATCCTGAAATGTTGAAATCTTTTGATACCTTTCTTATTATTTCTAAGAAGAGATGGGTAAAGGTTTTTCCTGACTTTCCTTGCCAGCACCTCTTTATTTAGTTAAATGTGTTTCTTTGACTTTATTTTGTGGTATCTTAGCAGCTGCTATATGCAATATACATCCACAGGGGCTTTTGATTCTTCCCATCCTAAACCTGAGATATTATAATAGCAGAAAGAACAAACCTTTCCAGAATCAGAAAATAATAAAAAGACCGAAATACATGTTCCTTATATATTTAGGGCAATTGAAGAGACCTGCAAAAAGCAGGGGTGATTTGAGATTAGCTCCACATACTTTGTTTGAGAATTTTAAAACACTTAATGGATTCTAGCTAATTAAGTCTTAAAGCTTGATGCTGAGCTATATGAGACAGGGCAGAGGACATCACCCATTCTGTTGAGGAATGAGGGGAAAAGTGATTGCATGATTTGCTGGCTACAAAAGAGTATTAAATATTGGATTTGTGTATAAAGATGCATATTCCGTTGCAGTTTAACCATTAGGATTGATTTTTTTACCAAATAACATCTGTGACAATAGAGAAAAAGTATGCTGTAATAAAGTCTATCATGAAATAATTTGGTTCATCAGTAGCTTGTTGTTAAATGAAAGCTGTATCTGACAATAATACATACAAAATTTTATTTAGAGTAAAAGGGCTGTTACTGAGTACTGGCTTGAAACTATAGCTTTTCAGGTTGTGGAAGTATTTATTATGTATTTTCCACAACAGAAATGCTCACTGGATAATTGCTGCAGAGGGCAAAAAAATACATGTTAATAATAGCAGTTCCAAAGCTCAACAATATTTTTAAGAGAAGCAGCTAAATGGGGCTGTGGCCTTGCATTTGCTTGCAGTAATCAAGGACTTTGAACAGACAAATCCTTTTTCAGTTTCTAACAACTGTGTGGATCTGAGTAAGCAGACTGGAAACTGTGTGCATGCTGAACTGTGTTCAGGTTTCAGCCTAGTTTCTGACAGCTTCGGCTTTCCCTGCTGTAGCACCAGGATTTTTAAAATCTTACCGGATAAATTCTATCTGTGGAAAGTAACACTATGCTGTGATGATGCATGATTCTGCTTCTCTGTATTTCTCACGTTAATATACCAAAATCCAATGGGAAATGGAAAAGATCTGTTGCTAGAAATGTTTAGTCTTCTGTATCTACCAGTTGCAATTTTTTTCCTCCCAACGTGTTTTACTTAATCCAACCTTAAGAGATTGAAGTGATGAAACTTCCTACAGTTCCCTTTGGAGAACATTGCAAAGTACAATACATAACAATGCTCAATATTTTTAATGAAATTATGGTTATATTTGGCTTCCTATGCAAATTTTGTAAATCTCATATACTACTTACTATTTGCAAGAACCCCTCATTATTCAGGAAAAATATATAATATTAATATTTCCAGCCAATTATGCTAGTCTCCTTTAAGTATTCTTACTGAAATATGTTTCCAATGATTTTAGAACAATTTAATGCTAGGAAAATATTTCTGCAAAGCAGCATTTTTGTCAAAATATCTGAGGAGAGTATTTTTACTTTATTCTGTCCAGAGATAAATTTAAGATTTGGCTCAAGTTGAATTATAGGTACAAATGCCTTACATGAATTTGCAGGTTGTGAGACCATGTGGTATTTGGTCTGCTTTTCTGTGCTGCTCTCTTTGGGCTGTCATATTTCTCTTATGGTAAATTCTTGATCATTTGTGATATGATACAGAAGTATCAATAGAGGAAACCAAGATTCAAATAAATAAAAATTTGGTTTATGTTTTTCATAATCTATAATTTTTCGATATCTGTAACTCTATATGAAATCTCTTTCATATTTATTTGCAAATTCACTTCTTCCCCTGGTTCCTTATTATATGACATGCCTTAAATCTCTCAGGGTAGTGCAATGCAGAGACCAAGGTACTGCAAGAGATGCCTTGTGCAGACTCTGAAGAATATATGGCACTGGCTCACAATTGCATTTAAACACATATTATTAGATCTCCCTCATATTGCATATAAACTATCTCCTGTAACCATTTGAATTTGTGAAGCTGGAAGGGGAAGACTGCCATTTGATTCCAGTGGGATTTAGAGTTTCAAAATCCTAATGTGTACCAGATATGAAAGGAGGGAAACTTTAGACAGACTGGTGAGTGGCTGACTGCCATATTACATAATTACCCAGAAGTGGAGAATGTTCACCACAAAGGACACCCTCAGTGGGGAAAGGGAGAAGGTGGAAAGCCATTTGAAAATTCAGTCTCCACAATGTAATTCAAATGCCTAATGTCCATAAAATACATTGCAGAAACAGCAGCAATCTATATTTTTGATGCAAGGCTTTTGTAAGAGCTTGTTTCAGAATCTGTTTTTCTCAGTAAGATTTTAAATCCATGGCTTCTAACTTTGATCTTATTGGTTGACATTAATCCTTATTTTACCTTGTCACTGTTTTGTGTTTACTTGGGAGGGGCTTCATCCCTCAATCCAAGACATCTAATGCTACTACATCTGAGTAAAAAGCAACCATTTCCCAGGAGCAGGCACAGATAGTTCTGCTTTCTCCCAGGCAGCGAGGAAGGAAGCCTCAAAAGCAGAATGAATTAGACATCACCACCACCATGTGGACACCACCCTTTGTTCCTGTATTTACTTCATTGCATCCTGAATTGCACATAGGACAATAAGAGAAGAAGCCCTATGAACCATCCAAGCCCCACTTTCTTTAGTTGGCTCCGCTCAGCACTGCAGTAGATGTGTGGGTTTGAAAGAGAGAGAGAAAGGAACTTTCTTCCAATTATGTGGGCTTTGACCACTGAGTTTTGTATGTGAATGTCACAAACATTTCACATCAGGTCATATGTGATGCATGTTCTGGTGTAACCCTGGCAAAAGAGAAGTATGTTGAGAGTGGTAGCATGTGCTCTGTTCTAACTGCAGAACAGAAACATGTACCTGGATCCTTTTCATTCGGGAAAACAGACCCAGGTTAAATTTGGCATGATCACATATCTACACATATCCCCTTATAAATGTAAAGGCAGATACTGTTCCTCAGTGGAGAGCTTATAAGTTTTATTTGTTTGCTACTAGGCTTTCCTTCGCCAGCATTGCCTCCATGCCAGCAAGACCTTTACCTGACAGTATTTAATTCAGGGCCAGGATCTGGAAAAAAAGGAGGCCAAGTGGAATATCATCAGCTCTACATTTGTAAATTTGCCCAGTTTTGTTTCCTGCTTCCTAGTTTGTCTTCCCCTCAGCACAGAAAAAAAGAGGATTAAGTCTGTCAGGGCTGTACTTCAGAGGCAGCCCCAGCAAAGCCCCTAAAGAAGAAAAGTGAATGATCATAACCCATCCTCTGGATCCTCTCCAGCATAAGAAAGGATAAACTAATTTTTTTTAGCATTCGTTAGGTTCTGCAGTCAAATAAACAGCACATGGCAGTCTCTGGAATTGAAGATAGAAGGTCACTGAGACCTGGATTTATTAGTGAGATTAGTGAGGACACTGAACATTGTCCTAGTGACATAGGGAGAGTTTCAATCACTGAAACTGATGCCCTTCAGATGCCATGTAGAAATCTGAAACCTGACTGATTGATGTCTAAAAATTAAGAGGGAAAGATGTTAGACAGTACTTGCTATTTATCATCTCTTCAATAATCTTGCCCACAAGTGGGAGGTTTAGCAATCAGACAATAATTTCTTCACAAGAAAATTAGTGTCAGAAGAGGATTTATTGAGTAAGGACCAAATAAATGCATGCTTGAAAGCTTCTGGCAGTCTGCCTTTTCTTAATAAAAAATTACCAGTAGGAGGTGTTTTTCCCCAGTTTTCACCATGGGAAACATGTTTCCCCTCTGTGGAGTCTTTAAGCAATTTTCCTTAGAAGATCCAGAACCTCCTATTGAAACAGGTGAAAACTGAGTTAATTGCATTATCTAATATCTTTATTCCTTTTTGATACTTTTACAGTGACAAGTCCACACCCAGAATTCAAATATAATGACAGCTTTATGCAGCATGAAACAGAACGAGCTTAAAAGTTAGAGGTAATCTTGGCTAATCAGATATACTAGCATCCATAATTGTTTAGTTTTAAGATTGGCATTGGCAATATTAAGTCCAGTCAGGACTGGACTTTCATCGGGAGAACACACAAGCCAGATGCTGTGGTCCATGCCCTGCACATTTCCTGTTCATTGGAAAGCCAATGCAACATGCAATAGAAGAAAATGGGTGTTAGAGGTGCATAATGATAAAGAGGTCACATCCTTTAGCTGATGCATTGTTTGCTACTTCACAGTTATTGATAATTTATGGCTCATTGGAGGACAAAGAGAGATTGAAAGGAAGGCACAAATAAAGTTTGGAAGGCTAGACTTTGCATTCATTAGACTTGATAAACAAGCAATTTCTCTTTTTTATCAAAACTGTGACACCTTTTTTCAACAGCGGAAGAAAGAACTTCTATTAGGTATTTTGAGTTCATTTTATTTGAACATAGTGAGCCTACATCAAGATATACGTATCAAATATAGCCCCAGATAATAATTTGGGAAACGAAATCAATAATTAATTTTTAAAGTCTAATTCTAAGCATCTTATGCCCCATAGACTTGTTGAGACCCACTTTTAAAGTCTGCAGTCCTAATGCATCCTGTTGTTTTGATGAGAACTAACCATAATATTTAGTTGCAGAACAAAACAAGAGCCCTAAGTATCTTTGGCTCATGCTTTTAATCCACAGCTCTTTATAACAAAATCACAGGTTCTATCTCACATAGTTTTAAAGGCATGAGAAGGATGAGGAGAACAGCTAGATACTAGCTTTCAGAGCTGTAAGTTACTCATTAGAAAGACTTTGTGTCAAATTCTGTACTTTCTTTGTTTCAACAGTAGCAGTTCTTTCTATTTCCTTTAGTCTGCTATTCTACATTACACTTCTGAGCTTTGTTCTTTCTCATCTAAGTGAAGTTGTATTTCTGGGTAGGCCAATAAAGCATGTCTTTTCCAGGCAGAGAATTTGTTGTTGGAATATCTATATTGGAGTTCAAAGACAAAAGCCCCATTAATGCAATTTCTATTCTGAATTCTGAAACTGTTACCAATTCTCAGTTTTAAAAGGATTTGTGCATTTTCACTTTTTACTTAGGAAGTCCAATTATTAATCCTCAAAATAGTCTGCTGTGACCCAGCTAGTGCTCACGAAGAAGTAATGGCTTTAGTGGCTCTTCTTGATGTTAGCTGTGTCTGCCTATCCCTGGTATAAACCAAGCAAAGAAAAATGGATTCATCCTGATGATGGGGGGGCAACAAGAACAGACTTGTCTGTACAGTTACAAGAAACAGCCCAAAAAATTATGTCAAACAATAGGGCTGAAATCAAGCCAACATATCTCAAAATAAAATGGCTGAAGATTTCATCAGTTCAGGAGTGAAACATCCTCTTGGAGCAAAACCAAAAGTACAATTTGCTCAAACAAAAATCTGGAACAATGATACTAAACATTTTTTAATAATACATGAATTTTTTCAAAATCTCCTGGATAAAGGTTTGTAAGGTACGAAAGTCTTGGTTGTCTCACATTTTCACTTGTTATACAACTATGTAACTTTGTAAATTTTGTGCCTCTGTAAGGGCTTCATCCAAAGACTACTGTATCATTGGAAAAAAATTGATTAATCTACACATGCTTTAGATAAGGGCATAAATGAAAGATGAACTTTCTGAATAATTGTGCTTCATTATTTCTGTTACAATTTTGGCCTTGGTCATACTTGTTCTGACATAGGGCATAAAAAGGACATATCCTCCAAACCTTTATTCATATGAAACCAATTTGTAATAAAAGTATTTTTAAAATAATATCAGACCACAAATATTCCAGACCTATGTATTCATTCATCCATTAAATTAATTTCATTAAAGTCATATGGGTGTGGATGAAGAATTCCCTTGGTTTTATTCTGTGCCCATTGAAACACTGAAGAGTGTTGGCTGACATTTCAAACAAAATACCTGAAGGTAGGATCATCTTACTTGATGTTGTATTCTGCCAAATTGCATTTGGATTTCAGAGTAGATATTTAATTTTTGCAAAACACACAGGGAATAAAAAGCATTTTCTACTTATAGAAAGTGATTACAGCTGAAGACATGCAAGTTGTCAATTTATCTCCTGCAATGTGTATTGCAGTACATCATAAATTGTGCTCTTCTTGGAGGAAAAAGCCTCTTTTAATCTTAGCAACTAACGTACAAGAATCACAAAACCATTCCATTATACTTAAAGAATAGACGTCTCTTGATAGTCAAATGTAATTGTGAAGAAGGAATTCTGTAGAATCTCCTAAGTATGCAGATTCTCTTAAGTTAAATGCCAAACAAATACTCCTTGGGCCAGTTCTAACTATGCCATTGCAACACATTTAATTTTATTTTGTAAATAAGTTAATTTTATTTAACTGAACAAGAAAGTTTTGTATTTGAGAATAAGTTGTAAGAAGAAATTAATTGAAAGGTAAAGTCATGGCTACTTTTGCTTAGAGACACAAGCAGTTTGAGATATATTTTTGGAGGCTGTGAACCAAGTAGAACTCAGCTGAGGAATGTATGCCTGCCTCTGAAGGCTCTTCCCTCAGCCCCATCTATGGTGTGCCTGGTCTTTCATGACAACCTGCACAGAATATGTTACTGGTTTGTAACATATTTGTTGGTATGGAGCAAGCCAGTGGCAACATGATGCAATTCTTCACCTTGTTCAGCAGTAGTAGGGTTAATGAGTTTGGCAAGTATAATGAGTTTGGCTAGCTCTGGAAACGAATATTTATTACTGAAGGGCTGCCACAGGGGTTCCTGGGTTGGTGAAATTTGTGGATTGCTTGGTAGAAATCGGAACCAAACATTTCTGAAAAAGTTGAATATAGCATTTGACAGCAGGTGAGCTTGTATATAGATTCTCTGAAGTTGCCAACTGGGGACAAAATTTCTTTAGCAATGGTAAACACAGAGTGGCCTCTGCTGTGGCATGTTTGAGTCGCTGTGCGAGTGTCTTGCAAGTTTTGAAGCCTTGCACTTCAGTTTTGTTAGCCTGTTGAAAGAAATCTCATTTAACTGGCATTTTTACATCTACATTAATTCTTTTAAAACACTGAAGTGAGTGTTCTACAGCTATGTAAAGAAACGCATTATCAAAGCATTAAGATATGATTAAACTGACATTTTCTTAAGAAAACGAAAGGAGCAGGAAAAAGCCATTCTAAAAGGACTGAGTGCTACATACTCCAGATATTATCTTCAGTGCTTACTCAGGGATCTTTAAAGAAGCTTATTACCAAGTACCCTAAGAAGACAAGTGTGGATGTGTACAGATCAGAGGAATGCAAGTTAATGCACCTGCCAGATTTTACTATCGTACAAAGCATGTCAATCAGCACTCAGACCTTGCGTTTAAAAATGTGTTCCTTCAGATTTTTTTCAGTGCTGTATCACACATAGCTAGAATTTCCTAGTCAGTATCCATCCAGTGTTGCAAATGTCATAAATTATGCTACTGAATATATATCACTGACGTGAATGTGAATAGTGCTTCGTTAGATTCAGTAATGAGCTATAGAAATACTGGTAGATATGGTTGCTGTGAGTACATATATATAAATCTTCCTGCTATTCTCAATAGGAAATAAAATAATATTTTGAAATTAAAGAAAAAAAACAGTTCTGCATATGTTTTCTTTAAGAAAGATAAATTAAAATACATAGTGAGCTGAATAGATTGGGCAGTTTATAGCACATGAATTTACAGTGGTTTGAAGCACAGCTACTTGATAGCTACATACTGTTCACATCCCACAGGACCATTTCGATAGTGATGTGTCAGTTTTGGCTTGGTCTTCATTAGGAAAAAAAATATGTTCAGAAACTCATCCTGAGAGGTCAGCATCTGCAAAAGCCTGTAGTGGAGGAGGGCCTGGTATACCAGATCACCACAGGATGGCTGAAGGCTGCTGGGAATCTGCAGTGATGAAGAAGAAAAATACAGAAGAGAATTTACGAGAAAAAAAATTATTAGGGCCATCACACACTGTGCTAATCAGGCCTCCTTTCTTGCTCTGTGCAAAAATCTGACATTGCTGTCTAAAAAAATATTTATCCAAACTGGAAGTGCTGTAGAAGGACTAGCTGTAGGATGTGAGGAAAAGAAACTCAGAGGAGAAAAATCTTCTTTTTGCTGTGTCTACAGTACTTAGGGAAGTCATGAATACTACCTATATAGGGTCAGAGAGAGGTGTTGTTCCACCTAGCAGCCACTAACTGCACAAGAACAAGCAGGTCTTTAAGAGCAGGTGGGTGAAAACACAGATGGCAGCATGCATCTGTGGGTCTTGGTCCTCGGGCTTTGGTTCCCACCAAAACAAGGAGTCTGAGCCTTGAGAGGTTCTCTGGTCACCTTCACATACTCATGCTCTCTTACTTGTAGCTTCCACTTACTCAGCGTGAAAGGTCTTCAAACCTTGCAGAAGGGTGCAGCACTGTCTCTACTCACTGTTTTAATTGGTTTTTCAGGATTTAGCCCCAAAAAAATTTTATCATGTGAAAACTCAGTATTTACTGAGTAAGTACCTCAAGTTGTGGTGTTAGGTGGAAGTCACTTTATAAAGAAAGTAGGATAAACATAATGTGACTGAAGATATTCAAGTGACACTGTTCTACTGGAAATATAGTCATATAAATAAATGGCCTTTATCAGTTTGCTGGTACCTCCAGCAATGTTGACATTTGCATTCTGTTCTCCTACCTCTGACAGACTTTAGTTCTATTAAAATAATGAATTCTTATGCTGATATTCACCTCTTAGCATGAGGCATTTGGAACAAGTCAACACAGTTTCAGGGATGAATTTTGGAAATTTATTAAGATATACAGATTTAAAAAGGAGAAATCTGTACAGATGGCATGTGTCAGAGATTTCTGTTTTTATCAGTCCTCATAAAACATGTCCATATATGATGTGTTTTCCAATAGAAAAATGAAGCACAAATCCTATTGGGATCACCAGCAGGGTCTGATGTCCAAAGGCAGATATTTTATTTAAATGATCCTATACTGCTCAGTAGGAAATGCCATTTTCATTGTGTTTACAAACATGTTAGCATTCATTAAAATGTTTTTCTGCTGCCCTTGAGATATATATTTTAAAGTACATACTTCTGAAAAGCTCAAGAGAGCAGAATTTTTAAAGTCTGATCATTTGAAGGTGTTATTTCACATTGAAATTCTCTTTGCAGAGACCTAGAAGCTAGTGTTCAGAACAGCTTCAACACCAGAGAATGGCTGGGCCATAATGTCCTTCAAAATAGTTTTTGCTTCATAACTTTGTGGCTTCTTTTGAGGTCGGTGTAGTAGACCTACTGCATTACAATCTGTCCAGTGGTTTCTCCAGTCAGCTCCATGCTCTGCTTGTACTTATCAGCATCTCAACACTATCATTTCCTTTTGATGCATGACTTTAAATGCAAACAGCTACTGAATAATTTTGGCATCATCAGCTTTTCTAAAAAATTAAGTTAGTAATTTGATAAACTCTAAATATGGCATGTGCTGAAGACTGTTCACTCTTCCAATTTTTTTATGTGGTGCAGAGACACACTTTGTTAAGACAGAGGGATGATTTTAAATGCTCAGAAAAGGTCCATCCCAGTTCCATCTTGAGAAACTGGCCTATTCAAAATTCATTCTCTTCACTTTACAAGGCTTTTAATATAAATAGCTCCTCACTAAGTGTTCACCACCTGGGAAGCTACAAGTGCAGGACAATGATGTTGCTGTAACAGGTGTGGTACTACCATAGTAGTAATTGGAGATTTCTCTATAAAAGAGAAATTTTGGGATGATATGCAGTTTCTATTCAGAGAAAAGAAACAGCTATCCCATAGCTTTAGAGGTCAGCTTACGGAGGCAAGGAGTGTTGTCCCTCAGGTGTCTGTGCTGGGGCCAGTTGTGTTCAATATTTTTATTGATGACATGGATGAGGGGATTGAGTCTTCCATTAGTAAATTTGCAGATGACACTAAGCTGGGAGCTTGTGTCTATCTGTTGGAAGGTAGGAGGGCTCTGCAGAGAGACCTGGAATGAGTGAATGGATGAGCAGAGTTTAATAGGATGAAGTTTAATAAGTCCAAGTGCCAAGTCCTGCATTTTGGCCACAATAACCCCCAGCAGCTTTATAGGGGACAGTGTGGCTGGACAGTGCCCAGGCAGAAAGGGACCTGAGGGTGCTGGTTGACACCAGACTGAACATGAGCCAGCAGTGAGCCCTGGTGGCCAAGAAGGCCAATGGCATCCTGGCCAGTATCAGGAACAGTGTGACCAGCAGGCCCAGGTAGGTCATTCTTGCCCTGTACCCAGCACAGGTGAGGCCACACCTTGAGTGCTGTGTCCAGTTCTGGGCCCTCAGTTTGGGAAGGACCTTGAGACACTTGAGCGCGTCCAGGGGAGGCAATGAGGCTGGTGAGGGGCTTGGGACACAAACCCTGTGAGGAATGACTGAGGGAGCTGGAGTAGTTTAGCCTGGAGGAAAGGAGACTCAACAACTCTCTACAACTCCCTGAAAAGTGGTTGTGGTCAGGTGGGGGTTGATCTCTTTCTCCAGGCAGCAGCTAACAGAACTAGAGGACAAATTCTCAAGCTGTGCCAAGGTAAACATAGGTTGGATATTAGGAAGAAATTCCTTATGGAAAGAGTGATAAAATTCTGGAATGGCCTGCCAGGGGAGGTGGTGGAGTCACCATTCCTGGATGTGTTTAAAAAAAGACTAGGTATGGCGCTGGGTGCCATGATTTAGTTGAGGTGTTGGGGCATGAGTTGGACTCGATGATCTTGAAGGTCTCTTCCAACCCAGTGATTCTGTGAATTCTCATAACAATAGGGAGCAGGGACAGAGTTATTTTCTGTTCTGAAAGTGATACCTTGATATGAATTTTCCTGTGCAGCCCCAAAAGCCAAAAGTTTGCTAACAGAGGCAGGAGGCTGCTTTTGTAGCTCTGTTGAAATGACTTAGCATTTGCCCCTCCTCTTCAGGCACTTGAAAGAGTGTTTGAGCGGATATGTCTTTCAGGCTGTAATTGTGGTCGTTCAATCCTCCAGGCAGAAATTGTACAGTTTTTTTAAGCAAAATTGCTATAATATTGTCTCTGTATGGAAAATTTCCACAAGGATTGTTTTCTCTCATTGTGCAATACAAAAGGTACTAATTACTATCTCATGTAACGTTGCCTAAAATTAGGGGTCTTGCAGGATGCTCCAGTGAGGAGAAAATAAACAATGTGGATATTATTTATTACAATTCTGCCTATTTGTAAAGAATATTAGCTTCCATATACCTGCCTTATGTAGAAGATCAGGTGATATAATCAAATGATACTTTCCAGCATTACATCTTGGTAATGGATGAATTAGCCAGCAGATTTGTATTGCATCTTTGATTTAGAGTACTTCAATATGTAATTCATTTCAGTGTTTAAATTCAGTTTAATTTCAGAACAATAAATATTGTTCTAAAGTGTTTTCATTACAACAGGAAGTGCTTTGAAACCAATTTTATTGGTATATACATTTGAAGAGACCTGTTCTCTCAGGCATGAGTACCTAGAAAAGTGTAAATATACTCTTTTCTACTTGGACATTGCATGCTTTGAAAGTGATTGTCCTGTTGAGAAACTGAGACGTACACCATAGTTTCTTACTTTGGATATTTAAAATTGGTAAAACTTTCAAACACAAATTCCCCTTTATGACAAATTTTTCTATTACGATTAATGAAGTTAAGTGATACATCTGTCTTTTTTTTTTTTTAATTCTTCTGAATTCATGGATTAAAACATATGACCTTGAGAAATTTTTAAGTGAAAGAAGTGTTTCCAGCTGTCAGAGATGTCCAGCTCTACCAAGACCTCACACCATCCAGCCATCATTCCACAGAACACTGAAAGGTTATGATTATATTCTGGAGATGCTGAAGGTTTTTCAGCCTTTAGGACAAATGGAGAGCTCTGTATGTAATACAATTTTTAGATTACAAATTAACTAGAAAACAGCTTGTTTTTTTTTTTTTTTTTTGGTTTTTTTTGGGTTTTTTTTGGTTTTTTTTTTTTTTTAACAGCAGAAGTTAATGCTTGACCCTCTGTTGGACTGTTTCTTTGAATGGTTCTGTGAAATCTATAATTTTCTCTATTTTCTTTAAATGTCTGGTTTTGAAATGGCTAATTAATGTGCATGAATAACAATGACTGGGGAGAAAGCTGCATCAGCCTTGTTGACTTCACACAGCATTAGGGTGAGCTTTTGGATTAGGATAGCCATCATTTATAGGGAGTTTCCAATTTTGAGCTGGTGGTGGTTTGCAGAATCAGAGGCAATCACTGTTACAAGAAGACCATGAGGCTGATTATGTGCTCCTTGCTGGCAAGTAATTACTCCTAAAAGTACTTCCATATGTATCACCACAGTTGTGGATGTGCAGTTATTCTTGAAGTAAATTCGGACAGAATTTATGTCTGAGTGTGAGCCTGCCTAGTGAACCTCTTTCGCTTCTTGGAGAAATTTAAGAATGAATTATTACATGTAGATAGATTCTTCCAAGATCCTAAATTATTTTGTGCTCTTACCACCAAAATCTACTCATTTTATTAATGGCAAAATTCCAGGATTTTTAGAGTAAGCTTCATAATCCAACTTTTTTGAAAAGCTTTCATTGTATCTCTAATTCTAAACTCCTTGGAGATGTGAAAAATCTTTGAATTCCCACTAGTTCAGTGCAATAAAGATTTATCCATAATTTGCCTAGCCACAGCTACAAATAAAATACTTATATTTGGCCTTCCTATCATCCATTCATGAAGTATGGCAGTTCATGGCAATGTTTCTCAGTACAAGTAAAGGTTTTCTTGATCTTCCCCACATCAACTTCACTAAATTTCCTTCTTAGTTAGTGGAAAACAACTTCTTCATTGAATTATCTAACAGGAACCCAAAGAAGCTTGTAAATTTAAAACAAAATTACCACAATCCAGAGCAACCATCCCACAGCAATTTCATTCTCACTCTAGAAAGAATCAACCCATGTGGAAAACTTAAGTTTAATGTACAACTTGAATAATATTGTAATGTGAGTTACAGAAAAAGTTAGATAAAAATGATTGTCTTTTATTTCCACCGTTTTTACTGAATAAAAATGGAAATGCTTTAATGTGTTGCATAACATTTACCCTAACACATAACGTTGCATAACATTAGTCCTAACTAATCTTTGAAACAACACTGATTTATGTACACAGTAACTATTTGCATCTTTCTACTTAGCAGAGTATTAAAAAAGAGATTAGGACCAAGGTTCAGGATGAAGTTGCCTAAAGCTAAGTATTTGATTTTGGCTTTAGGAGTCTAAATAAAAATGGCCTAGATTTTAGAGCTGCTGAGCACAGATACCTCCAAATCAATCTTATGAAAGCTATAGCTCTTACATGATGTAGAATTTGTCCATTCTTTGAAGTGACTTACATGGGTTGAAGTGTCTGGTTGACCTGCTTAATTTTGAAAATGTTGGTCTGTAGTGCTTGATCCAAAACAGGCTAAGCAGTAAATCAAAGGGAGAAGGAATCCTGCCAGGGACAGTGATCTCCCACTCCCGTATTGCAGGCAGAAAAGTTCCATAGGGAGGACAGTAGCAAGAGAAACACTAAGTAGGGATGCCCTTACCTCTGCAATATCCATTGGATCTTAATGGACACCTGGGAACTACCCCTGACATCAGGAGGAATGATCTTCAAAAGCATCTATATTGCATCTGAATTCCAAAGTATGTTTTTCACAGCACCTTCTTTATTGTGTGGGCACACATCCCAACTCATACATAACACAGGTGCCTCTAGGATGAACACTGTTGTGCCTTGGGGGCCTACTCTTGGGCTTACTTGTTCTCTTGAGTTGATTATTTCAAGAGGTATATTTAAAGATATCTCTCTTGATTTTTTACACCTAACTTCATCCTGTTTCAGATATATAAGCTCTTTTTCACATGTCAGTCATAATTTCAGCTGCAGTTTGAAGAAATTTACCATACATATGAGTATGAAAAAATATTCATAGGTAATGCTCCCCTTTGTCAACTGAATCTTTGCTTTTGCCATATCCAGTTGCCATTCTGGTGAGTCAGAATCCAGGTAAGGAACCAGTATTTTGCACATCTGCCTGTTTCAGCAGAACCATAATTGATCCATCTTCTGAGAAACCATTGTCAGTGACTACTCTGAAAAGACAAGCATGTGTGATGCAATATTGTGTTTCATGGAACACTCTTAATTGGTTACAAAGCCTCTAAATATGTAGATGCTAGGGTTTCATTTTCTAAATTCATGTTGGTTTACACCGCTGAATGAATTTGCTTTTATGTGTCATAGTAGTAATATGTGCACTAATAAGCCCAAAATCAGGCACAAGGACGGATTTGAATAGAAGACATACTATTTCAACTTGATAATGACAGGAATGTTTCCACACACATCAGGAACTAAATTGGTTCCAGTGAGAACTGGAAAGTCTTAGTACCACATAAGTCGTGTTAAGTGGAGATGGCTTTTTGCAGCCTGTCCCAAATGCCTTGTTCTTTTCTGAACATTGCCGTCCTCTGGTCTGATGGAATAAAGGCAAATAAAGAGGGACTTCTGACATGGCCAATGTTACCTGTCCTACAGTTTACCTCTAGCAATTGGTCTCTTTTGTCTTTATGTTCAGGGAGCTACAGTAGCAACATGCTCAGTAATTCCAGATCTCCTAACAAGCACTTCCTATTCTTATAATCCTGACTGCACCTTCCCTTGTGGTCCTCACCAAATAGACCCAAAAGTGGAAAGCAATCTTTCCAGTCTCTTGACCACATCATTTTTCATGGTCACATCTACATCCAGGGAGGTCTGCTGTGAAGAGCACACCAGAGCACACCAGTGATGGAAGAAAGAAGATTCTGGATGATCAGATAGGAATGAAAGACAAAAAGAGGACAATTCATCTTCTTGAGGATGGATTTAGGAAAGTTATAAGCAAACTCCCACCTCTCCAAAGTCTGCATGACACAGACTAACTTTGGTTTTGACTATACACTGAACTAGTCCTGCAGTTTAGGTACTGGTAGGAAACCCTAGAGATTTTGTCTCTCTGTCCATTACACTGCCTTTCACTGCAACCCAAGCAAACATATTGGGCCCTTTTTTCTGTGACTTAAGGGTATGATGCTCCTGGTTTCAGTCACACATGTGAGTTTCTGTAACTCAGGGGCAGGAGCCATGAACACATGTAAATGCATAGTGTTCAAAGATTGCCAAGCATATTCCTGAGGCTGGATATTTTAACACAAACTGTGTGAACATGATTGTGACTCATAGGAGAGGTTTCCACAGCTTCCTCATGTTGTAAATCAGTAATAAAAACAACAGCAGTTAGCACTTCTCTCCTACTTTCCAGCCGGCAGAACACAATATAAATATTGACTAATCAGCCCATATGAGTCAGAACAATGCTCACCACATCTGCTCAGGAATGTGCAGTGAGGCTGGGACATTCACATGAGCCTGAGCGAGTTCCCTGCCCAAATCACATGGTGTGTCATGGGGAGGTGGGCGCTAACTCCCTGAGGTACCCTTGAAAAACCAAGCTTTAATAGATCATGTCTACAGTCAATTTAACATACAATTAAGCATTTTCACAAAGCAAATAGTACCAGAACTGTTGAAAATGTAATCCTGCCCCCTTGTTAAAACAGGCTTGGCTGTTTGGCATTATGCAGAATGACTGTCACCACAGTGCTTTGAAGTCACTATCGCTGAGGCAAACATGTGCAGGTACAAATAATTCAGCAGCAGAACACTGATGCTCCCCAAGTTTCTTATGCCATGTATGATCCTGAAATCTTCAGGATCATAGTTTAGTCTATTTATTCTCCACACAAAAGGTACTTTACAAAATCTGCTAAATAGCTGGGCCTACTTACTGGGACCAAGGAATATGCCCTGCACACATCTCATCAGACACATCTGTTCCTCCTGCTCCTGGCTCCTCTGTTCTCTTTCACCAGCAGCTGGTTTCTGAATGGATGTCAGAGACTGATCTCTTTGCTTTGCTTAGGCTGTGGGATTGTTTCTCTTCTGGTCTGCAGAGATCTGTCAATATTAGCTTAAATGTAGGTTCTTTTTTCCTTGTGAAAAGAAAAGATAATAATTCTTCCTCCTGATGGTGGCTTAGAGCACTTCAGATTATCCCTTGTTATTTCTTTGCAGAAAGAAATGTATATTCTCTTTTCATAAGAATTATAGCAGTTAACAATCCTCCAGCCCAAACTTTGTCCCATGAAGAACTAACATCAATGGGAGTTAGCTATATCCGCTAAGGGTAGAATTAGGATTCTCACAGAAATCTTTAGGTTCAAATAAAACAATCTTCACTGCTGTAACCATAGCAGCTCTCATGTCCTACATAGTACTTTTTAAGGATATCTTGGTCAAACATAGCTTTCAAAGTAAAGCATATTTTTTCTCCCTCTAGGCCATGAAATTTTCTTTCTATGGGTCTCTGTTCCACAGAGCAACAAATATTCCTCAAATGTCAGACGTTCTTGTTATTTGTTTGTTCCAACTTCAGTCTTTTTTTCCAGATTATTTTGCAGATTCTAATTTAAAAATTTAGGTAAAACCAAAATGAAACAAAGAAACACCACCCTACCTCAATTCAATTATTAATGTTTTACATTGTGTGCTGTCTTTCTACAGTTGTTATTTTTTATACTTAGTATAAAACTGCCAGTACCTTTTTACTAGTATGTTCCTTGGCCAACTTTAGATGCCTAATTTGCATGCCAAATTGCCATTTCTCAGCTTCCAATATAGCTACTGAGGACAATGACTCTTCTAGAACACACTTTAGGCTGCCTGAGTTGATTTCCTGTCTGAAAATTTGCCAAAGAAACCTTTGTAAGAACCAAAGTTGTCCAGTTTAGGCACCTAAAATACCTTGTTTGGTGCTAGGAGAGTTTGTTCTTTTCTGCTTCCTGTGGGTCACATTCCCCCTTGCCCAGGCAATGTGCCCAACCTGTGGGGACAGAGAAGGCTCTCCACATCTCCTACCCTCCCATTTGGGTTTGCTTCTGAACAAGAAATTACTCATGGGCTAAAAACAACTTGTTGAAGAAGGGCCAACACATGACCAGCCTCTGAACCATGGACTTCAGCCAAAGTTTCCAATGTGGAAATCAGGAATCTGGTATCCAGTACAACCCATGAAAAGGGAATAGCCCACAATTCCCTTTTTGTCACTATATTTGTTAACCTGCATTTGGCCAAATTACCAGGTTTTTCACAATTGCAGGAGCGCTTTCTATAGAGATTAATATTTCTGGGTTAAAGGGCTAACAATGAAGCATCAATCAATCAATCAATCAATCAATCCATGATTCCAAAAGTGGAGGCACTGGACTTGTTCTAGTTATTTCATTCATCTTGGAAAAGAAAAAAGATTTTATTTGGGGGAGAGTTGAAATTGATATAGGATACCTTGGTAATGAAACTCAGTATTAAATTTTAATGCAAGTAGGTCACACTACTAGGGATAATGGGATAAATACCCATAAAATAAACACCACACAGGCTGGACTGAAATGGTAAAAGAGCATGATTGTGAGCAATTACCAGCTTTGTCCTTGATCATTTTACGTACCTGTTAGTTTACAGGACTAGTTGTCCAGTCTGGGAATAAGATCCGTTCATTGGGCTGCAAAACCAACTACAGTAGCAATGGGGATGGAATAGAGAATGGGATCAATTATTTTTCAAAATGAAATAGAATTTTCTTCAGAAATCATTAGAGTAAATTTTAGGTCTTGTGAACTGGCTGAGTGTTTTGCTTGTCGTCACTCTGTTTTCCTTGAACTATCATTCACATTACAAAGCCATGGCAATGGTAACAATTTTTATTTGCTTTTCTTGAAATGGAGGATTATTTTAGCATGTGCCTATCCCAAATACATTTGCCCTGTCATCTAATTATATTATGTAGTAGACTACAGCCTCCCCCTTTGATGCATTGATTTTAAGATTTGTTCACGTTAATGCAGTAAACATTCACAATTATGTTAAATCTCTACAGTATATGGCAAAAAAATGAAGCCACGTTTCTAAATTTGAAATGTGTCCTGAAGCACATGGTTATAAAGCATCCATGGGGACACTGTGTGCTTAGGCCATTCCGAAACCTGAATTCTAGTCAGCAATGAGCGCTCCCTTCCCTCAACAAAGATCTGTAGCAAAAAACAGATATGCCCATTTACAGTACTGTTAAAATGAATAGTTCCCAAAATATAAGTGTATTTAATTGTGGGATGTATATGTCTTTACAGGATCACATTCAGATGCATGTGCCTTCCACAATGAAAAATGGATTTGCAATTTTCATTTTCCCTAACTATAAATATTTGTATGCCACTTAATTTAAAGATTATACTGAAAGATATAATTTTCGATTAATATGCTGTATTTTACAGTTTAAATTCCATTTCAATATGCTTGCCTTCTATAAAATGTGTTTCAAGACTCCCTAATAAAAAAAAAAAAGAGAAAATAGGCACACTTTAAGCAGTTTACAGGAGACAGATCATTATCTCCTACAAAGGAAAGGAAACAGGAAAGCTGTAAATAATAAGTTCTGAATAGGAATGACACAAACAGCCTAATCAATGTCTTCCAGAACTGGCAAGTGACACCTCTTTGTTTTTTGCAAATAAAAACCTTCTTAACATCACAATATAAACCATTATCTCTGCAGGCAAGGTATATTTAGAAATGTACAAAATGTACATTTCCTGCCAGCCACTAGATCAGTAGGTGGAGATCTAAAGTCATGCAAATATTACAGTAAATGCAGGCAACCAATTTCTAATTATTCCATATCAGCAGATTTGTGAGGAATATAATTTATTAAAAAAAGAACAGTTTATGATCAGCAGACCTTAGTTATGACTGTTTAGGAATTCAGTGCATTTTGATCTAATCACAAAATCAAAATATTCATGAAACACAATGATATCTCCCCAAAGCAGCCGGGCAGCCATTAATTTTGAAATTCGGGTAATTTATTAACACTTATCTGTAGCTGTAAAAGCTTACCTCTGTGTTTGTAATACGGGTAAAAGTGAAAGCAGTTTTAAAACTGATTCCTAATGATTTATAATGCTTTGCTGTAATTTGAGCCAGAAATTCAATTAAAATGTATGTCTAGTTTTGTTTCAAGATCTTTAGTTAAAAATTCTATTAAAATTCTATTTCCTTCTTGCATTAAATGTATCTGTTATCTGCATATATGAGAAATATAAGAAAATTCTATCATTTATTCCCCAGACTGCACAAATGCCTTTAAAAACATCCATTTTTATTTCATAATTCTTCCAAGGTACTATTTAGAATTTATGTACAGCAGAGGAGAAATAAGTGTGTGTGCTATTTTCTTTTGAAGAAAACTAGCTTCTCTACTGAGTGCTCATGCAAATATTCAAGTGACATTTATCAGTTCATCAAAGAAAGGAAAAACAAATAACACCGAATTATCGGGTGTTTTAAAAGCGTAATTACAATACCAAGGGTATAGTTTCTTTCTATATATGTTCGTGTTATAAATCCCTCTTGTAAAGGATATGTAACTTCACTACCAAAATTCCCTTTTGAGATAACACTTCACATTGTTATTTATAAATAATGAGAAGTAAAACTGGCCACTCTCGTGTTTATTTATAAGGAAACAAAAAAAGAGACAACTCACTGCTGATGTTGGAATCACTCCAGGCAAAACCAGAAGTGAAGGAGTGAATATTACTCACTTTCCCTCTGTGATTGTCTTATCTCAGAATACTTCATCACATGTAAAGGTAAAGGACTGAGTTTATAGATGAGCACATCTGTTAATGTTGATGAGAGTGATGTGGCCAGTCCTAATACTCTGTGTTGGGAACTGATCTTTTGTAAAGCAGTTAATCAGTTGTTTCTAGATAAAGAGAAAAACATTCCGGTACCCAAATAAATGTTACCTTGTGCAAAATACTTACTGTTTTCAAATTAATATTTTCAGCGTTTACCATACTTAGATATAATTGACTGGGAGTAGTGTTGAATCAAGACCATATACCAGCAAAGTAAGGATGCAGTTCAGTAGACTAAGTGGCACTAGGAAAGTTTTGAGGACTTGTTCTGGGTCAGTAGCAGCTATTGATCCTGTGAAAGTAAGTTTTACAGGAGACTGGGGCATTACATAATCATTGGTAAAAGTAAATCTGAGAAGAAGGAGATGTAGGTCTCTCAGTGTAGAATAGATTTAGATTAGATTTAGATTTACAGGGCAAAGGATCCACTAAATTACTTCATTGGCTTCAAGACTCAAGTGCTTTTGACTAGAGAGTAAGGAAAGTCCGCAAGTGAGGAGGTTCCAAAGTGGAAGGCTTTCACAGAAAGAAGAAATATTTGCTGTGGGAGATATGGATTAACAGAGAAGGAGGAAACACGTATAAAGTATTTGCATGATGTTTTCAGAAGATGAAGGGCAAAGGATTTACTTTTGTACTGTTGAACAAGTGGCAAAGTTAAGGAGGGAGTGTTCATGTGTTGTGTTTTACCCAGAAGCAGAAAGGGAAACAACAGCCAGTGGACACTTGCTAATGAGAATAAATGGGCAGGGCTGCTGAGAATCTTCATTCCCTAGGTGACCTCACCCATACATGGAACATGTCACTGCCACGTTTCTGTCCTTTTAGACCACCAATGATTGATGGTTTCTTCCAGATGAAAAGAAGACTCTCTGTAAGGTGTGGCTCTACAGACACAGTGTTTTGGACACAATCCAGTCTGTCATTCTCTCCTGTGGAGGGCAGTGGTACTCTTAAATAGTAGCTCCAGGCTTTAGTAGTGTAATTAATGATCTCAAGATGAAGCAGCAGCCAGCATGCTAACAATATTATTGTGTACTAAACTGGATGAGAGATATTACAAGAAACAAGAAATGGTACAAAGGGTCATAGAGAGGTTAGAAATGTGGGCAAAGAAGTAACAAAATTGCTTTATCTTTAAGACAAAATACATAATTTTTTAGTTGTTTCACACTTGTAATAACAGTACACAACAGACAACAGACAACAGACAACAACAGACTTTAGGAGTGGGTGAAACTTGGAGAAACCTGCTATACCAGGAGATAGGGGTGAGAGAACAAGAGACCTTAAAGTGAAAGAACAAGAGATATCAGAGTGATAGCATCAGAGACCTTATGTGTATAGGGGATGTAGGAGTGAGAAGAAAGCAAACTGGATGATAAGTGCGATGCACATAGGCATATGGGATACAGAAAGGACTCCAGAAGCATTTAATGTAGAGATGTGTTCCTAGAGCTAACTATGTGTTTTTCCTTGCTTATGTTTAATTAGGTTTTTATTGCTTTACTGGGTTCAGTCAAAGTTCTAAGAAGGGAGACTACTGGAAAGAAGAAACCTAAATGTGTATAATGTGAAGGAAATTTATTGTAAGGAAAAGGAAATTTTGACTCCCAAATTTGGGGCAGTCAGTATTTACAAAGCATCTTACAATTTAACATATTAAAGATCACAGTAAAATATTTCTTTTATTAACATCTAGGGGGAAATGTTACCTCTTACCTCTGTTGTTCTCTTAAGAGAATTGTTGGCATCTCACTGATGAGGGCATTGCCTCTGCCTGTGCTGGTTATCATCTATCATCATCTCTGGGCTTGTCTTCCCTCTTAGACCGCCCTCATGCTTGCTGGTACCTGACACCAAATCCTGTTGCAAGTACTAGGAATTCTGTCTTCACTGGGCTTCCATTTTGAGGCAGATGGCTGTTTGCTTTTTCCAGCTGGTAGAAGGACTGAGATTTTTCACTTGACTTAATGTGATCTTTTTCTGCTCTTTTACTGGAAGACATTTTTAAAATTAAAAAACTATATATTAAAAAGAGTGAAGGAAAAATGTGATTTTAAAAACAGTAAATAAAAAGAATACAGTTCTGATATTGATTCCCAGAAAACTGCTTCTTCTACAATAATTTCATAACTGTATTTTTTACAAATACTAAGTTATCACCTGAATGCTTGCAAGAACTGAACGCCATGTATGAATCAGCATAAGCTTGATTTGTTCATTTAGGAAAAACAAACAAAAAAAAGAATATGTTTTCCATTGTTCTTCAATTTCCATTTAAAAAATACAAAGTACCATCAAGAAATGCTGACAACTCTGCTTTAGATTGAGCCAGATTCCTCTGAAAAAGGAGTATGTAATCACCATCTTTAATGGCATGCAGTCCATAAATTTAACCATTTAAATCCTTTATATATCTAGCATTCTGCCTTCTAATCACAGACATGTTTCTAACCAGAATATATTAACAAAATGTATGTACAAAAAAAGTACTGATACCTTTTTTGTACTGAAATTTTTATGCAAGGGCAGGAAACAGCCAGAATGCAAGAAAAGAGGAGACTTAGAGCCCAGCTCTGTCATAATCCCATCTAGGTGGGCTCTGCCTTCACTTCACCAGCTCTTGACTGCTTGCTCCTAATCTGTGTGCTGATTCTGAACTAATCTGTTAAAAAAATGTCATTGTGTTGTTCCATTGATGTCTCTGGTTCCTTTACTGGGTCACCATTGTGAATGGAGGACAAACAGGTGATTCTGGAGGAGACACGGACTGTGACTATGGCAGACCTGACTTGGAGAGTCTTACACTGTGGCAGGGCTACATCTGCAGAAACACTGATGGCTTGGCATTGAGAAAGTATCTGTAAAAGACCTTTGGGAAAGGAGCTAGCAAAATGAGGCTTGGAGATATTAACAAAAAAACCACTGCCTTAAGGTATTTAAAATTTTCAGGGAAATTTGACTCATACCTTGATAGATAATCCCAGAAGTGCCTAATGCTATTATCAATTTATTCCCCTTTCAGCAGAGTTTATATGCCCCAAAACATGCTGCTACATTATTTAGCACTTACAATTGTTCTGGGTGTTCCAGATATGTAAAACAATTCCTTCTCCCCTTCTTCAGAGCAGATTCCCAAAGAGCTTGCAATGCTATTTTTCAGAGGTGCATGATGTAGCTCTATCTCTCACTGGTATCAGTGGGTCAATAACAAATCCCATTCTACTTCCAGAGCCATCCTTCTGCCAACATTTTGGTGCTTACCTCTGTCCTTGCCTGAAACCTGTGGGAAGCTGCAATTGTTCAGCTTAGTGAAGTAGGTCTAAGTCTTTGTTCACATCAGTCTAGTGCATTCAGCCTTTGAAGGAGAGCAGACAGTTGCCCATCCTCAGGAAGAATCAAGAGCTTTCACCTTTGCACTGTTTGATCGCTGTTTCTCTCCACCTGATTTCAGTGAGATTTGGAGCAAAAAAAGAAGAAAGATGAAGGAAAGTATTGAAGGTGCCTTTGACGCTTTCAGAGACATAGTTTGCATAGGAGAATAGAGGTCTAAAATATTTTTTAGGCACTCCTTTGGATATCTACAACTCTGAAAGAATGGTGCTGACTTTGTCTCTGAATCAGCCATAATATTTTATAAGCATACATAGCTATTCTAGTCTCTCTTTACTAGCTGCAGTTACTCTTTTTTTCCCTGTGAAATGGAAACATGGCATTATGTATCAGAAAACTCCATTGTTTTCTCATAGAACTCTATTGCCTGTGATGTATTAGCAGCCCTTTTGCACTGGAGAACATTTTGTATAGTATATTTCCTAATTACTTATGAATTTTCTGCTTTTATTGTTCTATGTCACAGCCTTAACATCTCTTTTAATGTACTTTTGTGTGCAAATTAGAATGGCAAGAGTTAAGAAGTAAGACTTTCTGTATATGGTGGCGGATGTTCAGAGCAATTCAGCATGTCAAGCTGGGGTCAAATGGAAAGGGAATGTCATTACTAAATGGTAACATTTTCTGTGGATTTTAGAGAAATTCAAATCCTTTTTTAATCTAAATATATTTTATCTTTTTTTTTCAGGGTTAAAGGTTGGACTTCAAGTTCCTGTCAGACATTTGTATATTAAAATGACTTTACATTTAATTATTTTCTAAACTAACTTTCAAAATAGTTTTTCACTGAACTGCTATACCAGAATGCAATCTATTTCACAGGACCTTTTATCCTGATTCACATATATTTTGTATGATATACTTTCCTACTTGTAAGGCATGGGTTCACATATCCTCTAATTATTTTTTAAACCTCATGCCCAGGAAGTGTCTACTGTCATTCTAGAAAAATCTGGGACACAAGTCTGTATCCAATATGTATATGCCTAAATGATGCCTGAATGTCCCTGATTTACTGTGAGTAATTGAGCAAGAAATTTAAGCCGTGATCTATTGCAGGAAATTTACATAACAAAAGTTAAGGGGCAGGGTTTCTATCTGTGCCACTATGACAGTGGTCAGTTGCCTTATTTTTATTTTTCTACATTCCTGTATTCAGTGTGCAGTTAAAATTCCTATTTTCCTTTAAATCTGCAGTGATATTGGAATGAGTTTGAGATGGGGTAATGTATTCAAAATCATAATGGTTTAGAAAATTACTTTCTATTTTTTAGCTATTACCACAAAGTCTTGTAATACATTATCATGAAAAGAAAGGACTAGGCATGACAGGTGTGCTGTAACTTGGTCATAATTGTACTAATGTGTGTGAGACTGTGTGGCAGTAGATTATCCCATATGCCTTTTCCATTATTGCCCATTTCAGCTAGTCAAGGGAAACCATCAGCACCAAAACTCTTCCTTCTATACTATCATTTCCCTGCCTGCCCAGTTTTCCTCCACTTCAGCCACATGCACCTTGCTAACCTGTGACCATCAAGTAGTGCTGAGGCTCTATGGAACCCACTAAAATACATGAGGCAAGGAGGAAAAAGGAATTGCTTTCTTATACTACAATATCTTCCACCACTACACAGCTTCCAGTTTTGTTCCTGCTTTGAATTCTGATTTTTCAGCAAAGCAAGCTCCAGTGGAGTGCTTATTGACATCTAAGTCATGAAAAATCATGCTGGCCTGAGAAGCAAGGGGTGGAAGAGTGACCTGAAATGAAAATAATGTTACCTAGGCCAGTCTGTATGTAAGATTCTTCTCCAGCTCAATATGATGCCTGCCACAAAGTTCTGACCACACAATCCAACAGAAAACCTAAATAGATTGACGACCCAGCAGAATATGTCCAGGAATTCTCAAGTACACATAGCCATTTATGAAGTTAAGTGAGGGTGCATTGCTGATGCAAGCTGCTCTGAAATGTGTTTCAAGCTTTTTAGAACATTTCTGTGTGGAGAACTCTTCATCTGTCTTTATAATGACTTTTCTTTTACAATGCTTGCAATATTTAAGGTGCATCACACCTTAGCCTTGTAAAAATATTCATCTTGTCATGTCACTATGTGAGGCCTATATCTTATTGATAGTTAGCATTTACTTTATCCCTATTGTAGAAATTCCTTGTTTTGTTACCAGTAGGAAAAAAAGAACAAGTTCATGTTGCTGGCATGTTCAAAAATATATTAAAAAAATTATGGTTTTGGCTTTTTTTTTCCACATTAAAAACAGCCTTGGAGTTGAAAAAAATGTAAGATTTTTGCATTCTGAAACAGTAACCAAATACAATTGCTTTCTAAGTAATTGTTCCACCACAGAAAGGATTTACCAGTATCAACAAACAGTATTTTCAATGAAGGAACAAAAGGTCTTTTATTTCTTTCTTTTTAATAACTGGCATTTAAAGAGTGCTTATTAGAAAGATAAATGCCCTGATGGGAGGCTGTTTGTAGCCCAGGTGTTTATAAATGTGTGTGGTCTGTATTTCTGCACTTCACATTCGTGGCCCAGGTCTGTAGTGAGAAGTACTGCTTTGAAGTCTTGCAAAAACCCACCTGATACTCAATACTCCAATATTGTGTACAGAGGTGAGATACAAGAAACAAACAACTTCAGTTAAAATCATGAAGATGGCCATGCTGTCATTTTTTAGCTGAAGACTGTGAAAAAGAAAATATGGCCAGATTGTGTACTAATCTTCATAGCTGTAAACTGTGACTGACTCAATTTGAGAGAATTCAGATGTGCATTGCACTGATTCTCTAGTTCCCATTAACTGACACTCTTCCCATTAATTGATTTCTGAAGTGTAACTATTAAAGACAACTCTGAAAATTAAATGTTCACAAAGAAAACGAAAATTTAATTTTTAAACATTTATACAAATTATTAAATTCTTCATACATTCAAACTCAGGACTGATTCCTCTCCCTTGCTGGGAACTCCAGACACATTGAATATAGAGAATTGACCCACAGAACAAACAGGAGTCTTTGGATCTAATTCAATAGTTCTTGTTTGTGAAAGAAAAGTGTGTTTTCTTTTACTAACATAACAAGACATTATGCAGGACCTTCCAAGCTTCTCAGATCCCACTGCTACACTGAAGTAGTGAAGCATCTCCCAAGAATCTGTGTGCTGTGCTTTAGGAATGCTGCTGGTTAAACAAAAGGAAGCATCACAGTGAAATTCATGTTCAACAAACTCAGAATCCTCCTGTTGTTGGGTAACTATGTGAGATATAGAAGAAGGAATATGAGAAAGGAAGGAATATGAGAGGAAGATCAGTATTCATGATTAAATCAGTCTTCCTGTTATATTGTCTTCTGTCTAGCCACAGAGAGAAACAGAGGTCAAATCAGCCAGGGATGCACTGCATCACTCTCTAACACAGTCTGCAACTCTGTTGATTGTGGATGAAGTAGGGACAAACTTTTTAGCATTTCCTTAGGCTTACACTGATTCAAGATTCCTATTAATTCAACCAAGAAAATATGATCATCAGTATAAACAATAATAGTTGGAGTACACAATTATGATATTGTCTGTCTCATGTTAGGGCATAGGGCTCTATCTGGTCTGTTCTTGAAAAACAAAGAGATGGAAACTGCTTGGCCTCCCAGCAGGTGCTGGCAGGAGGCTCTTAGATGCCTGGAATTGCCCCTTCAGGTTGGAGCCGCTCAGAGCTTGCTTATAGAGCAAATTCTCCACCCTGTCCAGCTGGAGGTTCTAAATTGAGCTAGCCCAAGTTTATAAGTGTCCTCACACTGGGTTATCAAAAGCAGGTGCAGTATTTTGGATGTCTCACGAAGCATCGGCTCTGCCTGTGTGTTTTGAATGAAGTCCTTATTGAATGTGCAATTGCTTCTCAGCGTATTCTCTTTGACAAATGTCTGTCTCAACCCATAGTCTCTTTAGAGAAAGTAAAATGAATCATCTGGTATTATGGACAAGTCTCTTGCCTGATTTTAAATCTGGGAATCATTGTTCAAAATAAATTTCTAATTAAAAAAGGCTAAGCAAACACTCCAGTTGTTACATCCTTTTCCAGTTTATTTGTGAGTTCACCAAACTGAACAGAATTGCTAGGAAACTGTAGGAGTAAGGAACTGGAAAATCTGCTCCACATGGGTACATTACAGGAATTACCTGTTCCTGTCTACAGGAAAGAATCTGTTTTGTTTGGAGGTTCAATCCTCTGGTTTAATATTCCTTCCTGTTTTTTATAGGCAGTTCTTTGCACAGGACGACCTGTGACACCCCTGAAATTATTTTAGTGTCATTGTGATATTTTTTACCATTTCCATTATATGCTGCATTATTTTTGTAGAGAAAATAAAATAGCAGGAATGATGAAAGGAAAAGTTCTGTCTTCAGGAAGAATGACTGAGTGAAACATTTTGGATTTGATAGATTATATTTGAGGTATTCTATTAATTTATTTTATAGGTTTTTTTTTTTTTTGCATTTTAGAAATGTTTGTCATGCTTTTAATAGTTTGATTCTATAATTCTATTGTCTTAAATTTCTCTATAAAGAAGTGATCCCACAAATACCAAAAGCAAATTTATGCTTCATTTTCCAGTAAAAAGCATTAATTAAAGAAAAGATATTGAGGTTCTGCATTAATTGTTATATTTTATGCAAGTATGCATCAATTCTCCCATTTCAGAATGCCACTGAAGTCCTAGATATATTTTCTACAAAATTTCTTGTGGTTTTATTTTTTTTATCCATTACATTAATAATTACATTGTAAGCAGGATTAATAAATTTAGTTATATCAAGTGCATTTAGCATCAAGTATTCTATCCCTTTAGTTAAGGGTGGTGTATTCAGATGTCTATGAATGAAAATGACCCAATGTTATATTTGATTTTAAAAAAACTATATTAGGAAGAGAAAATTGGATCTTGAATTGCTTGAAATCTTGAAAGGATTTACAATAGGATGAATCAGAAGGATCACCTATAAAATTAACACCACTTACCTTCCAATTCTGGAAATCTGAATTACCCTAGAAAAGTGATGGAAAAGCATTTTGGATTCAGGATGCAAGGAAAAAGCATCATGAACTCAGGATTCATGCTCTTCTGCTGGGGAAGAAGGATAGCCTTCTTCTAGGTCTAGGAATTTTCCTGAGGCTAAGAGATGGACTCAATTTTGTGGTGCTATATTGGCCCAGATTTCTCTAAGTCATGTATTCCAGTTACTGCAGTACCTATGGCCAAAATACTTAACTTTAGGGGCAAAATTCCCATTGTCTCCCTGTTGGAAATTTTCTGTAGGAAGTCCTGGATTCTTAACCATGCTAATGTGCTGAGCATGAAAGTTATGAAGCTGGAGAAAAGTAGCAGTGGTAGGCATTGCCTACAGCCCTCACTCCACTGCACTGTTCTTTGCTGGTGAGCTGTGGACTGACGGGTCTTGGAAAAGCCCCTTACTCTGGTGTTCATTTTTCTATTGAATGACAGGTACAAATACAGCCATAGTGATGGGGAAAGGTTAAACTGATTTTCAGATTTTTTCTGCAAAAAATCTGCTGTTATTTCGTATTCAAAAATGACATGATTGAATGAATGCTTCATGCTCCACTAGCTTGTAACTTTATATGAATGCCCCTCTGCATACATCAGTCTGGAGGACGCATTTATGAACTGAAACTTCTGAAGATTCAATTTCTGTTGGAGCATTTCATCACATATACTTATATTTTAAACTTGAAATAATGAGTTGACAGCTATGTTTTGTGAGCTTCTTTACACTCGGTTAGAGCAATTTGGGCACTCAGGTCCCTTCATGCTGAGTAAAAGTCCACCACCTGCTTGACAACGAGGGACCTTGTCCTATTCATTATTGTGTTAACAGTGTTTCATGAATGGCTAAGCAGCTCTCTTTTCAGCAGCTTTTAGCTGTGGCAGTGTGACACTTCTTTCCCTAGCATCCACCATTAATGAAAAGCTGCAATGAGCGATTCTCCCGCCGAGGTGTTACACCACCCCCTCCAGCACTGGCTGTCGTGCTGCGGCAGGGTGAGCACTCAAGGCAGGAGGAAAGCGACACTATTAGTCAGCTCTGTCTTGCCTGACCTCAGCGACCAAGGCTGGAGTTAAAAGCAGGGTAGTTGTGTATAAAGCGAAGTGTTACAGACATGTTAATAGCTTCCTCTCCCCACCCACTGTATCAGCGCAGATACCATGTACTCTAATGCTCCACTGGTAACCTGCTGGCTTTTGACTTTACTTTGTACGAGATGAAATCCCAAATTAGAGGTTAGTTTAAAGTTAATTTATTGTCCTTACAATAAAGGGAAAATTCAAACAGGTTTCAAGAAAGGCTTCCACTCTGCCATTGATGAGAGAGGTGTCCTGGATATTAGGAAGGAGTATAAATATAACCCATTATTTGTGTTTGCGCGTGTGTGTATCTGTATCTCTACCTATATATCTATCTATATTAGAATATATGTCTAAATGGGACGCCTATCTAGATCTACACATGTAAATACTGCTTACTGATATGTTTATATAGTTATATGTGATGTAAATATCTTCCTCTATTTATTCACTGTATTTTCTTATTTTCTGTGTGAAGGCTGTTGCATCCAGTTTGCCCTGTTTTCCATCACAGATGGATGTAGCACGGCATAGCATGCAAGAAGCCAAAAGTGACTTTTTCCTTCCTTTTTGGACTAACTGCTATTCTTTCTCCCAGTAGCAGTCCTCCTGTTCAGTAAAGCTTTGTGTGAAAATCCATAGGTGAAATACTGTCAGGAGTTTAGTGGCATCAGGATTTCCTTCTTGTTTATTTACATGCAGTTTAAATGAAGCAGAGGGCACCTGGATTATGAAGGGTTCTGGCCACTTAATTTTAGCTGGAGATGAACACATATTGTGTGCTTTTCTCTCTCTTTGGCAAATGGAAGTGAAACTTAGGGGAAAAGTGCACAATTGGTCATACATAGGAATCTGGCTTCTCTTTTGCTTATTGCTGAGGGTGGTCCTTGACTTGTGCTGTAATATAAGTCATGTGCAGGTGTTGTCACAAAGAAAACTACACAGCATGAGTGAAAATTTTGTGAGGCAGTGCAGTAACAATAAAATAATGTAGTTGCAGTGTTCTAGTGCTCAGATCCAGGCTCACCAGCATCGCCATGCTGGCCTAAGCCATTCACCTATATCTGGAAAAAAGGTAAATCATAACAGAGACCAGTACGGGCTAGAGATTTGATTGCAAATGTATTTTTTTTTTCATTAATTGTTTTCCTCCCTACAAAAGTTAAAAAGCCAATTACTTTTGTTGTTGATAAAAGGCTGAAAATGTGGTCTGGGTCCACACTGCAGGCTTAAAATCTAGAAGGCAAATGAAACAAACATTGTAAGAGACTGTAAAGGCATATTTTAAAGCCAGGTTTGAGGGCCCTGACTTATAAGTGTAAAGAATTTGACATCCCTGTGTGCTGATTTACCCAAGTAGGGCTATTCTTTCACTGCAATCCTCATGGGAGCAGTTTAGCTCTCATTGCCATTAACAAATTTCATGTGATAATGCAAAAAACCTACTCTTGCATACTTGGAGCAATGCAGTACTTAGTTCGTATTCTGGCTTACATCACCCTGACTTTGTTTATGCTTAGATACTCATCTGGACATGGGCAGCACAGCTTTGCTGGTCTCCGAGGTTCAGATGCTGCAGCGAATTCCTGCCATTGATGAAATACTGTGATAATGGTTTCAGTTTATGTGGTGTTTGTTATCAGCTAGAAAATCACAGAATTTTATGGGTATCTCATCCACTGTAATGAGATAGGAGGCTACCAACCCAGTGGGCATTGTCTTTATGTTCATTTTAGCCACTTACTGATTCATGGTTTGACAAATAGTAATTTTTCTTCTAAGAAACAAAATATTTCCATATTTTTGTATTTCCAAGAGAAATGTGTTTATTTTATTTGTGTGAAGAGTAAATAGGACATCTTGCTCACTTTATCCATGTGTATAATCCACATTATTTATTATTTAAAGAACCAGCTTAGTAGAGATCTTTACTAGGGACATTTTAGCTCTTTAATTTCTGGAACACACAGTACAGTCTACCACGCAGTCATACAAATTACTGTCAAGAAGCAGTCTATAGATACATCCTACAATATCCCTTTTTGTGTCTGTGGAATCAATGCTTCATTGTCATGGGAATCTCAGATATATAGGGCTGGAAGGTATCTACAGACATAGGATAATTCATCCCCTATCCTCACTGTACATAAAACAAACATGACATATCTCACTTGCTCTTAAAAACCTTCAATGAAAGAGATTCTGAAATCTTCCTCAGTGAACTGTTTCAACCCCTAACTGCCCTTCCAATTGGAAACCTTGTAACCTGAATCTCCTTTGCTTCAAATTATTTGGCTTTCTTCTCCTACAAATCCCACTCAGGCCCTAAGAATAATTGATCGCCGCACTCTTTCTAACAAGCTCTATATATTTGAAGACACTATCATGCCTGCCTTCAGTCTTTCCTTTTCCAGACTAAACAAATCCAACTCTTTCAACCTTTCCTTGTAGGTCACGTTTTCCAAAGCTCTTATCATTCTTTTTGCTTTCCTCTGGATTCTCTCTAAATTGTCTGTATCTGTTCTGAAGTGTGGTGACCAAAATGGGAAACATTACTCCAGCTGAGGTCTGAGCGATACCCAAGGAGAACAGAACATCAAGAACAGCACCTCCAATAGCTTATACACAACACTGCTGACCTCTCCTTCAGTTAAAGAGGTCTTTACAATAGCAAGAAACAATTTAGTTTATGGCCTCCTGTGTTTGTTTGTTTTACATTAATCTTGCCTATTTATTCTTCTTTTAAAAGTTGCTCATATACCTTCTCTAAGTTTCGTGTTCTGCATGTATATTGACTGCATTTCATGTTCACTTGTGAGTGCTTTCTCCAGGATTTGACAAATGGCTTGTATTCTGACTGAACTGCCAAAATGCTTTGTTGTTCTTGTCTTGTTCCACGTATTTTTGGGACAAATGCCAAGTATAAAAAATGTAGCTGTATCCTCCATCCCACCACTGAGATTGTCAGTGAAAATCATAGTAGAACAGAGGCACCGGTAGGGATTCTTAGCGGATTCTGTTTGAAATATCCTCCAGTTTGACAGGGAATCTGTACTAATCATTGTGGTGGGTGCTATTTTCCAAACACTTCATCACACTCTTTTCACTAAATCATCCAGACCACATTGCTCTTGCTTATGAGAACAATATGCAGAGTTGTGTTGAAAGACCTGCTGAAGTCAAGATTTATCAAATCTGCCTTCTGCTACACTGTTATCCAGTCATCCTGTCAAAGAAAGAAATTAGATTCATGTGATCTGTTATTGACAAATCTATGCTGGCTGTTTCTTTTCACCTTGCTATCTTCTTGGTGCTTTCAGCTGGATTGTTTAATGATTTGTTGGTGTGTCTTTCTGGCTGTCTTTAACTAGACTATAATTCAAAGATTCTCTTCTTCTGCTTAAAAAAAAACAAACAACCAAAACACAAAACCGAACAGTTACTGTATTTACCATTCTCAATCCTTTGGAACCTCTCCCATACTGTACAAAATTTTGGACACAATGACTGATTGTCCCTGAATAGTCCAGAAATTACTTTATGTAGACCATTACAGCCCAGTGACTGAATACCACTTGACACTATAAACTTGAATACATTTAAATTCTGTACATACCAGGACTTTATCCTGATTTCATTAAGACTTTTTGGGATCTATTCTAAATATATTGCTCCAACTATCATATGAATTTTCATGAAAGAAGCATTGTTTTTATGGGGTTTATTTTCTGCCATACTGAAGTATATGTTTGAAAGAATAATAAAATGTCTTTATATTTTAAAGAATCCATATGGTACAAGAATTAGTTGTAAAATGTTTTGGCTCCCAGGAGTTTGTCTATAATCAAGTGACAGTAGGAACTGAGGCTGGTCAAAAGAAATAGGATGGGGAAACTAAAAAGAGTAATGGAATTACTGAATTGCAAGGTCGAAAGACACCTCAAGAGACTGTGCAGTACAACAACTTTCACAGAATGAAGGTCACATAGACAAGCTCTAGCTGAAAGTTTGTACCTAGCTTTCAATATCTCTAGTTGTGTAATTCCCATCAAAACCACAGAATTCTGATTATTGAATGATTTTGCTAGCAACACTGTTTTTCCCCATGCAAGTTAAGGCAATTTCATCATGCATCATGAAAGGAGGGTGCAAAGATGGAACTAGGCTCTTTTCAATAATGCCCAGTGACAAGGACAAGAGGTAATGGACACAAACTGAAATGCAGCAGTGTCTGTCTGAACATAAGAAAGCACTTTTCTGTGAGGATGTCTGAGCACCGTTAGAGATTGTGCAGGGAGATTGTGGAGTCTCCCTCCTCAGAGATATTAAAAAATCACCTAGACATGGTCCCATGGTCCTGTACAACTGGCTCGAGGTCTCCCTACTTGACAAGCTTGGTTGAACCAGATGACTTCCACACTTCCCTTCCTAGCTGAACCATTCTGTGATTCTATGATCCCATCCTTCTTCCAGAAGTCAGGGAATACATTTGAATATTTTCACACGTATCCACAGCATAGGCTCCTGAAATTGTGTTTTTGTAATCTAAATAAACCCATTTTCTTCACTTTTTCCTTGCATCTGCTACTCATTTCTAACTGGATGTATATTTGGACTACTAAGAGAGCTTGGTATCAATATTTCTCCTTTTCAGGAATGCTTAAGCATTGTTCTATATGTCATGTTCATATACAGTGAAAATGTACCTGTTGCTCACTGCTGGCTGAAAAATCTCATCAGAAGTGATCAGTTATACAAATTGGGGGGTATTTAAAATGAAACACAGAGTCTTTGGCAGGCCTAGGCTTATTCAAAAGTTCCAATAAGAAGCTTCTCTAGCCGTGCCTATCTGCACAACATTTGAGCAAATAGTGGTATCACACATCCCTGGATTTACCTTCAAGCAAGGTCAGGAGCAGAGAAGATGAACTCTTTGATAGGAAATTCACAAAAGAGTTAAAGAAGTGGAAGGATTTTTAAAAGAAAATGCGAGTGAAAAAAACCCAACAGTTTTTTACAGTAAATCTCATGATATGCCTATAATTAAGTCACATAGGTTAAAGGCTTGTTATGCTAGGATTAACATATGGTAAATGCATCCATTGAATTTCACTGAGATTCATATGATGATTACATATAAAATTCCATGTAATGAGATATATTTATCATCAAAAGGTCTTTGGCCTTTAAGAAAATGTTACAACAATTATCCTGTGAACGTGAAAAGTCAATAGAGGTATAAATGCATGTCTTTATGCCATTATTGTGACTGGATTAATTTCAACAAGACCAGCCCTGCTGACATTAAGCTATCAAGGGGGAAGCCTAGTGTTACTCATACAGCCTCTCAGCATGCCCTCTCGTCTCTCCTTGTCTGCTTGGACAGACAGAAAGAATTTTTTCCTCTACTCCATCCTTTCATAATCACAGCTATGGAGTTCTGTAGCAAGTACTGCAAGATGCACTGCCCTAGAGCTTTTACAAAGTTTTTTTTTCCTTTTGGATTTCCCAAATCTCTCAATCACAAAAATTGTATTAGACAGGAAGCACCAAATTTCAGCAGTCACTAATGTGATTTGGAGTAACATATTACTATTAAGCAGGGCAAATAAACTGTGGAGTAATAGCAGAATAATAATTTCATATAATCTCTGGGAAAGTGAGATGCAAAAATGAAGATGGGGTAGGATCCATAGGTATGCAGGAACAAGCAGTAAAGAGACATCAAATAGATACAGGTGTATCTACACCAACCTGCCCATCCCTTCTCCAGAAGAGCAAAATACCCATAAAGAAATTATTTCCTTTTATTTTTATGACCTTAAGTATCTTGTTCCAATTAGTTATTTTCTTCTTGCAATATGACATTCTCTGTTGCTTAGTATCTGAAATTTCCAGTCCCAGGCAGTCTTTCAGTCACTGGTACTTAGTAACATGCATTTGGATGTCTTGTTTGAGCACAAACACTGCCTTTAAGGAGACTGAAATCAGATTTAGAATAGATTGTCTTCCTTGGACCCTGAGAGGGTTTGCACCTTGCTTTCAAGCACAGGAGCAGCCTGGTGTAATTCTTATTTACTAAATACTTTTTGTTTTAACATTTGTAACAGCAGTGTTATACAACTTGACCATTTTACATCAACAGCCATATTCACCCCCAAGGGGGATATAATTATAAAAATCAATAACACTTTTCTTCAGTGGATTAAACAAAGACTATTTTTTAGTTCTTTTTGAGTTTGCAAAATATTGGGAATTTGACAGAGACCTAGATGGCTATTTACTTATAATTTATTTATTTATCTTTCTTTAGTAACATTCTACATTGCAGATTCTTGCTTTCCACTGTTGTCTTGCAAAAGCCAGTGAAAGACAAGGAGAAAATATGTATATTTCTTACCACTATTTATAATTTCATATTCTTAATTTTTCTCCCCAAACTGATTTTTACATTTAATAGGATACCAAACAACTAAGAATACTGTTCTTGTCTATAAATTGCAAATTAAGTTTAGCTATGAGCTCTTGTTTGGGAAGTATAGAAGTTTAAATTGTATTATATTTAAAGGCAGCTGTCTTTTGTGGAATTTTAAAATAGGCTATTTTTTATCAAAGGTTCTCCTTTCATGTCCTTTGATTACTAAGCTATATAAGTTAACCAAAGATAACTAAGCATTAACCCATGTTGCAGTTTTTATCTTCTTTGGCAATCCCATGAGACTTCAGCTAAGTACATTAAATGGAGCATAAATCTTTTAGTTGTTTTCATTAAGTCACATATTTAGAATACATATCCCAGTTTATTTGATCAATTGTAAAATATTAGCTGTTGCAGTGAAGATTTGTGACATGGTTTGCAGCAAGTGAACAAACATTTCTGCAGAGCACTGAAAATTTTTGCTGGAATGCATGGATAAGTTACAACAATTAGGGTTTGGAACAGCCATTTGAGAGGTTTTTTTCTTTATGTAACTTGCAAATGTATGCTTAAAGGCCAGTAATACCAACAGGCAAGCTTTGAAGATAATTCTAATATCGGCTTAATATTCTTGGTTTGCATTTCTGTTAATTTTCACAGTTTTCCTCTCTTTTGTTCTTTTTTTTTTTTTTTTAATTTATTTATTGGCCAGCCATAAACCCCAAGAAGAGCACTTGCTGCAAAAGGGCAGGTGTTGGGAATAGAAGTTTTACTGCATGATGGGGCTTACCATAGCTTCCTAAAAATCTCCATATTCAACTAATTTTGGGTATTAAACTATGACAAAAAAAGTGGTTATGATAAGTACATAATAATTAATACATTAATTATTTGTGTTGGTGGGTGGTTTGAATATAAGATATGTGTTGAATAATTTATTGAAAACTTTTGTCCTTGAAATAATATTTTGCACTTTCAAATTTGTTTTTGTCTAAGACTTTGGCATTGTTCTACAAGGATTAATTCCGTGCATCTCAATACATAGCAGAAAAAGAGTTATTTTTTCATCTACAGAACGCAAAGCCAGACACTAAGGCACTACACAATTTTTACCAAGTCACAGACAATAGAAAAATGAAGTTTAATGCCAAAATGCATGGACTTCAGATAGAGCCTTGCACTGATGTGATCGTTCACATCCTTGTGTCTTTTTGTGGCTCTTGTGTTTTGAAAGAGGACAGTTTAGCTCCTTGGCAAAATTGTCTGGAGTAGAAAGAGTCTGCTGTAAGCTTTTTGCTTATCCACAATGATCCTGAGTGTTTAATCAGACCTGTGTCCTACTATTTTTGACTGGCTTTTCTTATGTGACCATCCCTGTCCAAATCAGTAAGGCAGTTCATGTAGTAAGAAATTTCCTAAATGAACAAAGGATTTGCATTACTTTGGTAAATAAGTTTGGAACTATACTTTTAAGCTTGTGTCTAAACCATTTTGATTTTCAAACTTTCATTTCCAAGGGAAGAATTATAGCAATTGGTTGTGGATGCCATGGACAGAGAGAGAGAAATGGCAAGCGTTTCTCACAGCGGCTTGTGAGAAGTTTTAGGGAGCTGGAAAGATGTGATAACTTGTTGACTATAAACAATTTGCAAGTGCTGTTTTTCTACTTTATTTTTCTGTTCCTCTCAAGGACAGTGCGTGAGAAAGATATTTCTGTTAGTTAGCCAATAGAATAGAATCTATCATACCACTCTATAAAAACCGCGCAGTTCTTTTGAATAAAGCCTTCTTTGCCTTTCCTATGATCCTGCCTCTCGCCTGTTCCTGCCCTGCACACGAGTGACAATTAGTTACCTGAAAAGTGTTCCTAAAGTATAACCTATGTTGCCATTTCAATACTTATGGCCAGATACACAGGATATATGGATTTGTCAATACACAATGGTATTGCAGAAATTCAAACTAACTGCAGAACTACGTAGCAATTTGACAAGAACGGCATATGTAAAAAGCAGTGCTCACATTTAAAACATGCAGAAAATGCCATATGGAGATTTTCTGTACTTTCTTTACCAATATAATCCTGCAGTAATTCTGTTTAATTTCACAAATGTTCAAAGAGATCACATGAATGTCCAGTATGTGTTTTAAAATTTTAACTGTGTCTTTGACGCAAATATTCAGTCAGCAGCTCAGATAGAAGCATTTTGAAATTTAGAAGCATATAATCAACTTGGTAACAGCCCTTCCTATGCTTTAGAAACATTGCTAAAACTTGATTCTTAGTTATAGCAATGTGGAAGTTCCAAAACAAAACCAGGACATTTTCATGTGCCCCAAATCTTTTTGATATGAAAGGCACAGCTTCAACCTCATTTATGCTAACTGCAGGTCTTTGTAGCACTGGAAGGTCTGCAATTCCTTCTTTAGTTGTGCATCCTTTGGCAAATGATTTAGCTCCTACTAACTCAGCAATAAAAGGCTTTAGATACCAAATATTTTGAATCCTAGTCTGGAATTCTTTGTTTTCTATAAGACAAACAGTTAAGTAATGCTCCACAAATGCAAGAGAGCTTTGCATTGCACATTCTAGGGGCCATTATACAGGCCAGTTTTCCTATCAGTAACACACCATTTGGGAATCAGTAACACATTGTTAAAAACTTGTGTACAGCAGTCTTTTTTTGGCAGTGAAATACCCCCTTTGTGTTAATATACACTGCAGTTCTGCTTATTTTAAGCATGCTATACATTAAGTAGATATGATAGGTTGGCATTCATTGACAAATTAAGTGAGTTGATTAGAAATCTGAAATCTGCATGGACCTTCATTATGTTTGTCATGAGTTGTAGGCCTAAAAAGTGTTTTTCAGATAAAAGACACAAAACATGAAAGTGAAGCAGAGGCTGATAACCCTTTCTGGAGGAAGAGCTATTAGTAAGTCTCATTGCTTAGCCATCTAGTAAACACTTCAATGACTTCTGATTACTATTAACCAACAGAATGATGTTTTTCTCAGCAAAAAAGAGAAGTAGGTTTTTCAAGCTGTGCATTTCACTTCAATAGAAAGATGGTAGCTTGGTAAGCTGACAGTGCAATTGTTGGCCAGTTTAAGAAAGAAGTATATGCAGATTTCCCTCTTTTGAACTACCTGTTTTATCCAAGGCAGTTAAGATGTTCTCAATAGATGCCATAACATTTTAAATATATATTTGATCACATTTGAGGTGATCATTACCAGTGATTAACTGATTTTTAGAATAATTTGTTCATTGAGCCTTTTTAAGCTAGTCATTATGTGAAAATCACATCTCTCACTTACATGTACTTGGTTTAGTATTTTCTCAGATAAAAAGGCGGGGTTTTTCATTGCTTAGAATGTATGTAGGTGATGAAGTGAGGTCTCATATGGCCTAGAAGCAGTGGAAAAATTCTTAACCACTACTCATTCCTCGGCCCTATGGAAGCCCTGATAGCATAATTTAGGATTGCCTTGAACTAGCTCTAAATTTCATCCAATTACCTGGACTTCCAAGATACTTCCTTATAAGCAAAGCACTGCCAAACAGAGAGAAAAAAATGTACTGATTCCTCATCCATGGTTCTATGAGAAAAGCTGTGAAAGAGACAATTAGAATGAAGATCTTATATCAGTATGAAAGTTGATGGGAAAATACAGTCAGAGTCCCTGAGAGGAAGACACCAGAGAGCAGAATCAATGTCCATGTGCATAAAAGCACCCTTTGAGAGAGAGAACTTTTAATAAAAGTTAATATGTAGCTGAAAAAAACAGGCATACTTCCAGTTGCACAACCTTTCTTTGAGTAATTCACAAATTTTGTTTCAGTTACACTTTTAGACCATTATGACTGTAATGGCAATTGAAATATCCAAGTGCCAAGACAGTTATGAACATTTATTTTCAAAGGAGGCAGTTTCATCAGTGTTGTTAAAAGCAATGGTTAAAAGAAATTAAATACCACCAGATAGGTATAGCTTGATTCATTTTATGAGGAGGCAGGACAAGAACAATGGAAATTGTCTTCTAGGGTATGTAGAGCATAAGCCTCATGAAGTCTAGGCGTGCTATTACTCTTCTGTTTGAGTCTGCACCCATCAAAATGATGTTGTTACTGATTTAACTTTGATCAAAAACTACTTGACAGAGAAAATAATTCGCATCATATTATGCAGATGAAGTTTATCTCTGCTGTGTTAGAGTATATCTAATACTCTAGCATGTAGGTACTGGGAAAATATTTATAGCTATAAAAAAAATTCCTCTTCATGTTTTGCTACCTCAGCCATACTACAGTGAAACATATTAATATAACAAAATACTTAGTATGCAGCAAACTTGGTATGCAGCAAATTTTACACCATAATTTTTAAAGGAAACTCAAGTCTTGCAATATCTATTGAATAGTAGAAATCTTTCATAAAACTGGAAAACACAGTCACTTCATAAATATGTTATACCATGAACATAGTTCTGCACTGTTTCCAGGTAGATTTGAATAGTTCATCAGAAGAAGCAATACAGTTCTTTATTTAATAGGTAATCAGAGGCAGAGTTAACCCCTTTAAGTACTTCTCTGCTGTCAACAAAGGAGGTTTCTAGTTAACAGCTCTATTTTGTCTTTTTCAACACTTGCTCATATTAAGGAATGTAAATCACTTCTGGCTTGTTTAACATGAAAATTATTATTGGATATTCCATGAGGCAGCTTACAGGTCCAAGGTCCTGGGTAGAACCAGTCTGTTCTTCAGTACTGGTAGTCATCAGCAGAGCGTTGTCACAATGTAGGCATAAACACAAAGAAATCTACAAGTAAAACCTTCAATGACTTTACATGTGTGTTGAAGTTAAACTGCTTTGCCTAAGTGTGAAAATGTATTATCTATTAGTTTTAGATTCATTGTGTCCTTATTCAACATAGCTCTTAAAGAAAAGCTAAATAAATTACTGCATAAAACCACTGAAGTTTTCAAAGAGCATTTGAAACAGTAATTGAAATATCATCAGGTGTGCTAAAATATATCTTTCAGATGAGCTTGATGGACTGAGTAATGAGTATTATTGTTATTTTAATTATTTGATCTAATTTTAGGATAAGACAGGACCTCACTTCTGTAAGCAGTATATAAACTCAGATGGTCCCTTCTGCAAAGGTTGATGAAGCACAAACTTAGTAAAACCTTCCCTAGCTCTGCCTCAGTCAACACAGGAATCCTAGCAGCAGTCAGGTGTGCAGAAAAGGGAGCAAGGAGATGATGACTTTCTACATTAATCAGCAATGCCTAGTATATATATTTACTGTAGTTAGGATAAGATACATTTAGTGCATATTTAGTGACTAGACAGTGCAAATATGAGCAAGTCCTTAGCACAGAAAGCACCTTCTCTGCTTAGTTCTAACCATTACAGAAAAACATCAGGTTCTTTTCAGCCTTTGATATCCAACAAAGGGCCAAGCATTTGCCTGGAGCAATTTTGATTCCCCTTACATGCTCAATGTTCTTCAAGTTCTGATGCCTGTGGCTGTAGACTTAATGGAACTCAGAGACTGGATCTTAATGCTTGCAGTCCTAAACAATACATTTGAGTCATCAGGCACTTCAGGAGGAAGTAAACTTCTGTCCAAAGGGAGAGGTTCTTGAAAAAAGTGAATTACTGACAAAAGATTAATGAAGTTTGTGAAAAGAGCCAGAAAAAAATCAAGTTCTATTTACAACAGCATCTTGAGCTTTGTGGGAAAGGGGTTGTTTAGTTGTGCTAAATAATTGTTACATTAGAAAAGCCTCCATTTGATATTTTTGCCTCCCAGTATAAAATCACACAAATCACAATCATTTCATCTGGGAAAATACAGAATGCTTAAATTTCCAGAGTCCATGTGTTTTCCTTATTCTGTAAAAATTGTATTGCTTTCATCTACAAGTGGATGAAAGCAATACAATAAGGTTTTTTTTTTTTTAAACTTAGCAAAGCCTTTAATATTATCAATAACTTTTACATGAATTTTATATTTTGATAAAAAGTTAGCATTACATTAAAACATCCAAGAATTCAAAACCAAACTAGGATTACAATCTCTTTTCACAATGTTTTGAGAGGCTTCAGCACAAGGAAACAAAATTGATCTAAAATGACCTGCAGAGTGCTTTGGGAAATACTAGCTTTTTCACTTTTCTAAAATATTTTTTAACAAGATATGGATACTGATTGTACATGATGGTTCATAAGCTCTCTTCTCTATCTTAGTTTTCCTTTCATTTTTCTCCTCTTCATATTTGCTCAGCTCAGCTTAACTAGCACCATTTCATGTCTCTCTCCACTTCATGGCGTGATGAATGCAGCCATTCTTCTCTCCCCATCATTACAGCTGGTCTTTGATCCAGTACAGCTAATTTATATTTACCAGCTATCATCTACCATCAAAACTTTATTGGAAAAGAAGTGCACCTGGACTGAATTAATTTCTTTTGATGGAGTTTGAGACTATTTTAGGACTTGTGGTTAGGACATGTTCATCTTAATAGAACACAACAGAGCCATCTTCTAATTGGTGCTAGCAAGCACTTGGCTTGTGTCAACACATTATACATATTTCAGAGTTCCTCAAATATTGGATTTGGATACACTCGTTTGCTAGTCATTTGATCAGAAAGGTTATTTTCCTTCCTAAACTGTGATGTGTTTTACTCACATACAAATGTTATTTGTATTTGTAGCACAATCCTAATCATAAGTCATTATTAAACTGTAAGGATATAGTCACCCAACAGACTGTAGAAATATCTCAGATAATTCTGATCCCTACTCTTCCACAGATGAATTGTTATGCATACCGAAATTGATTTGGTTTATCATATGTAGATATGTCTTCATTGCACATTACGAAAATGCACAATGTGCAATTAACATTCTTAAAGTTTTAGGTGTACTTTCCTTATACCTGTATGCAAAAAATCTCTCATGAGTTTTCTTTGGACACTTCATTCGCAAGTTACTCTATTTTACTACTGTTTTTTTCTTTACATTAACAACTGAAAATCTCTCAAATAAGCAAAATGGACATCTTCTATCAAATTGTTACATGAAGCTGTGAAGTGTGTGTTAAATGTCAATTCTCCTTTATGTGATTTGAAATAGTGTTGCGCTAAGGGAACTGGTGGCAAATATCTACACATTGCTGATATAACTTATTATTGAGGTGTCATCTATATGTTAAGATATACCACCTAAATTCAGGACTCTACAAGCAGATGTACACATGGACCTTAATGTGCCTAAGCTTCTCTTATAGTTAATGCAAAACCTAATTAATAGAGGCAGAAGAGTGATTATGCTCATCTTAAGCAGAGATCTACCATGTGTTTAGAAAATGGCCACCTGGGTTTTTTGTAAGATGTTATGTTTTATTATATTTCTCAAGGGGAAAAAACAACAGACGGCAGGTATCCTAGTTCCTGGAAACTCACCACACTGTCCTCAGTCCAAAGACACAGCAGCTGTCTCTCACTTAAGGGACTGGGGAAACCTGACTTGTCTGAAAGGTCTTTATTATTCTGGGGAAGTCTCCTGATTTGGGAAAATCCTCTGTCTCAAAGCTGGAAGGATAGAAGTCTAGAAAGTCACAATTCATACTGTGTACTGCAGAACTTCCATTTTCCTGGCTTTGGCAGGGATCCAAGATTCAGCAGAAACAAGTCGTGTGGGCAGCTCTAAGTTGTGGTCAACTGGCAGGGAACCTGAAACTCTCCACTCCTGTGGCCAAGGCAGTTCTGTCCCAGTCAGTGAATCTCACACACCTGTGTGTCCTAACAGCCTGGATCAGTCCACTGAAATTCTTTTTGTATATTGATGAGAACTCATAAAATTCAACATATTCCTTCAAAGCATTTAGCATAAGAAAAATATAATAAGAATTTCTTAGGTTAGAGAAGATATAGCTGTTCCCTCTTACCTAGGCATCTCTTCTTGCTCCATGTCACAGGATGAGGAATGGCAGTACAATCATAATAAAGCTGAGTTTAACTTTGTGGTGTACATGAGAAAAGCACCTAAATTAATAATTTGGAAGATTCTACGATAGGAAAAAAAAGACTTCAAGTGGAAAATTCCTGCCAAATTTTTTGTAGTTCAAATTTTGTGCAGAAGGCTGAAACAGACAGCATGCAGCACACAGGATGGATTTCAAGAGTGGAGGAGTTAAGATCACAGGCAATAATGTAACAACAAAGAGTTATAGCAGGGTCAGTGGTGGATTTACAGTGGATGCATGAAAAGGGGCATGTACTCCTTCCTCCCCATTCAAATCCCATTAGTGTGACCTACTCAAGTTGGGGAAATGATCCCATAGTGACTCTACAGTCTGCTCCTCACCCTGTTCCCATCACAGCTGAATCCAGTCACTGGCTCACCATGGGGCTGACGACAGGTTGTTCACTGATAATGGCCCACACTTCATAACTCTTTTTTTTCAGTCATCCCTGATAGGTCATCAGTTCCAGCAAACCTGTGCAATGCACTGCAGGAAGAACTGCAGGAAGAGATGTTATTAGCAAAAGCACAGTCAACTTCAGACACCTGGGCAGAGTCAAGGCATCTGTATTTTCTCATGTTAGAATATAATAACAACACAGAAATTCACCCTTAAGTGTTGATATAATATTTTTCTATCTTTGATTTAGAATAAAATCAATAGTTATAATAATCAGGGCCTATTGGCTTTGGTCAAGTGAGAGAGTTGCAATCATTTATTAACTTCATCCTTTTATGTATTTTAAGCTAGGCAACAAACACTCATTTCTAGGCATTGTATCTATCTGTTGAACTTTTATTATAGCCAGAGCACTGGTGTTAATTAGATGCTGTGTGGGATTTCAATCTCCAGCATTGCTAGGATTCACACAGGAAGACAGCACCCAATACAATGCATCACATCAGCGAAATCTATTTAATAATTTGCTTTATTATTCTGAGAATGTAAAAATTCCTCTCATGGTATTATGATACTCTGTATTCACAGTCCCTAGACAGTACAGAATAAAACAGGTAAAGCATTAGCAACCTCAAGTTTGCAAAAAGCCTGAGACAAGTTTAAAAAGAACAAGATTTTTCAAAGGGTACCATTAAGGACTTTTTCCCCTTATTGTGATTTTTTTTGTGTTCTGAGCTTGTTTGGGTGAATTTCAAGATTTCCTTAGTCTCTGCATGGTCTGGGACTCTGTTTTAATGAGTATATTCCTGTTATTTCTTGATTCCAGGAGATGAGAATTTCCAGGAAAAAAACTAACAAAGCAAACCTCAAAACAAAAATCCAAACCAAACCCAAAACACACCAAATAAAACAAAACAGAAATCCAAGAAAGGAGTATAACAGAATCCTAATGTAATCAGGTATTCTGCCTAGATTTTATTCACTGCAAGTGAAAAGCCCCACTCAAAAAAGGGCTTTTAATTTAAAATGCCAGTTTTGTTGTATTCCAAACTAGGGTAATTAATAAAATCTTATACAGAGAAAAAAAATGTTTGGGTCAAAGTGCAGGGAAGTCACAAGCAAGGAAGAAAGCACTTTGCTACAACCATGTGAGTCCTCCTAGGTCTGCTTCTGCTTCCCTGCTTGGTCCAGGCCATCAGAAACTGTCAGCTGGATCACACCCACTCTGCACACTCCTCTTTTGTCCTTCAGCCTTTGCTTTGCCCATCCCCTCAAACAACTAGCTGTGCATTTCTCTCCTTCTCTCCCCAGTATTTCTTCCTGAGAATCCCAAACCATCTCTTATGAGTCCCTGTATTTCTCATTCCCACTCAGGATGAATTTCAGATGCAGTTTCTCCATGAGAGCCTCAGCTACTGAGACAGTGCAACATTCCCCTTCCTCCAGGACTCTCCTCTGACCAGGTGACTCTCTTGAAATTCAGGAAAAATCAAATCTGTGTCTTGCAAGGCTGGTTTTGCTCTAAAATCAAGCTGGCAATATATACTCTGCATTTGTCCTTTATAACCTGCTGTGCTAACCTCTGAGTTGGACCAATGCCCGTTTCCACAGCCTTGGTCCTGATTTCAAGAAGTAGATTGCTATGTTTTGTGTGTCTATGCAAATATGTATATCAGTGTTCTGTGCTTTACATTGCATCTCACTATGCATCTCACTGTGCATCTAGCACTATGATATCTGCTGAACTCACAAGTACAGTTTAAGGCTCTGAATGCATAATGCAAATGATAGCATTGCATATATATGTATATATACACAAAACAAAAGAAAGTCATTATAGAGGTAGAAGGTAATTTTATAATCATTTTACAGTAAGCAAGAGTTTTGCTTACTCTTGCAGTAATCAAACACGTTTTCTAGTCTATTATGTAAGCTAAATATAAATATATTCTGCCATTGGGTTGCTCTCAGAGCCCCAAAGTAGATAGTATGTCACTTTCCATAAGAGACACAATGTATGAACATTTCTCATTTGCTTGATTAGATCTTATATGATGATTTTTAAAAGGTCAATAAATGGTACTAAATGTTTACCAGATGTGTTACTCAGTGAATTATCAGTACTTATAAGTTGTTGCAAAGCCTAATGATAATTAAGGTTTTCTGTATTCATCTCTCATAGCTCCTCTAATAAAGATTCTGAGAATAGTTTATGACATACCATACATGATCGCACTATCAATTTGTTTTCCATTTTAAGATGAAAATGACATATAAAGTTTGATCCAAATTAATGCTTGAAGATATCTCTCATCCATCTCTAAGACACTATCATCCAAATACAAGTATAAATTAGATACAAATCTGCTTAGCAGCAGATGTCCTGATATATTGTCTATGCAGCTAGTGGAGGGCCTTGGAAGTAAATCCTTTGTAGGAGTTTCAAAGTGAAGAGTATAATCCAAATATAAGCTAATAAACTTTGTAAGGAATAAGCCTTTGAAACTCAGGACAAGAAAACTCTCTCACTTCAGGAGAAATGTTTTTCTTTCTGTAGCTAAGCAATCACTTAGCTGATATTTGAATCTTAACTTATGTTTCCTGAAGTTGTTCTTTGATCCAATACTGCTCAGTCAAAATCCACTGTTGTAAGTTTATATATGGGATAGAAAAGTGACCTCAGAATGTCACACCATGTGTTTCTCATGAGCTGTTAGCATGCTATTCCCTCATGATTAGAAACTGCAAGATTCCCCTGTGTTGAATGATCTGATGATATCATGAGACTTGCATTTCTCTGGATCTTTAGCTACTTCATAAGGGCAATACAGAACAGATTTTTTTTTTTCTCCAAATAAGTATAAAACCTGTATGTCATCAGAATAATGGCATTTTGTGTAAGCAAGAGGACAGTATCTTATTCAAGCTGGTGTTCTGGGGCAAGAACTGGATATTTAGTTAATTGTCTAGAAATGACTATTAAATGGTAACTAGATAAATGATAATGCACCTTTGAAAGACTGATTCTATGTCAAAATGAAAGCAGATGCCTACAAACCATGAAGCAAACACGGCTGTGTACCTAAACCCAGTGTCAGCAGGCTCGGTGGATGTGTGCACTCCCCCCACCCAGGCAAGTGCAGCAGGGTGTGCTGCCTGTGAGCTCTGCACACTGCTGCCTGCAGCGCATGGGCAGCCACAGCAGGGCTGGGCAGAAGAGGAATCAAGATATGGTGAGAAACAGCCAGGAAAGGCTGGCTTTGAGGGTGGGAGGAATCTCAGAATAAATCCCAGGACTTCAGGCATCAGGGCTTTAGGTGAATTGGCATCCGAGAGAGGGATGAAGGGTATGGAAGGTGGGTTACAGGTGCTCTTCCCGGTTACAGAGCTGAACTGTAGCCTCAAAGGAAGCTGCCTTTTCTCTGAAGGAAGAAAAGTGCAGTAATTATGTCTATTCCTATAAACTGTGGGGAATGAGATTATACGGGGGTGGAGTGGAAGGAAGAACAGAATGAAGAGATGGGTGAAAGCCTTAGGGTTCCCACACACACACCAGCTAATCTCCCGAGACCACATGTCTTGGAAGAGGAAGAGCTCATGCTATGATGCCTGGGGCTCTTCCACTGCTGAGCTGCACACTCTTCCTGCTGTGACAATAACTTCTTTGGAGGAAATGCTAGAGGGAAGGAGGAAAGGATGAAACTTGGAGCTTTCTGGGATTATCATCAAATATTCACCCTGGACATACTCAGGATACAAGTGTCCAGTGTTAGCCTGTAAATAAAAATGAAAAGCAATAACTAAAATGTCAAGACACCACAAGAAAAAACCTTTATTTGACTTTGTTTTTCTGTGAATTTATTTGCAAGAGCTGTCCATTTCCCTTTTCTGCTCTGTCTTGACACAGAGCATGCTATACAATAAGGACTTGGTGAATACAGTTGTTTCTGAGTTTCTTACTTAGCTCTGAGCACCTCAGAAAAGTTCAGGAATGACTTTCAATCAGGCATTTTTAAATTGTTTTTAATTTATCTAAAAACTAAGCTAAGGAGTTTAATTAACAGGCTCAGAGTAATAGTTATACCATTTTTCCTCTGCTATCAGCTTTCACTTTTATTTACGATGGGAGTCCCCCTTGTATCTCCTTTCCCACAGGGCCCACTATCACTAATATTTCTGTGATCTCTGAATAAACCAAAATTTAAAGTTAGTACTTACAATCAATGCAAATTAATGATTTCTTAAAAAAATATTTCAATCAGGAAAAGCAGCTTTGTAGTTGAAAATCCCATGCTGGCCTTAGAGTGGGAGTTTTTCCAGCCTCTGCTTAAATCCAAAAAAATACTGCAATCTTCTGGCACAGGCTCACTGTAATGCTTTAAAAACAATTTAGCAACTGTCATTGCTGTAATTACAGTAACTAATTACCATCCTTAGCAAACAAATAGCTTAACATAATACGCAAGCCGAATCAATTTTGAAGAAATGCAAATTCCGAAAGCGAAAAAGGGCATTTTGGCAAACCTGAAAGAGAAGCGGGAAAATAATACACTTTGTTTTATCTGCACATAATTCCCAGGGAATATCATATCATAAATATTTGCATTCAGTTCTTATCAGGACATTTGCATTTGCTTCTTATCAGTCTGCAGGCTGGACTCTGCCAGATAGAAAGTAGAGCTCCACACCATGCACATATTTCTAATGAATCACGTCTCAGGCCGAGAGAATATTTTGGCTGGAACTTTATCACTGAGATGAAGAGGTCATTTACTCTCAGAGTCAGTTCATCTTGGAATTGTCTTGAGATTTTGATGTGATTCAACCAACATTTTTTAAAATGAGAAACAAACCAACTCCCCCCAAAATCAGAATCATATGTAAACAGGTTTGATTCGTGTTTGTGTCCCACACTATAACAACGCTGCTCATTTTCCAGTGTACAGAAAAAGAATAAAGAAGTAACGGACTAAAATGAAGCCTAAGAAGGAAAGAAGCCACACTTAACAACCATTATCTTGAAATTTAATGCCAAATCCTTTTGTAGTGCTTCAGAAATGCATTTGATTAGTGGCAGTTTTCTCAGTAATGAGAAGAAATGGTTATGAAGGGAAAACAGTGACTCTAATGAGCCATCAGATTTCCTTAGCAGTTACCACAGAAAAAAAAAATTGCCTTTTTATTATAAAAATGCATTTCACCTGTAAGAAAAACAAATGGAAAATGTCATAAATGTTTTCCCGTTCCCTCCTCACATACACAAAGGGAATATACACCAAAACCATTGAATCAACTCAATTCTGCTTTCAGCATTCTTCACGTATGCAAAATTTTGTTTGTTTTTATGTAGAATACAAGTGTGAACCCATAAACACATTCTGTGATGGCAAAAAAATAACGACCTCCTATTCTTAGGTATAAGACTGATAACTATTACATGCCATCTGTAAAATGCAGATTTTGCATATTTATTCAAGGGGCAATCCAAATATTTTAATGGAACTGAGCAATTATTTTCTGTTACTTTCAGTGCCGGAATATCCCTTTTTTTGTTTGTTTATACGTTTATATGTATTTTATATTCTTGTAATCTAATTCAGAATTTAAAAAACCTTTTCTTTTATTTTTAAAGTGTTGACTTTAAAGCCATGCAAATTACCACTTTTCAGTTCCTGAACTAGTGCAACAGCCAGATTCTTACCAGATGTGAGCTGGTATTCTTCCGTACACAGTTGCTGCTTGCAGCAGTTGACTATTTGGCACTATTTATTTTCACATAACTTCTGAGAAGCTGAATCTTGACTAGTGATCAATCTACTATATGGTGTGTTGTTCCTGTTATGTGTTGTAACACAGCAAACAAATTTGTCTCCCGGTCATTTGAAGCATTACAAAACCATTTTAAAACACATCTACTTTTTTCCATGTAACAATTACTTAAAGTTAGTTTCACCTGATGCCTAAGTATTCCACTTTGATTTATTTGTTGAAACACACTGTGGAGTTTCTAGTTCATTATAATTCAAATGACTGATACAGCTCATTTGGACCAAGGAAAACATTGCATCAGCGGTGTCAGAATTATCTGAAAACAGCCCCTGAAGCCTTACTGCTGTTGCCAAACTTGGGATAGTTTTGATAATATACTGTGATGTAGAGTGAATGCTGTTTTGCCCTTTCCTGGTGCAGTATTTGGTTATGCAATGCTGTAAGGACTTGACTGCCATGCAGCTGTAAGGAAGAGAAGGAGTGAATATGTGAATGAAGCTTTGATGGAGTTGTACAGCTACAGAAATCATCCAGTTGTTGTTTCTATCTAGAAGAGCTAGTATCACCTAAATTTTTCCATGGGATCATCAGAAACTAGTGGAAAAACCTCCAGAAGCAGAAACAATGACATCTTCAAGCCCTCTCAAAGATCTTCTTTACAATAAGTACATATCTGAGCTTCTGAACATTTCCCACACACATCAAATGTGCATGAAGAGGAAAAAACCCACAAGATTGTCTTTCTCTAATTTTACCTCTATGAAATTAAATGTTATTTCAATGAAAAGTAGAATTTTGTATTTGTTTCTATTTCTGTAAAAGTAGAACAGTTAAGCTTTTGTTTCCATGTTGCTGAACATACACCACTGCAGTCAGTGATAATTTAGTCATTTTAGCTCATTGAGAACATTTTCATCCTCATCCCCATCCATTCTCCTTTTGTCTCATATTAAATTATATTCGTACTGAGCTAGGACTAGCAGTGCAATGAAAAGGCTGTTTTGAACATACAGTTGAATTCTGTAACTCCTCTGGTCTAGAAATCATCTCAAGGGTTCATGTTTTATCATTTGTTTTTAGCTCTTTCTTTGAGGTGGGAAGGGCTTATAGTTAAGAGCCCATTATCAGAGTGAAGGATGCAGGAAATCCAAAATATTTATGTTTGTTCATGGCACACGGACAAGAAACAGTGCTCAAGAAAAGGGTTTTCTGATTAAGTGATTGAAAACACTCTGGTGTATGTTAATGGCTTCTTCTGTCCAACAGATAACATCATCTTTAGCCTTATCACTGTTCTTGAACTTATTTTAAACATTCTCCTGTGCTCTTCCAATTATATACTGTGCTCTTTAGGCATCCTGTCTCTTCACTGAAAATCATCTAATTTGTTTGCTTTCTAATTTTTTTGCCAGCAGGTTGTGTGTAAAAAGAAGCATTTAAAAGATACTTGAAGTAAAAAAATGCTTTCCCTAGTAAAATTAATTTACATAGAATTAAACCATACACTTACAGAGAAAGAAAAATTGGTTTTTAAAAGAATAACACTTGAATTTTAATACCTTGATATCATTCTGGCTGCATGAGCACTCTGAAAAGATAAAGATGAAGGAAGATCTGATCATTATTTAAATGTATGCAGAAGACTTCCAATGAGATTAAATTAGGTATGATCATGGTAGATCACAATTTTTAAAGCAGGGAATAAATCCTTGTCTTTTGAGCTGTGAGAATCTGTCCAGGATAAGACACTGCAAAGGCTTTTGTACCAATCATAGTACCAATCATAGTAACTTATAAGGCACCTTTCATTGTGTAGGATCCCAAAGAGGTTAGCAACTTTGCTTGCTGCTTCTTCATTAAAGAACTATGCTTTTAAGAAAAGAGCTGTGTCTATGTCAGAGGGACATTTTTATTTAGATATTCTGCACTGTCTGTATCAGTAAGTAGGGAAGAAGGCTGATCCAGAAATTAGTACATAACTGTAGGCATGGATTTGGTCTTCTCTGTTGCTGAGGGTGTAGCAGATTAATAAAATAAAACATGACTTCTCTGGTGAGAGGGAAGGGAGAGAGAGAAGGGGAGAAGACAAGAAGAGAGGGAGAGCACAGAAGTGGAAGGACTCCCTTCCAAGACCTGATTCGAGATCTGTTTCTATATTTTGCTCACTATTAAGTACAGAATTTTTTCTTAAGCAATGTCTAAAAATTCAATCCCACCTTTTGTAAGGCAGCCACTCTACTCCCCTGGCCAGCTGGATGAGTGTTTAAACCCTTCAGAGTGAGCTGGGTTTTAAAAGAAGTCTGGTATTTTCTTGTTTGAAGGGATAATCACCGTGGTATTTTACAAAAGGTAGGTTACATCAGTGGAGGTTAAAAGAAAAGGTGAGATGAGCTATTGGAAAGGAACAGAGCCAGGCTGTGCACCCTGGGTGTACAAGGAGCACCAGAGGATCTCTGAGTGGGGAACAATCAGCAGGATTTGAAGCAACCACTTTTTGTCAGGACCTCGACAGAACCAGTGAATAAGAGGTGGATGTAGATCCTATTTACTGTCATTTATTGACTGCAAACAAACAGAGTTTCCTAGAAGGGACTTACTCTCTGTTTGTGTACATAAAAAAAAATAAAAATCTGTGTCTATATTTCACATCCCTGGATCTCTGGTCCGTAAGATGAGAATAGAAGAGTTTGTTCAGATGTTTATTCCTTTGTAGGGCAGGGATAGGGAAATGCTGATAGAATATAAAGGTGGTCAGCTTTAGAGCTGTATCTCTTAATATAGAAACTTCTTGACATTTTAAAGGAATATAATAGTTGAACACATATTTGGTAAATATTACCATTGTTTATTGAATTCTTTAGTCAAGTATGTATAGTATTCAACTACTCAGAATTACTCTGACACCTCATAAAATTACTTGTTGAAGACAATATTTGATGAAAAATTGTTAATTTCTAAGGTAATGTATTCCTTAAGTACTATTCATCCATCTATGATACAGATAAGAGATTTTTACTAAAACACCAGGCACTTTAGGATCCTTTTGAGTCAAAGGACCTATATAAATATTGAGTTCTAGGCATAGAAGGGTTTACACCAGTCTAGCTCTATTGAAATTACAGCAGCTATGCCCCTTTCTACTGATATCAATCCAACTCAGGGTAGAAGTATTGCACAGACATGTCAACTTTTTTTTTTTTTTAATCCTGATGAACACATCACACACCCATTTATCTATCCTTATGTTTCTGTCTGACTTTCTATAGGATACACAAGTGAAACTCTTCCTGCATCACTGAAATGCTGGCATCCATTGAGGTGAAAGGCAATTTCTGTTTAAGAGGAGACAGAAACACAAAACAAATGTTTAGGACAGGAAGTGAAGGAGAACTAATCCAGCTGAAATTCCATGGAGCTCCAAGCAGACAGAATAATATTTGCAGATGTGATTTAATTACTTGTTGCAAATGGGTTTTTTTCCCCATTTAGTCCTGAATTTAGGACTACTTTTCTGAGTCTTGTTGTTCTGAGTCTTGTAATATTATCCACTAAGGATAATATTAAAGCAGATATATTTTATTCATCAGGGTTAGCTTTTGACTTTCTCATAAAGATATTACAATCAATATATTTTTTAAGCACTGATGGGGGGTTTATCATAATTAATAATTGCTCGCCATAGGGCATAGATGATCATGTAAACCTTATGCTATTGCTCTGTATTCCTGATGGATGGTTACTCTTTAAGATCCCATGCCTTCTTTATTTAATGGAATACCAAAGGATGAAAAATGAATGCCAGAACATTGTAATCATATAAATATTAATGCTGAAAATACTCAAAGTCTTTGAAATCATGACAGTATAAGTGAAGTGGAAATTTTCAGCATATCTAAAACAGATACAGTGACAGAAATAAAGACTTGAACAGTGTAACAGCTTACTTTTTTAAACTAGTCAGTTCTTGTGTTCATTCAACCACTGCAATTGTCCAAATTGTCCCAGAGGGCTCTCTTCACTCTCACCCAGGACTAAGCTGCTGGTAAGAGGATGCAAGTGAGCATCAGCACCTTAACAGAAGAATGCCTCAGGTCCAGTTTATTTCTGGATCTCCTTGTCTGCATGGGCATGTGACCACCCTGGAAATCACAACTTTGTGTAAGTCCATTTGGGCTTTAGTGCCATCAGTCTTGTGACTAAGTGTTCACCTCAAATTCCCGAGTTCCCTTCCTTTTATTGAAACTCTGTGGTGCTGGGAGAAGCTGACAGGGAGGGAAGAAGGTCCTGGGTGTACAGCACCTTGTTGGGGTGGGACTGCTCCTCCTGGATACATGCAAGCCATGCCACCTACCATCCTGGCAAATGCTGCTCATTTCCCAGATGACGAGGTTGCAGGGGCTGGAAGCAGCGCAGAGGCTGAGGCACAGGCAGGCAGCCCTTCCCCCAGGAACAGGTTACTCTGTCCCCTCCTGGACCCATTTCCACAACCCCTTCTCACCACTGCAATCCTGTCCCACACTTCACTGTGTACAGCCATGGAAAAGAGGAAAATAGCTTGCTGTTAGAGAAAAATCCCTGGGAAGAGTGGTGATGATCACTGGAAAAGTTTCTAGACCTGACAGGTTTTCTAACTTCTGTTTAAACACCAATTCTATAGTCCCATTCATGTCCTAACCTTCACTATTAATTGTTCCTTTTGAAGCAGTATAAAACAAAGAGAGAAAAAATAGAGTCTCTTAATAGAATGTCTTTGCATCTGGAAAACACACCGATTGAAATATCACTGTGGGTAAGTCCGCTCTGCAGACACTAATTGATATTGTCTGAATAAGTGGAAATGCCTGTCAGAGAATCCTTTTAAACTGCTGACTTGTTTCCATATCCAGTATACTTTAAATTGGCATGATGTTAGCTTCCCTCTTAGAAATGCTCACATTTTGATTTATGAATGTTTTCAAATTTTTAAGATTCTCAAAAATGTTGTTTCACCTGTAAGTAGAGAGATAGCTTGTTTGGCTAACTGCCTTGAATGACTGTGTGCCAGGTAATGAATAATGCCATGTTCAATATTCTAAATTTGTGTTCCAAATTCTGAATTCCAAATGAGCTGCATGGAAGTATACTGATAAGTGGCTGATTTTTACTGCAAGGATTGTCTTATTTTAAACTTTAAATTTAGTTGCCTTACTTTACTCAAAGGATTTTTGAGTGGAATGGGATTTAAAGTGATAGTCCATAATATTCCTACATCTTTCTAAGTCTTGGATTATTCCAAACTGAATAAAGGGATAAATCAGTGCAACCTATTTCTGCAAAATAAAAGGTCAAAACACATCTTTGGGTGTATCTATCAAGAGTTAAGCCAAGAATGAGTTTCCCCCAAGTGTTAAAGTGCCAAATCTGTTTAGATACTCTCCTGAGGTCAATCAACCTTATTAAAGAAGCACTATATTTTAAGTTCAGGACTCATTTTAATTACGTTATATAAAAAATTGGGGGAAAAACATGAGTAAGGAACTCAGGGAAAGCATTTACCAGTGGTGAGATACTGTACTATTTTCCAGTCAGGAATATACAGAAGCATTGTGTTTGTTTTTCATTAACATAACCTCATGATAACTGCTATTTAACAAGCATGTTTGAAAATTGAGGTTAATAAAATCAACATTGACAAAGAGACAAAAGAATTAAGTCTTTTATTAGAAATTTAAAATAATATGAACAAAATTTTGTTTGAATATATAACTGAGGTCATCACTATGAAAAGAAATGTGAAATGAAGATAGTTCACATATTTTGTTGTTGCAAATGCTATGGAGATGTATATTATTTTAAACTCTCTTTAATTAACATTTCCTGAGCATAACTAGTGTCACATATACAGATGTGGAAGACTACTAAAATGGTGCAGCTGATAAGCAAAATAACATCAAAAGTCCATTACAATTATCAGAATATATTTTCCTCAGTATAATAACATGGAACCGATAATAATTATTTAGCTGCAACTATGTAGCTGCTTTAAGACTAATAAAATGCAAAATAAAACCCAGTTTCAATATCAAGAAAGTCATAGCCAGAGAATTGCAGTTAGTCAGTCAAATACATACAGAGATCTAGCTGTGGAAGTGATTGACTACATTAACTACCACTGCACATTGCTATTTCTCTTGATTTCACTTGTACAAATCTTTCAAGTTTTTCAGGTTTATTAGCAGATTCTGATTTACAGAGAGATACCTTTGTTCCTCCTGGTGTTGTTTTAGTCCATTTTATCAGCATATTCTCCATCAGCAGAGTGATCTCTGGAGGAGTATATTTGCTGACTTTTAATGTAAGAAAAATGCCCATCATCTTGCACAATACATGTTCAATGTATTTTACTGGCTAAACCCCATGTGAATTCATTTACATCTCCATAGTTTACATGAAGAATGTTTCTATGTCAGGGCAATAGAATATGCTTTTCTCAGTTATAAATAGCAACAAAAAGTGGAAGTCAAAAGTGAAAGAGCACAATCACAGACCGGACTTAGTCCACCAGAAAAATAACAATATTTGTAAAAAGCTATTACTGAAATCTTTAAAAAGTAAATTTGCTGCAGATTTTAGGGCCATAGGCATGGAGGTATTCGTCATGGCACTTTCACTGCAAGATGCAGGGAGCAGAAGTATTCCTAAAAGTCATTTGGTCACCAATCATCTTGACTCAAGACTGAAGTCAGACTAATTAGTAAAATTAGTGCCAGAAGACCACAGTCTTCAGTGAGGGATGTAATCCCTTTTCATAATGCAGAATGAAACTGGATCCCGGGAAAACAATGAATTTTAAAAAATAAATTAGTATTCACTGCATACAAATTAAATGAAATATGGCTTATTATTGATGTTCTGTTCCAAAAAGGTATGTATCTTGGGAAAAAAAAAAGGATAGAATTTGGTCATGATAACTTTTTTTGTCAAAGATTGCTTCAATTCAGATCTGCAAGAAAGTGTTAATTACATTTTTTTCCTTATCTGCCATTTTATTTTTTCCTAAAAAGGAATAAACTTCCAAGTTTTCTTCTGTAGAGTCCATCCTGTGTAGGTTAATGCTCTTTCATATAAATGAGTATTTCTTCAGGTACTTCTATCATGTCAGAAAAAAACCAAAAAGTGCAAGGCGTTGTTTTTGAAAGATAATCTTTTCACTTTCCCAGTGGCATATTGCTTTCTAATGGCAGTAAATATTAAAAGCTTCGGCATTCTTTTCTTATCTATTTTCTTATCTCTGTTTCCTTATCTGTCTTTCCTTGTTTTTCATTGCTCTTATTCATCAAGATAAAGGAGGGCCCCAAAACTGTCTATTTCCCAAAAGTTTCTTTGCATAATCTCTGTAGGAGAATTTCCTTTTTTAGTTCTTAACCTTTAAGAGGAGCTCGTGCCAAGATGGGCTCTGTGCATTATCTGAATCCTGCTGAATATGTTTGAAGTTCAGCCCTATGTTAACGATGTCCACAGAAGTCTTGGCATCATCTTCAAAGATGTGTAGGGCCATATTTTAAAGGTATTTAGGCACCTAAGCATGTTTTTATCTCTAGTTTTAGGTGCCTAAACATGAATTTATCTGCTGCATTAGCTGATTAAAAAAACGTGTTTATGTGCAATTTTAAAAATCTGGCCATAAATTTTCAGGTAACTCAAGAAATATTCAACCAAAACCAGAAAAGGTTCCAGGGGGGAATACATCACTATATGATGTGGGGAATTTGATAGCTGCTTCTTCAGTGTAAATTTGGGGTGAGCTTGCAAATCCAGTGAACATTAGAATGTTTGTACTGGAGATGATGAAACATCCATCTAGACTGTTGTCCTCTGTCCAATAGTTGCCAGTAGTAGATTCAAAAAAAAAAAAAAAAAAAGCCCCAAACCAAGCAAATAAACCCAGGGCAAGAAGAGAACAGTGTTTTTCCTGGAATATCATGTTACTCTCATCATGGATTAGGGATTTCCGGAGACAGAGGCTGCCCATGTAACAGCTCCTTAATATGCTGTCAGCACTTAAGTGTTTCTAGTAAAGCACAGGCATGAGATTTGCAAAAAAAAAAAAAAGCCAGACCATCTCCAGAATCTCCTTTTGAAGAGTAACAGCTATCTGTTATTCTATTACTGCTATTTCATTTACCTTTAGGATTATTTCCCAATGTATCTTCCTTTAGATTCATTGAAACTCAATTGCATCAGCACAAAGATGCTTGAGTACCTTCTTGTAGTCTTTGTCCACTGTCAGGGTAACCCCATGCTTTGTTTCCTCTCCTTTACACTCAGAGGATAACTCATGTCTGTTGCTACCAGCTTTTCTGCTACAGAAATGAGCTGACCCATGGTGTCAAGACTGTCTCCTGGGGCTCTTTTCAGAAACTGAAGCCACATTTGCCTCTTCTCAGGCTGCTGTGCTGGGACTGAGCTGGAGCACAGCAGTGAGTATCAGACCAGAGTCCAGCAACATGTTGAGATCTTTCTGAGCTCTTGAGGGAATGGTTCTAGAGATTAATTCTTCCTAATTTCAGCCATAGGCTCTAAAACATCTTTAATTTATGCTCTTGTTTGACACAGTTCTTCTACCTTCTCCTTTTCATTGAAAGAGGGAAGTATTGGACTCACTTTATGCTCCCCATGAGTGAACCTTAGCACAAGGAATTCTCAGAGGTTTTCTAACTGCTAAAGTTTTATTTTCATTGAGTTTCCCTCTTGCACCTTTACCATCTATCAGCTCCACAGATTCCCTGGCAGACTTCTGGGTTTTTTTATGGTCTGAAGATGGTTTTATTGTTAGTTTTTTTTTTGCTGTTAGAAAGTTGTTCCTCAAATTCTTTTTTGGCCAATGTTTTTATTATTTATGGTTTGAATTTACTTACTGGTGTTTAGACTAGAAAGAATTTGCAGACAAGCTAAATGCCAAAGTTATCCATGAAAGTAGAAGAACTGGATCAGCTTAGGAGTTCACTTTTCTTATCTTGACAGTGGCTAACCCCAGACACTTCTGGAAAGAAAGAAGGGAGAAAGGGAAAGAAATGAACAGAGTGTTTTCAAATTGCCTACTCTAAGACCTGACAGTGGCTAAACTTTTCCCTGAAGCCCAATATTTTATATCATTCATATTTTTTAAATCTAATGCTTCTGTGAACTTGACTCCTTGCTTTGACAATATGTAGCAGGAATGAGTTCTGCAATGTGTTTATTGTGGGAAAAAAAACATGTTTTTTTTACCTTGAAGTTTAACAAATTTCAATACCACTAATTTTTTCTTTCTTTTGTACTATGGAAAAAAATAGAGCAGTCAATTCCTATTATTCATGTAAATCTCTCTATTTTGGACCGTTTGGGGGAAAAGAGCTTTTATTTTGGAAGCAAAAGAGAATAAATTGGATACAGTCAATATATATTGATTTACTTGGAAAGGAACTTTGGCAAATTTGGGGGCAGAAAATTTATGAAATGAAAAGGTGATTCACTGATTCTAGTGAAATGAAGAAGAATATGAAAGTAGTCACAATAAACTTTGTAAAAGAGAATGTTGGTAAACTATGGTTAGGTAAATTCCTTGGGAAATAATTCTGTGAAGAAAAATGAAGTTCAGAACTGGCCATTCATAAGAGAGACAAGATTAAAGTCACAGCAGTAAATAATTGTGAAACATAAGCAGTGCATAACCAATCTTGCAATCTTTAATGCTGTCAAAAAATAAACAAAAGGGAAGGGAAGGGAAGGGAAGGGAAGGGAAGGGAAGGGAAGGGAAGGGAAGGGAAGGGAAGGGAAGGGAAGGGAAGGGAAGGGAAGGGGACCTGATAATATTTTGACCAACGAGATGTATTTTCACCAGTTAAAACAATCTAGTAAATTATTATGTTTAGGAACTCCTACAATGTGGAGGAGATTCACAAGACCAAGGAATGGGAAAACCCCCCACTCAAATCATAAAAATGGAAAGAAAAAACCCTACAAAAAATTATATAGGGCACTGTACTTTTGTTTTTTAAAAAACCTTGGATCTAATTATTAGCCAGTAATATGAAGAACATAGAAGATAAACGTGGTTTTGTCCAGACAAAATTATCTCAACCCTATCTATTTTCTTTCTTTGTCAAGGTGACTGGAATACACTGGAAAAATATAATTATGATTTATCTTTCTATTGGTAAAGATTTTTTGCTCTCATATTACATTCCCAAGAAGATAATATATGAACTCAATTAAATAATTTCATTTTAGATGAACAACTGTTTGGAAAACAATTCTCAAAGAGAATGCATCATAGCACTCTATAAAACTTCTACTTGAACCACACACAATATTTTTTGTGACTTTGATTTAGAATTGGAAAGCATAATTGATGAATGTCAAAACTAGGAGAGAGACTTACACACACTTTGAAGAATAGAATAAAATAAAATAAAAATTTGAAATCTGCAATTAATGAGATTAAACACTAGGGGGGAAAAAGTATAAAGTGATACATGCAGAAAAGAGAAGTCAAACACAAAACCACAAAGTGGACAGTAACTAGAAAGAATGATGTACTGCAGAAAATATCTTCAGCACGTCAGACTGAATGTGAGACAGAAATGTGATGTTGTTTCAAAAAGAAAATCTTAGTCAAAGATGCAGAAGAAGGATGTAAAATTTAGGAGGTAATTATTCTGGTCTATCTACTACTGGTGGAATATTTTATCCAGATTTGGGCACCATGCTTTATGAAAAACTGTGTTTGGCCAGAGTCCAGGACAGAGTGACAAGAGTGATTAGAGGTTTAGAAAGCATGGTCTATGAAGAAGGGTTGAAAGAATTTGGTTTGTTTAGTCTAGGAGAAAACAGACTGGGAGACAGACATGGTAGCAGCCTTTCAATATGTAAAATTTGTTACAAAAGGACGGAAATTACTTCTTGACTATGGTTAGGTTCAGTAATAATTGGAACTCTTTTCTGTAAAAATTTGAGTTATATATTAGACATGACTTTGTAAATGAGATATTTAAGCAATGGAACACCGAAATGAAGAAACTTGCGCCATCTCAGTTGATGTTTTTCCATATCAAGTAAACGAAATACTAATGTAGTGTGTGTTAGATCCTCTCTCAGAGCAGGAGGAATATTAGATGGCCTCCTCACAACCCTATTTTCCCATCATGCACATTTCCTTAGTCAGAGTATTTTGTATTTGTTACCTAGAAGCATGAAGAAAATGCGAACAAACTAGCAAAACCCATTGTACCTGACTACACACTTTTTATGACTTGACACTAATTTTTTTGCTTATTCAAACAGCCAAACACATTTTTTTTCGGAATAATTTTAAACTAGTTCTCTCATGACTCTAACAATAGTAATCAGCTGTCAATAAATCTCTTCTCTACCTACTGTCCTTAAGATAGAACCACAGCTGATCATAGTGTTCCAGTTGAGAATCAGATGCTTGTTTATGACCTGATATAACTTGTCAGGATAATTGTCTATCCTAGTCTTTATTGAATCTTATACATTATGTCTGTCTCTGGCCATTGTTGACAATGACCTGACTGGTTTTGGATGCCCAGATGTTCGCACAGACTTGCATGGTGCCCCTCCTTATCTTTGTGTGCGCTGGCTATTCTGAATGATGTTATGTCACCAAACATTTTGTTGTATTGTTTTTCACCCTTCCTGCCCATCATTGTTATATATTAACAGTCCAAGTTTACATTCTTTATATTCTCTTATCTTAATCTATTGCTAGGATAAAACTATCCCATTAATATCTTCTGCCTTTTTTTATGTTCCTCACAACAAACGCTTATAAAGTCACTTCACAGCTTTTATTTTGCCTTAGCACCTTATATTGTGGGATGGACAACTGACTTGTCCACAGTTGAATGTCTTTCATTTAGTGGAAAAGAAGAGGATCTTAGGAATACTATTTTATATGTCTATTTTAGATGACATGAACTAGTTGCCAGTTACACTCCACTGGATCTAAAGATAGTCTGACTGGCTCAGACGTGAAGTTTAAATATGTCGGCCAGGTGAATTATCCTGAAAGTGTAAGGGGATATTTGAATAATTGTGATTTCTCATAGTGGCTGAGAAGACAGTTTTGGAAAACAATAGCTGCTAAGACTTCAGAGGTGGAAATTACATCTAGTCACTGTTTCACACATTCTTCAGCATTGTAGAATACCAAATAAATATCAGAACCTAGAATATCAAAAATACAAAACAAATATCAGAAATTTGTTTGTGGTGGAATCCACTAGAGGATTACAAAAGCCTCCTTATGTCTGTGACAGAGCATGGACTTCCTCAGTGCATGATGCACAAGGGGGGATGGAGCATCAAAACCACAGTGACACCAAAAGTAGAGTGAGCATCAGTCCTCTGTAAGCTCTGAGGTGGTGCCCTGCATGAAGGCACAACTCCACAGAAAAGCTGAAACTACAACTTTCTGCAAAGTAGTGTTTAAATGCCAGGACATTCCTAGATGAAACACCATGTCAAAAAAGGTTTGATGACTATTTCTTGAGTCCAGAAAGATTATTGTCAGTCAATAGAGAGTGGATGCTACATAAAGAAGGAAGCTTTCTGAGGTAAAAGCTGAAGTGGCCTACACTGAGCATTCTCTGTGAGGACTCTGAATTCTCTACAAATTGAGTGTGAAAACTAACAGCAAAACCTGGGAAATTATACTCTGTAGGTGAAGTTTAATGGTACAGAAACACAGAATAGCCCAGATTTGAATGAACTTCAGAAACCATCTGGTCCAGACTTCTGCTGGAGAAGGAGCTTAGAAGAAATGACATTTCCTTTACAAATGAGCCAGGATGTCAGTCTTGACTATATGACTGAGCAGATTTCTGTTACATGGCAAGAGCAAGGATGAAGCGTGTGTTGTTAGCTGAAATAGGTAAAGATCTGCAAAAATCCTCTTGACTTCCCCGATGTAACTTCTTTATGTATGACTGCATGAGGAGGTTAAAAAGAGAGAGGACACAAGTAGATTGACAACATATGTATAGTGTCACTAGAATAAGTCCTTTAGCTCCATCATGACCACCCTTGTCTCTAGATTTCTTTACCACTTCCAATACTGTCAAGAATCTCACAAATGAAAAGAAAGATGATTCTGCTTCTGGGCTTGCTTATTCCCTGAAAGTCAGTAATGAAAGAGACAAAATTGAAGCTATGATTCAACCGTGGTATAGAGCAGTAAAGCTTTGTCCATGTCATTCACTTGAAAGGAGTCAGCTACTTGAGATAGCTACAGGCAGAAATGTCAGGTTTTGGAAAATAAAACCCATGAAAGCCTACAAATTAAGACCACAGAATTAGTACTGGTTGGGATGAGTGGGTCTGGTTAACCTAGATTTTTGCAGTCACTCAGCTGATAGGGATTATTGCATTGTTTTATGTTTAAAACTAAACCCCCAGGATTTTCTCTTCATAGTTATCACTGGCTGCACAATCATCTCCTTGATGTTGAATCAAAAAACTATAAAAAAATGAAAACAGTTACCATATGCTCATCACTGTGATCTTTTAAAATGTGCATCAGGTACGAGATGATAAAAACCACTCTTTTCTGAATCTTCAGGGAGCCTGAAATTTTATCTGTAACAAAGATGTAACCAAACTGCTTCATTTGGTTTGATTGTCCATTATGAAACTTAAAGGTAATAGGAGTGCAACAATTTTTAACTATTTAAGTGCTGATTAAGTGGAAGGATATTTTTGTGACTGTTCCCCAAATCCAGCCCTCTACTATATTTTATCTGTGTTGCCTGTTTTTTAGAGGTCTCAAAATTCCATCATCTGTCCCTATGTCAGAGCAAGACAACTTCTAAAATACTTCTGTGCACACCTCCCAAAAACTATAGCACACTGAAGATGTGTTAGAGACTGATAAATGAGATGCCGCAACAGCAAATGAAGAAAAGAGCTGGAAATAAAAAAATTCATTTATATTTCCAAGAATGTCTGTCTGTTTCCCTTAATTGGCCAAACTGTGACCATCATAACTACTGCGCAGTAGCTCAGTCTAAAACAAATTGGATCACTGAAACCAGAGAGAAAAAGTATGACTCTGCCTAAGTAGAAGTGTCACTGCCTGGTCCAGACCATGATGCCTAAATTAGAAGTACACTCAGGAATTGCCATTGTACATCTCAGCAGTTGTTCATGTTCACAACTGCCAGCCCCATCTTGGGTTGGGATTTATCTGTGGTGGATGTTGCCATACTAAGGACAGGGTTTTAGTGTAAACCAAGCACAGTGCAAAGATATCCAAGGTAGCCTGGCTACCAGAAACAATACAGATATTTGTATATAGGCTCATGGTATGATAGGCAGTCCTTATTCTTCCTGGTTAAAGCCAGCTCAGTTATCTCTCCAATGCATTGCTGTCTGCAGTGTGAAGCAGTTCTTATTCCAGGAAAAAGTGAGTATTATTAGCATGGTCACACAGAAACCCTGTGGTAGAATAAGGAACTGACTCCTTAACTCTTAGACTCTGGTGTTTAATTAAGAGAGCAGACTGCTGTGTGGTCTTTAGGAAGCCTTTGATAGTGACCATACCAGTTTGGCAGCCCCTATCCAGGCTGCTGCCTGGTGCCTGGGCGCAGCCAAGGCTCCTTCCCTTCCCTTCCCTTCCCTTCCCTTCCCTTCCCTTCCCTTCCCTTCCCTTCCCTTCCCTTCCCTTCCCTTCCCTTCCCTTCCCTTCCCTTCCCTTCCCTTCCCTTCCCTTCCCTTCCCTTCCCTTCCCTTCCCTTCCCTTCCCTTCCCTTCCCTTCCCTTCCCTTCCCTTCCCTTCCCTTCCCTTCCCTTCCCTTCCCTTCCCTTCCCTTCCCTTCCCTTCCCTTCCCTTCCCTTCCCTTCCCTTCCCTTCCCTTCCCTTCCCTTCCCTTCCCTTCCCTTCCCTTCCCTTCCCTTCCCGAGTTCCCCAGCCCCTCCTGAGCAGCAAAGTTCCTCAGCTCACTTCCACAGCTCTCTACTGGGGCTCTGTGCCTCATGAGAGTGATTTTCTACCCTGGGTTGAAGGAGTAATGCATCCAAAGAGACAGGGACCCTGCTGTCAGCTAGTGGAGCTAAAAGTAAGATATTTATGTGCAAGTAAGGTATTTATGTGCAAAATCTGAATGTGAAAAATATTCATAAAGCAGGTGTAGGGAAAATAAGGAAACTGTACTTATTTTAAAGGCTTTTTTCATAGTCTGTTGACAAGTTGACAAGCAGTTTAGAGGTTTATTTTACCATATGAATGTGAGCTAGAACTGATAAGAACTTTTTGTCCTTAATTTTGTAGTCATGGAGCAAATTTTTTGTTTGCAGGAAGGAACTTAGAAATCTGATTCCTACAGCAGGAAGACACTTGATTTAAAGCTAATTCCTATACTTTACATTCATTCACTGGAAAACTTTTTTATTTATTATATTTTTACTTGTTTACTTATTTATCATTTATTTATTTATTTATGTATTATATTTTTACTTACTTACTTATTTATCATAGTTTCCATATGATTGTTTCTTCAGGAACAATCATATGAAAAATAAAGCAGAATGTCCTCAGCAGAAGATATTTCCTCTGCTATGTTTGTCCTTTAATTTTCATGTGAATCAAGCAATGTAAAAATAGTAGCTCACAGAAGCAAATTAGTGCTCTAAATTCTGCACTGCCTCTGGTTTGAGACCAGGAAAAGATATAAACAAATTATTTCAGGTGAAATAGAGTTAGTCACTGCAACCTTTTCCTTAAGGGGTGCCTTGCAACACAGTGTCTTTCTTTGGACTCCTTTAGAAAAGCTATGGTCTGAAATTTCTTCATATTTACCAGCCATGGCTACGTCTGCTACCACAAGGTTCTGTGAAAAACAGGACATTTTTAGAGAGAATTATTGAACTAAGTTTTCTGGAATGCGCATGGATATTAATGTATTTGCTGGAGAAAGCATGAATTCCCTCAAAGATTTTCTTAATTTCTATGCCTACTGTTCTGTAAGGCTTCCTTCCATAGCGTATTATTGAAAAACAGAATAGCAGTGGAGTTTGATGCACATTGATCCAAAATGATTTTGGAACTATTAATCCAATTTTACTCCTGAAGTATCTACTGGCATAAGTACTTGATGGAAAATATTCTGAAATGCTGTAGAATCAGGAGGATTTCCAGATCTGAATATTTTTATCATGAGAATACTTAGACTTCAATTCCAAAGCAACATGTACACAAAGCCATTGTAAATCACTCGCTTCTCTTTAGACAAGGAACATGCCAGAGCTCTCATCCCATTTATGTTGAGATGAAAAGCAATTAATAAATACATGAGAAAGAACTAACTTTAAAAAACTCCAGGTATATATGAACACTTGTCCTAAAGCAAGTAGATTTTACAAAAATACAAAGAAATGATAATTAAAGATTTTCCCAAGAGCCAAACTTGTTTCTGACTTATGCTGCTTGGCTGAGAAATTCCCCAAACCCTGTCACTCTCCTTGCTGCGTTCACACACTGCAGAAATCACAGTGAACATGCTGCCAAAGCAGATTGTGGTGGTTTCTTTCCTCATCAAACTATAAAACTGTTGCATTTATCTGTACAAAAATGTTAGAGCTACTCGCAGACTCCTGAAGAAACAGCACATTCCTCCAATTTTCTTTGAGCATCATTATGCCAGAACATATCAATATCTGACTTGGGCAAGCTGACACCCCCCACACCCGGGTAGAAATACAGCTAATGAGGCTTTAAAACAGACAAGTTCTGGTATTCAGTATATCTCCCATTATTTCTGTGGGTTAAACAACAAGGTAGTGCCTTGCCCTGAGGAAAAGGCTAATGGCACAAGCAGCTCCTGCAAGATTTGTCTGCAGTTAAACTATTTTATTTTAGACACCAATGTTGAATTGTTTCATTTTATGTCAATAGAGCACTTGAAAATACTGACATTTTAATAAAGTCTTCAATTTCTGAGTTTATGAGGGCTATAAGATCTCTGGTGTGGCATGCTCAACTCTAAAGCCTCCCAAGATGAAGCTGTCATTGCAGAGCAGACCATGGGGGTTTGCACATGGGAACACAGCTCAAGGCAGCTCTGCTCAGCTCTTTCTTTGCCCTGGGGTCCATAGCATGGAGGTTCCTTGCTGAGTCTGGTGCTTACCAGGACTTTTCAGCTGGCAGCTGGTCTTGGTGGTGTGCAGAGTGAAAGCTGACAGACTGATGCATGTGTGTGCCACTTTGAGAACCTGCCTTACAAGACCAGCAGATGCTTTGAACCTCCAGCCTGTAGCAATAAATATTGCCTGATAACTGATTGATTAGCTGTCTGATAGCATCTTCTAATGTACTTTCTACCCTCTAGCATTTTTAAGAAGGTCCCTAAATATAGCTTTACCTTTTCCCAGTATGGCTTTAAAATTACTTGCAGTGTTCTAAGTTAGCAGAGCCTGATATTTCTACCTTCTGGTATAAGTCCTGTGCCAAATTTGATCCACTGCAACACTGAGACATTTTGATGGTGTATTCTGTGCCTTGCAGGAGATGGGAAAAATTTATTTGCCTCCCCTCTAGTTTCTGCAGGGTGATTGATAGCCTGATTAAACCAGACTGACTCCATTTGGTTACACAACTGAGGTTTTGCTACTGTGAAAAAAAATCCTGTTACAGTGCTTTGCAGTTAAAAAAAATCACGTGGATTTAGACAGAAATATCTGCCTCCATGGAGACAGAGCAATGTTCAGAGAGGACAAATGTTAGTTTTAGTTTGAATATTTCTTGCTACTTTCTGAAGTCCAGGATAGAGAGGCCCTCAGACCACAGAGACCTACATCACATGCTTTGTGGTACTGGCAAAGGCAATAGAGTTCAGGGAACTAAGATCTTGTTCAGGTAGATATGAAACAAATCTATAACTATTTTCAGCAAGGCTACATGCCATACCTTATAAAAGGCCTACTGAAATGTATAACTGCCTACTTGAATAACAAAGTGATCACCTTTTGTTACTGAGTTTAGAATTTAAAGAGGTGGGTCTGTGTTTCAAGGGGTATACATAGGGATTGGGTTAATCAAAAGAAATCATTATACCTAAACAAGTAACAAATACCAATTCATTTGAGACTTGAAGGTTAGTAACCATGGAGGGCAAATGGCAGATCTCTGGGTAAATTAAAAAGAAACTTCTGCTAAATTTCTAGAACCTGCTCACTTCTTTTTGAATTTCACTTCCTTCACAGAATTGGGGTATGCCTTTATATTTCCTTATAGTTTTCTATTTTAGTGTCACAGGATCTCTGTTTCTTTTACCATTTCCTTTATGCATCCCAAGATTCATTGTAAAAGCAGTTTCACAAAGAGCATTTATTTTTACTTGCTAGCAAAAATCTTCCTAACTGTACCTTACTCCACACTGTACATAAAGTATTTATTTGTTATTGCCTAAGTGATTGTATGAGTTTTACATCACTCCAGCAATTATGCCAAGCTGATGAGTTTAATGTAAATAATCCAGCAATTGTTTTTGTATTGTGCCAGTGTATGAGGTCACTGCCCTAAACACTGAGTCCTGATTTAACAAAGGTTATTTTTTTTTTTTTAATAAGGCATACTAATCCTACTGTATTGGTAGCTCTCTCCCTCTTTTGAGTTGAGCTCTGCTATCCCACAAATTGGATGAAAATCTCATTAGTGGAGCTATAATGAGCTGGCAATGAAACCCCTTCAAGCCTGCGTGCTTACAGCCATTTGCCTGTTCGTCTTACTCTTCATCATGAACCTAAAATTGCCCATTAGGATTCCAGGGAAGAGAAGGTCTGACTGGAGCTGCAATGCTGACAGAGCCACCAAACAGGCAGAAATCTGTCAAAACCCAAAATGGGGGTAGAGTATTATTTATGGGGAGACTGCACCTGTACACATGTTCATTCAGCAGTAAATAATTGGGGACTGGGGGGAAGAGAAGAAGGAAAATAAAGATAGAATAGTGCGTTAGAATTAGGGGAAAGGGAGTAAGAAATTTGTTTTATTACAAGTTTTAAGCATGAGCCAGCAGCATTTTATTGTACCTGAAACTAATCAGATGTTAATGAAGGGAACTTCAAGCAAATTCTTGCTGTAAAGTGTTGTGAATGCCAGTATTAAGACCAGAATTGAGAGAGTCACAAGATGGTTAAGCAGATCCTTTGAATCAAAACTGTTCAAATCTGACTCCAACACACAGAAGAAAGGAAGAAAAACCAGAGTGAAAGTATTACCATGTAAATGACAGATGCTTCTGCTGCCTTCCAGAGAGATGATGTTTTAAAAAGTCAACATCCAGGATGCTGAATTCTTCAGAAAAACTGAAGTCCTGTTGTAATAGCAGAAGCCTTAAAGCTACCAAGACTAAAAGGAGAGTGAGTAAAGTATTCTAAAAACCCTGTCTGTCACAGGTGCAATGAAGTCACACACAGTCTCTACAATTGACTATAAACATATTTAAAGTGTACTGTAAATGGTCAGCAAATATTATAGAAAATCAAGTTGCCAATAAATCCTTAGAGAGACACAGAAGCTTTTGCATTGTTTAAAAACAAAATAAAACAGAACACCAAACGACAAAAACCTCCAACAAACAAACAAACTAACTAACTAACTAACTAACTAACTTACTAAAATCCCAAAACCCACACTATTGTGGCAAACACTTGAAACAGCAATCCAGTTACTACTTGAGTGCAGAATTAGCTAGGCATGTACTATTAGTAAAAAATCTCACAGTGTTTATCTGTTTATCTGTAAGATTCAGCCTTAAACAATCTTTGGAATATTCTATTGTCTTAAATGAAAAACAAATGGAAAAAACCCTTCTCAAATCCAGGACTTTCAAATAAAAAGAGAAAATAGAAAATACAAGGTATTTTAGAAAAGCTCTATCTAGCACTTAGCAACAAGAAAATACCCACCAAATATAAATGGGAGACAAACCCAGGATGAAGTCCTTTCCAGAAAATAAAATATGTTCCATTAGATGTACTGTTTAGACTATGAAACTGCATGTCTTCATTTTCTTGCTTTTTAGTTTTTATTTATAAAAGTGTTTCCTGCTTTGAAATAAAAAAAAAAAAAAAAGGATTTTTTTACCCTTTGTTCAACTCTGCTCAAAATGGAGTCAAGAAAATCTGACAGGCACAGAGCTTTTAATGGATTCTAACAATTAAACAATTAAAATTGCATTGCAGCCAGACTTCTAAGATTTTTATGTCCCTAATCAAGTTTACCCAAATTTTAAAATGGTGAAAGGTGCAAGTTAAAACACAGCTAACATTAAGCACCTAGAAAAGAAACGTGGTGATGTATCAAATCAAAGAAGGTCAATGTGATGACAGCTATGAAGAACTTGGGTTGGGATTCATTGTACTCAAAATTGATTATATAAGAGTTAGAAATATAAACTAAGCTATTCAGGCAGATTTCTGTGGTCAGTAAGGAGAGAGGAAATTCCAGAGAGAGATTCATCTCACTATGATGAGTCCACAGTCTCCAGAGGGAGCCTAGACGACAAGCATAAACCCTGATAAAATTCTGTAGAACAATAAAATGTTTGACTGAGTTTGTTTCTGCCCCCCAGCCATCTGCCCAAATTTCTGCAAAATATTTCTGCCCTTAAGGAACATCTCATCTTGATATTAACCAGCTCCTGGAGCGCTGCAGCCTTTAAACCTGTGCAGGACTCAGTAGAGGATCAGTAGTAAATTTGTGTGTGGATCAGGGGTTCTGGCTGGCCTTAGGTTGGCTGTTCATGGCATAGATGGAAAGCAGATTTTCCTTCTGCTATTGAGTTTTTAAACATTGTTTCGCTTCTATCAGAGCCCTCAAGGTAGACAACAGTTTTCAGACAACTGAAGTTAATAATGTCAATAACATCCTGCTTGATATTGCTATATCCTACTTACTATGCTAAGCATAAACCATTACTTATTATGTGTAAAACCTGTTAGATTGAAAAAGAACTAATGTTCAGCAATGTAGAGAAAGTGTTTTGATTTGCACCATGGACATTGGAGACTCATTATAACTTGGTGAGTTTTGAATGTGAGTAAAAAGGCAAAAGAAAAAAATCACAACTTGAAGACCAAAAAAGCTGTGTTCCAAATGTGTTGGTTTGGGGTTTTTTCTCACTTAATTTTAATTATTTATAATAACACTGCATGGAATATGTTCAGGAAAAAATAATGAAGTTTTAATAAAAGGAAATTTTACTGCAGCACCTCACTTCTACATATTACTTAAATTGAAAAAGATGATAGAAAGTTTTTTTTAATTACAGCTCATACATATCAATGGTTATAAAATAACTGCTTTTTTGCTGCAAGTTTTGTCAACCATAAAATAATGATTCAGTGAGTGTTGGATCCATATTGATTCCTCACTGCAGGGCCCAGAAAGGATGTCTGCAGCTTATACCATTTTATGCTATTGTACTGGTTCATTTGTCTCACAGAAGGCTCATAGTCAGCTGCTTTATGCCTTCCTATGCCCTCACCCAGGTGTGTTTGTGCCTCAGTGGATGTGAACAGCTTTAACCCTGTCTGCAGTAGCTAAAAAGCAGGTAGGAAGATGCAGAACCATGACCAACTGTATAATTTTTTTCTAGATGAAATAATTTCTTGTCAAGTGGTATAAGAGACAGAACCATCTGATAATGATGCTGAAGAGGAGAAATGAGAACAGTAGCCGCAATTGATCAAATACAGTGTACTGTTGAAATCACTGCTTGTGTTATACAGAATTCACTCTGGCAATGGCATAGGCTATGTGCTGGCACTGAAACAGCTCTAGAAGATACAAACTGAAGGATCTGAGTGCTATGAGACAAAATTAGAAAAAGCAGGAACAGGGAGAAGAGGTCACATTTGATTTCCCATGCTGTGCTCCACACTAACATTGCCACATCCCAGCTCTGTGTGCCAGATCCTGTCTGTGCAAGGCCAGACCAACTGCTGAAGTTCATCCCATTTTTCTGTCTATAAAGAAGCATATTGTCCCCCTGTGAAACAAAGATTAAAATTGCTTTTCTTTGAAAGCTCTTTATTAGTTGTTTACTAGAATTGTGTCATGTGACAACGTATGCCCAGTGGGCAAATGAGTTTCACCACTGTGACAGCAACAGAGCACAGCAGTCAAGCCCAAAGGATTAGGCAGCAGTTTGTTAGTGATTATTATTGACCATTTACAGTCTTTTTCATAGACTTTTTTTTTAAACTATTCTAAGCAGCTCTAAAATCAGAATTTTTTTTAGATTTTAAGTAACGAATATTCTGAGCAACTCATTCCACCTTGTCCTGGCTTACTCCACCCTCTTCTATCACATGATGGTAGCTATTCTTGTACTGTATGAAGTTGCATTCAGCTTCACACCCTTCTTGACTCACAGATCATGTTTCAGGGCAGTAGATTTTGCCAACAGAGACCAGATAGCAATTTTTGCTTTTTTTGCTTTTTTTTGTAAGGAAGAAGTTCTTACCTTTGAACACTATGCTGCAGAATTTGCAATTACTGTTCTGGGATTATGTGATTACTTTATCCTTGTAATACTCTTTTGTATATCCTCTAGCTTCCTGGAAAAATAAAATTGCCAACTTTTTTTTTGTTATTAATTTTCATATCACATTCTAATGTGCTGATGTAATTGTTTATAAATTGGCAATCGGTTTCACCTCCAGGTAAACCCCAAGATCTTTAGGAAAAATATCAGAGATGTCAGGGAAAGAAACAGCCACATTTCCAGGAACTCTAGTATCTGATGGAAATTGTTCATATATTGTTATATATCATTCAAGTTGTTAAGAGGTTGCCCAGGGATTTTAGGCTGAGCCAGAGAAGTCGTAAAAAATCATTACTCCTCTGATCATTCTCCTTCCTGTCCTTTTCACTGCTCTCCTGAAGGCTTATATTCAAAGTGGTAGTGATGAAATATTGGAATTGTACTTCCCTTTCTGTCATATGTTAAGCTGATGGGCAGGCAGTGTTGTTAATAGTGATGATGATCTTGAAGTCTCTGGAATCTGTTTTTCTGCCTTTTACTGATCTATCCAGATACAAGATCCCAAAGGTTCTTCCTTTTTTTCTTTCATCTGCCAGTAGATCAGGCTTCTGATTTCATTGTTTGTGATGTCTAGGAGAGGAATATTGGCCACACAGATCATAGTGAAGGGCAATGTTGATGCTATCTGTGGTTTACACATTGTGCCAAATGTATTATGGCATTATGTTTTATAGCCTTTCACGTGTGTTATCCCTCCTCCTTTTGTGTGTCAAGAGGCAGTGTGCAACTGCAGCCAGGACTGCAGTGAATGATTTTAGCTGAGCTATCTTACCCAGAAGAGCCTTTATTGACATTTTAATGTTTCTTCACACATTTCCTATATCAGGGCCTTCTGCCTCTAAAACTGATTTTCTTTCCACGATTGAATTTCTTCCCTGTGTTTCCACAATTACTCCCTTAGCTGATAACTTTAAAGCTTGTCTAAGAAACAACTCTCTAGACAGAAGTTTTTAAGACTTCTTCCAGCTTTCCTTCTAGGTATATTTGATGTCTCAGTGTCTGGTTTTAGATGTAATACTCTTTATGGAGTAAGTAATTTTTTTGGTTATTGTTCCAATAGCCTCAGTTCTACTGTAAGTACCTTCAACATATATTCAAAATAGGGCATGGCACTAGTTGCCTTGAAGAGAGGCTGTTTCTGCTAATTTTGTGTTTAAGGAGGGAGTTTTCTCTGAGGCATAATGGTTCAATGGCTTCTTCTGTAATTAAAAGTAAAAAATTTGTTGCAACTTGTCTGAGCTTTGTCATTTCTGGAAAGACTCAATGATCTTCATGAGGTTAAGATAATTTTACCTGACTTAGTAATCATCTAAGATTATTTATATGTGGGGTGGCTTTTAGTAATGTTTTGCAAGATGCATTGAATTTCCATTCAAGTTTTCCTTTGAAGGCTGAATAATGACAAGGTGTAAGTTATGAAAATTGGGATAATAACAAGTTCCCCCAGAAACTTCCCAAGGGGTTATGGACTGGGTATAAGCTGCAATCTTGGAGGGGTAGATCTCTGTCTTCAAGAGAGTTTTATGCAAATTTTCAAGAATCATGTTATTGTAGTGCTATACATTCTTAATGTTTTCTTTATTCATATATGAGGGGCAAAATCAAAGACCTCACAGTCTTCGTATGTTGTCCTGAGATTTTCTGGTTTTGGCAGACTTTATACTCTACATGTCAATCAGAAGCCAATCCCTAAAAGTACTAGTATTTCTGTTTGCATCCTTTTCATTCCCATGTGAAATTTGCATTGGTGACCACACTGGAGTAGATTTTTTTCTGATACGACGAATATTAACAGTTTGCAAATAGTTGAGAGATGTGATTATTTAGGAGTTGGGAACTCCTTGATGGCCAATGCTTTTGTTTTCCATAACTAATACTACTCTGATGTGCATAATGATTATTCCTGAGACAACTCACTGGAATTTTGAGTTGGTCATGGTGCAAAAATACTAGATATTGAAGCCAAAAATATGGACAATACCTGGTCCTGCCACATTTTTTCTTGAGGGATCTTTTGACTGCTTTTGCTGCTGATTTTAGTTTTATTTTTTGTCAAATCTCTGTTCCTGGATCTTTAATCCACCTGATCCTTCTTTTCTGTTTATTAAGGTTGGCTGGAATTTTGTTGCACAACTTTATGGACTTTGGAAAGTTTCTAGAGATTCCTCCTAATAAAGTTTTTTGTTCTAAGTTGAAAGGTCTTTCATTCTACATGACTTATATTTTTGTGTCTTTTAGTCTGCAGATGAGGAGGGCATGGTTCACTTGCTCAGTGCTGGACAATTGGTAAATATTAATAATAAACTGTGTATAGCAAATTAACAGAGGGAATTTTTTTGATGTACTTGAGCATTTATAAATAGCATGGCTTCTGAAACTGTGACTGACCTTGTTCACTGGAAATGTGTAATTTTTTGTTAGTGGTTTTCCTCTTTCTCCAGATATTCCCTTTGTCTTACCTAAACTTACCTCTGAGTGATTTTATTTTGGTGTTTGTTTGTTTCTTCATTCTTCTTCAGATACTGTTGTGTAGAAATACTATTTCCTGAACTCCATTTGTTGAAGAAGATGTGCTCTTGGGTGTAATCCACAGCCTGCAAGTTTGGCAATCTCACCCGTTTTACACAGGAATTGAATAAGAAAGGTTAAAGGATTAAAACTTCAGATATGAAGAACAAATACTTATTGATATCTCTGGAGTCTTTCAGACAGCTGGGGTAAAGAGAGAGAAATTTATTCAGAGAGACAAGCCTCAGAACTTTGTGATTCTTGGTAGCAAAAAGGAAGTGACAAAAAAGATGGTATTAATGTCTGCTTTGATCAGTAATGTTTGTGACATCTGGATCACATCTATAAGATTAGGTATCATTACAACTAGATACATCTCTTCCTCATTCATTTCAATACTCTGCTTGAAATAGAATATTTCAATTGAATAATCCCATTTAAATATGGATGGGAAGAAATTATATGTCAGAGGAAAGGGATCACCATTACCTTTCAAAATGAGCATGGCCAAGTAGCAAAGGTAAAAGCTGCACTGATTATTTGTCAAATATTTTTAATTGGCAGTAAACTAAATTTACTTTCACCAAGTCCAGTCCCATTTTGCTCATAACAATAAGTGGTAAATGATCTTGTCTTTACTCATCCCACACTCTTTTTCATGCTATTTTCTTCCTATGACACACTGTGTCCTAACTGTTAGCCAAGGTTAAGTGACCACATTTCATCATAGTCTGGTTTCTTTTCCTTTTTACTGAGAATCCTGCCATAGGTGTGTTTTTCCATTCATATTTGTTGAGTGTGGTTTTTAAGAGAATCCCCTGACCAGGCCCAGGGTTGACGTTTCAGGGAGGTCTCAACACACAAAGGCTGGATTTCCTTTGGAGGAAACCATCTAGGCAAAGTTCTAAAAGGACTGCTCTTGGTCTGATCCAGCCACTAAGGGATATTCTGGCCAGGGGAGGCTGGAGCTGGCTCATCCTGAAACACAACATGGGCACTGAGCCTGACAAAAGCCCTTCTGGCTATGTAGTTCCAGTCCTCTAGTGTTCCCTGGTAATGTAGACGATACCAATGGCCTCCTTGAAGATTACTTGCATTAAAGCTAAAGAACATAGCCATGTTAAATAAAAGACAAGATGGATTTGTTTTGGTGTTTCATAATTTCTGGCTGTATCTACCGTGCTCTAGAAACAGTCCCTGACCTACAGAAGAAAAGGAAAAAAATATATCCCCCACTGACCTAGGTCCATTGTCCCAGATGTGATATGCAATGCTTGCTCCAGATATTTTCAGGTCATGGGCACCCTCTGAAATGCACTTTAAAATATAATTTTATTTTCAGTTTGAAGTGACTCAGATGTGACAGTTCTGCCATGGCCTATGACATGGTGATTTATAGTGTCATGCTGCAAATGTGATGCATGCTATGGGGAATGACAAGACATGAAGGTGTGTGTATACTTGTAGGTATGACGTTCACAGTCACAGGACTCCAACACAGTTTCCTTTCATCTTAGAGCAAAAACACACAAGGTCACATCTGATTTTCACCCCAGAGGGAAATAATTATCAGGAAAGCGCCAAATAGCAGTTCAGAGTGCACATAGTTTGGACCTGAGAGAAACAGATGAGTTGAAAGAAGCAGATCCACCTTCTGCTGAAGATCAGACAACTCCCCAAGAGGAGAGTATGTAGTTTCTACCAAGTTAGCAAATGTTGCTGGCTATGGAACATATATAGTTTAGTTTTAGGTAGCCCTCTGAAGAGCAAGCAGTTGGATTCAGTGGTCCTTATAGATCCCTTCAACTCAAGATATTCTGTGATTCTATGCAAACTGTTTCAGTTTGCTCATACTGAGATGAATTTTTTACAGTTAATACATGCGTGATGTTCTCCCTTGACAGAAATGAAGGTTTTCCATCAAGGGGACTACCAAGAGGTATCCTTATCAGTCCTTTCAAATTGTGCCTGTTTTCCTCCTCTTAATCAAAGTAGTAATGATTTTCATAAAATGTCAATGTTGTCTTCAAGTTAATCTTGGTTTTGGCAAAAACAGTCAGGCTAAAGAGACAGACCTATTGTCACCTTCTAGAATACCTTAGCTAGCCAGGATTTAAACAGAAATTAAACTATAAGAGAAGGAAAATGTCTTCAAAACTGTATGCCATAACTCTTGCCAAGACCAGCTTTTAAGACTTTCACTGATGACATTTGGGTTCAGACTCAGCGAAGTGGCTCTGAACTTTCTATTAAACCTGGGCCCTGGGTCTTCATCTCTTTCTGTTAATTAGTCTTATTCTCTGAAGAATTATGATGTCTTGTGATGCCAGCACAGCTCTGAAAGGTCTAAGTTTGTCAGTTATCTCCTGTTTGCAGGGAGTTTATCAGTCCTCCAACACACTCATCTCAGGGAAGGATAGCATCCTTCATCAGGCTCTTCTGGAATCCATGTCCCTCAGTGTCCTGCTATTTGGTTATTTTTAAAGTGTCCAAATGGAAAGAATTAATCACTTATATTTTTAAAAGTGTATAAAAAATACTGCTCCTTTACCAGGAAGATTATTAGGTATTATGCTGCAAGTAGTATGAGTGACTCCAGGAACAAAATGTCAGATTCAGGATAGGATTGCCAAGGTGCATGAATCATACACTTAAGTTCAGAGAAAATTCACAAAGGAATTCTCAGAGGATTCATCATTTTTGTAGAAAGTATACAAAATGCAGAAGTTGACAGCTAGGGTTTTTGGTTTGTGTAGTTGGCTTCCCATGTAATTTTCTTTATTTTTTGGTCAGGGGCAGTGAGGATTTATGAGTGTTATTCACTTCAGTGTGAAAGACTGATGTTTTCATACTTTCATTATTAAGGTTGCATGTAATATTTGCTGTATATGCTATGAAGGTTTTATTTAGCATTAGTCATATGCACTAGCCTTGGAGAACTGAACTTGCTCAATACACAGAACAATTTACTGAAAGAGCCATCAGTGAAACCCTGGTGGTTTGGCTCTGGTTCTTCATGTCTAAATTGCAGGTTACCCTCTTTTTCAGTCGAAGTCATATGAAAAACTATTTTTTCAAGGTCAGAATTTGACCTTATTATAGGAAATATGTTTATTACTTGTTGTGCAACTAGAACACTGCCCTGAGGCTCACTTTTATTTAATTGCAAAAAGTGAGGAAATTTCAGGTTGTTATATTGCTAAAATCAGCCCCAAAGTAATTTCTAGCATTAGCAGTAAAGACAAAGGGACTTTGGAAGCCAATGCCACCAATACTGAGCAATATAAAAAGAGAGGATTTTCTGTTGCATTCTCTTAGGGAGAGTGGAAATGAGATATAACACAAAGTGGACATTACTCTGGTCTGACAATCTACCATGTACATATCTTCTCCTCCCCTGTTTGTCCTGCACTGACAATGCAGGAGGATTTTAAATGGTGGTGGATAGGAGTGGGGCGAGGAGGAGAAAGAGATGGGCCAGATGCTAGCTTGAACCTTCAGGAGTTATTTCAATAGATTTGTTTCTGCAACTCAATAAAATAATAAAGCAAAAATATTTTCACTTTTGGCTGAGTATGTTTATTGGGATTTGCTGATAAATAGAAAGAAAATGGCAACATAAAGGGGAATCATCAATAAAAGTTATGGACTCTGGTATATGCTAAAATGAGAGGCTGCATTCTGAGAACAGAGTCAGCTTTATCAAAAAATTGTTCATCCTAATAGATTGAAGGACCATCATACTGCATAATGCTTGTTAAAGCACTGAAATTTGTGTATTTACATGAATAATTCAAGATTTTATTGGGTTTTAGGGGCTATTTTTTTTTCATTCACTTTACTGCCCTCCTAAGAGCTGATATATTTTCTGGTGGTATGAGTGAAGAAAAAGGAGCTATTCCCATTTACACCAGTAGGAAGTTTGCCCCATCAGATTTTACATAACATGATTTTAATGTTGGAACTGATTTCTGTAAGTACTATATTTTGGGTTTTGCACTTGATGATTATACTTTACAGCTGATTAGCTGAAGTTTATTTTGAATAATTTGCAATTTTTAGAGGATAAAATTGGCAAAAATTTTGTCATAAATATATATATATATGTCAATTTGTGTTACTTCTACAAAGCTGAACTGTCTATTTCCAAATCATATTACTTGAGTATTTTGAATATCCCAAAGTGCTAAAACAGAGCAGCAAGAAAGAACTGATCATTGGCCATGAGCAGGAATTGCTCAGAGGCACTGAAGTATGGTACTTCTAGACAAAATAGGTAATATTTTCAGAGTCTTCTCACAGTTCGTCTTCCTGCTTTAACACATTGCATGTTATAATGTAATCTATGAGATAGAAACAATACCAGGAGTCCTAATTAAATTAAAAGCAATTACCCGTTGTGTAGATACGGCTTCCAATTGAGCAGCTGCAAGTTGATATTTTGTCATCCCCAGTTTATCTATATGCTCATATGTGATTCTTTGTATCAGTTATTAATGACATTTTCTCAGTACTCATGAAGTGTTGTGGAAAACAGAAGAGGAAAAGTATGAATGGAAAAAGTGTTATAGGAAATTCAGACAGGGAATGAGTATATTTGCTACTGTAAATTCTCAGCTGGGGTGCTGATTCCTTGCTCACTTATTCTCTGTTCTACTCAGAGTAGTCTGAAAGAAATACAAGATTGTGCTTTTCTTCCCACCCCCCCCTTTCTTCTTTGGGCATCTAGCAGCAAATTAAAAAACAGAATCTGGCAGATGAAGCATAAGGGCTTACTTTACAAGGCACTTCTATCCTGTCCTGGAAATGTCAAAATATTCTACATTAAACATAAATAGAATTTATTTGTTTAATATGTAGATACAATCAACACACTTTTAAAGAGCTTTTACTTTATTGGAGAGGAGAGGAGAGGAGAGGAGAGGAGAGGAGAGGAGAGGAGAGGAGAGGAGAGGAGAGGAGAGGAGAGGAGAGGAGAGGAAAAAGGAGAACCTCACTGAAAGTTAACTGGAAAGTGTTTGGGTTTTTAATGTTGCAATGGATTTTCCACTTTCAGAAGAAGTTGGTTTGGGCTTTTAAGAAGGCTTCTACTTGACAACAAAAGGAAGGTTCATTACAGAAACAATATTTCACTAGAGTATTGTTCAGTCTGATTTAGTGTCTTTTTCAGGTGCATGGTTCTCTTGTAACAATGGGATGCCACATCATTCTCCAATTGACAATATTATGCAGTTGCTTAGGAGTGTACACAGGGTGATGTCCACTTGAGTGGCTGTTATCTTGCTGGCATAGGCCTGCTATCAAATAGGAGCAATTATTCCCAATGCAGTCCAATTAAATTTTCATAACTACGAAGATGCATTTTACCTTGGGGCACAACCTGATGCCCATTTCTTCATTCCTTGTTCCTTAATCCTCTATATTAAATCTAAACAAATCGATGTTTACTAACATTAATATTTTAACATACAGTACTCGCTCTGCCTTCTGACATCTTGTGCCTTTATCAGTAACATGGTGAAGGCTCTCTGCAGCTTTTGCTTTCTGCCAAAGAGCCTTTTTTTAGTTTTCATTATTTTTAACTGTGCACTTCTTTATGTGTGAATGAATGCGTATTCACAAGTGTATACTTTTCTGTCACTTAAGTGGCACCACCACCAAATATTCCTAATTAATAAAAGAAAACAAATCATCTCACCATTGAACAAAACTCATTTTATGAAAAGACTAAGGGAGCAGTAAAAAACCCTGCTTCAATTTCTGCATTAATCAAATGAATAAAATGGGTTCACTTCCCTGTAAAGAGACAATCAGTTATTTCTTAGTCCCCAGATTTACTATCACAGGTTCATGCACTTTTATGAAAGCACCTCTCTCTGTAGAGACAGAAGGCAAGGGCTTCTCAAACCATATCAAGAGCAAATCACATCAGCTGCTTTGTGAAGCTGCCTCCCAGATACAGTGATCCCACAGCTGTCCTCGTAGTCACAGACCCCTGATTCCCACCCTGCAACTGCTTCATATTCCTATTAGATGTCTTCCAAATACCTAATTATAGTATTTGAGTGACTACTCAATACCTGGAACTAGTGTTTGTCTGTATGTGATACAAAGCAAATTAATGGATAGAAACACAAATCAATTAAAAAATAATTAAAATGGTATTCTGTTTCCTTTACTCCCATCCTTCCCATTCGTTTTGTGATCTTTCTGCCTATATCTATAACATAAGTCCCCCTGCATTATTTCTCTGTCCCTAGTGAAGTTTGAAACTCCTTTCCATTTAGTATCAGCAAATGTAATTACAGGCTAGTTACTTTCATTTCCAACTCATTAATGAAAATGTTAAATAAGACTGGACCTAAAGTACCTTCTTAGAAATCCACCAGATAATGTTTCCAATTTCTAGAATATGGTCACTATCTTCCCAGAAAGACTTTTCAGAAAATATTGACATCACCTCTTTACTTACTTGGTGGCGGTATCTGGATAGTGATCCAGATTCCTCCAGGACTGAGTATAATCTCTCTCGTTGCCTTGAGTTTCTTGCCAGCTCATAAACTAGCAAAGGCAGGCTTGAAAACTGAGATCCTTGGCACACAGCTACTGTTAGTTTAAGGGCTTACCTCCTTTGCTGAAGATGAGGAGATGGGGATAGAAAGACAATTATTTTCATTTAAGTCATTCTGGTACTAGCACAGGTTTACCTATGGCTAGGAGCATAAACTTGAAAGTAGAATTCTGTAGGCTGTGTCCATCAGCAGTGAAAGAAAAAATGACAGATAATTACCAAACTAACATCAGCAGCCACATTTTTTCTGCCTTTTTATTATTAGAAAAAGTTAAGTCCTGATATCGAATTCATTCGTTGTGTTTTCTGGCACACACTTTATGTTTGTATGCCTGCTGGGCTGGAATCCTGATGCTGGAAAAAATAAAATAATGCGTGCTGCATTTTCTAGCTAGCTACTGGGCTCTTCCTTGCACTTAGCTTCAAAGATTTTTTAAAACATATTTTTCTGCACCACAGCTCAGAGTTGCTAAATCCAGAAATTGAAACATTCTGGGAACCAAATCATTCGGGGGAAAATCAAAGCTCTTGGAACGTTGCCCTAGGATTTTGAAGATAGCAGTTAATAGTAAAAATGTTCAATATTTTTAAGGAAATCCCAATTATAACAGGCTGTACCATTCAAATCCACAATTCAGGAATAGAAAGAATGCTGCATGTCTAACAGTGAAGGAAATGCATGCCTGTGTTGTGAAGGCAGGAATTAGTAAAAAAAGGAAACCCTTGCATTTTATGTCTTTTTTGCCTTTGTATTTACATGCTGTCAACAGTTGTGTGTGAATCCAAAGGTGAAGCTTATTTAGTGGTTCAGGTTAGTGTCTATAATAGGTCTGACAACAACTATAAGACCCTATCCAATTTTTGTAATTTGTATTTAAACACTGGTGATGTTTTCCAAATGGAATGAAAAAGGATTAGAGAAGGGAAGAATTTAAATGGTGATGTTAAGGCTCCTTTCCCTCCTCCACCACAATTCCCTAACACTTTGTGCAATGATATTTTAAAGCACATTTTAGTTGAAGTATAAGTTTGTAGAGGCTGTAGTTATATTACTTATATCTGCCATAAATGTGTGCCCTCTGTGAAAGGGCTGCTCAGGACAGTGGACTCGAGATGACCAGGTGATCTCCTAAGCAGTACCCAGCTCTCAGCAGGACCCAGCTCCCTGAAGAGCTGAGTAAAGGCTGTAGCCAGCGCTGTGGAGCTGGCAGAAAGAAATGGCTGAGGATAGAATGAAGGACAGCGTGAATTTATGGCAACACAAATTTAAATCAGACTATAATGGCTATGAAGTTATGGTCAGAGAGAAAAAAAACCCTGACAAAACCAGACCTTTTAGACTTTTCCAAATGCTCCCAAATCCCAAAGCAACAGTATACTCAGGATTTCAATGATAGCAATAGTGTAGCCTGAAGGCCCTATCTTTTTAGGCAGATTACTGGTGGTCCCCAAGGAAAAATCTGTAGTCAAGATCAATGGAACCACTGGGCAAAGCTGATCGAAGAGCCTGGGGAATTGAAAAAGTGTAAAACTGCAAAGTAATCTGCCAACAAAAGTCCCTCTATCATGGTCATTTATATGTTAGAAGCCTTGTAGAGAAAATTCTTCAAAGTCTCTTTAAAATGTGAAAAAATGTGCTAAATTTACTACAATATATGGAAATTTCAAGTGTGATCATTCAGAAGAACCTGGATTTAGAGACCATATGCTATTGAACACTGGGAGAACAAAACAGGCCCCCATGCAGGAGGGTGCAGAAGCAGTGATATGGTGATACACCCATATGCTTGAGGGTGTGTGTGTTAAACAATGATGGTTTTTTTGCATATGGGACTTAAAGATGTTATGTGTAGAGCAGAATGTCTTTACATTAGTTGAATATTTTCTTTCTAAAGCAAAATAATGTTTTCACCAATCTGGCTTCTTATGTTTAAATGCTCCATGTGTTTTTCCCAGTACTTTTATTAAACTTATGGTTCACCTAATCTATGGTTTCCTAACTTCAAACACAGACTCATACTCAGTTATCTGATGTTAGGTACCTGACTTTGTTGTCTAAATTAGGGCTTCTACTTTTTGTGAAGTCAGAGAATAAGTTTAGATATTTCCAGAGGATCACCTAGGACTGCATTTCTCCAGTGAATGCAAAGAAACATTAGATTGATTCTAGTTTCTGCAGTGTTAGTGAAACTCTACATGAGTTGCTATAAAATATAGTAATAAGGATGGATGTCACTCGTATTTGCCTTTCTGTAGATCTCACAGAGTATCCAATGATAATGGTTAAAACCTGTGTCAGAGTCCTCATTTTGGAGTCTGTTTCATTATTTTCCTAGTATCGCTTTTCCGTAAAAAAATTGTTTTATACTATTCATCTCAGCAGGAGACAAGAGATTTCAAAATGCATTTGCCATGAAGGTGTGCTTTTCTGTACATTTTGGTGTTGGCCTGAAAACCCTTTGCATTTTGCTGTTATTTTCATTTGAAATTTAAGAGCAAAGGAGAGATCTCTTCCCTATCTTCATATTTATCTGAGACAGCATCAGATGAATTAACTACAGAATTGGAAGCAAAAGCATTTTGGCAGTGCTGTGTCTGTTCAAAACATCAAATCAAGGAGACAATTAATGTGGGAAGGCACGTGCCACAATGCAGCCAGGTCCACGTTGGGATCATGGCTGCCCTGTGTGGGGACACCAGCTCAGTACTTCAGGGCAGTGTTTGTTTGTACAAACTTGTGTGCTGCTGACAGCTAACAGGAAATAAGCTTAGTTAGTGCATTCATTGCCCTGGCTTTGGTGTTTGCTTGCCAAGAGCTACAGCTATGTAGCGTTTACAGCAGCAGAGCAGTACAATCCCCTTTATCTGATCTTTTTTCTTTTCCCTGGCATATTGATATGATTCAATTCCTCTTCAGAAAAGTAATATCTTGGAAGTATGACCAAGTTATGATGAAATAATGAGAGGTAGTGGGTTACATTTTCAAACTTTAGATGTTCAAAATCTTCCTGACAAGATATTTTTGTTTCAGAAAGCAAAAGATTTTACCATTAAGGAAACACTCCACAGACAATATCTGAAGTTTATAGATTTTCCATTGGTAGTAAAATAATCTGCTCTGGTAAACAGGAGGTTTCGTACACTACCACAGGGTTTTCCTGTGTTTTCCAGGTCCCTACCAGGATTTACCTGAACTCAGTATAAGGCTCTGTGGTGCATCATTACATCTGACAGTCCAGGTGGTTACAATATACAAAACAATCCTCAGTGGATTATTTTTCCTGGAAATTACTTCCATGCCAAGACATATCTCTTGCATCATGCCATAGTAAATGTAGTGTTTGATTTTGTTTAATTGTCATACTACCAGCTCCACATTTTCTAAATGTCTCAAAGATGGCCACAAAGTTTTTTGTTTTGTTTGTTGGTTTTTCCTTTTTTTTTTTTTTTTTTTTTTTTAAGTAAGGCAAGCATGTGAAGATGGATTTCTAAAAACTCTTTACTGGTTTAGCTCTCTTTGGTAAGGATAATACTAAAAGGGTTCCAAACATTTTTCCCAGTTCCATGTATTATGTAGTGAATCTAAGATGCACTGCAACACTCATGTTTCCACTCAATATTATGCACTTTACTTCTCCTTACACTTAGTTTGCCTTTGGGAAACTGATTATGGGTTCTTGCCAGTTTGTTGTTCTCTTCAATGCTGAAAGATATGTTAGTGCTGCAACACATCAGAGATGTTGCCTTCCTGGTGACATGATTGCTGTAAATTCTGCCTTTTGCTTGTGTTTGCAGATGACTTATGCTGATTAAGTTATCTTCTGATATAAAGAGTCATTGCCATGGCCCCAACACTGTTTCATTGGCTTCAGTTTTTAAAAATATCTTCTCTATATCATGGACTCTCTTAACCTTTAAATCCAAAGTTTGAATTAGTTTTTTGAATCAGAAGTTATTTCAAGAATAGTTCAAGAAGCAATAAAATCCATGGTTTCATAATATCCTCATCTCAGCCTTTTCAGAATTGTAACTTTTTATGTTTCATGGTTTCTATCTAAAAGGTCAAAAAAAAAAATCCTAGTCATTTTAGTAATTTCAGACATTTAAATCATATACAAGAAAACTTAAACTGGGTATTCAAGACTGGTATCTTCAAAGTTTTGAGTGCTCCTTTCTGGATCCTCCTACATTCCCAAACATTGCATACTTCAAATTACATTAGCTAATAAAGGCTGCAGATGTGATCAGTGCTTCAAAACTGATTCAAACAAAAACTATCAGGTTTTATCAAAAACTATCCTATTTAGCATTTTAGCTTAAAGCAAACCATTTGTGGATATGTCAACTTCAGCAGTCCCGTCCTCTAAATTCTAGTTTGTAATATGCTCAGAAAGAGACCTGCTCTGTATTTCCAAAATAGAATATGCACATGAAGATTAAAATGTGCATGATTTTTCTTCTCATCACAAAACAACCTAATAACTCTTCACTTGAGAGAAAGAAATGACACACAAATTTTCTAACCTCACTGACCAGATTGCTGATGAAACCTCCCTTGCACTCTAGCACTTTCTTTATCACATTTATGACATGTTCAGAAGCAAAGACCCAAGTGTTATTAGTAGAAAAGGAATGATTAATTTTTTTGCAAGTTGAAGTGTTAATATTTAATTGTGACCTTTGTAGAAATACTATGGTTAAAATGGAAAAGTTAATAGAACTTGTATTCGAAATAACAGCAGATGGCCATGTAGTGAATACAAGCTTAAAATCACTCTTGGGGCTCTATTATGTTCACAAACTGCCTCAGCTATCAATTCCTGTGTATGTTGCTGATGAGAGAAAAAGTGAACTCCTGTTTCATGTAGTGCACCTTAGCTGAGTATCATCTGACATGAAGGGCTATAGACAGCTCTGATTGCTAAACAAATCCCCAGTAGAGAAGCCTGGCATATTCAGTTAAAAGGCATTCTATTAACATTACTGTGAGGCTTTTTCCCATGAAGATTTCCATTAATATAATACAGATTAAAAAGTCACTTGTTAGTAAAAAAAATACTTTTATTTCCTAGAGTATTGCTTCTGAAAATAGGACAGCGTTGAACCAACTCACCTTGCACAAAAATGGAGTGAGGAACGTGAGACAAAATATTCAGTGAAAGAGAAACTCATGTCTGGTGCCTTGGAACTTGGACAGTGATCCCAGTTTCTGAGAAGATGGAAAGGCAAAAGCAGTATACAGCAGAAGGAAAGGTATCTGGGTAAAAGGTGTAGAGAAGATACAAGCAGGCCCATTGAAAAAAATAGTTGATATGCAGAGAGCAAACAATCCTTTCTATTTTTGTGTGTTCTTTTCAAATAGCTCAAACCTTACTGACTCTGGTTGAATTTTTACTGGCTTCTTTAACCTTATACCAGATATCCACAGGAGGACCTTTTCTTTTCATCAAAGGCAGACAATGTAGGTGGCAAATTGTTTTTCTTTATTTCATTTCCTTCTTCTTCTGCAGGCAGGTATTTTTTAACCCTTATTAAATTTTCCTTTTTTACTTCCAAGTTCTTAGGGGCAAAAAATAAGAATGAAAAACATATTGGAACAGGCCTTTCTAATAATATTCTCACGAGGATTTTTTTTTTTCTTTTTGTCCTTTGCTGATTCTCTGATAAATGCATAAAAAAACCCTACCAAAATGGTGGTGTGGAGCTTACTAATATCAGTAGAATTTTAATACAATTGTTGCTATTTTACCTTACACTGGAAAGACAAATACGCGGAATAGTGGTTAGCAACAGTTTCCCCACAGTGTCTGAAATAGACTTTAGAGAGTTCCTCAAGTTCATACTTAAAGAAATATAATAGGGGATATTGTAACAAAGGTAAGAATTTAAACCCATGGTGGTTTGACATAATGTTTTGACTGTTCAGCAAGTGGGGCTTGGTCTGACCATAGTGTATGGTGTAAACAAAAAGAGGATGTCAGCAGAGTATATGTGCACATGTGGGGTCTGCCCTGTGTGCTCTCAGCCTGCAGCACATGGTGAGGCAGAGCTGGCCTAAGCCATAAGCTCTCTTTAGCTTATTTTTGTAAAGGTAAAATTTTCTGCTTTATTTCCTCTCTATGTTGGGAGAACCCCTTTATTTTTATTGGCTCCTCTCTTAAAACCACCCACTGAAAAAACAGTAAAGGATTAGCAGGGGCACATCTTAGGAAAGAAAAGGGGATGAGAGGGAAGCACATCATCAGCTAAGCATGTGGAACCTTCTGCAGACTGACCCAGAGGACAGCCTTAGTCATCCAGCAGACCCTGAAACCTGCCAGAGGAGATCTTAGATCCATTCTTAGCTCTTAACTCTTCTGGATGCTTCAATGCCTTTGGTTCCAATTGTAAAGTCACAAAGATAATCAAAAGGTAATTGTTACAAGTGTCACAGATTATCACTGTCTGGGGCACATAATATATAACAAAATAACCAGAGATATAAAGGAAGAGCCGGGAATGTAAAGCATCACGTATGGGACGTTTGCTAAACCTATTAATTTTAACCACCAGTAATTTTTACTAGTGTTTCAGGACCAAAAAGCTTTTCTGATGGTCTCAGGGATCTTAGGGAACAATAGTTGATCAGAATGTGTGGCAAAAACTTACAAGAAATCTGTCTGTAGCTGGAAAGCTGAAGAATTTCTTTGCATTTATGTTCACTGTAAAGAGGCTTCAACACTAGAACCTTTGTGGAGAATGCCTTAGAGAGTCTGCTTGAACCCAATATGTCAGAAAATGAGTTGATATGTTGATATTATATATGTATTGGTATTCTCTAATTCTAATATTCTCTAATATTCTCTAAATTCTCTAATATTCTCTAACACATATATTCTATAATAATAAATGTTCAGATGGGGATTGTATGTATATGGGTACATATTATAATGAAACTATACCATAGAAGTTTTGTTCTTCTGTGTACAGAGCATGACTTATCACATGGATCTTCCTCCATGTCTTTGAAATAAAAGGTTGCAAATAAGATGCTGGTTTTATAACAGTCTTCTGAATGCTCTGTGAGTCTGATGTCCTGGCTGGGAAGCTTTGTGAAAATTACCATAAAATAAATTAATCAACAAACAATTTGACCAGTATAGAGAGAAGTGTTAATATGGGTTTTGCACAGGGAGCTGTTGTTTCAGGCAATCTATTTGAAAGACTCATTGAGCATGTGCACAAGGATGAGACTACAGGTAGTGTTCTGACATTTCAGAGGCTTCACCAGTCTTCACCTTACTTGTGATCAGTTCAGCAAGAACAGATAAATATCTAGCAGAGATAAAGGTCTTCTTAAAAGATAGAAAAAGAAAGATAGGAGTAAATGGTCGTTAAGAGAGGGAAAATAGTGCACCCTACAGAGACCTGTGCTAAGGCTTGTTCTATTCAGCACATTTGTACAGGATCTAGAAAAGGTGGTAGAGACTGATAAAGCTTGATGATGTTAAATTATTCAGTGTAGTAAAAATGAAAGCTGGTTCTGAAGAGCTGTGGAAGGATCTCACAGTGTTGAGTAATTGGGCAGTAAAATGGGAGATGAAATTCAGTGCTAATAAATGCAGAGTAATGCAGTTGGAGAAAAACAAGCTTAATTTTACAAACATGATATTAGGCTCTGAGCTGTTACCACACAGTAAAGAAATCCCAAAGTCATAATAGGTAATTCTAAGAAAACATTAGCATAACACACAGTAGCTGTTGAAAACAAACAAATTAACAAAACCAAAACAGAAAGCAAGGAATTATTAGGAAAAGACCAGAGCACAAACAAAATGAAACAGTAAATCCAAGTGTCCTCTGTATGGTTTTGATGCTCATCTCAATAAGAATTGAGAAATTTACATGCATTTCATGTTCTCCTTTTATCTATGTAAATCTGTACACATATCCTCTGTTGCAGTGTCTGGACCTTAGAGAATCAAAAGTGGGTGTTTTTGCAATACTTCCTTTTGAATTTTTTTCACTGTGCAGGACTGCTTGCATGTACATATGTAACCCTTCAGAGCAGCCTTGGTGTGAATGTAAAAGCCGGTTCAATGAAAGCGGTGTGAAGATAAGCATCAATGAGCAGGCTCACCAGGATACATGAACTGTGCATGGATGGATTTCAGAAAAGATTTCAGCTGCTGATGATTGAGTGGATTTCAAAGGAAACATTGAAATGAGGCGACATGACTACAAGGGCAGGTGAAGACGGGACTCAAAATGAGAAGATGTTTTATGTGCTGAAACAGCAGCAGAAGTCAATAGCAGCAGCTTGTCTGGTTGTTCGGATGCTGATTTGAGAAGTGTGTTGACAGAGCTGGCTTTCAAACAGTCTTTGAAGGGGAGGTGATGGTTCTAGTTGAAGGCAGGGTGACCTGAAAGAAAAAAAAATCATGAAAAATACCTAAAATTGTTCACTCAAGCCTAATTATGTATTAGAACAGTGTCCAAAAGTTGTCCCTTCTGAATAGCAAACTAGGTTAATGTTTTAAAATAACCAGAGGGTGGGCGATGGTTGAGCTCTGGAGGCCTGGGTGGATATTCTGCTTCCTCACCCAGAGAAGGCTGTTTCTAGAGTCCAGAGAGTCCTGATAGCAAGAAAAGAGTTAGCAGTAACATCCTCTGGGTGTTAGTTTTCTGGTGCTGTTTAGGTGGCTTGGAAAGGCTCAGGGATGGCTTTGAAGAGCTTGGCGCTTTAAAGGACGAGGAGAGACTTTTGATTTTGTCTCGGTCTTGGTGTTTATTAATTGTTTATCTAAAAGATTTTCTTTCAGCTCGACAGAGGTCTGCACAGCAAGTCAGCTATGGGCACACTTCGAGCTCTCGGGGCGGTCACTTATCTTTATACTTGAAGTTACGTGTACAATATTTATCATTTTTCTCTAATACTTTCTACTCTTATTAACCGGTGCACTTTTAGTAATAACTAATCTCTAAGTGCTACTATCACTACAGAAGATGGAGGCTAAGAAGAAGAAGAAGAAGGATAGGACACGCTCTAATTCTTCTATCTTACTTCTTTAGACTTCCCTGTACTAAAATTTTAAATCTTGTGTTTTACACTCTAATTAACTTATCTCTTCACCATTCACTCAGTGAATTCTTCTCAGTCTTCATACAGGTCTCATTTCTTGTGTAGGATCAAAATCTTGCTACCAGACACTTCTAGCAACATTCTAAGACTCCTGAGCCCCCCAAGGGTGGTCTCAGCCACTCTGCACCTCCATCCTGAGGTGCTGAAATCTCACATCTGGGGAGGTGTGTAATAGGTGAGAGGGAAAAATCAGCACAGCATCTGTGCTTCAGAGAGATTTTACTCTCAGATGAAAAGAAAATACTGAGCATGATGAGAAACAGAGAAGTTGTAGACAACAGCCAGTGACTGTAGGAATTCCAGGGGTTGGAATTCCAGCTTTTTTATCTTGTGTTTCCTTTTAAAAATGGGTGTCAGACAACATCCCTATTGTAAAATAAAATAAAGAAATCCAGCTGCAAGAATGCCAAGGTTCAAAAACAAACAAAGAAATAAATATTCAAACAAACAAAAAACCAAACAACTGAGTGGCAAAAGAAAATGAAAGTAATTGCCTGGGAGGAAGGTATCTGAGGTGTGTGAAGGGGAGCTTGTCTGGTCACCCAAGCTGCCAGCTTTTCTGTAGAAAGCTGAGGAGGATGACAAGAGCATCAAAGGCAAAGAGGTACTGGCAAGAAACTGGAAGCCTGTCTCATTTTCTTTCTGTCTTACTGAAGGCCTTCACTCTTTTCCTTTTTATCTCAAATCTTCAGAGGTTTCTGCCTTGTCCTTTGTCTTACCACCTGCCTTTGGGGATCATTCTCCTTTCTGGCCTCAGTGCTTTCCTTAGTCTAGGTCCTGCTCCCCTGCCGCACAGTCCATTTATTTCTTCACTTCTTCCTCCAAGTTACTTCCTTTTTGATGTCTCTTCTGCCTTCTTTTTCCCCCAACTTTTTGCCATCACATAAACACAGAAGAAGAGACACTGAGCCAGGTAACATCAAAAAAGCACAATCTGGACAAGTTCTTTGCAAACAAATGTTTCCAACCCCTGACATTTTTTACTGACAAACCCTGTGATTGCTCAAATAAAGGTCTTTGCCCTTAGAGTCATTGTCACTTTTCTCCAGACTTCAAAACAGGTTTGGCAGCCCTGCCTTTTCCTCAGTGAGCCCCCAAGCACTGCCACACTTGTGCAGGGTTTCTTCTCACAGCTATAAGCATGTTGAACTAACAGCTATAGTTTTCTAAGAAGAGAACAGTAGAATAGTCAATAGACACGTGTTGACTAACTTCTGCACTTGGGCTTTCTGAAAAACCTGTTTTGATGACAGCTCCTTTACAATTACAGTTGTTTCAGAAGAAAAAACAGGCCAGTTTTTCCTTTTGAGATAGTCTCTGATTTTTATGATCTACTAATTACAGTATGTACAAAAGAATTTCACATATGTTTACAAAACAAACATTTACAGTACTTGCGTTAATTACAAAGTCTGCCATTAAATTAGTGTTTCACGTGTTTATGTTTTAATTATTAACTGTGGCAGAATGTAGCTAAAGCAGAAAACATGTAATTTCTATGATAATAACTGAGCACAATTAGCTGAATATCTTTCTATAAACAAAATGTGGTTTTCATTTGGAATCTTCCTATGTATTAGTTTCATTTAGGGCAATGAAAAGTGCCTGGCAATGCTCCCTCTTTACTGTGGGGGTTGTATGGCATTTTATATTTTGGAATCTACTAAGCTAAAAGTGTTTATTTACATTGTCATGATTTAACCCCAGCCAGCCACCAAGTATCTCACAGCTGCTCACTCACTCCAGCAAGACTGGAGAGAGAATCAAAGGATAAAAGCTAGAAAACTTGTGGATTGAGATCAAGACTGTTAAACAGAGAAAGCAAAAAACATGCAGACAAGCAAAGTAAAACAAAGAGTTGATTCACCACTTCCCATGGGCAGGCAGGTGTTCAGCCATCTCCAGGAGAGTAGGGCCCCATCACATGCAGTGTTACAAGAGAAGACAAATGCCATCACTTCAAAAATTCCCCCCCACCCTTTCTTCTTCTTACCCCCACTTTATGCGCTGAACATGACATCATGTGGCCTGGAATATCCCTTTGGTCAGTTGGGCTCAGCTGTCCCAGATTTCTGATGTCCTCCCAATTTGTCATGCACACTTAGTCTTCTCACCAGTGGGGCAGTACGAAAAGCAGAAAAGGTCTTGGCTCTGTGTAGGCTCTGCTTAACATCTATAAAAAAAATCTCTATATTAACCCCATGTTCAGCACAAATAGAAAGCACAGCCCTATACCAGCCACCATGAAAAAAAACAATTTTACCCCAGCCAAAACCAGTACATAATGTAACTTCATGTAACATCATGTGGCATGATGTAAAGATTTTCATATAGATCTCGCCTCCTGATTATCCATACATTATCGTCGGTGTAGCAGTTTCTTTGTGCTTTTTCTGATGTACCAATGGCCCATATGTCCACTCTTAACCAATAGTCAGTTTTGTGCACATGGTTCCTATTCAAGTTTCCTCTCCTCATCTGTGCAGTCCTGATAATTTCATAATACACTTCATTACTGATCCTGCCTTTACTGTTGTCTGTTTTTTTTTTTTTTCTCAGATTTTCACAGATTTAAAGAACTTCTTCTTTATTATTGTTATTGGATGCTGTGGTATGAAATAATTTCTTAATGAAAGAGTGTCTCATCTTGTTGAACTTTTTAAAAACTTTAATATGCATTGCTCAATTTAAGGTGTTCTACAGACAGGTGAGTAGAAATCTAATTTCTAACTACATTTATCTTCCTATCAGTATGAAAATTATGCATTTTCAATTATTTGTTGGGTGACAGTCTAGCCACCAAGAATTTATTCACGGAGGGCAGAAAAACCAATCATTTATTCAGTCCCCTGGAAGATATTGGTAAAAATCTAGGTTAATTTTCCTAGTTCTGGTGAAACATGGCAACACACTAACTCCTTTGTCTATGTGCAGGGGTCTAATATTGGATTTCACTTAAGTAATAATTTTCCTTCTTTAGCCTACAAAAATATTGCATGTGAGTTCCTGGGAGGTTTCCCCCTAGGGTGTCACTCACAGAATGGAGGGAAGCATTACTGTAACTCCTGAAAGCTGCTTCCATGGTCTGTGAGATGGGTGACAGCTGACAAATCTTGAAAATTTTCTGACAGCTTATCTGGTTACATGAGTTGCTCAGATTACAGGCGGTCCTTACAGCCCAGTGCAGCCCTGCTCCTGCAGCTTCTGGAGATAGCCCGGTCTCAATTTCCATACAGCATTATTCCATTGCTCCAGGCATTGAGACTTGATACCTGCTTTGGGAAAGCTGCCTTCACAGACTGTTCAAAAGGCCACAAGAACAAGCTCCTGACCACAGGGAGGGCTCTGGATTCCCCTCTGGTGGCACATCTTAGGCAGCCCTTTGAAGGCTCGCTCCATTTCCCATCCGACACTGACTACAGGCCTCTGAGTTGTGTTATCCTCACTGACTCTGCGGCCTGCCCTCTTTCCCTGCTATTGGAGATTCCTACAGCCTGGATTACCTACAAGTGAAGGAACTGAAGGATGTGAAGATCCTTTTTAACCTCAGGGCCATCAGGGCAGGAGTGCCGTGTGAGGTGGAGGAGAGAGCAGGCTCCAGCAGAGCCCTCAGGCAGAACGCCATGGTGCTGCCTCCACAGGGCACGAACAGGCCCCTTGTGTGACTGGCGAGGATACAAAACACTGCGGGTCGCAGCTGCTGTGTCTTAGGGAGAGAGAACTAGGGTTGTCTTCCCTCTGACCCATTATTTCCTTTAAAAGAAGATACCACATATTACATATTAACATCTGATTAGGTCACCTCTTAATTTCGTTCTGATTCATGAAAGGCAAAATGAAATAAATATTTGACTTAAAATGTCACCCAGTGAAGACTTCTTTGCATCATACATACAATCATTTCAACAAGAATCTGTACACAAAGTAAAGAAATCCAGAATTTCACCATCTTGGTCCTGCTGAAACACAGATAAAACTGAACTTTCACACAGGCAAACATAATTTCTTTATGGAACTCTCACCTATTTCTACCACAGCTGAATTTGATCCAAATTGCTTAATGCTATTTTCCTTAAATATTCACTTTTCAGGGGAAGGGTTTATATAACCTGTCACCTTATATTATAGCTGATGTAAAAAGTTTGTGACTGAAACCCTAAATGTTTTATCACCTGTCAGACATTTCAATGATAATAAAAAGTAACATCCTTTAAATTAATTAGTCGTGATTAGAACTTCAAGCCCACAGGCCACTTCATTATGCAAAAATTATAAGTTAGCTATTTAAATTACCATTAAATTGATTCTTATGTTAATTGATATCTCACTTACAACCCCTGTTTTTAATTTCTATAGGCTCTTATTAGGGTTTAATACAAGTAACTAAAATATTTTAACTAATCTTTTAAATAAAGGTACTGAAAAAATTATGATAAATAATTTTCTCTGCTTATGATTTATGGTAAAAAGAGGAATTGCTTTAATAAAAATATATCAGACCACTCCTACAACCATATTAGCATGAAAATTGTTGTGATTTTCTATCCTACGATTCAGTGTAAGAAGAATGTTCCTTCTGCACATGTGCAGCAGAGATCTTCTGAGATATGCAGTGATTTGCAGAGATATTGAAAGGCAGAACTTGGATCATAGAATACAATCAAATCAGTAATGTGGAATGCTAATAGTGGAGATGAGTATTCAAATTCATGTAAGTCACATATTAATACTTAGACTGGATTAGATCTTGGATTGTCAAGGGCTCTTTGCCTTGTCTATGGCAAAGTAACAAATTTATTGGAAAATGTGTGATTTATTCCTCGGGTTAGGGCCTGCCAACACAATAGTAGAGCAAAGTTGCTCATTTCTCCAAACTGTTTCACTTTCTTAGTATGCTGTTAAACCATGTTGAAGTTTGGTGAGCTCAGTTTATTGACCTTTTCTTTTTGATTTCCAACATTTGCAATGAAATCTTATCTGCTATTTAATTTCTTTCCTGATTATTAGCTTTCTGAATAATGTAATGCACATAAGAAATAGAGATATGGGGTTATATCCCAGCAGTGTTATTGGAAATGGCTGTGCTGTCAGTGATCCAAGCTGAGACAGTGTTCCTCCCTTGGTCCTTCCAAGAGAGTTCAGAGCTCCTGTGATGAACAACATTGGCTAGATCTAAATAGAAACGCAAGGATATCCTATATGTCTCAAAGAGCCTCAAAGTTCTTTTCTGTATCTTCAGAACTTCATTCATGCTCCAAGGCATGCAAAAGGTGCTTTTATTGCTTTGCAATTGAAAACCTCTCCGGTGGGCTCTGACACAACTCAGGAAACATCAGGCACTTTCAATTGAAAATCCATCACAAAGAAAAGAGTTCCAGGACTCCCATCTGCCAGGTGGGGCCTTGGGACATCTTGAGCCAAGAGTTCTGCACTGCAGAGGCAGCTGACCCCTTTTGAAGGAAGCAAGTCCTGTGAGAGCAAAGCACTTGGCCTGGTATCTGTGAGTGCATCTTGGAGCAGACAGAAAGCGCCATGTGTTTAAATGCCTTCTCTGAAACAACTGCAGCTTTGATACTAGCCTGTGCTTTAAACACTTATGCTTCATTTGTCAATACCATGCATAGGTAGTTAAAACTTCTAAATACACCAGAGATTATAAAAATTCTAAACATAGCTAAACTCGGAAGGTTTTCAAATAAACTCTGGATATTTTCAACTTTTCTTAGAGATGGTGCATTTTATCCCCCTTACTATAGCTGTAAGAGGTTAACCCCTAAAGCCTTCTAGGGCCAGAATTCTCTGAATCACTACTGGGCAATGCAAGTGATACTGTTTATTGGGTGACAACATCTTTCAGCTGACAACACCCTACCTGAATTATTTATTCTCAACAGACATCTTTTATTAGTGGGACTTCCACTTCACATTGTTTTAACAAAGAATACAAAAATAATATTTTCCTCTAAACTACTAAATATTGATCTTCAGGCAAAAAGAAAAAAGTGCTTCAGATGGTATCAAGGCTCATCTATTTAACAGTTTAACAACACCTGTCATAATTCCCATTAGTCTATTAGTGACAGAGAAAAAATCTTAAATTAACTTGACCAGAGGATGTTTTAACTTCATTGCCTTGGATCACATTTCACCGTTATGTGTTAATGGCTTTTTTTTGAGGAATGATATGTGAATGGATTAGTCTTACTGTAAGTAACAAGGGTCATTGGAAGAGCAGATCTATAAAGGGTCAGTAGAGTGCATCAAAACAGTTAAAATCAGTCTCTAATATCATAGTGGTATAACCCATGAAATAATGTTCATTTTTTACCTTTATTTCTTTATTTTATATTTGTTGGGTTTTTCCCTTCATACTCCAAGAATATAAGTTATAGCAGCATCCAAGGATATCACCATAACCAGACTGGATAATTACTTGCCTTATAAAGTTTCATTTCTGAGTTTTAAAGCCCAATAGTAAAAAAAAATTCCTCCAAATAAACAGTAGTTTGGCACCTTGAGCATCAAGGATTCAAGGCATCCAGAGCTTCAAGGATTTAGTTTGAGATTGATATGAAGTTATAAAATAAATTTTCAAAGATAATGGCTCTGCTGTTTGGTTTTGTTTTTTGTTTGTTTTTTTTTTTTTTTCTATTAAGACTTCTTTTAGTGGCTATGTAACTTGAAAAATGTTGCCATGTAAGCAGGATAATTTTGCAAGGAAGTTGTTCATAATATGTTTCAATTACTTTTAGCATTGTATACAACAGTCTTTTTCAAATAGCCAAGACATTTTAGTTGGAAAAAAGTTTTCAACACAGGTGTATTCAGGCGGATTCTTTCTTAGCATAATCTGCCATGAAGTAGTTGTTTCATAAAATACAGTTTCAGGTATCTACTACTTAAATGTGCTCAAAACTTCTTAAATACATCCCAAACTTTTCTTCACTAGAAATGAGGCAACTATCAGATTTTGCAGGTATAGCAACAGCAATTCAAGCTACAACAAATTAAGGCAAGATTATTACTGCCTTAACTTGCATTTTCAAAATGCAAATAGATGAACACAAATTTTTAACATCAATATAACACTTTTCAAGAGGGATTTCAAAGCCTCTTCACAGAATCATCACTGAACCATAGAAACATGGAATGGATGGAGCTGGAATGGTGCTTAAGTATCACCTACTTCCAACCTCCCCTCCGTGGGCCCGGACACCTTCCACTGGACAAGATTGCTCAAAGGCCCATCCAGCCTGGCTTTGAACACTTCCAGGGTGGGGCAGGCACAGCTTCTCCAGCCAACCAGTTCCTGTGCCTCACCACCCCCACAATGAAGAATTTCTTCCTAGTTTCTAATCAAAACCTACATCCTTGCAATCTAAAGTCATCCTCCACCTTGTCCTATCTCCGTGTGCTCTTATACACAGTCCGTCTCCAACACTCTTGTAGTTCCCTTCAGGTCCTCAAAGGCTGCCATAATGTCTGCACAGAGTCTTTTCTTCTTCAGGCTGAAAAAAACAACTCTCTCAGCTTCTTTTCATGGGAGATGTGCTCCAGCCCTCTACTCATCTTCATGAACCTTCTCTGGACTCCCTGAAGCAAGTCCCCCTTATCCCAGGGCCCCCAGAGCTGGACACACAACTCCACGTGGGCTTTCCTGTTGGAGGAGTGGAGAGGGAGAATCACCTCCATCCATCTGCTGGCCACACTGCTTTTGATACAGCTCAGGATTCAGCTGGCTTTCTGGGCTGCAAGTGCACAGTGATGGCTTGTGTTGATCTTCTTATCAACCAACACCCTCAAATCCTCCTCAGTGCTCATCTCAAACCATTCTCTGCCCAGCCTGTATGTGTGCTTGGGGTTACCCTGACCCACATGTGCTTGGCCTTGCTGAACTTCATGACAATCACACAGGCCCATCTCTCAGGCTAGTCAAAGTCCTTCTGCATGGCATTCCTTCCCTCCAGCATGTCAGTCACACCACACAGCTTGGTGTCATCAGCAAACCTGCTGAGGGTGCACTCAATCCCACTGTCCTTGTCACCAACAAGGACAGATGTTAAACAGTGGCATGATCTTGCCTGTTACAGAGGTAGGAGACTGACTGGCCTGTATTCCCTGGGTCTTTTTTTTTTTTTCCTGTTTTAAAAATGGGAGTTTGTTATGCTTCCCCTTCTCTAGTAAGTGGGAATGTCACTGGACTTCCAAGTCTTCTCAAATATGATAGATTGTGGTTAAGGAAAGTCTCACCATCCTTAGTTTATGAATGGGTAAACAGCATTAAAAATACCCTGAGTTTCTGGCCATTGTCATATCAGAAGAGAAGACTTCTTCAAAGTAGTAACTCTGATGTTAACCTATCTTTGGACAAGAGAGTGCCCACAGTTCCCAGAAAAAATCTCTTGTATATTGAACTAGAATGAGGAAGACATATTTTTTAAGGGTCCTTCTCCCCACCCCGCTTCCCCATTTCCCTTTGACTCCTATGTACTACTGGATGTAGATTTATGTACAGAAAGGGATAAAAACTCTCCTGTCTTTCTGAAGCCTGATCCTGCTCTCATATCTAGATTAGTGTTCCTTATCCCAAAATCAATATATTCAGGTGGAGATAATATATATTAGATGCTTTCAAAATATAGTTCCTCTCACCTTTTTACTGTTCAATATGGGATTTGTTGTTTTACCCTGGCTGATTAATCAGTCATAATATTACCCATGTACTATTAACCAAAATTTATCTTAGAGAGTTCTCTAATGAGGCTATTCAATCCTTGGTGGAAAATATTTCCTCATGAATCTACATTGGGAATGGCTTCAGGCAAAGGTACCTCTTAACAAAATAGTGGTATAGATTCCAGTTTCTAGTATCTGACAAACAAACAAGTCCAGTGGCTCGGTGGGGTGGACTTAAAGGCAGTCTTCTTCAGTTGGGAAAAATATACAAATGGCTTCATGATGCAAATAATAGTTTTCAAATAAATTGAGTTGTGGCTTCATTAAACTTTTTCCTATTTACCTGAAACAGCCCTAACTAGGATTAGCTGTTGTGTGAGAATATAAAATAGAGAGACAGTCTCCAGAACTGCAGACCCTAAAGCTTTGTAGGGATTTAAAGATTATAACCAACACTTTGACCTGGCAGTAGAGGGGTAGCCAGGGAAAAGCACAGACTACAAGTACAGAGTACCATTCTGATAAAATGAACCATAACATTCAATACCAGATAAAGCTTCCATGGACATTGGCCTCCCCATGTTATGCTGTGTGTCAGCTCTACTCTTGGAAGACATTAAGGCTGTAACATTTCCTAAGCATCTGATACCTTGGCAATTTAGTTAAATAACCCAACTTCAGTTACCATCTCCATGCAGATGAATCATATACATGTATCTCTGATGCTCTGTCCTGAAACTGATTTTTGTGTTGAAAAGCAAAACCTCTATATCTCTTCATGGATGTGGCTTTCAACTTTAGTGCATGACTAAGACAAATCTCATTTTTTTCTGCCCCAGACTTTTCTTCATTGCTATAAGCATCAGCGCCATTCTGCCTGCTATTCACACCACTAACATGGACATGATCTTTGCCTCATGCCTTTGATTTTTAGTTTTCATGTCCAAGCCATGGCTCAGATGTTCATATTATGGCATAGGAACTCTAAAAATATAATAGATGGGGCAGGCAGCTATGGAAACTCGAGAAAATAATGAGAAAATACTGGTCATTGTAGTAACTATTTTGCAGATCCTTGCAGGAATGGCAGGTTTTCAAGAAAATCCTCTCTCTACAAGTCTTCAAGTGATTCTCTACTCTTTATCACCTCAGAAAAAAAGTCCTACTTGTCTTCATGTGCAAGGCCCAGCCAGTGTCCACTCAGCACTGATTCAATAGCTAAAAGGTGGCTGTTGACTCCCAGCAGGCCAGCTTTCAAGTTTTTGTGCTTTCCTCTGTACTGGACCTCCAAGATAAGAGAAGATGACATTGAAATACATGCTGTCATCTTTTTGTCTCCAAACAATTGTCTTTATGAGATGATTTTCCGTCTGCTCCCTTTTGTACAGTCCCAACTACAATGCAAAGCTAGAAACACCAGATGCTTCATCAATATTGTACTCAGCATCAATTTCTCTTAAGAGCATCTGAAGTGCCTTTTATGGCAGTGACAAAGCAGACAGGACTCAAGAGGCATAAAGATGAGGGAGAAATGCTCTATCCACTGCAGTGATGGCAGGCCAGGGCAGCTGAAGGTTTGGGTCTTTCCAAAATGGCACATCAGAAAAGAAACTAATTTTTGTCCCTGAAGGCAATTGTGCTGAGGCTAAAAGAGAACAACTGAAGTCTTTTACTGGACCACTTTTCCAACAGCTACTCCCTTCACCCTCTCACCAAAATATACTTTCATATACATTTTCCAGTTTTTTATGAAAGACTGGAAATTCTTAACATTTTTTCACTTGGGGGTGTGTTTTTTCCTGTAAGAATCTTTAAGGGTATAAAAAATATTTTGAAAAATATTTAATTTAATCTTTTGCTCTGAATCCAAAAGCAGAGGTGTTGTGGCAAGCTAGGATCAGCATGGAGAACCTTTGTGTACCATAGAAAGGGTGGGAGCCTTTGAACTCTAAGTCTATTGGAGATGCCCTGGTTCAATAAGGAATTAATTCAAAGAATCCTGTGGCCTGCATTACGCAGAAGGTCAGAGTAGAGGGTCACAATCATCTCTTTCAGCATAATAATCCGTGAATCTGTGAGACCATCTTTCATGGTTCATTTCTTCTAAATGCCACTGTTTATTTGTAGCTGTAATACTATTTAGTACAACATATATAGCTGGCAGTGTAAGTAAATGCTAACACTTTTGCTCAAATATTTTTCAAGAAGAAAACAGAAAGTGAGTAATAAATGATGTGATGAACACTTACATCAGATACTGACCTAAAAGAAGCTCTAACTTACTTCTCTTTCACTGGATCTTTTTCCTAGGCTTGAAACTTTTGTTCTTAAAATATTTTAAATGAGTCTAGGAGAGGATCTTGAGCTTCTGCATGGGGTCAGACTATAAGAAATTTGATTTAAATATTATCAGAACTTTAAATACCTCTGTCACAGAACTCGATATTTTTGGCAGTTAGAGGCCACCTTTATTCTGTGTAATGATGAGGGTTTGACTTCCTTTGATATTTCTTTTTTAGCCAAAAGAATGGTGCATCTTTCTTTAATTGTGATCCTCATCAACCATTTGGCCCAGTAATACTATGCAAATTGAACTCTTCAAAAATTAATGCTAACATTTATTAAATAATGCATCATACAATAAGTTAATTTGAAATTCTAAGTTGAACTCCCTGCTCATAAGAGAGGGATATTTTTTTCCCTGTGCCATCTTCATAAAACATCTTTATAGTCTTTCTAAATACCTTGAATGTCATTCTTGGGTTTTGACAAATTGATCTCTACTGAGGCTATTCATAAGGCAACATTCTCTCCATTACAGAGTTTTCAGATATTCTACCCCATTGAATTCCCTCCATTCCCTCTATTTCAACATAATTATTTTTATTTTCTTAGTCTGAACAAGTTGGAGAAATGCATTGATGAAAAGCAGCCATTTTGCTAAAGATGTAAAAGCTCTGAATACATGTGATGACATCATCTGCAAACCAACAGGAATTTTGCCCTGTTACAGAAAACACCTCATTTACCTGATGGCATAATATCATACCCAAGGACACATGGCAACATGAGGAGAGGTGACCATTTGGAGGATTAATTTTAATAGATATATATATTTATATCATTTATATATATGTATAAATAAATGCTTGATCTTTTTAATTTAGGATTTTAGGCAAAGCAGAACTGGGGCCTGAAAGTAAATGACAATTTATATATATGTTCCTTTAGTTTGACAAAAGCAAATGTAGATTTCCCCATTTGTCTGTGTTTAACCATTCTGAATGCTTTTTGAATATGCCTTTTCCAAAGTCCTGCTTGGGGTTTGTCCCTTTTTCTCACATATTGAATGCATACATGAGTCTGTCACTCTCCACTCACTTATCCAGTGGCCATGACCCAGTCAGGTGGTGAAACAGAGGCTGATAAACTGAGTAGAAATTATTGCAACAGAAGATAGTGGGTTCTGTTCAGTAGGAGAGGGCCTTTGCAAACACAAATCAAGGTAACAAAACCATCCCTTGCTTGACAATTAGCAAAGCCCTGAGCAAGAAGGCTGCATCCTCAGCCTCCTGGGGTCCCTGCTCACTTACCAGAGCTGTTGTGCTCCTGCATGCTGCTGCATCAAGAGAGCAACATCCATCAATATTTGGAGGAAATGCATAGAGAAAAATTTTTAAAAAAATTTTCTTTGACATAATGTTGTCACTAATGTGCATGGTGGGGGCACTATCAGTGGAGTCATGAGTTTAAGTTATTTCTTTGCTTTGAGTATCTTAAGAATGTCTTCATGCTTGTGTTTCAGGTGAAGGTAGACCTTCAGTTGAGGCTGTCTTTACCAGCAGTCCTTAGGACTGTTTCCCAGAGTAGCAACTTTGCCAGGCAGCTCCCCAGCAGTGGGAGCATGTACAGGTAACTGGGAGCAGAATAACTGTGGGGAAGGTGACAGCTTGAAACATCTCCAGCCTGTTTCATCTTTCTTTCCTCATACAGCTTTGGTGGGCTGAGATAGCAGTGCAGCTAAGGGATACCACAAGGAACGTGGAGATGTGAGCTGAAGTTTTGCTTGTGACTTGTGCATCCAGCACACCAGGAAGCATCCATTGGCTCTGTGGGCTGTAGCTGGATGTGCCTTGGCTATCCCCCTCCCAGGTGTGCTACTGCTTTCAGAAACTGAGGGGTCTTACTCATTTTTAGCCTGATGCACTTCTCTACCTCTGTCTTTTCTGTTGACTAAATATCACTTTAACAGTTCAAAAGGCCACTACTTTATGAGCAGAAAAATGTGATCTGTTTGAGTATGATGTGCTCCTATATGAGCACAAATGATTTGGCAAATTTTGAAAGGAGAACATGTGGCCTGAATAATCAACAAGAGGAATTCACAATGGTTTGGCTTGGCTTGCCTAATTTTTTTTCTCTGATTTGTCTGTTCTTATAACTGCCACCTGTTCTTTTGTTTGCCCATAGATCTGCTTTTAATTTTTTTTTAACTAGAAGACACACAATGATAATTTAACTCTCTCCAAAAAGTAGAAGCTGTAACTTCACTGCTTCCAATGCATTTGTGATGAAATGTAGCCTTTAGAAATATATAAATTGTAGCATTCCCAGCGATGTCTATCACCTCCTTAGGTAAAAACTTCTTGTAGTTAATTATTTCCAGTGTTTAGAACATTATGCCATTTCTACTTAAAATTTTTCTGGCTTTACATGCCATATATTGAATCTTGTTCAGTCTTTGCAGGTAGAAAGAGCCCTCTGCTAGCAGAGCCTTTCTGCCTCAGCACTTAGTTTTAGGCTCTAATCAAGTAACTTATTTCAACTTCTATTTGATGAACTGAAGAAATAAAGCTTTGTATCTCTCTACCTGGCAAGATCTACATTATCAGCCATTTCTGTGGCCCTTCACCAAAGTCCTTGCCACTTCTGGAGACTCAGTGTTTCAGTAATAGCCTATAATAGCTTAGTCTTAATAATGTTCGCTTACATAGGTAGATAAAGATGTCATCTGGGCACATATTATTAATCTTGTGCAAGAGTAAAACAATGGTTCAGCTTCAAATTCAGCAATGCCAAAATCTTCTGAACAATTTTTATTCATGTGGGGGAAAGCTGTATCATATCACCTAAGGTTTCTACATTTAATTGCAATTTCTGTTGCAAAATATCCGCAACTAAACAAATTGAATTGTGTTAGTAACAATAGATGAAGAGCGATCAAGAGTGATGAGGAAAGAAAGGTTGTATCTTACAGGGAATAAGTGAAATCTGCTTCCCACAGGAAATATTAATTTTTCAAAGATAACTACAGAAGGCAAAATGGAGATCTTTGAGCTTCCTTGGGCATACTGCAATTTGAAATTGTACAGGTCATGGCAGTTCTTTGGAGATTTGTTTTGAGATCCTTTTTCATTTCTAATCCGGTGCAGGAGAGAGAAGAGGTCAAATGAAATGAAATAAAGCCATGTTTCTATGAAGCCATTTGCTATGAAACTCCACCTGCTACAGAAGAAATAGCTTTGATTTTAATCATTTTTAATCAAATCACTTAGTCAAACCTCTCCATCTTCAAAATTAATCCTGCTGAGGGAGTGTGTGAGCCCACAGAACCACAAAGAAAAGTGGCAATCTAGTTGGAAAATGGTTCCTATAATTTTGGCAGAATTGCAGAATGCTTTGATTCACAGCAGCATAGACCTGTTTACTGTTGCATGGTGTGTTATGTCCATGGTGTAATAATTATATTTAATTCTTTATTTGGTGGTAGTAAAGAATGTATAGCATCAAACTTAAATCTTGAGTAGAAAAACTTGTGGGCAAGCTCTACTGTCCAGTTCACCCATGCAACTCACACACAATTTTAACTGATGAACTAACCAACTTTACCTAATTCTCTCTCAGTGCAAAGAGTGGCAGTTTTGGGAGCTAGAATTATTTTCTCTTGATTTAGGAAGACAGGGCATGGCCTGATGAGTGATTTAGGTGCCTTCTTTCCTTCTGCCCCTTTTCTTCCTCACAGAAACTGCACGTAAATTGTAACTTCCTCTACAAGTCCTGCCTGTATTATATTTCTACTCTGTGCAGTGCTCTACACATGGAATTAATTTATTTCTCTGCCCAAATTCACTTAGGTACTCCCCATGCATTCATTACAGAATAATCCATCAAATAATGCATACCTCTTTATATCTTCACTTATCACACATAGCATTGTTTCCTTATGGAGCACCCACCCAAAAATTCTCTTCTACATGACTAGGAAGAAAGAGTGGCATTGCAAGCATTTTATTTGTCTCAGATGTAGATCTCTTTATCTCAATTTCTAACAGTATTTTTTATTTTTTAAGTGGCACTTAAGCAGAATTCAGTCCCAAACTCATAAGTATTCTTTTATTCTCAATTAATTTTTTTCTCATGTATTTTTAAATAGACTTTAATTCCTGAGATTCTCTTTCTTTCTTTCTTTCTTTCTTTCTTTCTTTCTTTCTTTCTTTCTTTCTTTCTTTCTTTCTTTCTTTCTTTCTTTCTTTTCTTGGCTTGGCTATTAAAATATCAGAAATATCCCTGGGTCTTTAAGACAGCTTCAAAATTACTGGGTTTTTTTCACTGAGCTCAGTGCTGTTCTTTGTGCATGTGGGACTTGGTATATGCTGACATTGTTTGTCTTCTGTTACGGGATTATAAGATTCCTTCAGTCTAGTGAGGGAGAACATAGATTGAGTATACAAAATTTGGTTTTAAATGTTGGACATGTGCTGTGCTATCTTTTCCTGTAGTGCAGCAGTAAATTCTTCCTATCACACCGAGAGGGAAGCATGTTCTATGTTTCAAGTTTTAATAAAAACATAATTAAAAATGTTTCTTATGCTACAATATATGTATGTAGTACACACTTTTTATTTCTATAGCATACAGTATAAAATGAATAATGTGATTACTCTAGATCTAATATAGGACTCCTCAATATGAATATGAATTATGTCCGTGCAATGGTTTTGTATATCTTTTATTATGTGGCACAATTTGCTTTATTTTCCTCAGGGCACAGCTTGAGCTCAGTTTCCACCTCTGATTTTTTGTGTGGATAATAAAATATTTATAGTCTTCAAAATTAGGTGCTGAGACAGTGATTAGTGTGGTATGAATGAGCAACTGAATAGATAAGGGCGTGACATTTTGCACATGCATTAGCACATACTGAACTTATGCACACAAAATCCCAATTTGTGTGCATGTACATGCTTGTGATTCCAATTTAGCAGTTGCTTTCTTCTTACCAGTGACATTTCCCCCTGCAGTTTTACCTGCCCTCTGTGTTCTTCTGTTTGGAAGGTGTTTGGCCACGGCAGCTCTGCTATGTGGGATACAGTGGCAATACAGTTCAGGCAGGATATGATTTTTTTAAGTCTCCATTCAAATTACAGTGTGATTGCCTGGATGCAATTTTCTGTGTGTTTCTTCCTTAGGTGGATGATATATTAAAAGCCAACAGACCCTGAGAAGCCTGTGACACTCCAGAAGTGCCTTTGAACAGGTCCCTTTACCAAAATATCTTCTCCCCACCCCACATCCTATACTGCACTCCCAGTGGTCACCTTTACCTGCAGACAATTTCAGTGTCTTACAGAACACTTATAAAAAAATTTGGAGGCAATTTGGAGGTCAGAAGTACTGCGTTAAGGTAAAGAAATCTTTAAAGCCACTCTCTATCAATGAAATTTTGGGATGTGACCTTAATTTCTATGCCTTGTAGACGCAGTAGTGAATTCACTTCTTCCCATCTTGTTATGCCTGATTCAAATCTGTCTATTTACAGGGCCCACAAAAAGACACTGCTTTACATAACCAATCATATCAGAAAGGTATAAGCTTTTTCAGTCTTCAAAGATACTGGATGCAGACTTATTTCTGCAAGGAAGTACCCCAAAGTACATTGGGGTTGATCACAGTAAGCAAGTTATCTGCTTGCACAGAGCCCTTGAGAATATAACCATATTCTAGGATAATTCATTAATATGTTCAGCATTTTTTAAGTAGAAACACAATTTCTTAATGTTATGTCCTTGAAAATTGTTGTTGTGGGTTTTTTTTTTTTTTTGTCAACAAGCTTCTTCTATCAAAAACTGTTTTAATAATTACAAAGAACTTAGAAATGATCCTACCACATTGTGAGTCTTTGGAAGTAGTAGATAATGCAGCCAAAGAATCGATCACATGATACTGACCCAAAGGGCTTGTCATTTGCATGTTTCTTTTAAACTCAAATGGTACTAAATTAAAGTATCCCAGCTACTGCTGTGCATGATTCCTCTTCTAGTATCCTCTATTTCTTAGTGCTTAAAAATAATTGTTTTGTCCCTCCCCAGAAGTAACACTGTCATTCTTGTGGCATATACGTGTGATATTATAAACTAGCTGTCAGCAATATGATTAGCTGAAGCCACATTTATTTTCCCCACCAAGTTGAGAGGATTTGGAATGGTGAAGCAGCATTGATCATACAATGTGTTTTGCCATTGAATATCTAATTTAATATTAGTTAAAGTTGATCAACAATTCAAGAGTTTAGGGTCACATTATTAACAGAAAACATCAATCCTTTGGATAATTCAATTAAAAAACATCAATAAAAATCTAATTTCAAAAGTCACTAGTATACCAATATACCACATCCAGCAGACAGAAACTGCTCAGCCACCATTGAATCATTGCCTGTTTTAATAAGTATTCAGAAATTATACTGAGACTTCAAAAGAAATTGTAAGGAATTGTTAGCAGGTTTATTAATGTTTTATGTTTTATTAAAAGTTTGGGTGTACATTTCACAATGAGCAACATCAAAAATCAGACTTTCTGCCTGTAATTTTGCTTCCTCCTGTCTTTCTGCCTTTGGGATTCGCTCTTTTCCTTTCATCAGCTGCCATTTTCAGCAGCATGCAGTAATTTCATGGCTCATTGCAAGCGCTGAAAACCTTTGAAACCACAAATGCTAACCTACCTGGCCTGCAGCCATTTAGGAAGAGATTAATTTAGCAAACAGAAGCAAAACACTTTCTACTTCTAGCCTGTGCATAATTTCACTTCTATCTATATTTATTTTACAGTGAGCAGCGTAATGACAATTTCAGTAATTGCAACTCTGTAAAAATTTGCCTACCTAGCTTATCTCACTATCACAAGACTGTGAGTCAGTCAGATTAGAAAAAGTACAGCATGTGAAACTGCATTGGTTGCCTTCCAAAAATATGTGCCTTATATAAAATTTAAGTGATGCTTTGCACTTATTTGTATACTTATCTACAGGACAATGGATTCTCCATGATGTTTGCCTGAGATGCGTATGCCTTTTTAATGCACTGTGATTTATGGGTGCTTTGCCCATACAAAAAGATCAGCAACACTAGTAGGCTGCAAGTGCCAGCCCATTTCTGCAGACTTAGTTACAAATGGCTGTTATGGTGCTGTCAAGCGATTTGAACAGAACTGAAAGTCCATCTGGGGCAAATCTAAGCTATCATGCTTGGAATGAATTCAAATTCAAAATTAGCCTGCAAACTGTTAGCTGAAAAAAAGTTCAAAATGTTTTATTGTTTCTGATTTGTCTCAAAGATCAAATTCTCTGAGTAAACACAGAAACTATTCTTCTAATCCATTTTTTTATTCCATTTGAACAGCATATTCAGAACAAGATGCATAAAGTCAAGCTATTAAATGTTTATTCATACAGTAAGATAGAAACTGCTTGATTTTCGTGTTCCCCTGTGATTTGTCTCAGTGCTGAGTATCCCTCTTCTAACCGAGTGTGTTGAGCGCTAAGGTTCCTATGTTTATCCTCTGGCAAATGTAAATGTTACAATAATTGAACCCAAAGCCTTTGTTGCTATGTGCTGTGCAAAAATAAAGTAGCAACAAAGAGTTGTTATAGCATTTTAAGATACACAGGAGAAAAAAGATTTCTTTGTGATTTCTTTACAATTCCCATGTCTGACTTTATAGCCAGCACGATGGCCTCAGGTATGAGGAATCCCTAAGGTATTTCACAGCTCCTGACTTCTATATTGGTATCCTGGCACTGGTAGCAGGGCAATCTGGTGCTGCTTTCTGGCAGCCATTGCTCCAGGCTGAGCGGGTTGGAAGGGATTTCAACGACCTTGAATGACCTTGTGGATGGCAGTCACTGGGTAATGATTTTGACTGCAGGATTATGCAGTGGTACTTCCTGCCATGAGGGGCTGCAAGAAGATTGCTGCCAATGACATGGAGGGAGATGGAGTCAAAGGGACTCTGTCAGTGTTGGAGATGAAGCAGTTTAAAGTGCACATCTTTCCAACTTTTTACATGAGAGTAGTGAAAGAGTAATTGAATATCATTGTTAGCTTGCTTTGCTGCAATTCAGATACGTTTAGATCAGCAAAAGGAAAGTGTACAGCATTAAACTTGTTTATGCAGTGTTTTTATAATAGCTAATTCATTTAAGCATACAGATACACAGACGGCAGTGGGATGACTGGCCAACCCACACAGATGTACACCTCCAATCTGGCATCCCATAACATTCATAAAATATGTCAACACAGCCTGGATTCCTTCCATAGTTTATGTTAAACTAGTGGTGTTCATATCATACAAGCAAAATATTTCATGTTGTTAAAATTTGTGTCCCTAGTAAATAAATAGAAAAACTAAACACATTCCCCCCTAAATGCACAAGCCGTGTGCAGCAGCATTGAAGCAATATGTACTGTTTGTACTTCTAGTAACATTGCAGAAATTAACATTTGTAGAGCTGTTTATCATGCAGGCAAGTGGTAATATGGAAACTCCTATGTTTTATTAGTGTTCTCCTTTTAGCTGTAACGTCCCTAGCACAGTGCTCTGTTTAGTTACTAGATTCCCAGTACATGGGACCACACATCAGAGCAAGCAGGGAGGAAGAGGGTGAGATGAGGAATGTGACTATGTGAGGGGAGTGCCTTGGCCCAGTGATGCCCCCATATTGCTGCCCCATAGCTTTGCATTGTCCCTTCCACTCACCCTGAATCCCCAGCTACAGACACCAGCAGTTGGCATAAACCATCTTTTGTTGGCATGGAGCGTCCTTGAGCGGTGGGAAGGCAGCAGCTCCACTGAATATGAGTAAGTGCAGATGCTCTAGTGCAGGATAAAGGCCAAGAATGAATCTGGTGTGCAGGATGAAAGAATAAAAGCTGAATCCTATTTTTAGACCAGAATTCATCCAGCACTGTGAATGTAAAGTGAATTCACAGAGAGTCCTCATAATCCATGGAGTGCTTGAGAAGTCTTAGCACAGTGCTGCTATCCCTGCAGACAACAGCAGTTATCCCACCTCCCCTCACCAGGATTATCCCACCCCTGCTTTGCAGAAGACCATGATGGTCTCAGCAGCTGCAGAGAGTAGCACAGAAGCTATTTCCTTGTCTAAAAAATAGAAATTAGAAAGGTTGTTGCGGAGTAATTATCAGTGGCTCTTGCTGGGGGTCTTTGACATTTTGGTGCTTGCCCAGACTTGGTTTTTGACTAGTTTACAGGAGATCTTTTCCAGACATCTTTTCCAAATTTCCTAAACATGGCTGATTAAAATGTTGCAGCTCCCTGCACCTCTGATATTTATATATTGTTATTCAAGTATTAAATATTATTTTTATATTTGGAGTGTTAAATTCTGTCACTAATAAATTGTCACTAATAACTAACCATGTAAAATAGATCAGTGTAGTACTGTGAAACACTATAGTATATTAATATGTAGTAAAATTGATTCCTTGCCATTATGTTTAATAATAATATTCCCTATTAACACACCTCTGCATTTAAGTAATTCCAGAGCTATGACACAGACGAGTCAAATGAAATGCCCAGCAAGGTGCAGGACTAGTGTGGAGGGAAGAACGCAATATTTGATCATTAATACACAGACACAAAAATACATTGCTGTTAGACATGCAGAAGTCAGTAAAACAACATTCTGCTTGGAGAGGATTGAATTATCTTCAAGCACTACTATCTAATTAAATATGTATATATTTCTAGGGCCTGAGCTCTGGAAAGCATTTCTATCGAAGAGGGAATTTAAGCATATGCTTAACTGCAAAATGGGGGCTTGGAGGAGGTATTAGTATGTGTAGTCAAAAAGTACATTCAGGAGATGAGAAAAAAAACTTGTTTCACAATCAAGACTGATGACAGTTTGCTATAGGTTAATCAATTGCCTCGTTTCATTACTTCATTTGAAGTTGGGGTTTTTTTTCTGTTAGATAGTGCAAAACATTGTTATAAACAAGTAAATTGTTCTTTTTTGATTAACAGATGGCTTGAGACTAGCCAAAAAATTATTATTTTTTTAATTAAAGAAAAAGCATTCCTTGTTGAAATCTTCTATGTCGCAATTCATCCAAGGGAAAATTTATTAAAATGAAATTATAAACTTGTGAAACCAGGATTTATAATGGAAATATGGATGCAGCCTAAGTATAACCATATGAACTATGCTGCTATTATTTACTATGGTAACATTATAAAAAAACTACACTGTTTGGGCCATTATCCTTGCAGTTTTCTTTTCAATACAAATCATTATATTTATTATCTGTCTTCTTGTATAGAGGGTACAGAAAAGGCCAATCAAAAGCAGAAGAAGCCTGCTTTTCAAAAGGAAATTGGACCTACCTCTAATTCTTCTTCTTTATCAAATACAAGGAGTGTAGACTTTTTTGTGAAAAATTATTTAATGTAAGATAAAAGTGCAGATTATTGGTGAGAAAATGACATACTTTTTCCTGCATCTTGAAGATTCTTGGGTGATATTGCCAGTTTTCCTAAGAGATTTTTACCTTATTCAGAAATGCATTTCCTTAGACTTCAAGCAGCAGGTGCTGGAGCTCTGAGTATTTATTTGGGAATACACTGCATAATTCAGCTTCTGTGATGCAGAGAGATGTCTTAGCAATGTAGTATCTTAGAATGAATATTGTACACATATTGGAAAAATGGATGCTTTTAGAAATAAGCCTTTTTAATTTACCAGTTGGAGAGAAACAAAACTGAATTTGTGTTTGTTTCTCTCATCACTTCTTTCTTTCTCTGAGTCTGGAAAAAATATGAATCTCAACTCTATTATTCCTACCTCCTTGGAAATTGCTCTAAACATACCTGCATTTCTGTGTATTATAATAGTCACAAACATACCTGTGTTTCTGTGTGTTATCAGAGTTGGTGACAGTAGTCTAGTATGGACACAGAGCCCCAGTGCCTGGCTTACACAATTGCCTTTATAATTATGACTAATATATATGTGCCAGCTTTTTAACTCTTTCAAGCCGTAAAAGGGATGTGGTAGAAGTTATGTCTGTCTTATGGACTGGACAAGATGTAATACATATTCAGAAAACCTTCAACATAAAACATATAAAAAGCTTTGAAATTTTATTTAGAAAGTGTTCCATGACTGTTGACGCATCACTAATCCGAGATGAAACATCAATGCATGTTTAACCTCTTTCTTTTTCCTTCTGAAACACCCATTTGACTTAGACTTCACTTAAATATAGCATAATATGATTAATCCACATTTATAGTAACTTTTAATGTGCTCTATTTATCTGTGGTAAGATACCGTGCATTAAAAGCATAGCTGGGAATGTCATGACTCGATATTAATACCAATGGTTTAATACTATTATCTGCATGACAACTATGCTTAATTCAGTAAACATTCCTGACATGGTAAACATGGCCAGTATAGCTGTTAATACAAAGTAGGAAAATTGATTGATAAATAATATATTTAGAGATACTAGGCTCTTCGAGATTATGGATCAGTTGTTTACTGATAACTGGCAGGATGCTCTGACTCAAATTCTACCAGTTCAGCTAAAGAGCAAAAAGCCATTTTAAGACTGCTGCATGATGAAACAGAATTCTTTTTTGGGGGAGATGCTTTTCAGACTATGCTGCCAATTTAAGAGTATTGCCTCCACACAAGAAAGCTGTGTCACAACTGGAAAATTATAATGCTGCTAAGACACAGTTGTGTTTCTGAAGTTGAAACACCCAAAGCACTTCACAGCATTTGATAACTTCTTATGACAATTAAAAATCACTTTATTTAATAGGAAATTAGATATTGAACATAAGGGTTAACCCAAATGGATTTTATTTTAGACTACCTATTGATGTTTCAGTGTATGCCAATATTGCGTGCTTCAAAAAAATGGATAGGAAATGTTTATCAGTAGACAATGAAGGCTAATAGATTGTTTATGACAGTATAGGGAATACATTTCTTGGCAAGATTTTGAAGTGCAGTCATTCTTGTGGCTGCTTTTGTTGACATTCATCATAAGTGAACACCTAGATTGTTAAATATGTAGTGTTTTTGCACCAAGCGATTCTCTAGGTACACCATACTGAGTTTATACTGGACTTTGATGGCACAGCCACAAAAGATAGGACATTCAAATGCTGCATATGCCACTGCTGCTCCTGTTTTTGAATTGCTCATTGTAATTTATAAATTACTACCAAACTTTCATTTGTTTAATTCCCTCTTAATTTTTTGGGGAAACTTGGATATAGTTTTATCAACATTCATGATCTTCCCTTATTTCTGACATTAAATCCTAGAATCATATCTTGAAAACAAGTAACCAGAACATAAAAGAAGATTAATATTTCAGTTTTAGTTGATTTGCACATTCTTGGGCAGTTTTTGCTAAGTTACTCTCTTAATGCATTAATTTTGCCATATCACAAATCCAATGTCAGGCAAGGTAAAATCATGGGGCGAATATGATCAAGGAATATTGCTGTTGTGAGGATTACAGGACTATAGCTAATTTCATAAAAATATTGCTTTTTGTATCACTCCATTTTGCATATTAATGTCTCATTAGTAGGATAGGGAATTCCAGTTTTTACAAGGTTTATAAAAATTGCTGAACAATAGGCAGTGAAAGGAAGCCTGGAGATGGAAAAGGCTCATCTCTACCCAGACCTCTATTTCAGCTATTTCAGCTGTTATTTCAGCAAGGCACCAGAAGCTTTATAACTAGTCACCAAAAGTAATTGTCTCAATGTGTGTAACCATTGCAGATAGTACAGCACATTTTATTTATTACTGAAGTTAATAATGGTACTGTATTTATAAGACTTACAAATGACATTTCCTTTATTTACTACAACTTACATGGCTCTTTGACTCTACCCCGAGCTTGCCCTAAGGAGCCTGCTCATGATATTTATCTTTTTCATGTTAAGTAACCACTGCTTCTTCTCTTTCAGAGCAGGCTGGCTTTGTTCAGCTGCTCAGTTGCTGAGCCCTGCATTGAGCACAGACCTGCTCAGCCTTCCACCATGCTTCATCCTTCTTCAAAACAAGGTACCCAGACGTGTAACCACATGCAAGATTTGGACTAGTTAGAGCACACGTATTTTTTATTCCTTGTATAGGTTCATCACTGGTTGAAAGGGGATATAAAATAAAGGCTCTTCTGATTCGGCATAATCTCATACCTGCTTCGCACTCATCAGTGAGTTCACAGCTGGTTCAGAGCAAAACGAATTCAGGCATTATCAGCACAGATACATTTTTACAGAACAAAGTATTGTCAGCATGCCACACTCTCCATGTTTGATTAATGTGCACATTCAATACAAATCAGGACGGTTCTTCGAAGAGCTCAGTTCATGCAATTGAGGCCAAATTTTAGAAACTGCTGATTGGTGAGGTGATTTTGAAAATGTGGCACTTTACACAGAGATTGCTGCCTTGCTGCTTTAATGTCATACAAGATGTCAGAGATCTTTTTGTGCAGATCTGTTGTTTGAAGATGCAGTCTTCAGATGCACACAGATGAGGGGGCATCATCATTGCTCCCATATATGCTTTAATAACAAAAATTAATTACTGAAATATCAAACAGTTCTGTGAAGGAGATAGTAACAGACTAGACTGGAGAAAGATTGGAGAACTTGTAGAAACTAATTGTAAACAAAGAGTAAATATCTTCGACTCTTGATTTGAAGTCCAAAATGTAGAGAAGAAATACTATATGACTCTTGCAAACATTTAAGTGACATTAATGAGGTCCAAGAAAGTGCAACTCACAGGATAAGAATCCAGAAGAAGGAAGCTGGAGGTCCATGATAGGACAGGGAAACAATGGTAATGGAACAGATATGTGAGGGGCCTAAGTTACAAAACCAGAGGCTTATTTCATACACACTTCTGTTTTTTGCCTTGTGGTCTAGCCACAAGACCACAATCCTACTCTCCATTTATTGGAAATATTAACATTTTAATCAAATTTATATAAAGGAAAAAAGGTCAGAAATATAAAAATATTAATAGAAGAGACAAATTTTAGGTGGAAATTTTGGGAACTGGATTCCAATCAAAATATTTATGTATAGAAAAACTAACTAAGAATTGATGAGATAGTTAATGAAATGAGTCGAAAAATGGATATTGGTAAAGTGCATTTGGATTTCCTAACTATAATATTATAGATACAATGCAGAGGAAGAAATATATCCTTAAATGAGTCTAAATGTAAAATGTAAATAAACCCTCACTTCTATTTGGCTAAATCAGAGAAGAAAGCATCTTTGTTCTAGTACATTTCAAAGGGCATTCAAGAAACTTGGAGCTGCATGTATATGAAAACCCCACCCTCTTCATCACTCTCAACACTGAAATCCATTCTATTCACTCAAAAGAACTTGGCACTCAAATGTCTGAAGATTAAAAGTATTTGGAGATGTTCAAATCATCAACCTTTACTGATACGTACTTCAAGAGAAATCACCTAACATTTAGATCAGATTCCTACAATCCAATCTGAAAGAAAGCTATTAAAATTGCTCCTGCTCTCCTTTGTAAGTTTGCCAGTCTCACATGGTATGATGCATCATGTTGGCATACAGCATGATGCTGCATAAACAACAAGACTGTATTGTACATCATCAGAAATATGTGAAAATTCATTTGGATCTGCCACCAGCTGTCAATTTCAACAAGGAATGTATCTGCTCCAGCTTAATTAAAGAGGATGAAAGCAGGGCATACAGGTCAGGCTCCCCAGTGCTCTGTCACAGACATTTCTCTAGAAAACATTCCACTTCCCACTTCAGTGTCATCAGCCATATCTGATAAAACAACAGTAGTCACAGCTTACAGATGCAGAGTGACTTAAAAATAGATATTCACATTTTGTTTTCCAGGTCAGCTGGAGAAATATATTCATCTTTCCCCTTACCCAGTGTCAGAGAGGGGATTTTACTGACTTCAGTGCAGTCCCTCTTCATTTAGAGCAATGCAAGAGACTAAACCTAAAATTCTGGGAAATATTCTTCTTTGACACTGAAACTCAGTGTCATTCCACTTTGTACCTAACATGATGTTTATATACTGTTTTTTATATATATATATATATATATATATATATATATATATATATATGCACTTATAAACTGTTACATAAATATTTATATTTATATACTGTTATACAGATCAGGATTATAACACTCTTCATACAGAATCTTCCTCTGTCATTAAAAAGAAAAAAATTCCTCTCCTTTCTTCATAAATGTATTTTTAAGACTGCTTTTTTATTTTGTCATATATTTCCAATAAAGGCAAGGAAAATAGATTTTTAAAAATCTATTAAATATTTTTACGTCCTTAACTTCATACTGCAACACACAGTGCAGTTGTGTTTTACAAAGAAATTGCATTACTACCAGTCCACCCAGATAGTTTGTGACCTGTTCTTTTTGCTAGTCTAAAGGTGACTTTCATTTTCATGTTGACTTTACTCTGTGCCCATTTGGAGGTTCATTCAGTGAAATAAAATTGCCTTGTAATTATTTCTACTTAGAGAAATATGACAGCTAGAATTTTTATGTTAATTAATCTTTGTGGTTTTTTTCATTATTGTGCGTCTGCCTATCATAAATTTCCTTGCAATCCAGTTTTAATACATTCTATAAATTATTGTGGTTTCTTCCAGGCCCATCATTCCTTGCAGATTGTTGACTTTGCACAGATTTCTGTTGTTTGCTGTAGTACCACCACATGTGTAATTCAGCAGGAATGGTTTGATCTCTGAAAATACCCAATTAGGAAGGTTACTCATCAGAAATGAGCCCATGGTCAGAGCATAATCCTGTTATGAGTGCCTGTAAAAAAATTAAAATGCATTTTAAAAAGCTAAAAAGTACTATCTAATCCAGGGTATACTGGACTGAAGGGAACAAAAAGGGCATTACGTTTCTTCTTGTTTTGCTGGCTCAGTGAAATTAGGAAGCCACTGTTTCCTCACCTGCATGCCCAGTTAAGGGCCATCTGTTTCCTGTTTAAGTGTAGTATCTCTTACATGTTTTTTTCCAAAAACCCTCTTGCATTAATCAACACAATCCCAATAAACAGAAACACCAAATCTTGCTTATCTGTATTTCTCAAGAAAGCACTTTGGTACTTGCATCTACCACACTTTGGCTTTACTACAATGCTTTTTTTACACCAACATTCACTTTTGTTCTCTGCATTTTAAAAATTTCTCATCTAGTTCTAGGCTGATTTTACAAGCTTTCTGCAACAGGTTGGACTTCTAAAATAATTATATGTTGATTTTGCTCACTAATGGTTTTAATCTGGGTCTGGTGTCATGTGTTGGAATTAAACATCTTCATGAATGTTATTATAAATTTAACACTGAGTTAAAGATAATAAGGTCAAATGTATCCTTGATACATTGCCTTTGATGAAGGTAACAAATAATGAACATGGTCTGGTCTCCTTATTATCATGGTTTAGATTTACAGGAAATCATTGGTGGATAGATACTCCTGGTAAGAAGAATCAATGAGCCAAATTGGTTGCTTGGATTGGGGTGAGATTTACACAGAGAACTAATACCTTTTATTATATCAAATAATTGCAGTATTATGATGCCATCACAATGAATGCAGACACGATAAATATCAGGTGTCATCTTTAGATAATAGCCTTTAATAAAGCACCATTATCATTGATATCAGAATACTTTTTTCATTTAATTTTAAATAAAAATGAAGATTAATGAATATTTGCAAAAAGGAATAAAAGTAGCATATAAAAATGACCAAGTGAAGTACCTCATTCATAAATACATGCACATACACACAAAGAAAGGCTTTGAAGAACTTCATTAAGGTTTTCAGAATCAGCCACCCAAATGTTAGAAAATATGGCTTGGGCATCATTGATCTGGCTCATTTTTTGCATTCATTCTGGTACAGACCTGAACTGCATGGCTAACATCTAGCTGTGCACACAGCCCTTCCTCATCCATCGCACCTGATGGACAATCCCCACTTCATGAACTTTTGTTCTGCATTTGTATTCTCCTCATTGTTCAGTGTGTGCTGTGAGACTGTATTTACAGCATGCTTTTCATACCTCCCCTGAAGGCAGCCAGTTATTTTTGGGTTTCTCTCATTGGTAGCTGTAACAGCAGCGGGGAGAGCATGCAACTGCTGCAGCGTCCTAAGATGGAGATACAACATCTGCAACACTGCCATGCAGTGCCTCCTACAAATCCTGCCCTGACACCAGTGCATCTGAATGCTTGACCAATTAGTTTTTTCAAAAATCTCATACTGTGGGTAATTATGGTGCTGTTATTATTTACAGGCTAAAGATGAAACAAATTTTGATGAAGATAGAAAGCTTGCTCTAATTGTCAACTAGATTTACCTAGGATCTGAGTTTTTTGAATCCTTGGGAGACCTCCATGGCATTCCTGCACACACATAAAAACCCCTCTTTAAATTGGGGTTTAGACATAGTGATTTACCATTTCCACAAGACAAACCTCCCACTCTGAAATTAGAATCCAGGAAATTATGATACTTACTGAAATATTGTGAAAAATCTGGTTTAAGTAATGGTCCAGCATCACTCAACCCTGACACTTTATGCAATACATTTTGCTTTGGCCCAGCCCTTTTCTCTGTTGTCTGAATCATAGAACCATAGAATGATTTGTGTTGGAAGGGACCTTAAAGATCACTTAATTCCAGCCCTCCCTCCTTGGGCAGGGACACCTCCCTCTAGGCCATCCAACCTGGCCTTGAATACTTCCAGGGCAGCCACAGCTTTTCTGGGCAATCTGACCCAGTGGCTCACCCCCCTCACAGTAAAAAATTTCTTCCTGATATCTAGTGTCATTTCACATTCACTCTGTACACAGACATCTGACCTTTCTTATCCCTGGTCTGATGAGCCACTTGGTGCCATTTTTTCATTCTGAGGCCTGTGCTCAAGTCCCTGGCTCCTCTCCTTTCAGCTGATCACATGAAAACTTTCCTGTAGCCACTTGTGGCCTCCCTGCCATGCTCCGTGAAGGCTTCATCTCACTGAGCAGCAGTGCATACATGTCACAGCAAGAACTGGGACAAATTTTGTTGGATGAGAATGGTTTTGCACAGTTACCTTGCAAACCTGGGACCAGCAAATTTACACCAGCCGCACATTTGTAGGAAGACGACTTATTTCTACATCTGTCTTGCCCTCCTATCCTGGTGACTATAAGACTCCAGCTGGAGAGCAGGACATGGGAGAAAAGAAGATTAAGTGGCCTGCTTCCTCACCTTGACCATCTACACTGGCATATATTACCACACAGTGGTCTGACTTTCAACAGGAGATCCATCTGAAACAGGCAGGCTTCATCTTGCTTGTGGTTGGATGCAAAGGTAACTTAGTCCAAGCCACAGTCCATGCCTTAGTGCAAAGAAAAGGTGACATTATTCACAGCAATGACACCAGTATTTTTCAAAATGCACAACGCAGGACTCAATCACCCTTGCTGAAATTTTGTCAAAGAATCCAGCCTAAGTCAGACAGAAGGCATATAACATTATTTTATCCCAAACAGGTGAAATTTGGCTAAGCTCTAAGTCCTTGAAATCAGCAGAGTGTCTGGTAAATGACAGGACATGTTTCCAGTCCCACTTATAATGTGCTGAAAAAACAGTGTGAATGCCAAAGAGAAGATATAAAGCTGGGTCAGAAGTGCATGGCTCAGAACAAGGAAGTTATTTCAGCTTGTGAGTTTAATAAGTAAGGATAATAAACAGAGACTGGCACAAAGGGTTAAAGCTTATACAGCTGTTTCATCTTGACTGTATTGAACAGACCTAATGGGTTTAGTTGACTTAAGAGACTTACTTTTCTATAAAATAATTTCACATGTTTATAGAAACAACAAAGAATGCAAATCAGGTTCTACAAAAGAAAAAACCCAATCAAAATGAACATTTATGAAAGGAAAATGTTACTGACAGAACATGGGGCTCAATTAATAAAGGGAATTTAAAGAACACAATGACTCCTTTGGCACATGAGTCCAACATACAGGCAGGTATAACTGGTATCTTATGACACTGTATCATCTTGTTTAATCCTGTAGGTACCTCAGCTTCCCTGACACCTTGAGAAAGCAAAAAACTCTTAATTCCAGAGAGACCAAAACACCTAATGCACCTGTCTGTGCAATAAATAATCACAGGTTAGTCTTCCTCTATTTATGCCACAAGTAGGACTGGGTCTCTCAGGCTTGGGAAACACAAGAAAAGAGGACAGGAGAGTGACTGCATCCACATTTTTACCTGAGGATTCTGTGGCTCTTCTATTAATTTGGACTGTTAAATGTACAGCTTTAAATCTTTCCTTCCTGTTGGGCCCTCAGATCACATCTTTTGGTTCCCTAGAGAACACCTTTGGCTGTGAGGTGACCTGCAACAGAACCTCCTCAGTCCATCATGTGAATCTATATGACATAATGCAATATTTATTTGGGCTAGTGAATCGATAAAGGCAAGAAAAGGTGATTTTTTTAGGTACTTGAATGAGATGAATATAAATAAAACTCTCTCCTTAAAATGGTCGTAACTCTTTCATGAATGTGATTCTTCATATCCACCCGTTCCAATTCACTGTATAGGGAGCCCTTGAGAACTGACCAAATCAGGACTGGGAACTCCATTAGATGGCAGGATGCTTTAACATGACAAAGTTCAACACAGCAGAAAATAAATCTTTCTGTTCACTTCCCCCTTGAGATGACTTCCTTCCTTGTTTCCTGTAGCTGGATATGTGCTATGCAGGAGAGGGGGCAGGGTGACTACCTGGTGTAAATCCTTCTCTCCACTGGCTGATATCTTTTATTAAGATTAACCTTTCAATAGTATGTCAATATCTGAATTGACATATTGCTGACTTCACACTAGTCTTCTAGTCTTCTGGAGACAGACTGGCAAAGCTGCAATGCATCCTATTTTCTAACACAGTAAATGTTCAACCTTCTTCTTAAACAAGTCTTTCTCTGTGAGCCTCATATTAAGACCAAACCTGAAACCAGAGATACTGGAAATAAAAATTTAAATGTTTGAAATGTTTGTTTGAGTAACATTCCAACAACCTCTGCTTTTCTAGAAGACACAGCTCAAACAGTGTGTACCTCCAAAGTGCTTCCTATGCCACATTTTGGACCTGGAGCCTCTTCTCATGAAGGCAAAAGACACTAACTATTGTGTTTAAATTCCTTCTAAAGAGTCAGGGGAAGGCTGCTAACATGCACTAGAGCAGGCTCACTCATCTGGCAGCTACAACTTATAGTTCTTCCTTGAAATTACGTTAGCAAATTCAGAGTAAAAAAAATGGATGTAGGAAAAGAAGTAAGCTCCAGTGCAAGCTCTCATTGCTTTCATGTACATGGTGTTTCTCTTCCAACTCTAGCTCATACAACAGTATGTAAAACACAGTAGCTCTGGGGTTTTCACTTTCATAACTTCGCAGTGGCCGAAACACTGAAAAATACTTCCATCAGCCAAACATTAGCTGCTTTGTTCTTCCCTCTATCTAGCTTTTTTCTTTCATCCCTTCTTTCTCTTTTGACCTTCTCTTACTCATTTCCAGTTCTTTGTCCCTCTTTCCAGTATTAAAATGCCTTTCCCTTTTTACTAAACTTCAATTCTACTTCCAGTCACTGAGAAACTTGTTTACTTATTCCTTCTGTTGTCATTTCTATTTTTCTCTTTATAGCATGATCACTCTTCCTTTTGCTGATTCATTAATTTCTCTGGTCAACCAACTGCGTTACAACTTTCTCTCTGTAGAGATTCCACTATCAGTTTCTTTTTTTCTGCCTTCCCCCCTTTCCTAATTTTTTTCTTCTTTTTCTTCAGAAACATTTTCTTTGTCTTAATACTTTCCCAGATTATTTATTTTCTGACATTAATAGAGAAAGTTTCATTCACACACACAGAATCACAAACAGAATGACTAGACTGGAAGAGACCTTCAAGATCATCAAGTCCAACCCAGCCCCAACATCTCAAATAAACCACGGCACTGAGTGCCACATCCAGACATTTTTAAACACATCCAAGGATGGTGACTCCACCACCTCCCCAGGCAGACAATTCCAGTACTTTCTCTCTCTTTCCATAATAAACTTTTTCCTAATATCCAACCTATATTTACCTTGGCACAGCTTGAGACTGTGTCCTTTGGTTCTGTCAGTGCTGCCTGGAGAAAGAGACCAACACCCACCTGACCACAGCCACCTTTCAGGGAGTTGTAGAGAGTGATAAGGTCACCTCTGAGTCTCCTTTTCTCAGGATAAACACCCCCAGCTCTCTCAGTTGTTCCTCACAGGGTTTGTGTTCCAAGCCCCTCACCAGCCTCGTTGCCTCCTCTGGATGTGCAGAATCGTCCCAACGTCCTTCCCAAACTGAGGGCCCAGAACTGGACACAGCACTCAAGGTGTGGCCTCACCTGTGCTGGCTAGGGGAAGGATGACCTCCCTGCCCCTGTTGGCCACGCTGTTCCCGATGCAGGCCAGGATGCCATTGGTCTTTTTGGGCATCAGGACACACTGCTGGCTCATGTTCTTGTTCATTGTCTTGCTTTCCCGCAGGCTCAGCTCACTCTCATTTCTCCTTTTTTGACTAAGTACTTAGAAGCCACAAATATCCAAGTAGGAGCTGGTGTAACTTATATTGATCAAATATTGTTGATCAGGGTGATCATAGCTGAGATAAATGAAGAGTACAGCTGGACTTAGCAGGAGAACACAGTTTGTTAACAGAACTGCCCAAGAATAAAATCTCACCAGTTTTGAGCCTCTCAAGAGCTGTCAAGAGCTTAAAAGGGCAAATTGAGGAACCATGTAGAGACATATGTGCAAAAGGCAGGGAAGATGAACTAGGGAAATATTAATTTTATATTATGTTTCTTTATGTCTTTCAGGTCATTAACATTTAGGGTCTGCCAATGCAGCTTGAGAGAGCCATTTATATTTATTGTTTGAAACTTCTCAAAATTGTGTTATGAAGAGCATTTTTGGCTCTGTCAGGGTTATTTCTAACATGGGAGAAAAGTTAATTCCTCCCAGAACCAAGTTATTATCATAATTTGCTAGCATATGTCTATCATAACTATGTTTTTTCTTGGAATCCTTCCAGCAGGTAATTTTGGGAGACCATTTAAGACAGCCCTTTCTCTCTACTACATAATGGGAGCATGGGGATTTTGATTACTATTACCCCCTTTTTAACTTTTCAACTGTTATTTTAAAAACCGAGGCTTGGGTTTTTCATTCTTCCAATTCAGTTTTCAGAGTGCAAAATAAAGGTCTGGCACTCCAGGGTGTATGTTAGCTACAGGATAGTGTTCGTGGCAGAGGAGTATACAAGGCAAGAAATGGCTTTTGTGGGCGATTAAATACTGAAGTGAAGCTGAGGTGTTTGATAACCACAGAAGCTATTTATTGTGTGTATACTCCAGTGCCATGAACATTATTCCTATTATACAACAAGACAAAAGAAGATTCAACAAACCATAACGAGAGAAGGATGAAGGGGTTTTTTGGTTGTTGCTTTTTTGTTTGATGGAAGTTTGAAAGTTCTAATTCATTCTGTGCTTTCCCTAACATTTCCTTTCACGTCAAAGAGTGTCAGGGGAGGGGATTAAGGCCAAAAGGCAGAGATTGGCCTGGAATTGGTAGTAGAAGGGACTGAACTCTGCACAAATATTGTGAGTTATCATATGTTATCATCAAACAGCAGTGCTCACTGTTTTGCTGGGACTCCAAGAAAGACCATGCTAATAGTATTCATATAAACTCCCTCTTTATGTTGTGACAAATAAGCTGAGGAAAAGAAACAAGTATTATCAGGTATAAAAAACCCCCAACAATATGATATATTAAGAAGATAATTGTAATATGTATCTTCTACATGTTCTGTTAGTCCTCAAAGTAGCAGTGAGAGCTCAGAGACCAGGCTCAAAAACACTACTTAGATTCCAAGCAGCAGTTCTGTTTGCTTGCTTCCTGTTTGTTTCCTTGCTCTTTCTGCTTAGTATTTTGGTTATTTGGGATGGCTCTCAGTGATTTCCATCAGGACTCTATTCTCAAAAGGAACTGAAAAATACAATGAGCTTTGGAAAAAAAAAAATGTATCATGTGGGAAAACTTACCTGTCTAACTGTGATTACTTAAGAGGTGTCAATTCCTCCTTAAATCACTTTAGTTGTTAAGAAGAGCAGAAACAAAATGGTGTGGCTAAAATGACCAACCAGAGGTGGGAACCCTGAGCAGAGGAAATCAGTCACAGCCAACCCCACCACTGGTGTTGTTTGTAAATCTTGCTCATTAAACAATTATGAGCAGACAATGTATTTGTGAAGTGAGAACTCTGTTTGCAAATGGCTTTCTCTAGATAAACAAAGCGTTCTTTTTTGAATAATGAGAAATAATTTAACCATTTGTAGTCACAACTGTGAGTATCAGCTGTTCTCACACAGAGGCGGGGAATTCAGAGAGAAAAATGTTTTGCACCAGTGGCAAATGTGAATTAACTTAAAGCAGTGTTAATCATGATATTATTTTCTTTGCATATCTCCTTGCAGGAAATAATACAAATTCCATGGGAATGTTTGTTACTTTAATGAATTACCATTAAATGACTTTTGAGGCTGACAGCAGTTGCTGTCTGCCCATAGACATTCCTTCAGACCAGGCTGATTCTAAAAGATTTTTTAAGTCATTAAAATATTATCTGAGCATATTGTTGAGTACTTGCAGCTTTGAAAGGTGCTGGACTGTCATCACAAGCTCACCTAGGAAGGGAGATTAAGGGGGCTTGCACCTGCCAGCCACAGCACAGCAGAAGGACCTGGTCCTGCTGCCCCCTTTGGAGTCCCTCCCTGCTGCGCTGGACGATGGTGAAGGCAGGTTCCATAGTCCTCCATCCCTTCCTGCTCCTGCCCAGGAAATATTTCCTCATTATCAATATGTCAGTTGTTGCCAGTCAATTTTCCTCTCTTTTACTTATCATCATATATGGTTTAACAGATCAGTGACCTCTCCTGTGCGACTCAGTACCAAGCACATCTTATTTGGATGGTTGATTATTTTAAGTACTCTTGAAATACATGCCAGTTTTTTTCAAAAATAAAGTATTTTCTTTTTATTGCTTGTGTCCATGTGTTATATTATTTACTGCATCTAAATGTTTATATCTGTTGTTGAATTGTATATAAAAAATTAAAATGCACAAATGGAAATTCATTTAATGCCTAATATAGCCACACAAAACAACAGTATGGACTCAATGATTCTTGCTGGTTTTTTTCAGGTACAAATTTCTGTATGAATTATGGGATAATATTTCTGCTCTGGAGTGGAATGTGAGCACATCTTTCTTTGTGCTGTTCAATGCTAATGTGCATATTTAAATGACAAATAAAGTTCTACTTATTCTAAATTATCTTGAATGACTATAGGATATGAAAACGTACTGTTACATTCAGATGTATCATTTAGAAGAGGGTTTTCATTCTCCTATGATGTGACCTAATTTCAAAAAAATTGAGACTGGGAGTTGTGCTCTCTTTGTTTTACACAGCAGATGCTAATGCCATTATCTACTTAATTTGAAAGCTGCACTGATTTCCAATGTTTCTTCCTTTTAGTGTCATTACTGTATAAAAAAATATTGTCCAGTATAGCAAAGGTCATTTACAGTTACACCCAAAATGCTGCCCTGACCTCACAAGTATTAACCTTTTATTTTTTTAATCATATGGATGTGGATGCCTGTAATGTCACTATTGCATAAGGCTTGATGGCATAATAGAATAACAGAACTGGGACTGTAATCAGAAAAAAACTCATAAGAAGATTCCTCATGGCCTTACTTTCCCCCTGGGTTATGCACATTCTTGGAGGCAAACTAACATGGGAAAATAGCACTAGACCATATTTTTGCATACTATTTTATTGCACAATTTTCAAGATCAAACCTGCTCAGTTTACAGGTCTACTTCAGAGAAAACTATCCTTGCCTCAGGTTTTAGAGATTTAACATTATTGTGGTCTATCATCCAACAATATCTTCTTTCCAAACTTAAAATATCTTTGTTGATGCTACTTTGACTCTCAGCATTTTTAATCTCATAAAACTCCTCAAACTCTACCTGCATCCTTTATAAATGCAATATATTGTAAAATGTATTACTGCTTCTTTTTGATATTTCATTTCAACAGCCTAAAAATTCAGTCGTTTGTTATATGAATTGTGAAATCCTACTTCTTTGGGCTTCTGGTCTTCCCAAGCATCAGAACCATCTAGTACTGGCCTTTATCAGTATTAAGTTAAGGAATCTGTAAGAAAAGCATGGGATGTGAACAGAATTGGTATTGATAATTCAGTGGGTGGCATTCTCTCCTCTAACTGCTACAGATTCAGTGAATCAGAATGCTAATGGAGGGATGAGTTTTCAGTTAAATGATTCTTAGGTATGTGATTTTAAATAATTTCCCTACACTTGTGTTGGTAGAAACTCCTCTGAAACGCCGCACAGAAGTAGCATAACTGTATGAACAAGAAAAAAAAGTGACAGATCTTTAATCAAGTACAATAGATGGTGCAAATAGTAATTTGGAGAACCAATAAAAACTCTTTCAGCAACATGATCTTGAAGACATTGCTTACCAGATGAACTTATGGGCTGTGTCAGGTGGATGTTGAAAAATTTGTCGTCTATAATATATGCCCTGAAGAGATGTTAGATACCCTACATTATAATAGGTCCTGAAGAGAGACCTCGACAAATCAGAGGGATGTCTCGATTTCCAGCTGTGTGAAGTTTAGCAAATTCTACTACTGGATTCTGCACCTGAGCTGGGGCAACCCTGAATGTATGGACAGACTGGGCAATGGAGCTGGAGATCAGCATCGTGGAAAGGCACTTGGGCACCCTGGTCAATGGCAAGTTGAGCATGAGCCAGCAGTGCCCTGGCAGCCAGCAGGGCCAAGTGTGTCCTGAGGGGCACCAGGCACAGCATCACCAGCCGGGCAAGGGAGGGGATTGTCCTGCTCTGCTCTGCACTGGGGCAGCCTCACCTCGAGTGCTGGGGGCAGTTTTGGGTGCCACAATACAAGCAGAATAATTAGCAATTAGAGAGCATCCAATGGAGGGCAACAATGACAGTGGAGATATGAGGTATGGCTGATGTCACCTGGTTTAATCATCTTGGAGGAGATTGAGAGTTTTCTCAGTCCAGAGATTCCTCATTTGTAAGATATTTAAAAGCAGGTGCTGATCTTTCTGATGCTCAGTGATGGGACCTGAGGGAATGGCCTGAAGCTGTGTCAGGGGAGGTTTAGGCTGGATATTAGAAAGGGTTTTCACCCAGAGGGTGGCTGGGCACTGGGACAGGCTCCCCAGGGAAGTGGTCACAGCACCAAACCTGAAAAAATTCAATAAGTGTTTGGACAATGCTGTGACAGACACATGGTGTGATTCCTGAGGATGGGGCTGTGCAGGGCTGTGAGCTGGACTTCAATGAGCCCATGGGTGCCTTCCAGTTCAAGATGTTCCATGAATGTTTTGTAAGATAATTACTATGCACTATGTAATGTAGCTAAGAGCCTACAAACTGGAAAAGAAGGAAAGCATGTCTGTTAAAGATTTTGAAATTATTTTTGCCATGTAAACAGAATTCACAGTGATGTCAGAGCTGAAAGAAAAAATCTGTTGTTAACTGAAGTAATTTCTAATACCTGAAAATTGCTTTTATTTTCTTTCAGAATCTCGTAGTGGGATTTCCTAGAATTGTTTACACTGTAACATGAAAGTTGCATGGCAAGCTAAATTTAAATAAAGGTGCAAGATGGCATTAGGAAAGGAGGAGATAATGTGGTGTTTTAATATAGTTGGAATATATGATAAATAAATGCAAAATAGTCAGCTTGTTGTCTCTGAGCTGAAAACTGTGTAACTCTACAGTAAAACACCTCCCTTCACTTTTCATTTCCATTAATCATATTACCCAATGCTCCTAAAACAATGCTTTGTTATGCCAAACTTTTTTAGGGTAATAAAGATCCAACTTTACTTCTGTAATAATGATCAAGACTACTTTAACTCTGTGATTTTTTTTCGTATACATGTTCTTAGTTTTGGGGGATATATATATATAAATAGTTAAATATGGAAAATGCCTTCCAAGAATATAGCTGTCATTAAAAAAATTAAAAATAAACAAAGAAATTAGTAGGTACTTAAGCCATGCAGTCAAGATTGCTCTTAAGATAATTCCAAATATTTGAAAATGTTATAATGAGAAAACCTTTTTGTTATAATGAGAAGTATTTTTATTCATTTTTCTTGAGAAAATCTTATAACAGCCTTCAAAACATGGTTTGAGAGAAACTTTTCTAGGAGGAGCAAACCTTAGAGTATCTTTACTGAATGGAAAATAGCACCCCTCATCTCTCAGCTATGCAGTGACAGTCCCAAATCCAGACATTTTGGCAACCATACAGTATGCAAACATAAACTTTGTAAACACATGATTAGGCAGGACCCTTCTGCAGGATCCCATATTTAGGATGGTCATAAGATAGTCAAACAAAGAATTAATGCATTCGTATATACAATCCCCTTAGAGACAGATTATGAAATTTTCACAGATAAACCTTCCAAAAAGGATTCATGATGAAACATTATCCAAAGCATTTGAAGTATGTACCAAACCCATTCTTACCAAACATTCCAATATAACATTTTCAAATAGAGCCACCCTTAGTCTCCATAATACATTTACTCTTTCAGACATTAGACTTCCCTCCATCTTACAGATGAAAATGAAGAAAAGGTAGAAGACATTCTAGTGCTGTTGTTCATTGTTTCTTAAATCTATTTTGCTATAAAATAGACTTTTGTTTTAAAGTTAAATCAAATTTAATATCAGTACAAAATGCACATGGTTGAAACTATGTTGTAAAAAAATAATCCCAGTGTAAGTTAAAGAAAAAATTCATTATACCTGAAAATAACATAAAAATGGTTGAAATAAGAAAAAAATAGTTCAGGTCGAACAAAGTGAATTCTTAGCTTTAATGATATCTAAAGGTAAAAGAAAGATCATTTACTTTTATGGCTCTGTAGAAAAGGAAAAAATCACAAAAATATGACTATTTTGTTAACAGATGTGTTAATTTTATTATGAGAGAGAAGATCAATAACACTTAACCAAACCACTATATTGGTTAAAACAAATGAGTATAACTATTATTTTATGCTACATATAAAATGTTACTGGACATGGGATTTTTTTTCCTCTAATAGCAGTACAAAGCAACAGATGCTCAGGAAAGCTGTACTCAAGAATCCATATGAAACAAATAATAAAAGCCTGAGGCTTTTGTGATGAGGTATCAATTGTTAGTAATGCAATTATTCAAAAAGAATTATAGGAAGAAAGGAAACATCATGTTGCTTGATACCATGTACCAACCTGGAATTATGGAACAGCAGAGGCCTTTCCCAGTCTTATCTTAATATGTCACTTGCTTAGTTCAGAAGCTGTGTCCCAAGCATCTATTGCAATTACATGAAGAATTGTTACATCCTTGGCAATACCATGTAGAGTTCAGTAAACAAATATTACTTACTCTGAAGGAAAAACACTTTTGGTGTCATTTAATTCATATTCAGATAACTTGAAAGAGAATTATAGTGGGACAGTCCTAAAAGAAGTAGCCTGGATCACTTACTCCAATTCACTACAATCATAGATTATATGATTGTATTTCTTTTATTTCAGCCTTTACCAGATGCATTGCATTAGGTAGATTTACATAAAAGAGCATGTTTATCATACATTGTCAGGTTCATCAACTGAAAGTAAATTTCTGTAATATTCTCATGGGGAGAAAAAAAAGGCTATTGTTGAAGTTCCAGGCAGAAGAAAATTTAAATAATATTCAGTGTTTGCAGAGACAGAAATGGTAGCATATGCTCAAAAGAAGAGGAAAAACACTTCTGTTGCTTTTTTTTACCTAATGTCTTAAGTCAGGTGTTGAAATATAGGCTAGATCTGTTTGGAGGGTAAAGTCAAAGACAGAGGCAGATTTGGTTTTAATGCCATTCCACATCTTTTTTGAAAAGAAACTTTAAATGACTGAGGGACAAGGGGAAGAAATTTCTGAGGTCTTTCCAGCCAATGACCTTCTCAGAAAGCCTTTTTTCTTGTCTTTCCCTTATGGCCATGCTTCAAGCCTTTCTATGGGTGTCCTTGCTCCCAGCAGCAGCAGCAGCAGCAGCAGCTCCCTATCAGCCTTGGTGCCCCCTCCCAGGCCCACAGACACCCATAGAAATACTTTGTTTGCCCACATCCTCCAGGTACATCATTCACTTCTGTGGTGTCTGTGACCCATGTTTGATAATTGTCTATTTGTTGTTCTTAAGAAGGACTCAGGACACCAACTGACCCAGCTTAATTAGTTTATTGATTAGTACCATAAAGTCCATAACCAATTAGTGAGAGTAAAGTTATTAATGTCCAATTCTGTGATAGTTTGCTATCACAAATGGGGATGCAGCCATGCAGCAGAACAAAGCAAACACACGATACAGATCATCATAGCCCCGTGTGTACCCTCCCTTCTTCCCCAGATCACATGAGAAAACCTTCCACTGTGTGCCCTTCCGTTCCCATCTTCCCTAATACAGACAGCAGAACATAGCATTCTGGGTTTATTCTGTCTGGCTACTATTACAAAAGGAATAACTGACCTAGCCCCTAGAAGAGAGATTACAGCACTTTAACTGCTAAAAAAATGACTGCTGTGAAATGGAGTGTAGCACGAATGCAAAACATTTTGAGGATGTAAAACAGAGTAACAAGACTTTGGATAACAGGGCAATAGATCGTATTCAATATCATTCTGAATGAGATTTAGTTATATCTATCATAAAAATAGGTTTTTTATACTGTGAAATTCATAGTCATATGTTAATGCTTTAGTAGGGAATTAAGCATGGTGTTTTACAATAGTAGTTAAAGTTAAAGAAGGAATTACAGAATACAGACAGGATGGAGTAATCATTTGTGCACTAATAGCAAGCAGGCTGTTCTTTCCCTACATAGAAAGAAAGGTCTCTATGCTGTAAATGTTATATTTTTATATATTTTGAGGTGTTCTGTTTCAGCCATTAGGCACATATTCATAAAGGAAATTTTCTATTCCTTTAATTCCTGCAAATAGCTGGAGCTATCAACAGGTTGTACAATTAAATGACTATGTTAAACAGGATGGACTTACAGGATTGCTTCTAACAAAACCCAACAGGAGCAAGAGAAACTCATCTGCATTGAAATATGATTGAGTATGATCAGAATCTGTAAGCCACATCATTAAATACAGTTCTCAGTTTACAATGGCAGAGAGATTTCTTGTTCTGTTTCCAGGACACAGCTTATTCTGTCTCCTTGTTACAGTTTTTCTCTCAAGACTTTTGATCATTACCTTTTATAAGGATTACACAGTGACATTCAGTTTAGGGGAGTCCAATAATTTCTTTCTATTCCAGCTTTGTACCTTTATTGGGATTTGATTATGAATGTTTTGATAGTAGTATCATATTTTACTGCAGACCTCATAGTTCTTAAGAGGTAAGCAAATCTACTGTAGCATTATATTAGCCAGGACTTTGTTCTCACCAAAACAGAGACAGAAGGGGTACTGTATTTGAAAAGGCTTCAGCAATACTCTTGGAGCTGAAAACAGATACATTGAAATTAACTTGATGAAAATAAGTTAATTATCCAGTTTCATTGAAGAAAATTGATTCACAGAGGAGAGGCAATGTGGGGGGTTCATTACTGCAGTATTTCTTGCATGAGTTCATTGATGCCTTGCTCTCATGTGGTGAGTTGGAGCCTCAGCCTGAGATGCTAATTCATGATGATGCTGCAGTGCAGCTCATTTCTGAATGTATGTTCTAATGCTGTGCGAATGGTTCATTCTTTCTCATGATAGAGTGGTTGTGCTCCAGAAAAGGGTATAAAAACATGATCATAAGTAACCCATATGATTCCTAGCTTGGAGTATTCATTGACATACAAAGAACATGAAAAAGATGGTACATTTTGCTGTATTTTTCCAGAAAATGGGTTGGCATCTTGTGTAAAACCCATGAGGAATCATTAAACAGAGAAGGATGAAATAGTGAGCTCTGATAAAGGAATAAATAGCAAAATAAAACCTAGTGGAAATCAGATGTTTAACCCTTTGCAAACAGAGGAGAACAATTTGTCAGTGGAACCAATGCTCTCTTCAGTCTGTGCAATTGCTTGTTGGAATGGAAATTTATTATAAAAGTGGTAGAACTGCTTTCTTTCCCTTTTTTTTTTTTTTTCTGAGGTCTTCCTAGAAATTTGCAGGTGATGAGAGAAGCCTTCATTCTAATAAAAGAATAGGCCAGCTTACTGATTGGAGAAAATTACATGAAGTTTTTTAATCAAAGTCTCTGTGGTCTGCTGTCTGATTTTCTAGGCCAGATGTCAAATGTTTTTCACTGATGTCGATGTTGAAGTAATCACTAAGCCAATTCCAAGAATGAGCAAGTGAGACTGTAATAACATTTCATTTCAGTATTACATAAGCTTTTTTTTTCCCAGCTATGAACAAAGTAACAAGACCCCTCTGATTCAATATAATTACACAAACTATTACTTTGAAATTTGTGAGACAGTTTTATGTGTGGGCAATTGCTCTATACATATATATGGGAGGTTTCAGTACAAAATGCAAAAACACATTTACAAAGTTTTATATTTTTAAACATTTACATTTAATTTAAAACATAATTACATTTTTCATATTTAATCTATTTTATTAAGTTTATCTTTGCTGCTACAGAATTAACCAGTAATTTGAAAGGCAAGAATTTTCTAGAAAAAAGAATTTGCAGTTTGAAAATAGGGAGAGAAAGAAGTAGCTGGCTCAATGGATGATGTACCTCAGTGAGTGAATCTCAGCTGAATATTGTGAGACTGTGGCATTAGAATAAATATGTTATAGTTTTATGTAAAATATAATCAAAGATACTCATAGTGATGTGGAGAATTAGTCAAGTAGAACTCAAAACTTAAGGAAAACATCTATAGATGTTTCAAGAAGAAAGTGGTGATATAATGACACAAAAAAATGTGACAGATAAGTAGACAAAAAGGCAAATCTAACTAATATGAAGCTATATATAATGCTCAGACTAATCTTATTCAATGGGTAAATTAATAAATTAATGGATAAATTAATATGGATAATAATTAATACAAAGGTACTCAGGAGGCACATTGATCCTTAGCAGAAACTAAAAAAATGTTAATGTTGCCTCTTTCACTACAATTCCTGTCTTTATTGAACAGATATTTTGATTATATGTCTTCCATGTGCTTTTTCCAATACATATTTGATGAGCAGCTATCCAATTTGCTGTTCCTTCACTGGTGAAAAGCTGTTGCTCAGAGAGAATTTCATATTCTTTCATGGGCTTTGCCATGGTGTTTGGTACCATAGCAGTTCCATAAGCTGTGATGACATCATGAGGTTTTCAGACTGCTTTTCTGAGAAGGAGCATTATCTATGCTCATTTTGCAGAAGGGTAATATTTGCAGAAGGCATGGAGAGATTGACACCAATATGTGTTACTGCTTTCTGGTACCCCTCCAGGATTGTGTTTTAGAATCCTTCGCCACACTTTGTTCAAAGATCAGCTTGGTCCCTGCGCATAGTTGGGATGTTATTTGCAGTGTCTGTAGTTTCAGCTGACGCCTCCTGCATATAAAGCCTGTGTACACACAGAGTATGAGCAGAAGCCCAGGTCTCATGGGACAGTCCAGCTCCTCTTGCTGGGCACACAGGAGTGACAGGACTCCCAAGCCTGCAGCCCAGCATCGCTGCTGGCTCCAGCTGTAAAACTGCACCTCTCCAGGGTCTGTGATCTGATCCAAATTAATTTGGCAATTAATTTAGGCAAGACAGAAAGACTCATTTCAAGGATGGGGACACTAGATCTTCTAAGGACAGGTCACTAGAACAACTTAATGAGGCTTGGGAGCCCTTGAAGACATACCATGTGCTTTTTCTAAGATACAGTGGAATCCCCTTTGGCTCATATTTCCTAAGTTTATTCAGTCGGAGAGAGCTACACAACAGGAAAACTTACATTTCAAAACCCAAGCTTAAAGTCTGAGAAATATGTCAGAATGTGAAGAAAGAATATTAAAATAGGAGGTATCATACCAGATTCAAAGCAAGAAGTACTACCAGTCCTATCCCTAGAAACAGACAGAATATAAACAAGTTGGAGAAATATTGTAACAGTATAAAGCCTTTAAAAATATAAGAGCTTTCAGTTTAGTCATAGTGATCCCCAGGGACAATTCTCTGTCCTGCAATCCTGACTTAGTATACCAAGTACCTCAGGGGACAGTGAATGCAAGATTTAATATATAGTGAATAAGTAGGTCAGTTAGAAAAGTTAACATTTCATTCATAAGCTCAGACATGATCTTCTACTATAGACCTATACCATACTATAAAAATTTTCCCATAAAATGAGCAGTTTTGTGATTAAGACGCCAGCTCTGAGCTCCAGCATTCAGTGATACCATTCTGTTTTATCAGGCAAAACCATTTTCATGTGCTACCTATACAGCAAGGACCAAAAAATCTGCAGTTATTGAGATAGTCAACTGCCACTTTGATAGTGTAATGCTGAATTAAACTAAAAACTTGGAGACACATGTAGCTAGATACTATTGCATAAACCAACAGTTCTCCAGAACTGCCTTGTGCAAAAATTTGCATGTGCACAGCAGTCTTTGCACACCTAAGTGTCGGTATACAGAAATCATAAATGTTTGCTTGCAGCTTAGGCCCTAAATGAGAATTATAATAATCAAATCTACTCTTCCAGATTGGAAAAAAATGGAAAAAATTAGTATCACAGCTAAAAATGTTGAGGATAATAAGGTTGCATTCCAGGACATAGGTCTGATTCCATTTATGTGTACTTCATGACAAAGAACCTGTTCCCTTTAAGGTTAATAAAAGGTGGCACATTGAACCATCTAGCTTTTCAAATACAACCTCTTTAAGCAAAACCTCTTGAAAATCATATCTAGTATAACTCCTTAGGCCATGTAAAAAAATCCCTTCAATAAATAATGAATAATTTCCATTCTTTATCAATTTTTCAATATTTCTGCCTCTTCACTTGCTTGTTGAAAATAGCTAATTTTCTTTTAATCTGTGTTGAAATTGTTCACTCAATTTTTTGTGAATTTTTGTTTCTCCACAATTTCTTATTTCAGCTGTTTTCTTAGTTACAATGGGTCACTGGAGACTCATATAATTGTTTCTTACTCTCTAGTTGGATGTGTGAAATTGTAGATACAGAGCCTCTGATGTGAAAGCTCCTGGAAAATAAATACCTGCAATTGTTGAGCAGGCAGCATTAAAATATGTTTTATGAGATGTTCATGGCAATAAAAAGACACTTCCAGAAAGTATACGGGAAGAAAAACCCTGGTATGAAAACATGCCCAAATCATTTTTTATTTTGTGTAAGTATTTATGGAAATAGTATTTGCTGTAGCGGGCTAGAACTTACACAAACAATATTTTTCCTACTCTTCAGGGAACCAGAGAAATAACGCATAACTAAATCATTCAAAAGACGCATTTTTGTTAAAATATTACTGTTTCAATATTTTGAAGACACAAATTGGTCAAAACCTGATTATCATGACACAATCAAACATGTCAAAGCCCACACTGGTGAATGCCGACGGAACATGTAAAATAGCGCCAGTAAAAGGGTAGGCATGTAGTTGTACCTAATATCCCCAAAATATGACTTTCAGAGTCTTACAAAAACTTTGGAAGCAGAATATTTTGCCTTCTTCTTGGTAAGAAAGACTGCAAATACTACTCCAAACACATTCTTAATAAGCCTTCCCATAGCCAGAAAAATAAAGCTACTATTGGGAGGTCACCAGAAGGAGGAGGATGACAGAACAGGTAGCTCATGCTCTGTGTACTGGCTCTGACCATTGAGTTTCTTCTTCCATCTGCTCTGCTTTCTCCCCTCTCCTATCTCTGGCTGTAACATAAACAGCAAGACCTTGTCTCTCTGAGTGTGGACTGTGGCAATTTTCCCAAATGAGACAGCAGATCTTCCCAGTGTTCTGTGAACAGAGCCACAGACCGAGTTTAGTAACTACTCCCTGCAGATGGAAAAGTAAAAAGCTTACTGAGGGAAGCTGAGACTGAGGAGAAGTTTCCATATGAAGAGCTCAGGGAAAAATCACATCAGCCCATTACAGGACAGGAACGGTCACCTCACAAACAGGAAGACCTGAGACCATAGTGTTTCACACATTCTCTGCCTCTGTTTCCAACACGGAGGATGGACCAAGGAGGTCTCAAGTGCCCTGAGCTGGAGAACCATGTCAGCGAGAATGATCAGCTCCCAGCCTACCTGAGATTGTGCACGTGCTGCTGCTCCAGCTGGATGTCTACAAATCTCTAGGGCCTCTTGGGATTCATCCAGCAATCCTAAAAGAGCTAGCTGATCTCATTGCAAAATCAAATTCCTCCAGAGAACAGGAAACCTCATGAATCACTGGTCCACTGCCCATTTTGAGAAGGATACAGGGCTGTCTGGCTGGCCTGTTTGAGGGGGCTTGGATGAAAAACATTAATGTTTCTAAGTATCAAGACTTTTGTGAATGGGGAAACTGTTTTCAGCCCAAAGGCTGCCAGAATGTGGGTGGGAGAAAGAAATCTGTTTTAAAAAAAGGATGTGGTTTTGAGAGATAGAACAAGAAGTTTGGTTTCAATGAGATGTAAAAGCAAGACAACTGCAGAAAAAATAGATGATGATCATCAAGGTGTTAGAACAAAGGAAGAGAATGGTTTCTTGTAGCATTTTATAGCAACCAATCTTAGGGACAGTCAAAATGGTAGATGCACACTCATAAAGGTATATTCTACATATTGAAGCTATAAGCATGAATTGCAGGCAATTTTAACCAAGAAGACGGCTAAAAGAAAAATATAATTCTCCACCAGAAACATATAAAAACTAACAGTTTGAAAGGAGACAGCTAACAAGTCCTTGTTAATGAAATAAGATTAATAAAATGAGGTATTAGCTTTTGGAAAGTTAGGAACAGTCTCGCCCTGTACTTTGTATTGAGCAATAATGTCTGTTTGCTGAACTGATCCACACACAGCATTGAGCCTTGCTACTTCCTTTTATTCAGAGTGAGGATTTTGCTAATGCATTTTCCCCTCGGGTGTATTTTCCAAAGTGACTCCTCCCATGCTCCTGCTGGCCTTTCTATTGCCAGCAAATGAAGTCATGACTTACCATCTTGGGTGACTGGACAACATATTCTTACTGGGGCTGCCACAAAGCTGTGCTACTGCCACCATTCAGACCACTCTTGGTGACATGTTTAACCATGTCTGTACCAGAGGCACAGCTGTCAGTTGATTATTGCTGTTTTGGTGAGCTTTTTATGTGTCATTGTGTTACAAGCAGGCTCATTTCACAGAGCATGCATCCCATCAGAAAGGCACCTTTTCTTACATTAGCTGCAAAATTCATTTTACATGGCCTGTTTTAGTCCATCATGGCTGTATTGTGTACTTTGCATTAAGTAGAGGACATGCTGTTCTAATTTTTGTGTGATGTTTTCTAGATGTTGTGAAAGGTGGTCTAGCAGTGCAATCCTGATCATGGTCCCACCTTTTTCTCAGTCTGAGTAATCAAAGCAATTCCACTAATCCCTTCACAGAGATGAGAGCAGCTTAGTGGTGTTCACAATAATGGCTTGCTGTTTTTCAACTGGGGCTTTATTCAAAAAATGCTGTCTGAGGCAAAAGGACACTTTGGGGGTACAGTCTTGAAAATTTGGCACCTCAGTGAATTTAATATCTCTGCACTGTCCTGCAATATCATTTCATTAAAAGATGGATCTTTTTGGTCATATCCAAAAGCCACAAAAACTCTGCAGGTTTCTTGGTGGAATTCAGGGGCTCATGATTCAGGCAAGACTGATTTAGGATTTGAATTTCCTTATGGACATTTTCAAGAATGACTGAGAAGATGGCTGCAGATGACAAACACCTTGTTATTAGGAATGTTCCAGGGGAGTTATTATACTTCTATAAAATCTTCTTGCCTTCTGGAATAAATTATAGTTAGTCTTCCGACACAAATCATAGTTAATGGCAAAGTTGAACATGAGCCAGCAGTGCCCTGGCAGCCAGGAAGGCCAAGAGTGTCCTGGGGGGCACCAGGCACAGCATCACCAGCCGGGCAAGGGAGGGAATTGTTCTGCTCTGCTCTGCACTGGGGCAGCCTCACCTTGAGTGCTGGGGGCAGTTTTGGGCACCACAATAAAAGAAAGAAATTAAACTATTAAAGATTGTCCAAAGAAAGGCAGCAAAGATGGTGAAGGGCCTTGAGGGGAAACTGTATGAGGAGTGGCTGAGGTCACTTGGTCTGTTCAGCCTGGAGAGGAGGAGACTGAGGGGAGACTTCATCACAGTCTACAAGTTCCTCATGAGGAGCAGAGGAGGGGCAGACACTGATCTCATCTCTGTGGTGACCAGTGACAGAACGTGAGACAGTGGCCTGAAACTGTGTCAGGAGAGGTTTAGGTTGGATAATAGATAAAGTTTCTTTCCCAAGAGCATGGTTGGGCACTGGAACAGGCTTCCCAGGGAAGTAGTCACAGCACCAAGCCTGACAGAGTTCAAGCAGCCTTTGGGAAATAGACTCAGGCTCACGGTGTGACTCTTGGGCATGGTCCCGTGCAGGGCCAGGAGTCAGGCTCAATGATCCTTGTGGGTCCCTTCCTACTAAGCATGTTTTGCCATTCTGTGATTTTAAACCTGAGATGATATCTCTGTAAAAGCCTACCGGTATATTAAAAATTAGTTACTCCTTCAAACCACCAAATATGATACACGTAGTACTGGTGGAGAAAAAGGATTTCTGGTGTTTTTAAACTGTTAAAACTTAGTTTGACTGTCTTGACCAGTATTTGGGAGCTGAGCAGTGCAGAGGAATTAATTTTCTCCTCTTACAGTCCCTTAATCACTGTCCAGGACATGTTCCAGTGTTGATGACAACTGCAAGCCCCAAAAGATGGCCTTTACAACAGAGAGCAGGATAAGCAGCCCTGCAGCCAATTGCTCCTAACTCTCAGAATAGTGAAGATGGCTTCACTCCAAAATTATCACAGCAGAGACCACAGAGATGGGAAGATAAAAGTTCCCTGGGTAAGCTGCTAACAATGCAGACCATTTTGCAGTGCAGAGGCAAGGCACCTGTGTTCCCACGACGTCACTGCAATAAAGGCCAGGGCTGATCCTTCGTGGGTGCTCTTTATTATCATATATCAGGTGTCACCTGCAATTTCATGTCTTGGGCAGTAAGAGAGGATCCATCTGTCATCTTCCAGTGAATCTCAGTGAAATTTCTTTTCTTTTGAAACTGACACCATTAGATTGGTGAAGTAGATATAAGATAGGCCAGATGTTAAAAAATAATTCCAAAATCCTTAAGGAATTTTTAAAAAAATGGTTTTGTTGGAATGGAATTGATTTACTGCCACATTTACTTCATGAACAGAGACTGTATTTCATTCAGTATGATGCAACTAAACAATAGATATGCCTGGATTTATTCTGCTCATCACATAAGGTTTCCAAAGGGTCTAAATAATTTGTAACCCTTTAAAATTAATAGCTGAACAGGCCAGTGTAAAATTGGCAGGTGAAGATAAAAAAGCTCACTCAATATTTTACACTTCATTTTCCAGCTTTTCTTCTGTACTGGAAGACTTTATGGTGTCACTACTGAAATCCCAGCACAGCTTTGTGGCACACAGGTTTCCCACACTTATTTTCTCATGGATGCAGCAGGCTCCTAGATGCAGCTCCAGGCCTATGCTATGAGCCGCTGCATCTCTTACTGTGCCTTTATGGCATCCACAGGAAAACAGAGGAAAAGCCTTTCTCATCTGCTCCATGTCATGCCCTACTACTGAAGTAAAAGTTACGATCAGCTCCTCTTTCACTTCAAAAAATTTTCAGGATCTTAGAAGAGTGTTCAAGGCTGATCAGGCTCCACTTCTGCCATCTTTTCTCCAACTGTGTGATGGCAGGGGTATTGTTTAGAGAAGCAATAGCACTTGGTAAGAAAAACTGCAGTATGGCAATTAAAAAAATAATAATTGCAACAAGGCATTTTATGGTACTGTTATGATTGCCACTATCAATTTCAACAGTTGCAAATTGTTGGGAAAACTTTATAGTGTTATCCAAGATGCTGACTTACCTATACTAATAAAAGGTGGCAAAACTAATGTTGCACTATGTGACTGAAATTAACTTTGCTATTTTAAGGGTTATTTTACATTAATATTTGATGTATGCTGTTCCTTAATTTTAGTAATAAAATAATTTTTGAAAGGCTTGAATTTAACTTTTATTCTGGCTATATATGCATAGAACCTTTATTCAAGAAATTAAAATAAATTGGGTTTCAAACCTCACATTCACATGTATGGCTAAGTTTAGCATCACCTTAAGAGATGAAAAAGGGAAAGCTGAAGATGAGCTGATTAGTGTATCATCCAGGTTTTGCTGTCAGAAAAAATTAGGCTGGAACTTTTAACACTACACACAAAAAGGAACAATAAAATAATACAGTCATATTTTTCCACAATTCATTTTCCATTCTTTGGTACCAGATTTTCTTGTCTCTAAATTTGAATGTCATTGTGTAAATTGCGTACATTGTATATATTATGCACATTTTTTAAGCTGACAAAAATTTTCAACCTGGCCCCTCACTGTATTTATTAGGTGTAACCAGGTGCACCAGCCTAATTCATACAGCAAATGTGTGTGTGGAAGCACAGGTTGCACAGGTTCAAGTGTCCTCCATCTGTGTAGACAGCCAAAATAGGATTGGATGAGATGCTTTTCTTGTGAGAAATATTGCTGGTGTTGTGAACTTCTAAGGTTTTACTGTTTCTCATAAAAATGAGTACTCCATCAAGTTTATTAAAAATAATTCAGAATATGATGAATATTATTTTTTCCAAAAATGGTGGATTTGCATGTGCACAGTTTTTGATTGGCTTCACTGTTATTAATCCTGTTTCCCCCCATTCTGACCAATGTCACTTTTACACACTGGTACTTGAAACACCTCTTTTTTCATGGTTGGAATTGGTGTGACACAGACCAGCTTGAACTCCCTGGTGAGCAGAAATGTTAATGGGAGAAGTAATAAACCAAGGTTGTGGGTTCAATCTCTGTATGAGCCACTTACTTAGGAGTTGGACTTGATGGTCCTTGTGAGTCCCTTCCAACACAGAATATTCTGTGAATCTGTAAATTTGGATGTTGTGTCCCTTTCAGCTGTGGCTCTAACACGGCAAACAGTGAATGAGTCTGCCCTTTTGGCAGTGGACTTAGGGACAGGTGTAACAGAACTCCATCCCTGAAAATATCAGATCCTACCAAAGGGAAAACAGCCTTGATCCACCCTCTTTACAGTAGACAAGCAAAAGAGAAACATGGACATATATGCTTGTTTTAGAGGAGTTTGCTTATATCTTTGCACTGCAGTGAATGTTTTCAGTAACATTTTCAAGTTGATTAGATTTGGTTAGGGTATCTATGATAGCATAGGAGACGGGTCTTTATCAAAAACAAAGTTTAAAAGCTATGTTGGAAAGACAGTGTTGCCGTCCCATATTTTGAGTCTACTGTGTTACTCTCAGCAGGTCGCTTCCCTGTCTTGTGCTTTGATGGTACCATTTGACTGACTTTGGGGATCCTTTCAAAACATTCTCGGTGTCAGCGCAAAAAGCTCCTTTGTTCGCATTTTTATTCATCTGTAATCTCAGAATTAGGCAACCTGGAAAAGAAGCTATTGATGGTGTCTTTCTGAGCTTAAAGAAAAATACAGACAGTAATGTCTCTGTATAAAAGCAAATAGATGTTGCCTACCCTAAGAAAGTTCCACTTCTTAATAAACAGGTTAAATTGTTTCACATTATTTTTTTTCTTACTAAGTCTTATAGCAAGAGAAAACTTTCAAAACTTTTTTGATCAGAAATGCAAATTCTTATCCATCCTTGCTTTTTAATTAACTTTTTAATTTTCAAATACAAAGATAGTGTTGATGATGACTGGTAAGCTTGGGCTGAGAGATGTACTGATCTAGTGCTGTTCTTTTGAAAACTGCAGAGAAATGAATCTCAGGGTACAAATGAAATGATAATTGGGATTTCAGTTCATCAGGGTTCAATTCAAAAAAATAAATGTTCAGTTTCACTGATTGTTTCTCAAGGTCTTCTTCTGTAACACACAATTTTTCAAGACTCAAATGATACTTAAGTTTATTATATTTTTTTCTAATATTACCATTGTCTCAATCCAAGAAAGGTGCCGTCAGGATCAGAACCTCATTGTGTTTAACATCAGGGGCAAGGGCAAGGAATAGTCACCCTTTTCAAACCCAGACAGCTGCTTTTAGAGCTCTAAATCACCTTCTGAAGGCTCCTAACTTGACTACATAGGGAAACTGAAGTCCTAAATACAAGTGCCTGTCCTTCATGTAAGTGGTTACAAGAACCTGAAGCAGACTATTTAAATAATAGAATCCATATGCACCAGAGTAAAGATGAACTAAGATCCATTCCTTACTGAAGCAAAATAAAAGCTGATGAAAATAAATTAATAAATAAAGGCCCCTAATGTAAATTATTTACTTAATATGGCATGTCTGGGCAGAGAAGAATGTAAGATGTGCCTTGAGATCCACAAAGCCATTAACTGGCTGTGCCTACTCTTTTAAGATCTGGAGTTCTGGAACTCCATATCTGAAACACAGGAAAATACATTTCCTGAAAGCCCGAAATCATATAATCAGAGGAGCAAAGAGTCATTACAGTTGGAAAAGACCTCCAATATCATCGACTCCAACCTCTGACTAAAAAACACCTTGTCAACTAAATCATAGCCCTAAAAGCCACATCCAGGCATTTCTCAAACGCTTCCAAGGATAGTGATTCCACCAAATCCCTTTTTAGTCTATTCCAATGCCTGGGCACCCTTCCAGTGAAAAATTTTATATCAGGATATTTAACCTGAACCTGTCCTGGGACAGTTTGAGGCAATGTCTGCTTGTCCAGTCACTTGTTGCCTGGGAGAAGAGGACAATCCCCACATAGCTACACTCTCCTTTCAGGGAGTTGTAGAGAGTGATAAGGTCACTCCCAATCCTCCTTTTCTCCAGGATTAACAAGACCAGCTCCCTCAGCTGCATCTCAGGATTAATGAGCTTCCTCAGCTGCATCTCATATGATTTATTCTCTATACTCTTCCCCATGTCCATAGCCCTTCTTGGGACTCACTCCAGCACCTCAATGTCCTTCCTGAACTGAGGGACCAGGATTCGAGGTGTGGCCTCACCAGTGCCCAGTGCAGGAGGACAATCCCTATCCTGGTCCTGCTGGCCACACTGTGGTTGATCCAGACCAGGATGCCACTGGTGTTCTTGGCCACCTGGGCACTGCTGGCTCATGCTCAGCCACTCTTAACCAGCATCCCCAGGTTTTTTTTTCTGCCATGCAGCTTTCCAGCCACTCTGCCCACACTCTGTGGCACTGCAGGGGGTTGTTGTGTCCAAAATGCAGGACTCAGCACTTTGCTTTATTGAACCTCATACAGTTGGCCTCAGCCCATCGATCCACCTTGTCCAAACCAGTTAACGCTTATATTTATTGCACATATTAACACTTTAAATACAAGGAAAATCCATATTCTCAAGGGAATCAATCTCAATGGGATCATTCAAAATGGGATCAATTAATCATTTCATTTCCATCTTGGGCTTAGATAGCAGATAAAGTTTGAAGACCTCAGTGAGCGTGGAGAATTATCACGTTGAATTAGACATGAAAACACTTTGGGGAACTGATCACTGAGGACTGAGAAAGGTGCTATTAGTGGCTGCACCACAGGAAGATGCCTGAGGCGTGGGTCCTGGAGGGAGATCTCCTGACACCACAAGCAGCAGAGAGGGCTGAGGCTGGGGTAGCAGCTGGTGTGTGTGGCAAAGCTGAGTAGAATAAGGTTAATCAAAGGAAGAACTCTAAGCTTGATCTAGATGTGGTCAAGCAGAGGGATCTGCTAAAGACATTCAGAATAATGACTCAGACAACTGATTTGAGCAGTCTCAACTGGCTGACTGGCAGTAGTGCATAAATGAGACCACAAAATAGAGAAGAAAGAAGATTTATGTGGATTATTAGTTAGAACAGGTTATACTTGATTTTGAGGAGCATATTAAATAAGACTAATCTAAACAACACTATTTTTTTTCTCATGAAAAAGCAGGAGGTGTCTAGGGTCAAATTTCCATGAAACAAAATATACATTTTCCAATGGGTCAAAGGGCTGAAAACATCTGACTGCAGAATCTCTCCCATAAAGGCTGAATTACTTTGAATATATTTAGTCATGACTCTCATCATAACTGATCATCATAACTGATCATAACTAATTTCAACATGGCAACAAGAAAAAAAATCCCAAAGATATGACTTCTGATGAGTTTTTTTTCATATATATGTAGTATTACAACAAGAAGCAAAATCTGAGAAGGTCATAGTTGAGCACATCCCATTAATGTTTGTCCCTGGGAAACAGCAAGCTCAGTTATATACCAGAATCATAGAATGGCCTGGGTTGAAATGGATGTTAAAGATCATCTAGATCAATCCCCCTACCATGGGCACAGACATCCGCTACTGGAACAGGTTCCTCAAATCCCCATCCAACCTCGCTTTGAACAATTCCAGTGACGGGGTATCCACAACCTCTCTGGACAACCTGTTCCAGTGCCTCATCACTCATAGTAAAGAATTTTTTCTCATATCTAATCTAAATCTACCATCTTTCAGTGTGAAGTAACTCCCCCTTCTCTTATTACGTATTATATACCTATTTACACACCCTTGAAAAAGTCTCTCCATCTTTCTTGTAGGTTCCCTTCAGGTACTGGAAGGCTACAATTGGGTCACCCTGAAGTCTTCTCTTACCCAGGCTGAACGACCCCAGATCTCTCAGCCTTTCATCACAAGAGAGGTGCTCCATCCCTCTAATCAACTTGGTGGCCTCCTCAGGACTTGCTCCAACAGGTCAATTTCCTTCCTGTGCTGGGCACCCCAGAGCTGGACACAGCATTCCAGGTGGAGAGCTGGGATACGACTGACCCTCTGCTGCAGGTTACCAAGGTCCAGATTCCTTCAGGGTAACAAAGATCCTCTCTACACCAGGCTACTTTCTGGAGGCTGCTTTGTAAAGGCACCTTATTAGTGATAAGCAAAAAATTACAGACAATTAATGTAGAAAGGAACCATAAAAATTAGTGGGTTAAGGCAATTCAATTAACATTTTAAAGTAATTTTTAATTGTACAGAAATGTTGATATTCTATTTGGTTTTCAACTCCACACACCTGACATTTATTTTGAGACTAAAAGAAAACTGAGGAAACAAATAAAGAGAAAATATTCTTGCTTGAGTGAATTCCTACCCGGCAAAAGGCTGCATCATGGGATATTGTATGTATATTTTTATACCTTGTCCATCAATCAATAATACAGGGGCTCAAAGAATCATAATTAAGTTTAACTGTATTGTAGGCTTGTTATCTATCTAAAACCACAGAAACAAAAGACATAGATATCTATGGGTCTGCAATGCCCCTCTCAGTAGCACATGGGGTCCACAAAGTCTGACATTCCAGAAAGACTATGCTGCTTCTGATCCTTGCTCACACAGGAAAAAAAAATATGGGAGAAAAAGAAAGCCCCTATTTTAATGCTGACAATATATTAAATGAAGAAATTAAATGAAAAAATTCTGGGAGGGCATACATAATGATACGAAAGTAAAATAGCAGTGGTTACATTTTCTATGGTAGACATAATTGATATGTTTGTTGTCTGTGATTCACACATTATTTTAAGTTTCTGAGGGGGATTTTTATTGCAAAATATTCTGCATTTTAAATACTATTTAATTATGGTTTGTTTCCTTAGGGATTATATCACCATGTGACTTTAATTTGGTATATACCCTAAGGGGCAGCATATTTTCAATTATGAAATATTTCCTCCAGAAACAATAATGGTTCAATGATTTATTGCAGGATCCTATTAGAAGGTGCCTCATACAAGTGAAATCTGAAATGCAATTGGCTTAACAATATAGTATAGGCAGGACTAAAATGCATGTGAACTGAGCGTATGGGCCTTTTTCACAAAAATCATATTTATATACTTTCATCCTTTGCATAATACTTCAATTATTATATCTTGAAAAAAGAACTTGGAAAGCTGAGAGCTATGAAACATTTACATTATTATCTCTTCAAAAAGTTCATTTTTGGACAAGTATCATTTGGATAGGGATTAACTTAATCAGAGATTTTGAATCTTCTTTACTTTAATTTTTAATCTCTTTTTAAAAATATGTCTGAATCTTAAAAAGGCCTAAACCTGTAGTCACAAAGCACTGCTTCAAAAAAGGGGAAAAAAAAGAAAAAAGAAAAAAGAAAGTTTTTAAAGCAGCCACCAGCTGTAAGAGAGATAGTGCAAGCAGCAGATTTGTGACAGAGTGGAGCATGAAACCCATCAGCTGATGAGTGAAAATCCCTGGTTTCTAATTAATCGAGGTACACAGGCCAAGGGATGAAGAGGATCAGGGAAATGAAATCAGGAAAAAGATACCATCAGTCATTTCTGCGGCCCATTGTCATACTTCAGAATCTGCTGTAATGAATCACTCAGGCATTCCACAGATACATTCAAATGGTGAAGAAAATTCATTGTCCGGTGAAGAGTGTTTGATAAAAATCTTTCTTTTCCCCCCTCTTTGTCAGAAGCCTATGATCAGAAAAGGAAATCCAGACAGCACAACAGGTGTGCTTTTGCAAGCCTGGTGAAATCTGCAAATGAACAGAGGCACTAAAGAATTTTTTTGTACTAAAATTTCACCAAAATGAAAAAAGTCACTTGTAAGAGCAGGCAGTGGTAAAATGCACTGAAAACAACTGAAGATTAAGGGGATAAAAGGTATAAATGCTCTTCTGGTTGAGAAGTTCCTGTCCTGATAAAACCATCTTATACGGTAAGGGTGAAAAATTATATTTTTTTAGTATATTTTTGCCAAGTTTATCATTTCCAGATATTGAAATCTGTCTTGAAGAGCTACTAATCTATTGGCTAGCCCAAATTTAAGACAGCACTAAAATGTCATTCTAAAACTTGGAGAGGGGCAGGAACAACTACCTTTTTTGAAAAGGGGAGAGTTTAATTTTGTTCTCAAAGACAAAACAAAAATGTTTAAAGGCAAAAGGATTTTGCTTTTTGCCTGTCTTACAGACCTGTACAAACACACACTCATGCAAATACTGTGAACAAAGATATGCCTACATGTTGGGTATCAGTTATCAGACTTGTGCAAAGGTTTTAGTATCTATAAAAACATTAGACCACAAGTCTTCACAAATTGAAATCCCCTTTATTTAAAACTAGGAACAATATATATATCTCATTTTTTTTCTTTTTGTTTTGCCTATGGCTCAACTTTTTGACCCTGAGCAGCTCTTATTCTAGTGTATTTCTTAAAGTGGTGTCCCCCATTAGGTGACACCAGAATATAATTGTTTTTAAATAATCAGGGTGCTATACTAAGACGTATAAGGAAGGCTGATTCATTTTAGATTTAATTACCATAATATAGGGGTTGGCTGTCTATAGTATCAATCACTGAGACACTTTATAGTTGATAATATTAAAATGGCAATAATGAGAATTCTGCTTCATGATGAAAATAATTTTAATCATGGGTAGATTACAAATCCATTTACTGTTACGGTTACTAAGAATTCTATTATCTGCCTCCTATTGTGAAAGATGTTGAAACTTTTTTTCAGGAAATGTAAAAGATTATAGAGGTATGTGCTCTATGCAAAGTTTCTGTCCCAGCAGAGCAACAAAAAACTGCTTAATACCAGGAGATGCTGAAGATGAAACTTGCCAAGTGAACTTGTAGCTGCATCTCTGCACGAACACACACCTGGCTATGCAGATCTATTTATAGGCTCAAGGACAATGTGGGTAGCTGGTTTAGGTTCTCACCATGACTTCTTCTACTCACAAACAGTACTTAGCCAGGTGACCAGCTGTTGCCTCTGCAATGAAGTTTATTAATTACTATCTCCAGTCTCATGTATAGACATAGATAATTTAGAGAGTGCTTAGTTTTTCACGTGGCTGTACCTCTGATGTTCTTCTGTGACTATGGACCTATCATCTCAATTATTTTTCCTCCTTTCTCTTCCTGTTTTTTTTTTTTTTTTTAATTCTGTTCAACACTAAACAGCTACTGCTACAACAGGGCTGCCACCAGGCTGGGATTGCCTATGTCTCCTTTATAAACACACTAAGGCTGCTACCATAGGTTCATAGAATGGTTTAGGTTGGAAGGAACCTTAAGGATCATCATGGTTCCAACCTCCCTGCTGTGGGCAGGGGCACCTGCCAGTAAAACACGTTACTCAAAGCTCCATCCAGCCTGATCTTGAAGACTTCCAGGGATGGGGCATCCACAACTTCTCTAGGTAACCATTGCCTCACTAACCTCACAGTAAAGATTCTACCATATCAGTTTAAAACAATTACCCCTTGTCCTATCACTACATGCCCTTGTAAACAGTACCTGTCCTGCTTTCTTGTAGGCCTCCTTTAGGTACTGGAAATCTGATCTGACATCTCTCCAGAGCTGTCTCCTCTTCAGGCTGAAAACCCCAACTGTCTCAGCCTATCTTCATAGGGATGGTGCTCTTGCCCTAATGTCATCTTCATGGCCCTTCTCTGAACTTGCTACAGCAGGTCCATGTCCTTCTTCTGATAGGGGCCCAAGAGCTGGATGCAGTATTGCAAGTGGGGTTTCGCTGGTGCAGAGCAGAGGGGGATAATCCCCTCCCTCAGCCTTCTGACCACACTCCTCTTGATGCAGCCCAGGATGCAGTTGACTTTCTGGGCTGCACATGCACATTGACAGGTCATATTGACCTTCTCATCAACTAATATCCTCAAGTCCTTCTTGTAAGCGAGTCTGTCGACTTGGACATGAAGCTATTGACAGCAACTCTTTGAGCACAACTGTCCAGTCAATTTATTATCCATCAAATCCATGACTCTCCAGTCAACAAGGATGTTGTGTGGGACAGTGGCAAATGCTTTTCACAAGTCCAGGTAGACACCAGTCACTCTTACCTCATCCACTAATGCTGTAAACCCTCATACAAGACCATCAAATTTGCCAGACACATTTTCCTTTAGTGAAGGCATGTTGGTTATGATCAATCACCTCCTTGTTTTCCATCTGCCTTAGCAGTTTACAGGAGCATCTGATCTATGATCTTCCAGGACACTGAGGTCAGAATGGCTAGCCAGTCATTCCCCTGATCTTTCTTTTTTTTCCTTTTTAAAATGAGGATTATAGTTTCCTCTGGACTCACAGATGCAACTCATCAAGTCCTATGGCTTTGTGCACCGTTGGGTTCCTTAGATGTTCTTGAATAAAATCTTCTCCTACATAGGGTGGTTCTTCATTCTCCCAGTCCCAGCTTTTTCCTTCTGATTCTCAGGCAGTGTGACCAGAGCACTTTCCTGTGAAGCTTGGGGCAAGTATGGGGATAGTGAAAAGAATCCCAGAGACAATCTAGTCCCAAAGTACTGTTGTGCCTTGAAGGGTTGAAGGTCTCAGATAATTTCCTATTCACAAAATGTCCAGGTGGGAACACTGAACTCTAAATGCCCCTAGCTGGCATCTGCACTGGGAGAAGTGGCCAGGACGCAGAGCAATTGGACAAGGGGATTTCTCAGGCTAGAAGTGATTTTTCCGGGAGCACACATGCTGCTGCTGCTGCACCCCTGCAGTGCTGGAAGAGCTGTGATGTCTAAGAGCTGTTCTGTTCCAATTTCATTTAAAACAAACAAAGAAACCACACTGAAGTAATTTTAATGCAGGATTTTGGAGACGGTCTTGTACTGCTGAAACAAATAGCATAAGCTTCACCCTGCTGAACCTTTTTCTGAATCCGTGTGTGACTATGTGTGCACATATACATTAGCACTGCTTTGATTATATAATGTAATGAGCTCAGTGGATTTATTCTGGATTTACACTACGGAGCCTGAGAGCAGAGTTTGGAACAGTGTCTTGTCTTTAAGATGCCAGTTTTGTAAATGCATTTCTTTTCTTAAGGATACTGATGAAAATTTATTACTGATTTTTCATGCATAACTTTGCAATGGAATCAGATTTTTATGTTCCAGCTTCATCACTGTTTCTGAATTGGGATTAAAAATTTTTACAAATTTAGTAGAGAATCAGTTATCATCAAAGTCCCCAGGAGCTCATTTACTGGTGTGCAAACTGCGCCCCACACTGGTCCCCTGCTTTGGAGGAACTCAATGAATAAATTAAATTTCCAGAGACAGCCAGCTTTATAATCCTGGCCTACTGCTCTCCCTTCCTACTTGCATAATTTTTTTATCATTCTGGGCTTCATTCTCTATGTTTGGCCTCTGTTGCTGACCAATGGGTCTGGGGGAGGGACACCAGGGCTCAAAAGTCTGGGAGCATGACTTACAGGGACCAGTGGGCAAAATAGTAGAGGTTACAAAAGCCATAAAACACATTTGTAAAATTGGCAGTCTATGGAGAAAAATTGTAAAATATACTGTCTGCACCTTAATTTGCATGCGATATACCATTAGTAAAAGGAACAATAATAAATATAGAATCAATCTGAGTTTTTTTTCATGAGAAACAAGTTTCTTCTTTTTTATTATATCAGTCTCCTCAAATGTATTGTTACTGAACCTTTTTAAACAACCATAATTTTATCTGAACAATAAATCTGTTGCTTTATTTTTTATCTTGTGTTTAATAAAGCATGAGACAAAAGGAAAAAAAAACTTTACAGGTAGCATGATCTTCTTTGAGAAAAAGTGAAATAGCAACAGCAACAAAAAAAAATCCTCTTAATCAGTCTATTTTTTAACTCAGAAAGACTATTTGGAAAGGTTGCCATCAAAGTGATTTTCTACAGATAGCTCATAGGTGATCAGGATAAAACCCCACCACTTCAGCACTTCAAATATTTATCATATATATGTTTGCTTGAATCTTGATAAGGGTGAGATTTGGGACTTATGGACACTGAGATAGGATGTCACCTGAGACATTCATCTGATTCTGAATGCAGACAGAAGGAAAGTGCCTGGGAGAGGCCAGAAAAGAGGGAGGGAGAGAGTAAGGGATACTACGAATGGACAGCCCTTGTTCCCAGCTCTAATATCCCGCTGCAATTATTTTGTGGACATCCACTCCTTGCCTGCACAGGAGATAGGGCTATAAGTGTATGTTATTTTTTAATTACAAGGGGGTAGAAAAAATCCTGATGATGGGCTGGAAGGTGCCATTGCATTGTTATTTTTTTCTCTCCCTTCGTTTGCTGATTATGTGAGCTGGGCTCCTTTGCTAGCCGATGATAAGCAGAATTTCCATGTTCTCTGCATAATTAATCCATCTCTGCCTCTCTTCATGCCAACTCGCCCGTTATCGCCGGCACATGCCTGAATTGCAAAAGAATCCGCTCTTCAATTGGAACTTATTGATATTCTAAGAAAAAAAAAGAGAGGGGGAAAAAACTGAAAATCCTTAAGTTTAAGCCGCAGATTTTTAAATGGATTAATTTCGCTGCAATCGCAGCCATCTAAGGCGGGAAGGCAGGCAGAGCAAATTGAAAGCATCTCCATGTTTGCAGAATTGGGTCCAGAATGCTGAAATATACTGGCACAGTTCTCTTTTAAAGTCAGAAAATTACCATTCATTTACATCACATGAAATACTTTTTTATGCTAGAAATATTCAAGAGACGTTCCTTAAATGCCTGCTAATGCTAGATAACATTTCTAACTTTCAACATTTTGCTAGACTTTGATATGACATGATAGGAATGCCTGCCAGTGTGGAATATTATATGTACCCATAATCTCTTTTTATCACATATTTAGATTATATCATCCTCTCCCTAAACCATCCTGAAGTAGTCTTTAAACAATGTACTCTGTGTCGTAGGCTCCTATTTAGTACAGTTACACGAGCCCAACTTGGTAGGGCACATTTAGACTTTGTCCAGTACGAAGGGTTTTTTAAAGTGACAACACATGATCCTAAAAATACAGTTCATCTTTTTATACCTTTCACAAAGTTAGGTTGCATTTTTTATGGTCCTTTCTACATTTAGAGATTCTGTTTTCACTCATTTATAACATGTGATGTGTTTTGTTATTTCAATGCAGCTCTTGAGGATTGTACTTACATTTTAAAAGGGCTCAGCTGTACTCCATACCAGCCTGGCACTGCATGTGGAATAACAACAGCTAGTGGCAAGCTAAGACTTTTCCTCTTCTCCCTTTTTTTTTTTTTTTTCCTCAAATAGTATGAAAATCAAAATATTCTTCTCCTTTTATTTCTTTAACACTAAATTCACATCCTTCATTTCCTTGACCCTAGGAAGCAGCAGCATTCGGCAACACTGAGAGATTTATTTAATGCCTCAGCTAAGCCACAACGTATCTGGCATTCCATGCCCATATGCTAGAAATCAGCAATTTATGCTGCTGTAGAAGGAAATGTTGACACTCACAGTTAACAGAGGGGGAAAAGTTGCTACACTGACTGCAAATGGAGATTTAGCTGTTAAGAAATCTTTGTTATTATTAGACAGATGTCTTTCATTTGAAAAATACATGGGAAAGAAATTTTAAAAATAGAGGATCTCACAGGCACTTATCAGAGACAAAAAAAAAAGAGAGACATACAACACAACAATGATATTTGTGGCAACATCTCTTTCAGATACAAAACAATGAGCTTAATACATGGTTGGGCCATCTTACCCTATAAATTCGCACTTGTAATGAATTTTTTGTCATTAGTAAGAAAAGAAATGCCACTGTTCTAGTTTGGATTTTCAGGCAATAAACAGCACCATACAAGAATGACTAGGGATCACATTAGGATATGTTTTTATATAGCAGAAAGAGAACAAAGAAGGTTTTCTGGTTGCTTCATAATGATTGACAGTCTTAAAGCACCAGTGAACTTGAGGATATTTCTGGCATATTAAAATTTTAACATTGCAGTTTTGGGAAAATCAAAATGTTTGAAAGCACTTGATAGAGAAAGATAGTTATGTTTACATTCAACTCTATAAGCTGCTAAGAGAAATAGTTAAAACCATATTTAAAATAATCAAAAATTTTAAACATCTCTGAAATTGTATACTTAGCACATGAATAAAATCTCTGAGGAAGAAAATTTCTGTGTTCTTTCTGCATATATTTGTAGCATCAATAAGTAAATAAATTAATAGCCAGTATTAAAAATTGCTGGACATAGGCATTTCCAATTGTGTACAATTTTGTTAAAAATAACAGTTTCCAACCTAATTTAGGAGAAAAAAAATATTACAAGATTACATATGTGTGCTGCATAATAACATAGAACTTCCTAATCTCTTACAGCGAAATCCTGGCTCTTTTAAAGTCAATCACGAAATCCATATTGCCTTAAGTTACACCTGCATTTCAGCAAAATTTTAGTAGTACAATCATGTTTAATTAAGCTTATACAACAGTCAATGTTGATTATTTATATCAGAAGTTTCTTCTAATTATTTATACTGCAAACCTACCGCACTGGCATCATTATACCACACAAAAAAATTCAAACACACTAAACTTATTTTGGCGATTTAAAAAATTGTAGATATTAATTCAAACATGTGCCTTTTATATTTTTTATATCTACTTATATTCCACCTTTTTATTATCATCCTATTGTACATAATAGGTTACACAATATTACATTCTGTAATAATTTTTTAAGGAACTACAAATTTCCATACTGATTTAGGAAACAAAACTACTTTACTTATACTTTGAAGGATTTCATGGAATACTTTTTTGCACCTGATAAGAACTGCAACAGCCACAGCAATGAGGAAAAAGGGGATTTGTAGCACACAGCAATCTTCCAGTTATTCAGCATAATTCAGCATTTGTTTCAGATGATAAATATAAATTTCTCTAGCTCCTTATTATCAATCTCTGTATTGATTCAGCCTTTTAGAAGATCAACATGTAGACAAATAAAAAAAGAGATCAGTGCTCAGCAGAAATATTCCCTCATTTAGAAGCCTAGATTCGGTGCAAATCAAACGACTGCAATTTTTCCATGCATGGCATTGCCTAGCATTAATCTATCCTCAATTTTATAGCTGGAAAGCAACTGTAAATGAATTACCAATTGATTTGTAAATTTTACTTAGAGAAATTTCCTTGCTCCTTCTAAAAATAATACTCTGTTTAATTTAGGGTTTCAGAGTTTGTTCAGTGTATGAAATCCATTTCATGTGCTGGTCATCTTTAGAGAGTTTTGCAGTGAAACCTGTACCAAGGAAGCTGGGAACCCTTTTCAGTTCCTCGGTGCTTGCCTGCTGCATACTGAGCTACCTGGCAGGAAGTACAGCATAGGCAACAGATTTCAGCACCTATCAGCCATGGTCAAGAGATGAATCACAATCCTACGGAATGCCATAGATGCAGAGGGATTTCCCAGGCTGCATGCAGAATATAAAGGATTTATTGTTTGTTCTGGCAGGCATGCACCATCTGCAATATAAAGATATTTAGAATCTTTGGAAAGCTGTTGTGCCTACCCACTTTTACCTTCCTGAAGACGTGAAAGAAAACCCAAAGTCCTCATTATGATGGAAGTGTGGCAATGAGTGGGGCTATGTCACTTGGTGCCCATGTGTTAACCTTAGTAAGGACACCTAAGAAATCAGTTGTGATATGCAGCCCACAAAGAAAGGCCCTTAGCAACCAAGAGACAAAATATGTAGGCAAGCACAGAGTATTTGATTTGTCCATAAAAATCCTCGTATGGGTTTCATTAAGAGAATTTGGCATTTGTTACTATAATAATTTAAGTAAAAAATAACGCAAAATCATAACAGTCTGAACAACTAACATAAAAAACCTACCCTCTTATAAGAATAAGTGGTAGATGCAATGGGAACCTCTCTTTGGAAAGGAGCTTTGATTAGGGTTCTCAAAAGATCTCTGGCTTCAGAGATGATCAGTGAGATTATCTGCACATGTAAATTCCTGCTGTAGATATGTAGCAGTAAGACCTTAATAGGAAGTTATGAGGGAACAAATAGACAGAGAAATCCAGCTGGAGAGGTATCTCACTTCATTTTAATAAGAACAGATTTGCATTTTCATTTTATATCCTCAAAAATGTACCCTTGACTGTAACTCTAACCTCCAGGATGAACTATTATCAGCAATAGTAAATAAATAACTTGCTAGATATTATCACACATTCTTATGTCTCAGTATTTAGGTCTTAGATAAGTGTTTAGGTCTAAGAAAATACAAAATTTTCCTATGAATTGCAATATGGTCACCTAAGTATCCATGAAATTCTCAGTGATAGATCTAGGGAGCTTTCTCCCCTTCCTTACTCCTCTCATTTATTTTCCTTGGGACCTGGGAAGAAAACTAAAGCATGTATAATTCTGAACTCAGTTCTATGAAACCAAAGTGAATGGACTATACACAACTTTTAGTGAATGTCAGACTGTGTCTTAAAAAGCACAGAGTTATAGGTAAAACATTAAATTTATTTGCAGGGTACATTAATTTTATTTTTTTGCCACAAATCCTGGCACAGAGCTACAAAGAGGTTTTCTGTATTAGAAAAAAATAGAAGATAGAGTTTTCACAAACAGAAGTTACAGTTTAGGTATGAAATGTGTATTTTTTCCATTGTATAAAAAAAGCCAGAAAAAGTAGAAGAAATCAAAACTTTTCCCAGCATAATATATTAACAAAGGAATATTTGCATGAAAAGCCCATAAATACATTAAACCTTAAGCTAAAGTTGCCAACAGAGGGAAAAAATAGAGCATTTCCAAGAACCAGGATTGCCAGTGTGTGCTTTACGGACTCACCTTGATTGTTTGTTATTTGTTGAGAGCTGACTGGAATCAGAATCAGAATCAGAATCAGAATCAGAATCAGAATCAGAATCAGAATCAGAATCAGAATCAGAATCAATCAGAATCAGAATCAGAATCAGAATCAGAATCAGAATCAAATTCAGCCATCCTTTCTGACCCTGGGGCAGTTTGACTCAGGAACAGGAGAGGAGTAAGTCCAAATCATAAAGCTTTGTGACATTCACTGGTCAGTGACGTACAAATGAAGTGGCACAAAACTCCCACTGCACTCACACAAGACTTCCAAAACAGTACTTCATGATAGGGCTTGAAAATGGAAGGTGGCCTTTGGCAAATAAAAAAGGGGGCAACCATTCCAAAACTAGAAGGGCAAATGAATGCAGGCACTAAACTAGCAACTGCAGAAATAACAGATGAGGGTTTCCAGCCTACTGCAAAGGAAGATGGTCCTTCTTTGAGTAAGTTTTGTGCTCAAGTGAATCACAAGAACAGGCCATTGAATATTTGCCTCTTGGTGCCACATCTGCACAAGTGTTCTGTTGCGTGATTACAGACACACCTCAGCGATGAGGCACAAATCCCTGGAGGAAAAACTTTCCACTGCAGATCCCTTCCAAGGCAGATTGCAGCCTGGTAATAGAATAGGCAGAGCCGTAGAATTGCCAGCATTTGACAAATCACAGTGAGTCTCTTTGCCTCAGTGAGATAGAGCAAGGAGAGCTCAACTGTCTGAATCTGTGGCATCTAATGAACAGGAACACAATTACCTCAAACTGTTAACAAAGAAAAAATAATTTTTTCTGAAACTGAATTTACTATGGGCTATTGCAGCTCATAACAAAAGTAAAGCTAAAACCTAGACAGAACTGAGCATATTTTTTATTTTTCCATTTGAAACCTGGGATTATTTCCTCCAGGCATTTGGAAGGACAATGCTAGCAGAACTCTGTTTGCCAGTAAAGCTCAGTTTTGGAAATCACCATCAGTCAGCATGAAAATGGGACCAGTGGTATGGAAATGAGCTCATTACTATTATTTTTTTGCTGGCACATGCACAACTTGTGCTTTTAGAATTTTGAAAAGCGGGACATGAATTGCAAAGAAAAAATGAGTTAACAATATTAAACAGTCAGTTGCTAATTACTGAGCAATCCAAACCTGAGTCTGGAATGACATGCTCAGACATCCAGCTGGACCTCAGGCCATATGCTATCCTAGATCCTCACATGCAGCTCCCACTACTGTCAAACACTGCAGTGTTGGGTAAAAAGTTCAGTGCACAGATTAAAATATGGTCAGAGATATATATTTGTAGATACTTTGAAAAGAATAGTAAACATCTGCAATATACCAGTAAAATAAAAGGATGAGAGCTGTAGACAGCAAGGTAGGAAATCAGTCTGAATCATTTCTCTTGTTTCACTTTCATTGTTTTGTTTGGAGCAGAAATGTCCAATAACTCCATTTCTGTTTTTTCTCTGTAAGGAGGCTACTTACATAGATTTAGAATGTTACTCCATTGTAGTACCACGTTTCAGCTGCCATAGATCACACTTGTAATTGTTCAATGTAAGAAATGAAGTTTATTATCTACTTATTGATCCCGAGGTATAATACTTGGCAGAAAGAAACATAAAGAAAATTCTAATATAATGTAGTAAGTTTTAATGGTGTAATTCCAAGGATAATAATATTGCTAAAAATATTATTCCCCTAAGTATGAAAAGTCATTTACCTTTAGCTCTAGGTTTCTTCTTGGTCCTAGCTAAAATATTAACTTTTAATTTATTTGAATTGTATTTCTTATCATGTATTTTCCAGATAGAGACCACCTACATTAAAAACTGTACATATGCTCAACTAAACCAGGTATTCTATGGTATCTTCTTGTAACAATGAAGATTTCATTAAGCATATTCTTCAGTAGTATGATTTCCTAGATTTATGTCATATTATCTTGCATATATAAAAAAATAACCCTTCATAAATAAATTTAAAAATTAATCACAGAATTCTTTAAAAAATACAGGTGTCTGATTTTGATTTTCACTTCCAAAACCACATTTGCTTGCATGTTTTGCAGTCATAAATTATTTCACCCTGGATCAGTGATTTGGTGTTGATCAAACAGATCCAATATGGTAAATTTGCTGGTCAGCACAGTCATGCAAATTGCAATAAGGCAGAGGAATCTACAAGTTTGAAACAATTCCCAGGAACTGAGCCAATACCCTCCACTCCTTTTGGATATTTAGTTGTTATTCTGATGGGTTTAAAACTGTGGCAGGAGAAAGCATCTATTTTGTGAGTTTTTCATGAGGAGAGACTGAAGTGGCAGGACTCAAAAACACCCAGCAACTCACATCAAGGCTTGTTTTCATTATGCTTTCAAACATCTATAATTCTTACTCATGCAAACAACATACTAGTGTGGTCCTGTAGCTAGATTTAAATAACTAAGAATTAAAACAACTAGAATCATAGAATCCTTTAGGTTGGAAAAGATCTTCAAGTCAAACCATTAATCCAACACTGCCAAATCTACCACTAAACCACATTTTTAAGCGCCACATCTACATGTCTTTTAAACAATTCAGTAATAGTGACTCCGCCTGTTCTTGAGCAGCCTGTTCCAATGCCTGACAGCTCTTTCTGTGAATTAGTTCTCCCAATAACCAAACTGCCCTGTCTCAATTTGAGACAATTTCCTCTCATCTTACCCCATTTTACTTGGGAGAAGCGATCCACTCTTACAACCTCTTTTCAGGGAGTTGTAGAGAATGACAAGGAATCTCCTGAGCTTCCCTTCCTCCAGGTGAACGCCCCAGCTCCCTCAGCTGCTCCTCGCAGCCCCTGTGCTGCAGACCCTTCCCCAGCGCTGTTGCCCTTCTCTGGACATGCTGCAGACCCTTCCCCAGCGCTGTTGCCCTCCTCTGGACATGCTGCAGACCATTCCCCAGCGCTGTTGCCCTTCTCTGGACATGCTGCAGCCCCTTGGTATGTCTGGTATTGAGGGCCCAAAGCTGAGCACAGATTCGAGCTGCAGCCTCTCCAGTGCAGAGTACAGGGGATGGATGATCTTTGCCCGAGTCCTGGACTGTTTCTACACAAGCCAGGATACCATTGGCCTAGTCTAAGCAGAAGCTCATAAAGGACAGAATATCATGGTAGAAAGATTTGGGTTATACATCTAAAATTCCTTCACAGAAAATAAATATTCCTTCATATACAAATAATCAAGGACCTGGCAGCATCATTTAAGAACAAATCCTCTATGATTTGGACTAATATTTTTCATGCAGCTAGTCAACAGTGCATTTGTGAAATGTGAATTCAAAATAAAGATTATTCTACTAGCTAAAAGCTGGATATTTGCACATTTGCCTCCCATATTCATAAACATTTTCATGCAGAAAACAATGAAGAAAAATCCCATGGAAAGTTGAAATCCTAAGCAACTAATTTTCCACTTTAGGAGAAGTCTCAGTGATCACTGTGAGCCTTATTATTGCTTTATTTGTGGGAATTACTAGCTCTTAAATTGTTCTGTTGCAAATCTGAAACATGCAATAATTTACATTACAGCAATATTTAATAGAGAACTGAGAATTCTGAGATAGTTTACAAGTGGAGCTACTATAACACTTCTTGTAGCATTTTTCCATTAAAAAGTTAACAAACTGGATTAATTGCTTTGTGACAATGTTTCTTTTTAAAACCTGCTGTTTCCATGCAGCAAGACATAAATGCTGTATACGGTTACCAGTATTAGTCATTTTTAAAATACTGCTTTTCTCCCCCAAAGTTTATGGTATGCATACATACACCATGCATTTTGCATTCTATTACATTAATTCATGCTATAATAACCTAATAAATCAGGGAGTTTAAAGAACTCACACAAATGCACGTGTGGATTGTGTAGGAAAAAACCCAGAGATTCTTCAAACTCCATGCAGTCATAGTAAATTTATAGATTGTAAAATGTCATGTATGGCAGATATTATTTATTTGAAAGGGAAAATAATTTCACATTTCTAAACTGAACATGTAATTACTTACAAATTACATTACAATTACATAATTTTGTTCTCTCCCTTAGTTATGCACACTGATAGAGAAACCTGGGGACAAATCTGCAAAACACTTGACAAAAATGTAAATGATATCTGGATTCCTTGATTTACTTGAAAGTTATTATAAATGTTGCTGTAGCTAAAAGGTATTGATTTTTAAAATAAATGTGTATTTTAAAGGTGAAAATATGGAGTACAGCATAAGTGTAAATTCAAATTATCTATTGTTTTACTATAAATCATAAAGTGCAGTTATTAATTAAGGTATTTAATGATTTTATAGCCATTTTCACATGTCTTCAAAAAAGAATATCAATAATAGATAATAAAACTGGAGGTAGATACTACATATAGTATACTTCTGAAATATATATTTTTGAGTTACTGTTTCATAATCCATTGAATATAGAATATTATTTTTGCAGTAGATGTAGTTAGGATGCTTCTCAGGAAAAAAAAAAGAACTTCTAAGAAATAGAAATTCTGAAGTCTGTAGTATCGTGTACCAGATAGTTGTGGCTTAGCACTGAGGCAACTTGACTCAGAAGGCAAAAGTATTCTTTTATTTGATATGAACCTTCTGATTTCTTTTTCTGCCCTATTCAAAAGTCATGTTGAATATCTAGATCTTTTGCTTGAAAATTCCACCCTGAACTGCAGGTGAATGAAATGAAATCCGGTCTGTTGACTGTACAAGAGAAAGGTATGTGGACAAAAGGTTACAGGCAGCTGATAAAAATCCACTTCTCAGTGGAATATGTGCAGAACCAGTAAAAAAACTCACTTTATAGTAGTTATGATTACTAATTCCCCCGTGTGGGTAAGTGAAGTATATCTCATGCACCTTGTTTGTCTTGCATATCCTTGCCAGCTTGCCAAGTATATTTAGGCTCAGAAGCTCCTCCAGTCTGGAGAACAGGCTTCAACCATCCGAACCTGCATTTGCAATGGGTGGAGTGGGAGTCTGCCTGTTCGGGATGTGCCCAGAATAATTTTACTGCTGTTACTCACCTTGTGAGCAGTTTGGGAACAGACCTGCATCCTGCAGCTTGGAGGTTTGTCAAATAGGACCAAGAACAATTGGGTCAATTTGTCACAGGGCAACTGGGTTTTCTTGTCAGGCACTCATACTATGCTTAAACATTTTTGTGACAGTACAAAGTGCCCTAAAATTTAAAGGCCCCCAAGGAAAGGTAGTACCACTTTAGGTGGTTGTATACAAGCAGGTTTCTATGGTCCTTTTCAGAAATAAATTTATAATTAGTTTGTTAGATATAGTAAAATATATGCTTTGATTTCAATGAGTGTTATAAGGTAAGGTCCCATTTAAACAAACCCTGAGCCAAAAATGATGCAGAAGGCATAATGTCTGTCTTCATTGAGTAAAGACAGAAGAATTCATTCCTAATGGTGCTTACAATCCCCTCTGCAGGATGTATCAGAAAATCCTCAAAGATATTTAGATTGCTGAGGCACATTTTCTAATGAGTTTGTTTGTGATCATCAGTACTTAGATAAAGCCTTTAGAAAGAACAGAAGTAAATGGGTTTTTTTAATACTCTACTGTATTTCATGAATTATGGATTTTATAAAAATACATGATTTTTCACACTATGTATCTTGAGAAGCTTTAAAACATTGCATAATTTGCATCTTGGATAATGAAATTTTCATTAATAAATATATAAATCATAAATCATTTATTCATACAGTGTAATGTAGCAGTTTATTACATACTGCTTGACTTTTGTAATCAGGGAATCCCCTGATGAAAAAAATGCACAATATTAATTACCAGCACCATCTGTGCTAAACAATAAGAAAAACAATATTTTAATACAATGACTTCATGCATGTCAGTTATCTTCAACATTAAACCCTGCAGTTTTGTTGATGGGGTTTACCTTCTACTCATTTAAATAACTGATGTTCTTACAAAGGTTAAAACCATGAATAAATGAATTAAAATTAAATACAATGAAAAATACCAATAGATACAGCATGGATCAAGTTCATTCATCAAATAAGTGACTATACAGGTATAGATATACCTATATTTACATGTGTATTTTTAAATTTCCCTACAAATTTTTCCAAAAAAGTTATTATTTACATGCTATTACTCTCAGAAGACTAATGTTCAACCTCTAAGAGTTGAAAGGGTTTTGTGGTTTTTTTTTTTTATTTGGGTTTGTGGGTTTGTTTGTTTGGTTTTTAAATTAGCACAATTATAAATAATCCTTAAAACATAAATATCTACTTGTCAGTATTGGGAACATAAGTTGTTTTGATGCACCAAAAAATATTTAAGCTGCATTTAGTATTCTGGATGTGTGAATTCAGGTGAGTTTGCTTTCTCTCACTATAATAGCAAAGATATTACTCTTATACATACAGGACCTGATTTTGTTTAATGATTTAATGAGCTTAAAAAGTTTGCTACGTAAAATCAAAGCTACACTTACTATTTCCTTCTCAAAAAATTGTGCCATAGGAGCCAGCCAGAGGTATTAGGACGAGGAGACCATTCAAATTCACTGATTGAGTGCGCCATGGGAAAATCTTAAACACAGATTCCTTATTTCCAAACTGCCTCACCTATACCCATGTCCATATCATCAATGTTCAACATCCTTCCCTCTGTACAATTTTATAATTTGTTTTTCTCTGGCACAATAATTCTCTCTGTAAATTGTCATCCAGTTCTAATTATATTTAAGTGTATGCCAATTACGAAAGTGGTTTTTTCCCTATCTATCATATATTGAGGTTGTATATTGACTTTCAACTTTCCCCATAAGATCTGTTCTAATTTTTCAGCACTTCAGCACTCCATTGGCATTCATGGCCTTCAAAGGTACACATCAGAATGCTAAGAAACCACAGTAAACTTTATGTCCCATTTATTGCTTTTATTTCTGCATGCATATGCTTTTGGTGACAGTTATTCAGGTTTCTTATTTAAAATTTTCACTTGCTGATATAGACACTTTCATAAGTATTGTGTATAACATTGTTTGCAGGAATTTACCTTAGAGGAGACAGTAATGAGACTCCCAAAGCTTTAGGAACTGCCCAGAGCATTTATTTACCATAATAAAAATTAAATGCTTATTTACAGCCATCAGCTCACCTACTGAAAGGCAGTGTGAATTCTCCCAGCCCCTGGGCAATCTGCTTTTCCCAGGCTTCCAGTGAGCTGAACATTATTCTCTAGCAGGTATATGTATTGACTGTGCTGCTCCCTGCTCTCTGCATGGTGTCCTTCCTGTCCTGCAGCTGGCTGATTTTCAGGCTCTTCCATACCACACATGGAGAGCCATGACATTGGCTTAGAATCATGGAATTTTTTAGGTGGGAAAAGAACTTTTGGACCTTCAAGTCCAACCAACCACCACTAAATCATGTCAGAAAGGGCCACATACCTCCAGGGAAGGTGACTCCACCATCCCTCTGGGCAGCCTGTTCCAATGCTTGACGACCTCTTCTGTGAAGACATTTTTCCTGTTGTCCAACCTGAACCTGCTCTGGCACAGTTTGAGGCCGTTTTCTCTTATCCTGTCACTGGTTGCCTCCGAGAGGAGCCCAACCCCACCTGGCTGCAGCCTCCTTTCAGGTAGTTGTGGAGAGCAATAAGGTCACTGCTGAGACTCCTTTTCTCCTGGCTGAACAGCCCCAGCTCCCTCAGACACTCCTCAATGACTCGCTCTCCAGACCCTTCACAAACTCTGCTGACAGAGGTGATGGCTTTGCGGACATCTGCCTTGTGCTAGAGCTGAGTGAGAAGCCAAGGAAACCTTTCAGACAGAACCACAATTCTCTTCAATGTTCTGTATTAGAAACAAAGGTGTACAGGAAGGCTTTGCACTTTTGAACTTTTGAACTGTGACATGCTGGTACTCAGCAAACAGCAATGCTTTATTGTGACACCTCCAGAGACTGTCTCAGGGATTCTGTAGCCTCTTGCTGTCCGTGGGTTCATGTACAAGCTAAATCCATTCAGGTTTTCATCTCTTTACCAGGGCGATCTTGGTCTGCTACAGAAGTTGCAAATTTCATCAGATACTCCCTAGGGGCAATTAAGCATTGCAAATTCTGTCTGACTTCTTTTTCTTCCTCATTTTGATGTATGCTTTTGTGTATGTTTTGTGGCCACTGCACCATTTCCATATAAATAATTATTTTCTTGAACCAACCTGGCTATTCTTCCCTCTAAGTGTTTTCTGGGGATCATTAAAAGTTTTATTTCTCCTTTGCAACTTGACAGTTTTCTCAATTGAAAACATGACTCTAGGCTGATATCTACTTCCATATCTGTATAGCTTTTCTCATTTCATGTTACTGTGATTTTCCTTAATTTATTAATTAAGGGGAACCTCCTTAGCATGATTTCTCAGATTCTTACCCTTCTTTTATTCTCAAAGAAAATGTCCTCCTCCAATTTGCCCAAGTTTTTTTTCCATTCAGTGTTTACTTTTCCCAATGTCAGTCCAGAGATGGAAATAGACCATTACATAGAATTCATTTGTTGCTCTTAGTGATTAGGTGACTTCCTCTTTCTACTGCCTATACTTCATTATTTCCTCTTACTCTCTCAGACCTAAGTACTCCTTCTGGCAACAGTAGTTTTCTCACAGATGCAGACCATTTCTATGGCTCTCTGTATCTAAATTATTCTTATCTTATTCCAATACATTATTACATGTGGTTTTACCCTTTATTATACAGCATATTTTTCACTTTCTGGGGGTGACTTCTGTTATATGTCAAGGCTTTTCTTCTGAGGATTTTCAGGTCTCCTCCATTCTCTTCTCAATACAATTCTACTCTCAGATACTTTCTTCCCCTCGGTCTTTTCTTTCTGGTTTTTCCTTCCTCGTAGTTGATCAGTAATTATTTTCAAAATATTATTTTAATTGTTCATCTTTTTCTAATCTTCAGTGATTTCTCCCCATCATTATCTTCTCTACCTTGCTTGACTAGGCAAAGCCAAAACCTTGAGCCGTCCACTCAACACCACTGGAAAAAAATTTTCTCAATTGAGACAACCTTTCAATGGTGTTCCAGTTAATCAACTCTTAAAATTTGCTTTTTGGCCCTTAGTTTAATTTATCCATTGCCTTCTTCATTCTTCCTCACTATTCATATTCTCTACTTAGAATCATAGAGTGGTTTGAGTTGGAAGGGACCTTAAGGATCATTTAGTTCCAATTCCACTGCCATGGTCAGGGACACCTTCCACTAGACCAGGTTGGTCAGAGCCCCATCCAACCTGGCTGTGAACACTTTCAGAGTCACTCACACCTTCTCTGGGCAACCTGTTCCAGGGCCTCACCACCCTTGCAGTAAAGAATTTTTTTTCATAAAATGAGGAAAGATGAGGACATGATCAGAGGGACTTCATACAGTATGGAGCAGATCCCACTTGCCTTGAATATCCAAATAGTTATGCAGATAATACCCGAGAAGGATTCTGCCTTCTTTATGCTGTATTTTAATAATCAGGAAAAGGTACTTTGGAAACATGAAGGTTTCATCTAATGTTTATTGTCTCTCAAAAAGAAAAATAATAGCTAAAAAGTACATACTAAATAGTAGATTGAATGAGCACAAATTCTGCTCATGCTCTAGGTTGACAACCTGAGCAAACTTGAAATTTGAATACTATATTTGAAATTTTTAGAAAATATGCAGCTGCTGAAAACATGACTTTTGAATTATTACTGTACTGCAAAATGCCCACATTTTCATATAACAAGCACTATATTGACAATCTTCCAGTATAGGATTCAGGTATTCAATTCGCATTAGTAATTACAAAATACTGTAAATACACTACAGAAAGATAAAAATGTCAACTTTAACAGATGAACCTTCATAGAATGGTACAGCTGAAAGCAAGTTTTACCTTTCTGTCAGTAAAGATTTGCACCTGGCTTTGCAGTTAGGAAAGAGAGAGGCAACTCATTATGAGCTCTATTCAGAATTGCTGGCTAGTGACACTAAGTGTGTAAGGGGCAGGGGAAGCACTGCTGCAATGGGCTGCAAATAATTTTCAGTTCCTGGAGTACTTTGAATGTCACTGTGCCTCATCTGAACACTCCTGAAGAGTGAGCAGGCCATGTAAAAGCCATATCCAGAGGCTGCCACAGGGAAACAGGGATCCTGAAATACAATCTCCTGATATCTTTGCTTTTATGACTATTTGTGGTGGTGAAAATCATTAAAGAGAGCACATTGAGAACTGATGTATATGTACACATACCCAAAACATATATAATGCCTATATAGAGATAGATTATATGTGCAAGATTAATATTTAAGAGTGTGACAGAAAGGCACAAATAATTCTTGTTCTCTAATTATGCAGTGTATAACTTTGTATAAAGATAAAACTATTTCATTATTTAAATTCTATAGCTGATGTTCAAAATTAGATTTTATTGCTTAATTTTCTGTCCCATTCATTGATCAGTTTACCTTTTAGTGATTCTTCAAAGACTCCTGATAGGACACTTGTCTTAGAATCTCTTTGGTGTATTTAAAATAGCTTCCCAAGAATGAGGGAGTACTTTTACCCCTATTTTCTCCAAATATGAATACTATTCTGAAGATTACATATGGTGTTCAGACCTTAGGCTTTTGACTTACCACCTACAGAAAATGTCCAAGAATCATGGGCATTGTTTTAGAGGTCATTGTTTTATAAGTCGGGCCTTATGTAAATTATGCATTTAAAAATACTTATGTTACATTTAAGTACATGTTTTTACTAATAGTCTGTAGAGCTGACACAGGTGAGGTATTTATGTTTGTGGGTTGGTAAATAAATCACTTCTAATGAGGCATTCGAAATAACGCCTCAATTTTTTCCTTAGAAAGCACAAATATTAGAAATGGGTCAACACTGCCTTTAGCTACCAAGCAAAGTTTAGGAGTCTGTTTACGAGTTCATTTCTTCTAAAAAGGCAAATACATGTTAAATGCACCAAATTTTTTCATCATTCAGTGTCATAAAATTGGCTGCATATTCACCAATATTACAGGATGAATTTTTCTGTTTATAGAATCACAGAGTCATTTAAATTGGAAAAGACTTCCAAGATCACTGGCTTCAACCATTGAATACCACATTGTCAACTGGACCATGGCCACGTTCTGTTTCTTGAACACCTCCAGGGATAGTGATTCCATCATCTAGTCCACGCCAATGCTCAACAACCTTTTCTGTGAAGAAATTCCTCCTGAGGTCCAGACTGAATCTCCCCCTGTGCACCTTGCGGCCATGTCCCCTCACACTGTCACTAGCTCCCTGTGAGAAGCGCCCGATCCCCCTGGCCTCAGGCTCCTCTCAGGGCTCTGCAGAGCGCTCAGGTCCCGGCCGAGCCTCCTTTGCTCCGGCCGAGCACCCCCAGCCCCATCAGCTGCTCCGCTCAGGGCTTGGGCTCCAGAGCCTTCCCCAGCTCCGCTGCCCTTCCCTGGACTCCTCCAGCTCCTCAGTGCCCTTCCTGAATGAGGGGCCCAGAACTGGACACAGCACTCAAGGTGCAGCCTCACCAGTGCCCAGTACAGGGGACAATCACTTTCCTAGTGCTGCTGGCCACACTATTTCTGGTACAAGCATAGATACAGGACCCAAATATGAAATAAGTTACAAACATTGAGGAAATAAGCTAGGTGGTATATGTGTAAAGCTATCTTCAGTTTAGAACAGCTGCAAGAAATCAAAATGTTTAGATTTAACAAGGGTTAGAGCAGATGATTGTTTTAAACTTGAATTTGTAATTGGGGTAGTTACCAAGAGATTGTGCACAAAATGCAAACTGTTTGCTGCTTGATGATTTTGTTAAATAAGTCAATAGAGGGACCAAAGACTGAGTAAACAAGTAGACCTAGTTATCCCTTCTTATCAAATTCAATCCTTTTATCTGTCACAGTTTCAAGACATGATACTATCAATAGATTTTTTTCAGAAATGAACATTATGAAATTTCCAATCCACATAGAAATAAAAGATTCCAGGTTTATCTGTGCACAGAGAAGGAAAGAAATGTCAGGAAAGAAACTTTTGTATGCATTTTTCTTTGTACTGATATCCTCCAAGCTGTAATTTTATGTTCAAGGGTGGAAGCAATAGTCCGTTTTCCTATCCTAGTGGATCTACCCACTGTTTGAGGAGATTGAATTAGGAGAAGGATAATGCTTGCAACTTTGCATTCATGTTCCAAAAGCTGTGCTTTAGAGATTTTTGAAAAACAAGTCATGGTTAATTCTATTCTAGACTACAAATTTAAATGTTTCTTCAGAGTTGAACTGGCTTGCAACTCAGTATATCATTTTTTCTTTTATCTTGTTTGGCAACGATGGTGTTTGCCCTCAAGATACCTTCCAAATTTTTGTGCTCTTATTTTGCTTAAAACAAGGCTGAAACACTAAGCAAGAAATATTTTTTTTCTTATTCAAATCTGTGGGAATTACATGAGCACATGGAAGATACATTTATGGTTTTGGAACCTAAACTGAGCTCTTTAACTCCAGTTTGATGCATAAAAACCCTTCCCAAATCTTAAAGCAAAACTAGATACTCCTATTGGATATTTAGACACTATGTATACTGATTTAAGACATAAATGAATTAATCCTAAAGCCATTTATAATTGCTTTATCTACAATAAGTTTTTCAAACCACGCTACCATGTGTCTAGTGGTTCATCTTGCTTATTTTTCTACCACAGGCATGCAGTTTACCAGGTCATAGAATGTAGCCTAAACTCTTGTGCATTGCTATTGTGTTGGCCTAATTCTCTTTTCAAAACAAGAAATGGTGATATAGTGTTGATGGGAGATTAGGTTAAATTACTTCTTTACATTATGCACAGTAGAAGTCTCCCAAAATTTTCTGTAACATCAAGTTAAAGAAATGTCGTTTTCCTTGGATTTTGAAAATCACACTACTAGGGTTGGGAACACACTCTAAAGAACATGCCTTTGCATGCCATCTGTAAGTGCAAGAATCAAAGGTAATCTTTTAGATTCTACTTTACTGCATATTTGTGAATGTTATGAATGTTTTGGTTTTTTTTCAAATTCTTGAAAAAAATTAAATGTATTTCAGAAATACATTTAAAGTTGTTTATGTGCAAGGTTGGGGAAAAATCTACTCTGAGGTCATCATCTTTTTCTTTTACTAGGGTTGAGTAAGGGTCATACATGACATTTTAGGAAAAAAATTAGTAAATGTATTCCTGACAATTATTGCAATTAAAAAATCCAAACCTGAATTGGTTTGACTTTCATGTATGATATTAAATCCCTATATGAAATTCAAATTAAATTAAATTCTTTTTCTGGAAGTCCAGGGGTAGGAATAGAAGTTAAAATGAATTTTTTTTAACAGCTCATAGCTTTCATGCACTAAATCATAAATATCAGTTGCAAACATAAAACCAGATCAATTTCATTACTTGATACATTTGACTCATGAACATGGAATTTGAGGACACAAAAATACTGAATGAAAAGTAATAGAAAAAAGAAAAGTAATTAGAAAAGTAATACATGTTATACTTAGTAAGTCAGATCTTCTTTAATATTGATTTTAAAATTAAATCTCAACTGGCTGTTTACCAGGTGGTGAAACCGAGGGAATCAAGTCCGTCAAGGTTTGCTTGGAAGATCTTGGATCTTCAGTAGTGCCATATAGGCTTGAGGAGAAACAGCCTGGAATTTGTTCCTGCTTAAACATTACATTCAGATGAGAATGAGCTGAGTCAAGAAGAGAGAAGGAGAAAAAGCATGAGCACATAAGCAAGAAGGAACACAACCAAGTGTTGCTCAGTTGTGCACGCTCTACCGCTATTGTGCTCTCGGGCACTTACACCAGTTAGGAAAGATTTGTTTGTGTTGGATGATTTTAACAATGTGTCAGTGTAAGAAAATTAATTTACCTCTGATACACTGACTTAAGACCTGCTAACTTGAGCTACACTTATGGCCCTGCTCAGAAAATCTCTCTAGTGCACAGAGGAAGGCACAAACTGCAAAGAAAAAATGTTTTTTTCCTAGCTCATTAAAAGGGCACTGGAAAAAAGCCCGGGAGAAAAAGAAAGGAACTGTAATGGAAGAAGCAAAGTAGCAGGGGGAAAAAACCAACAAACCCAAGGGAACAACAACAACAACAAAAACGTCAAAAAGAATAATTTTCTAAGAAAAGCAGCATTTTCTATCTTCCACTTGAGAGAGAAGGAGTAGGCCAATGAGGACATACAAATTGTAAATAAAAAAACTCATGTTGCACATATGGTGGTTCACAACATTTTCCACTTCTGCTATTCCCAAGGTTCACCAATACCTGAGCTCATAAGGAAGAGATTAGTAAATAAAAGGCAAGAAAGAAAAATATGGCCTGATAACCATCATCCTTATCATCACTAACCAACTCCCAGAAACACAGAACAACTAATTTTTGCCTGTCTATACAAAACTTTATCTCAGAAATGGAACAAAAAGGTAGAATTTGAAAGAAGTCAACTTCATCTGCATATTATCATTGTTTCAAACATGTCTTGAAAGTCCATAATTGCACTATGTGATGAATGAATAATATTAGAAAACACCTACAGCAAAATGGTAGCGGCTATGGTTAGGTGAATTTTCCAGCTTAGTCTATTTAATTTCAGTTTTACACATTTACTTCAAAATTTTGTTTCATTGAGTCATGTATAGAATCAAAGGCCCTTCTAGAAAGCTTTGTAATTTTAAGATTATTTCATATTAATTTAATTTTATTATCAATCAAAGGCTGTAGTATGTGGCAAGCTTTTGAGTGCCAGAGAAAATAATCCTTTATTGCTGTTGTTGTTTCATCAACAAGAAGGTTACACAGTGCATTACTTGTGTAGGTCAAGCCCACTGTGCATGCTGGGGAGCCTTTCTTCTCCCCTCTAAGTGCACTGGCTACAAACATTCACATCCCCTGTAATTTGCCAGCTCTTTGCAGCTCCTTGAGTTTCTTATTTCACTCTAGAGATTCTAGATATATCCCTACCCTTGCTTTTCTCCCAGAATAGCATACTGCCCTGCCTTACCCTCCTGCCAGAGTGTCTTGAAAACCATTCCTTCAGGGATTTTCATATCTTAAAAAGCTGAAAACAGGTGCACAGGTGAATGTCTACAGGCTGATGAAGAGGCATTTTCAGGTTCTGGATGTGGTAATCAGAGTTCCACCCACTTTGATTTCCCCTCTTCAACTCATTGATTCCCAGAAATTGATTAAATATAAGATTCCAGACATGGCACAGTAGAAGTAGACAGAAATGCCATTGAGCTGCATGTTGAATCTCCCTTCAATCTGGCAGGTAGGCTGCTTCTACTTCTTTGTGCCACCTCTCTGTTAACCTATGGATAGCAAGGCAAAGCTGTTTTCCCTAGAATCATTTAAAAACACAATTAAATACAAGGCCTTCTTAAAATGAAATCACTGCTTAGTGCAACTGTGAGAACCATTCTTTTTCAGTGTTAATAGCCCCAGCAGTGTGTACCAAATTAGCTGAGCTGTCATGTTTTTTGCTTCTCTCAAGCTTTTGTTAGTCTGGATAGGGACAATTCTTTGTCTTTTTTCCCATCATTTTGTTTCTACAATGCCATGTCAAAACTGACTAATGGGAAGCAATTTCTGTAAGAATACTACATATTCCTATTCAATATTAAAATGACTATTGATACATATGGAAAACCAAAATCACACTATATGTTTTAAAGAGAAATGTGAATACCTAGAACTTTTAATATGTCATTGTTGTGCATAATAATATGCATTTTTCTTATAAATTGGTATGTTATACTTAGTTTAACACAGATAGCAATGTTTTATAGCCCACTAACTGAAAAAGAAGTATTTTACAGTAAAATACAGTTAGAAATAATTAATATAATAATTTTTTTCCAAGGGCTTTCTACTGAGTTAAGTTAAAGGCTGCCTTGAAATGTATGGACTCTCTAGGTGTTACATATCTGGGCAGTATATAGATGATGAGAGCCATTGGAATTAATGTATGCATTGAACTATAGAAAGGCATTATAGCTTTTGGTTTGCATGCTCTATCTATCTTATGTTCACTTTTCTGTGCACACAGTGATGTTTTTCTATGTCTAAGACACCTTGGCTGAAACCAACTAGCTGGAAAACCAGCTGGAGATCTTTTCAAAATATACTTCATAATCTTGAAGGAAGGGTATTCTTATTTTTCTGGCCAGCAGTAAATTTTCTACCTCAGTAGCATGGCTTATGGTACAGTATTAAAGATCCAAGCTTTCACAGCAGGTTGTATTGGCTATGTAAGCTTACACTGATTAAGGTTCTAGGAGGAACAGTCAAATATAAGTACACAAAACGACAACACAAATTCTCAATTGAACTTAGCTAAATCAATGAAATGTGAATTGTGAATTTATCTCACTTTAATGTACATTATACAACCCAATTTAAGAAATGGTCAAATCCATGGCCTATGGATTAATTCATATTGATATTTTTTGTGCAGTGTTATTTTGAATTTCCAGCACAAGATATCCAATACTACTGCTCTGTCTGTTGACAGTCACATTGGATTCCTTTAATAAAATCCATTATTGCATTGCTGCTAGACTGAACAAGAAGTGTATTTCCACATGGGAAATTTTGGAAGAAAAGCAGATGTAGGTCTTACTACTACATCCAAAGGCTTTAATACACACTCTCTTTTTGACACATCAAATCTATTGATGCATCTACAGAAATGAATACAAAAATCATCACTAATTACTAGAGGATCACACTTGGAGAATGTGGCCTGGAGACAGGACTCTTCCTCACCTGCTTGACAGTAAATTCCCCTCTGGTGGCTCTTTGGAGCATACAACCTTTGCAGGAATCACTGCTTTCTTTGTAAATGAGGCGAGGTGACAACATCTTGCTGACACTCATTGCCTGTAAGATAATTATGATATGAAGATTCTGAAGGCTGTAAAAACACTGCTAGGCTCCATCCATCCCTGCCATGCACACCACAGAATTCTCTCACTTTGCAACTCAGACCTGGAGCTGGAGCTGTGCTGCAAAATCCAGCTCTTTGGCTTATTTTCTCTCATGCCTTTGAAAACTGGTTAAGATTCTCTAAAGGTGCTAGGTTTTCCTTAAAATAAAAAGAATCAACATTTCAAAATGGCTCCTCTCTTTGGCAGATAGGCTTCCAAGGAAAGTCATGGAGATTTTCTTGGCAGTCCACATGGCATTTTACTTTGCCATCTGCTGGTGGTCCTGAGCTTCCAGGTTCCTCTGTTTTAGCTCACTCTTTCTGTGAAAATCTTCCAAACCTGGGAGCTCAATTCCACAAAGAGTCCATGTGGACTTTGCTCAGTGACTTGTCTTTGATGTCTGGTAAGACCTCACTCACCACATAGTGAGCATGAGGACCTTAGTGCTCCCATTTTCCCTGGATCAGAGCTGGATCTTCTTGCTTTCAAGGCACCGATCCCTCAGTGCTGTCTTAGCTGCCTGGAAGGGCTGGCTCAGGCTGTGACTTTGAGTTTCCAGTTTCTCTGCTGTGGAGTCAAGGGCAGGCAGAGGTTGGTTGATTTACCTTCTCATTTTCATTTAGGAAAGCATAGATACAAGGCAAGCCATAAAAAGCCAGAAGGCTCAGAACTTGTATTCTTGTTCAGTTTCACATGGAATTTTTCAAATTCTCTTGAATGGAAATAAAAATCATCTGCTTAGGTTTTGAACAGAAATTCCCAGATTCTGCTGAAACTGAGAGAAAGTGAAAAAAAAATCTTCAGAGAAATGAATATATCAAGTATCACATATATTTGGAGTCAAATGACCTGGACATAAGAGCAATGTTTTCCTTTTTTGCTTCCCCTTGAATGTTCCCATGCAGTCTCCTCAGTATCATCAGTGTGCTGAAATATACTGTAATCACTGTTTTCCACTGTCTAATGGTCAGCATGCACATGAGCATTTCCCATAGCACAGAGAATAACACAGTCACTGTCTGGTAACCTTGGAAAATTAAAGCTCATTTCCCCTGAAAAAAGTAAAACTGACTACACTTTACTATATGCACAAAACAAATTACCAAAGAAAGACAAATATTTTTGTTTCTTTTCTAATCTTCTTCAGGTTTATTTATTTTAAAAGGTGCTTGCAATTTCAGAGTGGAAATGGGCTTTTGAAGTTGTTTTACTTTCCAACACTGTATGCCAATAGGTTGCCTTTTCACCTTTTTCTCAGTTTGGGAGCTGTATGAAAAGGCAAAATATAGAAAAGCAAAAAATCAGACTACAAATCAATCTCCAGAAAATAAAAATATTCTATTATTGTAATTTGAGATAGATGGTATTTGTAGCGAAAACAACGCATTCTCATTAAGAATGAGATTTAGTTTTACTTTTACACACTGAAATAGATGAGCATTTTATATTGTTATGTGTAATGTGGAATATTGTTATGTGGATGAGGAGTTTATGTTGCTAATGTTCAATGTGAGACCCTGATCCCACTAAAGTAAATGGCAGAGATTCCATTAACTTCAGAAGAGTCAGATTAATTCCTGATCTCCTTGGCTGTTAGTTGGTCCTGGCATCTACCTAGCAGCTCAAGCAAGCAAAGTACTGTCACAGAAAAGGATCATGTACCTTTGATGGGCATCATGTAATTTGGTAATAAAGAGAATTTAAATAATATAGTACAGATTTTTAATAAATATCATGTACCAGGTTCTTGTCTTTGTGCTCATCTTTATTGACCTTCACATGTGTGGCATCTTTCTAGAATATTATTTCCAGCAAGTTCTAAGGTTTAGTTCATGCCTGTTTAAATTTACCTTGTTAGCAGCTGTGGTGTTTAATGATAGGGTTAGCACTACAGTTTGGAAAAGGAATTCTGTGGAAGGGAATACTCCTCTTAAGGAACTGTTTACTGTTCTCTTTTATGAGGGCTACTTTCTATTGCAATGGAAAAGATGGATTAGTCTTGTTTGCAGAAACTTGTGAACTTCCATTGTTCAGGGGTTTGCGGTGCAGGACACACTTGAAGACAAGAGCAGGCAGTTGGCTGGAAGACAAAGGAAAGTTTTGCTGGAGGATTCACTTGGAAATGATGATTACAGGAAGTGAAAGTTTGGCTTAGTTCAAGTTCTGATGAGCTTAAGACTTACATTAATTCAAATTCCTTTGCAAGTTGTGGATAGGCGAGTGAATTTAATCACTGATAACTTGAAAGTGGACTTTCAGCAAATCTCAAACTGACGTTAGGGCACCTTCATTGGTGGCAAAAATGTATTATAATGTAGGGGGGGAAAGAATAAAGTTTGTTGGTGCAGTGTAGGCTTAAACATGATTCAATATAATGCAGCATTTAACTCATCATTCCCTATTTTTATAATCCTGTGAGACAATGAGAAACAGCCAGGCAATATTTATAGGTATTAAACTCTTTAAGGGAATGGATATGTCTCTTTGTGTGCACTTCAAGTTCCTCCAACACCTTTGTTCTTTATAAACTGTAGTAATAACAATCATTTATTGCTGTGCAGTGTGGTCTGGTTTCCCGTTTACATCCAGTATGATTGGTTGGGCTGTGTCGCTGTCCTGTTCATCACTTCTCACCTTGCACTTACATGCAACTTCTATTATGGTTATTTTTAGAATACATAGGGCACTCAAATAACATGATGACAAGTGTGGAACAACAGCTTAGGAAATAGATAGGAGGATAGTTCACAGAAAGAAGCAACATACTGCACCTAAGCTGTGCAAGATCAAACCTGACTCTGTAAAATCAAAGAGAGAAAGTTTAACAGGAAAACAAAGTGATGAGATTACAATGAATCCTCCTTTTCTAAAATTGAGTTACCATCATTTAATGAGTTTGTGGATGTATTAAAACAATTCTGTATATATGTATCCACATATGTCTATCTATATAGGCAATATATATGTGTAAATACGTGCAGGTATGCCTGGGATATATGTGTGTGTGTTTTATAAAATAGTGTGCTGCAGGAAACAAAACAACCAACTGTAATGTCCTATAATACTGTTTTACATTTCTGGGGAGAAGTAAAATGACCATAAGTTTCCCCTTCATGGAATCTGAGTAATTTTCATAGAATCCCCCTTTTCTGTCAGCTTCAGGAATGACATATATTTACATGCATTCAGACAGCTTGTGATGCCTGGAGGCAATGAGTATGGAGGAGAGGAGCAGTGTGGAATGCTCTCCCAGCTCTGGCTGACAGAGGGTACTGAGTGCTTTGTTCCAGCTGTCAGTCGTTCGAGCACCCCTGCGATTTCTCCAGCCTCGTGCTGAAGGCTCTCTTGGGCTCCTATCACCAGGATGGTGCTGAGATGGTGGAGGCATAAAAGAATCTTTATCTCCCCTCTTTATTTCAGTGTAGCAGAGGAATGAGCCCAGTATGCTATGACCACTACAGGTAAAGTTTGTAAGTCTGTGTTCTTCAAAGTATCAACTTTTTGTGATGTCTACCATGTAATGGAGAAATTTTGCATCAGATACAACTATTATCTCTAATTACTTTTTCCTGTTGAATCAAATACTGTAATTGGTCTGTCAAAAATGCTACAATAATAATTTGTTTGAAAAACAAATTTTGCATTTTGCATATAGCATGTAACTGAAGCAAATTTTAAAATTATTATACTCCTTCTTTACTATAACCCTTCTCTGAAAATCCTTGTTTGCCCTAAACCTGTTAGATTATCTATATTTACTTCTGTTGATGGCTTCTAACAGCTTGAAACTTTACTCGAATCTTGGGACAATTTTACTTACAGTCAATATAGTCTCATTTATTTTTGGTTTCATTATTTAAGTTTAAAATTCCTTTTGATGCTCCTTCACTTGGCTCACATTTCTCCAATTATATTAGGTCAAGGTGTGTGTACAACTCACTGACATCCAACGGGACTTTGCATAAAGCACTGGCTGAAGGTTTTATAATTTGCCAAAGAGCATAAATTTATTATTACATTTCTGTATTGATGTTACATTACTTTACATCTCTCAGAGTAAGAAAATATAGTAAGATGTTATTCTAAATAAAGAAATTATACCCCTGTAGATTTTAATTGATTTTGAATCATTAAGGCTTGATATTTAAGTCAATGTACGCATCTAAAATAATTTGAATACCTTGAAGCAATGGAATTTCCACCTAAAACTACTTTTAATTTCAATTTTATTTCAAGAGGGATTGCTACAGGACTCAAAGAGTTGCCAGAGATGCCCACGATGCGGTAACATCTGGATGAAATTTAATATTTTAAGCAAATAACTAATTTTAAATAAAATAACTGAGCCTGAAACAGATGAAGGTCTAGCCGTCTATATAATCTTTAACTTTAATTATGCTGGAGAATTTGTAGTTAATGAGAGCAGAGAACATGGAATAGGGTGTATGCATTCCAGCTCTACTGCTCAGAAGCCCATAGAATAATGTAGTCAGTAAAGAGGTGTCTGGGGACATTGGTTGACAAGGTCAAGTGGTTGGATTTAATCAAATTCATTTTGTAGCTGGAGATTTAGTCATGGTTATAAGACAGAGAAGTCATCTTAAATAAGGAAGCCTAACAAGAAAGCAATATATCATCTGCATGAAGTGAAATATATTGCTCTCAGCCACTTAGCTTCATGTCAGAATGAAAGGAAGGTTTCAGAAGTACAGTTGTAGCATGGGCTATTTAAATACAAATAAGTGATAATGTAAAGCAGTTGTGCTTTTTTTTTTTTTTTTTTTTTTTTAGTGATATTGTGGATTTCTGGGAACGGTTAAACATTATTGCTACTGGGATACACTGATGTCATGAGCTGGTTCGGGACAAAGATCTGTGTTTCATTACCAGTTTCAAAGTGTGTATAGTTTTGACATAAGGAACTGGTTTTCAACACCTTCTACAGCCATCACGCAAGTTTAAAGCAGATATGGCATTAGTTTCACACGGAACTGCTCTCTGACTTTTTATGCTGTTTGAAAATGCAAGAGACAGCAGGAGCTCAGCTGCAGAAAGAGAAACTGAGCTGTCTCGTGCAGCATTGCTCATTACCCCAACTCAAGGTTCAGATCATATGGAATGTTTGAAGTTTAGAGCTTTGTATGATCTCCCACATTTTGGAACAGATAGCTTGAATTTGTGATGATGTCAAGATCTGCAATCCTCTCAGAGAACAGGGGGATTTGTTATGAATCACTGATCAATAATTGTTCCTGGTCTAAAATTGGAACCAGCATTGCTGTGTGTCATAAAACATCCTCTGGTGTTTTAAACTTTTTACTAGGTTCATTTCGTATGTGCATGGCTTTTTGTCCTAAGATCAACTTCTCATAAATGTCTTGCCCTGAATTTTAAAAATGGGAATGAGTTATACTTATTTCAACCTGTTTTCTTGCATTCAATTCAAGACACTATTTTCAATACATAGGTATTTAAAAAAAATTATATAACCCAAAATTAAATAATAAAAGAAAAGAAAATATATTAAAACTGTATTTTTATAGAATGGTAGTTTCTTGAAATTAAAGGCAGCTCTAGGAATAGGTCTATCCAATTATATCAATGAGCTCAAAGGCAGGTAATTTAGGTCAAATGTTCCTTTTTTTTAATACATTTTACTGAATTTTGAAGCTATAAATGAAAGTGTTTCGCCTTTAAAAAAATTAATTTTTGTAATGTAAAATCTACCACAACAGGCATTTAGGCATTTTCCTGGTTAGAAGACTAAATTTCCCATTCCAGAAATCTATGCCACTAGTCCTTAAATATTATCTATTACTGAATATTTTTCTGAGTGTGGTCTTCCAGCACTGTCTTGGTCATAGTGAAATACACTTGTTTCTCATCAGCATTACTCATAAGCCACTCCTCAGGTTACACATCTTTCTTTCATTTCCTGGAATTTCTTGTTTTTTCCTACCTCAGTGCACAGGACCAAAGTTAAAATTCTAGGACAAGGAGATAGGAGTAAGAACAAGAGGGATATATTGACCAACACTGAAGAGAACATGAAAGGTAGATGATAGAACCATGTAAGGGAGTGAATAGGAATTGAAAATAATGTACATGGTAACTGATAGGCAAAATAAGGCATACTCATCAATATTTTTCTGTCTTTCAAATGATCAAAGCTTTGTTTTTGTGAGGTAGAAACTGATGGTTCTTCTTGTAGGTCACAGATCTTGCATCCAGAGCTTCTTCCCAACCCGCCAGGCAGAATGATGGGTTGGAGGGCAATTAAATAGGTCCATTGCTGTTTGTGGTGTTAAATTGAATAGTGCAAGTCCACAGCTCTTCTGGCAGCATGATTAGGGTTAAAAGATGTTAAAAGTCACCAGTTAGGGGTGATTTAAGAGTAAGGGAAATGTTAATTTCATGTAAGTATTGGCTAGTAATCTACACAGTAAACGTGTACAGGGAAAGATTCACAACCCACATTTTGGCCAAGATAATCAAAGCTGATTTAAGCTCACCTGCAACAGGGCTGCTAAAGACAACTAATGACAAATCTGAGTAGGACTTTCACTTTCATTTTTAAATCATTTGGTAGTTATGCCACTGTTTTTTTCTATACATTTTGAAATATTTTGTATTTTAGGAGACATGGGTTAGCCATTTAAATGTTGGTAAATCCACATCATGAAGAAGAACAAAATAAAAACTGTGTGCTTCAAACACTTACCACCAAGCTCCAAACTTCCACAAACTTTTTGCTTGTTGGGATATTCTCTATGGCTCGAAGCACCCAACACCATAAGAAGTCACAAAGCCATTATGTGTCCTACTGCCACATAGATTTTATGCAATAAATTAATTTGTGCTACAAGTGTTATAGCACAAATATATACAATCAGTTGAGATTGTCTTAGAAATTTAATTAATAATATTATACTTTTTCAGTTGATCTATGCATAGTAATCATACAAAATCCACATCCAATTCTATGTTCAGGTATTGTAATGAGTTTTAACGTAGTATTTAGATGAATAACGATGCAAAATTGTCAATAAGTCTCTAATTTTGAAGAAATTTTATACTTCACACAACTGATAGATATTAGGAAAAAGTACATCTTTGGAAATTTTATTATTATTTCAGTAGTCTACCTCCACTTATCAATGACTCAAACAATATTTTTCACTTTAAAGGACAAAATAAAAACTTAAGAACCCTTTAGAATTGCAATTATCTTGTTTTATCATCACAAGATGCATTCTGGGAAGCAGAAAACACAGCCTATAAACCAGGTGTCCAAGGACCACACATATTAGGAGAACAGAAACTATCATGGAACTATCCCTGAGTATAATGACAGGAATAATGACAAGAAAATAATTTTAACAATTGTTTCATTTATCAATTATTTTGAAAGAGGTAAATTTTCCATTCTGTGATCATTCTAAGATTCTTAGTCCAGAAATAACATGGACACTCCCATAGCTGATATACAAACTAAAATGATAGATTAAGAAATTGGTCCTATTTGGAAGAAATGTGGTGACAGAGCAAAGGAAGCAGTGCTATTAATGATGTAACAAAAACAAGAATGTGAAGTCTTCAAAATAATATTAAAATTCTTTATTAATAATTCCAATCTGTAATTCAGGAATTGGATGAGCATGAGCAACATACACAAAATTTTGCTTTTTTTGTTTGCATCAGTCCTACTGAGTGAGTGAAAGGGAATTTAAAGTAAGTGCAAAACCACATTGAATAAATAAGCTCATCTGTGGCTATTTGTGTGTATTTGATGTAATCCACCATTTCATAGCCCGAAAGTGGCCACAGGAACAACCTCCAGGGAAAGCATCATTTAAACATTGAAAAAAATCTATCTAGGATTTTGTTGGTCACTGTCCATAAAACAGGGTAACACAAGCAGGAATATATGATCCATATATTAGATTGTTTTGTGTTCATTATAAAAACACTTTTAAATTAAGGGAAGCTGATCTGAATGAAACAAGCTCTATACACAAATAAAATCGTAGATCTGAAAGTTAGCTTTACATAGCTGTTTATTATGTCAAAATGTAAAATGTGCAAAGTAATTTGTTTTTATGATTGGAGAAAACTACTCAGTTGTATTGATGAAAATGATTTTATAAAATTGAGGGCAACATTCTCCTTTGGGTTCTTGATAGGAAAAGGCTAGGGAGTGATTATTCTTTAGGACTTTTATTTGGACAGCTTCCACCTTAATCCTTTTAAAATCAGTGGTTGGGAAACAATCATGAACTCTGATTTTCTCCTTTTTATGCTGGTATAATTCGTAACTATCAGTATCAGTCAAAGGATTGTCTCTAGAGCAACATTTTTGGAAGCAGCTTGATTCAAAATTTAATTTTAATTTTCAAAAGGGATTAAAAGGGAAAACTGAAAAGAATTCGAAGTTACTGAGGCACTTCTGAAAAATTGCAACCCTACTTTTACATTTTAAAGTGCTATGTGAATTTTTGGATTTTACTTGTGGATTTTAGAAGGAGAGGGGAATTTGAACTAAATTTTGTTGCGAGCAGATATAATATGAAGGAGATAAACACCACATATACTGCCAATATCTTCAAAGTCAATGATGCACTTTAATCAACCAACTTTGAGAATAATTGAGATGTACTGTATTGCAAAGTGGGCTACTAAAATTCCTATACATTTTCTCAAAAAGAATATGGGGTTACAAACTCCTGAGGGAAACTGTGCTTTCCCTTTGTTGTTCAGCCCACTGGACTATTAGATCATTCACTTATTTGCTAAGTTTGCTGCACAAAGCATCTGGTTCTGAAGGCAGAAAACCTTGGGAGGGTCACACTTTCAAAAGACTGCATGGGAAGATTTCCTTTCTAATGCAGTCAATTCTATTTATAGGAAAAAGGCAAAGAGTTGCATAAATTATGAACACCCCCTTAATAACCCAAAACATGCCCATGCTGCTGAGAGGAACCTAAAATCTCAAAAAGAGAGCTGATGCTGGCATAGACTTTGAAGTTTCAATATATATTCCTATTCATGACGATGATGCATAGTTTTATATAGACCTCAAAGTGGTAAACAATACCAGTTCTGATACAAGCAGAGGACAATTTATGCAACTGCTCTGGGGGGAGGGGAAGTTTCATTTGCACAATATGAGGAACGGACAGGACACAAGTACAGACGATACCATATTCTCTACCAGCTATCACTGTGCATTTGAGTAGGAACATCCATTCAATGAATGTAAAGCAGAAGAAAAACCTGCTGAAAAAAGTTGAAGAATTTGATGAATGCCATTTTAATACCATAAGGGTAAACCAGTACAATGATACTTATAGAGGAATCACCATATATGTTTCCAGTTTTCTGTTTTTAATGTCTGGTCATGCTTTTGTGAATAATGTTAGATGCTGGTGTGCATGCAACCTCCTTCACTGAAACTGGGCAAACTGAGATGCTCATAATATCTAATTTGGCAAGAGCAGAGACACTATTAACAGTTTCCAAAATAAGGTTACATAATAATTATGGAAGAAGACCAAGGAGAAAAATACCATTTTACTTCAAACTCTCCATTGGGGGTTGTACTTTATATTAATGTCATTACTTTATGAGACTTGCCCTCTGAAGTCATAAACTGTAATTTAACAATATTAATGTTATCTTTTCAGTGTTGAGCTATGTCTACATGAAGTAATGCTGTTGGCTTATCTAAAAAGAAATTAAGATAGAAATAAAGATATTTAAAGTACTAATGCTGTTCATTCCCTTCTTTCTGTTCCTTCTCTTCTACTATCCCTTAATTTTCCTTCATTTTTCTCATATCTTATTCTGAACTCTTCTCTCTTTGGGCTTATAAGTTTCAAGAAAGCTCAAGCTATATTATTGTTTGCATGTCTGAGCAAGGTGCCTCTCTCAGAAGCCCAGTTACAGGACAGTGTTAAGACTGTTCTTAGGGTAGAACGTTCCTGGGGAGGGTCAGGTCATGGAGAGCTGAGAAGTTCTCTGAGTTGTAACAAACCTGGCCTCTGAAGGCCACACTCATGCCAAAACTGTAAGTTACTGCTGCTGTGGGCTGCAGCATTGCTACTGGCAGAAATCTGCAATGTGGTGTGGGATTATATATGTTTCAGTACATTGCTAAGTTTTCAGTAGCCATCTGTAAGCAGTGGGGTGAATGGGCTGCATTTCAGACAACCAAGACATCCAGGAACATTTCCTCATAGGACACTGTTCCTTCCATCCCATACTCCAGATGCTGCTGTATGTGTGATACAGTATCTTGTTGTGAACATGCATCCGTATTTTCAGCCTTGTTCAAAAAGATTTCTCTAGCTATGCCACACCTACTGAATTTTCTTTTCCAGCTGAAGGCACAGCACATGACAGGTTAGCTTGTGCAAGTCAGTTTTGCAGTAGAATCTTGCTGATATTGAGATATATTTTTCCTATAAGGAGAGCATGGATGTCAAAACTAGGAGCTGAGTTATATGTATAAATTTTCAGAAAGCAATGAAATATTTTTCCAGGCATTACTACAATCCTGTGCAGGGAAAAAGAGTATTTTATATTATTAAGAAGATCATGGATATTCTGTGATTCTGATGTAAAGTTGCCCGAAATATCTAAGCAGTTTGGTAGTCTATCATTTTGTTTATCTATAAGATTACCTGAGCAATATCAGAGAGCATCCAGTCAGGAAATGAAGAATAATCTTTGACACTATTTTTGGATAACAAATAAGATATAAATTTTAATGTGAGATGAAAAGTATCTTGCATAACTGAACTATCAAAAGAGATCAGTGATTTCTGCTCTAAATAAATACATGAAAAGAGACAGCAAACTGACACCATGAAAATGCTAAGCTTTGCACCAACAAAAAATTAAATCAAATTCAGAGAATACCCTTTTCAGGAAAAGTCTGATTAGGAATCCAGAAAGTTTCTGAGGTCACAATTTATTTCTATGCTATTCTTTCCTCTCCATATGTAGTGGACATGGGTTTTGGCCTCTAAAAACTGGCAGATCTCCCAGAATGGATGCAAAGGTCTGGACTATCAACGTGAAGTCTGACTCAGCACTGATTCCAGCACTCGGTGAGTCTGGCTTCCCACATTGCTGCATCCATTGAAATCCTGTGGCCAGGAACTTCACTGTAGAGTTGTGATCATTCCTAGGGAGCAGAACATTCACAGAAAAACGCAGCAGCAATTCAGTTCTAACGTGTCTACAGGACTGGTTGTGAAAGGCAACTTCATATCCACTGGTCTCACCCGTTCTCTTTGGATACCCTCAGATTTTCTGTAGGTTCCTCTGTGTTTGAGGAATCTGCCTTGCAGCATTTTTTCCTAATGTCATCTAGAAATACATTGGCGGAGTTTTTTCTCCTTTATTTTAAAAGCCAGAGGAAGCTTTACTTCTAAATTCAAAGCTCAGACTGATCATCCATCAGCTGCCCAGAGATATATTTGGGTCTATTTTCTTGCTCTTTTGGCATCACTACACAGAAAACCTACGCATTGTGAAATAAGAATAAACTGTAGATTTTTGCAAGAGCTGGGAAAAGTGTGAACTGCCCCATATTCATGCTAGAGGGGTATTCAGAGCCTTAGCAATTTCATGCTCAGTCTACTTAAGTATTTCTCTATTGACAAATGAAAAAGAGGAATAAAGTTCTAAAAAGCTATGCCATGTACTCTTTCTAACACTCTGAGTGGATAATAGTTGGGAAAAGACCAGCTTTTTCTTTTTCATTAAGAGCTAAAGAACCAATTATGATTAAGATCATAGAAGAACCCAAGTCCTTACTATGGAAATCACAGCCTAAGAGCCTAACAGGACCTATGCAATTATATTTTTAACATTACACAATCCTGTTTGGTGTTATAAATAGTCAGAACTTGGTTACATATGCAACACAAAAATCAGACACATTTTCTTCCAAAATCAATTGCTGCCTAAACTTCATGGTATCTACATTATACAGTAGTGTCTTTGGATGCAATCTGTATCCAGATTTATGAGATAACTGAAGTCAAATTCCTCAGTGTACTTAAAAAAAAAAAAAAAAAAAAGAAGAGGGAAATGCATAATTGCTAGTCAAGAGGTTAATTCTGCTTCCAACAAAATATTTCAAAATTTTAGTATTTCCTCCTTTCAATGGAAGAATGGAAAGAAAAGATTGTTCAAAGAATCATTACATTTTCTCCAACAACGGACACTGTTTTGAAAATTATGCATATTATCTATGTGTAAGAAAGCTGCTAACACTTGAACATCATGAAATCTAAGCTGCACTTTTCATTTGCCACAATATAGGCATTTCAAGAATTTAGGTTTTAAATTGTGATATCCATTCAGTTAGAGGGTTTCTATAAACCTTTGTTGAATCTTAGCAAGTATAGAGAGTTGGAAGTGATGAAGTTCAAGATGATTAAGAAGTGAGCCTCTGTGGAGATTATTTTCTTCTTCTTGAGATATTGTAATTAACCAAGAACATACATTTTCTGGACTGGTCCTATGCCACCACTGCTCACATCCAGTTACCATTTTGGTTGAATAGTTTTTAAACTATTCTTACTGGATCATTTCCTAATTATTCCTGTCTGTACCCTCATCTTGTGGACAGATGGCCACCATTCCCTCAGTACAAAAACTGGGCACATTTTTCCCCTGTCCCCATGCTCAGATGCTGCAGTTTCCTCTTGGGTAGCATTACTGCCCAGCCATGCCCTGAGAGCGCTGTCTGGCTGCTGCAGGCAACATTCCACAGGTGAGCAGGAGGAGCCAATGAATGCTACAGGCATTACCTTGGTATGGACAACGTTGTAACTCCATAGCAGTGTCTATAGCAGTTCAGAAAATTATGCAATTAGGGAGAGAGAGAGAGAATTTTTTAAGATTTGAAAGATCTACTCTGAATGACTCTCTCTCTGCAGGTTAACAGAAAATGCCAGGCCTATTCTTGAGTCCTGAGGGAAAGCTACGCTGCTCGACTTGTGTTCATGCGACCCAAGCCCCTGCCACAGCAAAAGAAAGTGGCCTTGCCCACACAGCTTATCAGAGGCAGCTCCTGGTGAGCAGCACCAGAGATTGGCTTCACAACAACACAGCGCCAGTGATCACGTGCAGAGCTCGAGCTGCTCCCTGGCCCGGCCGCAGCAATTGCACACGCCCTGAGACAGAGCTTTCATCTGGGATATACCACATGCTGCTTGTTCTGACAAAGAAAATGGGCAATTTCCATGAAGTATTAAAATGTTCTAAATAAGACTTCCTCTATAAATGAGAAAAAATGGCTCATTAGTTTACACTATTAATTACATTAATGTAGCAGGCATGTGTATGTTTATTTTTTGGCATTTCACAAACAGCTGTTTTAACTTTAGGTAAATAGGTCAAAATTAACCTGAAATACATTGAAATGACTAAGCGTAATAATCCTTTAAGAGATCAAACATATCTCTGAATGGCCATAGAAATAATACAACTGTATATGAACTCTATTGAGCTGATGAAGCAGAACATAGCCTTAATGCCTCAGAATAGACAAAATATGTAACTAACATTACTATTTAAATATTAAAAAAAGCAGAAGTCAGCACAAAAATTATGTCATGTAATTTACCCTAAACATTATTTAAGAATAAACACTTAGGGATTATTTGTAACTGGTTTGGACCACATAATGTGTACTAACTTTTAAGTTACAGTGACAGTTTAACAAGTTACAGTTCATATACTGTTCAAATGTTGGCAACAGATTACTCAACTTCATTCTTTAACACTTAAACAACAGTAGGTTTAAAGGCAATATCTGTCAAATTGCCTGTGCCAATTAAAAACTGTGTGAGAGCCTGGCAACAAAATAGAAACAGAAATAAACGGTCAATCTATATGAAGGAAAAGACATTGCTATTTCTAATTAGGGAACCAGACTGCAATTTAAGAGTTTAGAATGTTGAGAATGAATAAGATAAAATATTGACTTAAATTTGAAAGATGGGTATCTCATCTGTCTAACTCCCCTTTTGAACCTTGTGCTGTAACAAAACCATAGCAGAGCATTTCTCTTGGTGCATTTTTATCACGTTTATCTACAGCCATAGAATGCCTTCCTGCAAACACCACCATTGTTACACTGGCAGTTAACCAAGAGCCTACACCTCTAGGAAAGAAATTGAAATACAAATTTGGCACAATCTCTTCAGCTAAATAGAAAATACTTATTATACAATCAGATTCTTTAAAGTGTCTGAACATCAGCAAATTGTTCATGGATTCCATCACATTCTTTTCTTTAATCAAAAAGTGGTTTTGTAAATTCAGTTATCATTTACAAACATTATTTCCAATATCATATGGTGGAAAGTTTTAGTACATCTCCATGTTGGAAATCCTGCTGCTTATATGAAGACTTCTGCAATATTGTCCCAAAAAATATTGCGTGTGTCAAGATGTCAAGTTCAAAAACTGCTTCTGTTGACAGTATTTTGACCACAGAGGTAAGACTGAAAGCAATGCTTAACAGTTTACCTGAACATAAGTCCTGCTAGTGAAGCTCTAAGAACACTAACTGTTGTATTGCATTCATGTGTCAGATCTGAAATTTCTGGAAGCACAGTAATAAAGACATTTCAGTATCCTATGTCCTTCCTTGGCATCCATGAAATCAGTCTCTTTCTCTTTTGCTTGTGTGGATAGTTTTTTCTCCAGATTTTTTACAAGTTAGTGTTTGACAACACTGAGAAGGTGGCAATGGGCGTGCAAAGCTTGGCAGTGCACTGAGATACAGAGTATAGTCTGTTCATAGCGGGTCACTTACAACTATATACTTAAATTAGAACGTTCAAGAGAAATTCTGTCCAAAGACACAGACTATAAACGTGAGCCCTGCTGATAGTTTTAGCTTTGTCCAAATACATAAGTGATGTCAGTAACAGGAGCGTCAAATGTTGGCTTCTACCGTGCAAGAAAAATGTTGCCTATTATCACTGCTTAGGAAGGCGAAACTAACGAAGCCGAGGGAGTCAGTCGGCCGGCTTGTTTCCCTCGCTCACCTCCGAGGCAAAACCCGAGCACTCGGGGGCGGGCAAACAGCGATGGCCGCACAGCCAGGACTGCTCAGGCCACTGCAGCCGAGCGCAAGCGGCCAGAGGACCGCGAGGGAAGGACGCTGGCAACTCGCCCGTCCGTCCGTCCGTCCGTCCGTCGGCGCGGGCAGCGCCCCGGGCCCCGGGCCGGCACCTGTGAGGCGCCGCGGGACGCTCCGTGCGGAGGGGGCGGCGGGAAGCCTGCCCTGCCCTGCCCTGCCCGGGGTGCGCAGCCCTGCCCGGGGGCTGGGCGGGACCTCCCGGCCTGGGCCCGGCGCGGCCGGAGGCGCTGGCGGCTGCTGCTGCTGCTGCTGCTGCTGCTGCCCGGGCAGCGCCGCGGCCGAGGCTGCGGGCGGAACGCGGGGGCACCGGCGAGCGGGACACCCCGGGGACCCTGCGCGGGCCGGGGGCAGTCGTGCCGCCTGCCCGCTGCCACCGAGTTTCTTCGCCCGTTCGCCCGCCGCGCCTCTTTCAGGAAAGTTGCGACTCTCCCCGCCACCAGAAGCCCTGGCAGCGCCGGGACGATTGAAGCCTCCCGCCTCGACAGCCCGTGCCCCAGAGGCAGGAGGCGATTTGCATGCGGACTTGTCGCTGGTAGTAGCCACTGCCCGTCAAGCCTGACGGACAAACGCCCCCCTCTTTCCGCCCCCCCGTCCCGGGAAGCCCCTCCCTCGCCCCCTCCCTCGCCGGCACCTCCTGCCGCCTGTCAGTCGGAGCGGAGCGCGGCGCGGGCAGCGGAGGCGGCGCGGCAACGGCGGAGAGCGGGCGGGAGAGGGAGAGAGAGAGCGAGGAGCCAAGCTCTCCCCTCCCTCTCTCCCTCCCTCTCTTCCTTCCTCCTCTCTCCCTCCCTCCCTCCCTCGCTCCTTCCCCCTGCTCCCTCCCTCCGCTCTTTCTGCTT